>NW_023605194.1:89560331-90917831 GCF_014898055.3 Talpa occidentalis | reverse complement strand
TGGAAATCTCAAATTAACACTATTTAATAAATAAGCCTCAGTAACATCCTCCAAGTGCAGACACCTTTAGCTAAAGGTGTGATAATTCAGGAAGAGTCAGAGCTGAATTCTTGCATATTCTGTCAAACTGTTTATTACATGGATGATGTGCCACCAAGAGAGATGTGTTAACACACTTTGGAAAATCATCTATGTTATCTAAACAAACTGATAAGATGATCGTGATTCAATTTTAGCAAACATTTAGGCAAATTCACAAAGTTTCCAATTGCAGAGATAAACAAAAACATTTTACATCTACTTAAAAATAGCAGTTACACTTCTACTAAAAGATCTTTCTAATTCATCCAAATTGCCCTTGTCTCATCCGTCCCAATTGGGTTGTCTTCAATTTCAAGGCTTCCTACTTGCTCTGGGAAATAAAAAGACAAGAAACAACGAAAGCCATATGTGAAAACAATACTTCTGAAAACACTGTGCAGACACAAAAGAGGTGCGTACAAAACAAATTGCCAAAGAAAGTCATGAATTCTAAAGATGGGGACTGGACTCCAGTCATTGGTCCTGGAAAAATGGGCTGGTTTTGTCCTGGCCAAATGAAGAATCCTTTGACCTAATTCTGTACAAACAGGACTTTATTGAAAGGTAAAGGAAATTATGACTCTAACCATATGTTTAAATTTAGCAAATATACCAGAGTC
The DNA here is from genome assembly GCF_014898055.3 of Talpa occidentalis. Lineage (NCBI taxonomy): Eukaryota > Metazoa > Chordata > Mammalia > Eulipotyphla > Talpidae > Talpa > Talpa occidentalis. The sequence goes on along the minus strand of NW_023605194.1, from coordinate 90,917,130 downwards.
TTTCTATCAAATAGGTGACACTATCAAAGAAGTCACCATCGTTGGCTACCCACATGTTCTCAGGACACTGTCGGTGCTCAGACACTCTTGGGTCATTAGTGCCATTTGTTTGGTGTCACATTTCTTTTCTTTTTTTTTTTTTTTTTTTTTTTTTTTGTGGGACCCTCGCCAGCAGCCAGGGAACGAATCTGCGCTGCAGAGACTGGAGCAGCCTTGCAGCCCAGCACTCAGAGACTGCGCCACCAGGGGAGGCCCCTGGTGTCATATTTCTTTTTTAAAACAGGGCTGATATTATAAACTGATCACCAAATTATCCATTCAATATTATACCTACTTGACATTTGACTATTTCCAAAAAACACAAGCCCTTCTTCCCAAAAAGAACAATTTGCTATTAATGAGAACATTCTCAGAATCTCAAGGTTATCTCAAAAGAAGAGTTATAAAGTGTTGCTGCATTAATAGAATTTGTGTGTATATTTCCATGGTGACAAGTTTGAAGTGGGTAACACTCATTTGGATGAATTAGTTCTAGCTTACTAGCTAAAATGTCATGTGATGGACAGAACTCTAGAGAATAGATTGAGAGTAGAGGCATGGATGTAATAAATTCACAGACCCCTTCTGCCTCTGCTTCCATGTCTCAAAGTAAAAAAATTCTGAAACTTTCAAAGTGCTTAGCTATACTTGAAATAACCCAAATAAAAGTACTGAGAGAACAGACTGTTACTTCTACTGACATGATACAGGTAGTCTGTGTCTAAATTGCTATGAAAAAATAAAGTTTTGAAGCAACTGACAAGTACAGATAAGAATATAAAGATGGGGGCCTCCCCTGGTGGTGCAGTGGTTGAGCGCTGGGCTGCGAGGCTGCCCACAGCCTCTTCAGAGCCAGTTCGATCCCCGGCCATGGCAAGGGTCCCACAAAAAAAAAAAAAAAAATAGAATATAAAGATTACTGTGTGAAATGAAACAAAAACATTAAAGAATGCCAGGAGCCAAAAGTCATTCACATAAACGGCAAGACACGTTAAGGGTAACACATTGACCAAAGAATGTACTTTTAAAAGTTTAAAAGAAAAAGGCAGAAGAGAAGAGATATTAGTGACTGTGCAGTTTTTCTTCTACAGGTATGTAAGGGAGGAGTCACAGATGCTAGGTGTGCAAATGAGGGTGGGTCTATTCACTAAATGAAAAACTCAATAACATCTGAGTTTGGTGGGTTTGGTGGCCTAATCATATTTTGGTGGTCACTTTGGAACATTTTTTGGTTGTGTGATTTAGTTGTGTAAAACAGAGGGTGTCAAGCTAATTAAGACATTCTGTTTTCTCATTCACGAGAAAAAATAGAACTAAAACAAAAATAGAGCTGAAAGTCTAGAATCTAGACTCTAAACTGTACCTATAACTCCACAAAACCTCCTTGGAAAGAAACATCTTTCTAGAAGATTGTATGAGTTCATTATATAGACCAATAAAAATCCATACTCATTACAATAAGCATAATTCCAAAGGATGATCAAAGTATGCTAAATCCATTTGATGAGCAGATAAATGTTAGCTTTTTAAATCAGCAGATCAAGCTATGACAATAAATATATATGTGATAATGGGCATATATGTATAAATTAACATGCTGTGGAGGTTTTGGACTTGTTTTGGGAGAAATAGCAAAAGACAAAGACAGCATAATATATGCTCCATTATCATACAAAATAAAATAGTAAATGTAAGTCACAGCATATATTGTGCAAGTAGAATTCTTGCACAGCTATTGAAAAGGAAAAAAAAAAGTGTCCATAAAATTCTTAGACACTGCTTGATCTCAACATCTAGACTAGAACTAGATTTGTAATCTGTGTGAATGCATTTGATATTCTGAAGTAATACAAAATCCAATGTGCCAACATGCCAGTTAGGGAAGAGAACATTGGTCCTCAGAATGCAGTGGGTGGAAGGCAGACTCACAAACTGACCAAGGTTTTCCAAAAGTAGCTCTCCACACAGTGTTGGCTACCTCTGTGAGTTTTAACAAAAGCCACTAGAAAATGAGTGATGAGAGAGGGAAGAGCACAAGGGACCATGGTGACAGTTAACGGGTGATGTGGTAATGGGAGATTTATGGGAATTACACCTAAGGGGAGAAATCAAATATAGTACAAAAATGAGCAACAATGTAAGAAAAGAAAGAAAGAAAAAAGAAAATGAGTGATGTATGTGGAATCAAAAGACCAAGACCTAAGTCCCCACCTTGGTCCCTAAAACCTCAGGCAACTAAGTCACTTCAGTTTCTTTGAAACTCTGTCTCCTCATCTGCAAGCATCAAATGTGGAATCCTAATGTCCTTCTAGATCTAGCATTTTGGTATTCTATTCATTATTTTAAATTGATTTCAGCCCTGACCTAGGACTTTGAGCAACATTCTTGGGAATGCAAAATTTCACAGCTTAATTATGATATTGAATGCTGGGTAAGATGTTTTACGTATGCATTTTCTACTCTTCCCAACAGTCCTCACTCTCCCTTTGCAGATGAAAAACTGGCCCTCAAAAACACTGAGGAACTTTTCAAAAGCTGTAATTGTGAAGAAAGTGAAGCCCACATTTATTTAACTCAATGTCTATTCTTTCTTCATTATCCTACATTGTCTTCTCCTCCAGGAGGTCAAAAAGGCATCTCTTTTAAAAATCCACAGAGTGGACAGATTCTAGAACCAAACTGTCTTCCTGGCTGTGTGACCTTGGATAACTTTCTCAGCTTCCTTATACCTCGTTATCTCTGCCTGTAAAATAGAGGTGATAGCATTTAGGATTCTGAAAAAGATTAAGTAAATTAATATTGGTAAAGCACTTTTATAACTGTGCCTGGTACAAAGTAAACACTATATAAATGCTTATGTATAATAATAAATATTAAATAAGATTTTCTACTGTACCTACTCCTGCTCACTTTGCAATCCTGATTTTCAGCTTCCTTGCTCTCGTCATCTAACTTAGCCTCATATTTTATAGATAATATTTGACATGAGCTGTCTTATTTTCCCATGCTTTCCTTTAAACTCTTCTCTTTATTTCATCCAAATTTTTCATACTTGCCAATCTCTAGGAATATATCTTTCTTTTGAAGTTACTCCCCACTCGTAGGATTTTGCTTCCATCCCCTGCTGCCTGTTCCAAGGTCTTCCTCCAGTGCTTGCCCACATCTCTCTTTTTTTGTGTTGGGATCATTAGACTTAGCATAAAAGTATGCTTATGTCTCTTCTCTCTCAAATAAAGTCTTTCATTCGTCTGTATGCTCCTTGTGTTGGCATTTCTCATTCCTTTCTCCATTAAGCTCATTTTATATTCTTAATGACCATAAGATCCAGCAATTCTACTCCTAAGTATCTACCGAAAGAATGAAAAAACACTAATTTGAAGAGTATAAGCAAATACCTATGTTCATGCAGCACATTTACAATAGCCAGTTTATAGAAATGGAAACAACTAAGTGCCCAATGAAAGCTGAGTGACTAAAGAAGATGTGGTCAATACACACAATGGAATTCTACTCAGCTTTAAAAAAAAAAAAAAGATAAAGTCTTGCCATTTGTGACAACATGGATGGAACTTGAGATGATGCTAAGCAAAATAAGTCAGAAGAAAGACAAAGAATATTACCCAAAACTTTCATTTATATGTGGACTATAGAAACACAAAACAAAGGATCAGAAAAAACTAAACCTTAAAACCTATCTGTAGAATTAAGGTTACCAGAGCAGTGGGGGAGGGTGTAGAACAAAGAGTGGAAATGACTATAGCGTGGAGGCCTAGGGGTACTTTGGTGGAGGGTGTGGTATAGGAACATACACTTGTAGAGTTATGACTCTTTATCTCTGAATCACATACCATGTTGTAAACTGATGTTAACCTTAATATTTTTAATGTCATGTTGGTATATAAAAAAAAATGTTTTTTCCTGAACAACTCTTCTAAACTCAATGCTTTAAAGATCGTTTTACCTTTATAAGTGTACCCTCTAGTTTTCCTCCTACAGCCCATAATGAAGTCTATCCATTCTACCTCTATTACATCTTTGACATTCACCTCTTATTTGCATTTCCACTGCCGAAACCCAGTTACCCTATTTCAGAGCTTCCTCACATCTCAACAAACTCCTGCAATGCCATTGCCTCTGCCTCTGGTCTTCCCATCTGAAATTCATATTGGTGGTGCTCTCATGCAGCTCTGATAAGTTCATGCTCTAAAAGCTTCCAAAGGCTCTCTATTGTCTAAAACACAAAGAATCTGTTCCTTAGCCCAGTATTTGAAGTCTTCCATGGTCTAGTCTCAACTTACTCTCTGGTACATATATCCAGAGTCAAACCCAGCTACTTGTTATTCTCTGAACTTGTGTTAAAGGCCCTGAAGATCCTATCTGTGTTTTCATCCCTCCAGCCTCTACCAAAACTCAATTTCCCAAACTCTACTCAGATTTTACCAGTTTAACCCTGTGGATGACTTGAGTGGAATTAGACATAAGGCCAGAAGCTTGTGTCCCATAGATCATGGTTATTTGGTGAGTGTAGACGAAAGGTGGACCGATTTGTTTGAGATCTCCTTGATGACAAGAGCACAGTTGTGTAAGGGTGCATTCAAGCTGGATTGATGATTTGGCCTGTGCCCTAAAGAAGGTCAAGAAATTCAAGGGTGAATAATGACTGTGGATGCTAAGATTGTATCAGTCACAGAAACACTCTCACTAGCTTAAAGTAACATAATAGTACATGAATGACTGAGAAGTTTTCTCACAAATATAAAACATGTATTAGAATTGCTAATGCTGTGATTTAATTAGTTAAAGTAACATTAACAGCATACAAGAATATTTAGGTTTCATGTTAAATGGATGGTACTTATTATAGGTGTAGACAAAATTACAGAAATAAAATATCTGAGTTACATCCCACTCTGGCTTCATCCCTGATTTTCTGGACTCACTGGCACATCATACCTTCTTTTGGGAACTCATCTTCTCTACACTGGGACACCCAACATCTCAAGAAGAAGCTACATCCCAAAATACAACTCTCTCCTTCTACTCCACCCTCCACCATAAGGTATGCCCACTGGAAATTTATTTCTAGTGATTTGATTCTTTCAGGGGGATAATTATATTCTGGTTGTAGAATGCCTTTATTTTTCAATCAATACTTGAGTTGTGTCTTCTACAAAGTTTTAGTTTAATAAGAACTTTTTAGCTTTGTGAATTCTTGGAGTTTGGGTATCATTCAAATATGCCAGCAATCAATATATGAACAATAGGGCTAAAAATGAAAAAGAAAACCAAAATGAAGACAACACACAAAGAGAAAAGAATGGAAGGGAAGAGTGAATTGGGGGAAATTAAGCAGTGCTTGCATGACATGTCAGGCTGATACTTAAGGGGGGAGGCAGTAGACTAAGCTTTCTCATGCAGTGTGTGACTCGCAGCCCTGCCAACCAGCCTCTTTCTTCCCAAATGTTGCAAGGCAGCAAAACATCTCCTGTTCTTAAAGTCTCTTTAATACAAGTAGAATTTAGATCTTTCAAAACACCAAATTACATGTAAAACCTTTCAGTTAAATTGCTTCTTATGAGTGGTTCAGGTGACTTATGCTAAAGCAAGAAGCAAAGAGGCAAAAATGCAGGCATAATTTGGGAATACAAAAGTTGACTTCAGGTGTGACCTTGGAATAGTCATTAAGCCTCCAGGCCTGCGTTTTTATAACATGGAGTAATAACTGGGATTTCTATGAAAACTCGTGGAACAGTCCCCAAAGCCAGCATGCCAGAGGATATTTTCCCAGCAGTCAAAGCATTTTTTCTAAGGGATGATGACTTTATTTTTTCATGCACAGAAAGACAGGCACAAATATTAGAGATCAGTCAATGATTGAATAAAGTTTTCTCTGCATAAAATAATGATGCAAGGAACACACAAAAGCAAAAGTGTGATAATTCTATTGAGATTTAAGTACTCAGAAGCTTTCCAGGCAAAGCTGTTTGAACAGCCCCAGAAACATATACACCATAGGCTGCAAACAGCCATTTTACATTTAATTAGGCAAAGAAACTCCAGCTGAATGGGTTAAAAATTGCCACTATTTCACAGTAAGTGATTTTCTTAACCCCCAAGGGTTCAAATTACTTTGGCAGGAAAAGCAATTATGCAATTAATAGGGGAAAAATCTCCAGAGCTCTGTAATTTGCAAAGAGGTAAAGGTTTAGCTGTGGCCTGCAGGGGACAGCTGAGCTCTGAAGCTTTTCTTCTTTCTTTTTTAAAAAATTTTGACCACACCCGAAATAAAAACCAAGGATATTTTAAGGAAGAGGAAAGCACAGCAGCTCAGATAATGCCCCTTCCCGTATATTCATTACAGGCTCATCAGAGTGGATGCCTGCAATGGGAAGATTAAATACCCAGGATCAGAAGAGAGTTTGGTTTTATAATGTATTGTCCTCTATTCCCCGGGAGGCTGCTTTGTTTGATAAAATGCTGAGTGTGGTGTAAAAATATCCCTCTCCCTGTAATTTGCACTCCTCTCCATTTAAAGCTATTCTTGCTGCAAACGAGAATTGAAAGCTGCTAAAATTAAGTGGTGTCAGTTCTCAATGACACTTTAATAATAGAGCGCTCAGCAAATGAGATGAGAATGAATCCCAGCATCTCTGCTGAGGAGAGGAGCCAGTCCCAAACGCTGATGCTTCTGTGGGGCTGCGCTTCTTCGGCTTCATTCATATTTAGTCCAACTCAGATGGGGAAGTCAGCATTTAAATGGCCTTTAAAGGAAAGGTGAAAGGATAGGAGGGAGACATGCAAAGCAATTGGGCCTTGGCGTTGTAAAGCTCAGATAGCCTCTCTGACCAAGATCTTCCGTCTCTATGAAGACACACTTTCATGCATGTAGGACATTTTGTTTCAAAACAGGAAGAGAGGACATGTCCACTGACCAAGAAAGTCTTGTCTGATGCCTGGACCAAGAGGACCCAGGCTCTGGTTCATTTTAGAGAAGGTTCTGTGGTGCTCACTGAAGTGGCTGACTGGCCACTATGTTGTCATGTTCTCACAGCTCTGCATCACTGTGGCCCTTTGGTACCACGCTGGCATCACACGTAGGGGAAGATGACCCAACCTTCACTCCAGATGGAGGAGGGATTATAGGGTGATAGCAGGCAGCCCCCAAGACACCTCAGGTATCAAACACCACACAGGAGCCACTGATCAAGACAAGAACCTAATCAAATGGCCCTCCCAAGCCCAGATCAAGTGCTCAAGGTCATATTTAGAGCCGTGGGAATGTAAGCAGGCAAATTCACTAAGATTTTCCTTCATAAGCATATGACCCAATTCAATAGCTGATTTCAGTATCCAAGACTACAAAAGTTATTATGAAATTATATATACAAATACATATATTTATGTTTAATATAGGTATTATATTGTATAAATATGTATTGTATTATACATGTGCTGTGTAAATATATATATATTATAGCATATAATAACATATGTACAATAATATATGTAAAAACGTGTATCTGGTATATGCAGTATAATATATAGTATATATAATGCACATATTTTATATAAGGTTTATAATATATAAAATATAATGTACATATATAATACATAATGCATATACTATATGGTGTATGCTATATATGTATTATATGTACTATATTATATATGTGTGTTGTGTTTGTGTACTGTATATAGCTGACTTATAAATATATATTATATTTAATATTGTATAATATATATGGACATATAAGATATATATGATATATATTTTTTAGGTGTTCATAGTCTAAAGGGACAATTAATCATGAGAATATCTAGACAATTATTTATTTCAAAAATAATACACACGCCTCGACCATCCAAGCACAGACTCTCTACATGGATAAATGCAGGAGGAAATGACCATTTTGAAGGGAAGAGGCACTGGGTTAAGAACAAATTCCTGAAGGAAGTGATATGTGGGTGGAAGAAATTAACAGCCTGTACAGACGGAGACGAATCCATGAGATCTTTTGGAAAAAAACATGGAGCAAGTAGATGGAAGAACTGTCCCAATCGACACAGTATTGTAAGTACTGACAGAGAAAGTCTGACTGTCTAAGAGTGTACTGGGTGAACCCTGAAAGGCTTATCTGAGGAGTGTGAACATGATATCTGAGTCGGACCAGGATGTCCCCAGGGATCCCTGAGGTTCCCTAACAACTGGACCCTGGCAGGGAAGGCTCAGGATGGTTGTTCAGATGCTGTGGTGTGCTTCTGCTTAGGGTGAGCTGTGAGGAAGCTGGTGCTGCAGGAACAGGGAGTGATCTGTGCAGACGAACCCATGGCAGGGAAAGTGGTGGCTGGTGCAGCGATCCGGCCACAGGATGACTAGCAGCCTCACCAATGAGAGTACGGGCCATATGTCTCTGGATTTCAGAAAGACTGCCATCTGCCACCAGAGCTGTCTGATGGAACTCTGCCACCTGAGTGGCGCCGGCCAGGGACCTGCTGGACCATGCCTCCTACTGTCAAAGGCAGCTCACACGTGTTTCTTGAAGATACAGTGTTGTTTTAGAAACAGGCCAATGTGGCCCCAGGAAAGTGAGGGAAATTTGCAAGGACAGAGTTGTACAAAAATGAACAATGATGCATATATATATATATATATATATATATATAAGCATTTTATATATATAAGCATTATATATATATATATTGCTTCAAGGTTTTGAAATGAATGCCTATTTTTGCAATCATAATGAAAAATATTAAAGCGAATTTATTTCTACGTCTCCTTAGTGCATTACTGGTCTGGCAACATAGCAAAGGTAACAGGCATCCTGCTGGCCTCCTCTGAGCTCAAAGTTACCCTCACACCCTCTCTCAGCTTGATAATGATCACGGAAGGACTTCCTAATGGCTCTAGTTGCTAGAGGGGCCCGTGGTGTTCTTCTCCTAGTGGTGTGCCTGTCACCTGTAACTTTGAACAATATCTGTCAAAAACATGTTTCCAGGCCTCCCTGGTGGTGCAAGGGGTTATGCACCGCATTATGAAGCAATTCGCATCCTCTGCAGCACTAGTTCAATCCCCGGCCGACCAGGGAGCAACGCACATGGCATAGCAGACCCCTCCTGACTCGCCTGCTGCTCCCCTCAGCAGCATACTTCGGTCAGTCTGCCTGTTCTGTTCCCCACTTTGTCTCTGGTGAATCCTCTCACCCCCACATCTCTGGCCTGTACCCCAGCTCTTATATGCATAAATAAATAAATCTAAAAAAAAAAGAAACATGTTTACAAGTTCTTAACTTCAGAAAGTAAGGGTGCCCAAGCGAACTGCTTTGCTTTGCTTTTATTGAATTGCCTATAGTTTGGGTTTATTATGAGCTCATGGCAATTTTTCTATCAGGTTCATTGGGGTATAATTTATGTATGATAAACTTTTCAAGTGCACTTTACTTGTACAATTCATGGAAAGTAAACACTTAGGCACACAATCCAGTTGGGTTAACATTTGCATACACCCCTGAAACCAACAATACCAGAAAAAATGAACTTTTCCTTTACTCTCAAAACATTCCCCAGCAGCTTTACCATCCATCTTTCCTTCCTCCCTCAGCTCCAGGCTGTGGGTCAGTATAGTTAGTGTGTGGCTTTGAAGCATATCATAGAAATGGATCCTACAGCCTGAACTCTTGTGTGTCTTGCTCCTTTCACTCAACATAATGATTCTGAGATCCGGCCTCGTGGTTGCTTCTCTGTTTCTATGCCTGTTTATTGTGGAGTCAGGATTGCCATGTTTTGATTCTCTATTCACCTTTGGTGGCTGAATAAATGAGCACATCTTAGTCACCACCCACACAAGGACCCAACCACACATTTTCCAGATGAGGATTATTGAGATCTGAAAGGGCGTAAGGCCTTTTACTTGGTCAACAGAAAAGCCAGAACTACTTTAATCATCCCATCTCTGTAAACACTGCCTCATGCTAAACTTTACTAGCAGCGGAGATCTTGGCAGGACTGAAATCTTATTTTAGTATTAGAAGAGTCGTGGCTGCTTAATCTGCAGCTCACACTTTTAAGAGAATCTGTGCTTTTCTTCTGTCCTCAATCAGCCAATTTTAATTGCTATCCGTCTATATTCCCCAGCTAGTTAATAAAGGACCCATAACATTCATATACATCTGCTTATATATATGACTGTATGAATAATAGGTCCCTTTATTCAAGTGACTCACAGTCATGCTGGAATAATCTAAAAGTGAGGACTGATAGGAAAATCTTAGCTATAAAATAATGTTGCAATTAAAATATCAGCAAAAAATTTTTGTACTATGATTGCATTTCTGGAAATATTTGAAGCAAAATAAAGATAATGATAATCAGAATAAAAAACCTGTACAGCCTCATGAGGTTTATAATTTCTTGTAAAGAGAAATGATTTATAATATCAAACCAATATGGTGGTTTAGCTTGCTTCATCTTAATATATTTTTCATAGTAGATCCGGCTTAAATTCTGCTATAATATCAATAATAGTTGCTTACTTACAACAACAACAAAAAAATGCATGTGCCATATTACTAGGCCCAAGTAATTTGTTCAGGAGACTTTAAAAATGAGCAACTCAAAAAATCAAAAATAAAAATTAAAAATGAACAACTCCCCTGTTTTAAGAAAACCAAGAATTATTTTATCAAGTAATACTTCCAATGAATTTCAACTGTTGGACTGTTAGATCCAAAAATTGTGTTGGAAATTTCCTGGTTTAAATCTAAGATGTTTGGGAAATAAAAAATAAAACAGGATGCCATATGGCTATTTCCAAATTTATACATGTTTAATTGGCTTTTTATATTTTGATCATGTAATGTGACTCTCCCTTGACATAAAGTTTTTCCTTTATGGCCCAAATATTTGTATAGTGTGTACTAAATCCCTTCAGTTGAATTGATTTTGGCTTACTCTAGTCTTCTAATGGTGCATAAATTATATAACCACATGTAAATCCATTTTCAAGAGTCCAGGAACCTAACCAGGTTAGGTTTAGGTTTAGGTTCTTTCATTTAGCACATATTTGTCCATGCATTGGGATTTAATAGTGAGTAAAAGCAGTTATGATCCCTCCCTCAATAGAGTTTATAGTTTAGTGGAGGCAAGAGTCATTGGTCAAATAACTATACAAATAGACCTAAAATTGCAACAATGATGAGTCCTATAAAGAAGTTTGTTACAAGTTTCTTATAAGAAAACTGATGTTAGCAGGATCTGTCTTTACAAGGAGATCAGAGAAGTCATCTCTGGAAAATGACTCTTGAATTTAGTCCTGAAGAAGTTAATTCAGAAAACAGAGAGTTCCAGTGGGGGAGAAATAGAATATGCAAAAGTCCTGCCTGGATAAGCTGAGAGGGTTAAGACTGGAGCACAGAGAGATCTCAGGTGATCTTGGTTCAAGAGGATGCTAAAGAGGTGTATCCAAACAAGAAAATGCAGCCTATTTGAGGAAATTTTACCTTTAACCTAAAGAAATCTAAAGACTAAAGACTTTAAGTATAATTAGACTCATATGTAGTAGAAATTACTTTGATTTCTGCATAGGAAGTAAAGTGAGTAAGGACCAGAATAAACATTGGTAGGCCAGTTAGTAGACTATATGTTAAAAATTTAAATAAACAACAGTAATTATAAATACGAAAAGTGGTTATGTTTTAAAAAGTAGCCAAGAGATTGTATTTTGGGCCATGATAGTATAACTGCTATCAAACCTGTTCTGTAAATCTGGATAAAAATATAATATGCATTTGTTTTCAGGTATGAAACACCAGATGGCACTTGAAATAAGGAAAACTCAGAAAACAAACCTCATAAATGATGCATGCAGTTCTGGGAATGGACACCTTCCTCACCACTGGTGGTAGAACTCAAGCAAAACAGTGGTCACACTGAGCTTACGAGATGTCAGAATTTGGGCTGCCGAAATGGCTGTAATTTGTAGTACAGGGTACCCACAAAAAGGGAATTGTGCTCATGTGATGTACTTAATACCACCGAACTGTTATTTGTACTTTATTGCAACAAAATTATTTCTTTAAAAAAAGGAGTCGAACAAGAATTAGAGGAAGGTCACCAGAAGTCAACAGTGGGAATTCACAATGAGTCTTTAGTTCAAGGCTTAATTGCACACAAATAAGATAGGTCTCTACAAGACCTAGCAGAGAATGACAGCTGAAAGAATGGTGATACTGGAGACTTTTAAGGCCCCACTCAGTCAGAGAAGAGAAACCTAACAAACCTCTCATGCATTTAGTTGAGACCCTCCCCTTCACTTCATGAAACGACAATTTATAGATAAGGATGATGTCACACCAAAGGGCTAAAAGTCAAAACCAAAAAAATTTACTCTAACAAAAAAATAAGTAAATTAACAAAGCCACTGATAGGTTCAAATGGAACTGCCAGTAATTTGTATTTCAGCACAAATCTAAACACCAAATAAAAGAAACTAATACAGAATTCCTACAATATATTATCTAAAATGTCTAAGATAATATAAAGAAAATTCTAGGTATGCAGAAAATATGGTCTATAATCAAAAATAAGAGCTATTAACAGGAAGCAATTTGAGCTGTCCCAAGCATTCAAATTAGCTGGCAAGGACTTTAGAAGAGTTATTAAAAATGTGTTCCAAAGCTTAAAGGAAAAGACAATTATAGTGAATGAAGAGGTAAAAATTCTCAGCATAGACACAGAAATGATAAAAAGAATATCAAGTGGAAAAATGAAGAGTTGAATAAAATAACATCTCAAATACAACAAAAAAAAAAGCACTAATATCACTTGACAGTATTATGATAACAGCACAAGTCAGTGCGTTTCAAAACAGATTAATGCATATAACCTGATATGAGGGACAGAGAACAAAAAGTGGTCTAAAAAAATCACAAAAGACTCAATTTCTTGTGGGGCAATATGTAGAAGTCTAACATACATGTATTTTCAGTTCCAGAGCGAGAAGAGAGATCTGACAATGAAATAAACTTTGAAAAGAAGCAGAGAAGTTTTCAGGATCATACAAGATAATCACAAAAGCTCATTAAAGTCAAACTGTTGAAAACCAAAGAAATAAAGAAAATGATATAAACATATACCTTAATAAGCTAGAAAGAATCCATTAACTCAAATAATGTAGAAATATGAAAATAAAAATAACAGATGGGGTCTCCCCTGGTGGCGCAGCGGTTGAGCGCTGGGCTGTGAGGCTGCTCGCAGCCTCTGCAGCACCGGTTCCTTCCCAGGCTGCTGGCGAGGGTCCCACAAAAAAAAAAAAAAAAAAAAAACAACACACAAAAAAAAAAACGATGCTGGTGAAATAAGAAATAAAAAGAAAATTAACAAAGAAAATAAACTGCTCTTAGAAGAGTAATAATTTGTGAATTACCAATATTAGAAATGAAAGATATAAGCATTTGAAGAATAATAAAAAATACTATGAATAATCAATACATTTGACAACTTAGAGAAAAACAAGTTGGTGGAATTGAATAAAATGCAGTAATGATGGAATAGCAATACTCAAAAAAAAAAAGTTTAGTTCTTTTTCCTTTCCTAAAACTTTTCTCTCTACCTGGCACTGTGTAGACCATGGAAAGCATACAGAACCAAGTAAGTATGGTCTTAAAGGAATTTCAAATCAGTAAATGAGTCAGAAACATACATAGTTCTGATGTAGGCAAATAAAATTCATTCATCCTATAATTGAAATATTCAACATCCTACAAAAAATGGAATAGGTCGTGATATCCTGTGCTGCTAAGTATATTATTCTGGAAGTTTACTGAAGTCCAGCCAATGGATTGCCCTCACTTCTCGACTGCACTTACTGGAAGGGGTTTCTTAGGCAAATAAATATACACACACGGAAAAAATGATTACTGCTAAGAGAACAAAAGGATGGAAATAGCATGGGAAGGCAATGCTTTATAATTCTACTACTTATTGATGGATAGAACTAGCATTTTTCAAACTCTGTCACAACTGCATTATAAAGCCGTCATCACACAGGATATTGATGAATGCTCTATAACATGCAAATAGCAGGAGAGATCATTTTTCACGAAGTTTTGGTTAATGAGAATGACTGGAGTCCCAAGGGGAGGGGAAAAGGAGAGAGGTCAGCCTTGGCATTCATTCAGAGGAAAGCCATGTCATCCCTGCTGTGCTTTGGAAATTATGATGGGTGACACAGCCCTCTGCCGATGACCCTATGGGTGTGAGATAGGGATCCACTTAAAGCACCTCCAGTTCATTGGAAAACACAGAAAATTAATAACTTTATTCCATAAAAATCTATTGATGAGGTAAAAATCACTTAAACACATATGCATTCATGATAGCTTGCAGATTTCTAAAAATGAAAGCATGTAATTCAATGATAATATATCTGCTTTCCTATCAATATTCGTAGAGTTCTGAGATGGTAATCTTGTATTAGCTATTTTTATGTATACAAAGTGAGTTAAAATATATTAACTTAATGTAAATGAAATAAGGAAACTTGTGTTAATATCCCAAAACATTGTTCCTTTTACACTGAATTGTGTTAGAACAGTAGACCAGAGGCAAAAATTAATATATGTGTGTGTATGTGTGTGTGTATATATATATATATATGTTCACATCTCTGTAGTTCTATTTCTCTGTCATTATAAATAACATTCTTTAAAACTTCTTTAGTTCAAGTTTTTATTGAGTTAATTTGGAATTTTAGATGTGGATTATGTAGCCTGTGTGTACTTCAGGAATTATTTTGATTATTTCCATCATTTCATGGCTGTTCCAACAATTAATATGAATAGAGCCCCTAGTGCTGTATATCAGCGTAGGTTAATTGCACATTGTATATGGTCCTTTTATTCAACATATTTTTAAAGCTATGTCTTCCCCATTCCTGAATTTCTTATGATTCATTTCTCAGACTTATACAGTTTTCGTGTGAGAGATCTTTTTTCTTGAGAAGTTGATAATGGTATAACTTTATTTAATCCTTCCTTATAAGATAATCTTTCTATTCTTTTATATATAAATGAAAAATGGACAGGATATAGAATTCTTGGTTGATGTCTCCTATCAAAATTCTGGGAAGTTTGTTTCAAGAATTTCTGGTTAACTTAGTGCAAGGAGACATCTGATACATTGGGGATTTTTTTTTCATTTACAAGAAATCTTTTTAAATGATTTTTTTCTTGCATGTATAGGCATGCTTTATTTATCATTTAAATTAAAACATCTTACTAGCTTACAAAAATAGAAATATTTTTCACTGTTTTCTCCAATTCTTAGTGAGAATTTTCAACAGAATCTATTTATTCACTCACAAATAATTATTGAGTAGTTTATATGTAATAATCACTGTTCTAAATGCTAAGGATAAAATAATAAAGAGAAAAGACAAACATCTCTATATGCATTGAACTTACATTCCTGTGGGAGAGAAAAAAATTGACCAAGTATTAGATTATGCTACACAAAACTGCCATTTTGTAGGTCCCAAAAGTCATTGCATATGACTTAGCATATTGAATTTATGGTAGCTAGGATGGTAGTCTGTGCTGTGGAGAAGACTAAAGCCCATAAGGGGGTTGGAGGTGGCTGGGGTAAAGATGTTCTCTGTATCCTGATGGCTCACATCAACTCCATAACACGATTGGTAAGATGTCAACTGGTCTAACCAGGCCAACAATTTTCAGCCTTTCTCAAATGACCCTCCACTAGTGCAGCAGTCACACCACCCACGTTTCTCTCCCTTGAGTTCACCTGTTCTTCCTCTCCTGGCTGGATGTTTATTCAATTATTTTTAGGTTGAATCTTCCACTTAGATTTTTTTTCTTTCAAATCCTTAAGCTCTGACCATGTGCTTTAGTTCACCTTACTTCATTTCATAACCCCCTCCATGTCTGAGTTCTACTTTGAACATCAGTTGGGAACCCCAGTTCTTCAGTTTTTGAGAGCTGTTCTTACTGAGTTTTATCCCTCTAGTAATTAGCGACATAACTTAATGTTTCTCTGCTTCTGACTGCATATTTTGTTCCTTCAGAAATTTCTTAAACATATCAATTGCTGGGCCCATCCTGCATCAACAAAGTCAGAATTTCCAAGAGTAGAATGCAGTATCCACACTGCTCACAAACCACCCCAGGTGATGCTAATGTGCTGAAATATCTGAGTAGCATTATAATCCCAATGCCAGCATCCTACTCACCAGAGATCTGATTTATTGGCTCTGAGGCACTGGTCTATTTTAGTGTTCCCTAGCTTACTCTACTTTGCATCTATGGTGAGAAGAACTGGTTGAGTAGAACTGTTGTAGCCATAACCTACAATGGGAACCAGGAGACAATGAAGAAAAAGAAGTTACTGATTTGGCAGGGGGATGTTTTAGGAGAAGACACAAAATGCAGATGGAAAAAAATAGCTATAAAAGACAACAGTTAAGTGCAAACAGTATGCATGGGATACTTTTCTAAGTGTTTTGTATGTATTCAACTTCCATTTAAGTGGAACTAACACTACTCTGTTCTCCAATTTAGACAAGAAGACTCAGAATGCATATATCAAGTATCTCATCCAAATTCACACATCTTGTAACTGGCAAGAGTTGAGATTCAAACTTAACCTGGCTCAAGAATCTACCTTTTCAATCACTAGTTTAGACTACCTTACCTCTAAATGGCCCGGAATAGCTCTAAGGGTATTTTTATATCATCACACTAAAAACATGTTTTTATCGAAGTTGTCTTGTGTCAAATTTAGATGGGAACAAAACTGCATTTATAATTACATATCTATATACGGTGTGTACCCAAGAAAATCAAACAATGCTCCTGAACTCTATGTTCTAACCTAAAGAGAATTCTGAGGATATAATCAGTCCAGAAGTGACCTCTGTGTTAATACTAGGCTGTCTTTTTCCAAGGTGTACCTGAAGACATTAAAAGGGTCCATGAGATATTTTCAGTACTTTTAAAACTCTAATGGAACAGGGTTTAAATACCTGACTTATTTTGAGTCAGCACAAGCCAAATTTTCTTTTGGCTGGAAATTAGAATTTATAGTACAAAACTGGAATTTCTGCTAATCTAAACACTGATTGTAAATGTAAACATATTCAATTATTTGAAAATAGGAAAATGAGTTATTATTGGATGGTTCAGTAGACATGATCATACATGGAATTGGATACACAGAAGAAATGAAAAAAGCAAATTTTATGAAAAGGACTAGATAAAATGATAATTTTTCTACAAACCATGTTAATGACAAAGCTATTCATAGACTGTGCTCTGCTCATTTCTAGCCTACCTGTTTATATTTTTTGTTCATTTGTACACTAGCATTATGGCAAAAATGGTCCTTAAAGAATTTCTTAAGATAGTTTCACTATCTTAAGATAGATAGAAACTAAGATAGTTTCACAGAAACTAAGTTTCATAGAAACTAAGATAGATAGAAACTAAGATAGTTTCACAGAAAACAGAGAACCATCTTACTTATCCAAGAAAGAAAAGTCGTGGCTCATGTTACTGGGCTACTCAGGGCCATGTGGTTATGTCTGGATCCAGGACACAAGTCCCCACACACTTTTTTCTTCTTAGATTTGCTCTTTCCTGGGTTGGGATCGCTCTCAAGCAGGATTTTTTGCACGATGGTAAAGAACTTCACTAGTCACATTCAGACCAATCACTTGAGAAGAATAGAGAGGATTTCTCTCCTCAGAGTTCCAGTAGAAGATTCCTGGAGTCATGGATAGGGATTGCCTCAATAACAAACCCATATTTAGATGTTGGCAGTAAAGTCATCCCTCCTTTATTGAAGGAGAGGGATTGCTCTCAAAGATACTTGGTTGGCCCAAAATGTATGCCCATTAGAGGGAAAAGCTAGGTATACCAGATAATATGAAAAAACCTTAAATATACAAGCAATTCTTACTCTTTCCATTTAACATTATAATCTGTGAATGTTTTCCAATTGCCCAAAACCATATGGAATCATGAAATTCATAGTTCAAGCATAAAGTTTTATATTTTTTGAGACATATTACCATGGTTAATCCCAAGTATATTTTTTTCAGATTTTAATTTTTAACAATGTATTCTATTCTTTATAAAAACTTTAAAGTTTGAAAAACTCCACTTGCATTTTGTAATATGACCTCATTTAATTTTTGTAAAATAAAGAATAAACTTTGAGATTCAAACTTAGCCTGTACTGAATCACTTTGGGCTCATTGTCATGTAAACATCACAACTACTGCTTAGCAACCAAGATATTCAGACAATTGTTTTCATCCCAGGTTAAATTGAGGTGGATTGAATCTCACTTAATAACAAAGTTAGCTTCTAAGAGCAAAGATCAGGAAACGTGCTAGCTTTCACGTTTCCATAAGTCAAACTGAAAAACAGAGATTTAAACCCAACCATGAAAATTTCTCAATACTTCTCATCCTTCTGATTGTCTTGAAAATGAGCTTCCCCTATTTTCACAGTGTCTTTAACCTTCAAACTGTCCTTCTTCCAATAGCCCTACTCCTTTAGAAGATACATGTTTACTTAGAGAAATCTAATTTGTGTTTTGTTAATGTATGCTGTCTTTACTTGCTATATTACATTAAACGAGAAATAGAGTTACCAAAAAATCATCTCACTTGAAATCATTCATAAGCTATCAACAAGGGAATCCATATACCAATTTCCTTTTCGCTTTATAACCAGCCACAGCACCAGCTTGACCTTTACCTAAACAGGACTATAATTGCAGTTAAGATTATATAATTTACAATAACAACAAAAAATTACTTTGAAAGAAGTGCTGCTGGGCACAAATGTCTCACAGCCATTAAATGTATCATTCATCTTGAGAAGAAAATTATTCTTATCCACATCGACATTTTTAACACAAACTGTAGTACTCTCTGTTGGCTCCTTTTAACGTACCCATTAATCTCAATAGTAAAGCCTCAGTCTCACCCACCTAGTCTCTGAAGTTTGGATGTCACTACTGTGTACAATAAAAATTGTATATTCATGAACTCCATTTGTTTTATGTCCTTCTCTCTGTCAAAGCCTCCCAAGCAGCATATGCTTTGCTCTGTGGAGAATAAAATCAAATTTGTCTGTCTTGTCATATTGTCATCAAAGTGATAGTATCACAATTAGATTAACATTTTGTGAAGGAGCTGAAGGGAGGGAAATGAAGTAGGAGCACATTATAATAAAATCCACTTAACCCTTTCAGTCACAAATCTCTTTTTCTCTTGTACCCGGAGGCAAAGAAGGCAATCAGACTCTAAAATAAGTGACACTGTCAAATTATTATGATCAATGTTGGAATCAAATAGGTCAGTTACTAGGCCTGCAAGGTACATTTTCATTTGAAAGGACCATTAAAATTCGGTGACAACAACAATTTTAAGAAGTAAGACACTTCCTAGGGTTCTTTAAACTCATCATTTTGGGATTATGTCAGCAAAAATTAGTCAGAGGGGTTAGTGAAACTATTTGACCCTCAATATATTATCACTACTGAGGTCTTAGGCTTCAACCCGAGAAAAATCTCACTTGCTGTTATGGCCAAGTCCTAAGAAATTTGTTGAATTAAAATTTCTGTGGCCAGCATGCATGTATTATTTTCACCATTTTGTTACTCTTATAGGTTTTTTTTTTTTAAAGAGGACAAGTCCCAGAAAATGTGAACCAGAAGTGAAGTATGACCTAAGACTGGATTGAAACTGGATAACAAGTCCAGTGTCAGCGATTCTTCTGGTAACTTTTCTCTTTTCCTATTGTCTATAGAACAAAAGAACTCATGCTTTCAAGAAAATCACCAATTAAAATGGAACCTACATCTAGTCTTGGCCTTTACAGAAGAGTGAGCTGTCTTCACTAAGGTCTATCCCAAGGGGTAGGAAAAGTCTTTGTCGCTCTACTCGTGGGGGTTTGGGTCCCAATAACTGCAGGCCTCACGGCCTGCATTGAGTAGCAACTTCCTCGTGATCTTTTTCCAGAAAGGAGGTATATTTGGAGTGTCAGAGTCACAGGTATTGGGATACAGTCACAGCCCCGTGGCCTGTTAGATAACCCTTCCCCCATCCGTTAGTCATCTCTTACCTTTGACATCGTTAAAAGTAAGATACGGCCTTCCTTGGTGGCACAGGTGGTTGAGCGCACCACTGTGAAGCTGTCTGCAGCCTCCAGCGCCGGTTTGGTCCCCGCCAGCCGGTGAGGGTCCCACATGGTGAATCAGACCTCTCTTGTCTCGCCTGCTGCTCCCCTCAGCAGTGTATTTCATCGGTCTGCCTGTTCTGTTCCCCACTCTGTCTCTGGTGAATCCTCTCACCCTCCCACGAATCTGGTCTGTACCCAGTTCTTGTACAAATAAATAAATCTTTAAAAATAAAAATAAAAATAAAAGTAAGATAACCCTAGGTCCTCCCTGGTGGCGCAGTGGTTGAGCGCTGTGTTGCGAGGCTGCCAGCAGCCTCTGCGGCGCTGGTTCAATCCCCAGCCACTGGGTGAGGGTCCCACATGGCGCACAGACCTCTCCTGCCGCCCGCTGCTCCCCTCAGCAGTGTACTTTGTCAGTCTGCCTGTTCTGCTCTCCGCTCCAGCTCTGGTGGGTTCTCTCACCCTCCTGCGCTTCTGACTGTACCCAGTGCTTGCATAAATAAATAAATAGATCTTTAAAAAAAAAGGTAAGATAACCCTAAATCATGCATTATATGGAACTATAATGCATTATATTGCATTATATTTATATATAACATATATTCATATATTTATATTGTATTTATATATAACATATATTTACAATGCATATTTCTTATGTATCATATGTTCTCCAGCTTATATCTTGCCACACTCTCCAGCTTCATTTCCTGTCATTTCTGTACAATCCTACAGTTTACGACTATTTTCCTTGTCTCAACACTTGGCCTGTTTCACTCCCTCTTCCCTTCATACACATCCTTACATCTCTTAGAAGACCCTCCCTTTCCCTTCAGTATGGTTTACTTGTCTGTAAGACTCAGCTCAAGTGTCTTGTCCAGTAGGAAAATTCATGAAATCTAGCTCCAGACCTTCATGGCCTCTGCCATAATTTCCCCATAAAGTTGTCACAATTATTTATATTGCCTTTGAAGATAATAAATTCAAAACAGTAATCTACATCTTTTTCTTTATCTCGGATATAAAGGCCACTATCTAGTTCATAAATGTACTTATTAAAACAAAGGAAGAATGAAATCATGACTAATAGAAAAACATCACAGAGAGAGAATCATAACCACTGGTGTGTCCAACATTCACAGAGGGAGATTTGAGTGCAGAGAAGACTAGTTTCCTGTTTGGATTGGAGTTATTACTCATATCAGGAGAATGCATGGGGCACCTTGACTTGAGCAGCACATGTGACAAGAAATTTTATCATTTTATTCTTGTGAGAAGGAGAGACATGGACTGAGTGCTGTACAAGCAAATAGATCTGCCCCTGGGGCAGCAAAAAAACTCGAGTGATTTTAATTACTAGACATTTATTTCCTCAAAAAAAAATACTTGTAGTAGCACATATAAGACATGTGGGGTTGATTTAGATTTTGGTTTTGCCATTTTCTTATATCTGTTGATTGATAAAGAATAACAATGATATTTTAAAATTGAGAGTTTATTATACAATATAAACATGTATTATTAGTCAACAAATGACTCACAGAAATACAATAACCCTTTGGATTAGATATCATGGTTATCCCCCTTTTATCGATTAGGTAACTGGGTCATGTGCCAGTTTACATGCTGATCATATTGTGACAGTGAAGAAAGCTAAAATGAAGACTTATCTATTGGATCATAAAAGAAGGCTTTCAACACAACTCAGTAGACTGGAATAATGGATGAAAAATTCAATTACTCTGGTACAAGGAGTCTTTGACAGAAGTTTGTTTCTTAAAAAGGGAGCTTTTATTAAAGGCTTACCAACTATCCCAAATAATGGAGTTGTTCAACATTAGGAAAATTTCCTAAGTTTATTTATTAAATCTTAAGTCCACATCATTGCCTACAGTGATTTTCAATATCACTCTTCTTGAAGATGGAACTCAATCATTTGACACCAGATGCGTCAGAAATTTCTGCACACAGAATTACTGAAGCCAGTCCAAGTGCTATCACAACATTTCATTACTATATTCCAGGATAACCTGCCAATTTCACCTCTTGTCCTTCAACTTTGTCATTTATCATCCTTAATGATGTAGTTTCCCAGTCTTGGAAAGAGCAGGTGTTAGATACCTACCAGATACCCTCCTCAGTTAATTCTTCTCAGGTGGAGTCTCCTCATTCAAAATGTGTTAGGGAACTGGGGCAATTTGCAGATATCCAAAGTCCAATACTTTGTCATTTAGACAGAAATAATGGAAATTTGGGGGCATATTTTGTATGGAAAATTGTATCAATTCTCTACTTCATTTTTTCATGGGTTGGAATGCTCTATAAAATAAGCAATTTAGAATAAACTGTATGTGTGTTAATACATGACCCTTTTCACCTACCCCCCCCCCACACCACATCATCTCCAGTGAGTCTTCCACAAGCCCTGTAACAACAAAGAAAGAAGTAACAAGTCTGAGAGTAGCAGGCTCAAGGGGCTCTCAAGGGCAGCGGTGAAACAGCTAAACCAGCACTCATAGAACCGCCCTTAAAATCCATTTGAAGAAATACTGCTAGTGTGTAGACTGAGGGACACCCTGGGGCCCCCAAACTTGCATGCTTTAAATGGGTTCTGCCATCTACCACATAAAAACAAAGCAAACTCTTAGTGTGAAAGAACTTTGGTAGAATAGTATGCCCAGAGAGAGAAGAGAAAGATGATAGTCATCCAATGAAAAACCCAAAGTTACCAATTCCCTCCTGGGTAAATGCTCAGCCAAACAGGGTTTGTCCAAAGCGAGTCACTGAGGCCCAAAAGCTTGCCACAAGTCTAAGAAACTTCTGGCAGTGAGCCATAGGAAAGGGGCTGGAGAGACCAGGCAAGTCTAGGATGAAAGGAGCAAAATCAAGGTAAAAGCTGCCATTGTCAGAATCCTCACAAGCCCCTCATCTATGTCTTGGCTCCATGTATCCCCTTCCGTGTCCCCCAAGTCCTTGGTGCGAATCCAAAGCTGAAGAGCCAGGAAGCCCCCCATCACATGCCTCACTGCTCCCAAGACCTCCTCCAAGTCTCTTCTCGCTTCTCTACAAGTCTCTCACGGCTCAGCTCCACCCTTCATTAAATGGAGCGGGGAACGTGGAACCTCCCCTTTTTATAGAAAAATTTCTGTAACAATACAATTGTTGCTTTGGTTTTTGAATGATTTAGTACTTATAAAATACACCTAAGATTTATTTGTAATATTTCTATTCTATTTATTTGTAATATATCTATTCTAATAATTTGTTATATTTCTATTTAAATTACTTTATAAACAACATTCTAATTTTTTATGTCTTTCCAAATGGATAGTTTATAGCAAATTGCTTCACAAAGAACTAAATGAAATATCCAGTTTAGAAGATGAAATTTTATCTGCTTTCCACCCACCCTCTCCCAATATTTATTATTTATTAGAAATTTCAGCATCTTATTTCAATTATAATACCTAAATGATATTTAATTTATATTGTAGTAGTTACATTATCTAAAGGAAAATTATTCATTGACATAACTATACTTTGATAGATATAAAAAGACCTATGGGGTTATTTCTTTTCTTCTTATACTTGTTTTCATACCTTGTGGTTTTCAAGGAATTTATCCATTTCATCTAAGTTGATTAATTTATGGTATGATGTTATTCATAGTGTATTAAAATTTCATATCTCTAGAGACAGTACTTCTAGAATGGGTCTGTAAGGAGATTGGCCGAAATAAAGCAGCAATTTAATTGGTGAAAATTATCTGGAAAAGACTAAAGTACCTGGAAATTGACCCAAGGACAGATTATAAATATAGAATTTATCCAGGACAACCTGCTCCATCTCAGGAAGATCAGGGTCTAGCACATTTCAGCCTTCAGCTGCTCCTACTCTTCCACCCACAGCTTTCTGTTCAGGAATCATTCCCCAACTGTCTGTCTATGACTTTGGTCTCACCCTGACAGGATAAGGATACTAGTTCTTCCATCTGTCTCCCCAGCTCTGTGCTGCAGAGCGAAAAGGGGTGAAGAACCTAGAGGACCGTCCTCCCTCCCTCACCTAAACTGTAGGGCAGAACCTCTATGATACGTAGACCAGAGGTTCTAAGCCAGAATGGTTAGGCTTAGAAGACTAGGAGCTAGTATTCCCTTCTCCAGTATCACCAGAGGAGTGACTGCAAGAGAAGAAGACACTGTCCCCACCAGCAGCCGTGGTAAAACATGTATGTGGAGGACAGGCAGACTCTAAGTATAGCCAGCTCGGGAGCTCCAGGTGGGGAATGACTTTATCCGAAAAGGATGTAGAGACTGCCATGCCTGAGGGCACTGTCACAGACAATGGAGATCTTGATGGAGAGCAATTAAGAGGATACTGCTGGCTCTGGGAAACACACAATCGCAGTGCAGCCAGACATTTAGAAGAGGAATAGCCAAGAGGAGCCCTTCAGGGATCCCAGTCAGCACTGTGGTCTGCAAGTTCATGTGCATGCACTAGGCTGCACCCACACAGGACCAATCAGAGAAGAACCTGGGCATACTTGAAATCATTCCCCAAGTCACACACGGATCCATTAGCTAAGGGCAGATGACTTAAGGAACTTCACTGCAACCTATGACCGACCACTGTCTGAACAAAAATTGATTAAGGGGCAAGTCTTTGCAATCAGGCTTAACAATCAATCATTCATCCTTGGTGCCTTGGAGGATCGTGTGCACCCCCAAGACTGGACTCTGTTGGGAGAGACCAGAGAGGATCTCTGAGCACACAGCACAGTCCTGAGCTCTGCACTGTGGCTGCATCTCCAAGGCACCTGCATCCAAAGGTAAAGGTGAAAACATAACTGGCTAAGGAGGGTTAAACATAAAATTTCACCAACAGATGCTGACCTGAGGGGAAACCTAGAAAACTAAAGGATAGAACAAAGGGTAAAATACAAACAAGGACATCATAAACTGAACACTTCAGGAAAAGAGACCACTGTAGTTCAAGCAAGTCACTTAGCAAATATGTGAACATCCAGTAAACAGAAACCAATGCCAAAAGGATAGAATCAGTATCCAGAGTTGCTTCAATGTAGTACATAAAATGTTGCTTCAACAACAAAAAAAATTGAAGTAGATAAAGAATCAAGAAATTATGCTCCAGATCAACTTTGATTTATTGATATTAGTAGTGTATCTTGCTAATTTCAGATGTTAACTATAGAGGAAATGAAGTGTGGAAGCACTGAATTGTCTTTGCAATTTTTCTATAAATCTTAAACTGTTCTGAAATTAAAGTTTACTAATAGGAAACCAAATGGAATCTTGACATTGAAAATAACCTAAATTACAAAAGAAACTACTAGAGTTCTTAATGGTAGATTTGAGTTGTTAAAAGAAAATATCATGGGTTTGCAGATCAATAGAGACTATAATCTGAACAGCAGAAATGTATATAATGAAATTCTCATGTTTATGCATTATACCCTTTTTTCCCCCTACAGCTTTCTTTAAATTATTTGTCATACGTATATGCATATATTTGCATCTACCTATAAATATAATTTTGGGGAGCTCCCTAGTGACACAGGAGTTAAAGCCTCAGCACTATCAAGCTATCGCCAGCCACTGCGGCATGAGTTTGATTCCCAGGCAGGGAGCTGAACCACATGGCACAGCAGACCTCTCGTCTCCCCGCTGCTCCCCTCAGCAGTGTATTTCAGTCAGTCTGCCTGCTCCGCTCCCTACTCTGTCCCTACTCTGTCCCTGCTCTGTCTCTCTACCCTGCACCTCTGGCCTTTGCCCAGTTCTTGCATGCATAAACAAATAAAAATAAATCTTAAAAAAATATATACATAATTTTTGTATTAAACTTACCTGTTAAACACGATGTCTAGATCTCTTGCATGTGCATGTCTCTTGAATTATTTTTTGTCTCAGTTATGGTTACATTTTCCTGTTTCTTGGCATGTCTAAAAAATTTCCATTGTATAGTTGACATTGTAGTATGGAATTTTGTGCTCCTTGAATTACATCCTCTTATGTTCTCAAAGGCAAATAAATTGACTGGCAATCCTCTTGATTGTGTAGATTATTGGCTTTAGGTGTGGGCAGGGTGGGTTTATTCAGACATTACCTTTAGTCCAAGGGTGAATACATTAGCCTGGGTTTTGTTGTTTTTCCTGTGGTATGGCCATGCTGAATTTTTAATGGAAAGGCTGAGATGTTTACCAAGTCCTTTAGCTTTAGATTCAAATTCCAAACTCTGTCTTCCCTCTACAAAGCTGCTACCAAAATCTTTGCTCAGTTCTTTCAGCCTTTCAACTGTTATTTTACCCTGATCTACTTAACATCTTGCTGCATGCACAGTTCAAGGGTCAACCAAAAATTTGAGGGAAATTTATACACCTTTTGTGGCTCATCCATCATTATTCCAGCCATTATGGGATTTCTTCCTTCAATTTCCAGATGTTTTTGCACTCTGAAATTCTGTCCTCAGTTCAGTAAAACCACAGCTTTTGGTTTTCACTCTGTACACCTTGCATGTAGCTTGTTAATAGTCCTCAGGAGGAAAGTCATAAGGAAGTCATAAGGTGGATCTTATCCTATATGGTTCTTTTTGTCAAGGATCAAATATCCTACCAATTTCTTCTGCCTGCATTTGATCTCTCTAAATGACTTCCAAGATTATACATATATAATCTGCCTATCTATCTGCTTATCTATCTAAATATATGTACACACATATATATCACAACTTGTAATTGTTATCAGTGGGTGGATAAGTATGTTAAAAATTACTTCACCATTATGTGAATCTTTTACAGCTATTTTAAAATTTACTTTAAACATTAAAATGGTGAGACATTTTACCAGGAAGAGGTCATGTCAACCCCTTGATCGTAGGTGAATTGGGTCAAAGTGAATGGATTTTGAAGTGATATAGACTGAGATTGAAATTGTAACTTTAAGGGCCTCCCCAATGGCACAGTAGGTTGAGCACAGTGCTGTGAAGCTGTCCGCAGCCTCTGCAGCTCGGGTTCGATTCCCGGCCGGCCAGGAAGATACCCATATGGTGCGGCAGACCTCTCCTGTCTCGCCTGCTGCTCCCCTCAGCTGTGTATTTCAGTCAATCTGCCTGTTCTGTTCCTGCTCTGTCTCTGGTGAATCCTCTCAACCTCCTGCACCTCTGGCCTGTACTCTAGCTCTTGTATAAATAAATAAATCTTAAAAAAAAAAAAAGAAATTGTAACTTTAAAATATAATAACTAGTGAGCTTGAATAAATTCATGTCTCAGGGCATCTCTGTCTTAATCTTAAAATGGGAATAAATATTATCCAATAGAATATAAGAACTAAATAATTAATCAGTGCAAAGCAGCTATTATAGTATCTTGTATATGATGTTTCTAATGCCATTCCCCACCACCCAATATGCTAAGACATAACAAAAACAAAAAAAATATAAAAACTTCCTAGAACAAGGGAAAACTCCAAAGGCCTTTCATGCAATTTAACTGTTAAAGATCATAGAATGTTAAACCCAAAGTTATAAGTCATATATTTCAACTCTCCTACTTTAGTGATGATGAAGCAGTCACTCAGATTCACTCTTTAAATAACTTTCCACTATAACATAGGAATGCACTTGCATTGCCAAGGCCACCAGATTGTGTCGTACTATGTGTTTCATCCAAATTAATGAAACCACAGAATAAATATGTGAATGTGTGCATTTCCAAACAACACATATACCATGTTTTAAGACTCTAAGATGCCAGATATTGCAATATACACCACTATTTTATATATTGCAAAACAGAACAATAACACCAATAAGATGTTATAGAAAAAACACTGTCCACTAAACTATGATATCCCACAGATTGTCAGATGCAACCTGATTTCAAAGATATTTAACAATGTCCAAATAGTCTTAGATCCTATAATATAAATGGTAAATCAGATATAAATCCAGATCTCCTGACTCGTCCAATGCTTTTTCTTACAATCTACATCATCTCATTCATCCCATTTTTTATTCTCAAAGAGAACTTCATCTTCAAAATCATTCATTAAAATTTGTAGGAAAAAAACATTTCTATTCATATGAAAATACTCATAAACTTTACATCTTGATGAAGTCATATCTAAAGATTTATGGAGTGTTTGAATGATTTCCAGACAAGAGAAAATCTTTTGATAAAGAATGCTTAAAAAGAAAAGAAATTGAAAGGGCACAGTCTGCAGGAGGGTGATGAGAAGCAAGAAGGGGAAGCTACAAAGAAATTGAACTGCCAACTTAATTTTGTCTTATTGCCCTTGGTTACTGCACATTTGTTTACTGTGGATCTGGATGTAAACTATTCAGTGGCCTAGAGAAAGTGGTTCTGAAATCAGAGCCCAACCTTTTCCTGCCATTGTGTTGTGACTCCATTGCTGGGTCACTACTCATTGACCTTATAAAATAAGACTGCCAGGGAGTTCTAATCCCTGCCATCCTCACGTGGCCCCTTTGCTTGGTGTCTCCATCTCTAGTATCTTGTCTCTGGCCTGAACCATTAACTGGATCTGCACCTGAAATGTTCAAGGACATGCTGTTGACACTGTGGTGTCTAGAAGCCAGAGAGACAACTCCAGACCAGAAAGCTGCAGTTGAAACTGTCCACATCTACCTAAACAAGAACTGACAACCAGCAATGGAGTCACAGCACAGGATGCTGCCCTTTGGCATGTGGGAGCTTGGCTAGCAAAGACAACAGAACAAATTGTTTTTTATGCTTCTTTGTGTTGCTCTGGGGCACCTCCTGTTGTTTTTTATGTAAATGTCTCTTTAATGGAAAAATTTTTTTTTTGAGTTCAAATGGCTAATTAAAAGTAGTTGTTCCGGGGCCTCCTAGGTGGTGCAGCGGTTGAGCGCTGGGTTGCGAAGCTGCCCGCAGCCTCTGCAGTGCCGGTTCGATCCCCGGCTGCTCCCTGGCCACCAAAGGAGGGTCCCACATGGCGCGCAGACCTCCCCTGCCGCCCGCTGCTCCCCTCAGCAGTGTACTTCGGTCCGTCTGCCTGCTCTGCTCCCCGCTCTGGCTCTGGTGAATTCTCTCACCCTCCCGCGCTTCTGACTGTACCCAGTGCTTGTATAAATAAATTAAAAAATCTTAAAAAAATAAATAAATCAAAGTAGTCGTTCCATGCCAGAGTGCTGACTGGCCTCTACATAGCCCTGGCTATTGCTTATGCTGCAGACATGGGTCAGTGCAAAGATTTCTGAAGTATCTTTTGTCTTCCCTTGACTTGGTATAGACATTTGGTTATATAGAATTGATGCCATATGAAAAGTTGGTTATTATTACTATGCATGACATATTTAAAAATCTTTATCTCTTAGCTAATGCTACAGCTGATGGGTTAGTAAATGGTAACATGACTTCTGACAGACCTACAATGAATATCTCCAAATCAGGGAGCCTGATTAAAGAAGGGCTTATGAGAATCCATTAGGCATAGCAAATCATAATAATACAATTTTTATTTATGCTTATTTTATGTCTAAATTGTAAAAGGAAAAGAAACATTACTGATGATTAATATAGCAATTGACACCTCCTACACGTTGGTCTTTCCATGTCATATAAACCCTGATGGATCCTGAGAGAAGAGTGGAAGACCAACAAAATGGAAGCACTGACACTGAACCCCTGTTGTCTTCATTTGCCACATGCAATATATTAAAATTTACAAGCCATTGGATATATTATCAATGTGGTTAATTTTATTTAAAAAATAGTCCTTTTAGTAGCAAAAAATATTTAAGCCAGTATGCCTTCACAGTGGACACCATCCAAATACTTAGGGGCATCAAGTAGGAAAATTTGTCCTACTACACTGGTTTCCAACTTTCTAGACTCATTTTGGTGATGATAAGAAGTACCAATATCTCTAGGATCCTTCCAGACACCTACTGTGCATATACAACAAGCAGGCACATCTTAACTTTCCCCGACTCACCTCTCTCTTCTATAATAGAAATAATAGCAGCCCATGTACAATCTGAACTCTTATTTTTTTTGCTATGTCATGGCAATACTTTATTTCAGTAAGTAGGGATTTCATGTTCTTTTTATGACTACACAATATTCATTTTATTTATGCTACACCATGATTGATCTACTTGCCCCAAAGTATTAAGATATTTATTTTGCTTCCAGTCTTTGGCCATTGCAAACAATGGTACATTGAATAGCATTTTGTGTGCACACTGTAAACACAAGAGAGTATGGCTAAAGATAAATTTTTAAAGATTGAATATCTGTATAAAAAAGTGTGCATTTTTAATATTGAAAGATACTGCCAAATTAACTTCATAAATTTGTTGTACCAGTTTATACTCCCACCAGCAATGTAGCAGAGTGTCTGTTTCCTGACAGATCTGCCAACAATAAATACTTTTGCATAATTGGAGCTTGGGATTGAAAAATGAGTAGTAGGATGAGCCAATAATGAACTTCTACCATTTGGATCTGTCTTTCTTGGTATGATACCTCTTTCCAAGCAATGGCATTCCTGAAAACTGTGCTAAGATAAAGACCTTAAGACACACCTTTAAAAAGAACTTCAATCCTTTTAAGAATTTAAAAGAACCTTAAACAGCATTACCATCCCATTGTACAAAATCTAAACACTTAATATGTTTAGATTTTATAAGATCTGTAAATCTTAATTAATAAATCTAACACATAATATAAAATGTCCTGCCACTCTTATTTCCAGTGTTACTACAAATATTAACAAAAATTTTCAAAACTAAAGAAGCATATATAACCACAGTTTATATTCCACACCTAACCTCTGACATCACCTGCTAATTGACACCATTGGCCCTGGGCTAGGTGTCTTTAGGAGAGCTGTTTGCTGTTGACTTTATGCCCAGCATCTCTAGGAGCTATAACACTCGTGCTTGCCTCTGGCAGATCCAGCTCGAATTCCTGGTGCAGTTTCCCTTGCTACTGACCTGTCTGGTGTCCAGTCTTGCCCAGCCTGGCCTTTGGATTGCTGTTGCTGACTGCTGTGGTCCCACCTCTGGAGGGACCTTCACAGAGACCTACAAAGAGACCTTCAAGACCTTCAATCTTCAAGACCGTCAACCTTCAAGACCTTTCACCTTCAAGACTTTTTACCTTCAAGACCTTTGCGTCAGATCACTGCATCAAAGAGCTGCTACTACCTCAAGCCTGGCATCTAAATCTTTCTCTCTCCTAACTTGTCTGTCTCTCACTCCCCTTTGTAAGTGATTCCTGTCGTTGAACCCTGAGCCTGAATCATGTCCTGCAATTGCAGTTGTAAGTGCATGGTGAGAACCTACCAACTGTAACATTTTGTTTTCTCAGCTTTGTCCCACAGCAGATATTTCCCCAAACTGATGTCTTCCTCCAGCAGTTGTCCTGGAGACTGTGCTCTACTCAGGACTTCCTCTCCTGACTGCTGATCATAGCTCCTCCCAGAAACTAATTATTGTTTTGATTGATTGATGATTTGATTGATTGATGAAAAAACTTTTCTCTTTTATGCCTTGATTAATTTATGATTGAGGTAACATTGCTTTACAACATTGTATGATTAGAGGTTTAGTAGCACACCTTTCAGATGCATGTTACTACAATGCACCTACCAAGACACCCATAGTCTTTCACCATAGTTCATGGTCCCCCACTTCTTCATTGTTCTCTCTCCTTCTCTTCCCCCTCTGGCAACTCTAATTCTACAGGGTTTGTTATTGGTTAGATTTTGTCTGACCTTTTGTTTTGTTTTTCTATAGTCCACATATAAGTGAAACCATCGTATATTTCTCTTTTTCCTTCAGACTTATTTCATTTATCATAATCCCTTCTAGTTCATTCATGTTGTCAGAACTATCAAGAATTTATCTTTTTCAAAGCTGAGTAGTATTTCACTTTATACATACTACATCTTTCTAATCTACTCATCTGTCGCTCTTATCCTAGATCACCTTGTGGTTTTCTCAGTTCCTGGACTTTATGCACAACTGAAGAACATCTTAGAGAACTGACCACTAAAAGCAGCTCTTTGGGGTCACAGCTATTTACAATGTTTTTACAGATTTTTTTAAACTTGAAAAATACAAAAAAAATGATAAAAAGTTAAAATTAATGATAATGAAAAAAATTTTGCTGTACTGTTACCATTCAGAGGAAATTGCTGTCACCCCTTCATCATCATTTCTTCAACCTTTTCTCACCATAAAATATAGTATTTTATATCATGAGATTGCAGATCATATATAGTTTGCATTCTAATTTTGGGTAACTCCCATGTCATTAAAAATACTCCCAAAATACCTTTCAGATAACTACATAATAAGTCACTGTAATGTTGACTCTCAAACTATCCAACCACTATGAATAAGCATTTTTTTCACATTGTATTCTAATTGTAGCTGATGAACATCTTGGTAAAATGAATCTTTGCCCAAATTTCAGGTTGGTTGCTTAAGATGAATTCCTGAAAGTGATGGTATTGGATGGTTGGCTCACTCCACACCTCTGCCAAGAGCTTTTTCTCACCACATTATTCCCTGCGTACTCACTGCCCTTATCATGCCTAATTTAATAAGAAAAAATGGTAATGTTACTGTGATAATTTGTATTTCTTTAATCACTATTTAAATTGAAAAGCCTATGTATATTTTTTCTTAAATCATTTTTGCACTATAAAAATTGTACAAATTCACCCTAGGAAATTTGCAAAATAGAAGACTATACATAAAAATTGCTTATAATTAACACAACTGAAAGATAATGTACTCATGGATATTTTGCTTTTTATTGTTCAATTCTTATTCCAATGAGATTTTTAATATATATTTACATAATTGGATCATTTAGTACATGTAATTGAGGATGCTGTTTTTCATTTACAGCATTTTTCTTCATCTAAAATATTATTTGAAAATATAACTTTTAATTGCCACATAACTTTCCCTCCATTGAATATACAACAATTTACTTAGGTATTGCCATTTTAATAAGCATCTACTTATAGCTGTTATTACAAATAATCATATTCTCTTGTTATTTATTTAGCATTTATTTGAGGGAGCAGGAGGTTCAACAGACTGTGCCGGATTATGGGGCTTTGGTGTTGGGTGTGGTGTTTAACATACATCTGAAGAGGGGTGAATCTGTACCTCTGACTCATAGTGTTGTAAAACCAATGTTACCTCAATAAAAAAGAATATTTTCAGTCCACTAAAAAAGTTAGCACTTATTTGATTATAAATAAGTTAGATTATAAATAAGATTATAGAGAAGCACCACCCAATGGAAATATCATACCAAACAGTCAAATTTAAACTTCCTACCTGGCACTTTTGATCTTTATTTTATTGAAGTAATGTAGCATGACAACATTATGGAAGTGTCAGGCGTGCATTACTGAGAGTCAGCATGAGTCTATGGGATTAACTAAGCACATTTTAAAGAGTAAAGAGAAAGAGGTAAAATTAATTTTAATAATAGGTGTTATTTAACTCAATAGAGCAATCAAGTCAATATGCAATGCAATATTAAACATGCAATATTAAAAGTATTAATGAAACCTTTTACAACCTTTAAAATATGAAGTCTTCAAAATCTGGCATCCATTTGACATTTACAGTACATCTCAATTTGGACTGGCAACATTTCAAATGCTCAAAAGCCACATGTGGGTGATGGCTACTGTATGGCGCAGTGCAGATTGAGACTTGTTAGCAACCCAAATTCATCATGAAACTCGTGACCATCTGTATGGTCCACATAAGTTGTTCTGGACATTCAATTGCTTGCAACTCAGATAAAAAATCTAACTCCTCAATGACCCCAGGCTGCATCACTTAAAAAGTTAAGTGGGAAGAAAAGTGAGTTCCTTCTTATTTCTTTTTTTTTCTCTTCTCTTCTGTAGTCCACTTCTTTTCTTTGCATCCATACCCATTAAATGCCATGTTTTGTCTAATCCTATCACTGTGTATTAGTAACAGACAGCCCAGGATAAGAGAAATGCATGGATCACTGAGAAAGACTCCAGAAAGACTCTCCATGAAACACCAGGGTCAAAAACAAAAAGATATTCATTTTCCTTGGTGGCTTAAAATCTGTTTCCACCAACTATGTACCCATCCTCAACTCCAAGGGGATAATAGATATAATTTTACCTTTCAAGTGCTATTTGTGGTACAATCTGCATTTTCCAAGGGTTAGGTTGTTTAAGGTTACAAGCATTAGCAAACAGTACATACACCTTCTGTAATGGTTTTTATTTTTTAAAGAAACAAGCTGGTGTTGTTTTAAAATTAAAAGAAAGTTCTCAGTAAACTTTTACACCACTGTGCAACATGCTTTGTTAGAAAAGCTTGTGGTAGTATCTACAATTGTGTAAATCATCAGTTTTTAATCTGGCAGGAAGTAGATAGTGGCCCATTAAACTTTCGTAATTAAATTTCCCCTGTCCTCCCCCATACAACCATTATCTGAGTTTTCTAATTAACACAAGAGGAGGGAGTCAATTCAGATTGATGGGATCTAGAGCCATCCCCTTTCATTTTAATGACCTTTAATAAACTTTTATTACTATTGATATTGATAATTATAATACACCCTTTCATTCTGCAATGTGATTCTAAGGACCTTTTCAAAAATTGCAAAATTCACCTTTAAAGCTGGAATAGGCAGAATTACTATATTCCCAGAGGCTGTGCCTTTAAGTGAGCCAAAGGGTGGATATCTATGCTGTCCACGGCTTGTAGTTGCCTCTGTCCACTGTGTGGGGCCTCAGTCCTCACAGGGCCTCGGATTTCAGAGCACAGCTCCCATTCAGGTATGGCAAGTGGGCTGAATTGGAAGGCATTTCTTAACAAACAATCCACAGAGATGAGGAGTTTACTAAATTTGCTTTATTTTCCATTGGAAAGGCATTGAGAACAGGAAGCCAGATAGCCCAAGAGGATAAGTCTTTAGGCTTGTTTCCCAGAATGTTTTTGTGACATTTTGCCAGAGTTTGACATAATTCTCCATCCTCTCAGAGGTACCACTCCTGTCATTGGATCTGATCCTTCCAGGTGAGAAAATGAGTTGTGGACTTGAGCATATAAGCACTGAAAAGAGCCTTTCCATGATCATTCACCATTTGCTTTGGAAACTAGCATGTGGAGACAATCCATTATCAAGAACATTGCAGAGTAAATGATGGAGCTAGGGGATACCTTACATTATTATTCATCAAGCTGTACTGTCTGCAAAGTCACAACAGATAGACCTGTTCTGGTCATTTGTAGTTTTGGTGCCTTGGTTAATAAAACCAAAAGTGGTCAAGTTGA
The DNA here is from genome assembly GCF_014898055.3 of Talpa occidentalis. Taxonomy (NCBI): domain Eukaryota; kingdom Metazoa; phylum Chordata; class Mammalia; order Eulipotyphla; family Talpidae; genus Talpa; species Talpa occidentalis. The sequence goes on along the minus strand of NW_023605194.1, from coordinate 90,881,536 downwards.
AATTCATCAAATTCATAGTGTTAAGGAGAAGCTGAGTGCTATGGTTTTACAGTATTTTAAGTCATAAAAATATCATGAGAATTAAGTGAGATAAAGTACAGAACATGCCTAGTACAGTTTCTGGTTCAATAAATGGTAACTTTCATTTGTATTTTAAATATTGTTTTCCTGGTACTTTACCTGTTTTCTTCTTTTCCACGAGGTGTTCAGCACTTTAATATTTCAATATATGAAAAAAGTATTTATTAAAAATGAAAGACTTGATTTATTTGAGAACAAGACATAGCAAGGACCTTCTTAAAATTACAAATGTAAGATGTAATCTTTCGATTTAAAGATTTTCTAATCCAGCAGTTAGAATAATCTAAGGATGAGGTTGTACTAACTTCTTCTTGCAAAATAACAAAGACAATAGAGAAGAAAGAAGAAAGGAGCTGCTAGAATATAGGAAGGTCTAGATCAAAGATTGAAAAAAGATGGTCTAAGGGCCTAATCCAGTCCATGATTTTTCTTTACAAGGACCACTAGCTAAGATTGCAGACAGAGGAGAGGAAGGAGATAGAAACACAGTAATAAAGAAAAATTGAAGTGAGAATGTTGGTGAACTTCTTATCTCAAATTGTGCATAGTCTGAAAGAAAAATTGTCAACCTAGAATTATATATCCACTGAAAACATCTTTCAGAAATGAAGGTCTATGCCAGTAATGAGCAACAGGAATTTGAAATTTTAAAAATACCATTTTAAGTAACACAAATAAATTTTGTATAAATCTGGGAAAATATAGAGGATATATATGTAAAAAATAAGTGTTATTTAAAGAAATCAAGGATGATATGAAATAAATGAAGAGATACTCTGTGGATTCATGGATCGATAAACTCCACATTGTTACAATGTCAATTTGTCCTAAGATACCCACCTATGGACTGAAGGAGAACAAAGTCAGAGGATTTATGTTGTCTGATACTAAGCTACCAAGTTGTGAAAAAGAAAGGATAATTTTTAAGTTAAAGAAATCATTCCTCAGAGGCTAGAAAGTATGATCCAATTATGACATTCTGTAAAAGACAGACATAGTGACAATGAACAGACCAGTAACCACCATGAATGAAAAAGCAGAAGAGAGGTTGGGTGCAGGAGGTGAATGGGGTGTTTTGGAGTGCTGAAAAACTGTAAGATACTATAATTGTGGGTACATGGTGTTACACATTTGTCAAAAGTCATTGGATTATACACCAAAGAGTGAATAGTAACATAACAGACACATTTGGAAAAAATCATTTAGGAGGTTCAGAGAATGCCCGAATAAAATGCACTCTGTGACAGAACCACCTACTGTGTTACAAATGTGTGAAACAACCTCACAAAAGAGTCTGGGAGAAAAGTTGCTGAGCTAAGTAACTTATAGTAGAGTCACTCAAATTAAAAGAGGCCGTGCATGATGCTGTATTCTAGTTGATGAAGGAATACAGGTTAATAATTCAGAGATCTCTGCATGTGCATAATGAAGTTGAAGTGGGTAGTAGATAGTAGGAGGCAGGTGTCGCACTGTAGGAGGGAAATTAACAGAATGGTAGGAAGAGGAGGCTATAATAATCATGTGGTAGTAGATTAGAGTTAGAGCTATCAGCATGAACTCAGGTTTAACATAATAATAATGCATATCTTTATATATAGCTATAGATTTACATTTGGGTTAATATACATATATGTTTTCTTGCAGCTGAAGATCTAGAAGCAATGGCAGTCCCATATCTTCGAGCAAGCCTGGCACCTAAATTTTAATTTCTGATACAACTTTCCAATGAAAGGAACCAGGGTTCTTTTAAAGAAATGGCTGGCTCTAGGACTAGGACAGAGATCTACAAGATGAGCCTGAAGCATCCTGCAGAGTAAAAAGTATGACAGTGTTTGAAACAAATAAACTAACAGTCTCAATAATAGAGATATACCAAGGGGACAGGGAGAATGATTTGAGCAAACAAATAAATAAGCTAGGATTAAATCCACCAATTCATCAATAAATAAACTCTTCAAAAAGTAAAGGAAGAATCTTTCCAAATCATGTTGCCAAATTATATTATTCTACGACCAACACTATGTAAAGATATTATGAGAAAAGGGAACTACAGACCATTTCCCACATGAGCATAGAGGCAAAATTCTTAACAAAATCGTATGAAATGAAATCAAGCAATATATAAAAAAGAGAAGTGTGATTCATTTGTGTTGCATCAACTTAGCTAAGTTGGAACTGTATTTTTAAAAATTCTTGTCCTTATAGCTTCAAGTTAACTTTGGCTGGAAGAGATGTTTTGCATGAGACTTGGAAGGGAAGTAGAGCTGCCCCCAGATTACTTTTATGCATGGAAGACTGAGAAGAGTGCACTTGGCCTTGGTGCAGGGCACACACGTGTCGCTGAGCTGCTAGCTCGCCTGGTTGGCATGAGGTAGGTGCTGGGCCATCAGCTCCTTTGGCTCTTGTGGGATCGCCTCTTGTAGTTTTTCCAAACCCAGCGCCAGAGGATGCAGCTCCAGAACAGCAGCTGAGCCTGCAGCTTCTCCCGGTCCCTCCAGATCTCCCCCTTCAAGCTCCTTGAGTCCTTGGCCAGCATGTCTAACTCTTGGGGCAGCCTCCAAACCCACATTTCTTCCAGCTCACACTGAATCTCTTCCTCCAGGTTCTCAACGCTTGGGCCCATCCTGGCACCAAAGAGAGAAGTACATAAAATATTGAGCTAGCTCCACAAATACACCAAGTCAAATTTTGATGATAAATCCCATTTTCTATATGATTTAAAGTGGTTCTTTTCCTCTGATCAAACTTATATCATGAAATTTATTGCAGGGATGCAAGATTTAACATTTAGAAATGTATCGATGCAATTCACGTTGCTAAAGGATAAATGTAAACACTGCAGGATTATGTCTATATCTCAATTGTCCCATTAAATACAGAAATTTGATAAATTTAGCACTCCTTTATGATAAAAATTATCAGCACACTACCTATAAAAGGAAACTTCCTCAAACGGATAAAGTACATCTATGCAAAATCAATAGCTTACATCATATTTAATGAAATGAAAGACAGAGCATTTTCTCTATTTGGAAGGAAGCAAAGCTGTCCAATTTCACTACTTTTATTTAACACGCACTGGAAGCCCTAGCCAAGGCTGTCAAGCAAGAGAAAGTTTAAAAATTAAAAAAAGCAGCATGTTTTCTGGAAAAGAAAGGAAAACCTAAACATGGATGATAGGATCATATAAATAAGAGACTAAGGAATACACAAAACAGAACCCAAAACTAATAAGTAAATTTAGCAAAGTTGTAGAATGTTAAGGTCAATAAACAAAAATCAATTGCAGAACAGCACCAACACATCCCCAAATAGGAATGAATTTCAAAATTATGTGCAAGACTACCACACTGAAAATTCTCTCAAATTATTTTGCTGATATAAGTTAAAAGTCTAAGTAAATAAAAAATTTCTTATGTTCATTAATTGGAAGGTTCAGTATTGTGAATATATTGATTTTCCCTAAATTAATCTATAAATCTAAGGTCATCTCAACCAAAATTTCAGCAGGATTTTGTGAAAATTAACAAGCTGATTCTAAAATTTATGAATGTGCAGAGGACCTAGAAAAACCGTAGCACTTTTGAAGATAAAACAACAAAGTTGTAGAACTTAGACACTACCCTGATTTTAAGATTTACAAATAAACCGCAGTAACTAAGACAGAGCAGTGTTCATGTAAGGATGGATCAAAGCAACAGATAACCCAGAAATAAAACCACACATGTGTAAGGATGGATCAAAGCAACAGATAACCCAGAAATAAAACCACACATGTATAAGAATTAATATAAGATAAAGGAACCAAGATAATCCAATGGAGATTTGTCTCAACAAATGGTGCTGCCTATCCATGTGAAAATAATAGACATTGATCTTACTTCACACTGTACCTGGAAAGTAACCTGAATTTGGTCATATACCTAAACATAAAATATCTAGAAGAAAACATAGTACTAATCCTGAAGTAGAAGAAATTCTTAGAAAGAACACAGAAATACAGAAACCATAAAAGAAAAATAATTGCAATATAAATTTCATCAAACTTAAAAATTTCTGTTCAAACACACCATTATAAAAGGGAAAACCAACCAGGCCTCCCTGATGGCACAAGGGGTTAAGCACCGTACTGTGAAGAAATCCGCAGCCTCTGTAGCAGGAGTTCAATCCCCAGCCTGCCAGAGAGAAACCCATATGGTGAAGCAGACCTCTCCTGTCTCGCCAGCTGCTCTCCTCAGCAGCGTATTTCAGTAGATCTGCCTGTTCTGTTCCCCACTCTGTCTCTGGCGAATCCTCTCACCGCCCCCCCCCATCTCTGGCCTGTACCCCAGCTCTTGTATGCATAAATAAATAAATCTTAAAAAAAAAAAAATGGGAAAACCTCTACCTGGAAGAAAATATTCTGACAAATGACTTTAATTCAGATTAGGATCCAAAATTTATAAAGAACTCTTATAACAACTCAAAAATAATAATAATCCTAGTTTTAAAAAATTTGACTTGATAATGAGAGGGGTTTTACATGTGAGAGCAGAAGCATGTAGGAAACCTCTGTACCAGCCTCTTAATTTTGCTGTGAACTTAAATGCTCTAAAAAATATCCTATTAAAAATTGAATACAAAAAATTGACAAATTATTTAAAAAGAGTACTCAAAAAAGAAGTTATGCCAATGACCAGTAATCACATAGAAAAAAAATGATCAATGTTATTGACCATAATTACTCATCAAAATATTCAGAGTACTTATTTATTTATTTATTTGTTTTGGCAAGGGGCATATTTGCTTACATTAGCGTGTTCAGATGAATAAAATACACCCTCTCAAGAGCAGCTAAATTTTAATAGCCAAAACCTGAAAATAAGCCAAATGTCTATCCGTAGGTGAACATATAAACAAATGATGGAATATACATGCACTAGAACATCACTCAACAATAATAGTCATGAATTATCAATACACAAAACCTCATAAGCTAATATAAAAAAAATGTTATGCTGAACCAAAGAAGCATGGCACAAGATTGCACACAGTGTGATTTTATTTATATGAAGTTGCATAAAAGGAAAATGCATATATAATGGCAAAGGGTAGAGCAGTGCTTGCCTGAGGCCAGAGCTGGGCAAGGATGCTGAACACAGAGGGAAACCAGTATAATCTTAGGCTTATTCAGTATCTTTTTTTTTTTTTTACTTTTTTTTCTTTTTTTTTAATGATTTTGTTTATTGTTCCATACAAGAACTGGGGTGTAGGCCAGAGGTTGGAGGGGGTGAGAGGATTCACCAGAGACAGAGTAGGGAACAGAATAGGCAGATCTACTGAAATATGTTACTGAGGGGAGCAGTGGGTGAGACAGGAGAGGTCTGCTGCGCCATGTGGGTTGCTCCCTGGCCGGGGATAGAACTCTTGTGCTGCAATGGCCGCATATTGCCTCATAGGTTGCATCTTAACCCTCTGTACCACCAGGGAGGCCCTTATTCAGTATCTTGATGTCAATAATGGTCACAAGGGCCAATGCTTTTGTAAAACTAATCAAACTACACATTTAAAAAAGGGACATTTTATTGAGTTGATACCTTCTTTAAGGGGCCGAGGGTTTTCAACCTCTATAGAGCAAAGGTTGGGGTGCTTTGTAATGAAAGTGAGAGTTAACGGCTGTCACAATTATGATACTATGAGAAATGCATTTTTTATTTATTTATTTAATTTTTTAAAAATAATAAATTTTATTTTTATATTCCCCATACAATTGCAGCCCCCCCATTCTGACCCCAATCCCTCCCCTCCCGCCCCTCACCCCCCAAAAAGTGTCTCTGGTTCATAGTTTTTTGTTGATTTTGATTTTCACTTTCTTATAGTTATTCATTTTCCTGGTCCCTTATTTAAGTTTTCTGGATTCCTGCTATGAGTGAGACCATCCGGTATTTTTCTTTTTCTTTTTGGCTTATTTCGCTGAGCATGATCCCTTCCAGCGCCATCCATGTTGCTGCAAATTGCATGTGTTTATCTTTTTTGAATGCTGAGTAATATTCCATGGTATATATGTACCACATCTTCTTGATCCAGTCATCTATTTTTGGGCATTTGGGCTGTTTCCAAAGCTTAGCTATTGTAAATAGTGCTGCTATAAACATAAGGGTGCAGGTGTTCTTTGGAATGGATATTTCTGTGTCCTTTGGGTAAAGACCTAGGAGTGGAATTGCTGGATCATATGGAAGCTCTATGTTTAGTAGGTCCAGAAATCTCCACACAGCTCTCCATAGTGGTTGGACCAGTTTGCACTCCCACCAGCAGTGCAGAAGAGTTCCTTTTTCTCCACACCCTCGCCAACATTTGTTGTTGCTAGTTTTTTTAATATGTGCCATTCTCACTGGTGTAAGATGGTATTTCATGGTAGTTTTGATTTGCATTTCCCTGATTACAAGTGATGTTGAACATTTTTTCATACGCCTGTTGGCCATTTGCAGAGAAATGCATTTTTTTGTGTTAGGACCCTGCATTGAAATCTTCCATACAAGAAGGCGAATCCTTCTCCAGGGCCACGGATGTGTTCCTTTGCTCTCTTTCAGCATTAGAACTGGACCTCTCAGCACATCTCCTCAGGAGGTGGGTCTGCCCACTGATACAGCCAGTCTCTTACCAGCACAGGCACGGTACCTGACTTATTGCACTCTTCTGGGGGTGAGGACAGGGAGGCTGGCCTTACCAGCTCTATTCCTCTTTTGTACACTTCCTTTCCCCTGCTTCTCTGGAGCTCAGTCTCCTACTTGCAAGTATTACTCCTTTATAAAACCCTTCCTGATATGGTGGTGAAAGTAGAGCTTCCTGACTCCTATCTCAGAACATCAGTGTGGACCCATGCCACTACTCACCACGTAATCCTCGGATAATCTTACTTTTCTGGAGACTGCTTTAGACCCTGAGCTTCTGTTTTGAAATCCCCAGTCATCATAGAGCTGCAGAGAGCAGTCCTTAAGTTTGCAGAATGAAGCAAGCTTGCAACAGCCATCAAGAACATTGCGAGAGCAAGTGCATTTATTTAGTGCTTTAGTAGACAGGATTTCTGCAACTTGTCTGTTCTAGTGAGATGAATTGCGAGAGCCTGAACTTACAGGTTCCTGCTGTTCATGTTTAGCCATCTTAATGCATCATGGCTGATTGGACACAGGGAATCTCTCAATTAGTCTTGTTTTGCCATGTTGCACGCAGCTCTATCCAGAAACAGCAACACCACCACATAGCTGCCTGATACTGTGGAGAAAGACACACCATATCTGACCCCAAAGTCTCAACATTGATAAGATTATTGCCATTGAAGATCTCTAAACCTAGTATAATATCTTCAGGGCAGATAAAGGGTGCATTGAGGGGACCAGAATCTCCATATGCTAACTATTTGTCATTGAACTCCAACAGGAAAAACTAGGAAACCATCCAACGTGTGGTGCCCGGAAATTAAAGGGCTGAAATGGGAAACTAAAAACAAAGCCCTTGGGAAACAGGTCCACAGTTTTTTTTTTGCTTCAGCCAAAGCTTAGAAAATCCCATCATCTGTAGCTCTGCGCTATCTCCCTGCATGCCTCAGTGAGTCCACTGCCAGGCCAGAAGACATTCAATATGAAACAAAAACAAAAATCTTGTTGCATACCACTCCTCATGCCCACTCCAGAACTTCCTCTTGCTTTGCCAGACACATTGCTCTTTCTCTACAGACACATGTGAAATTGTGTTACTGGGATGAAACTGGAAGTCCAAACAACCAGAACAGAATGGTCTACACTACACTACAAAATAACATTTGGTGTTGAATCTCATTTCAATCCCATTATTCTACTTGATAATGTTCCAGAAATGACGAGATCAACCTCTGTTAAGTGAAAAACTCCAGTTTTCTTGATATTTTGTGTTGACCATATAGTGTCTATAGGAAATGATCCAGAGAAAACAAACCTGGAAGCAAATGAAAATGGTCAGTGCCATAAATTATGCTTGGGATTCACAAAGCATTCCCACCAACACATTTGATTTGAGGTGAATGGAATTCCTAGGAAAGACACATGAATTAAGAATTAAATGTAGCCTGAGGGGAGAAATCCTACCTTGTGGGAAAAAAAGTAAAAAAAAAAAAAAATTTGTAAAAAAAGAATCAAATGTAGAGTGAGAAATACAATTCATGATAGAATCTTTTTAAAGTATTTGATTGACTTTCCCACGGTATTTCCACTGGGAATAAAATTAGGTGAAATGGAGTTGAAGGGCTTTTAAAAATTATCTAATTTGTGAGAAGCACACAACTAGAATTTACAATGGGAACTCAGGAAAACAAGAAAAGATACATATATAACACACACATAGCACACACACACACACACACAAATGGGGAAGTCTTACAAGACCTTAAGGAAAAATATTCTCACTCCAATGTAACTAGAATTAAAAATGAAATGCTATTATTTAACAGCATTTAGATATTTAGTAGTGTTTTAAGTTATTTTATGAACAATATCAAAAATGCTATGAAAATAGTTTTTAAAGTCACCTGTAACTAATACATCTTCATTTAAATATATTTTTTCATTTATGACCTTCTAAACTTGAGTTTAAGTCATTAAACAATAGCAAGAGAAAGATATGGATAATAGAATGCTTTGTATTTCCATCAGCTTCCTCTCAAGACTGTAGGCATTTTTGTTACTAGAGCTGATGCTTAGATGTGAAATTGTTTTTACTGAGTTATTGATGACTTTATCTACACAGAGCCTAAGTCAAATTATAGTGTATTATGGAAGCAATAGCTTCCTTCCCTTTTTTGCATTATTGTACTATAAAAGCTACCTAAGCCCATTACACAACTGCCATGAATATTGTGTCTGTACCATAAGTCATCTAGGTTTTAACCAAATTAAGTCTCCACGACATGACTCAGATTTAGTATCTTCTGAACATAGCAATGTAATCTGTAACCATGGAATTATTATAAGAAAAAAAATGAAAACATAGTGCCTTATTCACAATAGGCATTCAATAAATATTTGTCGAACTAAAGGCATGACCCTGGCCTACTACAAATCTCTTCTATTTTTCTCTTATAAAGGAATTAAGAGTTACTAATCTATAACACTTTTCTCATGTCATCAACCTTGATACATGAAATGATATTCCTGGGGAGAATTTGGAACTCATATTAGAATGAAATCAACTAACACACATTCTGAAAGAACAATGCATGCTTTTAATCAAACTCGCAGGCGATCCGTTTCTTAGTGGTGATCAATGTAGGTTAGATGGTCTTTTATATCTGACTTCACTGGTAAGGCTTACTCCAAGAATATTCACAAGTGGACTAAAGAATAAACATTTTTAATCCATTTGTGTTTAGGAAATACATATTTAAAGGGAGAAAGAATTATATATTTTTGAGATATATACAATAAGTTCTATTTTCTTTGCAATGTCCAAATTTTTACTGGGCAAGATGTCTCAGACGTATATTTTGTTCTACAGCAATTAACTTCACCCAATAATGTTTAATTTAAGATTAATTTAACCACTTAATTTAAATGCTGTTTTGTCTATGAAGAGATAAATGTCCAGCTACAATGCACCTTCAGCAAGTAGTAGGAAGGAAGAAGATGCGTTTAAATGAAAGAATTAAAAAAATAGATTAGGTGACTTGAATTCTATATGGATTATCCTATTTAATGTGATTCCCTAATAGGAACTTTTAAGAAACCCTTTACTAGAAAAATTTAAAAATAAAATCTTTTGTCTCCTTGGGACTGTCATAAGAGGGACTTGAACAAGCTTTTCTTTTATAGTGATGAAAGTTTTGGAAGTTGGAGAGGAGTATGACTTCTTTGTGTTTCATTTGTTTCTCCATAATCAGGTCATATCATTATTGTCATGGCCTTTAAGGTCAAACTCAAGGCCACCTGCGGGTCTCTTTTTACTCCTATAACATACACCTTTTTAGTTCTATGGATAGACACAACCATAAATTCCACAAATAGTCAAGGGGACTGAGTAGTCCAAAAGGATGGACTCTATTTGGAAAGTATTCTTTCTATTCTGGAAAGGACTGCTATATTTGGACCATATTCTTTCTTTCTTTTTTTTTTTTTTTGGAATAAGCATTTATGTTTGTGTATTTTTTCTTGTTTAATTCTTTTATGTACTAGATTCTTCCGCTTTGAACTCTCCAACTGAGTACTGAATAGTTTCTCTCATGAGACTCCTGTTCAATTCTCCAAATTCAAATGATTATGATATTTCCCAGTTCCAAGTCCATGTAAAGTCCAGATACTTTCTGTGAGAGGAATCTCCAATACCGCTGAGTAATTTGCCAAGGCAAGTGAAGAGTTAAATGCAAAACACCAGAATTAAAATTGGGTAGTAAAAGCAATAAGTGTTTTACTTCTATCTCATTTGGGACCTCCTAAGGCAAGAAACTAGTGAGCTATGCAGACTTGAGGGGAAATAAAAAAAGAAATCTTCCCAATGCTATTCAGTAATCAATTGGAGAAGAAAAGGGGGGAAAAACCAGTCAGTATCAGGTAATAAAATATGGAATTAGGGTAGAGCGCTTGCCTGAGGATATATCCTGTAGTAAAGGTTATTTTTCATGATTTATAAGGGTTTTTAAAGAAGCTTGCGGAATGCCGCAGGAGGAAGGAAGTCTTCGGGAAGCTTGACATGATTCTGCAAGTGCTTTCCTAATACTTGTTTATGTTTTAGGTGGGGGGTGGAGGCGATGGTACCGCGAGGTGGAACGGTTATTGACCAGATTGATCACGGGAACAAATCTGCCGGTGGTAACCTTGTTTAATGATATGTTGCCGGGCTCAGCACCTTGCTGAGGCTGTGATTCTTCACCGGCTGGGGCCGCATGATGGATCGCGGCGGGACGCTGATGGTGCAATCACTCACGGCCGTCAGCGCCACCCGCCTCCTGACACTGGTCCCCGCGCCCACCGGGCCACTCGGGGCTCCTCGGGGAGCAGGGCGGCAGCCGGGCCCCGCACCTTCTTCGCTGGGGCGGCCCTTTCAAGTTCTGGCACAGGCATCTCTCTGCAAAGAACTTGCTGGCAGCTAAGGCATCTGCATTCCTGCCCCTCCCCAACAGATCATTAGCGTTTATTTTATTGTGGCCACACAGAAGAGCTAGCGGGATCTTCAAATCTAAATCTACAGTCCCCTAAGCAGGCAGAGGATGTTAAATACTCTACAGAAAAGCAAACATCATAGGTTATCATTTTTAATAATAAATGCATGACATGGGCAAGAGGTTGGTATAGTTTTTGGCGTGGTATTTGTCAATTGAAAACGGGGGAGCAGACCTGTGTGACTGGGCTGAGGACTTTTATAGGCAGTGTTTGTATTTGCCATCTTTGTGGCTCACATAATTGTTTGCTAAAAAAAAAAAAATGAAGACACATGCAGCTAGATTGAGAAAGAACTAAGTAGTATAAGTGCATATTTCTACTGGGTGACTCTTTTGCCCAACCAATCTACAATAATTCCTTATTGCTTATCCCATTGATTGTAAACTAGTGTCTCCACACAGGGTAACTCCAAAGAACAAAATTAATTCTTGTGCCCTCCATCAGGTTCAGTCAGCACCTCTTGGTTGTTCTGGTCATCCCTGTTCACTCTGGACTTTGGACTTGCTTCTCTTTTTCACTTTTTACCAGCTTCTAGAAACAGTAGAAGGCCACCTCTTACAAGAAGTACTCCTTGATATCTCTGACTTTTATCCCTTTACCTCCTTTCTGTCCTTCATAACAGTCCTATGTTCTGTTTGACAAGGCTTAGGATTCCAAAGATCCTAATATCCTCAGCTGTTAAAGTAGCAGTGGAGACCAGGGCTAAATTAATTATAGTAATAAATTGCCTTAATAGCATATTGGGTCAAAGATGACAATACAAAATTTATCAAGATGGTTAAATGTTGGTACAAATTAAATTTCTTTTCCAATTACACAAATAAGCCTAGAGGTCTAGGTCTTGGAAACATCTTGGATCTGTGAACAAACTGGGTCTGGGATGAAAGTAAGGCAGACTGAAGGAAAGAAACAAGACTATCTGGTGAATCACTGAGGTACTCAGGCCTTTTCTGATGCCAGTCCAAAGACTCCTCCATTTTGTAAGGAGAGTATTCTTTTTAGATTTCAGTAAGTTTTCAGTAAGTTTTATATGGAGTCTGTCACTTGTAACTGAGAGCAACTTTATCTTTGAACTCATTTTGTATTTATGGTAGACACTACTTGTTTTGGTTTTACTTAAAAAAAAATATATCCAACTATTCTCTCTTCAACAAAGTCCAATACAACAGAATGCATTAATTCGTCCGTCTTCTTCTTGACTTTGAACTCTGCTGGTGTAAATAGTCAATCATACCTGTGGTTTAATTCCTCAAGGACAGACTCAGCATGTCTTCAGGTGGTGGTGCCACAGGCTTTACAATCTGCAAGCGCCATTGGCAGGGAGTGCTCCTTGGACTAAATGCAGACATCTTTGTCATCTCATAGCAAGAAGGAGATTTATTTCTTACAACTGTGAGAATGGCTATTATCAAAAAGACAAGAAATAATATGCATTGACCAGCATGTAGAGAGAAGGGAATGCTTATAAACTGTTGAAAGTTTTTAGGTACAGCCATTATGAAATGCAATATGGAGATTTCTGGGGGAAACAAAATCAAGAATTAAAATACCTTATGAGTCAAGTTCCACTACTGGGTATATACCTGAAGAATAAGAAAACACTTCTGGAAAGAGATACATGCACCCCAATATTCACCTCACCATTATTTTCAATATTCAAGATAAAGAAACAACCTCAGTGCTTGTTGGAACAAAGAAGATGGGGTATATATGCACACAATACAATACTGCTCAGATAAATAAATCATTTTTTAAAGATTTATTTATTTATGCATACAAGAGCTGGGGTGTAGGCCAGAGGAGCAGGGGGTAAGAGGATTCATTAGAGACAGAGTGGAGAGCAGAACAGAACAGGCAGACTGACTGAAACACATTTCTGGGGGAGCAGCGGGGAGTCAGGAGAGGACTGCTGTGCCATGTGGGTCACCTCCCTGGCTGGCATCTAACTCGTGCTGCAGTGGCTGCAGATTGCTTCATAGTGCTGACACTTAACCCCTGATGCCAGGGAGGCCCCTGCTCAGATACCTTTTTAAAAAGGTGAAATTTTACTCTTAGCAGTAACAGAGATGGGCCTAGAAGATATTACGCTAAGTGAAATAAGTCAGAGGGAGAGAAACAAATAATGTATAGTTCACTCATATGTGGAAGGTAACGAACACAAAACAAAAACCAAAAACAACCTCTTAGATTATAAGAGCAAATGCTGATTACCAGAGGAAGGGAAGTAGGTAAGTTGGGTGAAGGGGAGCAGCTGTATGATTGTGGAGGGAACTTGACAGTTGATGTGGATCATAATGCAGTCTATACAAATGTTGAATTATAATGCTGCACACCCAAAGCCTATGTGAACTCTCAAACTGATGTTACTCAAATGCAAATTTTAAAGTAAATTAAAAAAAAATTTAAAGGAGATTCACAGAGGTGAGTAGCACTCTCTCAGCAGATTTTCTCCATACTTCTCTTCAAGAAACATTGACTGACCCAATCTGCATACACCACTTATTCCCCTGCAGGCATCTCAGTTTTAACTGATTAACTACCTTCTCTCCCAGTTCCTTCAAAGGATAGGCCCTGAAAGCAAGAAATAGAAGAGACATGGGCTTATTATAGACTGTCAAAAACTATGGTTGGTTGGTCAGAGTCTTTGACCACATGTACAGTCATTAAAAATTAAACAATCAGGGCCTCCCCAGTGGCAAAGCGGTTGAGCGCTGGGTTGCCAAGCTGCCCGCAGCCTCTGCAGCGCCAGTTTGATCCCCGGCCACCGGGCAAGGGTCCCACATAGCGTGCAGACCTCTCCTGCCACCTGCTGCTCCCCTCAGCAGTGTACTTTATCGGTCTGCCTATTCTGTTCCCCACTCTGGCTCTGGTGAATTCTCTCACCTTCCTGTGCTTCTGACTATACCCAGTGCTTGTATAAATAAAAAAATAAATCTTTAAAAAAAAATTAAACAATCAACCAACCATCATATTTAGAAGGAACCACTTAACACACATGTGCTTATGCTATTAAAACGAACATAGGAAAGTTTGCACATTATTTCAACTTAAAAGATTTTAACTTAAGCAAATGATATAGAAAGTCTAAAATGAAATTTACACAGAAAATTTAAGTTTCTAATAAGGCTTATTATCAGTCTCATTTCTTGTATAAGAAACAGCTTCGATAGACACATATTTAAAATATAAACTATGTAGGAAAATACATTTCTCAGAAAGACTAAAGTGTCTTAACACACTTTAAGATAATAGTTTCTCAAATTTTATTATGCAAAATAATTACCTGTGAGCTTATTAAAAGGCAGATACCTGGTCCTCCTGTTGAAGAATCTGACTGGGTAGGTCTGATTTGGTGGGTGGGACACCAGCAGTGAGGGATAAGATGAAGCTGGTACTGTTCACCCACAGTCCACAACGTCAATCGTGCTGTGCCAGAATTCATCAGAATAGCAATGTTTACGTATTTTCAATTTTTCAGCTAAACTAGGTTATTGCATTAGGTTTCAACTATGCCTTGGAAAATCACATTTTCCACCTAAATTCTTCTGAATTTATTCAATGTCTTCACACAATTTAGAATTGTAGCCCCAGTAATTTTTCTAAATTACTCTTTAGCTAGAAAAAATAAAAAGATGAATATTCTGAGTTTATCCCTTGAGTTGAATGAATGCCCGTATCCTGACTTGGTTACATGTTGTTGTCTTTTTTCTCAGACAGGCACTAAGTCCTGTCTTTTTTTTTTTTTTTTTGTACTTTATAATACTAATTATGATGCTGTCACTTGAGAAATAATCCTATGTATATTATTCATTCTATTACTAATAAATCACTATGCTAATCTATTACAAAAAGTTACATCAGCAAGCTGTGTGCACAACCCCTTATAGATAGAAAAGAGTAGCCTTATAAACCATGAAGAACCAAAAACTGTCAGACATCAAGCAAAAAACAGCTGCACTGAGTTATACTGGGGGGACAAGGGATGCACAAGAGAGAATTCTGGTTTCCCAGTTCCCACCCGGTTGTGGTTTGGCTTCCTCAGCAAGCTTACTCAACTCCAAGGTGTATTTTAGAGATACTGTTCTAGCTTTGGACTAAAAGGCAATGACGGTTCTGCAGCCTCAAGAAGCAGAGGTACAAAATAGAACCACAGGATGCTAAGATGCTAAGCAAAAAAAAAAAAAAAAAAAAAAAGTAAGCTCTGGGTTTTCATTTTTTTTTTCTTATCTTCTTGCTTCTTCAATCTCCATCAAAGAATGCCTGTTTGTGTGTGTGTGTGTGTGTGTGTGTGTGTGTGTGTGTGTGTGTGAAAGACAGGAGTGAATAGATGCTCTAATTTCTCCTCTTTCTGTGGTGGTCTCACCCACAGCAGCTGCAGAGACTACCTAAATGTCCCTCTTCTACAGCCTCTGGCTCGTTAGTTGACTCACCCACAGCCCACACTGGCAACTTTGTCAGGTCTGCTTTTGAGAGATTCAAATTATATAAAGGCAAAAAGAAAAAAAGTGAACTTGCCCCATGGTGTGGCCTCTCATTTTGGCTTTTCAGTCTATATGAGGGTCTGTGTCAATATTTAAAAGGTGTTCAAAAACCCAAAGTGAAGAGCACAGGTTCTTAAAACCCAGCTTCATCGGGAGTTTCCTTTACCCCCTAACGAAATTACTGCCTATTTAACCATCACCACCTTGTAATTTTTTTTGGTAAGTCGTAAATGTCATTCAATGCAGAACTAAAACTCACTGCTCTTCAAGAAAATGGCAGGTTTCTCAACATGTACATAAAAGTCATTTCTTTTTGAATAAGAACTTAAACCAGTGATATTGTAATATAAGGAAGAGGACATTTTTCATCTCATAATAATAAATGCCTTGCTAAGGAACATTCTGCATCATGGCCACTATAAGCATTGGCCTTGCATGATGGTTAGTATGGAACAAAAACAAGAAGAATTCACTATGGATCTAGAACAGCCTAATGCTTTCACAATAAAGTGGTGTGCATCTTAAAGTTACTTCTTTATATTTTAGAATATTAAAATAAAAAGTCCTGAGAGCTACAATGTTAAAGACCCTTCAGACAATAACTTAAAGCCCAGGGGTGCTGGTGTTTTAACATTTGTCAAGTGAAACTAATACACAAAATGTTTAAAACCAGAGGTTGGCATTGTTTGTATGTACAGATACTATATCCACAAATACAGCAATAAATGTACTCTCCACAATGTGCTCATTTAAATAATGTCCATCAATTTTGTAGTCATTGTAAGCTTATCAGAAAACACTTAAGATTTCTTGCTCTTTTCATTCCAATAGAAGTGATAGCATAAATGATCTTTTATCAATATATTTTCATAAAAATGTTTTCTTATGTAAACATTTACCTCAAATATTTTGCTATTTGGCCATCAGATTTTTAAGTTGTCATATTATGCCATGTTGCTGCTATAATAGGGGAAACAGAAAAACAAAAGTGCTTTATAGGTGTAAGCCTGTTTTCTAGTAAGGTGTTTATCAGCTAAAATGTGTAAACCTTTTTAAAAAATGTAATTTGCCATATGTATGTAGCTTAGCTTTAAGTGTTTAATAATTTTATGTGTACTCATGTAAAATAAAGCTTTTCCTTTTTTTAACTTAAAAATATATAATTTGCTAGTTTAAGAAAAATTCACAAAACATAAATTGATGTTTGGAAGCAAAATGAAGTTGGCAAATTTTGAGGGAAGAATATTCTAGTGTCAAACATGAATCCTTTAAAGCCATTTTACTCCCCACTACAGTTCTATCATTTTAATCACCTATCAGGCTGTATGTGAAAATCACAAGGAAAAACATTAAAGCATTGCAGTGGGTGCATGAACATCTGTGGACAGCACTGAAAGCCACTTAATAATCCCAATGAAAGAAGTTTTACATTTTAAAATCTGAGACCTCCTTATGCAAATCATTTTGCCTTTAGCCATTTCAAAAAGAAATGAAGGACCTAGAGGATTTCAGTTTTATATAACACTGGTGAGATGGTTGTCAACTTTGATCTTACATTAATTAGTTAAGATCTTGACTGATCATAGCAAAAGTAAACTCAAAACTCTGGTCCCAGTTAAGACAAAGTAGTCACAATTTCTAATGATAAAAATTCCCCTGTACCCGACACACTCTTTATGTAGTATATTATCGAATGGCATATAGTAGCATAACCCACTGTCTGATCAAGGCCTTCAAAAATGATACAAGTACATTGTTTAACCTTACTGTAGAGACCTCAAGTTCAATATTAGGTTGTCAAATACTTAAACCATGGGGGTATAAACCAAACATGTTTGTTATTTTTTTCTATTTAAAGACTAAGAGTTGAGGAAAAATAACTTTCCATCCTTAAGGTAATTATGGGAAATCAAATAGTTGTGGCTATGCTTCTTGAACATGCCACCTACCAATGGAATAAAATTCGTTGTGTAGGATTAGCAGTTTTGTTTTGTTTGTGCTAAGATAAAGCTTAAAGCTACATCTCACTTGTAGAAAACATGACCTTTCCATTATATATGAGCTAAAATTTAAAACTCACTAAACAGCCAATCCTGGCAAAGAATGTCCTTTTCCCTACAGGTAGCATGAAATGGAGACCAAATGACAGGACCCCATCTGAGCCTCCCAGCTCCCCCAGTCTGCACAAACCCACTCTATCAATCATGGCAGGATAATGCATAGTGGCTGCACCTGTGACAGGAAATGATTGAGTGCTGAACACAGGGCCTGCTTCGCCTGTCGCCTTGTGCATTTGTATTTCTCCAGGGCCGGTTTGAGAATTTTCAGAACTTGGGGGCGGGGAAGGAGGGATTCCCATTGTATTTGGAGAAAGAAATAATAATGCATTTTGATTGTCAAGACATAACACAAAAGAGAAATCAGTCAGCCCCACGCCCGGGTCCGCTCAGGTGTGCGAGCGCACCCCTGCAGCCGGGATCCGTTGTTAGGAAGCTGCGCTTTGGATATGTAGACAGCACTGCCCACGGCCGTTCTTTGGGAGACGTCTCACTCACCCAGTCGCAAAACAGACATTTCTGCCTTTATGATCACATAAAAGAAAAAGAACAAAAGGTGGAGGCTCACCTATTGTCCAAAAGGACTGTACAACCGAACTTGTTTCACAATAGCAGTGGAATTTTTCCCCCAGCTTTTCAGTTCTTTTTGGGAACCTCTGATTTCATCTAGTTATTTAAATGGCTTGAGTAAATGCTATAATCTATTTGTGAATACACTGAACTATAGTATATACAATATAAATCATGTTCCACTAATTCAGTTATTAATTGAAGATATATGGTGAAAACATATCTTAAAGTGCCTGTTTCACAGCACTCAATTTTTATTGGAGTTGATCCTGCTGTGTTTTTCTATTGTACAAGAATAAAGTATTAATAATATATTGTACTGTGTGCATTGTTTATATAATTGGACTTTTGGGTTTCTTAAATGAATACTTTGGTTACAATAATATTACCTGTTAAAGAATGTTGGAGGTCAAGGAATAATCCCAAAATAAAACAACCCACCATACTATTTGAGAACTCTCCCCACCAAATGTAGAAGTGGAAGGACAGTAACAATGAAAACAACCAATCTGGATACTAAACTCAGTTTCTCGGGTACAATTTACATTTTTTTTCTGAACCACCATTGTCTGCTCTACAGGACGTGGCCATATGCTCAGACTTCTAAAAAAAAAAAATTGTGGAACAGAGTAGATTTTGCCGGGGTTTACCTTTTATCTTTCCTACTCAGCATTAGCTTTCATCTACCCTGAATGTGGTCAAATAAGACTACTGGAAGGCGACTTATTGGGACAATCAGATTTCACAGGGTAATATACAAGCAAACATACACGTCCTGTTTATTTCATTGTTTCCACTGTGGAGAATGTTTTTCGCCATTTCCTTGCCTTTGTGGACCAGTCGCCAGTAAGGTGGCGTGGCTAGCAATAAATCAAGGCAGTTGATTAAGAAAGGGGGGAAAATGACTTTCTTTGGGTGCTAACGAACTGATCACAGCTTAAAGGGGGTTGAGGTAGAAGTGTAGGAATAAACTGCCTTGATTCCCTGTGCCCCGGGACCGGTGTGGTCACATGCGCGGATTCTCTAGCCCGGATGCCACGGGTCATCAGCCAAGCCCAGGATATGGGTGGGAAGTCTGGCTGGTCCGAAGTAGGGAGACTTGAGGGCTAATCACCGAGCTGCTTTGGGCACGCTCCTGAGTGAGCCAGGCTGGTTCTAGCACGCCCTCTCCATCCAGAGGCGCAAATTGCCGGAGAGGGGGCTGGGGCCGAGCCTGATCCCCATCGCTGCGCGCGGGAGGCAGGACTTCTCCCCAGCTGCCCAGAGCGCCTAAGCCTCCATCCACCCAGTCTGAAGGTGTCCCCCGCATCTGACCACACTGAGAGGGTCTCCTCCCTCACCCGCAAGCCCCTGGCCGACTTCACAGCAGGAGTCGGTCGGCGGGGCTGGAGGCTCACTTTCTCCGCTGCTGGGGCCTGGAGGTGCTAGCGCACCCCGGGGTGGCGGAGTGGGGGACCTTTACGTTGCGCACCCCCTTAACCCCCAATCTTCTTTCGGAGACTCCCTGGTCTGGGCTGCTCCGGGACCCCGGCGGTCCCCTGGCCCGCACCCCCGCGGGGACCCGCAAGGCGAAAGCGCCTTGGCACGACGCCTGGCCCGGGGCGCTCCGCTGCCCCGCCGCCTTCGACAGCCCTTTGGGGGTCCAGCCTCCGCACCCACGTCCTGTTAACTGACCAGGAGATCGCCTTTAATTGCAGAGTTCAACATAAATCATTAGGTCCAAAGAAACCTCGCCTTCCTCCCACTCATCTGCTGGAAAGGGAGCCGGCGAGACAAAAGACGTCAAGGGGAATTAAGCCACTTGGCACCGGGCGCTGAACTTGGAGGTGGGGGCGCGCGAGCGGGCTGTGCGCGCAGGGAGGCAGCACTGGCCGGGTTCCCTAACGAACCCCGAAAAGGGGGAGGTGGGGCGTGGAGGAGGAAGAAAGACAAACATCTGGGGATTGGACCATATGCTGAAGCTTTGTCTTGTCCTTCAAAGTTCGGCTGCCCTTGAAGGGACTCGTCAGGCGGCCCACGGGTGACAGGGAGGATGTGCGGCGAGGGGCGGGGTGACGGGGGCGGAGGGGGGCGGGGGCGGGGAAGGCGGAGGGAAGCGCGAGAAGCGGAGCGGAGGGGGAGCAAAGTGACCCCAACTACCGGAGGAAAGAGAGCGGCCGGCGCCCGCGGAGGTGCGGCGCGAGGGCGCGGCGCGCGTGGGTGCGGAGAAGCCGAGCCTGGGAGAGCAGCGGGAGGGGAGACGGGGTTCAGGAGCGGGACGTGCGAGCCGAGAGAACCGCGAGGAGGAAAGCGACGCGAGGAGAAATTGCAGCTAGTAATTGAGGTGTCTCCAGGACGGGTGCACGTCGCTCCTGTTTTAGGAAAAGTGGCTTTGAGGAGCCCCCTCCTTTTTTTCTTTCTTTTTTGCCCGCCAACCGCTGAACTGATTAGACTGTAATTAAGGCCATAAAGCCCTCAGATTATCCACCTGTTTATTCACTAAAGTCGGGGTCTCATCAAGCAAATTAGCTGCTTCCAGGCTACACATTGGGCCTCGAGCTTGCCTGATTAATGAAGTTTATTGGGAGCTGTTAAAAGCATTAACTGGAGAAAATCTCAGCAATTCGTCATATTTAAGGGATGGAAATTAAATCTTGCTATGCAAATGAGAAAAAAATTTAAATCATCTTTAGGGGTTACTATCAGGCTATTATTTTTCTTTAAAGTTCTGTTCAGGAAATAAGCAAGAGAATAGGACTCATTATTTGGACTACAAGTTATCAAAAAAATCAGTCTTTATTTGGCATCATGATGAGTGAAAAGGGAAACGTAAGAATGTTCTGATTCCCTATGCAAAGAAAATGTTAAGACATCCAGTAACAAAGCTAGCTTTCCCAAGAAAGACAATTTTTAAATGAAAGTTAATGTATCCATCTACAGAATGAGATGGGGAGTAGTTGTTCACGGGGTTTCATAAACATTATTAAGGGAAGGGGGTGTGAAGAAATCAACAGCTAAGAGAGAGAGGAGGGGAATTAAGCAATGCCCTCAGGAGCAAATGTGGACAAACCAGGAGAGTGATATAAAAAAGCGTCCAAAATAAATCCGTGTGTGTATATCTACATGCACCAGCTACAGAAAATGTTTCTGAGTCCAGTGTTTGCTATCTTAACCATTGCAGTTCTTGGCCAGGCCTGGGCAGGTGTGAATTAAGAGCACAAACAAGGGAAGAGGAAGATGTATAACCCAATGGAAAAAGGAAATGTAGTGCAAATGGAGGACATGATCCAGAATTTGTCAAGTACTCACTTTACGTGTTGCTTGATGATCTCATTGCTACACAAATGTTTATTAATGGTTGCAATTACAGAAGTGAAGGGGTAGACATTTTAGGGTACTAGTTCTCCTGGAAAAGTGAAATCTTTTCTACAAGAGTAACAAACGCCCATATATAGCTGTCTTCTATTTCAATAAAATACTGAAAATAAAAAAGATGTAATGAATACCTTTTTTCTAGGGAGATTTTAAATAATAGTATAGATTTTAAATAATAATATAATACTATTATTTTAAATAATAGTATCTGCTTAATTGGTACATCTTATATTTCTTTATGGGCAATGTCTATTTTAGAATTTCAGTAAAATATATATCAGGGTATATAAAATCTAAATGCTAGATGAGACAAAAGGGACATAGCTAATAGAAAATTAGGTGATTTAAAAAATTTATCTCACTGTAATAGTCAACTCTTAAGGATTTAGTTCCAAAATAGCTTAGATTTTTGTAATTATTCTTACTAAAATTGCCCTTCAACATTGATCTTTAGATAATTCTAACTTTCTTATTAGAAAAACTTAAAACGTGAAGATTTATTCCTTTCACCTTACTGAAGTCACAGTAGGCTGAGGAAAGTAGCAGCAATCATTTATATTAATATTTCTTTCATAGAGGTCCAAGAAAATGGAATGTAGGTATTCCTTCCCTCTGCTGGTTATAATGTAGCTTTGTGAAACCAAAAGAATATAAATTCAAAATCCAGAAAATTCATTAATGCCTAAAACCATAGATAACCTTGAAATAATGTGTTTACTATCTCCCTAAAACTCCAATATATTCTAAATATGATCCATAAAAATCCCCTTCTGTTTCTGTCAATTTTATATGTTGCATTATTTGGCTTATAACCTGACTGTTTTGAATTAAAATGTTTAATTCAATATTGGAAATAATAATCATCATTTCTAAAAGTTTTGGTTAGTGACTGAAGCATTCTTGATAAATGCCCCTCATACTGCCCATTGAATTAGTTAGAATGCATTTTACCCTTCTATTCAAATGATTAAATGATTATTTAGTAAAATAAAGTACAGACGTAATTTTAATACATGTTTGTTCAAGCAAATACAGGTTTTAAAAAACTTCTTCTGTAGTTTTGAAGCAACCTGAGGAAAAACAATGATCCTTTCTGCTGAGAATTGATCATTTGTTAAGACTTGGCTTTGCTTTTAATATTTGAATAAAACACATCAGTGAGAGAAGAGAGACAAGTAAATTTTCTGAGTGTCTAACAAATACATTTTGCTACAAACAAAATTTTAGAGACTATTTTATGTCTCACAATTTTAAGATCAAAACATTTTAAAAGGACATAATACAGTTCTTAGTCACTTGTCATCATGATATCAGGTATTTAACAGTTCATTTAAAAATCTGAATATTTTTGTGTACAAAGATAATTTGCTATTGTGGGTACAATTGTATAGGGTGGGCTTCTGGGCTACTAACTAATGGGTATCAGTGACTTTTACTGTATTTCTCACCTCTAGAGTGGTATGGATAAAGAAGGTCAAACCGTCCCTGATGAAAAGAAACTTTTAAAATGCTTGGAAAAGTCAATGAATTAGATTACTCTGTGCTGGAAGATATTAGGATTGGGAGATCAAGCTCCCATCAGCCAAATCAAGAATACTCTGAATTAGCAGGAAAACTCACAGTTTCTTTTTCCCACATCAGAGAAAAGCCCTCCCAAAGCTAGAGGTGGCTATTTATGGAACAATCATAGTATCTGAAAGAGTATGTTTCGCAAGCAGTAAACTTTTAAGTACATTCAACCTAATTTTCATTTTATTTATTTCATGTAGCTCTTCATAAATGCTTGAGAATGCTTCTTATCCCTTTTCACTGTAAAACACATGTTTTTTGCTACAGATAGAATTGTAATGTTAGTAAACCATGATTATTGTTTTTTCAATCTTTACAACAGTAGTGAAAGTTCAATTACATGAACCAAAGTAGAAGAAATGTACAATCTTCCCCTTTTTCCTTTAATAACCTTTAAATGATTTATGAAAGAAAAATGCTACTTCACTTTGCCTTTATTAAACAGCACTTCCTTCACTAATTAGTCTCTGTCTTCTTACATATTCAAAATATTAGGATAAAAAGGAACTTTTGTGTGTGTGTGTGACTTACTGCATTTTTACCAATGCTTCCAAAATTCCAATGTCATGATTAATATGATCTATTGGTTTTACAAATATTGAAATTAGTTTTCAATTAGTATGTATGTCATAGACCTTTAAAAATAAGCCAATATGCCGTAAATATTTAGCAAGGACATTTAAAATGCCACATTTCCCATTGTGGGTTCTTAGAACTGATAGCTTCTTGGTAGACACAGACTTAAATGTTAGCATTGACAGTTCAAAACTATTTCTAGTCATTCTGATACTGTAAGATTGCTGTTGGGGAAAAGTAGGTACATGAAGATAATA
Source organism: Talpa occidentalis (assembly GCF_014898055.3). Classification (NCBI taxonomy): domain Eukaryota; kingdom Metazoa; phylum Chordata; class Mammalia; order Eulipotyphla; family Talpidae; genus Talpa; species Talpa occidentalis. The sequence goes on along the minus strand of NW_023605194.1, from coordinate 90,857,429 downwards.
AAGTTGATATTATTTTCTTTCATTCTCAACTCTGCAAGTATTTCTCAAGTGAAATACATTTCATTATTTTTATTTCCAGGGCAACCTTTTGAGTCTAGAAAGGTCAGTACAGAGATTTTATTTTGATACATGATATGACCTAGTTCTTTCATATGTTGCAGAAATCCAAAGGGGGTACAGGGTGCCTATTTCTTTTTCTTTGATGTAAGTCTAAATTGCAACAGCTAAAATGCCTTCCCATAATTGTAATGAGATCAGTGGGTTTTAAGTATGGAATGAATCAATTATTGTAAGCAGAGCCCCTGCGTAAATCACTGAATGCCAAACCAACCCAGGATTATACAATGAATCTTTGACAAGTATTCAAGGTTTCAGCATAGTCTCAATAATGAGGATTAAGTACTTGCTATCAAGTGAAAGCAAAGTTTTATTCGCTTATAAAGAATATGTGCATATTCATTAAAAGAGGTCAGATTGAATGAGGCTTTGTGAAAAGATAAAAATCATTGATAAGTAATGTCTAGTTTATGTGAGAAAAAAAGATTCCAAAAGCATATTCCATGAAATGGCAATATATTTGTGATTGAGAAATGACTACCAATTAAATAGAGTAAAGCCATTTTTTTATTTTAATAAAACTATTTAAAATTCAAACACAATGAATGATTATCACAAAGGAAATCAGGACTCTTTGTCAGTCTTACTAATTTTTAGAATTATTTTTCAGTTGGAAAGAACAACAGTTTTAGCAGAATGAAGACAGAGAAAAACATTATTTTCATTATTTTTGATACACTGCCAAGAGGCAGACAGACTCAAAGGGTAGAGAGAGTCAGTTTAAATAAGGTAGTTCCTTTTCGCACACATCATTGCAGTCTTTGCTTTGCTTTGCTTTCAGATAATTGTCCTTTATTAATTCACTGTAACTAGTTCTTTGGTAACTTTATAATTTTCTGTTGTAAATGGCAAGTCAGAAACATAAACTGTAGAGCATGTTTATAGTGCTCTGTGTCCTTAACAATTTATGAACACACTTTAATGCTTAAGCTTACAATAGTGTTCATGTGATTTTTCTAAAACAACATTTTGAATGACTCAAACAGAATATGCTTTTTCTGGGCTTATCTTGTTTCAGTTACACATAGCTTGGAATTACTTAGGTTCTGTATCTCATAGAATCAGATATTAATTAAACTAGTAAATAATCAACAAAACTTAATACTCATAAAAACTGGACTACTGAAATTCTTCAGTTATTTTTACATTTTGTTTCCTCTACTGGATTTCTATTTAGGCATTTCAGGCATTAGACACAGAGATAAAAAACATGATTCTTTAAGAAGATGGAATAGTTTTTCTTACACTAAATTAATTCAACATTCACAACAATGTATACATAACAGAGAAAGGATCAATTTATATTAAAAAAAATTTTAATTTGGACCATAGTATGTACAAAATTAAAAGAAAATACAACATTCTGAGATTTAATTTTTGTCAGCTAAATTTATCTTAATGAAATATGCTAAATTAAATTATACTACTTCTGTAATGAGATAATTAAAAGTTGTGGCATAGATGTGGTTGATATTTGCTAAAAAATAAAACCTATATAATACCTAGATTTTATGTGAACCGCATCACAGTCTTTTCCTTCCAGGCTTTTGTTTAATCAAAAATAAACTGTATTATGAGATTCTTTAATTTTTATTGCCCAGTTTTCTATACTCTTTCAAATATGCCCTTCTTGTTTTGGCATCTTTGTATGTTATTTTTATTTTAAGAGAAAATCTATTATTGATGTGCATTGTATAAACTTAGATACCTCAAAATAAATGCAAAACTCACAAGAGTGAACTGAAAGAGGAATACTTACCAAGAACCTGTATATGTATGCCTGAGACAGCTAAAATCAGTGAATATAAATGCATATTCAAAGGCAAGTTTTTAAATGATAAGCTAGAGTTGAAAAAGAAATGATTTCGGAACACTGAACATTTATAAATAAGAAGACAAGGGAGTCTCCTGTGCAAGGGAAGGAAAAAAAATTTGCAGTGAAAGTCTGACATCTGGTGGTAAGAAGAAGGAATATGGGAGAAAAACGAAACAAGACAAACCAAATTACAAATTTTAAGACACGCTTTCTTTTTTTTTTATCTTTTAGGCATCTTGTGTAATAGTTCACCTCTTCCTAATGGGTGTACAATGACTATTATATTTATATTTCCTAAACATTATATTAATGACATTATTTTGAGGGGATCACTATATTAGGCAGCAATTGTTTTTAAAATAATAATGAACATGCATTTAAAAATAGCTTACTTATCAAATTTATTCATGGAAAGTAAGTTTCACATCACATCCTAGACTTCAAATGAGCTTTTTCTACACCTGCTCAATAAGCAAATGAAAAAATTAAAATTTCGCAAAGTAATTTTTAAAAGACCCAGAATGACAAAAGATTCCAAACATTCTATTGAATGTAATCCTCATTCCTGCTGAGCATTCAAAAGATAATTCAGGACAAAAGCTATCATAAGTTATTCCCTCTTATTCCATAATACATTTTTTTATTACAATTGTCCAAAGGCATCACAAAGTTTGAAACCATGTCCCAAGATTAACATCCCAATAGAGTGAAATTTGTTTATACTAAGTGCAGTTAATCCTGCTGAAACTGTGCAGAAGTAAATTACAGAAGCAGTTTAAAAATAAAATTAGGAATATTAATATTTCATAAAGTAGATCTTTTTATGCAATTTCCTCTGATAATTTTAGCACAGCCCTTGATTTTTTTTTATAATAACCAGGGATTTTTTAAAATCACCATTAAACTTCAAAATCAAAACTTAAAATTCACTGGTTTTATTATCCTCTGCATATCACAATTGAAACAAATTATCCAGAAAGAAAGCTTTTGTATAATTTATGTTCCTTAAAATCTCCGTTACTCTAAAAAACATATCCCGGTATTTGCCCCGTATCCCCATTCTACTGGGTACGTGCAAGTGAAGTCTTAGTGCTAAATTGGTTGTTTCTGGCGTGGCTTTTTGATGTCTTCATTCTGAGAGGCAGCACGGTTCACAGCGTAGAGAATGCTGCTGAGATCGAGGAGGTTTCTGCCGAAGCATTTCGTAAATCCTCGGCCGTGGCAGATAAGCGATAACCACTAGATCAACATCTGGTCATTCCTCGCTCCCCACGCTGTAAATGAATCCATGTACAGGCTGCCAGTGGGCTGGCTGCTCGTCTTCCTCCTTGAAACCATGTGTGTAGTGCAGAAGAGGGAATTCCTAGTTTATGGTGAATTCTCTGAATGAACTTTTGGGACATTGCAGGGACTGGAACACTCGGTCCTGTGGATAGCAAAGAATCTGTTTTATAACATCCTGCATCAAAGACATGAAAACATCCCATTCATTCAGTCAAGAGAAGGTGATAGTCCAAACACTGAAGAGAGTCTTGAAGGGATTTTTAGGGGTGAAACACGTTTGCCAGTAACATAAAACATTGTTCTGTTTTACAGCCCAGGAAATATTAGGGATGCTTGTCAAATAATGGAAACCATAGAAGTTTTTCTTCCCTTTGGAGACACTTCTTTTGATGCTTACATTAAATAATTACAATGCAGTTATGTTACATGGGAAGTCTCCAAATGCTTTGAAGATAAGAATTCTTTCTTAGTAGAGACATGTTAATAAGTCTATGACAAATTTCAAAACACTGTAGAAGAAAAACTCTAGCCATAATAAATATTGTTCCTTCCTCCAAAAAAATACCCACATTTTCTTTTTCTTAAAAGTGAATATATTTTTGTTGCAAAATAAACTTTTTGAGATCTCTTTGCATGGGGATCCTGTGTTCTTCCTTCCTAACATTGGCAGGTGAGAGCTGCTGTTTGGGCAGGTTTGAGGAAAAAAGGGTGGTGTGTGTTTTTGCTGGCCTTCTTGTTCTCAGTGCCTGGCACATAGTAGAAATTCTATGATTATTGTTGAATGTATAATCAATGAATGAAAAATGTTGTTTTTTCCCTCCAATATCAGTCAGCTTCTCCTAAAGGAGAACACAAACTTCCAAAAGGCATCTATTCATGTTTGAGAGGAAAACAGAAAGATAAATTATGACAACACACGCAGAGACACAGTTGTGTGAAGGCTTGAAGATTATTTTCTTTGGACTGAAAAAAAAAGGGGGGAGAGATGAGAATCATATATCACAAACTTTCCAAATTAAGTAACACTTGGGCTCCATGTTACTGAAGTAGGTACATGAAATAGGTAGTGCGTAGTCGCTAGTACCTACATTGGTGATGTTTCAATAGTGAAGTTCCATCTGCTGCATGAACATCTGCACATAGTAATGGGCCCTGAGCCTGAAATGGTGCATTTATTTTATTTTTTTTTTAATTTATTACATCATTGGTCATTTTTAAACAATATTTGCTTCCCCCCACCCCCTCAGGTATAGTCCCTATAGAATTTCCTTCCCCAATGCACCTGTGCACCATCACCTCAGTCCCCTGTGCTCCTCCCTCCCTCCCTCTGATCCCTCTCCCTCCTCCTCCCCCGCAGTATGTCTCTGATTTAAAATTGTCTGTTTTTGCTTTGTTGTGGTGAAATGATGTGTTATAAATGTAGAAGTGTGTCAGACTTTTGTAACAGATCAAATATGTGGGTCCATAATAGGTATTCGGTTATCATGTTAACCATAATCTGAACATTTGATTTTCTGATGACTTTTAATATACAGTGATTTTTTTAACATATAATGATTTATTTTTACCATATTCTATTTAGTAAATGATATAATGATATCTTTTTGGATCTCTCTTAATTTTTACATCTTCCTGATGATTTTTACTGCATTAATTTCTCCCCTTGATTATCTCCTACAACATCTCTTCTCTATGCTTTTTTTTTTACTACTCAAATATCTGTCTTACTATATAGCAATTTCTCTAATGACGTAGTTATCTTTCCCAAATGGCTGTAAATCTCCCAGATCAAGTTGTATGTCTCCAACGTTTAATATAGGTTTTCAGAGAGAATGTTAAGAACATGTACCCTGGATGCTTGCTTTTATAGTTATAAAAAAATACAGAATGTTTCCTTGTTCATTGGTTCATTTTAAGGCATCTGGTCCCACACCCAGTCACTCACTGTACTAATGTTATTTTTATAGCTCTAGTTATTGTATTTTGTTTTTAACTTTATCACCTCTCTCCTTTGCTGGAATCTCAGCTCCAGAGGACCGGGTCCACCCTCCCTCATTCATAAATGTATCCCTTAAGAGTAGGGATGTGTCAGTCTAGAAGGGTGCTTCATGACTGTTAGGTTTTCCTAATCCACTCCATTTAGAATTGCAACCTCGCTAGGATTACACACATAGCATTAGAATGAGATTTAGAGTTTACTTAATCTCACTGTCCCCCACAGGACAGGAATCCATTCTCTGTTGTTCCTGAGAAAGACTTACTTGGCTTCTACTTGTATTTGCACAACAGGAGGTTCTCATATTGAGCCAACTTCAGTCATTGTTGGAAAGCTCTTGTTTTGAAAAAGATTTTTCTTGCACTGTCTTAAATCTGTCTTGCATATACATTCACCACTGGGTCTAGTTTGACTCCATGGAATTACACAACCAGGCCAATTTCTACATAATTATTCATCCAATATGTTCTCTCTCTCTCACACACAGACACACACTCAGTTCTTTTCCTCTTTGAATAAAACATTGCTGACATTGTTCTTTCAGTCTGTGATATGCGTCAGACAGGAGCAATCCCTGTGTTCATGTCCACACAGTCAAATGGGAGAGATAGATAATTAAACACATTATGTTGATAAGGTGTGTTAAACATGATGCTTGAATAAGAAGGACAAGATCAACAAGAACCAAAGAAATATTTGGTCCTAAAGAGAGGCAGTCCCAAATTGTGTTGACTCAAACAGATGTAACTCTCTCCTGCATCTCCCTGTGACATGACCTACATTACATGGAAAATCTTCTGAAATTGGATTTGTGGATTTTTCCTGGATGATAACACAGTAAGTGTGATCTCACAGCACAAAAGGGAAGTCTACCAAAAAGAGCACATTACATTTGGTTTACTTATGGAAACGATTGTATGTAAATGATTGAATGTTACCATTCTCTGCTAGAATTTTATTTTATGTAGGTCTCTTGAAAGATTGAGTCTCTAAATATGGCTTCATATTTTTCCCAATAAAAGAACACATGATTTCCATAAAGAAACCTTGTGTGTTTCTAGGACTTGCTCATTTGTGATACGTACTTTTAATTTCTTATTGTAATGGTTTTGTTAAAATAAACATTCAGTCCATTAGTCAAACTGAGTAGTTTCTTAAACTAAATAATGTATGCTGTCAGTCATATTAGGCAAAGTTATTGATTACAAAATTTAAATGGAGGTGCTTATGAGATATTATGATATGTATTTACAACTAGCTCAACCATATTAAAATTTCTTTGCAAGGTGCAAATTAACTGTTGTTATAAGAATTTGATTTTAAAATTTATTTCTCCCAAGTTTATTGTTTATCTTCAATTTTTTCTTATATCTGACTTCTTGTCACTCATTCTGAAATACATCATTCTCTTCATATTTTTCAGCACAAACTCGTGATATTTTACACCATCTCTCTTTCTTTCTCTCCCTTTCTTAACTCAGTTTGATCCTTCTTATGGAATCCAAGTGATCCTGGGATGGCATGGAAGTAAGGAATGACTTCCTTAACTCTGAGAACTTGCAGTTTTGGTTATTCCACATATTTAGACCTAGTAAGAAAATAGAAAATAGTAAATGTAAAGTGGAAGGAAGGCAGGAAGGAAGAAATAAGTCACACAGAATGATTTCTAATGGTTGTGACAGGTGGCATTTCAAAGATGGCCACCATAATATCTCTCAATCCATGGGCTCTTCTAGAACCTTGCCATGTGTGATCAAGAGAGGGAGGACAGTTCCTTCCCTTTGATGCTGGAATGACCATGGCACACTTAACAAAAATAAAATGAGGCAAAAATGAAGCCGTGACTTCTAAGTTAGATCATAAAAGGGAATGTAGCATTCATTTGGCTTGCTTCTGTCTGGAAACCATCAGCACCATGTAAACCATCTTACCAGCCTGAGGCCACCATGCTATAAGGGAGACCAATGAGTTCATTAGTAGAGGTCACATGGAGGGTCCTGAGACCACATGAGAGTAGCAAGATGCCCAATCAACAGCTAGCTGATTGTTACCCCACCCATACCTCTGCCACAAACTTGTCATCAATTGACTATAATACATGTCCCATAGCCAGATGTCCACTGAGCCCTTAGAAAATTCCTGACATGGAAACCATGAATAATAATAAAATGAATGTTGCTGATTAAGTCACTGAATTTGGGGGCCATTTGTTATGCAGTAATAATTATCAAAAAAACAGGCATTCTTCTGGAAAGTTGGTGCAGAAATGAAGGTCATGAAAGGTAGTCTTGTTCTATGCATTGTGTTAAAAGCAGTGAGAGTGGAATTCAGGTTTTTGGTCCTCTAGAAAGATCCAAATTTTATTGAATTTTTAAAAATATGTATCCCATAAGTATAATCTCTCAAAAATCAGCATCTAACTTTTTGTTATATCTAGTGAGAAATTTTATTACATCCTTATTGGCAAGAAGTCAAATTGAGAAGTTCTAAAGTTTTAAACATATTATTCAAAAAATGTAGAAACTCCTAATGTAAAACAGCATATAACAGTCAAGATGATTTCAGCACCAAATGTCAGCAAATCATAAATCAAGTTGGCTTGAACAACAAGGAAGAAGGAAATTTACTACCTCAAGAAATCCAGAAGTGAGGGATTTGCAGAGTTGGCTTGGGTTCTGCTTCTTTGAATGTCAGAGTTTGGCCTCATTTATGGGATGGTGTCTTCCTCCTTACACTTGTTGCAATATGGCAGCGACAGTCCTGAGCATCACATTCAGACACAGCAATGTCCAGAAAGAATGGTCTCTTCCAATGGATTCTTATTGAATGAAAAGCTCTTTAACATTTAAAATCCATCCATTCAACAATCATTTTTCATTACTTGATTAGTGCCAGGGAATAGACTAATTGTTTGAAATGTAAGTATGAGCAAAACAGTAGACTACCTCTGGTACACGGAACACGCTCCTATACCAATCAATGGAGATATGAGGCCACTATGATTGAAATATGATCCAAGATCCAAGATTGAGGCATGATCCAGGAAAGGAGTCACTTTCCTCCAAATCATACAGAGGAGGGGAAATCATTTCAACATATTTGAGCTTTCCTAGCAAAAGGCTCAGTGGAGGAAAGGATATTTAATAGGCAGCTAACAGTGCTACTGAAGAATTTATAAGAATATATTGCTATTTAATTTCAGAATATTATTGATAATCTTGGTAGATTATCTTGTTTATAATGTTAGGTTACATAAACAGAATTGATTTACATATAAATAAATATTTTATATACATAGTGATCACAACTATACCTTTTTAAATCTTGGCATATTTTAAAATAGTAATATTAGAATGTTAATAATGTGTTGCCTATAATTGGGTGCTAGGACTATTTTATATCTGACCTATTTATTTTTATTTGTTTTTAATTGATATATTATTTGGATACTATATCATCTGATATTACCTGCAGTATGCACACATAGTCCACCACCATTGTCCACTGCAATTTCTTCCCTCTTTGTTCTTACCGCTTCTCTGCATATTCTATTTATGTTTCTGCTTTGCCTGCTAAACTTTTTTTAATAAGCTTGTCCCTCTTTAAATTGTTCTTTAAATAAAAAATAATTTCATGTCAACTGTGTCCAGTTACATTATCTATCGCCTAATCTAAATCAAATAAAACAAATTTATGGAGCCTGAAGCTCCCCAGTCGCAGATCATAGCAATGACATCGCTTTTTTTTCTTCTCAGTAACTTCCAGCTCAACAAAGAGATCAGCAACTTTAACTTAAGAAAAAGAACTCCTTTGCTAACAACTTTAAGGTGAAGGGTAAGTAATATGCACAGCTTAGGAGTTTAAATATTTGACAAAGTTTAGATCATTACAAATTTGCTATGTAGTCTTGCAACTATACTTTATATTAATATATCTTATTTTTGAATTAATTAATAATTTACTGGAAAATCTGTTCTATCGTATAAAGAACAACAAAAATCCTTTCTTCAAGCATCCATATTATGATGTTTCTGGTATCTACTTACGTCAGACATAAAATAAGTGTTATTTAGTCCAAAGTCCATCCATCTCTCCTCCCCAAAACCCTGTGGTTTCAATTTTCTTGGAGACTCATCTTTGAGGCTAGTAATGACCACACAGACTGTCAGGAGACACACATTCTCTGGGGAAGAAAAACTGTCAAACTGAAAGTCAGCAAGCTAGCTCTTCATGGCTGTAGACAGGAAAATCCACAAAATGCCCTCAGGAAGAAATGTTTGTAAGCAAAAGAAAAATACATATATATAATTTCTCAGTTGCTCTAGCACACCTATACCCATAGCTGGGCTCAATTTAAGACTTTGAGAAACCAGTTATGGAAGAGAAAACATTTGGAGTTTGCCTTTAAAGGTGGCTACCTGTAAAACAAAATGTCAGGACAAATACAAATCAGTCAACACTTACATTCCTTGAAAGGACAGAGCCTGGATGTAGCTGGAAAGTTGTGTTAGTGGTGGACCTCTTGAAACTCTTTGCAGGAACAAGGTGAGTGCTGTTTTTTCCTATCATTTTGACACCCACACAGCTCAGAGCTGATCGGATCCTTTATCAATCACCATGATCACAAGGGCTGTATGGATAGGGATTTTCAGAGAGCAGATCTGTTCTGTCACTTTGGGCTAGGTGAAGAACATTGTTCTTTTTCTTTCTTACTTTTCTTGAGGCCATCTCATCCATCAATCGAACTGCACAATTGAGACCTGAAACTAAGACACCTCTAATGATGCTTGGTTAAATGACTGGGCTCTGCTAAACCCTCAAGGAATCAGACTAAGCATTCGGTTTGACTTAAAGAATCATCCACTGATTGTTAGATACTCGCTTACATAAATGAGTAGTCAGCCTGGTGACGCATGTAGCTATAGTCTCTGGTTTTGCAGAGACTTTAAATAGTCCATGTAACAACATACATTTTCAAAATTAAAGCAGAGACTTGGAAATTTCTGAATGAATATGATTACAAATAAATCTGAAAGGCCATTCTTAGAAAAGAAAAATGAATACAGAATATAGATATCCTGGTGAATGAGCTTCAAAATGTGTATCAGAGACAGGTGTCTATAACTTACAAGTTCCAGTATAAACAGTGGATGGATGTGTCAGCCCTTGATGTAGTGATGACACATGAAAAACGGGAGGTGGCCAGGGAATCTCAGGCAGCTCTGATACCTTGGAGGTGACATCTTCCACAGAATTTAAAGGAGCCTTATTTTGTCTTTTATATCAGTGAATATGATTAAACTCTGGCTGTTGTGCTAAATTTCCAAGATTGTAAAAATTCAGAAGAATTAAAAAGGTCACTGCAATATTTCACAGCACTAGCAAACCTGAAATAGTGAGATCGGAGAAGAGAAGAAATGCTTGGAAAAGAGAACCAGTCTACAAATTCTGGATGTCACCATAGTAGATTCTTTTAGGTATGTAGGTACACAGTATTTCCAGCATCAGCATGTATGGGGTGAGGGTGGAAATAATGGAATACATCAAGCCCAAATACCTAGAAAAGAAGACATGGCTGGGTAACAAGTACCTTTCAGACTGCAAAGGTGCCATTGGTCATTGATGTCAGCCTTGCTATGTCAACAAATGGGCAAATCGCCAGGAAGGGAGCTCTTCATCTTTGTAACCCAAATACCTAGCATACTTACTATGTGTTCATTAAGCATTTCTTGATTATATGAACTGATCAACTATTAAATTATTATTGAACATGTAATGAAGCAAATCTTAATCTCAGAAGCAAACTCATATATATATACACACTTTAAAAGAGACCCCATTAATATGCATTGTTAACTTACCTCTGGGGATTTTGGGCTTTGAGCTTGTCCTCTGGCATAATCAGTACTGCCAGCCAGAGCAATCTTTTTAAAAAATCAAACCTAATCAACGATCCTGCATAAAGTCCTTTAAAATTATTGCCCCCAGGACAAAGTAAAAAAAAAAAAAAACAATTAGGGAAAAAACCATAAAACCCCCTTGGTTGAAAATACCAGGATGCCATTAATTCACTCTCCCACATCTCTGACTATACCTTTTACCTCTAACTTCCTGGAATATAAGCCAGGTGTTAGCAAAATGCTTACTTTCTCTGTTTTCTCTGGCTCCTACTCTGATCCCTCTGCTTTCTCTCTACCCAAGTCACTTATTTATGTGCCCTGGTTCCTCCAGGATCAATAGAGGTTACCCTAAGGTTTCCCTTCTACTTTAGCTAGAGTGCCAAGTCATCCATTGTGGGAGAGAGAAGGAGAAAGAGAGGGGAAGGGGACCGCTATTTTTTTTCCAAAATTCTTTTCATAAGGGCTTCCCCCCATGACCTAATTTCTTTCCAAAGACCCCCACCTCCAAATACCATAACATTGGGGGTCACAAATATTCACAAATATTATAACATTGGGGGTCACAAATATTCAGTCTATAACACAAATCAAAAGAATGTCAAGTCTCAACAATAATTCTTGTTGTTGGGCCTCCCCGGTGGCACAGCAGGTGAGCGCTGGGTTGCAAAGCTGCCCACAGCCTCTGCAGAGCCATTTCAATCCCCGGCCACCGGACGAGGGTCCCACATAGCGCGCAGACTTCTCCTGCAGCCCACTGCTCCCCTCAGCAGTGTACTTCCTCAGTCTGCCTGCTCTGCTCTCCCCTCTGGCTCTGGTGAATTCTCTCACCCTCCCGCGCTTCTGACTGTACCCAGTGCTTGTATAAATAAATAAATAAATCTTTAAAAAAAAAATTCTTGTTGTTCATCCTTGATTCCTCATATGCCTTTGTTCTGAGTTAACTTTCTATTCTCCCCTTAACAATCCAATGTTCAGAACTGTGCGTTGTTCCATGTCTTTGTAAAAATGCCACCAATTTCACATAGTAACCTATGCATCATTGGTAATTCCCTCCTGAGTATGACAAATAATTACTCCAACTTCTAGGTGCCAGGTAATATACTATATTTGCCTAGTAGCCTAAGACTATACCAGACTTAGTCTGTGATCAATATATATAAAATCTCTCAATGCAATGTCCACATCTTTTTTCACAATGTGCTTGAGTACCACAAAAACACAGCTTGAAAATACAGATATGTGGGTGTCTTGAAAAGTGAGTTATTCTCCATGGATTGGCTGTTGAGGCCAAGCAATACACCATACAGAGATGCAGAGACAGAATCAGTAATGGAGGTGACATGATTTTGGAGTAATGGGTGAAACTTCTGGATACACCAATATGCTTAATGACTGGTTAATGGTTTGGACAGCTCTTGCTATAAGGAAGTGAAGGTATTGCTATCACATCATTTATTTCCATGCAACAAAAGTCTTTAACAAGGCCCATTTTGGGGTCCCAGTAAAAGTTTATGACTAAATGAGAACAAACTGTAGCTTGCACCCCCTTGAGGTCAGGGAATAGAATGAGGGACATATTCAAAATTTTGGCATCTCTCTTAGAACCTTGAAAAACTGGAGGAAACAGAGATGATGCCAGGTTCTAGGAGGTCATATTCATGTCCTTCAATGACTCCAACACTGTGGTTCACAGAGACAAAATTTTAGAACTGAGTGTCCGGGATTACTTTCTTTGCATGTTATGAAAATGGATTTCTGAGGTTGTCCAGTCAGCATCCTGATTTGGTCCAGAGAAATGAACATTGATATTCAAAACACTTAAGGTCTTCCCTGCATTTCTACATCATAGCATCCGAGGAATCTGTTTGCAGGCTTTGCATTTAAATAAATGATGGCTTACCTTGCCTTAGGAGTCTCTCCTTGTTTGCAATAGTAGACTTTCATGAGTAGAAGCTGGACTATCATCTCCATCTCCCTCCTGCATTCAAACATTCCTTTCCTATGTGGTCAACAGATTCAATATTTGTAATTATAGTGAATGGTACCAAGTGGTAGAAGCCAAGTGTTCATCCTAAAGGATTTATCTATCCATTTGAATGACTTGTCTCCATCAAGTACAGGCAATGGAAGAAAAAGACAAGCCTGCACTTGGAAGGCATTTTTAATAAATATTTTATATTCTTCTATTGAAATATGTTTCATGGAGCCATATCTGCTGCATAGATCTATTTTATCTTGAAAAAGAAATTTTCATTTTCACACAAAGTACAACAGTAGAGAGAGAAAGTAGAAACATAATAGCAATCATTATAAATGTTTATAGACATAACTAAAGACTTATCTAAAGTTCATCCTGTTTAAGGACATGTTTTATGTTGTACAATTCCTCTTAGAATATCAATCTAATAAGCACCAAATGAGGCTGAAGACAATGCTGTTATAAAAAATGGAGAAAAATGATTAAAATATGATAATTATACTGACAGCTTATATGCTCAATCTAATCAACCAAGCTTCCAATTTGTCATAATGTACACTCACTCATACATTATTGCTTAATTATAGCAACACTTCTATTTGGAAAGGTTGTCAATCATCTGAATACCCATCATTTTTCTTTTTTTTCCTCTAAGACGGAGCATATTTTAAGCAAGGAGTTGAAGCCCTCTGCTATTGATTTAACCCTTGGAATAATTTTTATGCAAAACTTTAGCTCTTATTGAATGTTTTCCTTTATACATTGATTAAAGTAAGTTTTATTAGTTAATGTCATTCTTTAAGTCAAAAATGATATACCACATTCTAAAATGAAATCTTGGCAAACTTGTGATTTTATGGTTACTAGAACAAACTATATGTTTGCACTAAAATAAGAAAAGGTAGCTTTTTTTTAAGAAAGAGAAAATGTCACCAGATTGCTTCTCCAGCTATCTGAGATATATTGATCAAGGATAAAAGGAAGTGGCAGAGCAGAGGATGAAACATAGATAACTCTTTAAATAGGGTGTGAGTCTTTTACCCCCAACAAAAGAGCTATCTTATCTTTTCCTTCATTTCCTTTGGTTCTGTCATTCTCCTTCCACAGATAAAAATGTTTAGCACATTGCTCAATCACTCAGTGCATCTGCCAGGGTTACTGAAAATTTAGTTAACTTGACCATATAACCAAGTGGATTCTAGCAAATTGAACCCATAAATTGGAACAACTATTTTTTTAATTTTAATTTTATTTTTATATTCCCTCCTTTCCCCGCCCCCCACCCCCCATAGAGTGTCTCTGGTTCATAGTTGTTTGTTGATTTTGATTTTTACTTTCTTATAGTTATTCTTTTTCCTGGTCTGTTATTTAAGTTTTCTAGATTCCTGCTATGAGTGAGACCATCCGGTATTTTTCTTTTTCTTTCTGGCTTATTTCGCTGAGCATGATCCCTTCCAGCACCATCCATGTTGCTGCAAATTGCATGTGTTTATCCTTTTTGAATGCTGAGTAATATTCCATGGTGTATATGTACCACATCTTCTTGATCCAGTCAACTATTTTTGGGCATTTGGGTTGTTTCCAAAGCTTAGCTGTTGTAAATAGTGCTGCTATAAACATAGGGGTGCTCTTTGGAATTGATGTTTCTGTGTCCTTTGGGTAAATACCTAGGAGTGGAATTGCTGGATCATATGGAAGCTCTATGTTTAGTAGGTCCAGAAATCTCCACACAGCTCTCCATAGCGGTTGGACCAGTTTGCACTCCCACCAGCAGTGCAGGAGAGTTCCTTTTTCTCCACAACCTCACCAACATTTGTTGTTGCTAGTTTTTTTAATAGGTGCCATTCTCACTGGTGTAAGATGGTATCTCATGGTAGTTTTGATTTGCATTTCCCTGATTACAAGTGATGTTGAACATTTTTTCATATGCCTGTTGGCCATTTGCATTTCCTCTTCAGAGAAGTTTCGTTTTAGCTCTTCTGCCCATTTTTTCACTGGATTATTTTCTTTGTTTTTGTTGAATTTCATTAGCTCTTTGTAGATTTTTGTGATCAGTCCTTTATCACTAGTGTTGTGTGCAAAAATGTTCTCCCAGTCCGTGGTGTTTCTCTTTGTTTTTGTTATTGTCTCTTTTGCTGTGCAGAAGCTCTTTAATTTGATGTAGTCCCAGCTGTTTATCTTTGCCTTCACTATCACTGCTTTGGGTGAAGTGTCTGTAAAGATGTCTTTGATGTGCAAATCACGTAGTGTTTCGCCTATATTTCCTTCTATGTATTTTATGGTTTCAGGTCTTATGTCTAGTTCTTTAATCTATTTTGAGTTGGTTTTTGTGTACGGTGTGAGGTAGTAGTCAAGCTTCACTCTTTTGCATGTAGCGACCCAGTTTTCCCAGCACCATTTATTGAACAAACTTTCTTTGCTCCAATGCATAGTCTTTGCTCCTTTGTCAAAGATTAGTTGACCATAAATCTATGGGTTTGTTTCTGGATTTTCTATTTGATTCCATTGGTCTGTGTGTCTGGAACAACTATTCTTATAATGGAAAAGACTGAAGCTTTGCTTCAATTATTTTGAACATACTATTTAGGATGTGTAAGTTTATATATGTATGCAGGCCCAATAGCTGGGAGATATATATATATATATATATATATATATATATATATATACACACACACACACACACACACACACATATATATGGTATCATATATATATGGTATCATATATATATATATATATATATATGGTATCATCTCAGTTTTTTTACCTATATTATTATTAGACTACTTCATCAAAATGGTCAGATTATTTGATAGAATCAAAAACAATAGTCTCACTGAGTGTGGGCATTTTTAGGTCCTTATGTATCTGGAAAATTGTTTCTATGACTCCATTGAATTGCTATGGGATCTACTTTTGAGATAGCGAGAAAGAGAAGTCATTTTTTCTTCATTTCTCTAAACATTCTCCTTTGAAAAGTAAAATGATGAGGCAGATATTCAAACATACAAGCTGCCATTATTTCTTAAAAATTCTGTAATGATGAGACACCTTTACATAGGTACACCCTGCAGTGGGGCTATTCCCATCTCCTTGAATCTGAGCTAAACTTATAACCTGCTTGTAATCAGTGTGGTCTGTGCCTGTGAATGGGCATGATCCGCCCGGCAACTACTCCTGGTTCACTTGGGACACTGGCTCTGTCAGAATCCCGCTGCCTTGTCTATGGCCTGGAGTGTTGTGCTAGAGAAGCCACGTGGAATGCCGTGGTTGACAGTCCCAGATGTGCCCCGTGCCCCAGTCACCGAGCTAAGAGCCAGGAATGTTGGGGAAGCAGTGGTGGCCCCAACAGGAGCCCATCCACTAGCTGAACCCCACTAACTGACCTTCTTGGAGGACACATAATCAGAAGGTTCACCCCGCTGAGACCTGCATGGAGTCTTGACCCATGGAATCTAGGCAACCTAAGCCAATGACTATTAGTTAACTGCAGCCTCTCCATTTAGGGACAGTTTGCTTTGCCACAGTATTAACTAAAATATGCAGAGGAGCTGCTGAGTCTGTTCTGATGCTGACTCACCTTTTCTAGTAAAGTTCACGGCTCACAAAAGAGCCAGCTCAAGACAAAAATCTTCAAATGTGAGTTGTCACTGATAAGCTGAGAAAAATGGCATCCTTCTTCATTTTGTACAGCACATGTTTCAAGAGCTGACTCTTACTCTGCTCTTGAGTTCCTTGATTCAAGCATATCCTGAAATATCTGATAGCATCAACAAATAATAGCCAAGTGTGACACTGATATTAAGTGACATTCAACAGTTTTATTTGATGAAGGAATTTTCACAAAAGAATGTATTCAGCTTGCTCCCTGGGTATATTTATCACTAACACTGTGGCTGGTTTTATAGAATTATTAACTACGAAGTGCCTGATTTCACCTCAAGGATGAATGCCTTGGTAATTTGGACATCTTATCCACTTATGCAGCAAATTTCAACAATTTTATGCCAGAGAGCATCATTCTGAAGTTGGCCTGGAAAAACTCAATTTATCTCTGGGCTTCTATGAAAGAGGGGAAGTCAATCAAAAAACCGTGTCTATTTCACGCTATTATTTGACAATATTTAAATGTATTTTCCATTGATCGTTCATGCAATAAAACCTAATTTCATGAAATTCATCATTCTGCATTTTTGTCAGGGGAGCTGCTTGAGTGAAATCTCTATGATCACAGATTCTCTTGACTAACAAGTATTTAGCCAATATTACAGGCTAAATACTATAGGCTGATGACTATACTTATGATATTATTGCTCATTTTACTACTTGTGTACCATTGTTACTACTCTTTAGCATAAAAAAAATCTCTTTCACCATTCACCATTTTTTTGTAAACTATTCATAAAATGCATTATTATAATTGTCATTACCATTCCTAACATCTAATGAAAGAATACTATGTGTTGGGCACTATTCTTATCTTTTTTGGACTTATTACTTCATTGACCCCTCATCACAACTGCCACCGATACTATCATTGTTATTCATTATTTTCAGTTAAGGAAATTGAGGCACAGAAGATGACACAGCTTGCTAGAATTATTTCCTGCTAATAAATATTAGAAAATACTAGGATGAGAATTCATACCTGAGGTTTCGGATGCACCAACGATAAGAAAGTTTGTGAGAAGCTGGCCACCTCTGCTGCTTTTCTGTGCCAGATGGTATGGCTGCCCTGGGGGACAAGAGTTAGGAGTTAGGGAAGAGAGGGGGCTACTTCACTAGGCTAAAATCCTTTGCTTCCTGCTGGCTCCTTGTTGGTCCCTGGCTCACTCCTCCAGGCCCATCTTTGGCACCCTTGCTTGAGTCCTGCATCCTCATTATCAACCTGGTGGCTTTCTGCTGTTGTCATATAATGTTCATGCAAAAGCTGGGTCCAAAAGCTTTACAGAAAATGTGGAAATTTCATCACTACCTCAAGCAACTAACAAATCTGGACACATAAGTAGGGGAGAGGAGCTGGAGACTAAAACTATGCAAAGAATTATTACAAGTTTTCATTTCATACAAGATAACTGAAAGCAAACTTTGTTTACTAAGCAAGAAGGCAGGAAAGATTCTTGAGAATAACTGCTTATTAACTCAAAGGAGAGTAAGATATGCAGTTAGGTTGGCAGCTTTCCAGATACCTGTGGGGTCCACTGAGCCTTGTTCCCAAAGCTGTACCAACAAAGACCAGACAAAACAAGGATCTTTTCATATTCAAGAAGAGTCTCATGAAGAATTTAGGTTAGCTGTAAGGAAGAACAATCTGACATAGAGAATATTTCAACATGACACTAAAACCCCTAATAAATTTAGATGAAATTTCAGCCAATTAGATTAAGAGGAAAAATCTAACTAGGCCATTAATGTGGTGGTATTAGATCTATAAAGCCTATTAATGATTTACTGAGTTCTTTATTGACCTGATTAAATTTACCACACAGTTTGGTATCAACATAGGTGTCATTAGGTACTAAAGAGAATCCATAATCTCATTCTATGGAGATATTGGAAAAATATAGTAACTGCCTTCTTCTTTTAACAAAATTGTTGGCCCTTTCTAAAGCAGAAAACATAAATTCATGCATTCAAAATGCTTTCTACTTCTTCCAATTAATAACTAACTAAATACATGTAAAAATCATAGCACACTCTCTCTGTATATATGCATTTCAGATGAATGGCTTCTCCCCCCTTAACAAGTATAAATATTAAGTATAAATATTAAAAAAATGCAAGACACAGTAATTGCAAGCCTACTATGTGCCAGGTGCTATAAACAGGGACTTTTACATCTTCTCTCTTATTTAAAAATGTTATTGAATAATTTTAATTTTCCTTGTAGAAAATAAAATCTATACCGTCTATAGTCTAAAGGAAACCATAAACCTTCATTTATTCTTTGATCTTACTTAAAATTAAGTTGATAATATTTGCCTCCCAAAGTACTATGAAATACTAATGTTAATTAACACTATTAATTAATGTTGGCTAAAGGTATAAAGACCCAAAGCAAGGAAGGCCAAAACCTAATAGTATTGTGTTTTAATTCTTTACAATGGCCTCAGTATTCCTTTCCTCTTTCATTCTCCGTCAATAAGGTAACATTTAACTCAAAATAATTTGACCTTAGTTATACCTGCCAGCTGTTAGCAAGGTCACTTGGCTAGCGATGGTGTTTATGCTAAGGTTTGTATATGGAAATCAAAACACATGTTCACAAAATGTAGGCAAATTTAAGTGAAAATAATATGATGAAATTCTTTTAGTATGGACTCAGATAGGTAGGAATACATGAAAAGAATGTGATATTTACTCTCATTTAAGATAGCACCAGATCACAGAATATGAGTTGGAACTACTCGGGACAGTATTCTTAATCTTCCTACACTCACCTCACAATAATTAATCAACAACTTCAAATTCTTAATCCAAGAGAAAATGCTTTCAGAGCTACGGTTGAATTGTGTCCATATTGAACTGCCTCGAAAATATATCAAAGTTTTCAAATTATGGCACATACTATACAGAATTCACTAAATCTTGCTACTTTTTGATTTCTAATACCTATAGCAATGAAAGAATATCAGGTGGTCTAAAAAATGAGTTTGCAAGTAAGTGGAGTAGACAAATTCATGAAATTTTAGCATGGTTTTCTTTAGGCACTGCTATATATTACATTTTAAAAGTACAAATGAAGGAAACAAACCTCTTTCTCTTAATTTCATTGTCAAAGTCAGTCTCACTCTCTCCTTCCTTTTCCATTTCTAGTCCAAATATCTATGAGCTGTGAAGTGACTGTGAAAAGATATTATCTTCCATTCTAAGGCATCATATTTGCTTTAATTTTTCCATATTCTGAAGTATAAATAATTAACTTGCAAAAATAGCATTTTATAATCAATAAATGATTTATTAAGTGCAGTGTCTGCCTTATCAGACCCAAAGCAATTTTAGCACCACTGTTGATTTAATACAGCATTTTATGTATAAATCTTTATAAATTGTCCAAGATACAGTAAAAAGCTAACATGCAGAAAAAATCTGTGAGGCGCTTGCAATCTTTTTAAAGTTATATAGAAAAGAGTATATCATTAGAATCAAAATAGGTGGATATATTGTAGAATAGGACTAAAATTAGGGCAGAGGAAGGATGCTTATATAACCTTATATAATCAATTAAGCCATCCTAAACTGAAGTAATAATAGTATATTAGGAATCAAAAATAAGACAACAGAGTGAACCTGATTTAAATTTCTGTACAAATGGAGATATTATAATATATATTACATAAATTGACAAACACAGGAAAGCACATATGTTAAATTACTTCATGTTTCAAAAAGATAAGATACATAGATATGATTCGACTCTATTTAATATGGAAATATTTTCATGAAATTATAGCACAATGCATGAGACTTAAAAATATTCCATGTTTAATGTCCATGCTCAGGAATATCTGAGACTTTTTGGACAATGATTTCAAAATAGAAATAGAAGGAACCTTACCAGGAATAGTAAGATGTGGAACTAAGGGAAGCTACCTTTATGAATGGGAGGCAGTGGCTTATAACCTAAGTGTTTACAGCTCTCTCTTTCCAGTTTAAAGCCATCTTGTATATGGATTTAAAATACAGACTAACCAACACTCCTGGACAATGATAATTAGGCGACTAAGAAATGTGGAATCTGAAAGAGTCAAGTTCATAGAAGCAGAGAGTAGGGTGATGGTTTCTAGAAGTAGGAGCAGAAGAATTAGAGAGGGTATAGTCCAGGATACAAAGTTTCATTGATACCAAACAAGTTCTGAAGGTTTACAACATAGTGGCCTCTGTTAACAATACCATATTGTGTATTTAGAATTTGTTAAAAAGGTAGATCTTAGGTTAAAAGTTCGTAACATGCTCACATGACCATGATGGTGGTGGTGATGGTGATGATGAATGGGTAGGAGAAAATTTGGGGGAGGTGGTGAGTATGACTATGGCCTTGGTGGTGATGAGTTCATAGATGTACACTTACTCCCACACTAATTAAGTTATATACATGGAATTATATACACAGTTTTCTAAATGTCAATCATATCTTTGTAAAGTGGCTTCAAAAAATATGTGCACTTGCCTGGGGATGTCTGGAATAATGATCATTTAATGTAAAGTGATTGTTATATCTGAATGGTAAGATATTTTTTAGCATAATTGCTTTTTTATCTGTGTAACTGGATTTCTTATATAATCTGTTATATATATAATTCATATGCTTCATTTTATTATACATAAAATATAATTTATGTATTTTATTTTTATATATTTAATATAATTTATAATCTACCATTTTTATATTTCTTAAAATAGGGATGTATACTTTTATGAAAATTCATTATCTGCAAAACAAGTTGGGAAACCTGTATATGGTAATAGAAAAATTAACTAGTAAAAAATTTGTGAAAACTTTTAAAACGAGCTAACATTTTTCACTTCTGTAGTTAAAAATGGTAGAATCTTATACTATTAATACTAAATGTTACTAAGGGTTCAATGAGACAGGGATCATACCCAGCCAGGTGTGGACTTTGATATGACTTATTTGGAAAGCAAATGGATGACTAAAAGGCACAGCCAGGGGCCAAGTAACATGACTTCTGGAACCTTACCCTGAAGAAAAGAATCAGAGATACACATGAAAATTTATTATTTAAAACAACAAAATTTTAAAAACATTCTAAAAATTTAACAGGGAGGAAATGACTAGTAAATAATGGTATATTCATTAAAAATCATATTTTGGAAACCAATAATTTAAGAAAATGCTTATTACTAAGTGTAAAGTGAGACCAAAATAGTAGAATCCTAATGTGTACACACAATGAAGTTTCAGTGTTATAATTGCACGTACGTGTATGTGTATGTGTATGTGTGTGTTTGTGTATAGGAAAAAAAACCTTGCTACTACTGATTATTTTTCTAGTTTGTGGGATTGTGTATAATATTTTTTATCTTCATATCTTTCTGTATTTTCAAGTTTTCTACAACTAGGATGGATTAAAATCTCTCTTGAAAATTAAATTTGTTTTATCATCCAAGGAAGTAACCATTTCAAAAAATTTATTCTAAGAAATAATGCTCAATTTGCGAAAAAAGTATATGTTTTGAAATTTATCACAGACTTCTTCATAATCTTAGAAGCTGAAAAAATAACTGTAACTACCCATTACTAGAAAGGGTAGGAAACTTGTGCAACATCTTTGTAAGAGAATGAACCACATTCATTTACGGGGATGAATATGATAATCAAATAAAAGCAAGAAGAGTGCTTCAATGGAATAAAAAGCCATCAAATGGCATCTAAGTTTTGATTAAATTGCTAAACAAATGCAAAAATATGTGCATATAAAAGATTAGAGGAAACTTGCAAATACTAATAGTGTTATTTTACTTCTGTGCCTGACAATGAGTGAACTTTTTGTTTACCTTCTTATTGAACTATTCTAAAACCTGCTTCTTTCCCCCTTTATAATAAAAAACTATTTAGACCATAAGGCATAACCAGGGAAAAATAACTTGTACAATCATTCATCTCAATCTTTTTTCTTGCTTCTTAATTCCTAACCATTATATGAACTCACATACAACCTCATGTCAAATATTTAATTAGCATTTGTCAGTGAAGCATCATGGGTTTTAATATTGAGTTTATAAGATATGAAAGTAATATGATGCATTTGCTTCATCGTTCAGATATAGCATCGTTACATTCATCTGTCCTTTTAGGTCAAGGATGCTGACCTTCCAAATATCTGGGCAACTTGTCCTTATAGGTGACGATGAAAGCCCATGTTTAAAATGCACACATTTGCTTATACAAGATCAGATGCACTTGCTTAAAAAATCTGTCTTTTATAAGAACATCTCACATATGTCAACATGATGAGCCACAGTGTCAAATTTTTATGAGGGAGTTTTATTCTATTTTATTCTATTAGGTTCTCATTTAAGTTGTCAGACAATTAGCCTTCACAGCAAAAGTGTATGTACTAACCATCTTTCTCTGTTTTGGACTGCAGGCTCATTAGAATATGAAAAGCTACCATCTTTTTGAAAGGAGATTTTGTCTTTGAGGCAGTTTCATTTCTACACTTAACATAAAAGAATTGTTTTTGAAATTGTTTGTTCACTGGTGGCATAGGGCAGAAAGAGAAATGATAATACAACAAAACAACACATACTATGGGAATTTGAGTTGAATAAAGGATTCATGGGATGAATGGACTTTTCTTTGTACCATTCCTTCCTTTGCCAAAGTGGATACACATTCGCCCTTTCACTTCACCCATTGCCAAAAAAAAAAAAAAAAATGGGTAAGGAAATACGAAACTACAAAGAGTGACAAATTGAAGATGAAATATACGTATATATATATAACCTCATTGGATGAAATATATATAAATAGTTGGAAATGTCATTTTAATTACTACCCTGTGAATACAAAAGTATTTGACTCAACACTAATGATCTTGATACTGGCACTGAACCATAACTAATGTCAAAAATTTGCAAAATTTCAAAGAACATCACCTATAATATCAACGTGTCCTAACATCAAGGTCATTCTCTAATGATGAAGATTTTATCCACTTACATAATTTATGTGTAAATGAAGAATATAGATGCTTTATGTTTCTGAAGGAAAAAAAAAAAAAACTTCTACCAATTCCAACTTTCCGAGCTAGGCAGTACTCTTATTAATATAATTCCAAATGATATCACATTTCCCAAAAAAATCTCTCGAGAGTGACTTGAGCGCCGCACCACTATCTCTGGAAGAATTACCAATTACTACCTTTTGCACTTTCTCCTGAGCTGGATAAAAAGTATCCATCTCCAATTTATCAGCAAATACATTATAGTTCTTGGGCTGAGAGTAAAAGAAGCTTTTCCTTAAATTGCCATCTCTCAAGAGACTGGCCTTTTCTAACGGTTAGAAAATTGAACCCCTATTACCTGGGCCTTTATCAGTTTGAAGACTTTATCTGAAGGAGCGGTCTATCTGCCATTCTCTTTACCTTGGGTTACAGGGTCAATTTCTGATTTTCAACCCAGGGAAAGTATGTGTGGTTCCAACCGATGTCAAGATGTGCCAATGGAGCCACCAGGGCATGAGCAGCCCCTAGACAGACCTGTCCAGGGAAGATGGGTGTGAACAGTCACCTAGACTTGTGACTTGATTGAGCCAGTCTCCTTGCTTCTTCCCCATGCCTTCTGCCCTTTTAGAATCTTCTGCACAGCTGTCAGACCCTTAACAGCTCATTGACAGAATAGCAACAACAAAGGGAAAAGACACATTTATCAGGTGATCAGGATAAAGAAAGCATAGTATATCCCAGTGGTGAGGTGTCTACTCTTTGGTAGGCATCTTTGGTAATTCCCCCCTACCATCCTGCAACTGAAGGATTATTTATCCCTATATGAAGATGAGAAAATGGAAGCTCAGAGGTTAAATAACTTACACCAGATCACAAAGCTCTAAGTGGCAGATAGGATTTAAACCTTTGTGGGTTTGTTACCAGGAGTCCTGTCTTTTTTTTTTCACCACCTGTCTAAGAAGGACTGATATTGCAGCATGTGAAATTGTGTGTTCTCACTGGGAGGTCAGAGAATAAAGAAATCATTGAACCCCTGAATTCAGAAGCTCAAACAGGGTCATTACTGAGAAGCACGGAGGAAGTTACCTCTTGCAATGAATAGTTGTAGGCATTGTGGCTTTTTAATGGGAGGCACGGGGCAGAGCAGAGGTGAAATACAGGAGGAAGAGCCGTTTAGAATGTACTACACACCAACAAAGGCAGGCCGGCGTGGCTCAGATCTGGGTTTTCTACCCTTGTTGAAAGCAGCTGGTTTCGGCTGCAGGTATAATGGCCAAGTTTTCACCTTCACATTTACACCCAGCTCTTCCCTCCAGAAGATCATTCTTTGAGCTGAAAGAAATAGGAGTCAGGAACTGTGCAGTGGTGCATGCCTGCTCAGCTTATTAAAACATGGGAAGAAGGCCATATTTCACCCCCCAGAAATAAAAAAAGATAGACAAGTGAGAGCGTCTAATCCATTGGAAGAAATTAGCAGGCAGAGTATGTAGCTGTTTGAAATGATGAACGAGGCTGAAATAGCCACACAGACTAACATCCAGTGGGATAATTACTCCAAGCTCTCAGGCTAAAATCTGTCTTGGAGGAACTGGGAGGCTTTGATGACTCAATTTCAATGGGCATGCTTATGAAATACATAGTAAAACCTATTAAAATTGAAATTGTTCTTGGTAGGTTCTGCGACTAGGCTGCTGACCCTGTCAGGCAGCTTTTAATAAGATACACACTATTTTTATTCTCAAAAGTGGCATGTACTTTAGCTGCCCACATACTCAGTTTTAACCCTATACTCAGTTTTAACCCTATAGTAACTTATCCTATGATTTTTTTCCATCTATGTGGTTTGAACATACTTTTTTCCTTCTAATCTGAAATGAGGTGTTTCCAAATGAATGCAAACACTGTTGGTGTTTGCTGTTACTGAAGCTTTTACCTTTATTATTCTGTCAACCAGTTTTCCAGATTCATAGACAAGGATTTGTTGACAAGACTGAAAGGACTTAACATTGATGAAGAGAATGTTTCCATAATCCATACTTGCTGAACTAAAACACTGTGGTTTTCCCAACGGTGCTTAATGTGTATGCTGCGACCTGTCATTAATTAAGCTGTTTACATGGAATACATCCAAGAATAACCCACATGCATCTATGGTGAATTGGAATTACGCAGATCCTGCAATCTACACACTAGAATATTTGAAAATTTTCAAAGTAAGAAAGAAGTGAGGATTGCTGGTGCTGTGCTTCTCAAAGAGGGGTATTGAGAGCAGTGACATAGGCAGTAGGGCACCTGTTAGACATGCAGAAACTCAGGCTGCACCTCAACTCCGAATAAGAATTTGCCTCCAAACAATACGTTCGCACATTTGAGGAACACTATTCCCCCAACTCATTTTACATTTCTATCATCATTTATCTAGATTACTTTGTACTCACCCCAACCTTTCTCAAATAAAACATATTTGGAAAGGAAACAACAACAAGAATTGGAGAACATTCACTCAAATCCTCCCTCCTATTATTTTCAATATAAAAAATATCCCTTTACTTTTTATTAAAATATTTTTAATTATATGATTTTTTTGTGTTTATGTTGGTTGACAACACTGTACATGATTTAGGAATATAGGTCCACACCTCTTTAGATGCACGTCACCACACTACACCCACCATCACCCCCATAATCCTCTACCACAGTTTTTGGGGCCTCCATCCCCCCTTTTTTTTCACCCATACATTTCCCCTCTGGTAGCCTCAATTCTGCAGTCAGATTTCTAGGCTCTTTTGGTTTAACTTTGTTCCTTTATTTTCTTCCTTTGTTTTCCACATATGAATGAAATCATAGGGTATTTGTATTTCTCTGCCTGCCTTATTTTGCTTATCATCATCCCCTCCAGTTCCATCCATTGTTGCAAATGTCAAATGCCGAGATTTCATTTTATTTTTTATAGCTGAGTAGTACTCTATTTTTGTATACATACCACATCTTTATCTACCATCTGTTGTGGGGCATTTGGATTATATCCATGACTTGGTTTTTGTAAATAGTGCTGCAGTGAACATAGGCGTATATATATCCCTTCAAATTAAGGTTTTTGTACTCTTTGGGTAGAACCTAGGAGTGAAATTGCTGTATCATATGGTATATCCATTCTTAATGTTTTGAGAAACCACCATACTTATTTCCACAAGGGCTGCACCTGTCCACATCTCACCAACAGTGAAAGTTCCTTTTTCTTCACATCCTCACCAATAGTTGATATTTCCGGTCTTTTTGATATGGGCCATATTCACAGGTATGAAGTAGTCTCTCATTGTTAATTTGATTTGTGTCAAACTGCCTATCTATAAAAAACATCTCAGTCCCAATCTTATTAAGTTCTTATTTGCTCTTTCTTCTTTTATCTAGTTGATAGCTTATTTCTGAACACTCACTGAGGACACTGCATTTTACTCCTTTATCTGGAACCTGGGTTTTATTTGTTCTACATAAAGGTGAAGGGAAAATCATTTGATTCAGAGCCTTGCACTGCTGCGGATTAAGGAAGTCTCTACTGCTACCTAGGAAATGCCCATTCTTCTGAGTAGTGAGAAATTTGCATCAGGTTACACACCGCATGTTGTTCTAGTCCAGTAAAAAAGGGTTTTACAGAAGTACTCCCCAAAAATACAGCTCAGGTCAGGATGTGGAGGTTCCAGGTCATTTTGATTTGACCCTTCTATAGACTGAAGAAGGCAGAAACGGAAGATAGCACATCTACAACTTTGCATTCAATTTCTTGGATCCCAAGAGCTCTTCTACGAGCTGCAGGTTATGATGCACTAGATTAGAAAATTATAGCGAGAACTGTTCTCCTGAGAGCCCAGTCCTGACCTAATAAAAAAAAAAACTGCAGCCAGCATTTTGCAGAAGTCATTCCTTCACGATCAGTGCTGCAAAAACCCAAGAGACAAATTACTATAGAAGATTCTACTTACAACCTCAGTTTAAACAATGTTAGACTAGAATCTCCTATACCTTTAGTCAAATTCCTGATACAACTTACAGAAGAAGAAAATCAATTAAAAAAATCAAGCTCATGAGAAAGAAAGAATAAGGAAAATTCATGTAAGATTGACCAAAAACATTGTCCCTCATCCATTTCTATATAGGGTTGCACCAATTGGCCAGTGTGGAGGCACTTGAGTTATTACTGGATCACCATACGTGGTGTTTATAGTTTTTGCAGTTGGAGGAGTAGGGTATTATCAACCATGCCTAGTTATTCTTATTTTAATATTGTTTGCTGAAGTAACATCGGGTTATAACATTATAAATGTTTCCGGTGTACAGGATTATAAATCACCATCTCTATCCGTTTACCATCAGAAGAGTAATTTCCATCTCTCACCATCCAACATTCTTATTGAATATTTGGCATTGTTTTTAATATTCTTATTGAGTATTTGGCATTGTTTTAGCCCACTGTGATAGAGTCCCTTCAGGTATCCTTAAGGAGAAGTGCTTATGTGTCTTCAAATAATACTTGGTTTAGTAGGCATGTACAAATTAGCCTCCTGGCTAGTTCAATAAATATTTGCTGAGTACCTATGTGTCAAGTATTTTCCTAGGCACTAGACATGAAAGACAATAAATATAGAGCAGTGAGTTAGAAAAACAGATAATGCCCATAAAATTAATCAGAGCTATGAAAAGGCTGTAAGTCATGTAGGACAGCGGAGGGACTCACTGCCAAGCAGGAAAGTCTTTCTGGTGGGCCACTTGGCTGAACTAGAAACAGGGTGTTCTTTCCCAATCCAACTCCCTGATAAAAGTAATTCATCTGTCATATTCATTTCTTCTTATATGTTAAGTGATAAGAGTTCTTTATATATTTTTAAAGCAACAACTAATACTTTAATTTCTCCACTAGTGTATTAAAACCAGATGAATCTGGGCATTTTCATCACTTCGCCTGCTTATAGCCAGGGGCATTGAGCCTACAGCCACATGAACATGGAAAATAGCTTAAATCTGATGAATAGCACATAATGCAAATATTTTATAGTCGCTAGCTATGTGTGTGTCAGATAATTGCTCATTTACAACTCTTCGATCTCGATTAATTCGTTAAGGATGATTGGGTACTAGAGAAAATTTTTTAAAAATGCAAACACCATGATAAAATAAAATAAAAACCTAAAAGGTATGTCATTACCTGTCGGAGACATTCCTCTCATTAGCAGCTTAGACTAAATTAGGGTTTTATGCTATTAAGGTATTTATCAAATCTTTACCTTAGTCAATGCACATAAAACAGACAGTAGCCAATAATGGGGAGGAATGACTTATTGGCAAAGAGTAAAAAAGTCTCCAAGTCTTTCCTTACAGTCATGAAATCAGAAATTATTTAGGCATATCTTTTCACATTTCCTTCAGAATATAAGTAGAGAATAGTTTTTTTAAGTCATAGACTTTTTTGAAAAGAGCACATGTAAATTTAAAGACCTTCAACATTTACACTAGCCACTAAAATTTCATTGATCCAAATGGAGAAACACATGTAATATAATAATTTTTCATTTGTTCTTCTGTGGTACTTGTCATTCTACCATCTAAATAAAGAAATAATTTAATATGAGCTGAATTACTGACTTAAGTGTATATTAGCAAACAAGATCAGAAGTGGGATTGAGTTTTAATTCATTGTCCAAGATATTGTGCTATTGTCCTCCTACCACACTGGACGATAGCTGGATGAGATCTCAGCAGACTCAGTATTTCCAGAGATTTCATAGTCAGCCTCCTCCACTGATGCTCTGCCTAAGCAGTCCAGATTGGATGAGGGAATGGATGGACTGATGCACGTAAAATCAGTATAACTTGAGTTGGGAATAGGTATAAAGGTTAAGGAGGAGTGAGTAATCAACAACTATGAAAACCTCACAGATACTTCTAACTTGGGAAAAATCTGTCTTATGACTTCTTACACTATAGTATGCGTTGTCTATAGTTAGCATATTTAATGGCTCTTAAGGTTAAATAGCCTTCCTTCTTAGGGCTTTGTAGATTTTTACAGACTAGTTTACCTAAATTTCATTACAAAATGATAATCTTATTTTAATTATAATATAGATTATAATGAGGTACAAGAGTGTTATATTCTCATTCAAATACACATTTTAGAAATGCATGCATGCTTTAGAAATAACAGAAGTGATAGTCACTAGCTTATATATCACTTGGTAAAGAATCTCATAGAATGTTGTAATATTTATAACAAAGCATTTTAAATTAAAGTAGTATCTAGGCTACATTGGCCTCTACTCATGTGATTTAAATTGCAAATTAGATTTCTTTATTTTTAAATGTCTAACATCTTGGAAGTATCCAACAAAGTATCATTCTCTGAACCAAAAATATTAATTTGGTGCCTGTTACACATACAATGTTGTGATACTAAGCACTGAATATACAGAAATAGCCTCAAGCTACTTATTTTCCAATAATGGAGACATAAATGCAAATGGGATCCATCAGACCAGATATAACAATGAGCAAGCCTTGTTGTCCACACTAATAACATATAGCATGAGATTTAATTGTACGTTGTTTTAAAGATTAATTTTAATGCACTACTCCTTCAAATATATTTACAATCTACAATACCCATTCATTTCATGTAAGAATGGGCTAGTTGACAGCCTCTGTTGCTATGATTTTGAAAGTTTAAGAAAATATAAAAACCAATCAGCATCTTTTCTATAAATTCAGTTACTACAGCTGATTTTATTCAAATATCTTTTTTAAAGATTTATTTTTATTTATTCATGCATACAAGAACTGGGGTACAGGCCAGAGTTGTAGTGGGTGAGAGGATTCACCAGAGACAGAGTGGGGATCAGAACTGAAATACACTGCTGAGGGGAGAAGCTGGTGACACAGGAGAGGTCTGCTGCACCATGTGGGTAGCTCCCTTGCTGGGGATCAAACTCATGCCGCAGTGGCTGGCTATTGCTTGATAGCACTGAGACTTCAATCCCCGCTCCACAAGGGAGGCCCATATTCACAAATATCTTTATAGGCTTTAATGATACGACTTTCTGATGACCTTGATATAGAAACCCTACCTGATAGCACATTTGGCTTCTTCTGTGCCTGTAGTCTGTTTTTCATTGCTTCAGAGCAACTTTGCCATTCATCCTTCCTGCCTTCACCTTTTTTCACATAATGAAAAATTTGCTCGGTTCTTTGGAACCTAGCAGTAGAAAAGAAACAGCCCCAATGCTTACACATCTATAAATAAAAGATTTTGTGGCTCATTTGCTTGTGTGTACACACCCCCCAAGTCTAAAAACACTAAGACAGATACCCAGTGGATGCTTCGCTGAAATGTCTGTGGTCAAAGCCCGCCAGGACCAAGAAGTATTTTCATTCTCTGATAGTTTTGAAAAGACCAGAGGCTTTGTTCATTCTTTATGGCATTCTAGGTTGTCTTTTTACTCTCTCTTACTACCATTCCTTTGGCCCTGTCTCCTTCCGTTGTTCTTCTCACCCTCAGAAGCCTGACTTTGTTTATTGTCTGCTAGTTTTTATAAGCACTTATTTTGTCATTTTGTCTTCTATGTAAATGCCCACTCTATGTTCTTGTCATTCTGAGTTGTGTTACTACACATAATTCTCTTCAGCTCCTTGCACTTTGCTGCAATGGCAACATTTTTCTTTCATTAGGGCTGAATAGCATTGGATAGTATGGATAGGCCACATCTTCTTGATCCTCTAGTAATAGTCACGTAAGTTGTCTCCATCGCTTAGCACTGCAATAAGCATGAGAGAGCATATATTTTTTTGAGTTCCTGGTTTCATGTTCTTTGGATTGATGACCAAGTGTGGGACTGCTGAGTCATATGGTATTTCCATTTTCAGTGCTTTAAGGTTACTGCAGTTTGATTTCCTAAATGACTGCACCAGTTCACATTCCCACTAACTGTGTAATAAGGTTCTTCTTTCTCCATATCCTCTCTAACACTTATTGTTGGAGATAGTTTTAATATGTACCATTCAGAAAGTGACCAGTTGAAAAATAAATATCAAAATCAGTAACATCTCCATAAAAAGCACTAATCAGAGAACCAATGAAAAAAATTATTATTCCACTTACTTTTACAAGGAATACGTAGAAAAGAGTAAGAGATAAATACAAGCAAGATACAAGTTTTTGTGAAGAGTGTCACACAACTTTCCTAGGGGATATGAAAGCAAACTTGAAAACAATTGACATTTGTTGCAGGAGAGATTTAATTGTCAATCTCTCAAATTAATTTGTGAGTTAACATAATTTCTATCAAAATTCAGAGCGATTTTTATTTTGTGGCTTTAGAAAATTATTTAAGATCACCACAAAGAAGAACAAGTTAGCAAAATCTGTGTGTGTGTGTGTGTGTGTGTGTGTGTAGAGGGAAAGAATGATATAGATTTGAGTTTTTAGGAATTTAAGGTTATATCTGATAAAGCTAAAATAGTTAATAAAATATGAAACTGGTTCAATGACATAGAATAATAAAACCCAGATGTACCTGCTTTATATAAAAACTTAATAGACAATAAAGATGGTATTTTGAATCAGTAAGGAAATGGCAAGCTGTTCACTAAATTGCACTAGCACAATGCAGGTTTGTTTTCATTTTCCTTATTTTGCAGAGAGGTTCAGTAACCTACCCATAGTCATACTGCTGCTAGCTTAGCAATAGGTCAAATTTTTTTCTCAATTTGAGCTGGCTTACTCCAGAATCTGAGACTTTAACACCGAACTGCTTCTCCTTATATTTTTTGTGATCACCTGTTGGGGCAACAGAAAAGTAATATTATTTCAAGAACACATATCAGGTAAGAAGCAATTCTAGAATCTGAATTTAGGGTGTCAGGAAGTGATTTGTTTTTGGACAATACTATTTTACCCAGTAAGTCTGAATTTATGACCATCAGATCTTTTAAAGTGGTCAGATTATTTTTCTAAAACAGTTTCATTGGCTATTATAAATCACGTTCTGCAGCATTATTCCTAGTCTTTGGATAAGAAACGGTAAGAAGAGGAAAATACACACACCAATAACTGGCCTTTCAGTTTCATAGAGTCATGATTTCAAAAGTATTTGTATGTTTTATAAATTTCTCCAAAATAGGCCCATTTCTGATTTTATTTTGTTTGTGAATTTTGAGGCAGGACTTGATTCCAGTTTCATCTCCAAACTTCCTTCCTCACTCACTACATGTGTTCCTTCTATTTGCTACCTGTAGTTGAGTTCAGAACCCACTGCATCAAGGCTAGCTATAAAAATAGTTGTGCCAGCTTGTCAGTGGTGGAGTAAGAACCCTTTATATTTCCAGTGCATGCAACAATGTCTGACATATAATAGAAGCTCAAGAGATATGCTTCATTGTCCTCAATCTGCTCATCTGTATGTATAGAGAATCCTTTTAAACAGGACAAAACTGGAGGCTACTTGGAACTGGACAAGAATCCTTTGCCCACAATCTCCAGAAGCCATAAAGAAGCAGAAAAACACCTGAACTAAGCACTTTAAAATCTGGTTGCAAAGTCTGACTCCATCACTTTTTATTTTTTTTTTATTTTTTTTTAGAGTCATGTTTATTTATTTGTTTGTTTGTTTTTTGTTTATACATGCACTGGGTACAGTCAGAAGCGCGGGAGGGTGAGAGAATTCACCAGAGCCAGAGCGGGGAGCAGAGCAGGCAGAAGGACCGAAGTACACTGCTGAGGGGAGCAGCGGGTGGCAGGAGAGGTCTGCGCGCCATGTGGGTCCATCACTTTTTAAATATTGACCTCTGAGTATCATTTATCTTTCTATAAAATGGAAATGATCATATTTACCTCTCAGGGTTTGTGTGAGAAATAAATGAGAAAAACTGGGTGGAACAACCAAGGGTAAAGTGGCTACTAGTACATATTTAGGTAGCCGTATCTGTTTGCAGACAAAGATTGTGAATACATCCATGTCAGAAAATTTGTCTTTAAATTCAACGCTGAGCTTTGCAGTACCTAGCTCAGTGGCTGACTCCTAATTAAAATGAAATAACCTCTGTCTATAATATGTCTAAATGTCTGTGTATCTGTCTACTACTTACTTATCCCCTCCCCATCTATATTGGTAGATTGTACTTAAAACTAACATCTAACCAAGTTAAAGAGAGTCAATGCTTTGACTATGGATAAAATGTTTTCTTTCAAATTACCGAGTTTTAGTTAATATGTAATTCACCTCAGAGAAATACTCCAAACCTTCTATTTTGCTGCTGGTTAGTTTTTATTCTGAAATTAATATAATGTTCAGGTAAAATGGATTCTCCTCATCTCAGTCTCTTCCCAATTTAAAAGTAATATTTACTTCTAAAACACTAAGAATGGACAATGCTTGGATTTGGTGCAGTAACAGACATCTGAAGAGGTGTGAACCTGTATCATTAAGTCCTATACAATGTTGCAATCCAGTGTTACCACAATAGAAAATTAATTAAAATATAATGGGTATCAAAAATAAATAAAGCACTGTAGAATTTTGGTGTGGCCACCTGGGAAAAAATTGTATAGTTTATCCTTTTGGTTTTGCCGTTCTCAAAGAATGTACTTTGGATACTCAAAAATTTCAATTCAAATTCTCAGTCGAGAAGTTAATTTTTAAAAAACAAAATCCCCATATATTTATAGTTATCCAATAGAAAGATTTTTGAGAACTTATTTATTATCCTCACTAGACACTATTTTAGGACAATGGATAAGCAATTTAAAAAATAAGATTTCTGACCTCTAGAAACTCAGTGTGGGGGCCGATAATAGTTCCATTTGCTGAGACATCACAGAAGTGTCTAGCTCTGTGTTTGTTACATAGAAACCACTCCATTGATTTGCTAAAGAAAAACAATCAGAATATGATTAGCAATTACCATCTGACTGGTTTATATAGAAACTGCACTCAGTATCCTTTTTGTACCTAAAATTATTTTCCAGAACACAAAATTGCAGTAGATTAACCAAAGGTGTTCTGATTTCAAAAAAACTAATTTGTCTCTAAATCTACATGCATCTGATACATATATATGTTTTGATAAACCAGAGCATGTTGCAGGGGAGGGGAATAATGTCTTACGAAATAAAGGCAACTGATTGATAGAAGCAAATTCACAAGCTGAGTCATTGCAATTATCTTAGCTGCTTCGTTTCTATCTTAATGCTAATGTTGCTGAATTGTTTTAAATGGCTTTAAAGTGATGAGGTTATGGTTTTACCATAGATTAGGGAAATTATGGTTTACTAGCCAAGTCACTGACCTTCCAAGATCCTGAGCTAAAATCCTGTTAGCACAAGTTGCTTTAATGTGAACTTGATACAGAGACTCAGAAACTGAGAAAGGAGATCTGAAAGGCACCTTTCTAAAAAACAATTGATTTGCTTCATTTCATTGAAATGGCTAATGCTTTGATGGTTCCTATTTACAATGGCTTGTCCTGCTCTCCAATGGAGTTGATATGGTGGAGTCTTTAACATCATAAACTTGATCAGAACTTCCTCCGTAATAAACAGGCAGGATTTCAGGGGTGCGCCCCTCCTCACCAGGCCTCTGGAGCCCATTTGCTTACAAATTTGTAGCTAAAGACATTGAGAATGGTGTTCTTCATGCTCAGCTGCTCCAGGTAGTTGAAAATAGTTCTGGTAAGTTCAATATGCAAACCGGTTTGGGAGGCTGAAAAGCTTCAAAGAGAAGAAAATGTCACCTTCCTTATTAAAGGGCTATTGCTTAGTTGAATTTACTTTTAAGTGTGCACTTTCCTTAGCATGCATAATAATCATGTATTAAGAATGTCGATTTTCCCTTTACGTGACTTCCTAAACAGCTCAGGAAACCAACAAGCTGGGATTCTAGCTTATAATATTTTTTAATGCCAAAAACATGTCGAATTTCATAGTGGCTTATGTTGCATCCGTGGTTGAAACATGTGTCTGTAAAAGAGCAAGGGACACAGAACTCTTTCACTTGAACACACATAGTACTAAAGCTGAAGCTCAGCTACCCAGAGCCAATGGTTGATATGTTTGTTTTTCCCTTTCCTTTCCACTCCTTTGAAGTTGTTCTGGGTGAGTGTATTTTTTTTCTCTACTTTTGAATAGCAGAACCAATTTAATTGTAATCAAGTTAAAATCCAGCCATTAAATTTGTGCAAAATGCTTATTTACTCTGCCATTCAACTTTTTCTTTTTAAATATCAGAAGGTTTTCCTTGAACAGGTATGTCCTATGACAAGGGGCAGAATCTCACACACATTAATTCCTCATCAGCTTGCTTAGCAATTTTGCCATGACACCTTTTCACTCTGATACTGTGAGTTCAGGGATAATCTAAAAGTCACCAATGAGAATTCCCAGCAATATTCTAAAAGATAAAAATATATCTTTGCAGTGATGCCTCAGTACCCAGCAATAGAGAAATTATCCTCTGCAAATCTGTAGAAAATCCCTGATAACTATCAGGGATCCCAACCCTATCCACTCTTCCCTACCCAAAAGAATTACTTGAATTCCTTATGAAAAATATCAAGTCAAAACTTGAAGTATCTTTTTCAACCATCTAGTGTACTAACACTCAACTTCTTACCTACATTTCAACAGAATCCCTCCGTGACTCCTCAGCTCCATTTTTAGTGTGCTTCTGCAGTGAACCTCTTTCTTTTCATAATGAAAAATAACTGACTCATAGGTTCATCATAAAAATGGCTGCAATCATGGTAATAGTAATTAATCATGATTAATAGTAAAAGTCATTTCTGCAGAAGACTAGATAAAATAATTTTAGGTCAGGATTTCTTAACTATTTTTAATTTGAATAAAATAAGCAGCTTGGGAAATTTAAATCATCTTTAAAAACAAACCCCGATCTATAAGATGGATCGGAAAGCTTTTGTGTGAAGCTGCTCATATCCCAAAGTAACATTCCCGATGAATAGTTGCACCTATTATAAAGCAAAATCATATTAAAAATCAAAGTAAACCATAAAATTATAAATTTGCCATATAACTTTAATGTATATTAGATATGCATACGTGTGTATGTGTGTATATGAGAATAGTATTTCCACTTTCCTGTTTTAGCTATTCAAATTGTCTAGCAATTGATAAAAGCACAAAATTAAAAATCTCATTTACAAATGCCTTAGTATTTACAATTACAAGAATAAAACAAACAAATAATTTTTCCCACTCTTTCTTTAGGAGCCTAGCTGCTAATTAAATAAGAGTATCTACATTGAAAGTCAAGAGGATAATTAATTAAAGCTAATGTACTATAATAATTTAATAATCTGAGTATATCAGATTTTATATAGCTACAAAAAACATCAATAAAGATGAAAAATTAACATAATGTTTCCAAATGTTTATAGATACATAGAGATAAATACATACACACCACATACGCACACACATGCAAACACACATATGCATACATGCACACATGCAAACACACAAGCATACATGGATAGACAGGATGATAAATATATGTATTTACCTACTTACATAATCTCTCAACTTAATAGCTAATAGTCTTGCAGAAAAATTGCGGAAATCCTTTTTCATTTCAACAACTGTTCCTAATCTCGGTGAAAATACTCAAAAATTCTAATTCCATTCCTAACTCTCTTCTTGGATTAGTGGGTCACATTTCAGAAGTCCTTTCTGTGTCTACCTCAGCTAGAAAACTGGGCTAGACAACTAAGCTTCTGCAAACATTATTTGTACATAGATAATACATACAAAATGCTCAATTAAAGATTATCTATTGATGCAGTGCCAATATTCCTTAGAAGAATTAATTTGAATCACAACCTGCACAGTTACAAATGAAATGAAAGGTGGAAATTTAAAGAAAGTAATAATCAATAGCTGTGAAATCCCCAAAGCTTTGAAATCCAATCAGACTAGGGAAGAGTTAAAATATGAGAACTCCTAAAAGCTTAGATGACTTTGGAAACACAGATCAAAAACAAAGAGACGGAAAGTATAATTAACTCCATTACTGCTCAGTCAAATGAAAACAGCCGTGACATCCTCTCTTATTTATGACACCAGCAAATAGCTCAATTCCACCCCTGGATATTGCTGTAGGACAGCACTGGTTCCACAGCAGGTGAAACAGAAACAAGCTGCTAAAATTTATGTCACCAGATCACGTTATAGATAGAAGATTTATGCAGATGTCCCATAAAAAATAAGTAGCTTTTATATCTTCTTATAACAATCCCTGTACTCTAGCAAACAAAAGTCTATATATAGAAAGCTGGAATTTTCCAAAGTACATTTAGAATAGTGCAAAGCTTATTCACTTAAATACATATTTTATCTCAGACATTGGAATGCACAAACAACAGTTTAAAAATCTTTGAATAATCAAGCCATCTATCCACATTTATAAAAGGTTTTCATTTGGGGGTTGTCCCCTTAGTAATTGAAACATGAATCTATGTGGGACATAGTCACCACTGTTCAGAAGGTCCAATAGAAGGACTAAAAAAGGAAATATTGAAAGGAAAGGAAAAGGAAATACAACATTTCTTCCTGGGATGTCCTTCAATTACTGTCTGCCTCTGTTCTTACTTCTGATCAGGTCTTTCCTCCAATTATTTGGGAATTTCCACTGCCTAGGACAGTGACTGCCTTATAGTCCCTACTTGATAAATATATTCATCCATAAAGGAGTTCACTGTGCCTATATATTCTCCTTCCCCAACTCAGATGACAGAGATTCTTACATTTCTCTGTGTCTATTATCAGTGTCTATGACAGGTACCTTATTGACAACAAAAGTTCAATAAATATTGACTGGTTGCCTGATGTCCTGAGTTAAATAGTTTTACAATGATATAAAATCTTTTCTTTACTGCTGGTGGGACTATAAATTGGTACTACTTGACTGGCAGTTTGCTTTTTACCTTGCAGTGGAGAACGTCCGTAATGATGTGGCACCTGATGGGTCAGTAGGGAAATGCTTTTGTGGAGCCATATCAGAGAATAGAGAGAATGTACAAATTCTCCATACATGGGTGACCAGGGAGGGCTTCCCAAGTTGGATATTGGGGAGAAAAAACCAAATTGTACATCATTTACATAAAAATTTAAAGCAAGAAGGCAACGCTATGAATTGTGTTGTATACTACACATTGCAATTTTTTAAATGAACCACACAACACTCAGAAAAGTGATAATTGTGGGATAAGGAAAGGACTTGGAAGTTGTGGAGGCTACACAGAAGCACAGACACTGGGGAATCCAGAGGTGTTGGAAATGTTTTACTTTTAAGTTTTGATGCTGAGAATGTGAAATTTTTAATGATTATTGTTCTCTTCACCTTCCTATAAATTGGAAGTGGTTTTTAAAGGATCATGAAAATGACATGACCAAGATAGTCACTAATCTACCTTGGGGTCAGTTCTAATCAGATTCTTCTCTTTATAATCTCAAGATTGGTGAGAGAAATATGAGTTTGAGAAGAATGATAGGTAGACATGAGGGACACCCTTTAGATGAAGAAGAGCCCAAAAACATGGGCCTCAAGTCTGGGAACTTGTATGAAGAGACATGAAATCTTAGAAAAGCAGAGAAAATGCACTCCGTTTTGAGTAAAGAAACAAAATGAGGGGCCAGGAGCCTCCAGATTTCTCTCCTACTAGCAACCTTGGTACGGGATATGCCCGCTTGCTTGCTCATATTCTTGCTATAAGTTGGGTGAACATATAAGGTATCATCTAAATAACACAGTGTTGAAAGTGTAGGGAAGTTACTCAAAACTATCTTGGAACCAAAATTATAAACTAGGACTGTCCCAGGCAACCAGACTAAGGAGACAGACGGTGAGGACAGGTTAGTTGCAAGATGGCCCATTGTAGTAACAGGCTCATCCACATTAGTGGGATTTATGGAGGCAAGCATTAAAAAGGATATACAAGGGCTGGAGACTAGATTTCTAACAATATAGATATGCTATATAAAATGTTGTTCTTAAATTAACTGGAAACTTAAAGAACTGACAAATAAATTGACAAAAGTCAGATGACATAATGGTGGGGGGGGAGCAAAATGCCTCTTCTTCCAGGAAGTCAGTCTGGACATTTTGTCTAAAATGGATTTCAGGAATGGTGGGTGCAGCTGTTTAATTGACAGTTATAGCAGCAATTTAAACATCTTTCAGTGGTAATCTCAGGGGATTGGAATAGCAGATGAAGAGGGTGTCATTATGTCAATATCCTTTACATAGTTTGAGACATTCTGTACATAAGCATGCATTGTTTTACAGTAAAAATGTTAACAACAGAAAAAGATGATAATATCCATGACCAACAAGTGTATGGGGTAAATCCTAGTAATTCTTAATACATGCCATGTTCTGTGTTCTCTGCTTAGCATGGCTTTCCTCACGTCATATTCACGACAGTCCCATAAATGATTATTCCCGCATTCTAGATAGGGAAACAAAGATAGGGGATGTAATGTAACTTTGTATCCCAAATCACACAGCTCAGGAGTGCTGGACCTGAGCTTCCACCCCAAATGATTGAAATCTAGAGTCCACTCTGATA
This sequence comes from Talpa occidentalis, assembly GCF_014898055.3. Lineage (NCBI taxonomy): Eukaryota > Metazoa > Chordata > Mammalia > Eulipotyphla > Talpidae > Talpa > Talpa occidentalis. The sequence continues at coordinate 90,817,021 of NW_023605194.1, read as the reverse complement.
TCGTTCTCCTATGCTGCCTCCCACTTGACCATCACGTTGCAGACTGAAAACTGGCACAAATTTCCACAGGTATTTGGACAACATGTATCAAAACTTTGAGTGTGTAAACACTTTAACCCAGAAATTCCATTTATATACATTTATGCTAAGAAATATTGGTATTATGTCCCAAAAGATATGCCCTATCTCAACAAAACATATGAAAGCAATATATATAAATATATATATATATATATATATCCATCAATAACGGATACATTATGATATACAATTTAATACTCTCAATCTTTATTTACATGGAGATTGACATGAACATTATTCTGCTGAAATATGCAAAACTATATGCACCTATGATCTTGTCTTTGTGAAAACCGAAAATGTCAAAGCACATCCTTACAGAGTGTCCAAGTTACCCCTTACATTCCACTGCCAGGGGAGTTTACCCCTAAGATGTGACCTCAACATTTAGAAATGCCCCTCTAGATTTTCCATGATGCTTCTCCATTCCTAGGCTTCATGAAACTGTTATATATGCTCATTTGTTTGCTTTCTTATTTATTATTTGTGTCTTTAGCCAATTTTAGGCTAAATAAGAGCAGAAACCCCATCTGTAAGTTATCAATGAATAATCTAATGATGCAGAAGCAGGACAGGATACAGTTAAAATCACACAAGTTTTCTACCACAGGCATGTTCCTGCCTTCCTATTCAGGCATGATTCAACCAGAGACATGAATCCCTCAAACCTCACCCACATGCTCTTTTCTTTCCTCTTTTCTTCCTTTCCAAGTTTTATTTTTTTTTAATTTATTTATTTTTATACAAGAATTGGCGTACAGGCCAGAGATGCAGGGGGTGAGAGGACCCACCAGAGACAGAGTGGGGAACAGAACAGACAGATGGACAGACCGAAGTACACTGTTGAGGGGAGCAGTGGGAGAGACAGGAGAGGTCTGTCCTGCCATGCGGGTTTCTCCCTGGCATGCCCAGGAATCAAACTTGTGCTGCAGTGGCTGTGGATTTCTTCATAGGTTGCGTCTTAACACCTGCGCCACCAGGGAGGCCCCCTTTCCAAGTTTTAAAGTGTAGTTCTGTTACTCTATTGAGAAATGTATTCCAATGTCCATTACAGAGCAAAGAACTAGACTCCCTGCCCAAGTGACTAGAGAGTCCCCCAGCCCCCAGGCCAGTAAGAAACTAGTGCAAGAGGCTAGGAGGCAGCCTTGCCTTGCTGAAGACCTGTTTTGGGATTCTTGTTCTTTGTTTTATTTTAGGAATATCCTGAGGTGGAGGCCAGGCCATAAAGACCATGCTTTCCCTCTCATTCTTCTCAAAGAGAGTAGTCTGCCCTAGCCCTGGTCACCCACTGTCAAAAAAAAGTCATTCCATAAATATGTGTTGCAAAAAGAGAATGAATAAGTGAGCTTGTAAAACATCCTTTTCATTGGTCCTGCTGTGGCAGTAAAAGCCATAAAACCCATAACTGAAAAATGTTATATTTGATAAATATTGAGTTTGGGAAAGAAAAAAATGTATTTATAAATTGATTTGTTTTCAATATAAGACCTTGTATGAAAGGTTCCAACACAGTGAATTTTTACAGTGAAGCCATAAAGGCTAAAATGGGGATGATGAACGTGGACAATATAATTTATAATACTTGCATAGCTTTCAATTATTCAGGTGCTTGAAGCCCAACAAATTGAATAATGAACAGGGGTAATGAATCGAACTCTGAGACGATGATAGAACACACTGAGTAGTCACCACCAAGGAATTCACATACAGAAGTAGCCTGGAAAGAAACTTGTTTGAAGGACACATTTTCTCTTTCAAGCCAAAACAGTAACGCAAGCAGGAATTGTTTTAAAGAAATACCTGTTAAAGGCTTAAAGCTGCTAAAATTGTACATTTCAGATGATCAAACAGAGGCTCAGAATCAGAAATTGGCCTATTACCTTCTCAGAGTGTTGGTTCTCCATTTCATTATTTTTAACAACATTGAGGTGGGGGGTGATGCGGTCATATAAATTATTAACCACCGTTGTTTTAGATTTAGGTTTGGAAATGTGCTGATAGTCCCCAGATCCTAAAGCAGAGTTTTAATATTTCCCACAACTATGCAAATCAGAAATTTAAATAAGGAAATGGTTTCTGAACTTGCTGTTCAGACCTGGGTTGGATGATGCATCCTTTGTGTCTGCAAGTGAAGTTTCTCAAGGAAGGGGCACACCAAGCCTTTCTTTCACCTGCCTCTCTGCTTCTAGTGATGCAGCAGATCAGCAAAAATATAGGCTGACCTAAAATCATGGCAAGTTCCGAAGTAAAAACAATTAGCCGAAGTCAATGCAAATGAAGAGTTCCCCTGTTCTGCCATCCCCCACCACCCCACACACTAATCAGTCTGCACTCTCATCTTCCTCCTCCATTACACTGATTTATCAAAGCCACGTAAAAATACTCTTTCCTATAGAATATCACAAACTGAGAGGCACTGCTGTATAGTGATTTGGGATTTTGTCAGTGTGGCCACACAAAACTAGTTTCAAATCTCAGCTTTCCTGTTTTCCTAGATGGGTCTTTGGCACTTAACCTAATCTTCAGATTCTTTACTGAATAATAGGGGTAATAATAGTATCTGCCTCATGAGATTATAGAAGATTAAATTACATAACATATACAGAGATATTTAGTATAGTTCTAAGTCCATAGTTAGTACTCTATAAATAGTAACTATTACTCCTGGCTAACACTACATTGCCTATGGTGTTTACTTGTATCCAAGATGCTGGTGCCTGGTATCTATAAATACAAGTTCTACCATTCACAAAAACTATTTCAATGATTGTTGCTAGCTCGGGGCTTTTGGTGGCAGTTATTGCCACTGTATCCTTTGACATAATTTGGCAGACATGGAAAAATTTCAGTGGACATGAGTCCTTATTTACCTCTGACAATTATTTTAAGGGGTAGAAAAATGGGTTTATCATTTGATAAGAATTGTCAGCTACATGTCACAGTGGTTAAGCTGCCGTGCCTGTATAACTTGAGCTTGATTGTTCTGATCCTCAAGTTCCATTCTACCCAGTAGAATTCATGATAATTAACCCAAATCTGTCTTAGAAATACAAGGTCGACTGTGCACAGCTCTAAAGCCAGTTATCCTAGTGGGAGAGTTTCATATCAAATTCTCTGTGGCATCTCACCACTCAAAAAATAATTTAAAACTATTGAGGTGCATCAGGAGTTTTCTCAGATCCAAATGTAAATCTGCTTGAACATCTGGCAGAGTCTGCATTTCGTCTTTGGTCACTCATTAATCAAAGGAACATAGAAGGTGAACATTGGTAGGGACTTTAAAGATGACCTGATCTGATGACTTTATTTTTTTTTTTTTTTTAATTTTTTATAGAGGCATGTTTTTTTTTTATTTATTTATTTATTTGTTTGTTTGTTTGTTTTGTTTATACATGCACTGGGTACAGTCAGAAGCGCGGGAGGGTGAGAGAATTCACCAGAGCCAGAGCGGGGAGCAGAGCAGGCAGAAGGACCGAAGTACACTGCTGAGGGGAGCAGCGGGCGGCAGGAGAGGTCTGCGCGCCATAGTGGGACCCTCCTCCCGTGGCCGGGGAGCAGCCGGGGATCGAACCGGCGCTGCAGAGGCCGCGGGCAGCTTCGCAACCCAGCGCTCAACCACTGCGCCACCGGGGAGGCCCTGATCTGATGACTTTAGATTTGAGAGATGAGGAAACCAGATTCAAGAGAGAAAACTGTGCCTCCAAGGGCCAAGATCCACCTGGAATTTTGTTATGGGTCATAAGCACATCTCAATGGCTGCTAAAATCTCCAGAAAACAGTGGTGGAATAGGTGGAGAGTTCAGATCACAGGGTATACATTCTTACTTGGCACTTTCATTTTACAATCCAAAATAAATGAATGGTCTTCTATCTATTAATATTTATCAACTTCCTTAAGGTATTAGTTAAGACCCCTGTTCAATGTAATTCTCTTTACCTATGTACATCAAACACTTGATTTTGACCCTTATTGTTTATATTTCTTCAATCCAAATAAATTACAAGGTATTAAGTGCAGGCATCTCTTTTCCTTCTTATGTTACCTGTAGTGGGTGACAAAGTCACTCCAGATTCCCACTGCATGGTACTGAACACATGAGTTCAAAGGGGAACTATTTCAGACCATTATAACTGATGATCCATAAACTCTGAATTCTGAAGAAAAAGAAAAAACACTTCTTTTCTTTAAGGTTGACCTGGAACAACAAAAGGACAACAATTCGCAACATGACCTTGGACCTGGCAATTAACCTTTCAGATCTCGGTTTCTTCATCTGTTTCTACACACTTTAACGTTGATGAAGGGGCTGGCCAGGATGTTGACTAAAGAAGGAGACTTAGATCTACCATTCTACAATTCGTGTGACTCCGTGACCATGATCTCTGTTGTGTCAGGTTGTACCCGTCACCCCTTCTAATGGCCATTCAATCTTACTTCTAAAAGCCAGGTCCCGCTGGTGTCAGAGGGTGCAGCTTGTTCTCAGTGTGTGATGGAGAACTCAGTGGTGGGGAACAGATGAGGATCGATGCCCTGTTATGGCCACAGCGGGGAAGCAATTTCAACCCTTGTGCAGAGGGGCACTTAGCTTCAGCTGGGAGCATTTGAGACTGCTAGAAGCAAAATGAGCACAGATAGTACAAGCCCCACACAAGAGATCAGTCTTTGGAAATGACTTTTGCCAGAATGCCGTTTTCCTCCATGGAGTATTTGGTCTGCAAAAATAATGTGCATCTGTTGATCAGGCAGCACTGAGACACTTCCTTCCTTTCACCAAAGTAGTGAAGTGGGTCTTGTGAAATCACAAAATAATCACAGAATCTCCCCCTTTGCCCTGCATCCCTACTTCTCCCCACAAACTGAGATTTATGGCTGGTATCAAGAGCTTTACCCTCTGGAGACCCTCAGAGTGTACACATATTTAGAAAGGACTAAAACTATTCCCCCAAATCGTAAAAATGAGCATAAAGAGAATGCCGCTAGAGCAGGGAAGCAAGAAGGAGGAAAAAAAGTTGGTTTAGGCAAGAGTATGGTAAACACCCTACTCAAATAAATAATGTCAGGTAAGGAGATAGCCAAAGAAACAACCAGAGGGAAGAAAAAGAGGGTGACACCACAGCAATATTACAGAAGGAAAATGCTACACACTTTATTGTGATGTTTGAAGGTTTGATTACAACAGCAGGTAGCAGTTGCCACCTTGGACAAAGCTATGACTCTTCTAGACTCCTAGAGACAGAGAAGCAGAATTGGAAAAATACCTGAAATGAATATCTCTTCACCATCATAAATTCCCTTAACATCTTTTTGCCTAAACTACCCATGGGTTCTTCTCTCCTGCATTATAAATGCTGAGAAATAAACAGTAAGAACTTGCAAGCTCTTTAAAAAGTATGTTTTTGAGAGAGAGTAAGATGAAACAAAATCTCTCAGTGAAGGCAATTTCAGAATTAAACAATTCCAAAGTATCCTCTTTGCTCCTTCTAAGAGCAACAACTTTGCTTGGTACATATTTTGTGTGTTTTTTTTTATTTTAGTTAAATAAGAAGTTGGAAATCTTATTGTCCTAAATATATCTGACCTTGTTATCTTCATTATTCAGTCAGTCACTTATTCTCTCATCCTCTCAATAAGAACTAAGGCAATAATGATAATTAATGTAAGATTCTTATTTTTAACTAGGTCTTCAAGTTCATATTTGCCTCAGTCAGCAGATTGAGATATTCACTATGCTGCTAAGCAGACTATGGAGAAATAATTTAAACTGGATCTCCAATACTCAGTTCCATATTTCTAATAAGCTGCTGAGAGACTGACATCAGCTAATGTACCTAAATGCCTGGAACAGTGTTTGGAACATAGTAGGAGCTCAGTAAAGGATAACAAGAATCCCTGCCATCATCATTACTATCGTTACTTCCCTCACATAACCCTGTGTCTTAGTAGAAAAGCTAATTCTACTATAGTGCAGTTTTCAAGCACAAGAGAATACGTTCCCTCAATAATAAACCACCTTGCTGGGCCTCCCCGGTGGCGCAGCGGTTGAGCGCTGGGTTGCGAAGCTGCCTGCGGCCTCTGTGGTGCCGGTTCGATCCCCAGCTGCTCCCCGGCCACCGGAGGAGGATCCCACATGGCGCGCGGACCTCTCCTGCCGCCCACTGCTCCCCTCAGCAGTGTACTTCGGGCCTTCTGCCTGCTCTGCTCCCCGCTCTGGCTCTGGTGAATTCTCTCACCCTCCCGTGCTTCTGACTGTACCCAGTGCATGTATAAACAAAACAAACAAACAAATAAATAAATAAAAACATGCCTCTATTAAAAAAAATAAATAAAAAAAAAATAAACCACCTTGCTTTTCCTATCAGTTTCGTAACTGGAAAACTAGAAATTATCATACTTAACCAACATTATGGCCCATCCATTTCATTACTATAGCCAACAAGGATATCAAAGACTAAATTGTTAATAACAATGATAATCATTCACAATTTGCATCCATGCTAAGGACTTTATATGGACTGCTTCATTTAATCCCTACAAAACTACTTTAAAGTTGGTATTTTTGGCCCTATTTTCTAGATGAAGAAAGGGGATGCACAAGGTTGGAGCTCGAGAAGAGTGCAACGCCTTGCTCAGAACTTCTGCAGGTAGTAGGTGAAAAAACAAAGATGTGAGTCCAGTTCCCTCTTATGACAAAGTTTCATGCTTATAAATACTATTGACAGTCTAGTTATTTTCTAAATAATTATAGCATTACAGAAATTTAGAAGAGATCATCTTTTGAGAAAATTGGGACCTGAAGTGTTCCCTCCAGGTGGAGGCATAGAGATCAAGACATCTACATTTCAAAGTTCCCCAGAGTTATTTTGATGTTTTTTTGGTAACTATTGCTTATTCTAAATCACATTATATTCCTAACACAAAAAAATTTGTTCACTTTCCTTCTTGATCATTTTTTAGTTCATGCCACTGCTTTCTCTTCGAATAAGAAATCCCCCAAACTAATCATTAGATAAATGAAGTTGTAAGTCATAATTTTTGAAAATTTTGCTTGAAATTTATTTAGATTTAGTTTCAAATAGTAATTTCTCATTACAGTATTTCTAACTTTGATGAAAATGTTCACATCTATTTATCCACATTATTGTCTCTCCATGTTCTTTTTCAGACATGAAATTTTGACAATCTTTTAACAGGTCATTTTCTCCCATTTCATTTCCTCAACCATTTTAGTTATATTTCCCTGAAACAATCTATTTATAAGTTCTGTAGATTGTATTCAGTGACCTCCAACAAATCACACCTCCCAATATCCAGACCTTGCTCATCCCCCCAACCACGTTTATGCTGGATTGTCCATAACTTACCTTGCACAACAAGACATTGGCAAATTTGAAGACAGAGCAGTATAGCTGAGAAAACTTGAATTTCAAGGCTCAGGATCAAATCAGAGAGGGGCAATGTATTAGCTGAGACAGTGGAAGTGTGATTTGATCCTTCTGTTTCTTATTCTAAGAGGCAGGGTATAGGGGTGGGATATCATCTAGATCTGAATCCTGTTCTGTAACCAGCTACTTAGACTTGTATGAGTCATTTAATTTCTCTAATTTAGGTTTCTCATCAATAAATGGTTATAATAACATTTATCCTAAGTGTTTTAATTTTATACAATTAGCACCTCACAAGTATTAGGTACTCAAGAAATTGCAATAAATGAATGATTCATTCATACTATTTTGTTTTACTTTGTGAATAGATCAAAATGTTCACAAATAAAAATATGAACTAGATCTTGAAATATTTATGTCCACAAATAAATGTCAACTGAAATTATCAAGAGCTAGCTACAGTATTCATTATACTTGTATATTACCACTTGAATTGGCATGTCTTTCATAAATTAAAAGTTTTCCTTGCATAATTATAAGAACATGGAAAACACACACACACAAAAAAAACAAATTTCCTACTACCTTGAATTAATAAAAGTTAATACTTTGGTGCCTTTTGAATACTTCCTGAAACTCTGGGAAAATAATGTAAATACTGTTTTGTGACTTGCCTTATTTCACACTGGAAAACATACTGTGAACATTTTCACATGTCAATAACTATATTCCCAAGACTCTTTTATTAATGGCTATAGCATATTACATTGTGAATATATATATACTATAATTTATTTAATCAATCCCAATGTTCAGATTAAATAGTAGCTCCAATTTTGCTTACATGGAACTCTAAGCCACATACAAATTAAATCAATCATCAGACTTTAATAGAAAAAGATCCCATATTAAATGTAATAAATATCTTCAATTTATAGAGGTCACACTGGAAATTAAACTTATGGACTCAGTCATCAAATATACATTTAGCTTACTTCTTACTGGTACCCAAGTCTCTGGCTGGGAGATTTTGACTGGAGGAGTATATTAATACAATTGCACTAATGACTCTCCTGTTGCTCTGGAAAACTAATCAACTTCGCTTCGTTCCAGAGAGAGACACTGCAGGCACTAGGGGAAAATCCAGTCTAATTTTCCCTTCCTGTGCACTCATAGAAAACATGCTTTCCAAGGTGGATATGTAGCTTGCAGGCAAGGAGAGTAGAGATACTGAAGTGACTTGATCCCAGCAAAGAAGAAGTTGGAGGAAATCCTGCTTGGCCTTGTGGCCAGCCTCTCCCCTTGTGGGAAACACATGATTGACAATACCAACCTACTAATGAGTATCTGCCCGAATAATAAACTTCTTCTGCAAACCTCACTCAATCCTGAGAGCTCTCTAACAATCCCCCAGAGAGAAAAACCCAAAATAAGAGGCCAATACAATTCAACAAAAAACTCTCAGGAGTTTAGATAGAGGAGCTTTGAACCAGAACACTAACAATGCACAGGATCTTGCTGAGGACTCACAGAGGCTCAAGAGCTACAATTTTTCTCTATGTTCATCTAAATCATTTAGTGCTCAAGTCAACCCCAGGGGGGTTTTCCCCACTATTCAGAGTAAGAGGCTAAAGTTCAAATAAGGTAGGTGGCTTGTCTTAACTTTCATAGGGGTCAGAGGCACCCTCAGTTCTGTCTGAATTGAGGTATATATCCTCTATCACCCTGACTCTTGACACCATAGATTGGGTACTTAAACAACAAACATATTTCTCAGCTTTCTGGGCTGGGAAATCCACAGGTCAGGAGGAGATTTATAGCAATTCCAGTGGGGAAAAAGTTTTTCCTTGGGAAATTACAATCAAGTATACTGATGACATTAGAGGGAGCTGGGAGGCTCAGAACTTGGGCCTGCTTATCTTGGATTCTAAAGCAGAGAACAGCAAGTATTTTTGGTTTTTTGTTTGTTTGTTTGTTTGTTTGTTATTTCTTGCTTGTTAGAAATCCTAGTGACCCAAACTTACTACCATTTGCAAGGTTTGATTTTATCTAACTTTAGTTAATTATATGTATTTGATAAAGTAACAGGTGTTCTCTTTTACATTTCTCATCCTAACTTGATTGACAGTTTGTGTGTTTATAGTTTTTTCCTCTTATTTCCTCCAACAAATCAAATCTCAAAGAACAATATTCACATTTACCTAAACTGAGATTAAAAACAGTACTCTGTTGATGTGGAATGGGGGAGAGGGTAACCTCTCTATCAAATCCATTAAAGAAGATATTTTTACTTATACAAACAAGAAAAAAAATCACCACTAAAATTCTAAACAGACTTGCATCACTGGTTACACGTATATTACTCATTAGTTCCTTTTATCCTTCTCAAGCTAGAGGGATTGATCCAGGCTCACTGACAACTGCACTGGGTGCTCATCTATTAGACTGTGTACCTGGAACCTAAATCATGTTATCAAACTGTTACATCAGTAACAAAAAAAGTGAAGTTATTGTCAGTTTCTCTTCAACTTACATATATAAGTATTACAATGACCTGGTGATACCATTGGTAGACATTTTCTCAAGAGTGATGGAGGCATCGGCTCATAACAGAATTGCAGGAGAATGATCAGAGCTTTATTGATAATAGTGAACAACTGGAAACAACCTAAGTGTCCATCAGCAGGGGAACATATATAAATAGTAATGGGCTCACTCAATGGAATACCACGTGCAACAGAAAGGAACAAACCAGGGGCATGTGCTAAAGCTTGAATACATCTCAAAAATAGTGCGCTAAACAAAAGAAGTATGCCCCTGCATGTTGCATCCACATGATGCTGTAGAACTAAACAAAGCTAAGTTAGGGGACAATTCAAAATAGTTAAGCAATGGAGGGAGACTCTAAAATGGGATCATTGAGTTTTTCCTTGGCTTGATGGAGGTGGTAGTTATTATGGTTGTGTCCTTTTGTCAGATTTCATTGCACTGAGCACAGAAAAACATGTACAGCTATGGAAAATAAAATGAATTGAAAATGAAGTAAAAACTTGGAAAAAGAGTAAAAGTAAAATAGTTATTGTCTATACTCTTGTGTAATAGTATTGCCTCTTCAGCCTGTGTTACAGATATTTTATCTCAATCCCTCTCTACACACTCATGCTAAGGATGGACAAAGAATGGTCTCTGGATGACTGTTTTTACTGAACAGCCAATATTAACATCCATCTAAAGATAGATGAGGATTTGTAGTCCACTCACACTTTTCCATCATTTCCACAGTAGTTTTATTATTTTTTTGCAGGTATTCAATGGTGGCAAATGATTTTTCAAAGGGTAAACAATTAGTCTATCAGATTCAGCACATTAAACAGACTTCATAGTCTCTTTATTAATCTTGAACTTGATAATTTCTGGAAATTTTAAATCAACGAGTTTCTGGTTATTTTCCAATGACATTTAACAGTTAGACTTAAAAACACAGAAGAAAGCATTATAAGTTTTATCCAAAATGATTATGGCCATCATTTGAATAAAATACAGATTTTGCAAGCTGTAAAGCATATCATTACTACATACTGGCCTAAGAAAGGTTTGGTTCACAAACTACAGAGCTCTAACCAAGTCATTAAATCTACCTAAAAGGGCCTCATTTGAGAAGCAATAAAATTTTTAATCATTTTATTATTAAAAGAGTATTTAATATGTAGCTAATTAAATGCCAAAGGCAGGTTATCTGAGTTTAACCTTCAGAAAGAAAATGAAGTATCAAAGTCTGCCTCTGGCATCATGGGATAGAAATGTCATCCTCGTAATCATTGCGTGACAACTAGCTGGTGGCCTTTTCTAGAGCTATAGTTAAATTACCTGATTAAATTAATAGCCATTTAGATGTTTTAGGAACTGCACAGACCTATACTAAATGAAAATTAGGTCCATTACATTTTCTGAGTGGGCTAGATAGACCCTAAAATAAAACACGTATGCCATTGCCCACATTACTTAGATGAAGCAATTAAAAGCTCTTTCTAAAAAGCTACTAATTCCCCATAATGTACAGACAACTGGATTTACACTAATGACCGGAGGTAAGTTATTTTTCCTGCTTACTTTTTTCCTATCCTCAGGTAAATTCTCTGTGTTTGTTGTTTTTTTTTTTGAAGACTCAAACTTAAACATATCGATATTCCTAAGTATATAGCTAGATAAAACTATTTGCTATATAGTGAGTAATAATGGGATGTAAATAAAACCATAAATTGTAAAGTAGAGTAGAAAAATCTTCCTAAATGGGAATTCACCAAACCGTCATCAAAGCATTTTGGGAACAGCTTTTAAAGTATTCCATTCTATTTGGAAAGATGACAAAAAGAATACGTATCGTCAAGTAATTAAATATATATTAGAAAAGGGGAAATGGTACATTTCTTAACTTATTTAGGAAGCAAACACTGTTCTTTCCACAGTCCTTCTGTTGCAAATCAGTACAGATTGAGGGTTAAGTTTTAAGGAAAGAAGATTTTTCACTGCTCTGTCCCAAATACTTAGAAAAGTGTTACTTATTGAATACATAGTAGGTTTTCAATAAAATACATAGTAGGTATTTGCTAGAACATTGTCAAATTGAAGGCATACCTGGAAAATTTTCTCAGTTTTAATCAAGAAACAATTATCTAAAATTCATATTGAAATCCCTTATTTTTGATAGCATGCTATAAATTAAATATTTGGCAAGGGATTTTTAAGTCAGTTCTATTTAGTTTGCAACTATATAAAAATTAACCACATTGGTATAGAGGCTTCCTTTATTTATAATCAAGATTTTTCTTAGTTTCTTTTCACTTTATTTCATATGTATCAAAGTTCCAGTGTTTTATCCCTATTTTAAGGGATTCAAGAGAAATACAAACTCAGTAATAATGATTGTCAGTATCTTCTCAGTGTCTACAAAACTTAGATCTATGATAAGAGCTGGTGCTATTTATAGATAAATTCTTCCACCAGCGATGTGTTCATGATGTTTCTGATATCAAACAGAAAGAACTAAGGCAACATTAATAAGAAAACAGAGTATTAACAAACCAATGTTTAGAAACCACACTTTGGGAATCAACCATCTTACATCATAACTTGGTTGAATGTGGGTCAGTCTTTATTCATTATATCAACATTTATTAGGGGCTTATGATGTGTATGCATCATGCTACTCTTTGAAGAAATAAAAAATACTATGTATATATACACACATACATATGAGCCAATATGTATGTATATTCCTTGATATATATGTATGTATCATATATGTGATATATATGTATATGCCAATGCAATATTAATTGAGAGAACATTAGGGCTCCCCTATCAGATATTGACACCATAGTATACCCACTAGCAAATCACCCATAGTCCACCACCATAGTTCATTGTGCTTCCTTCCCTCTTTGTCCTTAGCCCTCTCTCACCTCCTCTTCCCTCTGGATGCTTCAGTTCTAATACTCAGCTTTCAAGTGTTAATGTCTAAGCTTGTCTTTTTCTTACCCTTAGTTTGGTTCTTATCTTGCTCTAAGTGGTCTTTGAAAAGTCTGGCTGCCTGAATATGAGAAAGGCTGCTTCTCTTGCTTAATTAAAGGCAACTTTTCAGTATTACATCGTATGCTTATTTTACCTGAATTTCCTAGTACAGAGATGGAGGCTCAAAAATGTATGTTGAGTCAGCCAACAAATAAATAATATCAGATGAATGAATAATTGACCTCTTTTGATTCTGACTCATGATTTTTCATTGATATTAGTTGCTATGTTGCTATAGTTAACAACGCAATAATTCACTGCATTTTAACAAGGAATGGAAACAAAACTAATTGAAACAACTAGTTTTAATGCAGTTAGTTGCCTCTACAGAACTGGAAAAGCATATTACAGACAATCAATCATTTCTTTAATTTCTAAAACTTACCACCTCTTTCCCCCATCAATTTGTGGGAGTGGGCAGAAGATGAAGGTAGTATTGGTTCTTTTTAAAGGAAGAATAGGGTATTTGGAAAGCCTGGGTTTTCACACTTAAAGCATTCATTAATCTGGAGATTAAAAAAAGCACAGGGTATAAAGAAAGAAGGAATTCACACTTTTTACCTGCTCTTCTAAAATAAAAGTAGCCTGACATTTCCTTTTGAATGTTGTCATATGATTCTTTAGACTGTAGAAATCACCCATATTTAAAATAATTCAATTTTAAAAGACCTATGTATACAGATTAAAAGAATGAATAGTCAATTAAATGTAAAGACATCAGTTTTCTATGTGATTTGACAAAATAAAACAAAGCAAGCAAACACCTCACTTTATAACTGATTGTGTGGACCAAGAATTTTAAATTTTTTCATAATGATGGAATGTTACCATCGGTATTTAATTTACTGGCATTTGCTTTCTTTTCAGGAGGAAAGAATGACATGAAACCACCACTTTCACCGTGAACTCTATGAATAATTCCTTGAAAAAAGCTGGCAAGCCATTCTTCACTTGTAAGGTTTATAGTAAATTGATCGATAAGCTTTGCTTTTTTTTTATGCATCAAAATATATGGTGACAGGTCCAAAAAGATGATGTTAATATGTAGATAATTCTCTAAAGAATCAACTACATTACTCTGCTAGTTGTTCAGTAGAGAAAGATTTTAAGTTGCTTTCTGTGCTTGCTTACAAAAAAAAAAAACCATCATTTAGAATTGAAATTTGCAAAGATGTATTAAAGCTTGTCAGGCAAAAGTGAGACACTCATTTGTGTCTTTGTGGGTGTTGTCCGTTATGGAGTGGGAGCAGCCAGACACCAGAGGTATGTCTAGTACTCCCACAGGTACAATACACAGAATGATAAATTGAAATCCTATTTCTTTCACAGACTTGAGAGTTGCTTGTTTTATGTTCCTTAGTAGATTATAACCTACAGTAAAGCAAAGACCATCACTCACTCATTATCTGTGAGTTAAGTTATAGAAACACAAATACAGTTCCTGCTTCAAGAAGTTTTCATAAGATACAAGAAGAACATGTATTAATGGACCATAATGCAAAGTATTACGTCAGTGGTTCTCAAACTTAAGCCTACATTAGAATGACCTAGAAGGTAGGCCCCTGTACCAGAGTTCCTGATGCAGTAGGTGTGGGGCGAGACTGAGATTTTTGCATTTTTAGTAAACATGCTGCTCACCAAGAAAAGACTGCAATGCGGTATTGAGGGCAGGTATGTGAGCTCATACTTATCCCCAAGTGACCGTAAGATATTTGCTCTATTTTTAGGGAAAAAATGAGTATGAAAGTGCATTCTTTCAACAATTTTTCTTCCAGGCATTTCCCTTTTTATTTCTCAGACAACTTCAGCTGCCAATGGGATGGGATTGTAAGGCTCTATGCCCTTTCTCACTCACTGTTAAGTAGAGTCAGTTTTCCACCATTCAGAATTTAGTGCATCTTTGGTGAAACCTGACAGGTACATGGAGGGTTGGTGGAGGAAGGCTGGAGAAAGGAAAGAGGGCTAAGAAGCAGCCATATAATTTACAATCCTCATGCTTATAAAAGCACAGCAAGCAGGTAAGGTCAAATGGGCTGTCATGGGAACATCAGACAGGCCCCCAAAGCTACAGGATCCTATTTCATTCCCTCTTGACCTGCATTACCATGCACAAATGTTGCATCAGAGCTAATCCCCTATGACAGGATGGGAAAACAGCTGCAGAAACCAAAACCTTTGCTTTCCAGAAACTGGAAGGCCAAGTGCAAATCACAGGCCTGGCATTGCCTGGTTGCTGACTCCTTTGGAGAATAGCAGTGACAAGTTAGAATGTCCAGAAGGATGACCAGCTCTTTCTGCATGGCCTCAGAGTTGTGACCCTGGGGCTGTGGAGTTGTGGATGCATGACCTCTGGATTCAAATTCTGGTTCTGCCCTGGGTGAGCTTGATAACCTTCCCAGGCACTTCTCTATGTTGTAGCTTCCTTAACTATACAGAGGGGCTTTCTGGGTGGTGCAAGGGGTTTCATGTCAGCACTATGAAGCTATCTTCAGCCACTGTAGCATGAGTTCAATCCCTGGCCAGGGAGCCGAACCACTTGGTGCAGCAGACCTCTCCCATCTCACCCACTTCTCCCCTCAGCAGTGTATTTCAGTCGATCCACCTGTTCTGCTCCCCACTCTGTCCCTACACCTCTGGCCTACATGCTGGTTCTTGTATGCATAAATAAATAAATCTTTAAAAAAAAATGCACAGTGCAGGGCATAAACCATAGTAATCACACACATCTATTGTCCCTATAGATGAAACATCTGTCTGTATATCTAGCCAGGTGTTTATATGGGAGATAAGAAGGCAGCACAACCCTTTGTGACTTTACTAAATCTGAAATATTAGCCTTTGTGATGACAATAGGTAGCTTACCTTACCAAGTGTCTGTGATATATGTCAGGGAGATTTTTTTTTTTTTTGGTTTGCCTATATATTTCTTGGCTGTTTAATCTTTAGTTAGTACAGAGAAACTCCACAATTGAAATAGGTTAGACAATTCAAACTGGCAAATCAAAACAATTATGAAATTATGCTTTGACCCCATAATACAAAGATCTGAATAACTGAGAATCTACCTGCAGTGAATTCTGAGGAGAGAGGTTAGCAGAAGGTCCCTACCCAGCACCAATTGCTTCCCCTGGTTTTCTGTCCTTCTCTGAACACAGCTGACCTCAGAAGGGAATAAAAATCACTACAAAATTACAACTAAAGAAAAATAACCAACCTCATGCTATTTAGCCATTTATAAACTCCCATCCCATTCACAGCAGCTCATCAGTGAAATTTTTTTTAAGATTTATTTATTTATGCATACAAGAACTGGGGTATAGGCCAGAGGTGCAGCGGGTGAGAGGATCCACTCTGTCACCAATGCGATCTTCTAAGAAAGCTTTCCACCTGCGTTAGAGAAGCACTCACAGAGATCCTGAGCC
This sequence comes from Talpa occidentalis, assembly GCF_014898055.3. Classification (NCBI taxonomy): domain Eukaryota; kingdom Metazoa; phylum Chordata; class Mammalia; order Eulipotyphla; family Talpidae; genus Talpa; species Talpa occidentalis. The sequence goes on along the minus strand of NW_023605194.1, from coordinate 90,800,567 downwards.
TGAGCTCCAGGTTCTGGCTGGCCTGTGTGAATCTGCCATTTGTGGACAGGGATATAAAGAAAGTAGCAGTCAGCATTCACTGTTTACATTTTAGATTTGAAAAGAAATGATCCATGGCAATGGTTTTGATCTACAATGAAACGTCATATTCTAACCCAGGTGTTGACAGGAGGATCACTTTAGAGAGGGGTACAGGTGGGGACAGAAGGGACCCTGCATATTTTTCTCTTGTTTCCTCTCTCATCAAACTGGAATCATGACAGTATTAGCAGCAAACCTTCTATCCAGTGCACAGAACCAAGCACTTAGGCATTTTTGAGTGATAATTCAATAGGATTAAATTGCACTCATATGACAGCTCACCCTCACTAATGAGGTACATTTCAGTAAACTGTTGACAGAACTGTCTAGAAGGTTTCTTTAATTTACCAACATGTAACAACATGGGAAAAGCATTAGTCAACTAGATGAAGATGAATAAGCAGGGAGGTCTAGGGGTATTTTACATTAATACCTGACAACCTGAAAGGGTTTTTGTCACCTGCTCTATTTAGCCCAAGGCAGGCACAGAATAACTGGTACCTGTTAGGGTGATTGACTTACTAAAGCAATGAAAGGAATGATCTTGAAGAGGACTGAGTGGAAAATATGTCAGAGAAATTTCTTTTTCCTTCCAGTTAACAGGAAGCATGTTCCTGGCAAAATGGGTGATGGTAGCAATGAAGTTGAAAGAATGTTTCACATATTTTCAGAGGGTTACACCAACACTTTCATTTTTCAATTTCTTTGAGTTTGTCCTTATAGATGAAAACATCTGTCTGTCTATATCTAGCCAGGTGCTTATTAGGAATCATGTAAGGTTATTGTTTCCCATGAAATAATTTATTCCAGACCAAGAGAAGAAAGAAAAACATGGTTGGGAAGGAAACAGGAGACAAGGAAATCTGCTGAAGGCATCAAAGTCATATGAAAAGCAGTTCTAGCTAATATTATATTGGCCAATAAGAAGAGGGCATCTTTTTGATAATTTTCATCCTCCGAAAAATATCCTGAAATTAATGTTTCTCTAGTATCTAGGTAGCAATGTAGCTAATGAAAAAAAGCAGTTTCATTCTAATATCTAAATAGATGGAAGCGGTAACTGTCAAGGAGTACAGAGATTCCAAAACAGATTATTTGGATACCAAGATCTATCTATTTCAGTAGTTGTTCTCCATACCTAATCATTCAAAAAAATTTAATTACATATGTTCTCAAGAGAAGGTGTGTCGCAAAGCATTAGTGAGCTTATTGCCTCTTGCATCTGTTGTCTGAAATTACTCTAAACAAGTGAGAGCATTTTAGAATTAGGAAAAAAAGAATTCAACCAGTAGTGATACCTTGAACTCTAGCGTTATCAAATGTATTGACAGTGATTGTCAATTTTACTAATCCAAACTATCAGCTAATCCATAAACCATATCTGGTTAGCTTTGAAAGCAGGATCCCTTTTATAGGATTTCTTTGCAAGTTCTTCTTTCTCATTTCCTCTTGATATGGCCATTATTCTAGTGATTTTGCATTTCCAGAGTAGAAGGTAATTTGGTAGTAATTTGGTGGAAGCACCTGGAGATTGTCTAGGTGGGAGGTGATGGGAAGACTTAAAGAGAAAAAAACCAAACATTTACAGTTTCAACTGATCCAGCCACCAATAGACTACCTGAGTGGTAACAATGGTATGCAAATCATTCAGCAATGTTGTCAACACATACATAGAGGAAGTTTCAAGCTGGGCACTAGAGTAAGAGAAGAGTTCTACCAATAGAAAAGTTGTAGGAAGTCTGAAAACATGCTTGCCTAATATATCTGGGAAGTACCTTAGCGGTCAGTTTAATTCTAAAGATGAAGGACACATCAGTGATGTGAAATGAGACTTCTTTTGCTGGCCAGACACTATGTCTGACTCTCTGAACATTTTCAATAGTCTCATGAATAATTATAGTGGAACAATTACAAAAAGTTACCCTATGCTTTATTATTCACAAAGAACTTTCACCACCTCACTTGTTCCAATGAAGTGAGAAAGGTCAGTGTTTTTAATGATACCTGACAGGTGAAGAAAATCCACATATGCAACCCCTAATGAGACACAAAGTTGGGTCCTCAGACTCCAAATCCAAGTATTTTTTTCACTATGCAAAACATTCCCAAAAGTCAATTTCTAGAACATCTGAAGGCAGAGGCAGACTCACAGATATCCCAAAGGGTACTTAACCAGAGTTGTTCTCATAGAGAATTCTAGAGAAAGGGTTCCAGGAATCAGAAAAAAGCTTTCCCTTCCTTTCCCCCAACTATGTAAAACGTAGCTGCCAGGGTGAAGTCTCAAAGAAGCAAATGTCAAACATTCTTTTTGAGTTCTTTTACATTACAGAACAATATAGAATTAATTTTGGAAATGCAAACTAACAACAAAGAAAAAGTAAGAATTCCTACCTATAAAATATTTTAATCTAAGATCTCAATTGAAAATGTTCACTTGAACTGAAATACTTCTCTTACACAGCAATGTGTATACAGTAGCTGCTAAACCTTGGACCATAACTGCTTAAAACATTGCTGTAAATAGCATTAGGTCAAAGGATTATTCTGGCTGTCATCTGCACAAGCAGCACTCAAATTCCCAGTAATAGCTTGATGTAAATAATTTTAAAATTATAAATAAACAACAAAAGTTTCTCTAGGAATCACTCAGCTTTTTTTTTTTCCCCGTGGTATTCCCTTGAATTTATTTTTTTCCCCCTGTGGTGATTGACATCATATTTTTTTAACTATTTATTTATTTTATGTATAATTTTTTAAATTTTTATATTCCCCATACAATTGCAACCCCCTTATTTTGACCCCAATCCCTCCCCTCCCCACACCCCACCCCCCATAGAGTGTCTCTGGTTCACTTATTTTGGAAAATTTCAGTAAGACTAATAACGAATAAATGCTAAGACTTTTTTTTGGGGGGGGTACCTGGTGGTACAGGGGTTAAAGACAGTGCAATCAAGCTATTGCCAGCCACTGCAGCATGAGTTCAATTCCCTGGCCGGCCAGGGAGGTTACCCACATGGCACAGCAGACCTCTCCTGTCTCGCCCTCTGCTCCCCTCAGCAGTGTATTTCAGTAGATCAGCCTGTTATGCTCCCCCGTCTGTCTCTGGTGAATCCTCTCACCCCACCCCACCCCCCACATCTCTGGCCTATACCCCAGCTCTTGTATGCATAAATAAATAAATAAATAAATCTTTTTTTAAAAAAAAAGCTAAGACTTTTTGACTGAGTACTATGAGCTAGAATCTGCATTTACAAACATTATGTATGTTCATTTCCCCCTTCAGAAAATGCTTATTTGGACAAATACTTGGCTGATATTTTGGCGTGGAAGGCAAACCTAAGAGGGACCTTGGGAAGATGGAGACAAGCGGTCTGATTCCTTTGAAAAGAGGAACAGGAAGACTAAAGCTGAAGACTAAGATCAGTGAAAGATGAGGGGCTCAGCACTGTGACTCATTGTCCTTAGAACACAAAATGGCGGAGGTAGTAATTAAAGCACAAAATGGCAGGGAAGCCACAAAAAGGCCAAATACAACATTCAGAAGGTCTCTTAGGACAAAAGAGACAGGAAAGTTGTAAGTGAGGTTGAGAGGGAAGCACAAGGAAGTAAAAGCCCAGGGCTCCTCAGAAATAAGTTTGGAGTTGTCACCGCCATGGACTGAGATCTGGGCCAGGTTTGCTCTACAAGTCTAAGGGGCGGGGGAGGGGGAGTCTAAGCTGACTTCAGGGTGCTATTTCCTCAAATGGGCACTTGACCATTAAAGTTCAACAGCCCCTCGAGTCAGACTGGTTTCCAGAGTGTAACTCCAGGAGAGTCAGCCCGTGGATTGATGGTCCACAATCAGCAGGAACACTCCTAGGTGAAGTGCATATTGCTTCCCCAGTGCTTGACCCTTCCAAATCATAATGGTAATTGCTGCTGTGTTGCAAACTGGGCTTATGAGCAGCTCAGGGGTTAGTGCCCTCCCCTCAGGAAGGCAAGCGAGTGGTAGAGACTGCATCCATCTGATTGTGACCAATTGCTAGTTCATCTGCTAATCAGTGCACAGTGGTAGGTGTTTGGTCCTCTCACTAAAGAAGAAAACACCACACCTCTCACCCCAGAAAGAAAATCAAATCAAATCGATGGCTTCTCTATATTTCTGGTAAGAAATGAAATAGGCTCCCTTGTCATCACATGAGCAGTAAATCAAATATCAAATTTAAAACAATGAACTACAAAGAGCCTCCTCGAAGTCACTTAGCATTGATAAATTAGTAATATGTTATTAAATTATTCATATCTTTTTTTCCCCTTCCGACTCTAATGATATACTGTACACAGCACTGATAATTTACTTAGGCTGAGTCCATTCATTTAATTATGCTGCTAAACTTGGTAGGCCAATTGGTCATCACGAGAGTTTCCAGGCAAGCTAATCACAAATATATAGAACATGTCCCTTATTGTCCCCAGCGGCTAAGTGCTAAAATGCTATTTAGTGCTCGGAAGGTTAATGTCCTGCTTATGTAAATTGTCCAATTTAACATTCAGCAGCAGTATCATAAATTCTGGCTCCAGGATTTCATTAAACGTATGTTCAAACTAGTTGACCTTAAAGGTTAACAAGCACAAGTTAAACAGGACAATTATTTAACTCACTTCTTATCAAGAGACTGAAGCATACTCGCCATTTAATAGCTCTGCATACTTCACAATTAGAATTCTTATAAGGTCTCTGATAAAACTGCAGGTCATGAATTTTCATAAGGATGTCAGATAATAACTATTTATCTGCACTTGTTTTTCTTTCTTATAAACTTAAACTTTGATCTTAACATTCAATTAGAAATGATTCCACAGAGAAGGGCTAGGTGACTCAAGGAGCTAGTGCTCGCTTTCATTTGGGTCTGCATGAGGATTTGAAACAGCGTATCTCCATTGTCATTAATGGAAATTAATGGAAAAGTCAGAACCTCACTATTAAGTCTGCAGAGCTCAAGTGAGGCATTTGGCCCAACACTGAGTAACAATCTCACTTGCTGTTATTAGACATTGGACTAAATATTTGATTCTTTTCTTCAAAGACCCCCAAATGCCTTGACTTACTGGAAAAAGTGTGTTCTACTTTGTGCTTAGATTATGATATAAAAGCGTATTTGACAAAAATGCTTATATTCATATTTAATGTACTTTCATGTTTAGAATATTCAGTTGAACATCAAAGATGATTTGAGGCATCCCCTTTCTTGTGGGTCTTGTTTTCTCTCCTGCTTCTCCTTGGGCTCTGGGGGTGACTGCCACAGCCCTGCTCCCTGTGGCAGGGGTGAGGCTTAGAGAGAATCCCCGGGCTGACGTCTCCCTGTGTCAGGGTCAGACCATGGCTTCAGGATATATTAAACTGGTAACTACACACCAGCAATCTCCGCAGTAGACAGCCATTGTATACCAGGAAAGGCATGAGAAACATTTCTCTTTGCAGGTTCAACTGTTCATATTATATGCTATTTGGAAGATAAAACAGCAAATAAGAGCAAACAGATTATTATTAATAAATCATGACTGAATTTCTGTTAGGAGAGGAAGTGGAGCAAAATATGTTAAAATTGTCTGTGGTACATTTATTGGGGACATAAGTAATTTTTAAAATTGGTTTATAAAAAGTAATGTTTCCAAAGAGTAATTAAATGTAATCATAAAGAAGGGACTAGATAGATAAGATAGGCAGATAGATTACAGAGAATAGATTGACAGATAGATAGATAGATAGATAGATAGATAGATAGATAGATAGATAGATGAGATAGAGTGTGGCTGGATGCATAGATGATAAATAACACCTATCCTTGGCCCTTTTCCTCATTCTGCAATCTTTATACCACCAGGGGTTACCTATTGTTAGGCACTGTTTAAAGAAATAGTATAAGGAAGAAATATTTTCTAGTATAAAAAAATGTGACAGTGTTTTATACTCCCTTGTGTTGCTCTTCATCCAAACTTCATCTTTTGAATATTGGCTTCAAATCCTGCCTGAAAGGGGACATAAATAAAAGGAAATGGCTAATGGACTCAAAACACTTATGATCAGGTTTTCATAACTAACATTATTGATAGCTTCTCTCGCACATGCACTCACACACAGTGCAATAGCCATTTCTAAAGTAAGATTTAGAGCCCTATTTGCAATAAAAAGGCTAGCACATGCAAATAAAGAATGGGAAAGGGTGGCCTGCTGACTGCATTCCCTGGAAAGGGAGGGAAGGCTGCTTTCCAAAGCGGAGCTGACCACAGAAGGGACACAGAAGATTTCTGATTTTAGAGGGGAGATCTTTGTCGTGGTATCCTAGAATGGTCATAAGTGATTGAGAGTCTTTAAAGAGTGTTGGAAACCAACACTCCTTTCTACTTGAAGGCCTAAGTATTTGAACTTGCTCATGCAAATAGACTTGCATGTCTGTACATAAAACAATGACAAGGTTGCCCAATGTGACAATGTAAATAAGGAGACTTGACAAATAAGATTATTTTCATGGGATCTGGGTGCATTCCGGGTCAATTTTAATGTGGTTTCCTGGCTTTTTCCTCCCAAAGATTACTATTTCAGTAAAGACAATAAGGAAAAGCTTTTCCAGAAAGCCTAGAAATGCATTTTGTGTTAAAAAAAAAAAAACAACTTGCAAACAATCCTCTCTTTAAAAAATACTTACCAAGGAGAAAATGCTAACAAAATAGAAAGCATTTTATAGGTTTCTTGCCATTTAGATAGAGTTGGGGGGCATCATTTCCTTCTATAATTCCCATTGCAGAAGAAACAAAATGTTTCTGCAAAATCTGGACTTCATTGTATATAAAAAGCAAAATTCAGGTTACATAATAAACTGTAAAGTGTAGCTTCATGAAACTAAACTAATTTGAAATAATTTAGGATTTGTAAGATTGGTATTGTTACTCATGTTTTCAGGTTCTGTTACAGTAGGATCACATCCTTTATATTGGAAATTTCGAAAACACTGGAATTCCCCTACACCATCTAATTTGGAACTTTTATGTTCAAAGTTATATAGCAATCAATGACAAAGTCCCTTTCCTTCCCTTCAGTGTCTCAGAATCCTAAAAAGTATCGCTGCAAGAGAAAAACGTTTTATTGAAATTGCAACAGAAGCTTCAAGCTTGATAGCATTGGTGTTTCATTATAAGCACTTATCTCTGGACTTTCTTATGTCTGAATGTGTGATGGAGAAAAAAGAATGAAAGACATAAGTAAAAGTGGGATATAAAATAACAGCAAATCGTTTATAAATGGCATGGCCATGGCTCTGAGATGTGCCGATGATAGATGAAAGCACAGTGGCAATCAATAATACCTGGAGGGAGCTGGGAATGACTAGAGGAGTGTGGCCCTACTCCCTGAACCACCCCACTCCACCCACTTCCACTTCTGTTGCAGTGAAAGGGCCAGTGGTTCAAATCACAAACCCAACCTGCTGCAGAGCACTGAGCCAACAGTGAACATCAGGGGAGAAGCATCTCAAATGAACGCTCATGTCCTGCAGCATCCAGGGTGTGAACCCTGATTGACATCAATAGTTAGGCAGCTGGTGAGCAATGGTGGAAGATACACTGAAGCAGAGAAGGAAGGATGTTGCCATGAGTTGAATTGTCTCCTCCAATAAGATATGGTGGTGTTCTAATCTCTGGGACCTATGAGTGTGATCTTACTTGGAAACAGGATCTTACAATTATCTAGTGAAGAGGAGGTGATATTGGATTAGCACGGGTCTTAAATCCAATGACTGGTGTCTTTCTAGAGCCATGGGCTCCCCTGAAAAAGTGGAGAAAGCGCCATGTGAGATGGAGGCAGAGATTGGAGTGATAGGTCTACAAACCAAGAATTTCTGGCAACTACCAAAAGCTAGGAGACAAGCATGGAAAGGATTTTTCCTGATAAAGCACGCTTTGCTTTTAGAGGGTGCTCGGTTTTCCTGATAAAACATGCTTTATGGGTGCTTGGTAATTATTTGAGTAAAATGCCTGTCAGTCAACCTAACTGACACCTTGACTTTGAACTTCTAGTCCCCTGTATTGTAAAAGAATAAATTTCTGTTACTATAAGCCACCCAATATGAGGTCTTTGGTGCTAGCCCTAGAAAAATTGCACAGCCTTGAATAAGTCCTCAGCCTACTTCCTTCATCTCAGATCAAACCAGGTTTCCCTGGACTACCCCTTGTTCTGGTATCTTTTATATTTTTCTGAACAGACTGACTAGCACTTATCACACTGAATTCAAGAGAACACCACTATGCAGCTTCCTGGTGTCCCTGCTCAGATAGAATACTCCTCTTTGTCTCAATGACCCCAGTTACTGAGAATTGATTTTGCTCTGGTTCTTTAGGATTAGTTTTGAACCGCCATTAATTTCTCCTTGTACTCCCAAACTTAAAGATAGAAGGGACTGCAGCAATTCTCCCATATCTTCTCTAAAGACAGTCCTGCTTTGGGTCCAGCTCTCTCTCATCTTCTAAACATCTATCAACTACCCTCTCCTAACATCCATCATGTTCTCATGACAAATAGGAACAGGCAAACAAAACTCCCCAATGACAATCAGAATTTCCTTCTTTAGGTTTCAGGTTTGAGCTTATCTTCTTTGGTGAAGGGAGAGTGGATCTGGCATCTTCTGCTGGTCTAACCTCAGATGCTATGTCTGAGTCTCTCCATAAGGATAATGCCTATGAACTAGTGAGACAATACTACCTGGTAGTCATTATCAGTGACAGAACCATGTCAATAACCACCATTTGTAACTTTCACAATGTACAAATGTAACTCAGAAAAAAAAAAGTGTTTGAAATTATGAATGGCAGACCACTGTGATTCAGGTTTAATGCTCATGGCTGGTCCAGGGTTGGAATGACATGGTGCAAATCCCAGGTTCAATATTCACTCTCAATAGATATTTATTCAATATGAGTTATTAACAACACAGCATATGTGTATATGTGTGTGTATATCTTCTTGAAGCTATTACTCATAGGATCAATTACTCATAGATCCTACACTTAGCTCTCATAGTATCCCTCCCCAGAAAAACTCTTACTCAAGCATTTTAGGAGTAAAAAGAACCTTCCTGTATAATTTCCACCTTGCCAGCTTTCCTGACACTGCTTTGAAAAGTCAACTACAGTTAACAGGAAAGGCATATCATGGGATTTATAAAACCATCAAAAATTTCATCTCTAGCAGGAGAGATCTCACTTAAATTTATGTCTATGGTTGTGAAAATGAAGCATAGCTCTAACGGTCTCTCCTTTAGCTGTGGAAGTTTTCCTGCTATTATATAACTTCTGTGTAAAATTGAATACTCTTTGCCATTAATAAGGTGGCCAAAGGGATTCATTAAAGAAACAGCCTGATCTTCCAGGGACTTCTGACTAGCTGACGAGAAAGCGAGCAATAATGAATCATGAACATTTCCTCTGCTTCCCCTGCATGCCTCTTTACCCCTTCTTCTTATATGTCTCCTTCCATGCCTCATGGATTAACCATCAAGTAGACAAACATTAAGAGAAGGTAGATATGAAGCTATTTTGAGGATGTAGCATATGGTTGCCAGAAGCACTTTGAAGGCAGGTAATCCTGGCACATCACTTAATAAGCTGTAATGTTTGGCAAGGAAGTCGACTCATTCATGCCACAAATACATCTTCACCATCCACTACATGCTGGAGATGACACAATAGGAAATTAATCAGATACGAGATGACTCAAAATATTTCATTTCATTCAACAGATTTCTCCAAAGCTCAGTTTCCTCCTTTGTTAATTTGGGACTGATTACAGCACTTCATTCATGGAGAAAGGGTGAGTAATGGATGAGATCCAAAGGAAATGTAAAGTCCAATGAAATTAGTTGCTTTTTCCATTTAGTTGGTAATTCCTTCAGAGTGAAAACAGCTTTCAATGTACCCTTGTACCCCCTGTATTTGCACAAAAGCTTGGCATTTAGTATGCAATTAATAAGTAATTATTGCATGATTAAAATATGATTATAGACCAAATCAGTCACTTTCTCAATGATTTGCCTGCATTTCATTGGTATAGCGCTGTAAACACATACCATACAATGTGAGAACCTACCACATTCGTCTTTGTATTCCTGTGTCTTTGCGAGACACCATCCCTAGAACATAGAGGGTGCTTGGTAATTATTTGAATAAAATGCCTGTCAGTCAATAATCATTTCAGACAGAAAACTTAAGTTCTGAAGGATGAGCTGTTTGGTTCCACCCCTGCAGAGGTGGTGCCCGGCACAGCTCTCTCCCACTAGCCAGCTGTCAATACTTAAGATTTGTATTTGTAGTTTCAACTCTACACACACTGTGAAATGATCCTAAGCATGCCTCTGAGGATATAAGTGGCTGGGTGGACAGTGGGTAAGGTTTCCCTGAGGAAGGAACTTGACCTGTTTAGATGATGTGTAGGAGTAGTGGTAGGGGAGCAAACTTACCCTTCAGAGAAAATAACATAAGTGACTGGAAGGCGTAAAATGACACATATTTGAAACTAACAGAAATCCAGCCTGCCTAAAGCATAATAATCTGGGGAGAGAGGCCCAAGATGAGGGTGAGCAGTAGGCAGGGGCTAGGACCCAGGGCTTTCACCCTTGGCACATGTAGGGTCAGATAATTCTTTGTTTGGAGCAACACATCTTGTGCCTTGTAGAATGTTCAGCAGTACAACCACCAGGTGCCAACAGCGTGCGACAGCATTACCATCCAAAAATAATAATGGTGGAATTTCACACTAGCAAGCACAATTCATTATTGCCCCTCCCCGCCCCCCCCCCTTTCAGGAGAGTCAGTAGGATGAAAAGAAGCCAATAGATTTCAGAGGGATTAGGAAGTCGAACACAAGGAATATTCTTGGCCATTGTCTGCTCTGTCTGATCAGGAAGCCTGGAGAAGAACCAGCAGTGCCAAATGTTGTGTTGTTGCCCATCTGATTTCAAATGGTTACTTCCTTGTCCAGATTTGGAAATCTTTGCTTCCGACATACTGCTTACCACTGTCATTTGTGACTCTGCCCATTTTATTAAGTCTAACCTTGGGGTGGTCTGTGATTTGAAGGACATTGCGTTCCTGCTTGAAGGGGAACTCAGGCTAGATGAGCCCATTTCGATTATCCAGCCGTCTTTCCTGAGCAAAGGATCCTGAGCACCTGTTAAAACCATTCCCATCCTTCCATTGATCTATTTTGACAAAAAGAGACTATTTAGCAAATATATATATGTAAGTTGACAAGTTTATGTACATTTTTAATTTGTATTAAAAAATTGTGTAGGGCCTCCCCTGGTGGCGCAGGCAGTTAAGCGCCACGCTGTGAAGCTGTCCACAGCCTCTGCAGCACCGGTTCGATCCTGGCCAGCCTGTGAGGGTCTCACATGGCGAGCAGACCTCTCCTGCTCCACCCAGTGCTCCCCTCAACAGGGTATTTCGTCAGTCTGCCTGTTCTGTTCCCCGCTCTGTCACTGGTAGATCCTCTCACCCTCTCGCACATCTGGCCTGTACCACAGTTCTTGTATAACTAAATAATCTTTCAAAAAAATTGTGTAGATATATTAGTTATTTTGGCTCACTGTGCCCAAAATGCTTTTGGCTAAGCACAGGAAAGAGGAATAACATGACTTTCATCAGTTCTCTTATTGTTTTGTTTATGTGTGTGGGGGAAGAGAATTTTATGACATAATAGGGCAAATCAGAAGAACCACAATATCCCTATTATTGGTCTCAGGAAGATTTTTTTTGCTTTACAAAGATAAAAATCTTTGCAGATAATGTTGATGATGGTGATGAAATTACAGCTACAAAATCAATAAAAATAGAACTTAAATGCAATTCTTTTTCTATGAAATTCTGAGAAAAGCTAATGTATAGTGTTAGAAAGCAGAGCCGTTTGTTATCAGGGGCTGATGGCAGAAGCAGAAGATGCAGTGGAAAGGGACATGAGGGACTACAGGCAGGGGCTGTTTTCTCTCGTGTTATAGACAAACACTAGTCTATAAATTATAAGCATTCATCAAACTAAACATTTCAAATTTAGTGTTTGGAAATAATACCAAGGGTAGAAATGAGATTGACTTTCCCAGAACTAGTCATTGGAAGCAACACCTAAAGTTCTAAAAAGAGGGCAAAGGGTAACATATCTCATACATGGTTGTTTAAATCCTATAGACCTAGTGAATGAACAGGCAGATATCCAAGAAACAGCTTGGGTACTCAGAGAAACTTGAGTAAAAAACACTATATTTGCAATTAAGGAATTAATTTCTGAATGAATGAATGAATGTCTTCGCAATTTCTGAATTAAGAAACCCAATTTCTAATTTGCTTCTGACACAAATGAGCTGTGCAATTTTTATCATAGCTTTTCATCTTTACTTGTAGGGTTTTCAGCACAAAGAGAGATATAAAAGCATTTTAAAACTAACTCTTACAGGGCCTCCTCCCCTGTGGCTCAGAGGTTGAGCACTGAGCTGCGATGCTGTCCGCAGCCGGTTCGATCAGGGTCCCACATTGCGCGCAGACCTCTCCTGCTGTGCCCGCTGCTTCCCTCAGCAGTGTATTTCATGGGTCTGCCTGTCCTGTTCCCTGCTCTGGCTCTGGTAAATTCTCTTACCCTCCCACGCTTCTGACCATACCCACTGCTTGTATAAATAAATAAATAAATCTTTAAAAAAAAAAAAAGAAAGAAAAAGAAATGGTTAAAAAAAAAAAAACTAACTCTTACAGTTCTTTGTTTTGTAGAAATCAGATTCACATAATAAGGGGCACAGCTGCTGCCTGAGAAGTAGGAAGGGCCAGACTAGGGATTTATCAGTTTACTACAGTCCCCGTTGTCATACCCAGTTTCATCTCTTCCTGACACTCACCATTATCTGTAGCCATTTGTTTTTCTGCTCACACAGAATATTTACTTCATAAGAACAAGAATCTCATCTTCCTTGTTAGGAATCACAAATGCATAGGAATTTGGCACCTGGCACATGGAAAATGCTCTTTAAATGTTGAATGAATGAATGAATGAATGAATGAACAAATGGCATGTCGAGGAAGGCTGGACTTTGGGATCTTACCACTGGCAAAAATCACCTGTCTTGGGTGATATAGCTGTTCTATTTCGGAAGGAGGAAACAAAAGCCATGCTCTGGATGTATCTTCCAGCTGTGCCTCTGGTCTGTTGGGGGCACACAGATAATGGTTCAATGGTCACAATGGGAAGGGAGTAGCTGTTCCCTGTACAGGACCCAGGATGCAATTTCCACTGGCAGAAATGAGAATCTGATAGTCTGGGAGGCTCAAGGTAGCCCACTTTTCTCTTTTGTTTGCTAGATCATTCAGAAATGCTGGGCAAATCTTGTCACTGCTGATGAATACTGCCTAAGAGACTGTTAACTCCCACAGCGAGGTGAGTTTTTAATGGAAAGGTTTTATGCAAGGTGGAATATGTCTCCTTGATGCATGATAGTACTCGGCTCACTAATGCAGGCTCTGAGACCAGGAGTCCAAGAGCAATTTGTTCAAATGAAATAAAGCCTATTAGTCTTGCCAGTATTCACCTGCTCCGTTGTTTAACACAAACCAGATGATGTAATCTGTCCTTTTCTTGTTTACAGGGATGTTTCTAAAGAGGCCATCAAACATTGCCTCAGTCTAGTTAGGAATAATGAGGCCACTGCCTGGGTCTTAATTATATCACAAACCGGAGGTTCAGGGCTAGAAGAGAGCAAAGATCAAGTGGAACATGACCCTCTTTTTAATGATTTTCTAAGGGATTCAGAAACATAATTCCTTAAGATAAAGATGACAAGATTGGGAAACAGCTATATGAACAGAAGGTGCCTAGAATGCTTGGATTGGAATGGTGGCCCCATTCCTTTAGAGAGTAAAATTTCCTGGTTGGTGAGAAAATGGAGTTCCAGTGACTTGTCCCTTAGTGGATTTCAAAAGACTTAAGGTATCACACATGAAAGGTTGTTACTAGCAATTTCTGCCATGCTCAGGGTCAATATCCAGAAGAGATACTCCTGGGTACATACGTTAATAAGCATCTATGTTTCCCACAAAAGAAGGCTATCCATTTTGCCATATTTGGAGATTTTTGACACAGGACAATTTATGTTCATGGCTATATGTGCCACCCTGTGACTACTTAGAAAAAAACAAACTTCAGAACAAATTATTATCATTGTTATTAATTGAAGATTACTGCTATTAAATATTTTGCAGAAACTTGTCTTAAATCATAGATTCTGGATGAAGGGAGAATGATTTGGGGAGAAAAGTGTACCTGGAAATTTATTACATAATAGCATAGAAATGTAAGCTGAAAAGATGTTTGCCATTTAGTCCAGCCCCCTCGATTTTAGATATGAAGAAATTGAAACACATTTATCTTCTTTTTCTTTAAATATTTATTTATTTATTTTATACAAGAACCGGGGTACAGGCCAGATGCATGGGAGGGTGAGAGGATTCACCAGAGACAGAGCAGGGAACAGAACTGTCAGACTGACTATATACACTGCTGAGGGGAGCAGCGGGCAAGACAGGAGAGGTCTGCCGCACCATGTGGGATTCTCGCCAGCTGGCCAGGATCAAACTGGTGCTGCAGAGGCTGCAGACAGCTTCACAGCGCTGTGCTCAATCGCCTGCGCCACCAGCGGAGGCCCTATTTAACATCTATATTGACTGATGATGTCAAACATCTCTTCATGTGTTTATTTGCCATTAGTTTATTTGCCATTTATTTGCCATCACCTTTTTGGTAAACTGTTAGTTCAAATCTCTTTGCCCATTTAAAAAATTGGGTTGGTTGGCTCTGAGACTTTTTCATATATTCTGGACATAATCCTTTATCAGACATTTAACATTTCATCAAACATTTCTAAATAGTTTCTCCAAATCTATTGCCTGTCTCTCCTTTCTCCCTCCTTTTTTCCAAGGCTTTATGTTTTGAGAGAAGTTTTAGTTCCTCAGAAACACAGAGGGGAAAGTACAGAACCCCTTGCTCCCCCCACACGTAGTTGCCTTATTAGCAACACCCCCCATGAAAGGGGTACATTTGTTATCATTGATGAACCTACATTGATACATCCTCATCATCCAAAGTTGACATTGTGGCTCTTCATACTTGGTATTGTATAGTGTGCAGGACTGGACAAAAAAGGTATTTATCATTATTGTATCATACAGAGTATTTTCACTGCCTTAACAATCTATGGTGTTCTTCTCATCTCTCCCCACCTCTCCCTCAGCCCCTGGCAAGTACTTACCTTTTTATTATTGTTGCAGAATGCCTTTTCCAGAATGTCATATAAATGGAATCAAACCTTTTTAAATTAGCCTCTTTCACTTAACAATATGCATTTAGGTTTCCTCCATGTTTTTTAATCATTTGATAGCTCCCTTGTTTTTAAAGTGCTGAGAATATCCCACTATCTGGATGTACCATAGGTCATTTATTCATTGAACTACTGAAGGACATCTTGGCAGCTTCCTCATTTTGGCAATGATAAATAAAACTATTATAAACATCTGCAAGAGCATGTTTTTGTAGACATTAATTTTTCAATTTCTTTGGATAAATACCAACAAATGTGACTGCTGGATCATATTGCAAGAATATGTTTAGTTTTATTTTTAAAACTGCTGGACTATCTTCCAAAGTGGCTGTACCATTTTGCGTCCCACCAGCAAAATAAAAGAGTTCCTGTCGCTCCACACCCTCACCAGCATTTAGTGTTGTTAGTGTTCTGGATCTTGGCCATTCCAACAAAGGTCTAGTGGTACCTTGATGTTGCTTTAATTTGCATTTCCTTGAGGACAAGTGAAATTTACATCTTTTATATGTTTATTTTCCATCCCATCCTCTTTGGTGAGGTGTCTGTTAAGGTCTTTGACTGAATTCTAAATCAACGTTTTGTTTTCTTATTGTGAGTTTTGAGTTCTTTGTATATCTTGAATGAGCCCTTTACCAGATGTGTCCTTAGCAAATATTTTTTCCGAACCCATGATTTGTCTTCTAATTCTCTTGACATTGTCTTTTGCAGAGCAGAAGTGTTTAATTTAATGAAATCTAGCTCATCAATTATTTCTTTCATGAATCTTGCCTTTGGTGTATCTCAAAAGGCATCTCCACATCCAAGGTCATCTGGGTTTTCTATGTTATCTACTAGGAGTTTTATAGTTTTGCTTTTTACATTTCAATCTTTGATTCATTTAGAGTTAATTTTTGTGAAGGGTCTTAGGGTCAAAAAGGAGATGGAAACTGCTTAATAATTTGAAGAAAAAAGTTTAATATAAAGAACTGTTAACTATAACACAGGATTGGGGTAACAAGAGATTGTCCAGTAAGAAGTGAAGAGAATACTAAGGAGTATAGCAATTGAAGATAAAAGAAGTGGAGAGCACTCCCAGGAGAGATTCAGAACCCAAGGAAGAATCACTTTCTCTCTTTCTCTCTCTCTCTCTCTCTCTCTCTCTCTCTCTCTCTCTCTCTCTCTCACACACACACACACACACACACACACACACACACACACACACACGATCCAGGCCTTGTTGGAGAGGGTATAACTGGGCCTCACAAGTGCTGTTGTTATAGGACAGGGAGAGGGGCAGCCCAAACCCCGCAAACCTGCCTATTCTACATGGGTTCTGCCATCCGCCGCATCAACACAAAACATAGGAGACTTTAATGGGAAGGAACTTTAATAAAACTAGGAAACAATACAGGTAAGGCAAAGAGTCTAGTTTCTAAATGAAGCATCCAGAGTTACCCATCCCCTCGTGGGTAAAAGTCCATCCAAATGGGATTGGCCCAGAACAAGACCCCAAAGCCTGCTACAAGTCTAAAGCATCTTCCAGTGGGGACCCACAGAAAAGGGTCACAAACAACTGGACAAGCCCGGAAGGAAAAGAGCAAAATCAACATCAAGATAAAAGCTGCCATTGTCACCTCCCCACGGGTCTCACCCACATCTGTGTCACCCAGTCCACGACCAAAAGACAAGCGCAGTTTCTTCACGTGTCTCTAGGCTCCATGCGCCTCCTCCAGGTCTCCTGGCTCCATCCTGCTTCCTTCCTCAGTCTCTTCTGCAGCTTCTTCTCTCCCTGCTCAGCTCCACCCTCCCTTGGGTGGGGCAGGGAACCTCCCCCTTTCCTGGGGACCACCCTGTTGCACTGTGACAACAGAACTTGCTGTAAATCTACCTACTAGAACTTTCTGAAAATAGACGCCCTTGAAGATACCAGGAAAAGTTCTTTATGGGCAGGTATTCCACTGTGAACTGCATGGGGTATGTTTCTGGGGGATGCTGCTGGCCACTGAATACTGCTGACCTGTGTGCATCACAGGAGCCAGGTGCTGGAGCGGTCCCTCTCAGCTAGAGAAGGAAACATCCCAGAACCAGGGAGAGGGGGTCTTTCCTACAATGCCACTCTCCCGCTCTCTACTGGTAGGCAAAAGAAAAATATTTAATGGACCTAGTTGTATTTTCACAGAACAACCAAAAAGGGTAACTGAGGAGCTGAGAGGAGATAAACTGATAACAGTGACAGGTATGTCACATAAGGCATATGGGTCACTTTGTTATAGGACAGGGAGAGGGGCAGCCCAAACCCCACAAACCTGCCTATTCTAAATGGTTCTGCCATCCGCCGCATCAACACAAAACATAGGAGACTTTAATGGGAAGGAACTTTAATAAAACTAGGAAACAATACAGGTAAGGCAAAGAGTCTAGTTTCTAAGTGAAGCACCCAAAGTTACCCATCCCCTCGTGGGTAAAAGTCCATCCAAATGGGATTGGCCCAGAGCAAGGCCCCAAAGCCTGCCATGAGTCTAAAGCACCTTCCAGTGGGGACCCACAGCAAAGGGTCAGAAACAATCAGACAAGCCCAGAAGGAAAAGAGCAAAATCAACATCAAGATAAAAGCTGCCATTGTCACCTCCCCACGGGTCTCACCCACATCTGTGTCACCCAGTCCACGACCCCTTTCCTGGGGACCACCCTGTTACAACTTTAGTTATTTCCTTCATACTATGGACATTCTATTTGTATGCATCACTTCTTTTAGCGCACTGCGATGGTATGGTAGAGATTTCTTTCTAATCTATGAATTGCAATGCCTGCCTGCCGGAAATATCCATGGTCTATTCTAAGTCATACTCATTAAATGTTAAAATATAACAATCTCAGAAGGCAATGTTGCGCGGTGGTTGAACTGACACTGGAGCTCACTACTTAGGATTGCCACTTACTGGCTTGTGTGGCTTTGAAAAATTATTTAAGCTTTTCTGTGCCTTTGTTTCCTCATTTATATAATGAGAACAATAGTACCTAAATCACTGGCTGACTGTGAAGATTAAATAATTTAGTGCAGAACTCTCCCACTCAATAACAAATCCCCTTTTGAAAATCAGATTTCTGCAGGAAAACCTAGAGCCTATTTGGTATTATTTTAAAAAAGAAAAATCTGAATGTCTAACAAATCAATCAATCCTCCTCCACAGCAATTTCTTAAATTGTGACTAAGTAGTAAATTCCTTAAGGTAAATAAATGATCATTAAAATGTAAAATGCTCAAAACATTTTTCTGAATCATCAAATAATATTAACAAATGGTGCGCTATATGCAAGACAGCTTTTTTTCCATTGTAATCATTTTTTTCTCTAATTTCACTTCCGTTCCTCCCTGTGCTTGGAGGAACTCTTAGCACTAGGCAGTAAGAAAGCTAAATGTGAAGGTCAGCAGGAAACAGGTGAAGCTCACTCTGAGAAGCTTTCAGGCACAAACAATATCCTAAGGAGCACCCAGGAGGTACCCTGCTTTTTGTCTTCAAGCTGGAATTTATTTTTCATCAATTGCACTTAAAATAAAACTTTTCTTGTAAACAGATTTAAGATGTGTTGAATGTTTGGGAAGTAAACTTATTTTTTTACCAATATAAACATCAACTGTAATGTATTTGAAAGGGAATCGCTAATCAAATGAAATCTTTCCTGTTTTCTGCTAAAAAACAGGTCTGGTACAGTAAATAATGCAAAGTAAATGTAAACAACAAGTTTTGCCTCGCTAAAGCCTATCTAGATGAGATTACCTAAAGGAGGTTACATTTTAACAAGGCCTGACAGCCACCAGGCTGAATGATCTCCCAGGGCATCCTTGAATACCTGTGTTTTGTCACAAACTTTTGTGCTTACTGACCAATGTTATCAATGTAAGATGGTTATGTATAAAAGAAAGCCGTTGTCTCTAGACTGGTGCTCAGACCTTACTGGGATTACTCAGGTCTGGGACCTCATGCATGAGCAATAAAGCTTTCCTGACCTCACCATTCCCGAAGTACCCCTTGTTCTTCCCCTGCCTAGGTAAAAGGCTAGATTTTATTTCTGCAACATATTCAACTGAGATGTTTACTTCTTTTGTTAATTTGGGGTTCAAAAAGCCACGAAGGCTTCTGCAAGCACAACGCTACTCTTAGGGAAACTTTAGAATACGACTCCTCTCTAGAACACATCAGTGTGACTCAATAACCTTGCTCAGTTGCATGCATGCATGCATGCATGCATTCATTCATCTATCTCTTCTAAAATACTTTTGGGCTCCTACTCCGGGCTAGGCCCTAGTGTTAGCTTTGAGAGTAGAATGGTGAAGAAAGCATCCCTCCTTTCAAGGAGCCAACAATTTAGGGGGCTAGTGGGAACAGAATGTGATAGCTGCCCAGTGGGAATATAGGGCTGCTGTAGTGCCAGGATGGGCACAGTGCAGGATATCTATGATCCGAGCAGACAGGGTATAGGAGGAGTCCTGGTGCCCTCGGTGGGTTTCTCAGGCTTTTATTGAGCTTTTACAAGTAGTGCAGCAACCAGGTACACAGCAGGCAGGGGTGGGGGTGGGGACAGGGTGAGGGCACCCAGGAGGCCAAGAGGCCTCCAAGCCCAGGGCAAGTCTTTTCTCTCCTTCTTTCTCTTGCCTCTTCTTCCCTTCTGCTTCTCTTGATGATTATCTCAATACTCCTCCCAAGGCCCACAGAAGTAAACAATACAACAACGTAACAACTGCAGGAGTCTCATCAGGCAGGGCAATCTAAATGGTAGGAGGGCAGAGAAGCCGGAAAACAATTACCCTACAGCTGCTGAAGCAGGAAGCAGAGTCTAACCTAGGGGAGAACTTGACTCCGGAGGCTGGGAGGCTGGAGCACAGCGCCCTAGGGGGTGAAACCTGAGCTGCCAGCCTTCTCCACTGCCCGGCAGCGCTGGGTCAGCGCAGGGTCGCAGGTGGAAGGGTGGGGCTGGCCCCAGGGAAAGAAAACAATTGCTAGGTTTGCAAAGGGGAGCCACTAATAGGGTTAATCCGAGGGAGACTGTGACAGCTTTAAAGTCTAGGGTGTTGGGCTGAGAACCTTTAGGGAGACCGTCGGGCAGAGGGGTTGCCCGCAGGCTGTCCTCGCTCCCAGCGGCCGGCGAGTGCAGTGGGCATGCAAGGGGCACCTGCGAGACGCTGTAAGTGAACAGGGAAGAGGCGGCGGGCCGGGAGTCGTGGGCCTGGGCAGGGCAGGGTGGCACGGTACAGGGGAAGGGCCTCATGGAAAACGGCTCCCACCCACGTGCGATACACCAGCCCCGGAAGTGCAGGCTCCAGAGTCCTGCCCCGGAACTTGTGTCCCCGGAACTAAAGGCCGACGTTCCTGTCGTGACAGCGGAACGCGCGTCTCAGGGACGCTTCCGGCGAGGGAAGATGGCTGCGGCCATGCAGGACTCACGTGCGAGTGCGGGGAAGAAGCTGAAGAATTCTCTGAAGAAGAAGAAGATCAAAGTATTAGCCAGGGTTGTAACTTCGGAGGTGGAAGATAAGGACAGAGACGCTGCCGCTACTGGAGGTAACGGGCCAGCACGGAGCTTCGGTCGCTCAGCAAAGGCCGGGCTGAGTTGAGGGAAGCAGGGGATGAGACTGGGTTATAACCGCTCGTCTTCCGAATTGTGACTCGGTGTGGCCTCAAAGGGAAACTTTGGCTTATGGTGAAAAGGCTTGGGGAGGTGATGTACAGAAAAGGGACGCTGTCAGCTGTTGGAGCGTCCACATTCTTTGATTAGATGCTTTCAGGGTCACTTGTGAATTAAAGCGAACGAAACTGCTGCTGTTCACGGCGTCAAAAAGAAGCAGCTAACGTTAGCAAAGGGTGAATGGAAGGAGGATATTTGAAATGACAAGAACGGGGGAGGTTTCATAGGGAGTGAGGAGCCATAGACCAAAAGAGGTCAAAGGAAGGCTTTTCCTGGGCCATAGGCGTGTGCGTTTGTTTGAGATGGAGGGACCAGCTAGTAATGAGTGAAAAAAAGAGTAGGTGGTAAAAGCAGAGTAAGTAAAAGGAGCAGTTGATTACTCTCAGAAACACTTGATACTGCAAGGAAGGAAAGCTATCTTTTGAGCAAAAGCCTTCAGCCCTCAGTCTTTGTACCAGTTTGATGGGTTACAAGGAATTGCAGACAATCCCTTCCTTTCTAACTCAATTATTGCTCCTTTGTAGTCGTTGCTAACCACAGTAGTTGCTAGAGGTTTTTTTTTTTTTTTTTTATAATGTACCCCACATCATGTCCCTAAAATGCTTAAGATAATCCAGTGGCTTCCTGTCTCAGAACCTCCAGGATCTTTACCCTGAATGACATAGCTCAGGTTGTCTCATCATCTGGCAGTCAGCTCCTCTCCACTCACTACCTGTCAACTTGCCATAATGTTATCCTCATGGTATAAGGCATTAAACACGCTCCTACACCAGGATTTTCATACTTGATTTATTGTCTAGAATACATGGCACACTGTCTCTCTTTCTGGCTTCCTACAATCTGTGATCTGTCAGCGAAGCTTGTCTCTGACTACACTAGCCAGTGTACTGACACTGCTCTTTTTCCTTCCCTGCCTTCCCTTTTGACTTCGGAACCTGCTTTATTTTTCTCAGCATTTCCCAAACTATCTGGCATGTTTGCTGTTCCTTTTCCAGCTGGAGTGTAAGCTGTACAAGAGTAGAGACAGCTATATTCCTAGTGCTTGAAACAGTTGCAGAGTGAAACCTTCACAGATATTTAAGTGAATATGTGAATGAATCTGGACTTCCAGGGCCAGGATGAAAGAAACTTATGTACTACAGCAGTTGCTAGAAAGGAGAGTCCTCACCCACTGCCAGAAGAGTTAAGGAAGGAATTGGAACTTATAGTTATGCTAATCTTTTTTTTAACTCAATAGCTAAATTCAGGTGGGGTTGTCAGAAGAAGAGGTACTACTTACTGTCGCAATTGTAGATCACTAACATGGTTTAAGAGTGCTTTAGGCTAGTGTGGAAACCAAATCACCCAGTTCATGTTTAATGAGAAATTGTGTTCTTTGATATTCCACTCACCCTCTAAGTGTCAAGGACATGAAGGTTGAAGAAACACTTGCTCTAGAATTACAATCTTGGGCCTGCTGGTGGCTCAAGGGGTTAAGCACTGAACTATGAAGCAATCTGAAGCCTCTGCAGCACGAGTTCGATCCCTGGCTTGCCAGGGAGCAACCCACATGGCGAAGCAGGCCTCTCCTGTCTCGCCCGCTGTTCCTCTCAGCAGTGTATTTTGGTTGTTCTATTCCCCACTCTGTCTCTGGTGAATCCTCTCACTCCCCGCATCTCTGGCCTGTACCCTAGCTCTTGTATGCATAAATAAATCTTTTTTAAAAAATAGAATTACAGTCTTAGTGAAGAGAGAGATTAAACACAGGACTGGAATGCAATGCATTGAGTCTGAGTAGATAATAGTTAAAAAGGTGATTAGTAAAATCATCATCTAGTTAAAAATGGTAGGGATTGAGACAGAAATCCATACCTTATAGAACCAATCTATAGAACCCTCTCCTAATAGATGCACATTGACCAAATGCTGAGGCTGTGTTTTATTTATCTTTATTTTTACAAGACTTTACTGCACTTTTTGATAGTATTCTTTTTAATTGACTAAATGAATAAGGCAGCTTTTTCTCCAGATCTTAAAACGACTAATGGTTTTCTAAACCTGGCTGTAGAGAAGAAGTACAGTTTGCCAAATATAGGGGAAAGAATGTGAAGTGGCCTGTAGTGTCTTAATATGCATGGTCCATTTAGGACAAAATGAATCGTCTACTGTGGTCCTAACTATTCTGAGATGTTACCTGTGTAAAGCTGGGATGAGAATTAAAGTCAGATTGTAAAGGCCTTGTGTTCAGGGGAGTGGGTCTCCATCAGGGAAGCAGTTGGGAGCTACTGAGAACTTTGAAGCTAGAGAGTGACACATCTTACAAATACCACTGCAGACTGCTTGGTGACTTCTGGCAATTAGTAGACAGTTGTAAAACTGGGCTGGCACAAGGGCAGGACAGTGAAGATAGAGAAGAGCCTCATGTGAAATATTTTTTGGAAAGAAAACATTCAACTTTCTAAGCAACCAACTTCCTCATAAACTCATAGCAAATTTCAGGCATACTCTGCTGTTAGAGTAATCAGAGAATAGTTTCAATAACTCTATGGGGGGGGCGGTTACTATGTGCTGGTACTAAGTTCCTTGTATATATCATTTCAGTGCTGACAACAACCCTATGAGATGGATACTATTAACCTCATTTTACTGATAAGAAACTGAGGCACAGAGAGGTTATGACTAGCTCACCAGTCTGTAGGATAGTCATCAAGTGAATAAATGACACAGTCACTACTGAATTTGGGTCTGGAGCCTGTATCCCAACCATTACCTTTATGTGGTTGAGAAATCAGGACATACAATTTTTTAAAAACTGTTTAGAAAGGGGGCTCCCTGGTGGCGCAGGCGGTTGAGTGCAGCACTGTGAAGCTGTCCGCAGCCTCTGCAGCGCGGGTTCGATCCCAACTGGCTGGCGAGAATCCAGCATGGTGCGGCAGACCTCTCGTGTCTCTCCTGCTGCTCCCCTCAGCAGTGTATTTTGTCAGTCTGCCTGTTCTGTTACCCGCTCTGTCTCAGGAAGAAAAGATTTTTCCATTCAGAACGTTTTCATCACTCAGGAATCTTTTCATGATCTGATTTCCACAGCGCTTTCTCCACTGTTTATCAGTGTAGCCAGCCTCCTTTCTTCTTCCATCCTTCCTGCCTGCTTTATTTTTCCCTCCTAAAATCCACACATTATCTCTAGAAACAAATCCCCACTTTTACTCAAACCATCTAAGAGACACCTGTGTTTGTAATGACTTTGGGCTGATTATATACTGTTACCTGCCTCAGTTTCTTCATTTGTGAAATGGATCCATACTCGTGTCTGCCTCAGGATTTCTGTGAAGATTAAATGAGTTCCTGTCTGTAATGTGCTTATATTTGGCACATTAGTACAGACTCTCAAATATCAACACTGATGGTGAGGACAACATTTTTTATGTAACAAAACTCCTAATCCTTTTTCTGTTGTCATCTAAGCCTTGCAGTCTTTGCTAACAGTGATACATAAAGGCTGGTGTGCTCCCCAGATAAGACATTAGCATTCCTCTGGTAACCCTGTGAAGTAACTGCTATTTCAGTTTTACAGATGAGAAAAGGGGCTTGGAGATAAGTTTGCATTGTACAGGAATGCCTCTCAGTGGGAACTGTTAAAGCCAGAGATGCAAGATGATGTCTTTTATTCTGACATTATCTGATGTCGTGTATTTATGGTAAAATTTAGCATTAATAATGATTTGATTCTCTAAGCTTAGTTTTTCCACAGACACCTGGACCTTACAAACCTGAATTCTCAATTTCATTTCCCCAATAAGGGATCCATGAATAACAAGGGTGGACAGTGTTGCCCCGATGTGGTAACAGTTTGCCTCCCTAGCCCGCTTGATCCTCAACATGCGCACCTTCCCATGGTCACAGCACTCTGGCCTCCTCATTTTTGGGGCACAGTTTGCACCTACTCCTCCGACCCATTCTTCTACAGTTCTAACATGTTCTTATTTTTTTCTTTACTTCCTCTTAACCAACTTTTCTATATCATTTAGGTTTCAACTTAGTTGTCTCTATCCACTTGTTCTTTCAGGATTTAGACTGCATCTCTGATAGAGATAAGTAGCAGGGCTTTTTCTGTAATGAATTTAGTAATTGAGCTCCTTTGGAGTAACTCAGCATTTGCTATTTAATATAAGAAGTTGCAGTTTTCCAGTCGTGAAATCAGATATTTCTGGAAAGGTGACTCATGGAAAGAGGTTTTCTAGTTCAGATGTTTGTGTGTGTCACCTTGGCAGAACTTTTAAATTATCAGATATTTTCAAATAATGGATACTGAAGAACTGTGAAGGTTGGAGATTGAGTTGGGCTTCAGACACAGAAGGAATCACTGTAAGTTAATAGATTTATTAAAATGTACCAGCTCATTTTGTCAAGAAAATGAATCAGACACTTGACTTTGCATTGTAACTGAATCATAAAAATTGATATATTCCTTACACCAGCATTTCAAAGCAACCCCCTTTAGCAAGATGCTATTTAAATTTTATCAAACTCACAATCCTATCGAAACCTATCAAAATTTATAGATAATAGGTATTGTCTGTCAGGCTTTGCAGACGCTCCCTAGTTCTTTGAGGTGGAAACTTCTCAACTTGGGTAACAGCTGTATCTGGGAATTGGGATAGCACCTGACACTTGGTGTGTGGTACTCAAGTTATTCATAACAATACAGCAGGAGCTTCTCTTTACGTGGTTTCATACTCTTCTCATGTACCAGATAGTGAGAGTAAAACACTAACAGAAGTTGCATATAATGTAAACTTGAATGACAGCAAAATAATTCAGACTGAATTTTTGGTAAGTTTTGATGCTTTTCAGTAGGGTTTGCAGTGTAATCACAGTTGGTAAAGTCACAGGTGACCACGAAGCTGAGATGCAGACAATGAAATGCTGCAGCTCCCATTTTAGTGGGTAATAGATGAATATCAAGCACTATAAAGGGTAGGATGGCATCCCTACCTGAATTGACCTTGAACTGCTCAGATTTATTGAATTGATACCTGGTTGGAGGATTGGCTGCAGTATGTAGTGTTAAAAGAAGGCACAGACACACACAGCCTGCCTGGTCAGTTCGTCAACTCAGGTGAAGAAATGCAAACAGTGGTTGATGATGTCAAGTATTATAAGTGGGGGGGCGGGTGATAACCTCTACCACTGAGTTACTGTCGAACTACTCAGATGTACTGAATTGATGCATTGGAAGTTTAGACATAGTAGCTTGATTCTTAAGTGTATTGTCCTTTGAGGAAAAAGAAAAGCTCCTATAGTTCAGTCAATCAGCCCAGGAGGTAAGGAAAGCCTTGGTCATGTCGAGTGTCACACTGTGCTTGACCATATTCTCATAGTGCCCGTGTGACTGAGCTAGTAGGGAGGAAAGGTAATTCCATGTTTTTCTGAATTGTTCTGGTCACAGATTTGAAAAATGACCATGTGCTTCTAACATAGGACTTGATAACAATCCAGTTTAGAAAGTGCTCGGAGCCATCCTTTCGTTTTTGATAAACTACAAAGCCCAGCAGATAAATGTGCTTTTCATCAACTGTAGCTTAGAGCCTCCTTCATCATTTGAGCTGCTTAAAATAGCAAAGGAACATGCCTAGGAAATGAAGTATATCACAGTCTGACTGGAGTGGGTTAGCACTTTACAGGGCAGACTCAGGAAACAGACGGCTTCCAGGCAAGGCCTGCTCTGGCTTGTGGGGTGGCATGTGTAATCACATCTGACGCTTTGTCCCAAGATAGCACTCCATTTTATTTTATTTTTTTAATATTTTATTTTATATAATTCTTACATCATTTTTCATCTTTGTACAATGTATGCATTTTCATTTTGGTTATATTCCCCATATAATTGCACCACCCCCCCTTATTTTGACTCTAGTTCTTCCTCTCCTTGTCCCTCCCTACTTCCCCCCCCCCCCACAGTGTGTCTCTGGTTTATAGTTGCTTGTTGATTTTGATTATTACTTTGCATTGATTAGTCTTTTTCCTGGTCTCTTATTTAGGTTTTCTAAATTTCTGCTATGAGTGAGACCATCTGGTATTTTTCTTTTTCTTTCTGACTTATTTCGCTGAGCATGATCCCTTCTACCTCCCTCCATGGTGCTGCAAACTGCATGTGTTTATCTTTTTTGATTGCTGAGTAATATTCCATTGTAGCACTCCATTTTATTTAGCACTCCGTTACTTTCGTGGAAACCCAGGATGACTTCATTTATTTTTTTTCTTTAAAGGCAATTGCTTTTCAAAAAATTTTAAGGCATCACTTTTGAATATTCAAAATTTAGGAATAATTAGCAGGAGAGGTCACGAAGAATGAGCAGAACAGGTGATCCCATAGCTAGAATGGGACACAGTTGTTGCACTGGGCTCTTAGTCACCTACTTAGGCAAAATCAGAATGGGGTGGACAGCGGGCTGCAGTGGGTAATGGATGCTTAGAGATTAGTTCCTTTTTTAATTCAATCTGTGTTAGGCTGTGTAGTGAGTATTTTTGCATTAGTTCAGTGCCCATTGTCTGAGTTGACTGGGATTCAGGTACACTAGCCTGTCACCCTCCGCCTTTCCTGTTGTGGCAGGTTTTTTACTCTTCTGAACTTTAGAATCATCCCTTGAGTGAACAGAATAATAAAAGCAACTTACAGAGTGTCATAACGTTTAAAAGAGAATACATAAAAGTGTTTTAAGTCATATCCAGCTCTAAATGTGAGCTAGTTAGTGCTGTCATTACTCTGGAGAAGTTGTAAGGCACGCAGGACTTTGACCACCTTGGAGATAGCCTGCTCCTGACAAATCCTGGCACGTGAAGCACCTGCTGTAACCAAGACCCCAGGCAGAGTTACAGCGGAAGCAAAATGCAGTTTCCCCTCTCTGGGTTTTGCCATCCTTTTGGGATCCCCTTGAAATTTGTCTTCTGAGTTCACAGTATTGTCATCTGCCCTCTGGGTATTGACAATGATTCTTAGTGCTTCCATTGTGCTTTTCACATGATGCCTCATTTACTTATCATAACAACCCAGCTAGAGTAGGTACTGTTTGTATCCCCACTTCACTCAAAAGAAACTGAGACCCAGAGGATTAGATAACTTGATGTTGTTAGAAAGAAAGCTTTTGGCCTTCTTTCTAGTGTAGCTGAAAAAATGTGAAATTTGCAGCCAGTTGTGTGTGAATTCATCAAGACAAAACACTAGATGTCAGTGTTGTCACTTTGACATTTTCCCCAGAGCTGGCAAAACTTCTGCTTTTAATCATCCAGATATAAGTCTCTGACACAAATTTTGAAGCCATTATGCCTCTTTACACTTAGGTAAACACTCACTAGAAGAAATACATTTCAGGGAGTTGTTTCTTGTTATTAGTACCTGTGCAGCTACTGACGAGGAGTACAACACATGGCATAATGTATTCGTTTTTCAGCTATACTCTCGCAGTTGTTTTTGGACACACTTTTCATGGAGCCCTAGTTCTTTGAGATGCTTCTGGTGGGCGATTGTATGGCTGGAGTCAGCTGTACACTAAACACAGAATTTCATTCAGGATAATGCTATTAGCGTCTGTTTAGTAAAATTTAGATGGTTTTTTCATTTGACAGACCATAATACACTTATATCACCTGATTTGCATGTCATGGCCTAGAATCACAACTCTTCAGATTTCTTAAACTTACCTAGCATTCAAAAAAATACAACGTATCATCCAAGATATAAAGAAGCCTTCAAATGAATATGTGGGAAATTAATTTCTATTTTTTAAAAATTTTTAAATTAAATATGCAGCACATTAAGGCAATAAAATTACTGGTAACTTCTTGCTCTTAACATTTTCTTTAATATTTTTGATACCATCAGCATATTAAAAGATCTTGTTTTTAAAACAATATATTATTTTGCTTTCTGTGTTTAACTCTTAATTTTATGTAATGTTCTGTTAATTTTTTGAAGCTACTCATTTTTACTGTGTTTGGTTCATTTTATATATGTGCATAAAATGTTATGCGTTCTCTGTTTTGTTTGCTGTTTTCTACTGTTTACAAATTTTTCTTTGACATGTATTAAGTATTTAGTTTCCGTATTTTTCATGTCATGAGTTCTCAGCAATTAAAAAGTACAGTATTATACTAAAATAAAAATAAAATTCTAAGTGTTACAGTGACTAATAAAAATCAGGTCTTCAGCAATGCCCCTAATTCGTGGCAAAAGTTAAGAGAGTGAAGATCACTCAAAAGTTAACAGCTAGGGGCCTCCCCGGTGGCGCAGCGGTTGAGCGCTGGGTTGCGAAGCTGCCCGCAGCCTCTGCGACGCAGGTTCGATCCCCGGCTGCTCCCCGGCCACCAGAGGAGGGTCCCACATGGCGCGCAGACCTCTCCTGCCGCCCGCTGCTCCCCTCAGCAGTGTACTTCGGTCCTTCTGCCTGCTCTGCTCCCCGCTCTGCCTCTGGTGAATTCTCTCACCCTCCCGCGCTTCTGACTGTACCCAGTGCATGTATAAACAAACAAACAAACAAATAAATAAATAAAACATGCCTCTATTAAAAAAAAAAAAAAAGTTAACAGCTGACTGAGATGTTACTGTGTCTTTTCTGTATCATGGAAGCACTGATTTTCTTGGTAGATTAACGTTTTTTTTTGTTGTTGTTACTTGTTCTTAAAATAATCAGTAGTTTCTTCACGTAGTGTCAGGTCACAGTTAAGGTACATACCCCGAAACCAGTCCCATGTCCGCACCCTCCGCCACCTTGGCACTAGGAAACGGGGTGAGGGCTGTTAGATTTGTTTCTTCCACCTGGTCCTGGGGCTGAAGCTGCTGCGGCCTCCCTTGTCGACATGACTGGGCCAGATTTGGGGAGCTGATGGCAGTAGACTGAGGGGAGGTGGTGTGTGTTCTCCATTGCTGCTGCTGTGCAAGTTGGGAAAGTTCCTTGGGAAAATAAGACAGAGAACTGCTAGCTTTATGAAGGCTCCCGGCATCTTGTGATGACCTTGGAAGTCTCCACCTTTGGGATTAAAGATGCATTTCATCCTACTTTTAGGTTCTGTAAAAAGCTATGGATCGGAAAAGGATCACTCTTCTGATGATGATGAAGCAATAGAAGCTGACAATGAGGAGGAAGTTGAACCCTGTGACGATTACAGTAAAAATGCTGCAGAATCCAGTGCTGGAACTAATGCTGGCTGGGCGGATGCCATGGCTAAAATCCTTAACAAAAAAACTCCTAAAAGTAAGCCCACCATTCTGGTCAAAAACAAAGAGCTGGAAAAGGAAAAAGAGAAGCTAAAGCAGGAGAGACTGGAGAAAAGAGCACAGGTGTGTCCTGCCATTTGTTTTGTAGACTGGATCGTCTAGTTCTTGGCTGTGGTTCCTCTCCATGTTCATCCAACAAACATTCTGTTTTTAACTTAATTTTCATGTGGGTGTGGATAGCCAAGGTGAAGTCCAGAAACCCAGGCTGAAGTGCTCCAATGAGCATGCTCACTCTTTAACCATCGAAGCAAAGCAATCCAAGTATGAACGCTTTTCAAAATCAAGTGATAATACATATGGCCATGACTCCTGGGCACTTTAGCTGTCCCTTTTCTAACTTTATTAGGTTCTAAACTAATAGATTTTCATGTTCGTTATATTTTGCTAAAAAGCCTGTTTATAATTTAAGTCTGTGAAGCTGTTGTCAGGGGTTGGTTATAATTCTGAAAATTTTTGCACTGCCAGATAAACTTGAATAGCTATACCTTTTGTTAAATCACTGATGGTAGAGGCTAGATTAGTACAGTCTGTTAATTAAAGGACAGAAGTTGGGCTTGTTTGCTGTAGCGTATTGTAAAGATAAACAATAATAATTCTATATCCCTAAACACTTACTGAATATTTCTGTGCCTAAAGTACTTTGTTACTGAAATAGGTATCATTTTTTAATGAAAGAAAAATAACTTTCTATATTGTACTGGCAGTATTAAAAGTACTGATTTCCAAGAGGTATGTTTTAGGTAAAAATGAAAGAAAAATGGATTTGAATCAGTATGCAGTTCTTTTTAACTCCTTTCTCCCTTGTCTCATTTCACAATGAATGTTTTCTTTGTTCTTAATGCTAGTTGCTTTATGTGAGAGTCTTATAGAAAGACAAAGCTTTTCAGGTGTTGCTTTTAGAAACTTAGTGTATTGTGTAATTCATTCAGTATTCTCATAGTACATTATTTAAGATACATTTTAAATCTTGATTACCTGGCAACAGCTGTGAGAGGCTTTAGAACTCTGAGAATCCTTAATCCCTTCAAGTGCCAGTGTTTAAGGAGATTTAGAGCAACGTTATGAAGCGAAGAGGAGTGAGTCTCCTGATTGTTCTAGGCCAGGGCTGAGAGGCTGGAGAGGATACTGGCTCCAGAAGGTGGGAAATCACGGTGACCGAGCAGCGGCAAAGGCTGTCTGCATAGCCCAGTGGAAGTCAGTGTTGTTTGATGTTAAGTAAGTATTACCAATTTGCAGAGTATCAGGCACTTATTTCAACTCATAGGTATACAAATACATCTCAAGGTTAAAAAATGTTTGGGGTATTATTCATGCCAATTAAAATACCCCAAGGGGATAATTAAGAATCAATGGCTTTAACCTTAAAAGTAAGATTTTTTTTTTTTTAATTTGTGGCATAATATGATGGTGAATTTTAGGACAGTTAAGATAAAGCATCTGTTTTGGGGGATGACTTCCATTAGCAAGGAATCAGGCTGATTTTTACAGTGATGGCAGAACTTTGGCTTTACTGTGATTAAAAATTTTCATTAATGCAAAATGAGACATAGATGAATGGAGAAGAGGAAGAGATAAAGAAGACTTCTCCATCAGCTATAATCATTTCGATGCTCACCAACTTTTCAGTGATTAGTTCAGACTTTTCAGTGATTAGTTCAGTGTATTCAGTGCTTTTGCTGTTTGGTGGAATGTTGGCCCCAGTAGAGGTTCTGGGGAAACTTTTTGTGGAACAGGTCCTGGGACCAGGCTTCCACTGGCAGGCACTTTCTAATAAGACCATGCTGTCTACAGGATTTTCTCTTACCTCCTGACTCCCTTCTACTTTAATTATAGCGCAGAATCAGTTTGCTGTAGTTTGTGGTTGATGTTCCCTTAATGGCAAGGATATTATGCTGGAAGAGGTAAAGTAGATTTACGTGCTTTTGTGAAATGAAAAGTAGTCTAAGTGGGATCTGTCTGTATATGATGCTATTTGTTTAAAAGCTGATTTGAGGTCTTAATGATTCTGTTTCTGAGAAGCTTCTGAGAAGAGAAAAGCAGTGTGTTCAGACCTAGGCTCTTAGGGGTCTTCCTGCTCAGTCTGACCTGGTGATTCTGGCAGGCGGCGACTCTCTCATCCTTCTCTGGTCCTGCCTCTGAGCATGCTGGCAGCGCTCCAGGCCCCTGCTGTCAAGAGCCTGACAGCAGTTCACATTATACCTCTCACATGACATGCTGAGTGCTAACCACAGGCTCCCTGAGCTGAACCCCAAAAAGTGTGGGTTTTGTTAAAGTCCCTATGACAGACTAAGCCCGAATGATTTATTACCTTTGTCCTTTCATGGAGTATCATATCAAAGTATGCTGCACTTTCAAAAATGCCTAATATTCTCTCACACAACAATATTTATAACACAGCTTGATAAGAAGCGGGAATGGGAAATGATGTGCAGAGTGAAGCCAGATGTTGTCAGAGACAAAGAAACCGAGAGAAATCTTCAGAGAATTGCAACAAGGTAAGACAGTGTTTTGCCCTTTAAAAAATAAGTTTAATAAAGCTTTGATAGTGATCCTTCTCTGAGTAGGTTTGATTTTTAAGTTCTGTCTTGTCAGAGCCCAGTGATTTATATCCAGGCTGCCTGGTTAATAACTGAATTCGACCAAAGATTTTGCACATCTCATGTGGCAAAAATATATTGTGCTAAGTGTATATTTGTTCTGAACCTATTTTTTTTTTAATCTGAAACTGATCTTGCTTTTATAATCATAAGAACAGTGTAATCAGTCCTCTTACAGCATTTCTCTAGTGATGGTTATCTAAATGTCTAGCCTAGATGATTGTTTTGGTGATTTGGCATGGCATCCTTGGCATGATGCCTCACCCAGTGAGCAGCTTCCTGTTATCCTTTCACTCTGCATGTGTCAGGGCACCAGGACTGATCTGATGCCCTCTGTGCCCAAAGATAAATATAATCTGGTGGCTGCTGGCTGGTCACTGTCTGCTCCCTGTAGGAACTATAGGAGGAGTAGAGGTTTGTCCCATGTGGTAGAAACATAGCACCGGTGATTGTCTAGATGAACTTGGGTGGAGATTTCACAGAGGAGATGACACTTGGTTGCTACTTAAAGAGTAAGGCAGTTGCATTGAGCGGAATTACTTTTAAGTTCTTGGTTACGTTATTGGGGTCATGTTCTAATCTAGCTGGTTGTTGAAAATGAGAGAGTGAGGTGTGGTGGTTTAGAGTGTGAGCTATGGAGCCAGCCTGCTGGGTTCAAAACCCAGCACTGACCCTTGTTAGCGGTGTGTCCTTGAGAATGCTACTTCATTTTCTTTGTCTCAGTTTATGTATCTGTAAAAGCAGAAGAGTATTTTACCTCCTCTGAAGAGCTTCCTGATAAGTGAGTTCATGCATTTAAAGAACTTTAAGTAAAGTGCAGCAGTAGCATATGAGGGCAATACCTTAAATTTTATACGTGGGGCCGCACACTTGCTCACCTTGGACCCAGCCCTGCTGTGGAGGATCTGGTATTTTACCTTCCTTAGAAGCCAGTTAGTTGACCTATTGAAGTTTCCAGGATGCAGGGGAGGGGGGACACAAGATTTCTGGGTTAGTGACAAAGGACTTTATCAGCCATGGCAAAAACATCCCCTTGCTCCACAGGGCAGCACAGCGTACAAGGAAAGGTTGGTGGTAGAGAGCAGGAAGCAACAAGCCTGCTCTTTGCCTGTGGGGAGACATTGCCATGGTTTCAAGTTTGCTTAATGCAGACACAACCCTGAGAAATGGCTGGGTATTACTTCTGAAAAAAGAAATTCTTTATTGTGGAAAAAAATGAACAAGGATGTAAAATAATAGTATATTATAAAAATATTAAAAAATGAAAGCAAGCAATGTCTGTGTAAATAGCAGGCAGAGCTTTGCATCCTTGAAAAACGCTGCAGGAATGTGTAGGGATCTGGGGGGCTCATGGTAAATAGCCTCTCCCAGTGATGATTATAGCGCGAAAATAAATAGAGTGGAGAATTTCAGAGCTGGAAGGAACGCTAGTGATCTAAACCAGAGCTACCCAGTCAAAATATAAAAATTCTCTTATATTGAGAAACAGAAGGGGTGAAATCAATTTAAATTTATTTTACCCAATATATTCAAATTATTGTTTTGATTTGTAGTCAGTATAAAACAATCATCCCTGTGATTTGTACATTCTCTTTGTCATATGACGTTGTCAGAAGCCAGTAGTGCTCACACTTGGATCCCTGACCCACCACCTTGCACCACGTGTCACTCGTGGCTCAGTGTCACTCATGGCTGTTGCAATGGACGCCATTGTCTGAATCTTCCAGTTCATCTTTGAATGAGCTCCACTACAAAAGTAAACATTTTTCAAGATAGAATTTGGAATTAGTTTTACATTATAAGAGTTGCAGATGATCTAGTTGAATGCTTTTAAAACTACTAGAATGTAATTTTTCCTATTTAGAGATGAAATTGTGATCCAGGAAATTTTCCTACAGTTAGATGGCCAGGCAGCTACCTGAGAGGCTGTGCTTTTGTGTTACAAGTAATTCTTAGTTCTCTGATTGCACAAAAGGTGATTTAAAAAGAGTAAAACTAAAGATAAACACATGCAGCTTGCAGCAACATGGATGGCGCTGGAAGGGATCATGCTCAGCGAATAAGTCAGAAAGAAAAAGAAAAATACCGGATGGTCTCACTCATAGCAGGAATTTAGAAAACTTAAATAAGAGACCAGGAAAAAGACTAATCAATACAAAGTAAAAAATCAAAATCAACAAGCAACTATAAACCAGAGACACACTGGGGGGGCGGGGCGGGGAAAGGAAGGACTAGAGTCAAAATGGGGGGGGGGTGCAATTGTATGGGGAATATAACCAAAATGAAAATTCATACATTGTGCAAAGATGAAAAAAGATGTAAGAATTATATAAAATAAAGTATTTAAATGAAAAAATAAAAATAAATAAAAAGCAAAACTGGAAGAGAAAAAAAAAACCACGTATCAGCTCACATATATTTATTATTTATTACCTACTCAGAAATTATATTCATTGTTCAAATTCTGATATATTTAACCACTCATTCAGTGCTTTTGCCTGTTGAATGCTGGCCTTTTTTCTAAGCTGTGAGAGCACCTTGCTCCAACCCTCAGAGCCTATGTTCTGGTGTAATTGCACTTTACTGTCACCATTCTGCTCTGTTCTCTAGAGGAGTGGTGCAGTTATTCAATGCTGTCCAGAAGCATCAAAAGAACGTGGATGAGAAAGTGAAAGAGGCCGGGGGCTCTGTGAGAAAGCGTGCTAAGTTGATATCAACTGTCTCCAAGAAAGATTTCATCAGTGTTCTGAGAGGGATGGATGGTGAGAAAAGTTCACCTGGGAAAAGCCCAAAAGCCAAACAGGTAAGGCTTTTTATATGGAATTCAGCGCATGACTTTCAGTTCTTAAGCCCAGAGCTTTTAAGGGAGAAAAGCACACTATGAAATATTTTTTAAAGATTTTGTTAATAATTCTTTATGCCCACAGTGAAATTTCAAAGTTTGGGTCCTTAAATTTCATAATGATTTATTCAGGATGGAAATTGTCAGTTAACGTCATATTCTTGCTCTGAGACTAGGAGCCAACAGATTCTGGTACTGCTGTTAGCGATGGAACTATCTCCTCTCTGAAATCCTGGCTTGTGTACTTTTTGGAGAACAGAAGCATAAGTGAAGGCTACAGCTTCAGTTTGTTGTAGTTGTGACAGCATATACCTTCTAGGATGTGCCCAAGAAGAGTGCTTTGACAGATCTGGGGGGAAGTCATCCTTGCCCTGAGACAGCTTTACTGATGCTGGGCCAGCTGGGAGGTGGGACAGCCTGGTCAATGACTTTGTTTTCCTTTTTAATGTACTAGGCAAAAGGTTCTGATAGGTAGTCTCAAAAGTGCTTGATATTTGTTGCCAACAGAACGTACTTTGGTCAGGAAACAAGTTTTTGTCATGTTTTTTTGTTTGTGTTTGGGAAAACAATTGAAACCCAGGCAAGAATTTCATGCTAACCTAGGATTGAAGTATTTTTCAAGTTCCTTAATTACCATTTTACCTAATTCTGGCAAAGGTTTTCTAAGCTATTTATTTAACTTTATCTCTCTCATGACTATCAAAGGAACCAAATTGTATGTTTATAAAATAATGATTCTCACTGGTGCTGCTATTTTCAAGCATTTGTCAGAAGTAATTATAAACACATGAGTACTGTGTTTGGGGATTTATAATTTTTTAGTTAAGAACAGGCTGCATTCTCGCTATTGACATTTCACTGGAAGAACTGGAGAATGATGATTAGCAATAGATGAGAAAGCTAGTGGGAAGATGAAAATGGAAAGACTTTTTTTCCCTGTTGGTATTAAATTAACGTTTTATAGATGCGTTGTTTTTGCTTTGGAATCATTTTTTTTCCATGAATTATGAAAATATGTGAAGGGTCTTTTCCAATGGTATCATTGCGTTTTCTTTCTTACTGTTTGCACTTTGGTCCTTGACTGTCTTGATTTTCTACTTCAGTGATCATAGGCATACTTGTAATCTGGGACATGAGATTGCTTGAGATGTAAACCAGAGTGGCTTTGCTCTAAAAGTAGTTTGTTTCTAGAACTCCCTGCTCCATGCCAACAACATCCTGGCACATTTCTAGTTAATAGGTTTGTTTTCATTTTGATTTCATATTTATGGAAAACAACCAGACTTGTTTTTTATTTTACCTGAGTTTACATCTAAGTATCTATAAAAGTACTATAATGGGGCCTCCCTGCTGGTGCAGCGGTTGAGTGCTGGGCTGCGAAGCTGCCCGCAGCCTCTGCAGCTCAGGTTCGATCCCCGGCCACCGGGCGAGGGTCCCACATGGCACGCAGACCTCTCCTGCCACCCGCTGCTCCCCTCGGCAGTGTACTTCATCACTCTGCCTGTTCTGCTCTCCGCTCTGCCTCTGGTGAATTCTCTCACCCTTCCGCGCCTCTGACTGTACCCAGTGCTTGTATAAATAAATAATAAATAGATATTTAAAAAAAAAAAAGTACTATAATGTTTGTGTTTAGATAAGTTAACGCCTTAGAATTCTGATAGACAATAACTTCTTCAGGTAAGTAAATAGAACTAATAGAACTGCATGCCAGTTCTCAGTAATGTAAATTAAGCGACTATGGGGGGGAATTTCAAAGTAACTGATACTACCATTTAGTACACAGATCACAGATCGATATATGGGTTGATTTGTCATGATGGACTTTTAAGGCAGTTGAAGAAGAGGGAAGGGAATAGATTTGTTGTGCTAAATAAAGCATGATTCGGAAGTGAGTCATGGGTTGAGAAGTGGACAAAGAAAGTTATTAAGTACAGGGTAAGAGTTCCCCTTTTCTCTTATTTTACCTCATTGTAGCATGACTGCTGTAGCTCCCTTTCCTAATACATTCCTCTTCCCCTCCTCAAACAGAATGACAGAAGAGCTTTTATGGAGGTTGCTCTTTGTCCCTTCCTTGAAGGTAACGGTATCCAGGCCCATAGGCCTTTTATCCTGCAGGTAGTTACACTATGTGGAGTCTTCAGAATCTGAAGTCCATCCATATATAAACTTGATATATCAGGATACCAATCTGAGGATACCTTTATTGTAGTGTCTTTATCTCCATTACCCAGCTATACCTGTGGTTCATAGTTGTGACACTGAAGTCTTATATTAAAAAAATAAAAACGAGCCAGTGGTTTTATATTGAGCAAAGCTGGATAGAGTTGTAATAATATAACATGTTGGATTCATTATAGTCCGTATACTTTAGGAGTGCTGTTGGTGGTGTGTGTGTGTGTGTGTGTGTGTGTGTGTGTATACACACACACACACACACACATATATATATATATATATATATATTTTAACTCCTTAGGAATACTTATGGCATAGAAATTAACTTTTAAAAACCTCCTTCCAGGTATAAGGAGCTTTGAGACATTATGACAAAGGTTTCTTAACTCTGCCAAGTTGCCAAATAAGTCACTTTTCTCAGAACTTTCTTTTTTTCAGCATTAAAATTTTATTTATTCCAAAGCAGTTGGAGCACAGTTTCAAAACTAAATGAGTGACAGAATAACCATTGCTCTTTCCCATCCATTTCCACCTTGTATTGCCCCTTCACTCCCAAGATAACCAATTTAAACTCAGCTTTCTTCTAGTATTTTCTTCCATAACTTAAATAATACACTATTTCTTACAAATATTAGATATTATCTCTAATGGAAAATAATTTCTCTTCGACCCTATACTTCCCATACTCTGTCCTTCCAATATAGTATATTAATGTTTTTGTCTAAATCAGTATTTAGAGTAAACATTGTTCGCAGCTGCGTAAAGTAATGTACAATAATACTGCTTTCTTCCTTCAACATTATTTCCTTACAGTTTTTGTTTCCCTGGAGTTAATTTTTACCTCGTTGCTGTTGTTTGTGTGTGTGTGTTGTATTCATTTGTTTAGTTTTATGTGCACCAAAGTTTTCCCATACTTCCCAAAGCAACCATTAAGCCCTCTCAGTATTATTTTTTTCATGGTCATCTTGCTATTTAATCTAAACTGTCATTCTTTGTACTGTCTTTTTGCTACTTTGCTTTATTACTGTCCTGGGAATTCCCTTTGCCTCTTTCCTGTGTGGTAGCCTGCTTCTTAAACTAAGGATTTTTTTTGTCTTAACTTTTGCCCTCATTTTGATGAGGTCACATTTATCAGCTTTCTGGAAAAGTGGGTAGGTATCATCTTTTATTGATGTGTTGGCTGCACATATGTGGTGAGTAGAAGGGTGTGTTCACCCCACCACCACCAAATGCTTAGTCCATGTTTTAATTTCCAGAATCCGTACATGTATCTTATTTGGACAGAGGGTCTTTGCAGAGGTAGGTAAGGATCTTGAGGTGAAGAAATCATCCTGAATTAATCTGCAAGGGTCCTAAATCCTTATAAGTATCCATATGAAAAACACAGAGGAGAGACTTCGTAGACAGAAACAGAGGGGGCAGTTGACCATGGAGGCAGTGGTTGAGTGATGTGACCACAGTCAGAGAAAGCCGCCAGCCGCCAGAAGCTGGAGGAGACAGTGGCTTCTCCAGAGCCCCCAGAGGAAGTGAGGCCTTGGCAAATTATAAACTGTAGGAGAATAAATTGCTGTTGTTTTAAGCCACCCACTTTGTGGTAATATGTTATAGCAGTCACTAGAAGCTAATTAATGGAAATGTCCATGTTGGAAATTATTTTCCCTCAGAAATATGAAGTTATTGCTCGATTTTCTTTTAACTTTCCTCCAACACTATTCAGATTTCTGACTCTTTACTCTTTAGGAGCTTTAGCTTTGCTATTTAAAAAATTTCTGAAACATGAGCTTTTTATCAAGATATTTTTAATCCTCTGATCCTGCTGACTCAGATAATATTGTTACCCTTAGAAATTGTTTTATCTTTGTTAATTTTATTGTATGCAGGTGTTACTTCTGGAATAAAGTATTTTTGAACTCATGTTAGAAAGCTTTAATTAGTGGCAAAAAAGGAAGCATAATTGCTTTTTAAAGATCATTTTTAGGATAAGAGAATTCTAAGACTTGCAGGTATTCTAAGAGATGTCAAACTGACATATAGTCACTAGTTACTGTACTTTATTTCTTGGACCTGAGCCTGAACACTGTACAGGACAGGAGAAAGATAGTTGATTGGCTTATTTCAGGGGAGATAACAGATTATATCTGTAAATCAGAAAGTTTTCACTAGAATTTAAGGCAATTACTATTATATATCTATAGAAAATGAGCTCTTTAATTACATTTGTAATTTTTTTTAATAACAGTTGAATATCTCTTATCATACTAAGGTCATTTGTATAGAAGATATACATCCCCTTAATAAATGTAAACTCACTTCTCCTTTGGCATTTAGCAATCTTTTTCTTTCTCTTAAATTCTTCATATTGCAAAACTTATGTGTAGAAGTAAGTCACGTGGTGAGTTCACTACCCAGTACCCACATCTCAACAATGCCCATTATTTTCTCTGTTCACTGTCATTTGTGTCATAATCTTGTTAAAGCATTATTACAGACTTGGTTTATTTTCATTTCGTTTTACTTGTATTTCTGTGAGGCAAGGCCATGAAAAGGGACACTATTAGTGGAAGTGAAAGACCACTTTTTCAAAAAAAAAAAAAAGAAAAAAGGAAGATACTTCAGGAAAACAAATAAAACTTTGGTGTAAAGTATTGTATGTCAGATTCCTTGGCGGTATGGTTCTATGGAATGAATCAGTCCACCAAATATATGGAAGAAAGAAAACAAACAATTTGTAAATTGTTACAAAAAGTGTTGCAGATGGTATAGGTGTTGCTCCTGGAATTAGAGTCATTGGTGGGGAAGTTCTAAGAGAATGTTCATAGTTCAGGCCCTTAGGAATCCTGCGGAAGATTGTAAGAACTTCTCTTTGAATCTGAAACAAACAGTGGAGACACTAGTTGATCGTTAGACTCCTCAAGTCTGTAACTAAAGGTACTTTGAGTGAAATGCTTTGAAAAAGTGTTGTTCATCATGTAATAAGAACTCTGATGGTAAGGAGAGAGGAAGCACTAATGAGTAATATTTCTGTTGAAGTGTTTATCTTCACACTAAAGAATCTGATTAAACCACAGATTACAAGTGTTCAGTGACTTTGAAACTAGAATATATTGAAACAAAGTCTTTGAAAGCATTTACAAGAAACAGAGTAAGCATCAGAGACAGGAGCCAAATGAATAGAGATTTTCACTAGTGATAATTGCAGGTAAAGGATCTGGTGGGCCTCCTGCATAGCCTTGGGAAGGCACACCTGGGCAGCTGAGCAGGAAGAGACCTGCCAGTCCTTGTGCTACCAGAGGGGCTAAGGCCTACCTGTTTTCATTTTCCATGTTCTTTACATTTTTCTTGCTATTTTTCTTCCATAGAGATTGGAATGTAGGGTGTTTGCTGATGATGGGTAGGGAGCTAGGGAAAGGGATTCTGAGGAAGTAAGTTGGGGTCAGATTTTCAGTCTCTATTCTGTTAAGGAATGTGAACTTTAGTCCTTAGGCATTTTGGGGCTAGTTATAATTTTTCATCCTGTACTTAAGCGGATCAGTTTTGCTATTTTTGAGGAAAAGTAGATTGAAGAATGGAAAGGCCAGCCAGTGGGAGAGAGGGAAGGAGGCTATCCTCAAAATCAAAGCAGCTAAGTACCTGGATACAGCAGGAAGGGGCGGGGTACCGACTGGAAAAGAGGAACCTATTTGTGCAAAGAGGGACTTGATTTCTTGATTTGGAACTAAAGGAATGAGGCGTTAGGAGAGTCAGGAATGGTGACACTGTCCACTGTAAAGGGCGGAACATGTTTGCCATGTGAGGCTTTTGGAGGTGATGTCTACCGCAGGTTGTGATGAAACAAGAAGGATAGTGGGAAAGACCAGGTAAAAGGACAGCTCAGGGAGAGACCCAGGAAGTTTATAGGTCCGAGGTATTATCTGGACATTCTCTAATCTAGGACCTGTGACTCCCTCCTTTGGGCCAAGTAAGAGCAGCACCAGACCATCCTGTGTTGGGTTGAGCTGGGATTCCCTGGTGTCCAGCTTGAGTGATTGCTTTAAAAAGATCAGTTGTCTAGGGCCTCCCTTGGTGGCTCAGCGGTTGAGTGCTGGGCTGCGAGGCTGCGGGCAGCCTCTGCAGCACCGGTTCGGTCCCCAAGGGTCCCACATGGCGCGACAGACCTCTCCTGCCGCGCCCACTGCTCCCCTTAGCAGTGTGTTTCGTCGGTCTGCCTGTTCTGTTCCCTGCTCTGGCTCTGGTGAATTCTCTCACCGTCCCACGCTTCTGACTATACCCAATACTTGCATAAATAACTAAACAAACAAATAAAGAAATAAATAAATCTTTAAAAAGAAAAAAAGATCAGTTGTATATAGGATATTATTTAAGTGAACAAAAAAACCCTTTATTTTACATAAGAAAGGTTTTTGTTTAAAAAAGTTTCTTTTAAACATTATACTTCATTATACTTACTTCTTATACTTCATTATACTTACCTCTCTATAGAGTTATACTTACCTCTCTATAGAGTTGTTTTCCCGATATGTTGAATAATCAGTATGCAAAATGTGCAGGCATTAATTTTTTCGCCTTAACTTCAAAGATGTAGTCATTCCTTTTGCTCTAGAATCCAGATTTCTTGGGTTTTGAAGTGTCTGTTTCTGTAAAAGTAGAACTGAAGCAAAAGTGATGTGTTTTAAGTCCCTGAGT
This sequence comes from Talpa occidentalis, assembly GCF_014898055.3. Taxonomy (NCBI): domain Eukaryota; kingdom Metazoa; phylum Chordata; class Mammalia; order Eulipotyphla; family Talpidae; genus Talpa; species Talpa occidentalis. The sequence continues at coordinate 90,757,892 of NW_023605194.1, read as the reverse complement.
CTCAAAGCAGAGTGTGCTGGCAGCTGTTAGGAAAGCTTGGTTGTCTGTTACTTTTACTGTGAAATTGCATGCTTTTTGCAGGTTCCATGTATTCAGAATTGCCAGTACAGCACCTTAGATTTTTGTTCATACAGGTCACAATAACGATTTTGCAACAAGAGAAAATACTACCTGGTTTCTGTAAGAAAGTGGTTTCCTTAGTGATTGCAGGACAAATTTCAATAGGTAGCACAGGGGGGAGAAAGTTTCTGGAAGAGGCTAAGTGAGTATTTTTTGTGAATTTGTGATATGAACACTTTAAATGTCATACACAGAAACAAGTTAGGGGGTGCAGTTTTGCATATGTTCCTTATAAATGCTGCCACCTGAGTTTTCATAGCTTGTGTTAGTGGTGGGGATGCTTCACTTAGACAAAGACTCAGACTGCTGTGTACTTTTACACTGTACCTTTCTTCCTTCTGGTTCCTGGACCCCTTAGCTCCTGCTCCCAGAGGGGAAAACCTAGGCCTGGAGGATGCCTTCCAGGGCCAGAGGTGGTCCTTCTGCAGTTTTCAGGAGTTCTTCTGTAGAGTGAGGGGTGTGCAAGGCCCGCGGGACTGGGGAAAGACTGTCCTCAAGTTGCCCCTGCCTTGCAGGGCAGCTGTGTTTCACTCTCACATAAAAGCTGCTTCAGCTGGAATGTGTGGAATTCAAACTTTGTAAATAATTCTGCTTAATGTTTGTTTACTGAAAATGCCTAAATAGATGAGAGTTTAGACAAAAGAGAGACTCCAAGTTGAAATGAGTACGAGCAGGATTGTGTGCATCGCTGTGGTGGGGACAGTGGGACGCCCGTTTCTCGTGTTCACTCTTATAAAATATGCTGTGTTTAGTTGTCATGTACGATGGTCTTGGATTTGAATGACCCTCGTAAGTGAAGTGAACTTGGTTTGCAATATAATCCCTGCAGCATTTTACTTGGAATACTATAGGTATACTACCGGTATAAAAATTGGAGTAAGGACTAATTACAGAGCAGCTGTAGAAATCCTTAGTTACTATTAAAATAAAATTTCGTAATAGTTCCCTCTATCTGTGGCCCTGTTTGAAGAATGTTCTCCCTGTTTGCAGTGCTGCCTTGGCTGCCTATATGTCATTTCATCAGTGAGGCTGAGGCTCGTTTAAATTATCCTGCACAAAGTGAATGTTGTGCCAGGTTTTTGCACCCATCCTGCTTTCTTAAAAACCCAAAGAATATTTTAGTGTTTTCTGCTAGAAATCACCCCTTGAGGTGGAGGCCAGTGAGGCTGTTGCGGGGAGGGGTGTATTATAGATCACACACACCATGGTGATGGCCAGGGCCTTTGGGAGCAGGCAGCTTCCTGGGTTCAAAACACCCCCTCTGCTGTTGACTGCCCATGGGTGACCACTGACTCCAGGCCTTAGGTCACCAGTCTGTTTAAAATCATCACCCTTGGAGGGGTAAACTGAGTGCAGGCAAAGTGCAAGAACAGTGCCTGGTCTGTTTTATTCTAGATCAGGCCCTTACAACCCCACCCTTCCACACCCTTTTTAAAGATTGTATCATCATCCAATACCAATATTCTTAAAGAATGAATCCAGGATCTGAATGTTCCTGATTGTTTCCTTGTGATATCTTTGAGCTTGTTCCTCTATGCCATCTTCCTGTGAGCAGAAAGTTAGGACCAGGGTCACGATTTGGGCCAGTCACTTAGCAGAGCTGTTCCACAGGTGGCCCAGACACTGTACATTTACTATCCCATCACCTAGAGACCCATCAGCTCTTCATTTGATTAAACAAATGTCTCCTCCTTAAAGGTGCAGTTGCCCTCCTGTTGGAAAGTAATTTCTGGAATAAGTACTTGTGAAACACATAGACCTTTTCCATTTATCACTTGCCTGTTAGCATCGATTGGTGATCATTGCCTAGAACAGTTGTGTCGTTGCCATTTACAAGAATGGTGATTTTCTCTTTTATTTTTCTGGAATGAATGAACGTTTCTAAAGATGGGGGTGAATGTCCTTTTCCTTTAGTGACTATTCTGCACAGTGAGGGGTTGGTGTAGCTGTTAACCCCAGTGCTGCCAAGTGTGCCTCCCCCTTTTGTTTTGGGGCTCACATCTGCAGATGTGGTGCTGGGGACCAGGGTAAGCACAGGCTGCCCTGTGACATGACCCCACTTTTCTTTGCATGCTTTCTTGCTACCTGGGACGAGATGTCCCCAGCCAAACCTCACACTGTGACCCAGACCTAGAATCCCCCATTGGAAATCTGGTGAGGACACTCCCATTTATTTTAAATCTTTTGTTGGTTTAAGCAAATAAATTATAGCCTGCATAGTCCGCTAGATACAATGTAGCTCCATCTGTGTTGCTTTTCAGAGTTTTACAGAGCACTTTTACATGTTTTCTCAGACTTCCTGATAAATTTGCAATATTAAACCATCAGTGTCTGTTTTCTAGATGAACTCATAGCTCTGTTAATTTGTCTATAGAATTTCACATATTGTGTAATACATCAGCTACAAGAACAAAGGCATGCTCCCAGAACTGACTAGCAGGGTATGTTCTGAATATTTCAAGCTCCTAATTGAGTCTGAAAATGTATAGAGCACTTGTGTCAAAAGGCTCCTTCAGATGTTAAATTTGCCCTTTTAGGTAGATTAGTCAACTCTCAGCTATTAGCAGTTCTTAAGAGAATTTAACCAACCAGGAGACTGCTTTACAGGAGTGTTTCCTGAAGCTCAGCTCTGGCGCTGGGTCTATGAAGTGGAGTTGGAATAGATGCCACCAGATGGAACCTCTTTGAGCGGGGGCAGAAGTGGCAAGCACATAATAAAACTGAACAAATGGAATTAAACAAAACCATGCAATGGATTTTTAAAAATGCATCAAAACATATTTTCAGGAGTGGCAGGCCTGAATTCTTAGAAAGCTAGATGGAATTAGGAGTTCTTAGAGGGCTCTCCATGTTTAACATTTCTTTGGGCTATAATTAAAGACAGTTTCAGCATCTGGACCTGTAAACTATACAAACAGTTAACAAAAATAAAGAAGCTCTTTCTAGAAAAATAGTCAAAATGAACCTAAAACAGGTTTTTGCGAAATGGAAAAGACAGAAATGGATCAAGACAGCTAGGAATTGTTTGTTAGTAATTGAGAATCAAGTAAAGTTGAATTTGTATTGATACGAGGCCTTTCATGTGATCTCAAATCTATAGGTTGTTCTTTGGAACTCTCATAAATTCCAGATGGAGAATTTTCAATCATTTTTGATAAACATGATATTCTTACTCATATTCTAAAGACTTGGGCCTATATTTCACATTTTTTGGTCCCTGCCTGCATACACCTTTTACATAAAGGTGTGCAGTCTCGTATTCTTCACAGCAGCACTTTCAGATCTGCTTTACCTGGTCACAGGGAGATTGCTGACTCCATTTGCAAATCACTCACTAAAAAATTTGTGATAACAAGGGTATTAAAATGAATTTAGCGAGTGCTAAGAACTGTTTTTAATTTAGGTGAAACTAAATTAAAATGGAAAGGGAATGTTCTTAGGAAAAACAATGAAATCAACTGTTGCTGATTGCTAAATATAGATGTGATTATGCTGTTTATTTTTTTAGGATTTGACTAATTTTTCCCTTTCAAAATTAAAATGAGGATAAATCCTTTAATTATTTGGTGTTAGATTAATGAATAATTCCAATCTGTTTTCAGTTTTCTTTTCAGTAGCTGCCAATGTTGTTTGAAGCTTGAAATGGAAGTTGATTAACATTTTTAAGGGCTGTCTTCATCTTCAAAATTGACACAGACTGCTTCTGTATGATTTTGATTAAATATTTGTATAAATCCAGGCCAGTGAGAGGGTTGGATTATTTTGTTTCCTGTGTCGTGTGGTTTTTGTTTTGCATTTAATCATTTTCACTTTGCTGCTGATGTAGGTACAAAGTCTTATCTTGTAGGTCACTTCAGGTCATTGAATCTGACAGATTTCATAAGTTGTAAATTTTGCTCACTCCAGCCTGTGCTTAGATGTCAACATGGCTTCCACAGATGATCATGAACATGTATGGTGTGGTTACCTGTATATTTATACAGGTTACCTTATATTTATACCAAAGTTAAGAGGTTCAGAAGAGCCTTTAATTTCTTTAAACTTCTGGACGTCTAAAGCTTTCTGATTTGCAGTGTTGGAGTCAGTAGTTAAATGCCATAAATTCACATTCAAATCCAGAATTCTCTTGGTTTTCATTCCTGTTATAAAAATAATGCATCAAATTGCTACTCCTTCCATTTTACAAACAAGACAAAAGCCCTTGGTTCTCATGCATGATGTCAGAACATTTATTGGACTATATTTAGGAATCACCCCAGGCAGGCTTTTCCAATGAATGTCACATTTGCATGTTGCCTTAAGTTTTCTCCTTATATTAATCTCTGAGCGGTCTTCCCTTTGTGTGTCCTGAAAGGAATTAGGAACTTTTTTCTCTTAATAGTAAATCATCTTTGTGAAAAAGATAAGTTGAGATTATGTAAATCGTTGTGTAATAAAATTTGCCCATGTTCTGACTTCTGTATAAAATGATCTTAAAAACATATTGTTTTTTTTTTCATTGTATTTTAATACTCATACTATTGTGTAGATTATAGGTTATAAGTAATATATCGCCTTCTTATTCAGTAAGTTTTGGACTGTGTGGTATTGTGGAAAGAACTTGGGCTTTGGATCAAATGGACTGGGTTTGAATATTGACTCAACCATTTATTAACCCTGATCTTTGGTAAGTTGCTTTCCTCCTTCAAGCCCTGGTTTTCTTATATAAATGAGAATGTTAATGGATATCTGACCAGAGATCTTACTAGAAATAGGCAATATTATGTAGTGTGTCTGTCACATAATAACTTCATTGTATAATTCATGTTTTTAGCCTTTTTTCATTGAGTGAGTTAGAAAGGAGAGCAGAATCATGCTTCATAAAACCCAGAGGGTTTCTTCAGGGAGATATTAGGGTAGGCTTGCAAAATTTAGGATTTATGGAAATGGTTGAAGAATAATTTCGCTCCTTTCTTGCTATCCTAGGCCCCTCCCCACCCCCCCATTTTAAAATTAAATTTTACTTATGCATGTAGTAAAAAGGCCAAAAAGTACTTTATACTTTTTGCCCAGAAGTATAAAGTAAAGCAATTTTTTGCCTCATTCTGCCCACCTTCCATGGCTCCTGCCCCAGGGCAACTGCTTTTTACTCATCTAACTGTTACAGGGCCCAACATATTTCATATTGGGGTTGCCCTGTAGCAAAGCTAGTGCTGTTGGCATGTATAAATCTGTTTTTCCAATTAATATACACATGGTCATATCTTTTGATTAATTTATGGTGTTAATATATGGCTTTCTGTAATGATAAAGATTACATTTTCTTATAAAGTTTGTTTTTTCTCCCATATCCTCAGTGTGGTATATTATTTTGCTAAATCAATAGTCAGCATTTACTATTATGCCTGTACAAGTGTTGCAAACAAATGGTTGTAAGAATTCCTTCATTGTATTTTCTTTCTGTGTGTTTTTCCTGGTGTTAATAATTGCCTTGCTTTTCATATTTGATTTCCTCAGTTTACTTAGCTTTACAAAATAAAATTGCCTCAGGTAACACATATATATAAATGATTATCTTTGAGCCATTTTCTCCCAGTATTCCCCATTCTCTCTCGTCTGGTATTGCTTATTGCTCTTAAGATGCAACACATTGTCTCCTGCAACATAAATTTCTTGTGATCCTGGGCTTTCTCCTGGGCGTGTTCTCCAATTCCTGGACCCTGTGTCTCTCTCTTGGTTGATTTGCTCTCACTCTTTGGTAAAGTGCATCCTGCCATGGGACTCAGTAACGTGCACTGCAGTGACTGCATAAAAAACAATATCTCCACCACCAAATCAGACGTTGACAGAAGCTCTGAATTTATTCTGTTACTGCTCCTTGCCAAAAGTACATGTTGATATAACATCTTTCAGAAGACTGGTCTCAACAGTTTGATTAATGTATCCTTTGATCCATTGTCATTTCTTTTTTCCCCCTGAACTACCTATTTAAAGTTGTGTCTGCATTCTGCCCTTCCCCCCTATTCTCTGCTGGTGCCCTATTCTCCTGTGCTATCCAACAGAAACTGGCCAGTGGCGTGACATCTCGAGGACTCACTCTTCGTGGGGGTCAGTCAGTGCCTGCTCTGGTGGTGGCATTGTTGATAGTGGATTGGCTGTGGGTGTCTAAATGTGAAGCTTACCCCTGAGGTTGTGCAGGAATGGGTGTAAATACAAACGTGCAAGTTGTTGCATTGGCAACCACACTGATAGAGTTGTGGAGCAGGCTCTACAATGCAGGATGCTGTTTGAAGAGCAAGATGCTGGCCTTATTCTTAGAATAATCATAGAGTATCAGTTGTGTGGGGAAGGAGGAAAAAGAGAAAAGGGAAGGATGAAACTAGAAAATGTGCTATGTCATCTATAGTTTTAGGGATCGTTAGTCTGCCCCCCAAACACTTCTCATTTGTTTGATAACTCAGTATTGTGATTGAAAGCAAGCCCTAAACCCGTAGCCATGGTTTCAGTCTTAATCATCAGTGTTCCCCTGATCATCTTCTGGGGTCCCTTGTTATATCAGTCAACAGCCCCCCAGGCACCCCTGGTGATACCTCGTAATGCATATCCTTTCCGGGGTGATCAAGCTTTCTGCTCTTGATTGATAGGAAAGGCACCTTGTAGGGTTAGTCTCCTATAACTGATTGACCAGGGCATTCTGGTCTTGTATAGGAATGCATAACCTTGGGTAACAAAAATGGTGGCTGAACAGACTGTTTAAGATAAGCAGACCCATAGCAAGTCAGGACAGCTCTTTACTAGTCAGTACCTGTGATGACTGTACCAGGGAGCATGCAGTTTTTAGAATTTAATGGAAAACTTTCAATTACTAATTTTGCAAGCGAAGTCTTAGAATTGTTGTTTTTAAGTGGGTCTCTGTTCTTTGGGACCAGCTCTATTCTTCTTTGAGATGAGGAAATTGGCAAAGAAAATCTGGGTTGGATCAGGGGACAAGGCCTTTTATCCAGTTATCCAGGTAACTCAATCTAATAGATGCAGAAAATGTTTTAGGAATGTAGGCTTGATATTGTAGAAATGAGGAATGGAGAGGTGTTAGCGTACTCTCGTGAGGAGAGATATAAATTACTTTCCTGCTTTATTGCTCTCCTATCCGTGCAACATGAGGAGTGGAGCTGTTTTCTTGTTGGTTTTTAACTAGCGCAGATGTTTTTTATTTATGTTGGTTAAACTATAGTACAGAGTGTGCTGTGTAACTTACTGAGTCCGTGCTGAAATCCGTGCAGTCTTTAGGCTCTGTTGAGGCTCAAGACCTGCTGAACTCTGATCCCAGGAAGCAGGAGTAGGCCAGTTGTTTGTAGTAGCATCCTACTTTTAAAATGTAATGACTATTTCAGGTCTGTTTGTTGTTACTGAAGTTTCGGCAGAATTAGATAAGTAGTATCTTGGAATCCAGAAAATGTCTTTAGTGTCCTTTTTCTTAAAATTGTATTTCATATGATTACTAGACCTCCATAAAGATAACACTGTTTCCTAACAAAGTCATGGGGTTTTGCATATTTAGAGAGATTTTTCCAACATTGTATGTCCCTGTGAATGGAATAAACAGAGCACATAGGTGTTAGCTCCACGATGACAGGGACTTTGTTTTATTCATCTCTGTATCTCCAGTGTTGAGAACAATGCTTGACACACGGTTCTCAGTGACTATCTGTGGAATGAAGGGAAGAAATCTCGGCGCTGAGATTTGCATATGTTGTATTATTTAACTAGTACCACAAGGTGGCACTGTTGTACCATGGACCCAGAGGCTGTATATCCTAAGCGCTCTAGTTTTACATAAATCCTACAAACAAACAAGATGAATTAACTACTGCTATGTTTATTGTCTGCTTCAGTTATTTATAGTTTTAGCTTGTGCTTAGTCTTTTGATTGCATGATTGGAACAGGCAGTGAGATTGTAACCTAAATAAAGAACATTTGGTTTAAGCTTTGATCAAATGTTAAATGAGATTGTATCTGCAAAAGCCTAGCCTAGTGCCACATTAGTTTCCTTTTCTCTTCTATAATTTAGGTTAAAGATTCTGTTAAATATCTAGTTTTGTAATAAGTTATCGCTGAACATTAAAGCACATTGTGTGCAATAAAGCACTTTTTCAGATTTTGAAAATTGTTACCAAACCTAAATTGTCCTACATTTTTTCCCCCTACTGCAAAAAAAAAAAAAAAAAAGATAAAATAGATATTTTGCTTCCATGATTCTTTTACGGGGTTAAAATATTTCATTAACATGTAGTTCTTTTAATATATCTGTGCATGTATGATTAGTGTATAGCTTATGATTTGTCTTGGCTTTGGCCTTGGTATAAAACTTAAGTGCTGACAAATTTTTATTTTTGTGGCTTGGACTTTTCTGTTTCCTTCTGATTAAATTGACCTTTGAATATTGGTTTCTGTCATTTTCCCCAGAGTGCAGTGGAAGCAGAAGAGGGTCCAGGATGGACGATCCTCCGGGATGACTTCATGATGGGAGCGTCCATGAAGGACTGGGACAAGGAAAGTGACGAGCCAGACCACAGCTGACCAGGGCCTGCCAGCGACCTGGACATGTGATGACATGTGATGACCTGGACATGTAATTTTTTCATAGAAAAAAATACTTCGTGCTCCAACATGAAGGACACTGTTTGTAAGAAAGCCAAAGACTTCTACTGTTACCAGCTTTCATGTTTCCCTGTTTTCACATAAACTCTGTTAAATTTATATTTTCAAACTTTGTATAGTTGTAAGCATTGTTCCTCAAAACAGTTGTAAAAAGAAACATTTCTGCTGGGCCAATGAGATGGGCATTTTGCCGGGTCGTTAACAGGTTTACATGAGGGTCGTGGACATGGTTTGTTCTGATATCACCTGTGTTTCTTGAATGCAATAGCAATTCATAGTGAACATGAACTCAATCTAGTACGTTTTATCTTGCAGCTACTGACCTATATGTGTGTGGGGTTTTGTGGGGCAAGAGTTGGTTGTTTTGGTGAACTTTTGAGAAAAACTTGTGTAGTAAACTTTTAAATTATAGTGTTTGTGATTTTGGATTTATTTTTAGATATTTTGGCAAACAGGATTTAAGAAACATACCAAATCTCTATTTTATATTACTTCCTTTTCTGTGCTAAATAATACGTATAGATAAAGTCTTAGATTTATTTTAAGTTTAGGTTATTTTAGCATGTGAGATTTACTGAGGTGGAAATGCTCATGTTCAACTTCTGCGATGAGGCATGATCTGTTGGGAAGTATATTTTACAAGTTTTAGTCTCCTTTTTCCCCCTCCCTAAATATCTGAGTCAGCTTAGCTCTCCCGTGTGCACTGATGGGGAAGGGCGGGGGGTGGGGGGGGGCAGCAGGTAGTTTGCAGCAGAATGCCACCTCTGCGGTGAGATTGATGCCCTCACCTCCGGGTTCAAGATTTTTCAGTCAGGTGATTTTTGGTGTCTAGCTGTTAAACAATTAAACAAAAGAGAAGAGGAAGTAATTTAATATCATTCTAAAATGTCTGTGAAACTGGACCTCCTATCTGAAGTTTATAGGAGAATGATTTAACATTTGGGATCTGTTGCCTTCTTCAAGCTCCTTCCCTCTCTACAGCTTGCTGTAGTAAGAATGCTCCCTCCTAGTGCCCACCCGCACATACTTCCATCTGTTAGGTATTGCGAGGTAGCCCTCTCCCCAGCCCTGTGCTAGCAGAGATGTTTATGTCTTCAAATCCATCTGAGTATTACAAGTGTTAAATAACTGAAGTTAAATTAGCCCACAGCCTGGTATTTGTGACCATAAAGGAAGGTGCCCTTCTAAGTTATCAAGTGATCAAACCAGCAGAACTCAAAACGCATGTTTGTATTGACCCCAGCTTTTGAACTTTTGAGTCTTACTGAATTATGGAACTGCCATTCTTTCGGTGTAATATAAATAAACGTGAGCAGGTTCCTCGGTAGTGATACGGGAGCGCCGAATACCCCAGTGTAACTGAATACAGATATTTCTATATAAGCCAACATGTAGATAATTTTGTAAAGAATTATTTGTAGCACTTAAAAACGTTTTTTTCCTCCCCCAAATTAAAGATACTTTATTTTTTGCTATGAATCTATGTCTGGATCATACTAAAACTTTACTAAAATTCCGCTGAATAGAACATTTGAGTGGTAGGAATGGGTGAATCACTTCTCATTTATGAAAAGTTGTTTTAAAATATATTCATTGTATAATCCTTGGTTTAAACATTTTTTAAAAATTGAACAGTTTTCAAAATGAAAGTAAGGAAGAGAATGTTCAAACATATTTTCTCCTTTCAAAAATTATTTTATTCCAAAATAAAACTTGAGTTGCCAGTATAAGAAAAAAAATCTCTATGTTTGATGACTGTGTGTATATATATATATACACACACACACACACACACACACACACACACACACTGCATGAAACAGTTTTTAACCATAAAGCTGTGATTAGTTTGTATTATTTCTACATCCTGATTATAAAAGTTTTAAGCAAAATACCACCACTTATAAATAAGCATCTAAAGATGAGCACATAATTGTAGACTAAATGACTCTCCTCAACTGAACATTTTAAATAATGTAGCTCTGTCACCTTTACCCTAAATATTTTATTGACATTAAATTCACTAATATCAATCAGATGAATAATTTCATCTTCCTATTTTGTCTTTGTGTTCTTTAAGGAGGAGGGAAAAAAGAATTGCATCCCCCATTTGCCTAAATATAAAAATATTGGGGTTTTATTTTTGGTGGCTATTTCAGGTAACAGGCTAATGAAGAGGTTATTTTTATTTGTTTAGAAGGAACTAGGGAAAATAACTACCAGCTTGCTAGTTCCTGGGTATTATATTCCCTTACCTGGCTGTTTAGATGGCTGGGCAGATGCTTAGTGTTGAGCACTAAGTCAAAGTCAAAGATAATACTGTTTAGGGCTGAAAGCAATTTAGGAACATCTTGGTCGTTGAGCTCAGCACTTTACATGTAACTGGAGCATGAATTAATTACCTAGAATTCTGCAGAGATCAAGGTTTATTCTACTCATTGGAAATCACTTCTTGGAATCCCCATGGATGGAATAGTTTGAGACTCACTTTCAGAACATAGGCTGTAAAATGATTCAGTAAGAGTTTCTGGGAGGTTTATCTGGGGATAAAGTCAAGTTCTTAAAAATATTTTGTCTTTTGTAACAAGTGGGTGAGAAGAGAAAGTTTAAATCTGGAAAACAGGGCTTTTCAGTGTGTTTTTAGTGCATAGGAATGTACCTAATATTCAGCGGCCACCCCCATATTAATCCTGATACCTGTACCAGTCTCGAGGACATGGGAGCACAGAGCTTCATTCAAAAGCTCTGTGCCTCCAGTTTCTAGATGCCTCAGTAAGCCCTGAGGTTGAAGTGTGAAGGGACAAGCTGAAGACATAAGCTGTGTTAAAGGACTCATGATATTTAAGAAAAGGACTGTCAAGGAATCTCCAAAGAATATAAGTATTTCTATAAAAGAGATAGTAGAAAATGAAATCAGTAAGTTGGCACTTTTGCAACCTTTGGATAACTTTTCTCTTTGTATGTACTTGTGTTTTGTTATTTCATTATAGGTTTTTGGTAACATTAGGTACGGGGGGCTTGAGCCCTAGTTGGGATGGGATACAAGTTTAGCTTTTTAATGACTACGGTGCCATCACTGTGTGAATTACATGGGCATATTTGTGCCACATGAATTTCACTTTTTCAACCAACATTTGAAAATTCAGTAAATATATTAGTTAACCATTTGCAATTTCTTTTTTTTTTTTTAAAGATTTATTCAGGCATACAAGAACGGGGTACAGGCCAGATGTGCAGGAGGGTGAGAGGATTCACCAGAGACAGAGCGGGGAACAGAACAGGCAGACTGACTGAAATACACTGCTGAGGGAGCAGTGGGCAAGACAGGAGAGGTCTGCTGCGCCATGTGGGTATCTCCCCGGCCGGCCGGATCGAACCCGCACTGCAGAGGCTGTGGACAGCTTCACAGTGCTGCGCTCAACCACCTGCGCCACCAGGGAAGCCCCATTTGCGATTTCTTAAGGAAGCGTGTGTGTGTATGTGTATGTGTGTGTGTGTTTCTCATACTTCAGGAGGGTGGAAAACCAAACTCTGGGTGCCTTCGCTGCTAAGGGTCCTTTTCCTGCTGTGTGCACAGCTGATCCTGCGCTATCAGTGTCCCTTCCTACATGCCACTGGTCCCATTCACCAGAGCTCCACCCTCAGGACCTAGTTACCTCTCAAAGAGTTTACCTCTAAAATACCATCACTTTGCAATTTAGGGCTCCCAAATATGATTGGGGGGGGGGCATACATTCATTCAGTCCACAGCAGCATATAAAATAGCAAATAGTACATTTCTACTGTATGTGTAGAGCACCTTCAGCCACTGTTGTTTCTTAACTTTCCCAACATAATTATATACAAAGTAAACCATGTACCTTGAGTTAATAAAGCACCCATTCCAGAAACTGCTAGAATCATTTGAGTAATGATACTGCTTATAACAAAATTATCACTTTCCTCCTGTAAAGGCCAAAATGTTGAATCTCTTCCTTTTTTAGAGTTTCTGCAGTAAGACCTCATGGTATGATTTGGATAGTGTGGCAATTTGGTATCACAGTGATAATTTGAACTAAATCAGATTATCTGCCAGGACTTTAAAAATATTTGCTAAAGATAACCTTTTAAAAGTTAAAATGAAAGCTAAATTAGTATGTTAGAATAATGAAACTCATCCAAAGCTGTGGACAGATGAATTGGTTGGTGTGCTATCTATAGGTTAACTGTGGGGGGAGAGGGGTGTTTTTCAGTGAGGGAAGAAAATTCAGGTGGCTCTTTCCTACAGCTCATCCGTGGGGATCTCTGTGACAGACAGCCCTGTCCCCTGGTGTGTGAGTGATAGGCCTACTCAGTCAGGCCCTGCAGAAGTTATGAGTACGAAGACTATTTGAGGTGAATTGGCAGTATGAACACATTTTGGAAACAGGAGAGAGAACGACTCCATGCCTACAAAAAGCTCTCTCATTCCTTCCCCAAGAAAACAGGAGTCTGAACTTTGGCCAGCTGGAGAGATGAATCTTACTGACTCCTGCAGCAAAGGTAGGCCTGGTGAACATTTTTGCCGGCTGAGCTTTTCTGAAACTTGATGAAATGTATTAATCGAGAGGACCTCTGAGCAGATTTGGAAGTAGAATGGTGTTTGAGGAGCCGATAAAACATTTAGAATCAGTGACTGGTGTTTCACAAAAGGCTAAGCATTGTTCTGAACCAAATCAGAATGTTAAAGATTGACGATACATTCTAACAATCCTTAAATAATTTTAGTTTCTCCAGAGAGTGCTTACCAGCTTAGAGTATCCCATTCATATTTTTTATCTAGTCTACTAAGCATGATTTCAGAAAGTTAGGATGGGTTTTTTATCTTGATGTGTGATGAACCTTGTGTTCAAAAGACATGCCCCAGAGACCGTCACAGCATGTTTTATTGAGTGTCTAGTCCTGTGTGGTCACCTCACTCTTCTTGATCTCCTTCCTCAATAGCACAAGTATGTATTAATTTCAGATGCTCTTAGATTTTCATCTGAGTAAGTAAGCAAGGATTCTATTAGAAGAATGGCTGTAATTCCTTATAATTTTAGTTTCTAAGTCCCATGATGATGGCACTCCATGATGATGGGCGTGTTTTATTTCTCTACTGGCCATTGTAGCATTTCAAATGTGGCTAGTGATGCAGAGGAAGTGAATTTTTAACTAAATTTTCATTGGTGACCTGCCTAATACGAAGAGAAAAAAATTGCAAAGCATATATTTTGTACAATAAAAATAAATTTGGGGATCATAAGTCTATATTGAGTTTTTCCCATTAAATTTTAGAGATACAATTTCAGCATTCTAAAAATACTGACAGTTTCATTGATGAGGTTATTACTGGTCTCTTTCCTTTTTATTTTGGAAAAGATACTTTGCTTAATGATTACATTATTGCCCGAGGTAACCACTGTTACCTTCATTTTTCAGTGTTCTCATCTGCAGCTTTCAGAATTAACACACCAAACTTTAAATCTTAATACTGTACTCGAAAAGAGGATGTTTCTGGTGTACTAGAAGGAGCAGCGTGAGAACTGTCAGAGCAGCAGAATCTGATACCATCTAAGTTGCGTGAAATCCCAAACTTTGCACTCAGATTGGGGAGCCTCCTTATTTAGGTTTCCTGAAGTTCCTGCAGTGTAGGACCCGAGAGTTGTCCAACACCTCCAGACTTCCAGAACACACCCGATATCCTGCCAGAGCCAATGCAGGTTGCAGATTTGGGGGCGGTGGGGTGGGGCAGGGACCAAAAAAAACAGAGCACAATGAGCATTATTAGCACAACAAGTTCAAAATGATGAGGTGTTAACCACATTTGTATAAATAACAGTTTCTCTAACCCCTGCATCATTATCCTGCATTTTTAATGCAGCAATTCATAAACATCAAAGCAGGCACATCAAATTTGTGTGGGGTCAGGACCTTTGGCTGAGCCCAGAGACAGCTGAGAGCTGCGACCTCCGCGTGGGTGGCCTTGCAGCTGCTGGTTCCCCCGGGGCGACTGGACAGTTGCCGCTTAGTGCTTGCGAAACCAGACTTGGGTCTTTGATATAAAAGCACCCCCTCCCTCTGAATGGACATAAACAGTGGGTGGATATCAGATCTGAAAACATCATCGAGGTGACCAGATGCAGCCATTGCCCTGAAACCCTGAGATACCCGAAGCGTAACAGCGGCTGTTCCTGCTGTTGGTCTTCGTGCAATAACACTGGGCGCTCAAGTGCGTTTATATAAAACCTCAGAGTCCAAAAGTTTCAAGTAATAGTGTCCTCTGAAAATGGCAAGAAGCCAGGAATAATTACACCACATGACACACAACTGCCCTAATTTGGTTCTTAGGACCTGCTACTCTCTTTGATAAGTGAGAATATATATACATTAGGCAGTTTTTGAGATAGGAGCCTTCACTGGCAGACGACAACAGAATTTTGGAATCAAAGCTGAGTTCAGAGTTCAGGTAGCCCTTATACTAGCTCTCTGTCCTTGACACCCTGATTTCCTCAACCTTTGAAGCCAGCATGGAAATCCGGTGGAGGGATGTATTGTGGGACCAGAAGGATTTGAGTGATGTCTGCAGTGTGTCCAGCACAGCTTTGGAGGAAGCCTCAAGAATGTTCTCTTGTTCATCTGGGGAACTGAGTGCTATGCCTGGAGATGTGTCACTCATCTCCGACTTAACTGTAAAGCTCCTCTTTTAGACCAGGGACACCGCCCCCCCTCCCCATTGGAAGTTTAAAGTGCGTCAGGCAGTATGTACTTATTGAGTACTAATAATTCTACTTCTGGAACCCTCCTCAGGAAAAGATCTTGATTACCAAAAGAAAAGCTTTGTAAAGAGCGTTACGGTATTTATTGGTTTAATCTAAGGCACAGTAAGTATGAGTTGAGTGATAGGACACGGATGTGAACGTTAGTGCTTCCCCGTTGCTGCTGCCCTTGCTGGCAGCCCTTAAGGGCACTTGCCAGTAAATAATACACGAACTGAAAATGTAAAAAACGAATAGTGTAAAATCTTTTTTAAGAAGTCCATCTGGAAAGACAAATCTGACACTTAAGATCCTGACATACAAAAAGCTAATAGAACTTTCTGGGTTGATATGGAGAGGACTGAATGAAGAGTATGATTTGCTTTTAAATTTTACTAACTACTTTGCTTAGAATATTGAACAAATACACACAAAAAGCTCTTTACCTCTCATGTATCTCTACTGCTCCTCTGTGCCCTCTTGATTAATAAAAATCTATTTTGAAATGAGGACCTCTTTTTTTGGATTTATTTAGAAATCAGGATTGCCATTTTGCATCTTGTTTTGATAGTCTCATCAGTCAATCAAATAGAAAAAGTTGGAAAAGAACAAATAGGAAAATTTGGAAAAGTAATAACAGCAAATCCTTACATGGTGTTTATTATGTGGCAGATTCTGCTTATGGTTTATAATCTCCTTAACTCATACTGTCTTCTTAATAGCCCTATAATGTTGGTGCTGCCATTGTCCCCAAGACACAGGTTGGAAGCTGGCGGTAGATTAATTTGCTGAAAGTCACAGCCAATATGGTCAAGTCCAAGCCCAAGTGGCAGAGCAGCTATACACAAGAGTGAGTCCTTATGTTTTAGATGATATTTATATCTTATTAATGAGATTCTAGAAATTGAATTCTGCTCTGAACAAATGAACGGGCATGTTCTGTTCTTTGGTCAGTTACCTGTGATAGGAACCGATGACAAGTGGAAAATAGAAGCAGACACCACATATCAAAAGGTGAAAATTTTCCAGGCATTGGCATTTAGAATTTGAAGTAGCATATCCCCCTAACCCCCGCCCCAGGCTTCATTTTGATTATTAATGTCAGTTTATTATACAGTGTACTTGGAGAATTTATTACAGTGTTTGAGTATGTCTGGTAACTTCACATTAGTTTTCTGGATGCTGCAGAAATGAAACTATTGTAACTAGCAGAGTGGTGGCCCATGATTTTGTCTGTAGGATGTGACTTTGCTCCTTTTATCGCTATCATACATATTGTCCATAAGCTGCTTTTTGCTATTTTATGACATCAGATGACTCAAAAAGTGTCAGTGCTGACATTTTGCTATTAGATATTCCAAGTAAGCTTTAGAAATGAAGACTAGATTTTACCTTTGAGTATTGTTGACTGGAGCAGGCAACTAACACTTTAAAGAAATTCCATTGTTCCTGATCTTTTCCCATACATACCTGTTTTCCCATATGTATGTGAAATAATAGTTTTCCTTTTTTGTCAAATAGTGACATTAGTCTGAAAAAGAGCAGATAAATGGAAAATATTCTTAGGGTGAAACTGCTAAACATGTGAGAGTGTGAAAACATTATACAGCAAAATGATACTGTACTCCCAGTGAGGTGAATACTCAGAGAAGATAATCACATGTTGGCTTACTCCATATAGAAACTTGTAAGCCATACCCCTGCTCTCCAGTAGGTGGCATGAGTCAGGCTATTTTAGAATTCTAGATTAAAAAATCTTTTTCCCACAACCAGATGAGTGTCTAGTTTCTGAACAATCAGTGCTGCCACAGGATTGATTAGATTTAATTGTCCTTTAATGATCTTAATTAATGTGACATTGAAAAACAAAGACCTCTTAAAGAAACCAAGAACAAAACTTGTTATCTCTAATAACCAGGCAGCCAGAATCATCTGTATATGGCTGACATCTCTTTAGGTCACAGCACACACACCCATTTTGGGATTTATTTCTTTGGTGTGTGGTAAACAGCTTGCCATTTGATAGAAACCGTAAAGGTAACGCCTTTGTGCTTACAAGGACACAGACAGAACTGCGGAATCTAAGAAAAAAGCAGAAATCGTAGAACTCTGAGTCACAAAAATGTTCACGTTCATCAGAAACAAGTCTTGCATGTGCTAAAGTTAACTTCCCAGGTGTCGGTGGTGACGTGAAGCCCTTACTGTTCTTACTGTGCAAAAAGTACTAAGTGGCCCGCTCTCCAAATGGCACACAGGAACGTGCCGTTCCGGACACTGAAATAGGAAGGGGACAGAATTCACTTTTATACTTTTCAAATTCTTTATCCATTGTTTTTTTTTTCCTTCATTGACAAATGGTTGGACTTTACACAGAATAGATGAAATGCATGCTCATCCCCAGCCTTCATCTTCTTCCTTCTTTCCTTCCTTCCTTGAGGGACTTTCATGCCACTCAAAACCAGGTTACCCAAGTCCCTGTGAGGGGCTTCCTATTTTGGGGTGCATATTTTTACCAACTCTACAATCGTACAAGTATTTTCAAAAGGAAACTCTGATGATGATTATTCTAATCTGCAGTACAGGCAAACAGAGAAAAGGCTGGGAAAATTGATGACTATTGTAACTAAAAGAAATGCATGTCTGACTGATGTTACAGATTCCAAGTTTAAAGTAGCTCCATTTAAATAGGGTAAGTGGGACTGTCGCTATATGTTTACGAATGGCATCCTCTTTTCTCTAGAATGTGCTCAGGTTTGTGTGATAAATTATATGTTCAACCCTAGTTAAAAGAACTTTCTTGTCTCAGACTTGAAACAAACATCACTAAAGTTTGTGGTCATTATTCTGCAGTTTTACAAATCCTAACGACCCATTTGACTTTGCTTTTAAACAGATTTCTTAAAGCATACTTATACTTTGCTTCTTAAAATACTTATTTCCTGCTTTTCCATTCTAACAAAAAAAAATACATCAAGGTTTTCTTTGAAAGTGTAATTACAATCTCCTCTTGGCTTTTGTTTTATTTTTCTTTTTTCACTGCAGCATGATTGAGGCAACAGAAAAGCAAGATTGTTGGGAATATAAACGGGCGGTGTGACGAGTGGAAATTTACCTATTCGGAGTTGGACAAAACCTATGAAGCCCACTGAAAGGATGACAAATTCACTCAAAGAGCACATGTCTTAAAAACTAAAGGTTACTCCATGTTTTCACCTTCATCTGTCTTCCCGTTCCCTTCCTCACCTCTTATTTTTATTGTGATAATACTTGTCCCTCTTCCTCTCTCCTTGAAACCTAAGCCTGGTTCCCTGCTTATGATGTGTGTCTGGGGACGATGGACTGGTGGGTGAGTATAGTGGGAGAGGGATGGTTAGGTGCGTATGCGCCTGCTTCTTTTCCTGAAAGTAGGATTTCTGTAAGTCAAGAATCAAACTACCCTGAAAACTAAGGAAAATTCTGCCGCCTTCTTTTTTTATCAACATCAGTATTTTATTAAGCCTATATCCAAGTTTAACTACCCGACAACTGTCCCCATATGTTCATTTATTTATATCAGTCGCTAATGTTATTTTTATCAGTCACTAAATGCTATTTATATCAGTCATTAAATGCTATTTCAGTGAATGAATTTCACCAGGGGGCAGAAGCCAGAAACTGATGGGGTGGGGGGGGAGCCTGAGAGGCAGGCTCCCAACAAAGACCTCCCTCCTCAGGGACTGGTCTCAGGGCAAGCAATAGGCCAGCAGCTAATTATATGTCCAAAGGGTCAGACTACGGTGCCCACGGTATATCACAGATCACTTCATAAAGCCTCACAACCTGCTGCTGTGCTTCCTCTCACCTAGTCCCTGTCTCTTAGCTTTGAGCACATCCATTGTTCCCTCTTTCTCCTTATCAGTTTATTCTTAGATTGACCTATAGCTACAAGATAGAGAATGGTCTTGGCTTGGGGGGTGGAGGGATGGGGGTACTGATCACTCCACTATAGGATTCTGAGAACAGAAAGGTGTTGAGCTCTGCATGCAGAATCGGAGACAAAATTTGTTACAGACCAAACATTTTTTGATCAAAGACAAAATTGGAAGGAAAAAAAAAGGTTTTTGCTCTATCTTCCCATTTTACATGTACCAAATGTCACAATTTACATTGAAATGTAATCAATGACAGGAGTCCCCTGTATTTCTTTTTCCCACCTCCTGGATTTCATGTTTGAAGCCATTATGGGAAGCTTTCAGGATCATTACAAATGGAGTTATTCTTTCATCAGTGTTTGCACAGAGATCTGGGTTATGATCTCTTGCCTGTGCTCTGTAGGGGTAAAACTCCAGGACAGGGAGTCCTAGTTATCTTGATCTCAGACATTTGTTTAGCCTCTTGTAAGAACGCCACATCACTTAAGTGCCCAGTCCCATTAAGTGAGCAGAGAGCAGAGAAGGGCTAGTGGCTGAAAAAGCTGTACCTTCTACCTTTCTGATCAGGATAACACAATTCCATCTCAACCTGTAAAGTCAATCTTGAATTTGGATATTACTAAACTTGGGCAGCCATTCATGATTCTATTCACCAAAAGTCCATTTTCTTGTCCTTTCTTCCTACAATTACTGGGGGCAAAATATTGTCATGTTTAAAAGACCTCAATGAGCATGTACCTCAACAGAGCCCACTAGGAGACTCAACCATGAAATAAATCCTGACAGGTGTCTCCTTGGGTTTTTCATCTGCTTGTATCTGAGGAACACAGAGTCCCCATGTGTTTTCTTATTCCAGAAAAAAAGGAAGATGAGATGAGAGAGGGTGAGCTAATGGTGGTGACACGTGAAGAGCAGGTAAAGTGCCAGGTTGTGTGACAGGTGCGACACCATCTCGCGCTGTTGGCACTGAGTGTTCCGCCTCACAAAGGAAGAAACTGACACAAAATGAGTAACTGTGCCAGGATCATGAAGCCAGAAAGTGACTGAAATTTGAACTCGAAAAAATGTACCTCTGCAAACTACTCTTTTAACCCCTCTATTCTCCTGCTTCCTTTGGCCAATCAGGACTGTCTACACTGCTTAGATAACTTTTGGGGTGGTCAGGAGAACTGGCGCCTCTCCAGGAGTTAAAGAGGCTCCACCATGAGCACGTGTCAAGTCCCCAGCGCACTGGGAGATTTCATAACTGTAGTCAATGTTTACATCTTGAACATGGACATTAAACCATTCCAAGAGCCCTCCAAAAGCAGGGAGGATCCATTTATGCATCTTGCCCTTTCTGCCCTCAAAGGAGCACTCACCTGTGCAGGAGGATTCCTCTCCTGCTTACGATGCTACACTTCCTACCAGCCAGCAGATTTCCCAGCTCTCCCTGGGCTTTGGGGAAATTAAAAACAGCCTCTTAAAACAGGTCAAGGGTCTCAGAGGTTGTTAAGTAAGTGGTGTGTTGAAGGAGCTAAGAATTAGAGACAACGTGTGTGTGTTTATGTTGGGGAGGGAGGTATTGTCAAAAGAATTTATGGCTTAGGTTGTTGTCTTAGAAGTGATGTAGGTGGACTTTTGCTGCTCTCTCCACATCTAATCTGCATCCTCGTAAGCTCAGGTGTGTCTATACCAAGAAGGTCGCTGCCCTGGCTCAAGGGGAGGCGGGTGCCAGGTCCTCGGCGGAGGAGTGTGGTATCATCAGTGACAGCATTCTGAGGCCTCCAGCCCTATTCCAAAGCACCATCTTCACACCTCCGGGTCACAGACAGCTCCTTCCCTGTGCTCTATGACTGCCCCAATGTAAGAATGTTCTCTTGCCTGCTTCATGTACAGGTGGGTTACTGGGACTCTCGAACATCTAGAGGTCTCTAGAAGAAACCTCTAGCCCCAAAGAAGCTCCTCTTGATTATATTTTGCCTAGACTCTTGGAAGAGCTGCTGGTTATCGAACTCCTTTCAAGTTGCTTCAGTTTGAAATTGGCCTCAAGAAAAAGAAACTGCTGATAAATCACCTCTAGAATTATTCTGAAGTAGCTTGGAACAAGTCATTTACTTCAGAGTTTTCCAAAATGTGTTAATAGAGAGAAAATTCCAAGCTCAGGGGAATTTGGAATATGCTGGTTTGAAAGAGTTGAACAGTTCACTGCAAGATTCTCAGAGGCTTTAAGTGATGTTAGGAGTTGAAAAATCTGTAAGGGGAATAGAGTGCACTTGCTCTCTTCCAAATATACATCACCAGAACCCCTGTTTGCCAGACCTAGGGGCCTGAAGCTGGTGATTTTTAGTACAGAATCGGTGAGAACAGAGGCAAAGCATCCTGACCGAATTTCAGCTCAACCCCTGACTTGGGTCTGAGCAAGACCCATAACCTATTGTCCACTCCTCACTGGCAAATAAGAGTAATTACAGTAATACACGCTTTCTAGGTTGTATATGACCGCGTTACTAACTGGAATATGTGTTAGCTATTGTTACTTGTACTGCTCATACAGCCCTAGGCCCCATGCACATGTACAATGTAAGTTCCAAGTCAGAGAAGGTCCCCAATGACTTTCTGCAATAAAAGGAACATCTGAACTACAGAATAATATAGAGACTTTGAGTTTGGCGGAAAATTCAACAGTTTCCAGTTTCAATCATCTGTGCAGTCGGCAAGTGCACGGAATCATGATGAAATGAAAATGTTGACTTTGAGTAACTAAAGGTAAAAGGGAAAAGTGAATAGTGGCAAGAATTATTCTGTGTTCCTCTAACTTGGACTAGGATGAAATCGAAAATGCCAGGTCAAGTGTGGCACATAACCGGAGCCTCACACTCGCGTCCGGCTCCCTGGATGTGTGCCATGGAAAGAATGAGGTGGTCGCCGGTGTCTGGCACAGGGAAGAAGGTGAAGAGAAAGCCATCAAGAATGGCTCCGGCAGCAGAGAAAGGCTATATCTGTTTATTCACTCAGACGGCAAGACAAGCAAATAGACTTCATTCTCCAGGTGAAAAAGATGGAGCTCTGTGTTCAGCAGGTCCCAGTCAAATGAAGGAGGAGACTAGACCCAAATATGCTGAGATCAGCCTAGGGACAGGGTGTTATTCACATGTTATGGAAACTCAGAAAATGATTCCATGAAAAGGTAGGAGGTGATTCCTAGATTGGAGAGGACTAGGCTTGGTGTTGGCCTGGCCCTAAGTAACTGCAGAGATTGGGGGGGGGGGGGGGGGGAGGGATGGGTGGGGAGAGAGAAGAGGGGGGAGAGAGAAGGGGGGAGAGAGAGAGAGAATGCAGAGCGAGCGAGCGAGCTTCCATCCCAGAACAAGTGATTCGGTTTGGGAAACAGAGTGAGCCACGCTCAGTAGAAACGGGAGGTTTGCTAGCTTGTCCTTCAGCAGACCGGTCCAAAATGACTATATAAAGTAAATACCGTAAATCATTGTTGTCAGGGCGCACACGCCACCTCCTGCCCCCTCCCCCATGCTCCCCCTCCTTTGCGCACCCCCCTCGACCGCTCAGGGCCAGCAAAGGAGGTCTGAGCAAACGAGAGGACTTCTGACTGTAATCCTAGCACGTCACTTTGTTGAAGGCAAACACGTGGTTCAGAGAGAACTTATAAATCTCTCCTCCCAGGAAAGATCGTGATGTTATCTGCTGGCAGCAGAAGGTTCGCTCAGAGGGGAGCTCCGGAAGCTTCCGACGAGAGAGAGAGAGAGAGAGAGAGAGAGAGAGAGAGAGAGAGAGAGAGAGAGAGAGAGAGAGAGAGAGAGAGAGAGAAGCAAGTGAAAGAAGCATGGAGAGGGGATGGAGAACGTAGGATAACGGTCTAGGGAGGCAGTGGGAACCAGCCGCGGAGGGGCTGCCTGCCTGCAGAAAGGCGAGAGAAGGAAGCAGGACTGGGTGCATTTCAGGTTGCCAAGTGCCTACCTACCCGAAGCGAGGAAGTGCAAGTAGGAGAGAAACCAGGAGAGGGTGGGAGCCCAAGGGAACCCCTTCGCCACGCCCTTAGGAATAAAGCCCCCCCAAGTCAGCGGTCCCGGGGGCTGGCAGGGGCGAAAGCCACGGCGGCGGCAGCGGGTCGTCGGTCGCGGGGTTGGCGTTTGGAGCGAGAGGCGCAGGAGGAGGAGGGAGCTGGAGGCTGGACGCACGGGCCAGCGGCGGCGGCAACGTGGAGTAACCCGCCGGGGTGGAGGCCACAGCGCGCAGCTCCCGGAGCCCGATCGTCGCCGCCTCGGCACCTCCGCGGCCCGGCAGGACCCGAGCGCGCCCCGAGCACCCCGCGCCGCGCACCCGCCTCCCCGCGGCGCGCCCGGCTCGCCCCCAGCGCGCGCACACGGACACACACACACTCACACACGCACACACGCGCACACACGTGTGCGCCCCGGCGGTCCCGAGCTGCGGCTGCTCCTGCTCGCGGCGCCGCGGTGGAAGGCCGGGCCGCCCCGCTCCTTCTTTAAATATATAAATTCCCGCCGGGCCAGCCCGGGGGCCCCCTGCAGAGCCCCGGAGCCCCTCCCGCCGCCGCGCCAGCTGCCAGCCCCGGGACCTTGTCCTCTCTTCCCTTTTGGCCGGAGGAGCCGAGTTCAGATCCGCCACTCCGCGTCCGAAACTGACACACTGAACTCCGTTTCCTCCTCTTAAATTCATTTCTGCCTCCGAGACACTCGTCTTGTTTCCCTCCCCCATCTCGGCGCTCCCAGGAAACTTTATCCTGCTCCCCAAAGTTAGGGTTCCCCCGGCCCCTCGTGCATTCCTATTTCCACTTTGGAAACGACTTGCCGCTTCTTTTTAAAGGAATTCCAGCAAGCTCCTTTTTTTTTTTTTTTTCCTCTTGGACTTTGACGCTCGATGGTTTGCAAAAGTTTGGCATTAAAAAAAATATCTACCTGATCTGTACTTTGAGAGTTGTTGGTTTCTTTTTTACCCCCCGACCTTTTTTTTTTTTTTCCACTTAAAAAAAAGTTTTCCACCTTGAAAAAAAAATGCACTACTGTGTGCTGAGCGCTTTTCTGCTCCTGCATCTGGTGACGGTGGCGCTCAGCCTGTCTACCTGCAGCACGCTCGACATGGACCAGTTCATGCGTAAGAGGATCGAGGCCATCCGCGGGCAGATCCTGAGCAAGCTGAAGCTCACCAGCCCCCCAGAAGACTATCCCGAGCCCGAGGAAGTGCCCCCGGAGGTGATTTCCATCTACAACAGCACCCGGGACTTGCTCCAGGAGAAGGCGAGTCGCAGAGCGGCTGCCTGCGAACGCGAGAGGAGCGACGAGGAATACTACGCCAAAGAGGTTTACAAGATAGACATGCCGTCCTTCCTGCCCTCCGAAAGTAAGTGCTGTTTTTTCCCTTCCATTTCGAGGTTCAGCGTTGCTCTCAACCCCCCACCTCCTCCGGGGCTCGCCCTTCTCTCTCCAGGTCTCCGTTCGCTCTCCCCCTGCTGTCCTTCGTCCTACCCGCTCCGTCCCCAGTGTGGGCTTTGGGGACCTTAGGCTCGAAAACGTTGAGCTTAGACTTGATTTTTCTCCCTGTCTCCCTGCCCCCCACGCCTCCGTCCTTTCTCAGGCGTGATTCTGGTCTCCTCTCCCCCGAAAAATCTTCCCTCCGCTACCAGCTAGGAGTCTACTCTCTGTCAACCCTGGGGCGCCCCCGGGGGCAGAGCTGCTCCGGGAAACCTGGGGAGGTGAGCCGTCTCGGCTCCCATTGGCCTGGAGTCTCCCTCGGAATCCGGTGCAAGAAGGGTTAAAAAAAAAGGGGGTTCAAAAGTAGCCTCTCCAGAAGGCGCCCCTTTGCGTGAGGACCTGTGGGTTCCCCCAGCTTTCGCTATTGTCTCTAGCTCCCCTGAAATGTCAGCACCGACAAGACAAAACCCGATTTGGAGACCCTTAGGGAAACCTACCGACAACCCTCAGCTTGGAATCTGTGGCCCTTACATCCCACCCCGGGCCAGAGCTTCCAACCCGGTCCCTCCCTTTTGATTTCACCTGGAGCGGTAGAAGACAGCCTAGTTTCTGACGACTAGAAGGGATTTTACTTCATGCTGTTTTCCAGAATTACTCCAAACCTGCCTGCCTTCTTAAGATCGCCGGTGTAGCAGATCGTTTTTCTTAAGGGTTTAGGGTTTATCTTTCTCCCCCTTGAGCCTGCCGCTGGCTGCCCTTGCAAAGGCTTCCTGCAGTTCCTTGGGCACATTCCTAAATCTCAGAGCCAGCAGAAGACAGTCGATTTTTTTCCTTACAGGCTTTTCTTGAGGGCACTGTCCTCAAAACCAACTGCCATCCAGTAGCAATGGGAATGAAGTGATTTATTCTGCACTTCCTAGGGAGGTAGGGAAGAGGACAGTTAGCTTAGAATTATTTTCACATCTTTAAAAAAAGGGAAAGAAAGAAAAAGAAAGAGGAGGCGTTCAGTGATACCTGACAGGGTTAAATACCAGGAAGAAGAAAAAGAAAAAAAATACCACTTCAACATTTGCGTATTCCAAATCCCAAGTCATAAACTTTTCATTGGTTGCCTATTTCTCTCCTCCCCTTAACATGCCCTATATACTTGCAGGCTCTCTGCACAAAGTCTCTGTGTCTTGCCTAAATAGATAATATGGCCATCTTGGTAATTTTATCCTAGAGGTACTAATTGCAGGGTGGTGCTCTTCTATTTTAATATTTCTTTTTAGTTTGACGCTGGGGAGCTCTGTGACTTGCCATGTCTTGTACTTGATGGACTCAGAATGTCAGCCGCTGGGTCTAACCCAGTCTTTCTGGCCACCTTCCTGGGGCTGCAGCCTCTCCTCTTCTTGTTCCAGAGCAGAGCAGATGCAGGAGATCCTGGCAAGCAGGCTGATTTTATTGTAATTATGGCTCCATCCACAACAGTGGTGATAAATAATGCTCCACCCTGGTTATTCCCCTGGGGAAGGAAAGCTTTTCTACCTGGGGTGGAGCCAAGGAGATATTAGGAAAGAAAGTTCATTGTAATTAGTCCAAAACCAAGGAGACCAAACAGGGAGTTGAATCAGTTGCTTTCTCCAGCATCAGTGTTGCTTGGTATTTGGGGAGAAAGGCAAGTTTGTCTGATGGAATCTGAGCAGCTTATCCCTCCGTGTTTACTGCAAGGCTCTAATGAACTGCTGGCACTTTTTACACCAGGCAGGAGGTCTGAGCTCATCATTAGATAGGTGGAGAGAGCAAGTGACCCAAGGGGGTCAATTCTTTGTTCTTTCAAGCAGACTCCAGTCTGGGGAGCTGACCTGAGCCAGTGCTAGCTGAGGATCTCGACTATCACCAATTTGGGAAAATTCTCAGATTATTAGTAATTCAGAAGGTAGCACTGAACATCAGTGTGTGGATTCCCAACCCTAGCCACCACAAAAGTTAAAAATCTCTGCAAATCCAGTATATAAAAAAGTGGCTGCCACCAGGAAAATATACATTTTTGACGCTTGTGTGCTGTATGGAAATTTAGGAGCAGAAAGTCATATTCATAGAGGCTGATACTACTCTGCAGGGACTGTGGATAATTTTATAGCAAGTAGGTTAACTGATTTCCCAGCACTTTCTGGTTATACTGGAATATAGTGAACAGTAAACCCTTCCAAAAAAAAAAAAAAAAAAAAAGGGAAGAAAAGAAGAAGAAATCACTCTACCATATTTTTAACGAGCAAATTGAAAGCATAACCTTGACTTCTAAATCAGCTTTCCCTTTTTAGAACTTTTCTGCCTAGCTTTTAATTAGGCCCTCACTGGAGTGGCTGTGGGGAGAGTGTGCCTATCATTTCTTACAGTGATTCCGGCGAGGGTCAGAAGCCCCAGAGATGAAGGCCTGGGAAAGATCACTGGTTCATTTTTTACCACCAACTTATTAGTGTTCAGGGAGTGACTTCAGCTCAAATATTACAAGTATGCTCTGATTATACTCAATGAGCTATATATCATTACAGATTGCTGATAGCACTTGGTGGGACATTTTCTACGGTTCAGACGAAGTATTTTTAGCACTGGAGATTGAAAAGTAAAAATATAAGAGATATTGTATATGCCTTCAGGCATATTTTGTCTTAAATATTATCCTTGGCCAAGCATACTATATAAATACAGTAAATATGAATAGAACTGGCCAGATGCCAATCTCCTAGGATGAATTTTAGTCAAGAAGGTATTTATGGGATATAAATAATACTGTGTCAACATTGAAAGAAGGGGCCTGATTAGTTCTGAATTTATTCTTATTGATCTTTTCGCATGCTGTTAGCTTAAGGCTCAAAGTGGAGTTATACTAAGGTTTACCGGATCATTTACCCAGTGGGATTAGTGGACTTCTAGTCCTTCTGACAATCCACTTGAAGTTGAAGGTGCATCTATTCAAATGACACTGCAAAAGGCTTTTAAGAAATTTTGAAAGAGTAACTCCATTACAGAGGATAAGAATGCAGATGGTTGACTATTTAAATCTAGGTATAGAGGGTGGGACAGTCAAAAAGAAAAGAGGAAGGAGGAGAGATGAAAAGTTTTGTTTTCTTTCTTTCCTCACCTTTTTTGGTTTCAAAACAGATAGATTAGGCACACAATGTGGGTCTCACTGTGGCGACTTTGCCCCCACCCTGCCCCCACTCACCCACTGAGAACATTTGGCAATGACCAGAGACATTTTGGTTGTCAGACTTGGACTAGAGGCTAGCTACTGGCATTAAGTGGACAGAGGCCAGGGATATTGACAGCCTGCCTAGAATGCACAGGACAAGTCCCTGTAGCCCCCCCTTAACACACGTGAGTGTGCACACCTCCCCTCCCCCACCAAATTATCTGGCTCTAAATATCAGTAAATCTCCTTTTAAGAAGTCCTGATAACCCTGGTATTTATTTTGGGTTACTGAATGTTGCTAGTAGTATCATTTTAAAAGTAAGAACCTAAAAATAAAATGTTTCTTTGATCAAAAGAACATTACAATGAGAGCAATGAATGGAAAGATAATCACAAAATTAAATAAGTGGGAGTTTGAATTACATCATTTTGGATAGCATACACGCTCTAATTTTGATCATAAAGTGCCTGCATTAAAGACATCAAAATTCCCCATGCATTTAGCCTAAGCAATGGCTGTGCCCCTCTGCATAGGAAGTATAGTCAGTAGCAATGGGATATTAGAAGACAGAGAAAGATGTGAGGAATTATCTTGGATTTCCCTGGCAAGGAAAATAAGCAGTTCATGCTAATGAAGAGTGGAATCTCCAGGCTAGGCAACTGAAGAAAGTAAGTAATCATGTTGGTTTATTCTATCATATTGAATTAGATAAACTGAAATATACAGCCTGAAAAATCACAATGAGGTTTTCATTGCAACTGCTTCACATGAATGTTAAACATTTAATACCAAGTAATCTCCTTCTCTATTTCCCCTGCAATTTTCCACATGAAATTGTGGCATGTAGAATGGATTCGACTGAATATTTTACATGGATGTGGCTTTCTGTACACAGATTGCTGGGTGATTGGCTAATTGCCCAATGAAGGAAAATATTAGCAATTGCTGGAACACAGTAGTAGTTTTGCTTTATGTTCAAGAATTTCATTTTTAAAGAATTTCATTCTTTGTGTGTGTGTATGATAGGGAGCAAGGGAGGGAGAGAGAGAGAGAGAGAGAGAGAGAGAGAGAGAGAGAGAGAGAAAGCCGAACTCCTTGATGTCTACAATGATTGAGTTATTAATACACAACAGACCAAATTCTAATTCCCCCATTTTTATTGCATCATTGCTTGTCCTAATGCTAGTGCCTAATTGTGGTTACTTGTAATTTAGGCCACATTCTCTTTCTGGATTTTCCTCTTTACTTTCTGTTATTTTTCAAAGACTGAGGAAAACCCTCTTAGAAATGCAGGTTTGTAGCTGAAGCAGTTGGTTAGTCTCTGTTCCAAGTGAGGCTAACTTGCCTGAGGCCTCTCCAGAGTAGTGCTCACCCCAGGGAGCTGGGCTGTGGGAAGTTGAAAGGGCAGGTGGGGGTCACTTGACCTCTAAAGGGACAGGAGCCCTCTGTGTCTCCACAGCGACCCCTGGGGTCTACTCAAGGGGTTGCACCTTTGGGACGATGACTTCCCCTGGTTGAAAAGCAGCTGATATTAAGTAACCTGTCGCAACATCTTTTATAAGAAGGCATGAAAGAATGACAGACCCTTTTTTCCTTGAGAAAATTGAGATGTGAGGACAGCGCTAATGACTCAGGGTTCAGCCCACATCCAAAATGGGTTAGGACGGAGGAGGCCACTGACTGCTAGGCCTTTGTCCAGAGATTACAACACACTTCAAGCTGCATTTTTAGAAGATTAGGGAAAATAGAGTTGAGGCGCCTAGCCCTGGGATGCCTGTGCAGGCAGAGCCCCCACCCTGAGTCGGGACTCTGTTCCTACTCCTCCCTGCCTGCCCCCACCCACACTGTAGGTTCAGCTGTAAGGTGAGCCCCAAGCAGAGACAGCATGAGGAGTTCTGAGGATGGCCGTTCTGTATCCTGCCATAGCATTTCTGGGTCTGTAGGGTCCTGGAGAGGAGTTGGATTTGCCAGATGTGCTTGCTCCGCTCAGGACGTCCTTCTGCTGAAGGGTGCATTCCACTTGCAGATTCTGAACTGCTTGATGAAATGTGTCTCTGGCCCAGATAAACAAATGCTTCTATTGTCATTTTGAAACCATATGGTGTGCTTTTGTTTTTTTGACTATCTCTTAAACAAAGATGGCTTTTAACCTAGGAATTCAGTGTTCTCCAGGTATTTTAAATTTAATCACATGCTAGGGATTTCTTGTTGGGGTTGTTTAGACTGAGAAACTGGCCTCTGTCTTTTGTTTAGGAGACATTCGCATAACCACCAGTGGGTTGGGGTTTTGTTCTCCGTCTGGTTTCTCTTCTGACCTCTGAATCCCAGAAGTGGGTGTGGAAACACACTGCAATTTCCTGAAACCACTGCCTTGCTTCCCAGGATAGACTTGGTGGCCTTGACACTGGATAAAGCCCCCTCGACCTCTTTCCCCAATTCTGAATTACCTTCTGTTCTTCACTACGATGGAATATCTACATGGCTAGTGGTTAACTTCTCTTAAACAGGTCTCAGTTTCTCCTCTTGTAAAGATGAGAAAGATCCCTGCTTCCAAGAGTTGTCGGGTTTGGCCTTGACAGGTGTGAAGAAGCACCTAGCTCTATATCAGACACGTGGTAGGTCAACATACACCTAAGATGTATGGGAATCTTAGGTGACATTAAGAAATAATTAAGTGTAAAGGACTACTTATTATATGAAATATTAACAAGAAATATCAAAACATGACTAAAAGGTTTACTCTGGGAACTGGATACCTCGCTACCTTCATCTCAGTTTTTTCTAAGTTCCACCAGTGAATCCATTCTCCTTGTTCACTCAGATTGTTCCTTACATGACCTTTGTCATTTAAGGGGCAGGGGAGAGAGAGGTCAAAGCTGATAATCCAGTATATCTAATACTCTCTACTCCTCATATTAGATGGTATTGAGAATTTGGATTTCTAGGTAAGAGTTTGAATTTCTGAGATAAAATCCAAGACTCTCAGGGTCTGGCCCCTCCTCCTTGCCTGGCCCTCACAAAATCCCTGGGTAAAAACCATATCCAGCCACGTCTGCCTCTTTGTTTGCCACTGGACATTTGTTTTTTGCTGTTTATTCTGCTCAGAGATCCTCCTTTTAACATGTGGTATCCTGCAAGATGTGATCAGATGCCACCTTCCTGATTTTCTTGTCAGCTGGGTTCTCGATTGCCTGCATACTGGCAGTCCTGATGCTCAGCTCTATCTCAGCATCCTCTCTTTTGCAGTTGGGCTTTCTCCTTCACTGCTTTATAAACTTACTCAGAAGAGGAAAAATCTGGGTTCCTGACTTATCTGGGTTCTTCTAGAAACTAGCACTTGGTATTTGCTCAATAGCATTTAATAAACAAATGAGCATTCCCCATTAGAGTGTAAGCACGAATCACCAGAGGGAGGATCCATGGGTCCATAGCATCAGGAAAGGGAGATAAGAAAAGATGAAATTACTCATCTTCTTACCTGGGAAAGGTGCTGCTGAATCATGTCTGTGCTCCAGGCAGCACGTGGCTCATCCTAAGCATTTCTACAGGCCATCATGAAAATGATGGTGATGGTGATGATAAAGCCAACCTCTCCTGTGTGCCAGCTGTAGTTTAACATACTTCATACATATGTGCTCATACAGTCCTAACAAGCAACACAATAGGGTCCATGCTACAGTCTCTCTCATGACGTGTGTAGACACAGGGATAGCTATTTGCATCGGGGATGTGTTATTGAAAGGAAGGCTTTCTCTTGTACCACAGACAGAGGTCTTGATACAAAGACCAGGACGTGGAGCCTGTGACTTTTTTTGTCTCTTGCAAAATGTAGCACATCCACTCAAGAGTGACTGACTCTCCTCTTTACCAGGAATGGTGGGGGCAGGCCTCCAGATTCCTTCCCTCCATAAGGAAATATAACTCTGAAGCCTGGCATCCATTCCTCCGTCTTTCTTCTTGCCACTAACACTTTCAACTTTTATCTCTGCTCTTGATTGATATCAAAATTGTGATGCCTCAAATCTTTTGTCTTGGTCTTAAACCGTAAGCATTTTCCTTGCCGAAACTTCCATCATGGTGGTTGAGGGGTTGCTCTTATCTCTTTTATGGAACCCATTGATTTGGGAAGGCAGCAGGGTAGCATACAATGAACATGGACTTCGGAGTCAGATGGATCTGATAAGTGAAAGAAATCACTAAAAGATGTTTTGTACAAAGGGACTTGTACCAAAGGAATCTCAGAGGTTAGAAGGGAAGAGGTGGCCCCACAGACAAGCATCCTAGTCCAGGCCCATGGTGGCAGGTATTCAAGGCACATGTTTTGCTTAGCCACTTGGCTCTCTCAGGGTAAGTATTAAAGCTGCCTCTTTGACAGTGAGGTTGTTTTCTGTTGAATTCATGTCTTGGCTCCAGCACTATTGGCTTTCTGGTCAGGTAGTAACCCCTTCGTAAACCTGACTATACTTACTTCCCTTGTAAAGATGAGGAAGATAATTCCTGTTCCCTGGGCTTATGTAGGGGTGACTATGACAAATGTAAAGAAAGACCTACTCCAGCTGCTTCTGGTGTTTAGTAGGTCTGTTTGGCCTGGCAGCTAGTGTTCAAGGCATCTCAAACATCAATGACTTTAAGATGCATCGTATTTTATATGCCTGGAAGAGATACTCTGGTTTCTCTTCAGATCGTATAAATCTTTGGCCTTTTATATGCCTGGAAGAAAGAAATTGCATTGTCAATGCATTATAACATACCCTTGCCAAAAAGTGAGAATCTGTATATTAGAAATGATAAAATAGAAACAATATGTAATCAGTGAATTGCATGGTTCATATGCATTCATAGCAACTCATAGAAAATAAAATAGAGGACCTCCATGGTGGCGCAAGTGGTTAAAACGCAACCTATGAAGCTGTTCACAGCCACTGCAGCACGAGTTCGATCCCTGAGCAGGGAGCTACCCACATGGCGCAGCAGACCTCTTCTATCTCGCCTGCTGTGTATTTCGGTCAATCTGCCTGTTCTGTTCCCCGCTCTGTCTCTGGTGAATCCTCTTACCCCCGCATCTCTGGCCTGTACCCCAGTTCTTGTATGCATAAATAAATAAATCTTTAAAAAAAATAAAATTGAGTGGAGGCATGGTTTGCCCACAAAAACTTTTTCTATTTGGTAAATTTTAAGAGCTGCTAACTGGTAACATCCACCTCTAGAACCCAAAGCGGGAGGTCCACATAATAGACTCCTCTGACCTAGGACCTCGTATTGTGGGCTCAGCGCATTCATTTCCAGTTTTGATTTTCTGACATCTCAAGATGTTACTAATTGTTCACATTTTTACCAAAACTCTTTCAAAACATTTTGAGGAAAAAATGCTGAAATTGTTTTACTTGACCTCTCTGACTGTGCACAGGGGTCATGTACAACTTGCCTCTTTATCTCTCTGGGTCACCAAGTCCCAAATCCAACCAAAGACAAAGGATGTGTTTACAAAAGGTGTGAAGAGGGTGCTTCAGTTGACTATGTTTTTGGGCCCACTTCACCCCTCCTCCCTGACCCGTCTTTCATCACCTCCTTGCTGTAGTCTCTGTTGAGAAAGAAGCCAGGACATTTGGGGTCAAGGCTGAGCAAGTCAGGCAGTCATGGGACAAGTGCCAAGGCCTCATGTCACCTCCAGAACCAGATACAGGCCACAGCATTTCTTAGCTGTCAGGGAATTCATTTAAAATAGACTTTAGCACTGAAATGACATTAGGGAGTAGACATTTCAAAGAGTAAGAAGATGGATGGGAGGAAAGGGAGGTGATTGGGAGTCACCGCCCAGGGTTTGGGAGGAAATGACACTTAGGATGTGGTATCAGAGAGTCGTTAAGAGTGCATCTTGGCTTTCTGGGGCTCCTGAGTGAATCCGCTGCCCTGGTAGGAGATATCGCTGCTGTCCAAGAGGAAGTGTGTGCATTCAGCATCTGTTCAATGGAGGGACAGTCTGAAGGTGCTGAGAAAATGATTCTTTCTGAGCCAGGTCCGCCTTCATTTCCCAACTGAGCATTTGGATTGATATGTCAGAGACGTGGGGCTTAGCTGACACTTCAGCGCCACGAACTTGAGGAGTTTAAAGCAACTAGAAAACACTTTCTGAGAGTCCGGCCTTCCCGGCTGTTCACATGTTGGGGACGTGGAGCAGATTTTTCTTGAAGAAGAGACTGTTTCTGAAAAAAAGAATTTACAAGTGGGTATTTGAGAATAAGACTGCTTTGGGGGAGAGAGTTTGGATTTCAGGAAATATTATAGCTTCTCTCCAGTCTCATGGAGGAAAAAGGAAAGTGTGGCCTTCAGCATGGTCTGTCCATTGGCTTGCCTCTCTAACCCACCACACTGACACATTCCATGTGTGTCCTGACAGACTAGTTTACCACTAACCTCTTGTTCATAACACCTGGCTGCTGTCGGAGTCCTTACTTGCTGCTTCATCTTGTGAATGAGAATGCAAAGTTGGGTTTTGAGAAAGACCTGACTGACCGTAAGTCCCCTGGGCCATGTAAATCTATTAAGAAACACCATCAAAAAGAGAATTTTGTGTATATTTTTAAAGGTGTTGTCAAAGCCCTAAAATATTCACTGTGACTAAAACATAAATGGGAATTTTTCTAGGAAGTATAATTTAATTTTTCAGTTTGGGATTCATTTTCATGTTGGTAACTCCAAGCTTCACAGAACAAATCCATCAGAGCTTATTCTGTCTCTACCAGGTACAGCGGTCACTATTTAGCCTTTGCATTTAGAGGTTTTGTTTCGTTGTTCGCATCATTCCCCATCCATTGGCTTAGCCCCATTTTGCTTCAGCTTTGACATCTTACTGACAATAGCACTGAATTTACTTTGACTTGATTTAATGTTAACTTTTGCATTTCTGGGTAAGAAAGTGCTTAAAAAGGTGGGTGGCCTGATTCTACTTTTGACAGACAAAAAGACCACAGGGCCTCCATGGTGGCCTCAGGGTTAAGTCTCAGTGCTACCACTATGAAGGCCCACCTCGATGGCCTGAGTTCAATCCCCACCCAGGGAGCTAACCCACACATGGCCTAGCAGACCTCTCCTGTCTCACATGCTGCTACCCTTAGCAGTGTATTTCAGTAGATCTGCCTGTTCTGTTCCCCACTCTGTCTCTGGTGAATCCTCTCACCCCTGACACCTCTGGCCTACACCCCAGTTCTTCTACACAAAAATAAATGAAATTATAAAAAAAAAAAACCCAAAACACTAAAAAGACCACAGATGGAGGACATTTCTTAGCTGAAGGTGGATATTTGTTAAAGAACTCCCTCTCACCCACCTGAGGTCTGTCAGGAGTTTCTGTGAGGAAATGTTTCCACATCCAAGCTCACACCTTGCCCTTTTGGGCTGCAGAGTTTGGGAATGTGAAACAGAGAAGCACACTTGGAGCTCCTGACTGAAAGGAAGTCACTGGGCAGAACCAAAGCTGAATTATGGCTGCTGCTTCAGGTATGGAGCTATACTTCTCACCTTTAAATATGCCTGTTAAGGCCCCTGTGGGTGTGAATAGCATGGAGTGTCCCCTCAACCTCCTCCAGTGTGAAGCCCTAGGTTGTAAGCTTGTTGACTGAAGTCATCGATCACATCTGTGCTCTAGTCCCGAACAACCTCTTCTGTCCTCTTCCCTGGAATTAGGTGACAGGTGCTTATTTGTCTTGGAGAGAGGTAGATTTCAGAAGAATTCCACTGTCAGAAAATATCACTATCAATAATGAAGCCATGTGGGCAGAACCATACCTGACTTCACTAACTCTTTGGCACCAGTGTGTGGTTTGTAGAAAGGGCAAGCTGACCCTGAGTGTTTATACCTTTGGGATCAGAGTTTGCCCTTCTCGGTAACATCAGCTGGTGATTCTTGGAGGAGAAACTTATTCCAGTTGTGGTGTTGGGAGGAAATGATAGTACCCTCTTATGAAATCATGCAAGGGATGTGTTATATCTTTGTGTGGTGGGGTCGAGGGGATTGACGCCGGGACCAGTTACTTCGACAAAGTTCAGTTTAATCACATTCAGTTCTGCTTAAGATATTACTGTAGCAGGAATATCTTTATCTCTACCTCATAGACACTTTTGTACCGCAAAAACTATTGTTTATACAGAACAAATAACCCTGATGATGGAATCATTTTTTCTTTATCCACATATTTGAGCTGTTTTTAGATCAAATGAGATTTTGTAAAAGGTCTTCCTAACCTGTAAGTCACAAAGATCTTTTCTTGTGGTTCTCAAATTTTGCCCTGCCAAAGATTCATCTGTAATGCTGATGATGTTTGCAAATTCTGAAGCTGTTGTCTCCCATTCCCTACCCCCCAGATTATTATTCAATAGTTTAAGGAGGGGCCCACAAATCTGCCTGTCAACAAGAGGATCAGGTGATTTTGAGGCAGGTAGTTCAAAAATATACTCTGGGATCACTGTGCAGTTTGGGTTTGTTCCTTTATTTATTTATTTTTTTCTGTTTCACTGCAGACAAAAATGACCCCCAATTTTATAGTTGCTTTCATGGTCTTTTTGCTATATTGCTAATTACACATACAGTAGTATAATTTCAGGACTTAAGGGTTCTGTGAGACAGAGGCCCCCTAGCTATAAGTGAGTGTCCCAGTACTTTTAAAATCCTAATTTCTAGAAGACTATTAAGACTAAAAGTAAATTCAGATTTTTCATAGGGTTTCACATTCTGCATAGCATTTCCATAAGGTCTCATTGACCTAAAAAAGTATATCCAGAGTACAATACCTTGAAAACCAGATAGATTGGTGAATATTTTTTTTTTTCCTTTTTTAAAAAACTAAGAATTGCTTCTTTGGTTTAAATAGTGACTATTAGCATCACTTTTATCTCCATCAGATTCACGGTCTAAACTTCTGAGTTGCTTTGTCACCTCCTTTCCTTTGGCCTGGCTAAAGACAAACTAACAAAAAAAAAAGAGAGAGAAGACAGACAAGAAAAGATTTTAATACAGAGGCTTTATAGCAGAGCAAAAGTAAAATGAAAGTGCATTCTTGAAGACTACTGGTGGGAGATTGCAAATGATGATCGTATCCCATCCCTCGGTCAACCTGGGTGGCCAGGGGCACTTTTGGAGGCTCCTGTTCTGGTCATAGAACTGTCCCTCTTCTGTACCACGACAACTACTGGCCTGAAGAAGGTGCTGTTTCCCAGGGAAAGGAGTTAAATCCCCCCAAGAAATGCAGAGGGCCTAGTTTGAAGAAAAAGTATTGCTAACCCAGCATTCACTCTGCGTAGTCTGCCTGCCTCAGGTGATGTCTCTATTTCAGGTAACTTTCAACCTCTCTGGTTAGAGGTCAGCTTCAAAGGAGAACTTTAGTTTGCTAATCTTGTGATTGTTTATACCCTGTGTAGCTTCCTGTCTTTGCCAACTGTTTATTGGAGGGAGTTTTCTCTCTTCAAGACGGCGGAGAAGGCTCTAAAAATAAACAACATCATTGCTTCTTGGTGAAAGCACATGTAAGCAGATGTCGGCGTCATGCCAGCTCATGTGTGTCCCAGAGGCCTGGGCTTTGGGCCTTGGCCTTCCAGGCCACCAGTCCTGCCACTCTCCGAATGTCAGTTAAAGAAGACTCCAGGTGTGATAATCATGTCCCGGGGACCTTGTGAGTGGGCTAAAGGTGGATGTTACACCATCTTACATTATTATGTGTTATTATTTTTTATTGAGGTAGGACTGACATGTCACAATATATAGTTCAGATGCACAACATTAGTGATTTGATCACTGTATACACAGTGATCTGCTTACCCTCCGTCACCAAAATTATCAATTTCTTTTCCAGTGATGAGAACTTTCCCGAGTCCCTGTGCCAGCAGTTTTCACATATGCACTATAGTATTCATGATCCGTTTTAAAATTGCGAGATAAAAGGCACCAACCTGGCAAAAATTGAGGAAGGAGTCCCACCAGGTCTTCATCTTTTGTCAAAGGAAGTTTTCAGTCAGGTGTGAGTAGGAGTAGCATTTGTTCTAGAAGACTTGCCCTGGGTCCCTGGCAGTGTGTGACGATAATCTGTGTGAGTTCCAGGCGCGAATCATATTCAGGCCTGCTGGCCTGCTGTCAAGGATTCACTTATCAGATAATGAGATAGCTACTGTTATTACCCGCCATGATCATCTTCTGCTTGTCAGTCTCTTTTAAATATATCCTCTCATTTCAATCTTCTAAAACACCCTCAGGGGTAGTATTACAAAGTCTGCTTCCTCTCACAGAAGCAGAGCTTGAGTGAATGAAGACCACAGGAAATCGGTGACCTGTAGGATTTCCATCTCCAACTTCTCAGCAAAGATCCCATATGAATTCTCCACTATGCCCCAGAGTTTTTGAACACTCAGCAATATTTTATCTTTGGTTTGAGGTTTGGGGTGATCTATTTTCTCTTGTAAGAATACGATGACAGTAACCTAGACCTCAGTGCTATTACTTGAGAGAAAGCAAAGTTCAAAATT
Organism: Talpa occidentalis; assembly: GCF_014898055.3. Lineage (NCBI taxonomy): Eukaryota > Metazoa > Chordata > Mammalia > Eulipotyphla > Talpidae > Talpa > Talpa occidentalis. The sequence continues at coordinate 90,719,351 of NW_023605194.1, read as the reverse complement.
TCTGGCTGTAGTAAAGATCCTTCGTGATACACTGAAACCATCCCAGGTGGTTCTTGCTTTTAAAACTGGAGCTCAGCAGCCCTAAACCAACATGCACTTGCATTTCTGACTGGAGAAGGATTTTCTGTGTGCGGGTAAGAAATGATGACAGCTGGTTTTAAGAAAACCGAAATGTAGGCCAGCCAAATGAAAAACAGAGTTGTATTCTTAAAAGGTAGGCTGCCTTTTGTCAAAGGAGGTCAGGGCCTCTCCGATTCATCTTTAATATAAATCAAGGTATTTATTTTACCATTTCAGTATATAAATTGTACATGGTTATTTTAACACTAGAGTGTGTGAAGGGGGAAGTGGGATTCAGGAGGCTGATTCTTGGTATAAGGGATGTGGAAAGACCTGAGACTCCTGGTACATAAGCCTCTGTCCCTGAGTAGCAGGGACCTTATATTCCTGGGGAATGATAAGAGTATCCATGAATCCTCTTCTACATTGAATCTTGTATAGTTCTGTGCGAGGCCTCTTCTCAGTCAAATAGTAATGACTGTACTTTTTAAAACTCCTAGCTGTCTGCTCAGTTGTTACAACACCCTCTGGCTCAGTGGGCAGCTTGTGCTCCAGACAGTCCCAGGTGCTCTGTGGGTACCTTGGTGAGTACATCCACTGCTTTCTACTTCATTTGACGTAGTGCTAGCAAGTTTGCCTTCGTGTTTGTCTCCTGTGGGGAAATGGTCAGGGGTCAGGGAGAATTCTGACATTGGCTTTGAAGCTGACCAGTCCCAGGGGTGCCCAAGTTTTCTTGTCAGAGTTCACACGAGAAAGACCTCGTGAATGGCTTTGATATAATTTGCTGACTTGCTTAGAGTGTGTAAAGAATGGATGGTGGGTATTGGAGATATGTGTTCTGGGGGCTGCAGAGTCATTTTGAATATTGGTTCCCTGACCAGCCCCCCCAAGGAGGCTGCACTCTGGAGGGTGGACAGTACAGCCAGAAAGTCAAGGGTCCTGTCTTTGTATCTTATTTGTATCAATGTTCTTATTTCTGGTACAGAATAGTTGCTCAATTAATGTTTCTTATTCTGAACTGAAGGGAAAGGCAATTTTCTCTGGGGCTCTGGGCAGAGGCCTGCGGAGAGCGCTCCTGATGCCTTCCTGTTGCTGTGTCTGGGTTGCAAGAGGGAAGAATTGCCATGGGTTGGGCCCTCAGCTAGCTGGACCTGGGCGCTGACCACTTGCTCAAACCACATAGGCCTGCCTCTTAAACTAAGCCCCTCAGAGCCATGTTAGATTGTGGGGTATAAAAGTTAGAGGCCTCAGCCCTTTTATATCTGGAACATTTATCAGTTCAGCCCATTGTTATGGAGTGCTTACTGCATGCTGGACTGTGAGCCTTCAGCAGAGTGAGTGGATGCAGGGGCAGGAGTCCACTCAGCGAAGAGCAGGAGGCAGAGCATCCTGATGCTCAAGAACTCACTGCCCCTCTCCCCCCACCATTGTCCCTATCCTGTGCTCGGGAAGAGAGGAAATGGTCTGCCACCTTGACACTGGTTAAGGCTATGTTGTTGAGGGTTTGCCTGAAGGGTTTGCCCTTGCAATCATATGTCACTTAATGTTGGGAACACATTCTAAGAAATGCATTGTTAGGTGATTTTGCTATTCTGTGAATGTCATAAAGTATAATTACACAGGCCTGGATGGTACAGCCAACTACACACCTAGGCTGCCTATTGGCCAACTACACAGGGCGGCCTATTGGGATGTCCATTGTGTGTGTGGTCTGTCATTGGCCCAACCATCGTCCAGCAATTCATGACTGTATAATTGTGGTTCCAGACAGAGACAAAAGAAATGATTTCATTATGCTTGCAGGGGCCTACACAGTGGGTTATGCTTCTCTGCAATTTACCATGCCTAACCTTGCTTCTTAGGAGTCAGGATAGCTTGTTTACAGTGGTCTAAGCTAAGGTTTCCTCAAAAGAATGGATTCTGTTAAAAACTTAATTTATTTTAGTATAGAGAGACCCAGAGTGGCTGAAGCTGCCACATGAATAAATGAGTGAATCCATGCTTTCTGAGACCGGTTACAATTTGTTTTTAGTCTCTCAAGTAGTATTTGGATTTTACTATCTACACCATAAAGTTGACTGATTTTTCTCCCTGCCCCCGGATAGCTTTTAGAGGGAAAAAAAAGCAAAGGTAATGAGAGATGGAAAAGGTTTTTGGGTCTGTCCCTGTGTCCCTGGGGCTTAGACATCTTATCCCAGTCCTGTACACTGGACAGCTGGGGAGTCAGGCAGGGAGACCCATTCTGTAGGAAGTTGCAGCTCGGAAGGTAAATGCCTGGTCCTTCATCAGGGGACTCACTAGTCGCAGAGCCCAAATTTGAATTCAGGCCTGGCCTCTGCCCTGTGCCACACCAAAGCCCTCAGACACTTCCCCTTTCTGCTACTTCCCTTGGGAATTTTGCCCACACATTTTATAATTTTCTTACCTATGACTTTGGGTTGATTTCCTTTTCGTCTTTTCCTCCCATAGTGAAATAAGTGGTGAGGCCTACCCTGGTTCTTTGTGTGGGTTTATGGGTTTTCTTCTCAGACACTCCCTCTCACTTGGGGTTATTTAATTGCTGCAAGCTTCCCTCTTTCTTTGGTGAAAAAACATTGGAAACCCACCCTGCTCCTGGGTGAGTCTGGAAAACCAGGCGTGTCTCCAAGGGTGTGGGGACGGGGCACCCAGAGATTCAGCTCTACTTCCTCAGCCCACAGACCCCTTTTAGACCTTCCCCGCAAGACTGCTGAGGCTCTGCAACTTTTTTTTTTTTTTTTGTCTCTGTTCTTAGAAATAGTAATTGAGTAAAAATGTAAGTGAGCAGATGCCAGGGGGCAGACGTCCAGGGTCAGGGTGAATTTCTCCATGCTGAGTGTGATTCTGAACACTCGTTAAGTGGAGGCCGCCCGTGCCAAGCGGCTCGAGGGCCATCCCTGTCACCTTGTGTGAACCGCTCTCCATTCCAAGGAGAGGTTGGGAGTGGCTGGAGGGAGCGCGGGCCTGTGGCGCCTCTCGCTTCTCTGCTGCCTCCAACCTGGGTGTAGTTGGTGACTGGTATTCTGACCCCAATAACTGGGACTGGCAGCTCTGATGCTTCATCAGCTCGAAATAAAATCCCCTGGAGGATGAACTAGGAGTCCTTGCTCCTCACTTCCCATTTGGCTACTGAACACATCTTTTTTTCAATTCATTTCCCCCCAAATATTGGTTAAGATGTGGTTAGTTTGCGTCAAGAGTTTGCCAATACGATATAAGAACATGGAAGTAAGCAATAGAGGCATTCTCTCTGCAAACGAATGGATTAAAATTCATGAAGTAAAGCTCAGTTTTGTTTTGTTTTTTCCAAAGTGTTTACTGAGCAAGAGGTTTTAAGAAGCTTGCTTGTGACCCTGGACTTTATCCCAGGGTGACCCCCTTAAGGTGATCTCGGTCATGGGGACAGTTTCCCTGGTCCAAGCACGGACCTGCAGAGTCAGAAAAGCCAGGTGGGTGGGGTGAGGAATTTTCACATTTACGGCCACTGCAGGTGCTTTGAACCTGCTGGGGTTAGCACCAGGCAGTGGATGCCCTGAAGATGCCGGTCTGCTTGTTCAGAGCCCTCCAGTGCAGTGTGACTCAGGCTCAGCAGGGTCTCTGTGTGATCTGCTGGTCCTGCAGCTGTATGACCTGAAACCATAACAAGGTGAAATTTTGCACAGTGCTCTGCACGCAGTTATTGAACCAGACCTATTGTTAAGGGGATCACACAGATCCCCTGCTCACTGTTTACCACAGAGGGGCAATGCAGGCAATGGATGTGGGGAAGTAAATTAATCATGGAGGTGAGGTGGCTGGATGCCTAGCTGGGAAGCTGTGCTGGGCAGTGAACCCCTACACTCAATGCCTTCAATGGGTGAGGAGGAAGCGGGATCTTCCAAACGAATATATAAGTGACATATATAAGATTTAAGCCAGTGTATAACGTGTAATTCTCTGATGTGTTTGGTCAAAGCACTGCCGAACTTTTCATAGCCTGAATCCTGTTCTGAGACATTCCATGGGGTAAGGAGCTAGCCCCGCTGGAATGTAAACTCAACTATCTCAGCCAAACTCAGCTTCGAGGAACTGCAGTGTTCTCTTTCCAAATGGTGTTTTTTTTTTTTTTTTTTTTTAACCAGAGGTATCAGAACAGGTCAAAATCTGACCCAGCAATTTAGAAGTAAAGTTAATAATAAATTACCTGGTCTTTTCTTTGTACAGCCACTTAACTTCCCATTATTCTGGTGTTATTTTTGAACGATCTGGTTTGGCTTCCAACCAGACAGTTACGGACATTCTTTAACTACTGTAGTGTTTTTGATCATCAGGCTATTTTGAACGATATCCAGTTTTCTCCTGTGTAGCTGGTATCTCAAAACAGGCCACGTGGCTATTGAAATAGGGACAGCTGGCCATGTTCATTCTGCTCCCCAACCAACCTCTGATGAAACGATCTTTACATCAACTGCAAATACAGATGTAGTTTTAAGATAGATGTCAAATGCAGAAAGAGATCCTGGGAAGTCAAAGGTAAAAAACAGGACATCCTTATGCTCTCTGACGCCATCCCCCAGTCTGCCATCAAGGTGAGAATCCAGCCTGGAAAGCAGGGATACCCTTGGTGAAAAAGCAGCAACAATTCAGCTCTTGGGGAGCTTCACTTTCTGGAGGAAGAAGATAGACAATTAGTGCCAAGAAGATAGACAATTAATGCCAAGATTAAATAAGAATGTAGCATGTGATAAATATCGGAGAGGAAAAAAGTAGAGCAGGGTTGGGGGCTGGAGTGGTTGGTGCAATTTCCATACTCTGGGGCTGTAGGTTCCCTTCAGATGGTGACAGTTAAATAGAGACTAGGAGGTCAGAAAGTATCTCTGGCCATCTGGGGGAGCAGCTTTGGCAGAGGGACCAGCTGGTGCCATTTCTGACATGTTCAAATTTTATGAAAAGTGGCCATAGGAGAGGTGGTTCAGTGGTGATGGCATAATGCTGGGTATTGGAGAGTTTTTGTGGCTTCTTCTGAAAATGGGGAATAGGGTGGTTCTAGCCAAGGAGCTCCTGTGGCTAAGTTGAGACTGGAGCATGAAGTCAATTTTGAGGGTGGGGCATGTGCAGTGACATGGATTAGCACTCTGCAGCTGCATTTCTAGGTGAAACCATGCGAGAATTTTACACAGACCTTGCAGGTGTGGAGTTCTTTCTTTAGTAAATATCTGATAAGCAGAAGACAGTGAGTTTTATATGTAGAATTTTTTTTATCTTTTTAAATTAATACCCCGAGTTACTGGCAGCTCACCCCCTGATTTTCTGAAAGGTTCTCCCACCTCTTGTTGACAAATGTGGAATAGCAGCTGTCAGAGTATCCTGGCTGTCATGTCCAGAAACAGTCATCTTCTACTCAGTGGCCAGAAACATGTGAAATGAGGGGACCAAGCCTTAGCCCAGGAGAATGAATACCTTCCCCTGTGTAAGGTTGAAAGTCTGCCTTCAAAGGGTCTTCTGATCAGCCTATTGAGGCCTACTGCCTTGGCTGAGACTTTCAAGAGAGGATACACACAAAATTGTGGCTCTTATCAGTCCAAAATCATTTCTGTTGGATCAGAGTTTGCTTTCTAACTTTTAAGTTTGAAACAGCAAGACTTTGCTTTGGGATGTTGTTTGTATCCCTCCATCCCTTGTACAGGAAACCCCAATGAGTCCACTGCGTGCCAGGCACACTGAGCCTGGAGGATGCTGCTTGTGCCCTGTGTTCAGGGAGCCTCCAATTTAGTGAGGAAGTCAGGCAGCAAACGAGGACAGAGTGTGAACACCCTGAGGTTGCCGATAAGTAAGGGTCTGGAGGCTGGGAGAGCTGCTGCACTTACTGTGCATCTCTCCAGGGGAAGATGGTCCTCTTTGTGGCAGTGTGAAGGTGACCGTGGAAGTTACAGCAGATAGGCTGTCTTCAAGTAGCAACAGGAAGCAGTGCATGTTTCCTGGAAGAAGATTTGCCCCTTTGTGTCACTTTCTTCCTCTGTGAGCTTGATGATGCACATCTTGAATCATGAAATAGCGGAGGTGCAGAGGGTGACTTTTGAAAAAGTGAATGTGGACCTACTGGAGGCCCACTGAGAAATATGGGGCTGCAGGCTGGGGAGCGGGGCATGGTCAACACAGCAAGCATGTGTCAGTCCATGTTGATAAATTCGGGAAGCACCATCACCATCACCCCCTCGCATATGAAATCCATGCGACTATGGACTGTGTTCGAATGGGTCTCTGGAACGAGGCACTATCTACAGCTTTCTTCTTCATCTCAGGGGCACACCACTAAGATTTATCTCCCACTCATATTATATAAACTTCTAGGCTGATTGTGGTTCTGCCATCCTTATTCTGGGATCAGGGCTGAGGGCACAACCTATAACCCTGGGCATGCCAACCTTTAGGTGGACTGTGAGACTTGGTGATTACCCACACCTATGGTCCACTGGCCAACCTGAGGGCAGTAGGGCAGCAATGGGGTGCAAGGGAGTGACCATGTGGGATGGGGCAGGGCCTAGCTTTTTCAACAAGTGATCCAGTCTACCGCGATGTGCGGAGTGGAGTTGAGAAGAGAAGATGACTTTCGCCATGTTGAAAACTTTCCATATTGTGGGTATGACATGATTGGATCCACCCTGTTGCTCTACTTGTAAAATTATGAGTTACTTTACAATGGATGTTTTCTGAGTAATCAGTAGGTTGACTTTACAAGACAGACAGGACTGTGCTATTCCCCTCCACTTGCATGTGTGACTTGTTCCTCCACCTGAGACAAGTCCACCTAGTGTAAAAGGCAGGGCCGGGAGCATGAGCTTTCTGAAACAAGACTTGATGTGTTCTGTGAAGTTTATGTACCTGGGAAACTCTCCAAGGCAGCTTACCTTCAACACATGTAGGGACATCCCTCGGCTCTTCCATCCCAGGTTGCCACCGAGGTCCTGACCCACCCAGCAGTATGTGTAGCTTGTCCCTGGGAAGGGTCCAGGCTAAGTTTCCTGGAGTGTGTAAGTCTATCGACGTGGAACTGTTTGCCAGATAAGCTTGGTGTCCTGTTCCTCCTCTCTGTGTGTGAGTCCCGTGCCAATGCAATGATTCAAACGTCACGGACTGTAGTATTTCCTAGAATCCTGTGCAACCGGGACCTAGGTCTCCTGACAGTGACCTGTCAGGTGGATTGCATGCTCCTACCTGAGCTAAGTGCTGAGGAACCCCGCCCGGCCCTGGGCATCTCCCGAGGATTCCTGCAGTGCCTCTGCTGATCGCCCTTGCCTGTGCCAGGTGACTTGGTGCTTGTGAGTTCTCAATCGTCCCCACAGCCTATTCTTAGTAGGAGCAGATGCTGAGCTTTTCCAGCTTGCTCTGGGGGTCAGTGGTGGGAAAGAACAGAAAAAATGAAAGCATTGTTTTGCACATGGCCGGACATCTGTATTTCTGAATTGCCCTGTTGTGCGTATGATGCAATTGCTGGAGCTGCTTGGCTGAATGTGAACTTTGTCCATCGACTGGAGTCTAAATTGGTTTTGGATCCTTCTGAAATTTAAATGGTCAGGCCATATTTTTCTAATATTCAGTTGGATTGTGTCTTTGCTCTGAAGTGGAGCTGGCGCAGAGTGTTCGCCTCCACAGCAGGGGTGGCTGCTCTGTCTTCCTGGTGTGAGCTGCCTGCATTCCCAAGGCTCCTTAGCTGGTCCATTGTCCTTGTAGAGGAGAGCAGGAGGGCAGCTCCCTGGGGAGGTGTGCCCCCCAGGGTTTTGGGGATTACTGCTGACAGTGCTATTGTTAGGGAGAGAGCAGGCTTTTTCAGAAAAGAAACAGGCCAAGCACTTGTAACAACTCACCAACAATGTAAGCTGGTCCCACTGGGCAGAGACAGAAACTTGACCTTGTGCTTTAGAAATTGGCATTCAGGTCCTTTCTGGGCAGCACTGACCATCAGACTGTGGTCTCCAGTATCTCTAGTGTGAATGCTCACCTTGGCTCTGCATGATGCACCTGGGGTCCACCTCCAGAAATTCAGATTAATTGGTCCTGGGTGGAACATGACATCTTTTGTTCCAGAAGCTCCCCAGGTGATTCTACTGTGCAGCAAGATTTCAGAATCTCTCATGTGGGGTTTTACATGGTTTTTATTACAATGATGAGTTTCTGTCTGGCTCTTCATATTATAATAGTGAACAAATTTCTGCATGAAGAAAAGACACATACTTGGGTGGGGTTGTTGACAGATGAAGAGGGAGGGTTCTGACTTTAATAATAATAAAATGAATGATGATGATGGCCAGGCAATATTGAATATTTATATCAAACTCTGTGTTGAAGTCTACGCTAGCACTATAAATAAGATCAACGCTACTACTAGTCTCCATTTTATCGATAAAGAAACTGAGAGGTACAGGTATCATGTAATTTTCCCCACAGTCACACAGCTAATAAGTGGAAGGTCTAGAACTTGAACTTGGTGTGTCTGGCTTCAAAGCTCGTCCTATGGATCATCCACATAGGATGGTAAATATAAAGAAAATTTTGGATGAAATAAGAAACTATAAAATAGAAAAAAGGATCCACTGGGTGAGAATAACACCTGTTAAGATTAGTCTAGATTAGTAGAATGATTAGACCGTCATTCTGTTCTGAAAAGGGGAAATAAAGATGTTTTTTCTCTTTTAAATCCAGCATTTATCCTCCAAAAACTTATAAAAGCTCAAGGCAGGCAGCAGACCCCCAAGGGCTTGATTTCTGGGCTTGAGTCTAGGCAGGAGCTTCAGAATTTAGTGCCCCATGGTCTCTATGCCTCCCCTTTGATTTCTTTTCTAGTGAACATGCGCGTGGTTCAGTGATGTGGGGCATCTCCAGTTATCCTCTTGTCCAGACTGGGCGCTCAGTGGCCTGCACATTATACAATCCTGGTGTTTTTTTCATCTCATTCCTTGAATAGGAGTGACTTTTTGTTTTGTTTTGTTTTCCAGGCTAGTAAATTTGAGTACTTACTTAAGCCAACCCATTAATCCTTTAATGCCTGTTAAAGATCAGTACGGTACTGGCCAGGGCCCTGGGAATGCCATTGCCAGTTCCTGGCAGCCCTTCCTGTCCCCATACATAGGAAAGAATGTGGCAGATTCAGGGACCCAACCAATATCTGTGACATGAGGGAGTGGATGGATTTTGTAAATATAGGTCAGAATAGAGAGGGTAACTGGCCTGTTGCTGAGGGCTTCCCGCGAAGCGAGAGAGCTCTTGCTCAACTGGTACCCTCTCCATTTCTCCATGGGGCATGTGGTCCATGAGCCAACTCTTCATTCCTACCTGGGTGAACTTTTTTGTATACTCATCATAGCAACATTAATATATATATATATATATATATATATATATATATATATAGCTGTCATCACCAGCCACTGTTTGTATCTCTCAGCCTGAAACTGATTTTTTTCCTGTACTCTCAGTAGCCTTTTTCATATTCAAAGTTAGAAAAAGTTCAGAGTCCCCTGGGGACTGGAGGAGCAGGAGGGAGCTGCTTGCCAGCTCATGTGAAAGAGAAGAAGCCCCATGTTGATGCCTTCTTGCCAAGGAGAGTCCTGCGAGGACCCAGGATTAGCCCCACTCCCTGTGTGAGTTCAAATGTCTGTCACCAGGCCTGTAAAGGGGTGATGAGACCTGCGCTCTGGGGTCCTTTGCTAGATAGCACAGTATTCTGAAAACTCTTCTTGTTTCCATCTGATTTCTGCTTGGAACTTTAACACAGGCTGGCTGCAACCAGATGACTTTTAAAGCACTCTCTGGGTAGTGCAGGAGGGGATGGATTAGTACCACAGCCTTTAAGCAGGTTTTTATTTTTTTTATTGCTAAATATCCAGCAGGCTGAATGGAGAAAATTCAAGTGTAACCCTGGAGAGACCCCTGGTTAGTCATCCGTCTAGACAGACGAGTTTGCACTTGGGGATCTCTGCTTTTTTGCTTTCTTGTAGCCGACGGTGGTCCCCTCCTTTCAGCTTTGTGAAGATGTCAACCTTTGGTTTTCTGGTCATGACCCACAGTTAGCAGCCAAGAGAGTGACTCGCTTATGAGCCAGAGATGACCTTTGAGTGTGACACCAAGTGGACAGTGGTGAAAAGGAAATGCAGGCTCTGTGTATGTTCTGACTTACACAGATGTGGGTAATGTTCTGACTTTGTCAGATTTGGCACATCTGTCTCCCTCTCTGAACCTCCTTTGTGAGGTATACATTTTAAGTTTCTACTTCCTGACGGTAGTAGAAATAATTGTCAAGCACATAAAAAATGCCTTGCACAAGGCAGGGGCCCAGGTAATTGTCATTCCTTTCAAGGGGATCAGTGAATCCTTTTCTCGCTTTCTTATTCTGCACACCTTTGGAAAACCAGAAATTCCCGATTCTACTTTTTTAATATCAGGTTGGCATCACGGAGAAAAGCAAGGCATGTATATTTTTAGAAAGTCTCAGAAAGAATCAAAAGTAGTACCTATTTCTATAAGAGGGTAGTAGTGTTCAGATATTGTTCAAAAATTGGCAGAAGAAGTAAATAAGGCAGAATAATATTCTTTGATCTACAACTCGGTGGGACATCACTCGCTCGTCACTCACCTTAAATAAATCCTAGCTGGATTGCTTCTGAAAACAAGTAGTAATAGTGTCTTATTATTGTTGATCTTTTTATTGTTGTTGTTCTATTACTGCTAGCCTCACATAGAGACAGATTTGTCAGAACCATAAAAAAGTTGTTGAATGATATTTACAAACAAATAGAAACCAACTTTTACAAGGAAGGACCCTGGACATCCTTAGACTCTGTGTACCTGACCCCCGAGTAGTCACAGCAGTGCAGTGAGAAGGGAGATGGAAAATTCAGTCTGCACTTCAGCTGTTAAATGACTGAGGCAGACGATGTCTGTGTCGACAGCAAAGCTTTACACATGTCCTGGTTCGTGGCATTCTTATACATTGAAATTCCATTTGAATCCAGAGCCCTACGTGGCTTCGGGTACAGTTTGTCTGAGTCATTTCTCTCTCAATACAACTGCAATCAATAAACCCCCCAGTAAAATGTGGTTAACCACAAGGACATCCCTCCCCACCAGCCCCACCCCCCACATCAGCTCTGTGATTCACTCAATTGAATGTCCTTCCCATTGCTTTTCTCCAAGCACCAAGAACAGAAGTGTAACTTTTGTGCTGGTCGCCTGGTCCTTTCCTGAGGCCTGTAAAGCCCAGTCCTACTGCCCTGTGGGTGCCTGTGGCCCAGGCAGAGACTGCCCATTGTCTTGGGTATGCAAGATAGTGGCCCTCAGGGATGTAGGCTGAGGTCCCAGCAGATTTTCCAGAGTTTCTCTCACTCCTCCAAATGTGGACCTCTTCCTGTAGCCTCTGTGAACTCAATCCTGAGTGGAGGCCTCCTGAGCCAACACCCCTTAGTTTTAATTCGCTGCTCATGTTGTAGTCTCTTCTTTCTTTGTCATGCACAGGTAACCAGGCAGTGGCATGAGCTGTGAATGTGCAGGGCAGCTGGGGGAGGAGACTACTGGAAGAAGAGATGGGAAGGGCTTGTGCCCTTCACAGGTCACCCCTCCTGCTTGCTGTTTGGCTCTGTGGTGTTGCCCATGTCGGCAGCTCCCTCCCAGGCCAGCTGAGCCAGAGGGGCCTCCAGCTCCCTTTGCCAGCCCTGTGGTGCTTGGGACAGGCTGCCTGTTGCCTTTTCTTTGTCCCTTTGGTCCTGATGCTCAGAGTCAGCTGTCATGTTTTCTCCTGAGATTGTCATTTGGGACGTGGTTTTATTAACATTCTGAGTTAGCTATCTGGAAGATACAATGGAAACAGTGGAAAATACTGTCCTTTCTCTGCTGTCCTGAGCAAGAGAAGTTCAGTCCTGGCTCTCAAACTGTGAAGGCTAAAGTTTAAGGCAGTACCTGAGATCTAATCTCACTGTATGGCTTTCCCCCTACTTGCTTTGGGTTAATGAAAAAAGGTGACCTGAAGTAGGTCCAGCTGCATTGAGCTTTTCTTACTCAAGGAACCAGTTACCCTTTGCTAAGTACAGATAGTTCCTAGCTTACAATGGTTCCACTTATAATTTTTTGAGCTCATGATGGTGCGGTGGCAATATGCATTTAGTAGAAACCAAACTCTGCTTTTGAATTTGATTTTCTCCTGGGCTAGGAATATGAGGTGTGTTTGCTCCATGCTCACCGGGCACTCTGGAAACATCCTGTACTTTGCAGCGTGTCCACTTTCCGTATAATACTCAGTAAATTACAGGAGCTAGTCAACACCTTACTATCAAATAGGCTTTGTATGAGATGGTTTTGCCCAGCTGTAGGTTAACATATGTGTTCTGAGCACTTTTAAGGCAGCAAGGCAATGTTCTGATTTTCGGTGGATTAGATGTATTAAATGCATTTCTTTCTTCAAAATTTTATTGATTTACCATTTGTTTACAAAAATATATGTTTGGGAAGACCACTTCACCCCTGAACACATGTACTTGTTTCCCATGCCCTCCCCCAAATCCCCGGGGCCTGTACCCTAACAACCCCCTCCCACTTCCTCTCCCCTCCCGCTGGTAGCCACCATCTTTTTCGCAGTTATTTTTCTTGTGCCTTAACAGTTTTTGTTTTCTCAGGCTGTTTATTTTCCACAAATGAGAAAAATCACTTGGTAATTGTCTTTCACTGACTTATTTCTCTTCCCGAATCACTCAAAATCCATCCATATTGTCCCAAAAGATAGTTTTTCGTCTTTGTAGATAGCTGAATAGTATTCCATGGAGTCTACAGTCCACAATCTCTGCCCAGCCAGCTGTCAATGGGTACTTCGTTTGGTTCATGGCTTGGCTGTTATGGATAATGCTGCTATGAACAGAGGGGTGCATAATTCTTTTCTTATTAGAATTTTCATTTTCTTGGGATAAATGCCTAGGTGTGGTATTGCTGGGCCATATGGTATTTCCATTTTTAGTTGTTAAAGGAATCTCCATACTGTTTTCCATAGAGGCTGCCCTAAATAATATTCCCATCAACAATGAACAAATGCCTTTTGCTCCCCACCCTGACCAGCTCTGTGGCTCCCAGTCTTTTTGATCTGGACCAGTCCCACAGGTGTGAGGGGCTTTCTCCCTGGTTGGGTTTGCATTTTCTTTATAGTAACTGACGCTGTGCATCCCATGCTCTTTTGACTTAATATTTTCAAACTGCCGTGGATTTATCAGGACGTGACCCCCTCATAAACAGAGGACTTATCCAGCTTCTTTTTTGCTCACATATGTTATTCAGTGAAGAATAACAATAATACTTACGGACTGTTAACTCTGTAAGCTCTTTTAAGCATGGTCACGACTTTGATTCACTTGATTCTGGCAATAATAGATATTATTATGTTCTCCATTTCACATAGGAGGAAATCAAGGCACACAGATATTAAATCACTTGGCCAAGATCAGTAGCTTTGAGTAGGAGAGACAGAACTCCCCACCTGCCACCGTTATCATTACTTATTCTCATCATTGGAAGCTCAAGGCCATCGCCAGATCCTATGACACAAAAGCAGCAAGAGAGTGTGTAATGGTTAAGGACATGAAGTTGAGCACTAACATCCACCTGTCCAATGCATATCAATCTCTTATCTAGTGGAAGCCAATTGATGCCCTGATTGATATGCGGTACACTACAAGGTCTGAACTGTAAAAAAAAAAAAAAAAAAAAAAAAAAAAAAAACCCATCAGCAGGCTAGTTCCCCTTAGATTTTTTTTAAAGCTAACCCCTTTGATTAGGAAACAGTACAAATGTTTATAGAGTTGGAGGATTTTTAATATCTTGATTTGAGTTGCATGAAGCAGCCAAATGTAGTTTGGCCCCGGGCTGCAGCGTCGACGCGCCTGGGTGCCAAGAAGCAACTGCACTCCGCCCGGGATGCCAAGCATTCCAGACCTGTTACCTTGTACGTGTAATATTTACCAGATTTTCGCTTCATCTGGAGATGAAGAGCAGAGCTGAGCAGAGGGGGTTGGGTCGTACTGCTGGGAGGGAGTGCATGTTCAGAGGACGCCCTGAATGAGCAGGGAGCTGGGAAGGTGAACACTGGCTTGCCAGAAAGAGCTCTTGGGATGGCACCTGGGCATCTGGGAAGAGATGACAGAGGCTAAAAGGTGGGGTGCTACTTTGTGCCAGCCACTGCACTCAGTGTTTTTGTTTGCACTGTCCGATTTTATCCTCACCGTCTACAAGGTAGATGCTGTGTTCTCCCCATTTTACAGATGGGAAGAGCCTATTTCCAGAGTGACTGGGCGGCCCGAGGCCATCTAGCTACTTCTGTTCCAGGTTTGCCTTTGTAATTAGTAAAACTGGTATAGAGCAAGGGAGTGGTTGAGCAGGGCTAGAAGGAGCCAAGGCCCCCAGCCCGCATCCTCCTTGGGTGCTCATTCCGCTCGCTTGTTCACATCTTATAAATAAGGAAATTGAGGCTGAAAGAGGTTAAGAGATTCACCCACAGCGGGCTTGTAAGTGGCAAAGCCAGGTGTAGGATCTGGGTCAGTTGCATCCCAAACGTTACATCGCTCTGTGTTAAACCACTAAGTCTTCATCAGGAGCCTGTGCCAAGATCACAAACAAAACATACCCCTAAAAATCAGGATAGGCAGATCTGGCTGCTCTCTGGGGTGTTGCTAAAGGAGAGGGGGGTGGAAGCAGAATTTCAGACAATCTGTACTGAATCCTCTATGTCAATAAACAGAGCTGGTGAATGAGATAATGTCATTAAGAATGTGTGTGTGTGTGCATGTGTGTTTCTGTGTGCAGTGGGGAGGTTGTAGGCTGAGCAGGGAGAATTACTTTCCAACTGAAGAGATGAGCAGTTGCCAGAGAAGCACACACGTAATGTCCCATATTTTACTTTAATCATCACTTCATTTGAGGAGGAGATGATGACAAGATCCTCACCAGTCAGCACAAGGAGATGGTGAAAGCAGCCTCAGAGTCCTCTGCCCTCACCAGATGGGGGCTGCCACGAGGACCCTCAACACAGCTGTAATTTTTTTGAGGGGGGTGTTTGTATGAAACTAAATCACAGTATTGGAAATATCTCCCCCTACCCCGAAGTGCTGTGGCTGTCTTCCAGTGGGGCTGGAATTAGAGACCAAGGAGCCTTCTCCCCGAGGCACCTCCAAGAGTCCCTGTTCTACTTCCATTCCTTTTGCTTGGGGGGTTTATGCTTGGGTTGACTCTCACCCCAAAAGGAATATTTTTTAAAAAGATTTATTTATTTATTTATACAAGCACTGGGTACAGTCAGAAGCGCAGGAGGGCGAGAGAATTCACCAGAGTCAGAGCAGGGAACAGAACAGGCAGACTGACAAAGTACACTGCTGAGGGGAGCAGCAGGTGGCAGGAGAGGTCTGCGCGCCATGTGGGACCCTCACCCGGGGATAGAGCCGGCGCTGTAGAGACTGTGGGCATCTTTGCAACCCAGTGCTCAACCGCGGCACCACTGGGGAGGCCCCCAAAAGGAATATTTTAATACAGGGTGGAAAAATCATAAAAGTAAAGGTATGAAATTAAGCCCTTTGGTCATTGTTGTCTGAGCAGGGAGAGAGCCACAGGCAGAAGTGAACCGGTCCTCACACACTCCGGAGGACACTCTCTCTGGGGACAGATAAAGTGGGTCATTTGAAGACATTGGTTCGACTTCCAACTTAAAGTCAGCAGTCAGGGTTTTGCTCCATGGAAAGTCAGGTTTTTTTTCTCCACTGGCTTCGCAACACCTCTGTGTCCTGTTGGGCCTTGGACATAGAAACTGAATTCAAGGAAGGATTTTCCACCATTTGAAATCTTAAATCCAAAGGGGAGGAGGGGTAACACATCTGTAGTGAAGCAGCCAGGCGTCAGGGAAACGAGTCAGAAGCACCACCTCCTGCTCCCCACACAGAGCTGGGATGTCCTCAGTCTCCACAGCCACTTGGCTACTTTCCCAAGGGTGAATGGTTTTTAATAGACACCTGCTATCAGGGTCGTTTGTGGAAGGAGGTGTGGTGCAGTTTCCCTTCAGGTCCTCATCTCCACGTTTGATCACGATGTACAAGGGCGTGAGGAGGCTGTTATATGACACCTACTGTAAATGGTTGTGAGTCTCCTTGGAAATAACTGTGCTTTGGATTCAATGCTTGGTGATGAGGAAAGGTTTCCAGGAAGTATCAAAAGCAAAGGAAAGGCACTTCCCACGCAGGGGATGGGTCCTGTGTGACACAGCCTTTGATGTTCAGATTCTGACAACATTCACAGCAGCGCCATCTACAAAAGTGGGGCATGAAAGCAGCTTGATGGTTCCCCCGTAAATGAGTGGGTCAAGAGGGTGTGTTGTGTCTACACTATGTAATACTACACAGTCCTGAGGAAGCAGGAAGTGCAGCCATTTACAGCAAAGATGAGGGGGTGTGAGCAAATGATGTGTTGTAAAGCAAGTCAAAATCAAACACACAAATGCTGGATAGTTACGTAGTGAAGGTTTGGACACACTAAAACACAAAAATGAGTGTACATTAATACACATGTGAGGACTCTGAGGCCAAAAGAGGGAAGGGAGCAAGAGGGGGAGGGACGAGGGGGTATAAGGGTAACTAGTAAGGACAAAAAGATTAGATTCTGCTCTTGGATGTTGCGGCAAAGCTGTGGAATCTGGTTTATGATGTGAGCAGAGGCTCCCTGGAAGACAGTGAGCAGAAATGAGGCCACATTTAGACAGACTCGGTAGCCCATGTTTTGTGAATGTCTAATCCTCCCGGGATTTGCAAGTCATCTTTGCGAGGGTCCCTACTTGCAGGCAGGAAAACCTGTGTCTCTTTCTTCAACAAATGTATCATCTGTAGGAAATATGAATCTGCATCAAGAAATCACCAAGAATCTTTTGAAACGCAATCACAAGACGGCTCACTTGGCCTTCAGAGGCGCCTTTCCTTTTTGTTGGGAGAGCAAGTGGTACAGGGGCAGGGTCTTGTCACGCAGGCTCCTATTGGTGTCACAGGATAATAGGAATTCTTACCAAAGAGTGGAAGGCCTTGCATAAACTGCTTATCTCTTTCACCATGACAGAGGAGAGTTTTTTTTTTTTTTTTAACCAGAGGATTTTAAGACACATGCATGTTGAAGGGCTGGCAAGCTTTGCTGGCTGTTCGGTGAATCAGTTTTTATGGCATTAGAAGTTGAAACAAAATGACCCATAAGCTTCTGGAGAACTTTCCATGGAAGATATTTTCCAGTAAGAAATGTGGCCTTTGGATTTCCCCACGTAAAAAGGTAAAGCATGAACATGGACTGACAAAAAAGTACTGTTACAGGGCAGGGAGAGGGGCACCCCGTACCCCGCAAAGTAGTTGCAACAAAATGACCCATAAGTTTCTGGAGAATTTCCACGGCAGATATTTTCCAGTAAGAAATGTGGCCTCTGAATTTCCCCACCTAAAAAGGTAGAGCATGAACATGGACTGATAAAAAAAGTACCGCATGCTTGAGTGCCCCCCAACTTGTGAAATGGCACCAGATTGCCTTCCCTCCACCCCTTCCTTCTTTACAGCATCAGAGTTTGCCCCGTGTGACCATCTTGTGGTGGTGTGACAGTTCTATAAAGATGAGCTACAGAGAAAATTTATTTAAGGTTTATTCAAAGAGTATAAAGTAATTCACTGAGGTTCTCCCCCTCCCCCGCTTCTTCCAGAACATCTTGATTCATTTAAAAAAAAAAAAAAAGAGCAAAGGAATTCAGTAGCACAAGTGTGCTGGATGTGCTGGGTGTGTTTCTGGGTTTTTAATGACTGCGTCTTGTCTTTCATTTTTTCATAGGATTAGAAGCTCTAATCTTTTTCATGTAGATAATTTAAATAACTATGTATGTGGAGTAGAATTAGGATGACCTGAGTTGGAAAAAGCCTTAGCAAGTATGTGGGGTATTTGTAAAGCTGAGAACAGCAAGTTGTTAAGTTCTCTACTGTGAGTTATAAAGAAGATTGTGTGTAATATGGGTCTGTCTTACCTTCCAGTGTGAAATAACAAAAGCAGCTCCTGCTACCTTGCTTCCATGATGGTTCCACCAGTGACTTTGGAAAAATTATTCAGTCCTGCTAAGCCTTAGTCTCCTCACCTCCTCATGCAAAATGGAAATGAAAACAGTATTTATCTCCCACAGTCCTGGGAGGCTTATTTGAGGTAGTACGGGCAATTCTCTCTGCTGTTGTTGCAGTTGGTGCCTTGCAGATGGGAGTTTGGTTTTCCAGGCAATGGGTTTCCCATTCATTTGTCTCATGTCATTTTTCCTTCAGCTCAGAGCTTCATACTGTCCTTTAACATCCTTAGGGCCTCATTAAAAAGGAACAGAAAGCAAAACCTCAAATCAGTTGAAAATGGTTAAAATGACACTTGGTGAGTGACCTGTTTGCAGAACACTTGCAGGTTGGCTGCATGGGTCTCTGGGGTGGACCCAGAGAATGTGAGGCCCTGTGCAGGTGTGGCTTAGACTGATACATCAGGGCCTCAGGGCACCACATTGAAAATGCTGGGGTTCTCTGCTTTGAAATGCTGATGAAGTTTTCCCAAGTCTGGGGAGTGGGGAGCGGTATGGGAGATGGAAAAACACCTATCAGGATCTGGGTTGATAATTTGCTCACTAGTACTTTCTGGTTGTAGGCTCTTAGCCTCAGAGTAGTCTTAAATGCAGTGGTTCTATCTCAAAAGTTGTAGTGGGGTCCGGGTGGGGACCATTAGATGAACTAATGTAAACAAATGCTAGTTACTTTTGTGTGATCTCTGGGAAAAGTGTGAATAGTGTTTTCTTCCCCTCCTTGCACCAAATCATCTCTTCGCATTTAACACACCACTTTTCACACCCATCGTCACATCTGAGTGTGGCTCTGGCTGTGAAATGGTCACCAGTTCACAAGGTCTCTCCCAGGCAACACAGCCTCAGGCTCACATGGGAATTCTTCCTGAGGAGTGATAGTCCTTGGCACATGCCCTTCATCCCTTTAAACAGGAGGTCTGGGAGATTTTTACTGAAAGGCTTAACAAAACCACATGTCGAGGTGAAAACCAAAGTCGTCTCACTTAGCTGCCGCAGACAATATTGGATCAGGAGCTAGAAAAGCACCTGGAATGTGGCACACATGGGATGGGGGTAGACTCTAGGGGGGGATGCCCTTGAAGCTACGAAGATGGTTTGGGAAAGACAAGTCCCAAGTTTTCTCTTTGGGGGAATTTGAAAATTGTCAAAGACTTTTCACTCTTTAGAGGCTGAGAGAGGGAAGGATGGCTTAGAGTGGAAGCCGGCTTAGTAGCACAATGTCTGTATTGCTAGAAAAGACATGTGGAGCCACAGAGGTTCATACTTTCTAACCCTGAATCCCTGTGACCTCAGGTGTAGGCAATGGTTCGCTTAGCTGAGATGGAGGAGTCTAGTTCAATATTCTTTAGAGTTGCTTCAGAGTTCAAGACCTGGGCCAAAGACCCATCTCCTCTTGAAATTTCACTTCCCTTTTCTCACTCTTGACTTGTGGAGAAAAGGTGGTCTGATAGAAAGTTGGGAAAATACCACTGGCTCCGTGATGACTGTGTGTGTGTATATGTGAGTGACTCATAAAGTGTGTGTAGGATTCTGGGACCCTTCTCTGAGATATTTCAAGGTGCTAAACATGCCAGAAAGCTTGTATCTCTGTCTACATTTACCTCCCCCCACAACACCCTCTTAGGGTAATTCTTCATAGAAATGAATGAGTCTAGAACATTCACTGAGAGCAAGGTCATGTGTCTGTATCCCCTGCAAGACTTTAAACTGTGGGCTTGGGGTTACATGGAATGTACAATTAGAACAGCTATAGAGGAGGCATATTTACCTTTTAGAGGCTTCCTTCCCACAACAAAAAAATGAGTAATATGTTGTTAGTTTGTTTCAAAAAAGGAAGCGAAGGGGTCAGCGGGGCTTTGTACAAGTCCGTATGTCTTTGGACTGCACTGATGGTCCATGGCAGAATGGCTTCTCTGCAGCCATCCTGAGAGAAGAGAGGTCACAGCTGCCTCCCAAAATCCAGAGGGAAGTTTACAAAATGTTATAAACTTAGGCAATTGTAGACATGCTCGGAACACTGAGGAGTGGTTTATCATTGAAGGTGGTGGTCAAACAGCATCACTGAGTTTTTCTGCTGTGCCCACCGCTGCCCTAATGCCATCTCCCTCACTCAGAAGAGCAGATTGCTCCAAAGACATCTCACTGTCCCCTGAAACATGGGGAGCTTAATTCTCCCCCTCGTTTCTCTCTCATCTTGTGGTCATACCAATGGACCTGTTGAAAGAAGGGCATGGTAGGCCATGGCCCTTACGGTGACTGCCCTCACATCAATCACTGCCCCAGCATGGGCCTTACAGGCACCGGCACCCTTGGGTGGCTATGCATTTAGAGGAAGACACTTCTGCTCTCAGCACCAGAACTAGGATTCGTAATAACAGCAAGGAGTGAACCTCCCCCAGCAAAGCGTGTTTGTTGGAATGTTCCTGAATCTCTTCAAGTTGGAATAACCAGAAGGTGTCAGAAATAGTCATCTTAGCCTGCTGGCCTTCACTTTAGGACATGTGTCGTGGATGGTGCTACCCCGCTGCTTTATGTCTTACTGGCTACAGTTCCTCAGCCGGCTGTCAGGGGATCTTTGGATTAGCACTCACTTTAAACTGTCCTGGGAGCAATTTAAATAAAACTGTTTGGCCTCTGAATGGTGCCTTCCTCAGCAGTGTATTGGGGATGCTAAGACCCGGTGTATAGGGTTATCAACTTAGATGAAATGAAGTGCATTGTGAGACATAAGGAAGACACCCAGGATTGTGATTGACTTTCAGCAACATCCTGTGACTTAGCTGTTTGAGAGGAGGATTCATTTCCTCTTGCTTTGTGAGGTTTCCTAAGCAACTATTGTGTGCTAGGAACTCCTGTCTTGGGTCTGGATCTAGAAAACCAGGGTGAGAAAGTGACAGATGCAGCCCCTGTGCTCCTGAAACTTACAAAACCCCATGCCCTACAGAGAGTCAGAGCTCCCAGCTTTTCAGCGCTCCCAGTACACACAGTGCTAATTATCCTGGTACTCCCAATGACCCCAAACTCTCAGTACCAGTGGTCCCAACCCCTCCAGTGTTTCTAAGCTCCCAGGGTCCTAGTGCTCCCTGTCCTCCCAATCCTTCCAGTGCCATTCCTCCTAGTGCTCCCAGTGCTAGTGCTCAAAATGCAAGTGCTCCCAGCTCTCAGGCTCCCAGTGCTGTCATGCTCCAAGGTTCCCAGAGTCTGTGCCTCCAGGCTGGTGCTCACTGTCCTCCTGGTGTTCTCAGTGTTGATCCTTCAAGTGCTCCCAGTGTCAGTCCTTAGTGCTGGTCCCTGTGTAGCCTGGTTACATAATGGACTACTTCTCAGCTATTACAAGTTACTCTGTAAGGTAAAGAGGCAGCTCTCCAGTGAGGTGAAATGGATGTGTCTACAGACTCTTCCTGGCCTTCAGCATCAGTAACCCAGTGCCTTAGCCAAGCATGACCACTAGCTCCTCACTAACGAGAATTATTGGGGTATTTAATAGCACTTGAAGGGAACTGAGAGGAGTTACAGGTTTCCCTTGCCAGAAATCTCTGGCGGGGACAGTGTTGGTGGCCCTCCACGGCCAGTGCTTTCATTCTTCATTCACTTGGACACCAAACGTTGACATTAACTTTTTCAGAAGAGGTTATGGAGCTACCTTCCCAGTTTTCAAACACAGGGAGATCTTTCAGATGTGTTGTCTGGCCTTTAAAAACAGTCTAATAAGACCAGTACAAGAAATGGGCATCTCCAGTGACATAAATTCCCCCCGACCTGGTGAATAAATGTGTGTCTTGCTTTTGGGGGCCTCAAGTACATCTGGTGAGCCTTGCTGCCTGTGCAAACCTGCCATCTCTTTACCTTACTTCGCTGCTGTTTTATCCTGGTTCTGTACACACTTTGGTGTGTACACACTTCGTGGAGTCCTGGGAATTCTGTTTGCTTTACCTTAACACATTTAAAAAGCACTGGCTATATTCAAAGAACGCTTCTTTAGAGAGGACTTAGTAAATATTTTTTAAGTGTTGGAGAGCCATTGACTTGGAACTAAATAAAGGCATTTGTCCATCTAGTCCACACAACAGCCAGTGAGAAATGAGAAAAGGGAAAGCTCTAGAAACCTCCTGAGTTTTGACCCTGTCATGAAGACTTCTGAAGCCATCTGAAGAAAAGCAAGGGCTAAAAGACAGAACTTGAGTTTCCCCCAAGAGAAGACACTTGGCATTTTTCTTCTTAAGAGTTTACCTTCCATTCTCAAAATGACAACTCCTCCATCTATCCTGGGGTGTAAAGTAAATGGACACTGGTTGGATTAACTCTTATTCTTTAGTTGGTTTTTTCTCAGTGTTCCAAGAGCAGATTAAAATGTGTGCTTTTTATAAGATGGAATTTATAGGACTTGCTCTCAGAGAATTCAATTTATAGGGCTTGCTCTCAGATAACTCAATTAACTAAAAGTAACTTACCCTCAAACATTTTAAAGTATTTAACCATAGTCTGGGTTTGCAGTAGAGATTCTTACTTTAAAGATCATTTTTTCCTTCTCTCACAAATGGTATCTTGAAGAACAAAGAGCTGCTTAGCACCCAAGTGAACATGATTTCTTGAAACAAGTGTAACACTCCCTGTTCCATTCCAGAACTGTTCATGCTGCAGTTCATCTGGATTCCTATAATTCCTGTATGTTCCATATCTTAATTGCCCATCGCTGTGTTGCCAATATAAATAGGAGAGGGGAAGAGCACACACCCTTCATGAATACATCTAACAACCTTAAGAAAGCACCATCCTTTTAAGTGCTAATATTCTTTGCAAGGTATTAAATACCCATCTACTGAAATGCCAGTGAGGACATCTGATAACTAAAAATTCCTTTCCAGCAATTCTGACCGCTACCATCTTTATATTGGACATTCATGGCTAACTTTCCCCATAGAGAGGAATGCAGACCTTTTTTTCAGCTTTTTAAGGAAGCATATTGGAAACAAATCTGAGCACTGATTAATAGAAGATAGGCATTCTGGCAGGAGGTAGGTTCTGGAATCTTCCTCAGCACTGACCCACTGGCCATGTTCTTTGGTGATTCACAGTAGGACACAGCTCATGCACCACACCGGGCTAATTAGAAACCAGGGCGATGTTGTGTGGCACCAAGGTTCCTTGCCCATAGACTTGATTGTCTTTCCTGGAGGTGGGTGGCACAGTGGTGGTGCCTGGGAGAGTGCAAGTCCCTCAGAAGGAACAAGTGTGGTATGGATTCAGGTCTGCGTCTTATAGGGCAAACGTGGGGGAGGGGGTGACCTGCTTTGTGAGTCTTCATCTATGTGCTTAAGAATAGAGGAAAAGACCCAAAAGCAGATTCTGAGAGAGAAATAAGAAAAGGGATTTGAAAGGATTTATTTATATGTGGAGGAAGAAAAGAAAGATTTGTTTACATATGGAGTGAGAGAAGCAGAAGGAAATTATTGACCTGCCTTTGGCCAGAGTGTCTGATGAACAGAGAGCAGGTGCAATCAGAAACTGAAAATACCTGTGTTCAGTCTTGGTAAGGTTCACCTGGTGCCCCTAGATCGCAGCAGCTCCCATTTAGGAAGTCAGCATGTAGAGTCCAAAAAGCTCCACCTTTTACATTAGAGTTGGCTTTGAGCACCACCCACTGGCTCGGAGGTTGCTCGTCACTGTTCCTCATATGTACGCCCTAAAACTAATCTTAGAAGACACTAAGGATCATTCTCATTTTAAGACTCTGTCCCCTACAATAGCCATTAAAAAGTGAATGCACGAGTTTGCTATCAGACTTTAAATCCATTTTGGCATATTTGGAATGAAGAATCAAATTAAATAAGCACATATTAAAGAGGATTATATTATAAGATTTGTACAAAAAAAGGATTTGGAGTATAAAATATAAGATAATGACATCTCGAAGATAGTTTGTATGGAAAGAACCCAAGACAAGTAATTTATTATGCATTCAAAATACATAGAAACATAAGATGTGAGTGAAGAGAGAGAGGGAGGGAGAGGAGAGAGAGAAACTCACTGTGGGGATGCAGTAATAAAAACCTAAATTCCACATAATGAACTGCATAGTTCTATTCTATTCTGCTTGAGAATTATGTTCAGTTTAAGATAGGCGCAAAGAAGAAATTTTTACTAACGGTAAAGTCTTTCATGAAAAATAATAGAAGGAAATAGAGATGTTTGCTTAGAAAAGAAAAAAAGGGAAAGAGATGGAGGGACAGGGAACTGACCTCAAAATTCCTAAGTAGGGTCAAGGGGAAAGGGAGTACATCATCTTGAGGGGCAGGACTAGCTCCCTGGGGTAGATCTTGTGGGTAAATCAATCCCAACCCAAGATAAAGAGGTGTAGCTGGTCGAGTTGAAGCTGGGTGTGCACCCTCTACCTGGGAAAGACTATCTTGTTATCTTGTTGTATAGAGAAAACAGCAGTGAGACCTATTCCGTATCACAGAGATCCTAAACGACAAGTGTTGGGGAGAGTGTGGAGTAAAAACATACCTGTGTGCACTGTTGGTGGGAAGGTAGACTATCTAGCTCCTATAGAAAACAATGTGGAGGTTTCTCAAAGTGTTACAAATAGATCTTCACATGATTCAGCAATTCTACTCTCTATATCTACCTGAAGAATGCGAAAGAACTAATTCAAAGGGATATACAGTGCAGTGTATATGGCAGCACTATTTACAATAGCCAAATTGTGGAAATAACCTAAGTGCTCCAAGACAGATGAGTGGATTCAGAAGATGTGGTATATACACACACTGGACTGTACTCAGCCATTTGGATGGAACTAGAGCTGATAATACTAAGCGAAATAAGTCAGCGGAGAAAAACAAATACCAGATTATTTCATTCAGATGTAGAATATAGAGAAGCAAAGGGTCAGACAAAACCAACCCAATAGCAAACCCTAGAAATCTGACTGTAAAATTTTGGCTACCAGGAGTAGCTAGTGGAAAGCAGGGTGGAGGGTGGAAAGCAGGGTGTGTGTGGGGGGCACTGGACTGTTTTTGAGGACTGTGGGCTCCTTGGTGGTGGGCATGGTATGGTAAGCATCTGAAGGGGTGGGAGCCTGTACCTCTGAATCATATACACTGCTATAAAGTAGTATTACCTCAATTTTTTAAAGAAGGAATTTTATATCAAGAACACCGAGAGATCTCCTACGGTGTCAGATGGTCCCTTCATCTGCTCTCATTTCCAACTCGGTGAAGAGATTCACAGAGAATGAATGTCAGCTATATTTGATTTTCTTCTCACAAACCAGATAATCCAGATATCTATTCCTCTTCGTATTTACTCCCTCCCGAGTCATGGATTTAAGACATTGGTAATAACAGCCCATGCCACTTGATTAAGTTGGTAAACAGCTTGCAACTTTAGCAGGGTGTGCCCTACTACTTATTAGCTTAGCTTTGGGGCAGAACTACAAATCAGCACAGGGCCTCAAAGTAATTAGGTGATTGCTTGACAAAGAAATTAGGCCACAAGCAAGAAGCTTATAGAAAACATGGAGAACAGACACGCATCGGCCATTACATGCATCACTGCTATAATTTTGGAAAGATTAAAGAAAGATTTTTCAGACAAGTAAGGAGCAACTACACCCCTGAAGCATGTCAAAAAATCCAATTGCAGAGCTCCAGGGACAAGACAGTAGTTTCTAGAAACTAGGGGATTGTTAAAGTTCATGTGGGGTAAAGATCATCTCTGCAGGGGTGAACAAGAATACGCAAGATCTTGCACTTGATTCCTTACATTGCCAATGTTTGGTGTAATCTCAGAAAGATTTTAATCCTCACTTTCTCAAAATGTAAGAAGGGATAAAAATAAAGTCTGCTTTTGGTTTATTAAGAAGTCAAGTTCCCAAGTTCAATGAGTTAGCGAAATCTATTAATGTACTGGTCGCTTTCATGCTATTTACCGTGTTGGGAGCTGAATTCTGGAAAAATTGTATGGGTAACTGTCTGGGGGTCCTCATCTCTGTACCTGCCATGGGTGCACCCCAATCACTACTTCCTCACCCCCTGAATATTGTAGAAGACATATGCATGGGGATTGAGGAGAAGAAAAAGAGAAAACAAAAATGGAGCAAAAGAAGGAAAGATGATAAGAAAGAAGAAAGATAAAGGGTAAGAAAACCTCCTAAAGTGAGAGCTTCAGATGCTGTGAGGAATGAGACAGTAGCAGCAAAGCATTGCTTCAGTGGCTTATTCCAACTGGGAGCACAGCCTGCCACCCCAAGGGGCTCTGGCCTGTTCATGGTTCACCTGATAGAAAAAGAGTTTCCAGGCACCCCATCCCTTTCATTGTCCAATGTCTCCGACACTCGCCTGACCTCTGGCTGCTCAGCTTAGTAGTTGACCTGCCCCTTTTTATCACCCAAACTCTTACTGCTAGTACTCAACATGCCCCCCACATACCCCACACAGCTCTTGCCCCCCCAACCCTGCACACATCCCATACACCCTATGCAGGATGAGAAATGCAGAGTTGAAATGAAAGAGCTGTGTCCATATTGCTGGGGGTTTATGAGGGTGATGGAAACTTTGGGGTAGAAACCAGAAACACAGTGTCTGTCACAGTTCAAGAAAATCAACCCCCAGGCCAGCACACTATTATTATGTTATTTTGCAGCGTGTCCACCAGGCCCACATGCCCACGCCGACAGTCCGCATGGTCTCAAATAGCAGTTCCACAAAGGCCAAGTCACATAAGCCGAGACTGACACAGTCAGACTCACAATTGCCAACGGCGTGTCAAGGTTGACCCGGTCCTCTCGGGGACTCCGACTGCAAGCGCAGATGCACCGGTGCCGTGTTACAGTTAATGGGGCGGGTGGTCGGAGGCACGTCAGAACCCACCGCTGATGTGCTGTTTATTTCTCAGTCATTTTGTGTTAAATTGCTGTGACTTGAATGTCAGCTGTGTTTGGGATGTGGTCGTGAAATAAAATCCACATCCAGTGTGCCAAGACAAATTTCAGAAAACCCCAAAACACAATTGTCTTGGTTTCTCGCTGGCGGTGTCTGTGCACACACAAATAGAAGCTCGTTTATGGTCCTGCCACCATTCGGTGGGTTGCTTGTCTTGCTGCCCACTGGGGGATGTCTAACGAACCCCAAACTGCTTCCCTTCAAGCTGGGGATGTCAGGAATGAGGGGCCACCACACTCATTAAGCATGTCGAAAGTCCATGCCAATTACTGTGGAGCTGCAGGAAAAGAATAGTGGTTTCTGGAAAAGGAAAGGAGTTTGTTCTGTTCATTCGAGGGGCTGGGGATAGAAGCCCACCCGGCAACGTTGCTGGTGTGAGAGGCGCGAGGCAGGTCTCCATGGAGGTCCAGAAAATCCTGGGCGATGCTGGTATTGGCGAAGTGTTCTCTTGGTGGACTCTCAGACCGGCAAACTCCCGCCTTGTTCTCCAAGTCAGGGCCTTGCTTTTAAGGAGTACCAGTGAAAATTTTGGGTCTGGAATTTAAGTTTCTCCAGCTTTCTTGTGAAGTCAAGCTGATCTCTAGTTGAGAAGGAGCCTCGTCTTTGGTCTTTGTGCCTTTTTTTTTTTTTCCCCCTTAATAATGCTCCAAAACCGATGTGGGTATTTCTGCCTCAGGTGGTTGAGGCCATCTGCTAAAGAGGCACCTTTGTGTGTAAGGCTGACATCGTAGTGAAAAGTCAGAACTTGGGCTTGAAACCCCAACTTCTCCTTGGCCTTAGCCAAGGGTGACTTCATTTCCCTCGCTCCTCATTTCTTCATCTGTGGTATGGGTAATAGAAACAGCTTCTTTGCAGAAATGAATTGTGTTGAGCTATCAGAAAACAGGAAATGGGACTATGAAGCAGAATTCCAAGGCTACCGTGAGACCTGGCCATTCTGTTCTAGGCTGCAGACAATGGGATGGACATATTTTATTCTTCCCTCGCCAGATCATGATACTGAGTAATGGGGAGGGAAACCAGCCAAGTTCTCTGGGGCTAAGTCAAGGGTAGCTGTTATCACACCTGCGTGTGAAACAGAATCACCCAGGACTCACCCCGTAGGTCTGGAATGGAGCCGGGTGATGAGCATAGAATAACCTCCCCCACATGACTCGAGAAAGGTGGTGAGTGACAATCTTAAAATGTAATGGGATTTGGGGGAGTTAACACTATTTGGAGGCTCCTTATGTCAAAAGGAGAATGATGTAATGGCAGGGCTCAAAGTGGGCTGGGTGGGTATGCTGCTCAGCCTGCCAGCAGACCTAGGTCAGCCCATTCATCTTTTGGAACAAAGTGCACCTCACATAACTCAGTGAGACCTTCCAACCTTGAAGGACAGAGCATCCCCTACTTTTCTTTTCTTTCTTTCCTTCTTTCTTTTTTTTTTTTTTTTTTGCCTCTTCAAAATTATTTGAAAATTCCTTATATCTTGAGCCAAAGTATGACTCCCTGACTCAAAGGAAACTAAAAACTTCCCAGATGCAAGACCCCGAATTGGCTGTTTCT
Organism: Talpa occidentalis; assembly: GCF_014898055.3. Classification (NCBI taxonomy): domain Eukaryota; kingdom Metazoa; phylum Chordata; class Mammalia; order Eulipotyphla; family Talpidae; genus Talpa; species Talpa occidentalis. The sequence goes on along the minus strand of NW_023605194.1, from coordinate 90,690,662 downwards.
AAGTTGGCCCTGCTTCAGGTGAAGTATTATCAGTTCCTTCCCTTGAGCAACTCTGTCCTCTCTGGGCAGGAGGATCTCCTGTGCAGCTTCGAACAGTCCACTCCAGACCAACTAGGCAGACGCTCAGGGGCTGGACCCCAGACATCAGACCTTGCAAAGTCCTTCAGCTTTAAATGTGCAGTCAAGGCAGACAGCTTGTGCAAATCATGGTGAAAGTCCATTTTTCCATCATCAGGGACTCAGAGCTTGTGTCACTGTGATTTCTATTTTTCTCTGTCTTATTCCTTTTTTCTATGTATGATGCTTGATCCAAAAATTTGATGCTCCTTATTCTTTTATTTGTAATTCATTCAAAAATATTTCTCATGTACTGCATGTTCTGTATTTTCCCAGAAATGCTGGAGATTTCCTTGACCCAAACAACAAAAACTCTTGTCCTTGTGGCTATTGCATCCTAGGCAGACATGAGCTGGTATAAACAGCCAACTTAAAAATTCAATTATGGAGTGTGTTAGGTGATCAGTACTTAAAAAAAAAAAAAACATATAGTCCATCATGGATGCTGCTTATTTATCTGTGGCAGTGGAATTTTTCTCTTCTGTAGTTTATAGGTTCTCAAACTTTAGGGTACATAAGAATCACCAAGGTGTTTGTTACCATGCAGCCCACCATGCTGCCTCATGCCCACTATTTGAGGGCCCCTTTTTTGTAGGATCCTCCCTAATCCACAGGTGCCTGGGCTGCTTTGTAAGGCCCAGGAGGGGAACCAAGCTTTAAAGTCCAGGCTCCAACCAATTCCTCTCCTCCTCCCATCTTCAGCCTTTCACCTGGAAACACTGACCTTCTGGCTCATCTTGGAAATTCCCCAAGGGCTCATCTATTGCCCCTGGGGGCTCTGGTCAATGCTGACTCCCCGAAAGCTGCTGCTGGGTGCTCAGGTCTCTTTCTTCTCCCCTGGCATCTTGTGATTAAGTATCACTGGTCCCAGCAGCTGGGAGTCCACCAGTGTGTCTCTTGCACTTCGAAGGTACACGGAGCTCCTCCAGATCATCTGCATTAATCACAGGTTCCCAGATAAAGCAGATGCTGTGGGGCTGGGACACCACTTTGACAACCTGATGTCCACACTACAGCAATTACAAATGCCCAGAGACCCTTGACCCAGGATCAAAACCTTTCACATGCTTTTTTTCTCCTGCCAGTTTTGCGGGGTAACCAACCTAGTAAGGAATGAACAGCAGACTGGTGATGGGACTGTGATTCTCCCAAGGGCTGAGCACTGGATATCCTTGGAATGCTTCTTTCAGGCCCTAAATCAATATTCCCAGTCAGAGTTCATCACATTTTGGACTTTCTTGTAAAAGATCTTCAGCTTTTGCTTCTCACTAACATTTTTTTGTGATAGTCCTCATCTGAATATTGTCCAGGGAGGCGTATTGCTTGATGGAGACATTTGGAGGGAAGATAGAATTCTCTGGGCCCCTGACTGACAGAATGAGTTTAGGTTGGTTATAGATCTTCTCTGCAGGGAGTGGGGGATACCCACACAGAGTCCTCGATAAACTGCCAAGGGACTTTTAGCTTCTTTCTCTTCTCCCCTTCTCATTAAGTTAGTCTAGCAGGAAGGAAATTCTCTCTTGCTGCAGCCATTCAAGGACATGCCAAGGACACTTATCTGCTTTGCTGCGCATGGGAAGGGGGTGAGGAGGTGGTCTTTCTAAGTGGAATCTGTCAGGGACTTGGTACTTCTACCTTCCCTCTGCTTTCGAACAATAGTCAGTTCTTGTGAAGTAGGAAATCCTCACCTCAGAGTGAGTAGGGGATGGTGCTCCTGCCTTAGTGCCCCAGGTATGCCATTTGGTACTCCTGACTGGCCCAGGGGTTGCATGGGCTGCCCTGAGACCATATGGAGAGTGTGCCTGACCCCAGCTCTCCCTGGGAAGGCACCAGAGACAAACACCAGAAATCCAAGAATCTGTCCTGGGGAGGCAGCAGATAGCCGGAGGCTCTAGGTGGAGGTTTCAAACTCTCTGGGCTTACTCCTGTCCCATCAGCCTTCGCTGCCAGAGTCTGAATTCAGATTTGGGATGATGAACTATTTCAGGATGGTGACTGCAGAGCATTGCATTCATGCGCTGGTCTCATGCCTGTGCAGCAGCCCAGGCTGTGCAGAAACAAAGGATGATAAAGATGCCTGAGCTCCAGGCACTTCCATTGGGAGAAGATAATATACAAGGAGCTAATATTTTCTTTGGAAGAGATATCAAGTCAACATAGTACTTATAAAAGCAGCTTATGAGTAAGTGCTATAATTAGGTCTTTTGTACATTGTTACCTTGTAAATGAAGAGCTAGTTAGATTTTCTCACTTCCCTCATTCTCTCCATTTCTCAAGTTTGGCTCAGCAGGAATGTGTGGTCAGGTTGGAGGTAAGGAGACACACTTGCTTGATGGCCTTCAGGAATCTTCTCAAAATTTTCCCAGGAGAAAGGAGCAGAATCAGCCTGGGATTCTGAAATCCAAAGTTGATGCAAATTGATTTGATTGAACCAACCAAAGTGGGTCAGAGCTGGAGAGGAAAGAGCCAGCTGGGATGTGAGTGTGGGTAAGCGGGCAAAGTGAGCACAAGGACCTGACCACCTGGCAGGGGAAGAGGGGACCAGAATGAAATGGGGGGACCCTGTTCCAGAGGAGCAAGTGAGTTCTTAGAGAAAGCAGAGAAAAAGCGCCTTCCTTCCAGGCTGTATGCATGAATCAAGGCTTTTCAGGCAGTGAGACACCGGCCCCGGCACTCTGGCTGCTGAGACCTGTGGTGAAATCAGTCCACTGGGACTCCACTCACTGGTGTAAATGGATCACTTCCGGTTCCCACAACTTGCATCTAAAAGCTTTCATGAGGTAATGGCAGGGACAATTTTCTGCATTTTTTTTTTTCACCAAATGCAGAAATATTTTACAAATCACTCAAGTTCTTCAGCCAGGCAGGGGGCTGGTGACCCATATCCAATGTCCACAGGGGCAGCTGGGGCCAGCCTGGAAGTAGTGGTCACTTCCATCTCCATAAAGCATCTGCTCTCGTGTGACTGGGGCAGGTGGTGGGAGACTTGCTGTGTCCTCCTGGCCTGGTCTCTTCCCTGTGGTTCCAAGACTAAAGCCGTGTCACTTTAGTGGGGGCCGCTCTGCTGTCATTTTACCTCATGCTTTAACTGCTTCTCCTTATGAAACAAGAGCCCACAATCCAGATCTGTGTTATCAGGCAGTTGAAATATAAACAGCTGAAATGGTTATAGCAGCCAGAGGGGCAGAAGGCGGCTTGCCTCAGTATAGTGCAGAGCAGACCAATTGCACTTAATATCCAGCTCCTCCTGTAAATATTTGCAAATGCCCCCTCAGAGCTCACAAGCCCAGGACAGGATCATTGCTTAGAAGAAGAAACAAGATTGACCTCATGCTCCAAAGCAGCCATAAAAAGAAAGCGTGTGTGCATGTGGCAGGAGCCCAGAAAGGGGAAAAAGTCCCAAGTTTAATAAACACAAAGGGGAATAAAAATAAATCTCAAGAGCACTTATTTACAAACTTGATGGAAGGATAAGATCCGGGCGGGTGGGTGTGAAAGATGGGTGTTTGCGGACGTGGAATAGGCCAGTGTGGGTCCCACTCAACGGAATGGGGAAATGAAAGAGATGTTTACTCTCACTGGTTTCAGGAAGCTCACTGACTTAGCTTTGTTCTTTCAGCATGCTCTTTCAAAGCAAGTTGCAAGCTTCTGTTGTCTCTAGGAAGGCCTTGCATAGGGCCATCCAGCCTATGGCCTGTGGAAGGTTCTAGCTGAACAGAGGGTGTGTGAAGTCTAGAGCCTGGCCACAGCCCTGTCCAGTTATCTCCACCTGGGTATCCAGCCTGCTGTCAGCTGGACTGGTCAGGGTCTGCCAGCTTGTTCACTGAGCTGGGGTGGCCATGTTGCAGGAGAGAGAGATGAGGATCAATTTCTTCTCAGCAGTTACCTTTGCAAATAACTTTCTATGCTGGGGAGCTCCCTAAACCTTTCTGTGGGTACTGATGTTTATCCTCCTGAAAACTGACCCCCAACTATCTTGACATGATAGTACAGGGTGCCTGAATCACTGTGTCTGCATGGATCTTTTGTTCAAAATCTGGATGCTTTCGGTTTGGGGGTTTTTCTGTTTGTTTCTGAGACATCTAGCTCACGCTCTATAAAGTCTCAATTTATAGTCATTTTAGGAAGCAGCCATGGAACAGAGAGGATGGTTTGGAGTTCATCCTTCCCCTGGAGCTGCCTTCTGAGCCCCATAAGGACATAGAATGGGGGTGGGTGGGGAAAATCTCCCAAGGGGGGAGGAAATGCAGAGCTCTTAAGGTGAGGAAGTTCAGTGTATCCCTAGTATTTTTTTCCCATTAGAATTGTCAGGGAATGAATTTCCCAAGAAGTCACAAAAGGTATTTATTTCCATTTTAATATTGACAAGATAGACTCATTTATTAATAAGCTAGTCTGGCCAATCACTGGCTGCTCAAGTCTCTTGAGATTCCTGGGAATGACCATTGGCTCAAACAGTGACTTTGGGGTACAGAGCCCTGTCGTGGTATGTGGAGAACATGAAATAACAGGCCAATATAGTCTGTCCATGAGGTTCTTGACATTTCATGGGGGTGTTGATGGGGGTGGGTGGGGTTCGGGGAAAGCAAAACGAATAAACCTAATGCAGAAGTAATAGAAATCATCAACTGTGAGTGATCATGTTGTCACAAAGCTATGGAACTAAGGAGAGGGAAGAGGAGTGGAGGCAGTAGATTTGAATGAGTCATTAGGAGAGTAAGTTTGCAGGAGATTTTGGATGTAAATTGTGGACACATGGCTTAGTGAGTTGGTGTTATAGGTGAAGTGTGGAGAGAAAATCACACCTGTTTTGTTCTGATGCAGCCTCAGTTGCACATTCAAAGACAATGACAGGTTACCGTCATTGTTTATTAAAAATAACAATAAAACTCCAGCAAGGCATGTTGTGATATTATTGGTGCTGTCTGCATCTCTGTATTCCACATGGTTCAGCTCAGAGAACATTTGGGCTCATCTGTTCTGTTCATTAGTTGACATTCCCTCCCTGCAGTGGGCATTTATTCAGAATAAAGAATTTAAGACTGACCTGGTTTAGCCAGTATGTGGGTATGGTTTTTTGTTTTTAAATTCAAATTTCCTCAGCCTAGCTTAGGTAGGATGTATTTGGTCACATTGGTGTAAAAAACCAAGATATTGAAGCCAGAAAGGATGCAATATGTGAACCTGGACAGCAGAAAGTATCTGGACGCCAACATTTCAAGGAAAAAAAATACATGGGCAAACTGCTTGCCATTAGGAGCTATTTTCTTGGCACATCTGATTAAAGTGTATACAAGCCCGACAGTGCTCTCCAGGCATCAACTGTCATGAACTTGTTCCAATTCATAACCATCTAGGATTTTCCACCACTCTGTCAACTTTCAAAGGATAGGGTTAACTGCATGCCCTCCGCAGAGTTGGAAGTGGTTTGTTAATCTCTATTAATCTGCTGCTCCTATAACCAAATGCACATGTTTATTTTTCTTTTCTGGTTAAATTGTTAATGGTATTAAATTGGCCATTGGAAACAAAATCGTTCTGTAGATGTTTCCCTTATGGTTTCCTGAGCCTATCTCGTGCTGCGCGGTCTTTTTTGAGAATACAATGAATTCGATCATTCTCAATGATTGCCCTAACTTTTTACAGATGCCATCCCGCCCACTTTATACAGACCCTACTTCAGAATTGTCCGATTTGACGTCTCAGCAATGGAGAAGAATGCTTCCAATTTGGTGAAAGCAGAGTTCAGAGTCTTCCGTTTACAAAACCCAAAAGCCAGGGTGCCTGAACAACGGATCGAACTGTATCAGGTAACTTCTTTTTGGGTTGTTTTAATGGATAATCAGTTTAAGTTCTTAGAGTAAAAGACTTTCTGCTGTCTTAGAATTTTCTAAGCTGATATAAACCATTCTCTACACTCAATGAGGATCCAGGCCCTCTGTTATTACTCTCACACTGAGAGCTCATTCATCCATCACTCAGGAGGGAAGACCTTTTAGAATGAAGTGGTGAACCCCTGGATTTGGGTCTTCAATGGCATGCATGGGTGGGCAGTTCACCCTCTAATCTGGACAGTCAGATAATTAGGACTCCAGCCTAACAGATGAGAGAAGTCAATTGGCCTTCCTTTTCTCTTCTCTCATCTTCCTATTATCTTCTGTGTCTTTTTAAAATATCCACACACCCCCTTCACAACTCCTGTCTCTTTACTAACTTCATCTTACTTTTTTTTCCCCTTTGATTCTGCCCACTCCCTCCAATCACCTTTATTTTGGAAGTCCTGATCTCTCATCTCCTTAAATCCATTTTGCTGGGCATCTGTGTGAAAAGATGATGATGGTGGTAATGATGGTTGGTAATAGTGATGGTGATGGTGACATGCCAAGGTTACTGAGATTTCAGAGATGTTCTTAAAAGCTTACTACTCAGGTGGAATTTACAGGGCAGTGGCATCATCATTACCTGGAAGTTGTGAGAAATGCACCATCTCAGGTCCTAGGTTTGACTTACCAAATTGGAACCCACATTTTTGACAAGCTCTTGATGATTTTATGCACTTGAAAACTGCTTTAAAAGTCCTGTGTCTGATGAGGGAGGCTGGCCTGTAAATAAGTAATGTGAATGTGTCATAGTGTTTTACAATGTGTGTAAGCACAGAGGGCAGAGTTGGGAAGATATAACCAGGGAGCAGATGCTGAAGCAGGACTTTCAGAAGTGAAGAGGGCTGGTTATTCTTCGTTGAAGGAATGGCCTGTTCAAAGGCAGGGTCTTCTTGAAGTATCAGGTAGATGGTCTCAGTCCAGGGAGGTGAGGAGAGACAGATAGAAGGCTGCCTTCCAGGGAATGTGAAGAGCAAAACTAAAGAGGGTCAAGAATAGACCCTGAGTAAAGTTAGAGGTATGTAAGGGGTAGGTGTGTATGAGAACATGACTTTTCCTTGAGGGAAAGAAATTGACATTTGGATGTGGAAACTTCCAATTGTTCTGAAGTCTAAAAATTTGGAATTTTTGATAATTTGGATAATAATTTTGTTTGTATTTATTATGAAAATGTGGGCCTCACCATAAAAAGAGAAACCACAATAGTTGTAGTTGAAGTTACATTTGCCTTGAAAGGGAACGCCCCCCTCTGCAGAATATGCTCTCAGAACTTCAGTGAATGAGAATAAAATAAAGTCTGTCCTCCTGTTTTCTCTGACCTCTTTCCTTAGTACTTGGATTTTAATGCCCTCTTGAATCCACATTTAGTCAGTAACTATTTTATCTAATGTGATGAAATCTCATTTTTGGAGATCAGTTGATATACAAAACAGTGACTGAACCCTAAGTCATTCATATCCATTTACTTTTGGCTTCAAGTTGCAGAATACATATTAAATGAATTTTCAGTTTTGAGGATGAGAGGGTAAATGGATGTTTGTGGAGCAAAATAAGTAAAAAGATTTTTGTGCAGGAGGAGTGAATCAGTAGCCACTTTAATGAACATACATTTATCTGTTTCATCGCAGCATATATGTGTGTGTATAAATCTCTGCAAAAAACTTCTATATATATATATATATATATATATATATATATATATATATATGCCCCTAAGACTTAACAGTGAAAATTTGAGGTGGTTGGAGTAGGGCTTTTTTTTGGAAGGGTGTCTAATGCTGCAAATTGAAAGCAAGATTCCTATCGATGTAGGACCGCAGCGCTAATGGGGTCAATGAAAATTACCCCTTTTTTCCTAATCTCAAACACATGCACACGCATGTGTGCAAACACACACACAAGCACACACTCAGTTCAGCTTTCATTTTGCATATTGCCCAAGGGTGTGTAAAAGAAAAAGAGGTCAGCCAAAAAAACTGACTGTCTGCTAAATTAGACTTGCAAAAAGTGCTACTGAAAAAAAATAGTTATACTGTGCTCCTGTTGTGCAGAACTTTACAGCATACAATCCCCTTAGTACTGATCCTGGCTCTGGCGCCACGTTGGAGACACACACAGTATAGTAACTCGTTTAAAAAAAAAAAAAAACCCATGAGGTATAATAAACACTGTGTTTGCACAAGGCTATTAATAATCTCAGGTTTTCTCAAACTGATTGGCCTGCTTGCTCGTAAGTTAATGGGATCTTTATCATTTGCATAGTTTGTGATGTTGCCCAGAGTCTGCTAACCTTATGAGCAGACAAAACTCCCCCTCACAAACAAACAAAAACAAAACTAGTGAGAACACTAGTCCTTCCCCACTGTATTCAGAGACATGTTGATCATCATGAATGGTAAGTAATAATTCTGTATTCCTGTTGCGTAATGTGACTCAGCAATGACATTGTTAATTACCAGAGTGCTTACTGTGGGTAAAACACCATTGTAAGTTCTCTATAGAGATTGATTCATTTAATACTTACAGTAATAACCCTGTGAGGTAGCTAGTATTATTCTCTTCATCTGACAATTGAGGAAACTGAGGAATAGTGAGGTTTAAGGAACTTGCCCAGACCAAGCAGCTACAGGGAAGGCAGGGTCAGGATTTGAACCCAGCCAGGCTGGCACCAGACCACATGCTATTGGCCATGTTACCTGTCTGGAAGAAAGAACACCAGCTTTGGAGCTGGCCCAGAGGAAGCTTTGGGGATGGCTTCACCCTGTTGGGAACTCTGAGGAAGTCATGTCCCCAGGACCATTTCCATTTCAGTATTTGGCAAGGACTTGTCATTTGCAGACTTGTCATTTGCAAGTGTAGCGAGGATGCATGGGGCTCATAGCACAGATCTGTCTTCTCCACAGTTACTATTATTTCTGTCACTGCAGATCCAAAGTATTGAGCTTAAACTTTTGTAAAAAAGTCTCTTACGTTTATGATCAGCTCAAAATCTCTGAAAAATGGCAACTCACCCCAACCCTTGTTGCTGTAAAGTCTGGCTTCTCAGATACTGTTTCTGGAGTTTGCCTCAGGGCCTCCTTCAATCATATTTTCACCCCATTTGGATGTGCTAGTCTCCTGGCCTGTCTGGTGAACAGTGAGAGCAGGAAAGAAGTAGAGCTTTGTAGTTGTCAGTCTGAGTTCAGCTGCTGTTACAGGGCAGGGAGAGGGGCACCCCAGACCCCGCAAACCTGCCTGCTCTAAATAGGTTCTGGCATCCCCCACATCAACACAAAACATATGAGACTTTGTTAGGGGGGAAAGGCTGTCCTGAGCTAATTCCATACAGGCTTTGTGGACTCCACCCCCACTCCAGACCAAAGCCATCAGGACACAAATCCCATCATCACCAAAGGGAGGGTTGCTGGGACCTGAGGGTGGAGTTAAGCTGCCAGGTTTGGTATAAATCCAGACATGTGGGCCTTGGGTCTCTCTCTTGGCCTCCTGGCTCTTGGCTTTTCACCAGCTCTCAGTGTGCCATTGGGATTCCTGGTCGACGGAATGGGTAGGACGCATATAAGACTTTATTTCCCTCTTTTCTCCCTGAATTGTACATTTCCTCATTTCCCTTCCCTTGTAAATAAATCTTTTATTAACCTTTTGTGTGTGCCTGCAGTTGAATATTAATAAGTCTCTTTTAAGTGCGCAGGTGAGGACCCACAGTCAGGCAACCCGTTTTATATCGGGGTTGCCCTGTAACAACTTTAATGAAAAGGAACTTTAATACAATTTGGAAACAATACAGGAAAGGCAAATAATCCAGTTTCTAAATCAAGCACCCAAAGTTACCTGTCCCCTCATGGGTAAAAGTCCACCCAAACGGGATTGGCCCAGAGCAAGGCCCCAAAAGCCTGCCACAACTCTAAAGCACCTTTCAGTGGGGACCCACAGAAAAGGATCAGAAACAACCAGACAAATCTGGGAGGAAAAGAGCAAAATCAAAATCAAGGTAAAAGCTGCCATTGTCACCTCCCCACAGGTCTCACCCACATCTGAGTCACCCAGTCCAAGACCAAAAGGCAAGCGCAGTTTCTTCACGTATCTCTCGGCAACATGTGCCTCCTCCAGGTCTCCTTCTGGCTCTCCATCCTGCTTCCTTTTTCCCTCAGTCTCCTCTGCAGCTTCTCTCCCTGCTCAGCTCCACCCTCCTTTGGGTGGGGCAGGAAATCTGAAACTTCCCCCTTTCCTGGGGACCACCCTGTTATACTGCTAGTTTTAGTTGATTAGATTTTTGCTTTCTTCCTTTTTAACTCCCTGCCTGCTCTCCCTCCCTCCTAAGGCCTTAAGTTGATGTTCCCTCTGCCCACAAGACTCTTGTTCCTGCCATTTTCTTCCTTCAAAGGTTACCTGCTTCCTTCAAAGGTCCCTCCTGTCAATGCTTCCTACCTCTGTTCACTGCACATCTCTTCTCCATATTTGTCATCATTGGTCATTCTTGACCTGCCTCCATCTGCATTTTGTTTATTATCGTATCTCTTCTCTAGAGATAAACTCTCAGAACAGAGCCTGCTGCCGAGAGGGTGCTCAATAAATGTCTTTGAACTGAAGAGAAATTACCAAATAAGAGCCAAGCACCAGGAACATTGTGGAAATTGCTTATGAGAAACAGCATTCATTTTTGTGGATTTGGAAATTTGACTACATTTATTTAAAAGATATCTATCTTAACTACTTATGGAGAAACATATATCTCTACCCATTTTCTGTTACTCAACAGTAATATTGGTTAAGTGGATAATGAGCCTGTAGTAAAACAATTATATAATAAATTAAAGAAATTGATATTCTTGGATAACTCATAAGCTCTGTGTGTTTGTAAAAAAGAAAAAAAAAGACTCACAACTTTATTTTCTGTTTAAACTCATTACTTTGTAGTCATATCCTCTAAATCAAAGTCCTCAGCTGAATGTAAGGGACTTAGATGACATTACCAACCACATGTATTATGGGTGACCAGGGAGGAGGAAAAGAGTGATGGAGATGTGTTCCTCAGGATGTGTGTGTCAGTGTCTAGTCAGCGTGGGACTGGAAGGGGAGAGCAAATAAGAAAATCAGTTGCAATTCCAGAGAGCCAGCAGTCTTGGGAGACAACCCCTATCTCCAGCCCAGGCAGAAAACTACTGGATAATTCCTAAAATCCAATGTACTTGGCTGTGTGGTTTAGCCTCAAGGACTGACTGGCCTTCAGGTCTTGACTTAGTTCCTCTTCACACTCTTTCATTGAATGCTGTCTTTGCATTGTTCTGTCCGGGCCAGTAATGCTGACTTTGTCCAGCAGCATTTGTCCTGTGTGTGTGGTGGAGAGGATGGACTTATGGAGGCTATTGGGCTGCACCCTTGGAGAGGGTTTCCCTCACACAAAGGGCTCCTTCATCCCTCAGAGCTGTAGAAATGAATTTACCTGTATGTACACATGTGCAGTCAACACAAAGGCCCATCTGTGGAGAATGAAAAAAGATGAAGGAAACGAAATGGAATTATAAGGTGTTTTTGTCACATAAGAGAGGCTTTCCTTTGTGTGTGTGTGTTTGTGTGTGTGTGTATTAAACATCTATAGCTGCCATGTTTTATCATAGTTACACATGGATATGTGTCCCACTTACGATTGCTTGGAAGTTCACACTTTTGTTTTTCCTCCCTCATTTTCTTTCTCAACATGAAGTATATAGATGGGGTAAAATATGACATGAAATTGCTTAGACTTTTGGTCCTCCTTGGTCTCCACCCCCATCTCTATGTCTGCATTATCTCTATTTAATCTCTGTGTTGTGTGTGTGTTCATGTGTACATTTACAAAATTCTAAGAAGTCCTTTCTATCCTCCGCTGTAATTCTGACAGTTCAGGGACTTATCTGTCACTTCATCATGTGTGACCTTCTAGTGTAGTCTGCTATTAGAGAGATTATGAAGTCTGATATGGAGAGATTATGTTAACTGCAGTGAAAAAGACTGGAAAAAAAAGAAAGAGCCAGAATGTTCTTTCCTTCTGAAGGACTTCACAGGTAGATCAAATGTTTAGAGCATGCTCAACTCAATGAAATGTAAGAATACCTACTGGTAAGGGTTGACTTGTGTTCTGTTCAAAAAGGGATATTGAAGTCCTAATCCCCAGGACCTCAGAATGTGGTCTTATTTGGACACAGGACCATTGGATGTAATTAGTGACCATGACTGGAAATCTGGCTAGAGTAGGATAGGCCCTCAATACTACAGACCAGTGTCTTTATGAGAAGATGACCATTTGCACACACAGACACCAGGGAGAATGTCGAGCCACGACAGAAGCAGAGATTGAAGTTATGCAGCTGCATGCCTAGGATGTCAAACCACCAGATACCAGAGGAGGCAGGAGGCTTCACATGGACCACAGCCTGGAAAACAGTTCAACTTCTGACTTACTCTCCAGAACTATAAGAGAGCAACTTTCTGTTGTGTTAAGCCACCCTGTCTGTGCTGCTTTGTTAAGGCATATGTAAGAGTCTAAGACAGCCTGTCAAGCAAACTCTCCAGAAGGCACAGCACACAGTGCTTAGAAAGGACAAAACATCCCGAGAGAAAGAAAGACACACTGATTGGCTCTCTTTTCTCATGATCTAGCACATTCTTGTTACCTGGGCTGTGTTCTCTTAGTGCCCAGTAGCCTGGCACATGTATCCTCTCTTTGCTCCAGGAATCCTACCTTGATCTCATAGACAGGCTAGTTTTGCTGCCTATGTCACTTTGTTGAGTCCTGTGAACACGTTGCTTTCAGTCTTTTCTGAGATGTCTGCATTCCCTTACCATAGCATGAGCTCCTGGTAAGAACAGGAACCTTCTTACTGTCCTGGGATATTAGTGTAATGCCTTGCTCACACTAAATACTTAATACTTTTGAGTTTAACTGGGGAGGAAGTGAACTATAAAATAAATTCAAACAAATGAACAAATGGGGCCTTTTTTTTTTTTTTTTTTTTTTTTTTAAAGATTTATTTATTTATATAAGCACTGGGTACAGTCAGAAGCGCAGGAGGGTGAGAGAATTCACCAGAGCCAGAGTGGGGAACAGAATGGGCAGAAGGACCGAAATACACTGCTGAGGGGAGCAGCGGGCGGCAGGAGAGGTCTGCGCACCATGTGGGACCCTCCTCCGGTGGCCGGGGAGCAGCCGGGGATCGAACCGGCGCCGCAGAGGCCGCGGGCAGCTTCGCAAGCCAGCGCTCAACCGCTGCGCCACCGGGGAGGCCCAACAAATGGGGCCTTAAGTGCATAGAAGAGGCCCGGCAACTATTCTATGAATGAATGAATGACTAAACAAATTTACTGACCCTATTAAATATTTTATCACATGTAGGATTTATATTTATTGTCTTTTGTCATGAAGAGCAAAAGACTACAGCCAATGAAAGTCTTCCAGAGTAGGAATCTTGATTTTTTTGTTGTTGTTGGAGATTCAGCGATTCCTCTTGTGGATGAGTCAAGAAATTCTTTCCTGAGTGTGCTTTGTCTCAGATTAAATGCTGGCATTATCAAGATTTCAACCCAGGGAGCCTATTCCTCTGAAATTACGCTAATTAATATGTATTCCTTAAGCTGCTAGTGAATGCAGGGCTTGTGGCAACTTAAATAAGTTAGTTTTCCTTTCCCATTTAGAAGCTTGATAGCTCATTGGAGGAAACTGGCACACAGACCCTGCTGGTTTACCCTTGAAGCCAGAGAATGCAAGGGCTCAGAGTGCCCAGCACTGGCTTGGAGAGCTAGAAAATGAAAACTGACTTTAGAGTGAAAATAAGCAAGTCATTGAAAAGCTAAACTGAAGGATAAAGAAAGTGTTTTTTTGGTGTGTTTTTGTTTTGAGGTGCTCCCTGCAGGAGAGGGAAGACATCCTGATAGGGGTTGCAGTCTAAGCACAGGGATGGGGATGAGTAACTTGTGTTTTAGGAACAGTGTTTAGATTAGGTTCCAAGGATGGAGGTGAGTCTAGGTTGAAAGGCTGGTGGCAAGTTGTGTCTTGAGCTCCAATCTAAGGAATCTGGAGTTTATTACATAGATAGTAGAAGGTTCGGGAAGATTTTGACGAGGTAAGGAACAAGACTACTATAATAATTCACATTGCTAAATAGCAAGCGATGTGCTCATCCTTTTGCGTCCTGTGCCATCTAATTCTGTGCCATCTAATTCTCTTCACAAACATACAGGGTGGGGTTTATTAACCCCTTTCATCAATAGGAAAATCCTGATCCAGTCAGGGACAGTTTGTGCTTGCCTGATCTAACAATCCAAGAGCTGTTCCACTGCAGCCATGATTTCCAAAGGCCCTTAGCAAGCTCGGGGTTTTCCTCAAGAGGCCCAAGTGGAATGGATTGGATTGCCAGTTGACAAAGATGGGAAGAGCTCCTGGCCTAAGCTATACCTCACTTACACAAATCAAATTTTACTTTTTTCCCTGCTGTATACAACAGACCATGAGTATTAATTTAAAGAAACTGGGTGACTAAAAAAGAAATGCCTAAGCATTCAGCAACAGGCTATGATTTTGGCCCTTTGTCATTTAACATTGTTATCAACAACCTAGTGAAGATTTTGAATATATACTTGCTGGTAGTACGTGGATAGAAGGGCTAGCTTGTATGTTGAAACTTAGAGAGAGTCCTAAAGTTTCAAAACCAAGGTCAAACAAATTCAAAACATACACACACACACACACACACCCCTAATTTGTATTTAGGTTCAAAAAATGAATTGCATAGATATTGACTAGGGCAACAATTCTTAAAAGTAGTTCCTGCACCAAAGTCTAGTGTATTACCTACGAGCCTATTAGAAATGCAAATATCTGCACCCACAACTCACCCATAATTTTTTTAAAGATTTATTTATTTAGGCATGCAAGAACTGGGGTACAGGCCAGAGGTGTTGGGGGGCAAGAGGATTCACCAGAGACAGAATGGGGAGCAGAACAGGCAGATCAACTGAAATACACTGCTAAGGGCAGCAGCACTGCTGAGAGGTCTGCTGCGCTATGTGGGTAGCTCCCTGGCTGGGGATCAAACTCATGCTGCAGTGGCTGCGAATAGCTTCATAGGTTGCATCTTAATCCTTTGCACCACCAGGAGGCGCCTCTCTTACCCATATTAATCCAGAAGCTCCGAGATTGGCTCTCAGCAATGTGTGCTGTGATAAGCCCCTCCCCCCGCCCCCCAGGCATTTCTAATACAAGCTAAAGTTGAAGAACCACTGGCTAGAAAAACCAAGCTTCCCCTCCTCCCTGCCTTCCTTTATTTCTTTCCCTCTTTTCCATGTCATGCCAGAAGGGATTTGGGGTGGAAAATCTGACTGAACCGTTTGTGTAAGAACAAAGGGTTTATTTTACAAAAAAGTTTACTATGACTCAATGGTGTTATGTGGCTGCCGCCAAAAGTAAATAGTTTGCATGGAGAATAGCGACCAGAACAAAGGAAGCCACGGGCCCTCCCCTCCACATTTGGCATATTCTGTCGACACCCCATATTCTGCTAGGCTTTATGTGCAGTTTATTGAAAAACTGATTTTAAGAGGGATGTTGCAAAGGGGCCTGACAAGGAGGAAGCATCTCAAGCATCTCAAATCTTCTGCTAAAGGAAGCAGTTGAGGGAGGTCACCTCCTGTGATTGGGGTTTGACATAGAGTAGGAAAGGAATTCCACATCTTGTTCCAGAGAGTGAAATTCACTGTTGGAAAGCAATCATCACTGATCTTAAGATGTTTCCTCCAGAACCTCAGGTAGGGGCTCCAGGCTCCAGGCTTCCTTTCCTTCAATGGTGAAAGGTCAATAGCAAGGGCCATGATGTCCACCTCACAAGGTTTTTGTGGAAGCCCATGAATGTGAAGATGCTGCCATACTGGAAGAACTAAAGGGATTGTATAATATGAGGCAATGATACCATTATCAACTAAGACTAGTTGATGGAAATTTTGAGTCCAAGATAACGAAAGATTCTAATAGGTAAATTGTCCAAGAGTGGGATGAACTTTCTCAAAAAGTGGTGCTCTTACTGTTAGGAGAAGTCTTCATGGATGCAGATGTAAGAGAACGAACTGAGTGGAAGTGGAGCAGATGGCCTCTGCTCGTTTACCTGGCACTAGTATTTCATGACATTCTGGACTTGAGAGAATACTTAGCCAGCACAATAAATGCTTAATTCAACATTTGCTAATTACTCTATTCCAGGCACCACAAACATTTAAATGAATTTGAACATTAAAAACATCAAATGTATTTAAAAGTGATAGTCAGATGTGCCCATAACTAGTTAATCTGATGAGGGGTTTTCTCTACAACCCTATTGTTCAACTTTCCTTTAGATGTCTGGTTGAATTGACCCTGTGGTTCTTTTCTAAGTCACTTCCTGTCTGAATAGGAAAGTAAAATGGAATTCCCAGTGCTTGCTTATAAACTCTGCAATGTCTTGTAGGAGTGCAAGAAGAATCTCCCTGGTGTTCAAGCTGAATCCTGAAAAGTTTTACAGCATTATTCCTTTAAGACTAAGATTTCTTTTGACTGTAATTTTGCTTCTAGACTTCCATTTCTCTTTTTTTGCCCCCAAATTGTTGGGTAACATCAGTGACTTACCTCTCTCCTCTCCCTGATTGGCTGTTTTCCAATAGCAAAGCAATGAATGAATCCTTTTGTGTAGGGAATTTTGCAATTCAGTGAAGAGCTGAGAGCCTTGCCAAAGGCTGTGGATGGGCATTGTGTACATATTGTTGATATGATGTATATAGATGTATATATCAATAATGTGATGAAGGTGACATTCAAACATCACTGTGGGTGGTACCTAAGTGAGAGCAGCTAAATTTCATTTTCAGTGTCTTAGAAGCCCTCTTTTCTAATTCAATCAGAAGTGGTTGTTGGGGTGTTGTTTAAAGGAAAAAGTTAAAGCAGGTAATTATAAAAGTATAGGTGTGAAATGCAAACTTATATTTTAACTGAAAAGTGTGTGTGTATGTGTATATATGTATAATACACAATTTACCTGCTGAGTGTTATACAAGGTCAAGGACTCTACCCTCTGCCTCTTGACAATCTGTGTCTTATTCTTTTTGCATAAACCACATCCACAGTACATTGTCTGCAATTTCTAGGTTTTGGTTTCTTTGAAGAGAGTCAAGTTTCAGGACAATAATTGAGCAACTTGAGTTAAGGATCTTTCTGGGGTTTTCTAATATTATTCCTTTAATTATTTCTTTGATGGCAATTCTCCCACATCTAAAATTAGGAAAAATCGTTTTTGATTGTGTTGAAATATATATAATACAAAATTGACCTTTTAACTATTTTAAAAGTATACAATTCAGTGGAACTAAGTACATTCATAATGTTGTACCACCTTTGTTACCATCCATTTCCAGAATCTTTCCATCATCCCAAACAGACATTGTAACCATTAAACAATAACACCCCAGGGGCCTCCCTGGTGGTGCAGCGGTTGAGCGCTGGGTTGCGAACCTGCCCGCAGCCTCTGCGACGCCGGTTCAATCCCCGGCTGCTCCCCGGCCACCGGAGGAGGGTCCCACATGGCGTGCGGACCTCTCCTGCCACCCGCTGCTCCCCTCAGCAGTGTGCTTTGGTCCTTCTGCCTGCTCTGCTCCCCGCTCTGGCTCTGGTGAATTCTCTCACCCTCCCGCGCTTCTGACTGTACCCAGTGCATGTATAAACAAAACAAACAAACAAACAAATAAATAAATAAACATGCCTCTATAAAAAATTGAAAAAAAAAAAAAACAATAACACCCCAATCCATGTGTCTCTAACCCGTAGTATCTTCAAGTCTAGTTCCACTCTATTAATTTGTCTGTTCTGGTACATCATGTAAGCAAAATCATGCTAGATTTGTCCTTTTGTATCTCACTTATTTCACTTAACATAATGATTTCTAGATTTATCTATGCTGTAATATGTATCAAAATTTAATTCCTTTTTTATTTTAATATGTTTTTATTAAGGGCTGTAAAAATGTCCAGAAAGATAAGCACATGCAATGCCATGATACATGTCCTAATATAAAGACCTTCCTTACACTGTATTGTTTTCCTTCACAATGGCCTTCAAATCACAGGAGGCAGTGATTTCGTGCCATTTCCTCTTCTTTTATTACATGTTGCAGAAATTCTGAATCAGTATCCTACCCTCAGTCCTCTCACTTATAAATCAAATCCATTTTCAATCCATTGTTTAGAGGGAGTGTATTTGTTTCTGTTGCACAATGAGGACTTTTTGTTCATGATTAGATCAAAATACAGTGGAGTCCTTTTCTCCTATAGTCAGTTAGCTGCTCTTTTGTTGAAAGAGTAGCCTTGCTCCTTCAAATGATGAGCAATGCTCATCATTTTCATTAGAATGATTCTGACTTGCATTTGGTAAGGGAGACCATGAGCAGGAACAAGGTGACAAACCAGAATTTCATTCTTTTTCTGGATGAAGTAAATTCTACTGTACTTGTATACCACATTTTGTTTATCTCATATATCTCCTGGGGGACACTGGATTGTCTCACCTTTCAGTTATTGTAAATATCCCTGTGATGCACACTGATATGCGAGTATCTATTTGACTCCTTACTTTCTCTTCTTTGGGGTATATATTCAGGAGTGGATTTTCTGGATTACATGGTAACTCCACATTTACTTTTTGAAGAAAACAAAATTTCCCAAGAAAAATATTTTTTAAGCAAATTGTCTTTTGATAACTTTCTAAGACTTTCAACAAGGTTTTCCCAGAATCAACAACCCTCTCTACTTTTGCTCTTGTATTTCATCTATTTCTAGATCATTTAATACATTTGTATACTTCCAATATCAAGCCTGACTGTCATAAGCAGGTTTAGAAATATATATGTAATTGATACTGGCTCACACACAACTCTGCAGGTAAAACCAGGGGTACATGGAATATACCAGAAGACAGCTTACTAGCAGTGAACCCAGCAAGCTGTGAGCATCAGCCAATTTATGCTATAGAACAGACAGGCAACACTGGTCAATAGCCAGTTAAGTGGAGTCCAGTTAAGAAAACTTCTGCTCAACAAAATTATCTTTTTCATGATGAGATGCATTAAAGGGCTTTACAAGCAATGGCGGCTTTAGGAAAAACAACAGCTGCACACCCGTGACTGCTAATATTCATGCACTTGTTGGCATGAAACTTGTTGGCAGACTGAAACAAGGCAGATATCAAAGGCTAAAACAGAATGGGAAGTTGACTGACCAGGTCATTTTTGTGTAAACTCCTGAATTTAAGAAAGTACTAATTGATAGTATTTAACAGGTTGATTTTCTTTCCTTGCAGTTTAATTTAGTGTGGGAGGTCATACCTATTCTTAAAAAGAAGATGCCTTTTAAGTTAAGATTTGAGACACCAATGGGCCTCCCCTGGGGGCGCAGGCGGCTGAATGCAGCGCTGTGAAGCTGTCCGCAGCCTCTGTAGCGCAGGTTAGATCCCTACCAGCGGGGGAGAATCCCACATGGCGCAGCAGACCTCTCTTGTCTCGCCCGCTGCTCCCCTCAGCAGTGTATTTCGTCAGTCTGCCTGTTCTGTTCCCTGCTCTGCCTCTAGTGAATCCTCTTACCCTCCCGTGCATCTGGCCTGTATACCCTGGCTCTTGTGTAAATAAATAAATAAATAAATAAATAAATAATCTTAAAAAATTTAAAAAAAATAAAAGATTTGAGACACCAAGATGAGGTTAGAAGGTTTTCTAGTCAGTTCTGAAGTGAAATCATGAAGCTGTGGGAGGAGTACTTTTATGTAGCTTTCATCTTTGTTAGAGACCCAAATGATTAAAAGTTTGGGAAACCGCCTTTCTAAACATAGGCTAAGGGACCTGGGTTTATTTAGCTTAGAGAGGGAGAGCGAGCATGCTGAGGGGGACTTAATAGTAGTCTCCAAGAGTATGAGGGATAGTCTATGAGTGATGGAAAGCAGCTGTTTCCTCTTCCCAGTGAGAGCTGGTTAAGATAGAATGGAGTTAAATTGCAACAAGTGGGTTTAAGAACTCCTTGGTCATAAAGTGGAGACAGCAAATCCACAGACAAGACCAAAGTCACTTCTCTTTTTCAGAATTATGTGGCTAACTAGCTGGTGTAAATTGACCTGTTCTTGAACTAGTGAAAAGATATCGATGACCTTTCATCCATGTGAGGATCTGAAATTGCCCATCCTTAGAATTTACCAGTGTTCTGTGCTGAGGCAAAATTTATCTTGTAATGAGATTTTAAACAGAAAAAAGTTTCAGAGCTTTGTTCCTTTTGGCTGGTTTTCAAAACTTGATAATCTAGGCTTACTTCTCTATGAGGTGAAGAATATCTATAGATTTTTCATTTTGTATTTTTTTTTTTTTGCCACTCGTTCAATGTGGTCATGATTTTTTAAAAAAGAATTCTGTGTCTTCAGGAACACTGTTTATCTGTCTGTCCGTATCTCTCTCCTATCTATCTAGCATCTATCTATTTTTCTAGCTATCTGTCCACCAGTCTATCAATCTATCTACCTGCCTATCTATCTATCATGCCTTCTATATATCTATATAAAACTCATAAACATCATAAGCATCTCATAAACCATAAATACATACATATATATAACTAATTCAATAATGAAAGTAATGTTTTGTTGTAGACAGTGTGTCTAAACACTAGATATGGAGATGAATAATATACTGTGCTAATTAGAAGCATGGCAAAATATATAAAAGATTATGAAGTAATGCATTATAAGAGGTCATCTGGGGGAAGGAGGTTAAAGACAAGCTTGAGTTCTGTGTATTGCTGGATTTTAGTCAATGAGGCAGATGGAAATGCTTGAAGCATCTTCTTAACCTCTTTTTTATCATTGCCATCTTACGTGAGGTTAACTACATCATTTATTCTGAATTGGATACATGGATACATGGTATCTTACCTGCCCAACTGGGAGTAATTTCTGGGCAATGTTGGCCTGCTGTCAAATTATGACTTTAAATTTATAGGCCAATGTCAGCATTGACTCTGTGTGCATTCCACGCGCTAAATTTTTGTCTTGTCCCAACATTTATTATAATCTTATTAAAAATCCTGGCTTCTGTCTTCTAATGTTTTCTGTCATATGGAAAGAAGTGAGGGGAGCTCCTGATCCAAACCTAAGTCCCCCACTCTTTTGACCTTCAAAATACCTCACCAAAGTGGGACAATGACCTGGGATTGCTTTGACTCTGTGACGTGCTTGCTGCAAGGCTCTTAATGTCCCCACATTTCTGTTTCCTTAATCTACCTTACAGGATTGTGTAAGGCTTAAATGAAAGGAAATCATGTGTGCCAGGCCCCCAGGCCAGGGAGCCCAGCCCTCAAATCAAGTCCATGGCTTTCTTTCATGCATAAGGACCCTCTCCTGCATATGTGGAATTATACTCACCTTTAGATCCTCTCCACCAAGTGGGGCTTAGTGGACCTTAAGGGCAGGTCCATAGAGTAAGGTCTAAGTCTAGAATTCATAAGGGCACCCAGAGTCCAGTCATAGGAATCTCTTTTCCTTTTCTAAACTTGCTTAATCCAGGAAAAATGTCTGCTACAACACCAAACATTCAGGGAAGAATTTGTTGCCAAATGACCTGAAACAAATCATGTTCAGACCTGGAAGGAAAGTGCATTTTTTTTTTAAAGGTTTATTTATTTATTTATACAAGAACCGGGGTACAGGCCAGATGCGTGGGAGGGTGAGAGGATTCACCAGAGACAGAGTGGGGAACAGAACAGGAAGACTGACGAAATGCACTGCTGAGGGGAGCAGCGGGCAAGACAGGAGAGGTCTGTCGTGCCATGTGGAACCCTCGCCTGCCGGCCAGGATCAAACCGGCACTGCAGAGGCTGCGGACAGCTTCACAGCTTG
This sequence comes from Talpa occidentalis, assembly GCF_014898055.3. Lineage (NCBI taxonomy): Eukaryota > Metazoa > Chordata > Mammalia > Eulipotyphla > Talpidae > Talpa > Talpa occidentalis. Next base: position 90,668,747 of record NW_023605194.1, on the reverse strand, counting down.
GCGCTCAACCATCTGCGCCACCAGGGGAGGCCCATAAAGTGCATTTTAAAATCAGTGGAAGATGATGCATTTTTGTTTCTCAAGCTTTAAAGGATAGTAAATGCATCTATAGATATCCAGATAGTAACACTGAGTAGATATTGATTACATTGAGCTCTGTGCTCTGAAATGATATCTGACTGCAGACATGACCCCTGCCCTCACGAAGCTATGAACTTACTGGAGAAACAAAACCTGTGCATATGAAATGGCCACGGAGGAGTTAAACTCAGTGTCATAAAGGCAATATAAAACTGCAGGGCTTGAACCCCTGTAGACCGAGGAAAAGCTGGCTGAGGGTTTGGGTAGGGATTTGATATAGCTCAGGGAACTTAGGAACGTGTTTTGATTCATTCCTAAAACACAACCACTGAAAGACAGAATTTTTTAAAGCCACCTAAACCGTTCCTTACCTATAGCAACCCGAGTACATACTGAGTTGCTCTTACTTGAAATAAATGCATCATTCTGAGGTCTCAGCGTCCAGGCTGATTTGCTTTCAGACTCTCACTGTGGACTGTGCCAGACAGCTCCTGCCTACATTCATTCTTAGTCCACGGGATATGGAATATCTTTATAAATCACAACAAGTCACATTGAGGGTAAAAATCCCAGCTAGAGACTTCCCTCAAAAGTGGAAGCAGGCCACATATTTTCATGTCAGTGGATTTAGGAACCAGGGTTAAGACCTTTCTTTATTAGAAGCAGATTTATAATTCAAGGCCTTCAGAGGGTGTCTTTTAATGGTTGTGTTTTAGGAACCAATCAAACCACGTTCTAAGTTCCCTGAGCTATATCCAATCCCTGCCCAAACCCTCAGCCAGCTTTTCCTCGGTCTACAGGGGTTCAAGCCCTGCCTTCAGAACTTGGATCCTTGGAACTGGATCCCCTCCATTTCCCTTCTCTCCACCTCCCTGTTCCCCAAATGAAATAAATAGGGAAGCAGAACAACAAGACAATTAACTTAATAGCATAGAATTTATGGCTGACATCTTGCAATGTAAATTGCAAGCTTATGTCAGCAAAGTAGAATAATTACTGTCACTTTCTTTTAGACACTTGGTTTTATGGTTGCTGTCACCTTTGTCATAACATACAGCTGATTTAGTAGCCCTTTTTTTCATGCCAAATGGCCTGATGTTGTGTTTTTACGTTTGTGGTCGCTGTTGTGATGACAATACATGGATCCATGAGCGTGGAGCTAAATTTAGATGATGAGTTGGAATACTGTTGATGATTTTGGTTTAGTCATGCTGTCGGTATGCCAGCTGAGCCTTTCCTCTTGCTATCTCCTGCTCTAGATTCTCACAACCAAAGATTTAACATCTCCAACCCAGCGCTACATTGACAGCAAAGTTGTGAAAACGAGAGCGGAGGGCGAATGGCTGTCCTTTGATGTCACGGATGCTGTTCATGAGTGGCTCCACCACAAAGGTTACAACCACCCTGTTTCCCCCCCTAGATGCTCAATGACCCTAAGTTATTGTGAGTTGATTGCACATGAATGACCTCCTTGACTTAATGTTTTCCAGACAGGAATCGCGGATTTAAAATAAGCTTACACTGTCCCTGCTGCACCTTTGTACCATCTAATAATTACATCATCCCAAATAAAAGTGAAGAACTAGAAGCAAGATTTGCAGGTAAAGGAAACTTGATCTTGTGAGGTTGGGGAGGGAAGGGACTTTGTTGATAACTCATGGGAGGGGGATGAAGTTTGTTTTTATGTGAAATTGCAGTTGTCTGGTGAGAGCTGGGCAGTTTCATTGGTTGGGCAAATATATGGCTGGGGAGACAGATGGAGGCAGGAAGGCTTGGAGGGAAAGGATTGGTTCCCACTGTACGTGACCCACTGCCCAGTGATGCTTTGATAACTGATTCACCAACCCTCCAAACTATTAAATATTTAGTTAAACATTTTATTCCATCTAAGCAAACCAGCTTTCCATCTATGCTATTATTATTATTTCCATGTATGCTATTATTCTGGAGGAAGAAGGTAGTGTGCATTCAAGGAAATCGATTGATAGTCCCGCAAACCTAATGTCAGTACCGCAGCTGTGTTTCACAGTAGGCAGTACCCCTTGGCATATGGCTTCTGTAACTAACATTATAGATACCAGAACACTCCACCCTTCCTATCCAATGCCTAATATTACAAGTGGTTTTCATATCAGACTTTTAGAGGAGTTGATAAACCTGCAGCCAGTTTTAACTTTCCCCATCTTCTTTAACATTTAGTGAACCATCCCAGAGTCAGGGAGAATGAGGAGATGCCCAAGATTCAAGTCACTCAGAAGACTAGAAAACAAGTTGTTAAATGATGGGAGGAGAGAGGGGAGTTGCTACCAGGTACAGGTCAGAGAGCTGATTTCCCTCACTAGCTAGCACCCCCAGAGATCCCCATCCACTGGCAGAGGGCTACGGTGGCTCTTCCTTATGGAAAAGCATCCCAGGAGCCCAGAGAGTTTTTTTAGTCTATAAACTCGTCATGATTCTCCAGAGGGTGGAGGTTCGATGCTTAAACTGGCAGCCTCCTGAGTGTGCTTAGGGAGCGTGAGTGTCTACATCTCTGGTGGAATCAGGAAAGTGTTGAGGATGCCATAAAATAAATGAAAAAGCCCTTTCTTCACATCTCCCCAAAACAGCATTAGGTAAGGGTGACTTCAGTTTCACTGGAACCGAATTCACTGCAATTTAGTGTTAAGTCTCAGCTTATGTTCCTGAGGAAAGTTTTTTGAGTTTAGTTGTGATCCTAAGAGAGAGAACCAGTGGTGATGGGGTGCGTTATTACTGTGAGTTCCGCATTGAGGGGTTAAGCAGCCGAAAGGGAGGATGGACTAAGATAAACTGCCCAGACTATCCTTGGAGTCCAGGGCTGAGCCTCCTTCTGTAGTGATTTTCCCAACCAGGAGCCCTCTCTTGGACACTGAGCTGGCTTCCGTCAAGACCCCCCTTTACCGGTGTCAGTTGTCCCCTGGGGTATACCTGTTGTGCCATTGCTATGTCTGTGGGGATGACCACAGCCAGCTGCTGCTGCTGCTGCTGCTGCGATCATCTCTGCTGCTTGTGACACTAGACAAAGGGAAAAAATATGGCTGATGATATTTGATGAAGGTCAAGCTAAATGTTTATTACCCGAATGCATTTTTTCAAGGTATTGATGGCACCTCCACACATACCAGTGGTGATCAGAAAACTATAAAGTCCACTAGGAAAAAAAACAGTGGGAAGAGCCCACATCTCCTGCTAATGTTGTTGCCCTCCTACAGACTTGAGTCACAACAGACCAACCGGCGGAAGAAGCGTGCTTTGGATGCAGCCTATTGCTTTAGGTAAAGCCAATAAAACTAAACAAAGTGATTACATTATTTATCTCATACTGCCTTTGTCCTTTCTTTCATTCCGAGTTGACCCCAACACACTCTTTACCGAAGGCCAGGTAGAATACAGTAGAGCTGTAGTGTCTCCTCACATCATCCTTTTAGGGGCTCACAACACTCATGCCTGGGCTGCACCCATCAGCTCTTTATCATCAAACCATGTATGAGAGGAGAAGACTAGCCCTCTGGTTTTCCCCCAAATCTGAAGCTCTTTGAGACTGAAGAAAAAAAATGAGTTGAGTGAGTTGTCTGCTCTGTAGAGCAAATCTCAGCCTATTTGAGGTGCCTGAAGATGGCTCCCTAATCTGGAAGCCTCACCATTGATATGGAGCCTTCATCCTCACTGTGGAGTGAAACCGTGGTCAAATCTCATTCTCAGTAACTGAGATGACAGAGACAGCAGAGGAATGCTCTTTGTCATGCCTTTAGCCATAGGATATGAAAGAAATGGGGGCCAGAGGAATTTATTTCCCATTTGTGGTAGTTCCTGGAAGGAGAGTGTGAATGTCCACCTTTGATTCCTTATCCAGACTGCTAAGAGGAAGGCCCTTTTTTTCTTAAGAAAATTATTTTTATTTAAGTCACCTTATGTTATACCATTATGTAAGGTTTGGGTGTGTATCATTATAAATCAACCCCTGTATATGCTACATTAATTAAGTTCAAGACTGCAAATTCAATTCCATCCTTCTCTCTACAGTTGTTCCCTTTTACATGATTTACTCACCACCCCCCCAACTTCCTTTCTGTCAACCACCACTTTGCTCTTATAGTCTAAAAGTTTATTATTGTTTTATCTAGTTCATTCACTTGTTTTATTTCTTTGTGAATCACCTATGAGTGTAATGAGGCATTTGTCATTCTCTGTTGGACTCACTTCACTAAGCATAATAAGTTCATCCATGTTATTGCAGATGGCAGGACCCCATCTTTTTTTATTATAGCTGAGCAACATTTGACTGTGTTTAAATACTACATTTATCCATTCATCTGTTGGTAGGTGCTTAGGTTGTTTCCAATTCTTCTGCAATGCTATGAAGAACATGGGGATGCATAAATCTCTTCATATTAGTGTTCTTATATTCTTCGCATAAATACCCAGAAGGGGGCTAACTGGATGGTGTAGAATTTCCTTTTTTAGATATTTGACGGCTCGCCATACTGCTTCCCATCATGGCTGTACTAATTTACATTCCCACCAACAGTGCAGAAAGGCTCCCTTCTCTCATACTCTCTCTAGCACTTCTTGTTTCTTGTCTGGATAATAGCCATTCTCATTGTTTTAATTTGAATTGCCCTTGGTGTAAGTGAGGATGAACATCTTTTCACGTGCCTGTTGGCCATCTGTTCATCTTTATTTGGGAGTTATGGGCCAGTCAAATGTCCTCACTGATAAAGTGCCCAAAATGTCAGAATTTCCGAGTAAAATGGCATGTTTTGGTGACCAGAGCCAGTGTTTGCACTAAGCAAGACTCCATGTTTCTTTATCTCTTGTTCATTCCTAGAACAAGGAATGTGATATAAATAAATGATTTTGAAAGGATAATGCCTTAGATGGCTCTTTGGAAATAGCTCTTGTACTTCATTCATTTTACATTTGAAAGGGTGATAGAACTGAAATGACAAACTGCAGTGTTGGGTGAAAATTGTTTGACCTCTGCCAACCACTTCTCTGCTTAAACCTGTCTGTTCACATGAAAGGTTTGACTTTCAAGGTCATGGACAAAGGTATCCAGTAGAGAACTCATAAAGGAGAGCAGTCCAACAAATTACCATCATTCTACTTCGCGAAAGTGTCTGCAGATTAAGATAAAGCCACTAAAAACTCAGCCTGTGATGCTTGCTTATTGGATGCCTGTTGAATAAATGAATGAATCTTTTTTTTTTTACCCCCTCGTTTGGGATGAGAGGCAGGGAGGAGAAACCCAGTTTTAAAATCTCCATTGCTTTTTTTTTTTTTTTAAACAGAAATGTGCAAGATAATTGCTGCCTGCGTCCTCTTTACATTGATTTCAAGAGGGATCTTGGGTGGAAATGGATACATGAACCTAAAGGGTACAATGCTAACTTCTGTGCTGGAGCCTGCCCATATTTATGGAGTTCAGACACTCAACACAGCAGAGTAAGTACTGGCGGATCTGCCTCTTCTACCTGCTGAGAGTATTTCCAAATGAACTCCATTTACCCTGGTGCCCTCTCATCATTGCACGTGAATGGGTGCTGAAGAAATCCTTTTGAATGACAGGAAGAATGCAGGCTATCTGTGAAATCACCTACAGTTTCAACAGTAGGTCCTGCCTTCCCAGTGAGATTACAAGCAACTTGACAGTTGGTTTAAGTTTGTCTTTGTTTTAGATATCTTAACAACTGTATATATAAAAAGATAACTAGAAAAAAAATCTTTTTGAAATCAGTATAACACTTAGTGTCATGTGTCATTAAGATAGGAGGGGACCCAGACCACCAACTTAAAAAGGATCCATTATCACATCAGGGAATGTCGTGTTAGAAAGAACAAGGGATCAGTGGGTGCTTTGTCACAGAAGACCATTAGTGCTTAGCAATGAGGGACTCACTTCACTTCTCCAAAGCTCTATTTCTTATCTGTAAGAAGGTCTATATTTAAAACTGTCTTTAAAATAATAATGTCACACTTGAGAGTTGATATGAAGAACAAAGAGATGATGTATGTGAGCATGATTTGAAAATTATCTTTAAGTCTTTCTGAACAGAACCCAAAGTAGATGCAGCTGAAGATTTTATTACATTACTTCTGTGAGGCTGGAAGCTTATGGCCAGGCCTCTGTTTGCATTGTCTACTGAGTTTAATTCTTGAAACGTGGCTGCATGTTAAGATTCTGCCACTGTAAATCAGCTTATTAAAGAGGTATTAGAAGCATTGCCTTCCCTGCAGGGTAGGAAAATGAACCTGTTGCCAGAAAGATCACCTCACACCTTCACCCGAATTCAAAGTCTGGGGGGCTACCGATTATTTTAGACAGCCTGTGTTGTAAAATTCCTCTTTAATTCCTATGCAAAATCATGCGTGAGTGGGACACAAAGTAGATTTCTACATAAATATGCCCACAAGTGCTGGACATTGCATGGATGCACAGGGCCCCCCTCTTCCCTTGCTGTTTTCCAGCTCCCCTGGAGGTTTTAGCCCTGGGGGCTCATCACATGCTCAGCCACGTGAGGGAAACTTGCTCGTGCCTGTCCCTTTGTCTGAGTTCTCTGGCCAGGCTGCTTCCTCAGGGCTGTGGCCACAGCGGCTGTGATGTGGGCCCAGCCCAGGTGCCAAGTAGAAACATAATTCTCCTCCCTGCTACACAGAGGGCGTGTGTGAAGGCTGAGGGCACTCTTGTTTTTCAAGGACAGAGGAAGAATAACTGTCATGGTCACACATATGTGGTTTGGACAGTTCCCCAAGCAGCCAGAGGGAGCTTAATAAAGTAGTCAGTGTGGCTGACTTGAACTGGTCTTCTGTCTTGGGCTGAAAAAATGGCCGTGAATCTCGAGGAAAAGGTCATTTGCTGTTTGACTAGCCCATGAATGGCATCCTTGGAAATGTCTCTTCATCATCAGTGGGGAGCCTACTGCCTGCCTGCTGTGGGTGAAAGGCTCCCCTTTGCTAGAGATGGAGGCTAAGTTCTGCCCACTGTAGTTTCTCTCCAGGCTGCTTTTGAACCCTTCACTCTCCCAGCAGGGCCCTGCCACTGCCCTCAGGGATGCTACAGTAACAGTATGCAAAAGCTAGTGTAGAAATGACACCAACCGCTAAGAGGACTGGGGTCTCCAGGGCCTGGGGAATATATGCAGGAAGCTCTGACTGAAGTAAAGCCAGTGGGGGTGGCTGGAAAAAGCTGGCAAATGAGTAGTTTTGCCCAATCAAACTTTTACGGAAGCATTTGTTCAAGATGGACGATAAAGGGATTCTGTGGGAAATGAATTCAAGGATGGCTGAGGAACTCATTACCAATTTGACTATAATTCAGAATTAAGAAAAGGACAAGGGCAACCAAAAATAATCCAGATGGCTGAATTGCCATTATGACTGATAACAATAGAGGGTGGGTCTTTAAAAAATAAAAGAGTGACCCCTTTTTTTTTCTCTTACTCATTTGTGATGCTGTCTTTCCCCTCTTTGTCCTCCCAGGTCCTCAGTTTATACAACACCATCAATCCAGAAGCTTCTGCTTCTCCATGCTGTGTGTCTCAGGATTTAGAACCGCTCACCATTCTTTACTACATCGGCAAAACACCCAAGATCGAACAGCTTTCTAATATGATCGTGAAGTCTTGCAAATGCAGTTAAGACTCTCCGAAGATAGGCCATTCATGACAACGACAACGAGGACAACATTTGTGACAAGAAAACACGAGGGAGGCTTGCTTCGGCAGCGTCCAACGACATCCGAAAAAGCGGTACTACGTCCAACCCTTGGGAAGTTTGTGTTCTGTTTGTTAAAACTGGCATCTGAAACAAACAAAAAGAAGTGGAAGGTTTTATTCAGCATTTCACCTACTCGGTCAGTGAGAGAGATGAGAAGCCAAACCTTTTTTTTTTTTTTTTTTAAGAAAAAAAAAATAAACACTGGAAGAATTTGTTAGTGTTAATTATGTGAAAGAAAACAAACAAACAAACAAAAACAGGAAAATCCCGTGAAGTGGAGTTGCTGTACATACTGTCTCTGTACCATGCCTCACTTGATTTTTCTGTAACGCTATGCAATAGCCTCCTGCCCGTTCCTCCTCTTTGAGTTAACAGTGAGTTATTTATTGTGTGTCCCTATAGAATGAACATTTCATGGCCCTTGGAAAATAAAACAGGTGTATAAAATGGAGACCAAATACTTTGCCAGGAGCTCATGGATGGCTTACAGAGCTTGAACTCAAATGAGCCAGGGAAAAAGGGGGACAAAATCCCCCGTGAGTTCTAGATGACCAAGCAAGTTTGCTTATGATAAAGACCCCATACCAAGCGCCTAAGGAAGCTTCTTGTAAGATTCAAAACTGAAAAGCCTGTTAATAAAGGAAACTTTCAGTCAGAATAAGTCTGTAAGGCTTTATTTTTTTTTCTTTTTTCACTGTAAATGACTCTTTGTCAGTTTAGTACACCAGTGAAATGTTGAGACGATTTTTGCAACGTCCTGGTCCAACCTCAGACGTTCGAGTATTACTATAGAGCTGGGCTAGAGGGTTTTTTGTTTGTTTCGGTATATGTAACCATACCTATATTATTGCAATAGAAGAGCCTAGAAGCCAGTATAAATGGAAACACGTCTGCAGATCTCTTTTGCAAACTATTAAATCAAAACACTAACTACTTCACGTGTAATGTGTAAATTTTTACCATATTTTTAATATTCTGTAAGAATGTCAACCAGGATTTGGCTTGGGCTTCAAGTTGGGCTCTTTTTAATGATCACTCTGAATTGGGTGTTTCCTGTAGCTGGCCAGGACTTTTGAGTAAAGCCCCTGTATTTTGACTTGCACTACAAATCATGTTTTATAGTATTTGTTCCAATATGCTTTGTTAAAGGATCGATTTGAGTTCAGTAGTGTTCTTCCGTCTTCCAGGCAGCGTTGCTCGTTAATGCAGATGTTAAAGTTTCAATTTTGGAAAAAACTAGAGATAAGTACGTAATGGAGATGAACTGTTTTTGTTTTAGCCAGTTTTTAAAGATCTGACTGAAACCCCAAATCTTGGGGACTGAGTTAAGCAAGTTTTCTCTAACTTGGTTTAATCAGTGTTTTCACAGAATCTGTTGTTAATTAAGAACAGACAGTTCATAAGGAAGTTCTTTTAGTGTCCAGGGGGAAAGATTTACATTTGAGTTGAATTTTTAAAGGGAGGCTAAAGTCCAGGTCAGCATAGGTGATTTAGATTTCTTTACTGAAATTAAGGTTTTTTACAGATGTTCTTTGAAGGTTGAAAAGGCCCAAGTCAATAACTCCCTTGATCAAAAAACTCTTTTCCCTGAATGAGATTTATCTATAATCTGAGGCTAGAATTTACCTTGCTTTAATCAATGATTTGCCACATGATTGCAGAGAAGGTCATCTGACACCAGGGTCTGTAGGATATGTCAGTTTGTCAGCTGCTTCTTATTTAACTTTAAGATAAAAATAAATCGGTCAAATGGGACTCTTTGCAGCTTCACCTACAGAGCAGCACAGTGAGGTGTGTATCCAAAGTGAAGCTGTTGGGTAGAGTATACTTTAATTTTGTGGAATTTCCTGACCATTAATAAAAAATGATGAATTGGATTTATGAGTTTAAAAACTGGAAAAGCAAGAGATGGGCTGGATGGCACAACCTGTTTTTTTTTTGTTTTTTTTTTTTTTGGATATAATCCAATCCCAGATTTGAGTGTGTTGCTTTTGATTTCCTCTTCCACTTTTCCATTCATTCTATGTAAATCACTTTTATTTCTGCAGGTATTTTCCTCTCAGAATGACATTTTGTTTTGTATTATTTTGTCTTTTCTCATGAATGCACTGATAATATTTTAAATGCTCTATTTTAAGATCTCTTGAATCTTTTTTTTTTTTTTTTTTTAGTTTGGGGGTTCTCTAATGTCTGTATTTCCCATAAGTAAATATTGCTGAGGGAGGGGGAGGGGCTGGGGGAAATGTTAGCAGGGGGTGGGGCAGCAGTTTTTATGTGTTAAGCAGCAGTACCTTTTTACAGTTGGCATGGTTAAAAAATTGGAATATAAGAATAGTCGTTTTGTATTTTGATGGCTGATTACGCTGTATTTTAACACAATGTGTGTCTGTTTTTGTGGTGCTCTAGTGCTCAATAAATTATTTCAATTACATATTGAAGTGTTTTTCCTACCATGGCTGGTGTCATCACTGAGATTAGCACACAATTCTGATGCGATGAGCTGGAAAAGTCACCATCTTGAAGATTATGCTTTTTTTCTTGAGAATAGTCCCTTCAGAAAGGTCATGCTTTCTAGCTCGAGAGCCAGGGCATCGCTCATGGACTAAAGAAAATGCTGTGCATGCAGCCTTTTTCTTTCTTGTTTCTTGCCATTGGGTAATTTTTGGAGATTTAGTTTCCCTCCAGCTTGACTGTCTACCCGAAAAAATGCAGAGAGATGTTTGGACTATGCTTTGGCTTTCTGGTTCCATGTTCTGCCAGCCCCAGGGCCAAAAGAACTGGTCTAGACAGTATCCCCTGGGGTCCCATAATTTGGAGAGTGGCTGGGCCAGCCAATATAACAAGAGCCACGTGCTCTTTGGGGTTGGTCTTTGGGAGCACTGCTCTCTGTTTCACCCACACCACTGTACCAAAAACCCCCTCTTCCCTCAGGTTTCCTTGGCTGTTCTGGACAAGACCAGACTTTGCAAGTGAGTTGCCAGTCTCTTAACAAACAGACTAATAAAAAAGGAGCTGTGGTTTAATCTGGTTGTCTTGCTTTACCCAATGAAAAAACTAGATCGTGGCTGGTGTGTTATCTAAACATCATTGACACCAAATATTTGTGCAAGTATTAAGGTGGAATAGAAATATGGTTCCCTCTTCTGTAATCTGTGTTTGATCTCTTATACTCAACCCATTAAGAGGGGGAACGTTTAACTTTAAAATAATTAGTTCCTGCTTTTCTGCAGAGGTCTAGCCCCAGCTTCTCACTGCAGCACACATCACCTTCCTGTCATGAGTAAGAATAGGAGGATATCGCAGGATAGTGAAAAAGGCACCTAACAGCTGCATCAGCTTTGGCAAATTTGCCAGTCACTCTGAACCACTACATGTCATTTTTCTGTCCTTGTTTTTTGCTAAGTGAATGGGCATGGGAGGACTTTGCTTGGTGTTTGGCCTTGGTGTTGATGATTAGTGAACACTAGTCTTCATGCTCTTCCCCAAACTGTTCTGTCTCAGGTTTCTGGCATTCTGCTTGTCATTCACTCTGTAACCCAGGCCCATGCTTCTCCATCTCGATACTGACCATGTAAACCCTTCAGATCTTTATCTTATAGAAGAATCAAGTAGTCAGTTATACCTAAGAAGATTCTGTGACTCTGTTAACCTTTGGGTCCATGACCAGAAATTGTTTCAAACAGAGGGCAAAAGTTCACATTTAGCTTGTTTTTAAGTCTACCAACAAAAATCTCAAAGGAAGACCAAGTGGCTAGTTGGGTGACCTATTTCCTGAGGTGATGATAAAGGGAACTATGGTTTTCTGAGTACCTACCAGGCCAACTACTTAGCCTTATACTCCACTGGAGGCTACAGAGGCTTTTATGGAATCCATTGTACAGAGAAGTGAACAGATTAGAAAGCTTGATTATATGTCCAAGATGAGTCATTTTGTAAGTGGAGAGTCTAGAACTTCCTTGTTCATTACACAAGCCATTAAAATATGCTTAATCTGATCAGAGATGTGCCACACACCAGATTTAGAAGAAAATGTAAAATATCTCATTTTTATTTTATAGCTTACAAGTCTAAATAATACTCATTTGGATATATGGGATTAAATTTAGCACTTTATTTAAATTCACCTTTTCCATTTTTAACACAAACACTAGAGATTCTAAAGTCACATATGTGGCTCACATTTGTACTGTGTGATGTATTTCTTTAACATTTCTTGTTGGTTCTTAGATTTTCCATCTCTGCTGATACCGCCCATCTGTTTTTGCATACCATCTACTTTATCCATTGCAGCTCTTAGCATTAACTGCTTTATATTCTCTGTTGGATTATTTTATTTTATTTTATTTTAAATATTTATTTATTTATTTATTTATACAAGCACTGGGTACAGTCAGAAGCGCGGAAGGGTGAGAGAATTAACCAGAGCCAGAGCGGGGAACAGAACAAGCAGACTGACGAAATACACTGCCGAGGGGAGCAGTGGGCACATCAGGAGAGGTCTATCGTGCCATGTGGGACCCTTGCTGGCAGCTGGAGATCGAACTGGCGCTGTAGAGGCTGCGGGCAGCTTCGAAGCCCAGCGCTCAACCACTGCGCCACCAGGGGTGTCCCTGGATTATTTTAATATCCCTGTTGTGGCTGGTTCTGATGTCTGCTCTTTCTCTTCTCTTCAATTTGTCCTGGTTCTGATGTCTGCTCTTTCTCTTCTCTTCAATTTGTCCTTTTTTTTTTTTCTTTTTTGCCTTTTGGTAAGCCTTGTAATTTCTTTTTTTGTTGTTTTTTTAAATTTATTTATATATATTTTACACCATTGTTCATTTTTAGACTAGGTTTGCTTCCCTCCCCCGCTCAGGTGTAGTCTCCATAGAATTTCCTCCACCAATTCACCCTTTCAGCCTCACCACAGTCCCCTGTGCTCCTCCCTCCCTCCCTCTGATACCACTCCTTCCCCCTCCCCTGCAGGATGTCTCTGGTTTATAATTGTCTGTTTGTTTTTGTTTTGCTTTATATTGTGTAATTTCTTCTTGGTAGCTTGATTCTTGATGTAGCTGGTAAAAGAAAGCTTTGTAAATCAGCCTGAGTAATGTGATTGGGTAACGTCTATAGTCTGTGATTTGGTGCAGGTCTTCAGCGAGCCTGTGCCTCTGGACTGGGCCCTCACAAGAGTTTCTCAATGTTTCCCCTCCTCAGTGGCTCAGGGTGGCTAGAGGGCAGCAGTTGGATATTTCCCATCCCCCAGGTCAGTTAGGTTCTGCTAATTCCCCAGCAGGTTAGCCTCTGGTCAACCAGCTGCCCCTGAGGGCAGGCTTGGTAAGAACAGAGTGCTCGCTGTATTTCAAAATGGTCCCTTTCACCTTTCTTGCTGGGAACATTAGGAGATTTTTTTCTAGAATTTACTGTGGGAATCTGGTCAAGCATGTGGAGGTAAACATCAGAATATTGTGGGCCCTCTCTATGCCTAGGTCCCTTGGAGTTTTTCACATAGTTGTCCACACTGACCTTCCAGCAATTCATCAACTACCATTCAAATACCATGAAACCTAAAACAACTCAAAATATATGTTTATTTAGTAGTATCTCCTCATCCTTGTTTGTGCCCATGCCTACATCTTCAGCCTTGGGGACAGCAGTTTGCCCTGTGCCTCCCTTTCCCTTGTGGAGTCAAGAATTGTTGTGTTTTCAGCCTGTTCAGTTTTTCACTTGTTAGGATGGAGGGATAACTTCCAAGCTCTGGAAACTGAAATGCATTCAATTTATACTCGATATCTCAATGCAGAATTTGAAAGTAGCTCTTCTTTAGAAACAAAAGCTAAACAATTTCTCTAAGTCCTTTTACCAGTCTTTGTTTTTGAGATTAACTTATGCTTGAACAATACGAGGGGGGACCCTATAAGAATGGTGGGTGTTTTTCTATATGTTTAATTTATTTGTTGTAATCTGTTATGTGCTTAGTAAAATGAGATTTACAATTAAATGTAGTGGCTTAAAAACAAAAAAACAAACCAAACCAATCAGCAATAACAACAAACAAATCCCAAAGGGCTAAATTCTGTAGGAAACTTAACATCAAACCTCAAGTCATCTGTGCTTGATATTTAAACAGTTAAAAGAAAATAAATCTTTTTTCTTGCATAAATAAAACATCAAGAAGTTATACAACTGATTGTACTAAAAATCATCTAAGACTCATGATCTTTCAATGATGAGTAGATACACGGCGGAAGTTCACAGATGGATCAATAGGAGCATTGTTTTATTTGACTAACTAAACCAACAATGTCAGTGCTTTACATGAACAATTTCCTGTAAAGTATTCAAGAGTTTCCTATTACGGTGAACAATGTAAGTATCTGTTTTTTTCTTCCCTTTTCAGAGACCATTTATATACCTATAGTATATTGATCTCACTCAGCATTTTACATCCTCTTATGCTAGAAAAAGATCTACCATATTAGTAGGCCTGAATTTTTATACCAAAAATATCAAATTTACCATTCCCACAAACCTGGCCAAATTCTACTGCCTTTCAGAAACTACCATATTTATCATTTCTTCCAAGTGGCCATCTTGGTTTTTATTCTCATTTATTAATATAGCACACACAATTCTCTCTAAGAAACAGTGGTTTTCATGGGTCATACATTGTTGAATTCTGTCAGTTCTATAGAGTTCAACCTAATATTTTGTGCTAATTAACAATTGTGGTCATGAAAATACAAACATTATATAAGCCTCCCTTGGCAAAGCTCTTGATAAAATTGATGGTTATATATGTCAAATAACAGACATCCAACCAACTTGATTTTAAAGTTCTAGTTGGCATAACTGCATTGTGAATTGGGCAACATTCCCTCTAACAAGTAGACAGTCTCTCCAAAACACAAAATGGAAGGTTTTTATAGTTAGAAAGAGGATGGGATGACAAGGATGGTCCAACATCCAAAAAATCAATCAATGTAATCCAACACATCAACAAAAAGAAATATAAACACCATATGATAATATCAATAGATGCTGAGAAAGCTTTCAACAAAGTACAACATCCATTTATGATAAAGGCCCTTGAAATTCTCAGGATACAAGGGACATTCCTCAACATACCTTTTCATTAAGATCTGGAATAAGATAAGGATGTCCACTCTCATCACTACTTTTCAATATAATACTGGAAGTACTAGCCAGAGAAATAAGACAAGAGAAAGACATACAAGGAATCCAAATAAGGAAGGAAGAAGTAAAACTATCACTATTCACAGATGATATGATAATATAGATAGAGAACCCCAAAAACTCCACAGAAAAACTAATTAAACTAATCAATCCTTTTAGTAAAGTAGCAGGATACAAAATCAACACACACAAATCAGAAGCCTTCCTATACACAAACAATAAATCTGTAGAAGAGGAAATCAAGAAAACCATCCCTTTCATTATTGAAACAAAAAAAATCAAATACTTGTGAATAAACTGAACAAAAAGAGGGAAAGGACCTATACAAAGAAAACTATAAAACACTGTTAAAAGAAATAGAAGAAGACAATGTGTGTTTTTGTGGTGGTCTGTTTTCCTTCCAAAGAAATGGAAAGATATCCCCTGCTCATGGATTGGAAGAATTAACATTATCAAAATGGCCATTCTACCAAAAGCAATTTACAGATTCAATGCTATTCCAATAAAAATTTCAGTGACATTCTTCAAAGAAATAGAAAAAATATTGATAAAATTCATATGGAGCCACCAAAAATCCTGAATAGCCAAAGCTCTCCTGAAAAAAAAAAGGGGGTGGGGGTGGGGGTATCACATTTCCAGACTTCAAACTATACTACAAAGCCATAATAATCAAAACTGCATGGTATTGGAACAAGAACAGACACACGGACCAATGGAACTGAACAGAAAATCCAGAAATAAACCCACAGATTTACAGTCAACTAATCTTTAACAAAGGAGGAAAGAATGTACAATGGAGCAAAGAAAGTTTGTTCAATAAATGGTGCTGGGAAATCTGGGTCACTACATGCAGAAGAATGAAGCTTGACTACTACCTCACACCATGCACAAAAACCAACTCAAAATGGATTAAAAAACTAAACATAAGACCTGAAGCCATAAAATATATAGAAGGAAATACAGGCAAAACACTACATGACATACACCTCAGTAACATCTTTAAAGACACATCACCCAAAGTTGTGATAGTGAAGGCAAAGTTAAACAGTTGGGACTACATCAAAGTAAAGAGCTTCTATACAGCAAAAGAGACAATAACCAAAACAAAGAGACACCTCACCAATTAGGAGAAAACTTTTGCACACAGCACTAATGATAAAGGACTGATCACAAAAATCTACAAAGAGCTGATGAGACTCAACAAACCAAAGTAAATAACCCAGTCAAAAAATGGGCAGAAGAGCTAAAAAGAAACTTCTCCAAAGAGGAAATGCAAATGGCTAACAGGCATATGAAAAAATGTTCAATATCACTTGTAATTAGGGAAATGCAAATCAAAACTACAATGAGATATCATCTTACACCAGTGAGAATGGCACATATTAAAAAAAAAAAAAACTAGCAACAACAAATGGTGGTGAGGATGTGGAGAAAAAGGAACTCTCCTGCACCGCTGGTGGGAGTGCAAACTGGTCCAACTACTATGGAGAGCTCAATCTGCTAAAGATGGAGCTTCCATATGATCCAGCAATTTCACTTCTATGTATTTACCCAAAAGACACAGAAACATTAATTCAAAAGGGCACCTGCACCCCTATGTTTATAGCAGCACTATTTACAATAGCTAAGCTAAGGAAACAACCCAAATATCCAAAAATAGATGGCTGTATCAAGAAGATGTGGTACATATACACAATGGAATATTACTCAGCAATCAAAAAAGATAAAATTATGCAATTTGCAGCAACATGGATGGAACTGGAAGAAATCATGCTCAGTGAAATAAGCCAGAAAGAAAAGAAAAATACCAGATGGTCTCACTCATAGCAGGAATTTAGAAAACCTAAATAAGGGACCAGGAAAAATACTAATTATAATAAAGTAAAAATCAAAATCAACAAGCCACTATAAACCATAGACACACTACGGGGGTGAGAAGAGAGTAGGATCAAAACAAGGGGGGTGGGAATTGTATGGGGACTATAACCAAGATGAAAATGCATGCATTATGCAAAAATGAAAAATGATGTAAAAATATATAAAATAAAATAAAAATTAAAAAAGAAAGAGGGTGGCATTAAATCATTAATAAGAGAAAAGGATTATTCTGGGCAAATCCACCTTCCTTTAGAGGAAGATAGGGGAGATAGGGGTACCCTAATCATGTAAATGACCTCTCTAGTACAGACCAGGAAAACCTGGATTGATTAGTTTAGATTTCCATTTTGGGAGAGGCTAAAACTGCAGTTAGGTTATGGATTCAGTCATGGCGGGGCCCAGCACGAATGACCCATTTTGGACCTATTGTTTCTTATTTTGTTTTTGTTGAAGTAACAATGCATTGTAACATATAAGTTTCAGGTGTGCATCACTGGGAATCAGTGTGTGTGTGTGTGTGTATGTGTGTGTGTATATTAAATGTTTCTTTTTTAACACATATAAGCAAAGAGATACTAAGTGGGACAGTGCAAACTCTGTCTGAGCTACTTGGACTATAATATCAAATTTCATAGAAATCCTTATGAATAATGCACTCATGACAAATTTCTTTAGGGTGTCTCCAGGGGGAAATGAGTTCAAACACTCACTGTGTTCATTTGAGTCACTAGTCTAGAGAAGATAGTGATTTTCTGTCTGGAAATAAACTATATAGAGCTCCCTTTGCTACAGACTGGACGTTTTTGTGTTCCTGAACCTTATATAAAAGAAAGTTTTGTTTTTGTTTGTTTTTTTTTTAAAGAATCAAAATTGCAAATACAAAATTGGATTCAGTCTTTGAAAGGGCCCATAAAAATAAAAAGCCAGGACAATGTAAGCTTCCAGACCTTCACAAAAACTTGCCTTGGGCTTCAAGCTAACACTGGTTTTTCTTTCGATCAAAGACTGTTGCCTTACAATTCTAACAAAAATTAGATTTCATCTCATTATTGTTAATCTACTCAATTGAGTACTCCATTCTCTGCAACCCTCCTCTTGTCTCTGTAACCACATCTTACATGCTAAACAAAGAAATATAAGACCT
Source organism: Talpa occidentalis (assembly GCF_014898055.3). Classification (NCBI taxonomy): domain Eukaryota; kingdom Metazoa; phylum Chordata; class Mammalia; order Eulipotyphla; family Talpidae; genus Talpa; species Talpa occidentalis. The sequence continues at coordinate 90,650,740 of NW_023605194.1, read as the reverse complement.
GACTCTACTTACATTCCATGTCAAAGGCAATAGAGGAAATGTAATTTTTATGCCTCTTTTGAACCATCACAACTCGATCCTATGAGACTGGAGAAATCATTAATAGAAATATTAAGTAGCTATATTAACAGCTATGAATAACTCCACCTGAAATTGCAAAGGGAAGGTTTTCCAATGACCTTTGTTAAATGAAAGTGTTGCTTTATATCTTTCCCTGATGGTCTCCTTATTTTCCTTATTTCTTTGAAATTCTTTGTAGTTGGTTTCTTTATTTCACCAAGTAATGGCTGTTTGGAGAAGAAATGAGTGTGTTCCTGTAATTGGGCAGAGACCTAGTAAGTAAAAGGAACAAAATGTACTGAGGGAGACAGTGCTGAGATCAAAACTAGGAAAATCGTTCAACCTAAGAGAACAGGCATAATTAATCAGCAAAGCAAAAATTAGTGGTGAAGAAAAAGACCCAACATAATCTCACAGTCTTTTCCCCCAAAGTGAAATTTTTTTCTTCAATGGATGCCAACTCAACTGAGAGAACACAGATGTGTGAGTCAGGTGACATCACGAAGGTCTAGCCAGCCCTGGAGAGGAAGCCCTCTCCTTGGGCCCGAATCTCCATTCTGAATCATATAGAAAATCCCGAATCTCAGGATGTTGGGAGCAAACAAAGGAAGAAGTTGTGTAACTCAACACTGCTCTGAGAGTAATGTGAAGTCATACAGTTGGCTTATCTTCAAATATGGGCATAATACTCATTTCTTCACTGGCAACAAAATTAAACAGTAAGAAATCTGAGGAGAGCTTGAAATCACATGGTGGCTGTATGTTTGGTGATATACTCAATTCCACATCACCACGAATGTCTTCACCTTGTGCCTCTCCTGGCTCCAAGAAACCACTGGTTCCATATGATGCCTGTAGAGGCAAAAACACAGCTAGGAGCTGGTGTGGGAGTTCTAGAGGAACCCCAGGGAGGCCTGGTCACCCCTGAATATTGCCCACTTGATCAGGCTCTTATGGTCACATCTGAGGAATTACTCCTGCAGAATTTTCCCCAGGGAAATATGTATGTACATGTTAGTTCCCCTCAGTGGTGTAGGCTGGGGAACAATTCCAAGGTGGCAGGATTGATTTTGGTTTATTTATTCTTGATCAGGAATCTGGAAGGATGAAAGTAGGGCACACTTCTGTTCTAATGGAAGTGGAAGGGAGAAGGGGTCTCACAGAGGGGACAGGAAACATACTTACAATGGAGAGGAATTAAGCTTATTAGAAATGTAGATGCAGGCTGGACCACCAAATATTGACTAGTATTTATGTATTAGTTTACTGAGGCTGCTACAATGAAGCACCAAAAATGGGCTCAACAATAAACAGTAATTGTCTCATAGTTCTCAAGGAGAGAAGTTCAAAGTCAAGGCTGGAGTATTGATTCCTCCTGATAGCTGTGAGGTTGGGAGCTGTTCCAGGTCCCTGTCCTCGGTGTGTAGATGACTGACTTCTTCTGTGTCTTTTCCCTTTGTCTTCCTTGTATGCACGTCTATCTCTGTGTCCAAATTTCCCCTTATTACAAGGACACAAATCATCTTGGATTAGGGCCCACCTAATGACCTCATTTTAACTGAACTACTTCTGTAAAGGTTTTATCTCCAAATAAGGTCATATTCTGGGAACTGGAAGTTAGGATGACAACCTATCTTTTTGGGGGAACACAATTAATCCATAACAGTTTAACTCAGAAGTGCAGAGAAGAATGACTATTCCCAAGGAAGTTCAAGGAATAATAAACTCTACAAAGTGAGCTTTACCAGTCTTGTTATTTCAACCAATAATAAAGATTTGGCCAACTGGATGAAATTCTTTTACCTAGTCTCCTTTGTAAGACATTTTGAAATGTTGGGAAAATCTAAATTCTCACCTCTCATGACATTGGAAGGGTCTGTCTGCCTTTAGTGACCCCAGGCCAGAATATATGACAGGATTATCTGAAGAACTTTAAAATTACAAACTCATAGGTCCATCCCACACCTACAAAATCAGATCATTGGAGTAAAAATGAAGACAATTTTACAATTACAAGAAAACTCTTCCAGGTAAGTCAGATGCAGCTTCTCAATTACTTTCTAACCAAGAAGAAATACATACATGAGAAAATATTCATAAAAATAGGACCATTTCAAGCTCCATCCACTTTGCTGCGAATGGCATGAGTTTATCTTTTTTGACTGTTGAATAATATTCCATTGTGTATATATAGCACATCTTCCGGATCCCGTCATCTATTTTGGGGCATTTGGGTTGTTTCTAGGTTTTACCTATTGTAAATAGTGCTGCAATAAATATTGGGGTACAGGTGGTCTTTTGGATCAATGTTTTTGTGTCCTTTGGGTAGATCCCTAGGAGTCGAATTGCTGGGTCAAACAGTAGCTCCATTTTTAGTAGACTGAGGAACCCCCAGACAGCTTTCCATAGTGGTTGGATCAGTTTGCACTCCCACCAGCAGTGTAGGAGAGTTCCTTTTTCGCTAGAAGGAATTATGCTCAGTGAAATAAGCAAGAAGGAAAAAGAAAAATATCGGCTGGTTTCACTTACAGCAGGAATATAAGGGAACCAAATAAGACATAAGTGTAAAAAAAAAAACCTGTACAAAATGCAACAAAGATAAAACAGACAATTATAAATCAGAGACATCCTGCAGGGGAGGAGGAGGGAGAGGGATCAGAGGGAGGGAGGGAGGAGCACAGGGGACTGAGGTGATGGTGCACGGGTGCATTGGGGAAGGAAACTATGGGGACTACACCTGAAGAGGTGTGGGAAAGCAAATATTGTTTAAAAATGAACAATGATGTAAAAAATAAAAAAAAAAAAAATTATAATAAAACAATAGGACCATTTCAGTGAGAGATAGTTTCCAGACCCTACAAATATTTGAAAGACTATCTGTCAGAAGATAAGAATTAATAACGTCGCGTGGTAACAGACCACATTCACATCTCCAGGGATCTTGAGTGTCTCAACTCCATTTTCTGCTAGGAGATGTTTGTACATCTAGTTAGAGCTCCACAAGCAATAATGCCCCTCTCTAAAAAAGAAGCATCTTTATCCATTCCATCAACCGGTAAGGGTAGGCTTGGGTCTCTTGGGAAAATGTCAAACAGCAACCATGAAATGTTTAGAATACCACAGTTTATCATTTCCCAAGAAGAATGTCTCCCAGGATGAAAAGGAGAACTGTTCCTTCACATGATGGTGGCTGCAGGAGATTGTAATGGAAGTTTGGCAAGTGGGGTGGTCTGTGATCCATCATCTCAACTAGACATTTCCTGTGAACTTGAGTTTTTCTATGGGAATTTTCTTGAAAGTCTCTCTTGTAGAAAATCCTTCTCTGGTGACAGTTCTTGATTCTCTGTCCCCAAAGGATACAAGAGTTCTGGCTTTACCATACATCTCTAATCAACTCCCTCTCACAGGATAAAGAGAACAACCAATTTTGCTATTTTTTCCAATAACTAAATCAGTCAGCTAGTTGATTTAATCTTAGGTAGCCAAAATAACTACTTTAAAAAAAAATGTTTTTAGCAACTTCTATGGCATCTGCATATGTGCCTTTTATGAGGAATGCATGTGAACCAAGAGGAACATTACCTGGGTTTATCATATATGACAGGGTTATTTTCCCTATGTGTTGTAATACTTGGTCCAACCATCTCCTTATCTCCCCCAGCATCCATGTGCCAGGAACAGAGGGATTATTCCAAGCAAAGAACAGATTGGTCTGTGTGGCCCAATATTTACTGCTCAACTGGTTCACAGTTTGCCACAACTTATTTCCAAGAAAAACACACCCTACAAGAGAATGTGGGTGCTTGGCCTTTATTTAGTGTCTGAGGTAAAATTGGTAAAAATGCCAACTCACTATACCTGGCACATAGCAGTGCTTGGAAGAATTCAGTGTCTTTTCTTCTCCCCAGTTGCAATATATGCTTACCTCATGACATCTTGTTTAGTGGCAAACTTCCCCAACCCAGGCTGCACCCCCTCCCCACCCACCACCGAGACTGTTCATGCTTTCTTCAAACTTGTTCCAACAGGGCTCACTTGACAGCTATTACCTGCCCATCAGGCCACACTTGTGAAAATCGCTCATCAATTAAGAGGTTCACCCCAAGCCAGTCCGGGTCCATTGAGCCCCTGTCTGTCTTCACAGCTCTCCAATTACCCACTTTTTTTGGAACACCGCCCTGGCTCCCACCATGTCAAAGTACCCCAGAGAGCAATTGGCTATTGTCTGATGTCCTTGGAGGGAAGAGGAAGTCTGCTTTTTTAACGTCTGTGGGAGGTAGCTGTGTCCTGACACATTTTGGAACTTTGGCATCCTGGGAATTCGCTCGCTGTTTCTATAAAGTTAGTCTGTCCCCTACCACAGCAGAACACAATTGCTTTTAAGGAATGTTCAAAGAGATATTTTTCCAGGGCATATTTATCCCTCCTCTGGACTATGTTACATGTGTCAACATTCCAATTTTGAGGCATGACGTGTGCCAATCCACACAGGCAATTAGAGCTGACACATTCCATGGGCTGCCGGTCAGGTCCTCAATAGACCAGAAAGAAAACCCACAAAGGGAACCAACTGGAGACAGTCATGGAGCCTTAGAGTAGAAATTTTCTCCTCAACTTGCTTGTTATGTTCTCCTGTGACCTCCCCATTTCTCCTGTCCATACCCTCACCAAGGCCAGGTGAGAAATGGCTGTGTGTTAGGTGCATGCCATGTTGCTAAAAGGTGGGAAAGACTTGACATGACTCATCTGAGTCTGAACCTGTAAAAGTCAGTGCCATTTCTGTAGAACAGAGGCGTTTAGACCCAAGTCCCCTCTAGCTAGTCATACCCAGGCTGACAGCCTCCCTCACACCATGGAAGTGCCCCGTGGGTGGCACACAAAGAATGCACTGCCCCCACCTCCATGACTAGACCATCCCCACAGAGTCACTGGTAAATGCACAGATGACAAAGCAAACCCAAATCCCTCTTGGAAAAGTTGTGACATCATCCTCTGACTACAAATCCTATTCCCTCTTACTCAACAATTCTTACACACAGAGAAAATGCTCCCTGATGTTTCTGTGATCTTTTGTAACATAAACCAGCTTTTCTAAAAGGAAGTCTGCTCCTTGGATGCTTTGGGGACTTTCCATATTTCTAGAGTTCTGGTTCTGATCACTGACATTCTTTTATCTGCTTCATACCTGTGCTATTTTAATGATAGAAATATATTAATTGAAGCCATTTCATAAAAAAAATCTACATGAGATTCACTTAAAAATGCAACATTCTTGTTTTCAAGGATGTGAAAAGCAGTGATTCTGGCAGAAAGCAAGTGTTATATAGTAGGATTTGGAGGGATTTTATACAGAACAATATAGATAAGACACACAGAAGGCTATTTTTAGTTATTGGTTTTAGGTATGTTAATAGCCCACAAAGAACTTTCCATTATTCTCAAGTATGTTTAAGCATGGCTTACCCATTTCATCAAGTTTTGCAAAATAATTTTTTTCTAACATCATAATCAGTCTCTCGTGTTTCTCACGTTCTCTTCCTAGAGGGAATAAATTCATGCATTGTCTCTGTCAAGAAACAGTGTCTGTAGGAATATATGTAGCCAAAAAGCAAAATATGACATTAAACCACACAGACTTATGATAAAACACGTAGAAGATATGAAGTAAAGGACAATCCATGGGATGTGGGGTGATTTCAGTTTGTTTTTGCCAATATTATTCAATTTTGAAAGCAAATGATTATGCACCTGGAGAACATCAAGAGAGATGAGAGGTGGGTGCCAAAGGAACATTTATGTTTTTGGTAAAAATTGAAAACATAGCCCTTCCAATGATCTTTATGGCCCCATATATAAAAGACCATATAATAATTTCTCTTCTAGTCAACTACTAATAGGTTATGTCTTTCTTGACGTAACGGGTAGCTTTTCTTTAATGAGATTATGAGGGAATATAGAACATCGATTATCTATTTTTATCTTGGCTGCCAGGAGGCTCAGAGGTACACAATTTATAATCCATCACAGAGATTCACTTACTTAGGTTGCCAGCTAGAATTCTCCCCTCCTTCTGCTCCTCAGCTATAACTGAACCACCATTCTATATTTTTTACTACAACATGTTTTTTCCTGGAGATTACAAGGCGTCCTCTCTAGAGATTAGGCTTTGCTATTACACCCTGGAATAGATTCTATTATAGTTTCTATTCTTCAGATGAGGAACGTGGGACAATGGGATGTTACACAGACTGGCCAAAATCACAGAGTTCTCAAGTTCAGGAGCTAAGAATATGAAAGTAAGCAACTTTCTCCAAATCTATCCTCTTACACACTATGAGGTTCAGCAGAGAATTTCCCCAAATCTTAGTACTTCCTATATCTGATTGGTGGGATAATAGTTCTCATGCCTCTGTGTTACTATTTCTTTTATAATGTTCATATAACAAACACATTACTACTGTTCATATATGGGCAAATAATTTTTATTCAAGAGGCAAGAGTTAAATGACCCTAAGGCTAATAAGCATGGCCTACTTTGCAGAGTTTGGAAATGATTAAATATAATCGGAAGGGCCCTCATTTCTAAGGTCAGGTCATGGTTTCACCAGAATTGTTGTCCAGTGTGGCCCCTGATGGTTGTTGCTGACTTTCTGAAGAGCCATGAGGTGGAGGGGAATATGTGTGAAGCTTACATAGGCAGATGGCCAAAATGGAGGCTTGGTCAGAGCCACAGCAAAGACTCCAGAGGAGACTGGACCTAGAATATATGAGGATAATGTCCACACACCCCAAGTCCCTTGCATTCAGCCATGTGTCTGTTTCCTTTCTGTCTGTTGCCTGTAGTCTGCAAAAGGTCTTCTTCTGAAAACATTTCGTTCATTGAAAGTAGCACCTGCCTTCTCTTCCTAAGAGTGCATCACTGTCAGCCAGGTCTTGATCCCTCTCTCCCCTCTTCCCCTGGAAGTTCCCTGGGCAGACAGGAGCAAATACCTTCTGAGAGACCCTGGTGGCTAAGGTGACCTTTCCTGCACATCACACAGGTCCTCCCTTGCCCCAGAAATAGGATTCCAAACCAGCAAAAGCCAGTTGAGGAGCTTCACAGAATCAAAGCAGGGTTTTCAGCTTCATACATAGTTTTGAGCTGACTCACTACCAAACGCTTCCTAAAAGAGACTCATTAAGTTACGGTAACATTCTAGAATGGCATTTAGTGTGCCAATAGAGAATAGGAGGGAGAAATGGTCAACACATTGCCTCTTTCTGCATACCACCGCCACTTAGCTATTTCTCTCTTTAAATTTGCCAGTCTTCTTTGTCCCCTGACCAAAGGCAGAGTCTTTGAAAGACTGCTTTTCCTGATGCCTTGGGGGCTCGGTAAATGACCCCCTCCCTCGCTGCTGCTCCAGTACTCAAGGGCTCTTCTTCAGTCTCCCCACCGCCCAAAGTCAACCCTTTCCCGAGCTCCCCCAGTTAGGCCCTCCAGTCTGTTAGTTCTTCTAACAGTTCTGTTCTCTGTTTATTAACAACTCAGATGTCCTGTCCTGAAATGAGGGAAATGCCAGAGTTATTTGTTCTGGTTTCCTTCCACTGTGTATGCTCCGTTTCCGCGGCTGTCTGTTGGTTACCTAGGATATGGCCAGGGGAGGCAAAGGCTGGGAGCTTGGATGGATTCCCTGGCGGCTGTGCAGTAGGGCTCAGTGGTCAGTATGATGCCCCAATTGAAAGCCCAAATAATGACCCAATGACCTTGTGGTCTGAGCTCACAATAGCCTCTCCAGGGCTCCAGGGGTTCCTCATTCATACTCTTATTTTAGTTTTTCTCCAATTGGATATTAATTTATATATCTGACTCTGAAATCATAATCATACCCTGTTCTGCATTATACCCAACACAGTTCAAATCACACAGAAGATGCTTAATATGTGTAGGTTGAATACATGTCTAACTGAACATTTGTTCTGTTTCTTGGGAGTCTGAATAAACTCAGCATTTTTTAAGGTTTATTGATTTATGCATACAAGAACTGGGGTACAGGTCAGAGGTTTGAGGGGTGAGATTATTCACCAGAGACAGAGTGGTGAGCAGAACAGGTGGATTGACTGAAATACACTGCTGAGGGGAGCAGTGGGTGAGCCAGGAGAGGTCTGCTGTTCCATGTGGGCAGCTCCCTGGCTGGCTGGGGATTGAACTCGTGCTGCAGAGGCTGCAGATTGTTTCATTGTGCTGTGCTTAACCCATTGTGCCACCAGGGAGGCAAATAAACTCAACATTTTTATTCCATCACAGCATTATTGAAAAATGAAGCTAACATTATATTTATGAATCACCTGTTGTGTCATGACTCTTTTTGATATTAACTTCTTTAACCTTCACATCAAACCTAGGATAAGGTAGGTATTATTATCTCCAATTTAAATGTAACATTGCTAAGTATTGTGACTAAGGGACTTTGCCTGAAATCTACTAGTAAGTAAAGAAACCAGGTCTCTGATTGTTTACACTGCTTCATAATGCTCCCAAATGAGGCAGCTAGCTGCATGTATGCTTTCACTATGTCAATTAAACCAGGAGAATGAACTTTGAAAGCTCCAAGAATTGATATTAAAAATAAATTGTTACTTAAAAAATTAAAAGGTTTTTTTATTATGGAAAATTTTAAACATACACAAAATTAGCAAGAATAGTCTAACAAACTTTTATGTACTCTTTACCCAGTTAGAACTGTTCTGTATATATTTCTACACATTTCCCTTACTGGAGTATTTTGCAACAAATCCCAGATACCATATCAGTTGACTTAGACTTTAAAAATCGTTTGCAAAAGGGTACTTTTTTCCCCCTGAAACATAAACAGACTCAGACAATTTGGGTAAAATCAACGAGAGAAATTGATTCCCTCTGGGTGCCAGCAACATACAGCTGCTGTTCTTGCCCCCCAAATAGGGCAAACAGTTCACATTATCCTCAGCCCCCATTAGTCCTTCAGGGAATGCCATATGTCCTAGATTAGTGGAAAACAAAAGATCCATTAAATCATAGCTTATATTAGATGGATTCACAGCTTGGCAATAAGCATGTGATTCTGCATGTGCCCCGTGGAACCTCAAAATGTCCTCTAGATCAGCAGAAATGAGCTAAACTTTCAAATGTTACTCTTTCTTTTCCACTGCAGATTTTATACGCCTGTCATGTCAGTGAGCTTTTTCCATTCTTTTCAATGACCTCTCTGTCCATTTTTCGGAGACTGGTTGTTGATGGTAACTTCAGGAAGGTACATCCATGGCATTTTCCCATTACACCCTCAAGAGTTCAAGACTGGTTTGGAGACATAACTAACATTTCAGTGCGGGTAGAAACACTCAAACTACCCCCAGCATTTTAAGGAACAGTTTTGGGGGCATACCTTGGCAAGAAGAATCTCTGATCTGTTGAAAATTGGGCAATATTTCTGCTCTTCTTTAGGGCTATGGTCAAATCTAGAGAGGGTGGCAGTGGGATTTTGTGAAGAGGATCAAGGGGTGTCTGTCTGTGTGTGTGTGTGTGTGTGTGTGTACGCAAATGTTCAGACCAAGATAAGCTGAGCTTGTAGAGGAAACAAGAGGGGCATGACCGCTAGGATGAAAACTATTTTAATTACTTGTAGCTTTATATATTTTAGAATTTCAAGTCTAAAAACAACTTTCATTTTGAACCCTTCTTGTTTATACCTTGGGTTTTCCCATTCTTAAAAATATCCTGACAAGCTTGTAAAGATTTTGTTCCAAAGGGCAATGCCCCTTAATCCTGAAGGGAGTGGTGAGCAAATTCCTTATGTAGCAGTCTAAGAATAGGTCTTGAAGCAATTCTAGTGTAGGTCATATGGAGAAGGTTCTTCTTTCCTTAAAGGAAGCAAGTGGTGGTGAATGGGGAAGGAGAGGGAAAAAAGTCAGAGATGAAAAGAAGGGGCTGCCCAAATAAGGATCACCCTTATCGTTTGTCTATAATTGAAACAATTATTGAGTAGAAATGGTTTTATGTAAGAGGTGTAGGAGAGAATGTGTGAGAACAATTCCCATACCTGTGGAAATTTCCAATTGTAACCTAACTAGAACTTTGGAAATCAGAGGAACATGAGCTCTTAAACAACAAAATGAGGGCAGCTTTCTACTCTGAGTTTTTGGACTCAAGAGATTCTGATTATTTCCTCTGCAGGCGAGGATCGCAGGCCGGCCATGTCCAGCTTGCCTCTCAAACAGAATTCTTTTCGTCTTTCTGTTTCTGACAGAATGTCTGGCAACCAGACTTTCTGAATCAGTCTTGCTTCTGCTCTGCTGCTCCCCATGCACTACAGTCCAGGCAAGAGTAAGAAAAAGAATTGAAATGAATTCAACGGGCCGGTAACGTTTTCAGCTAGATCCCAGTTTCCTGGCTGAATGGACGGTCCTTCTTCTGCCCCTTTCTGCTCCTGGACACACCGTATCTCAGGCTAATAGATCTCCTTATCTGACACCCAACCTGGTTTCCCCATTGTACCTGCTTATTTGGTGAGTTTTTAAAAATGCTGTACATTTGAACAAGTCAAAAAGTCAACTAGGGATTTTTGTTTGTTTGGTTTTTTTTTAAGGATGTATTTCTGCATGACTCATTGGGGCTTCTGGCTTCCTGCTAAAATTATTACAAAATGAATCCTGGAGACTGCTGGATTCAGTGAGCTGCTGAATTCTCCACAGGGTATAGACAGACCCACCATCGTGTCAATGGGTCATTCCTGGGTCCAACCTCCAGGGTCCCCAGCAAAGTCACACACTGTGCACAGCTAACAATTTCTTTCTCTAAGCTGGCTGTGGCTTTATGCATTTTTGGGAAACTAGTGAGTGTTGATGATGACTGAGACTTTTACTCATGTGCATGCAGTTCTGATAGAAACGTGCATCTGGAAGGGATTCTACCACGGGCTTTGATGATGTTGCTCATTTTGAACTATGCTCTGTAATCATAATACATTTCAGGCATTCATTTGAGATTTTAAGTTCTCAAGAAAGTTTGCAGATAAGGAGGTGGGGGCTCATTGCCCCCAAACATCTCTTGTTCTAGGGTCCTGCCCACAATTGTGCTTGTTCCTATAGGTTATGTAGATGCCTCCTCAGATAAATAGTTGTGTATAGTCATTTCCCTCCTTTTACTTTAAGTCCTTTTAAAGAAGAATCATATAATTAGAAATCACCAATTCAGAATAAAGATAAAAACATTTTAAGAACTTTCATAACTCTTCAAGGACAGAAGAAATTTATTTTATAACTACAGTTATATATTTTGTTATTTCCAGTCCCAGGCCCACCTTTTCTCTTAGATTCTCCCTGCTATCCCTGCCTCCCTGACAAAATCTATTCACATCCTTGAGCTACAAGTTCCAAATCTTTAGCCCCAATCTCTTCTCCTGGCCACTGATCACCCATCTTTAAGGACCAATTGAATACTTTACTAAAGGGTTGACGGTCTTAACCCAATGATTCTCATCAGAGGTGAGTTGCCTTCCCCACTGACCCCCCCACCCGCCCCTGGCCCCCAGCCCAGAGGATATTTGACAAAGTCTGAAGACTTTGTGGTTGTCACACTTGTGTGTGTGTAGGTGGGCGGGAAGTTACTGGTATGTTGGATAGAGGCCACAGATGCAACTGGACATGTCAGAGTGCATGGGACATGCCCCCACCAGTGAGGAGTGATCTAGACACGCAGTGTTAGTAATGCCTACACTGAGAAGTCCTGCCTGACCTGAGAATTTGTAGTGTTTCTCCTTGATCTCCCTTTGCCCATTCTAATTTCTCTGGACAATCCTGTTTTCTCCCTCCTTTGAGCTCCACTACTTATAGGCACTGAGCCATGTACTACGCAGCATTGTGCTTTTGAACGTGTGTGTGTGTGTGTGTGTGTGTGTGTGTGTGTGTGTGTGAGAGAGAGAGAGAGAGAGAGAGAGAGAGAGAGAGAGAGAGAATCTCTCCCTAACTGGGTTCAAGGCTTGCTGACAGCAGAACTCATCTCTTCTGCCCTTTGTGCCTTGAGCTGTACCCAACCCAGGTCCCTACATAATCTCAATGCAGTGCAGATAAATGAATATATCTTCAGTGAATGATTAAATCCTGAAGCTTCAATATGATTCATTGGGGTGACAGCAGGGGTCCTCCAAGAAATTTAGAGATGGGGTAAATAAAAAATGAAAGAAATGACAAACGTATAATGGACATGGTCAGTGTATCTTTTGGGGTACATTTGATCACTGCTTAGCAAAAATCTTAACACTTTTAAATACAGCATGCAGCATAGAAAACAATGATGACAGAGTTAATGATTCAAGTTAAGTAATAGTTGGAGGATTAAAATGACAAAATTTGGGGGACACAGATATCCGCATATGGGAAAATAGAAATTTTATTGAATTGTATCTTTGTTTAAATGACATGACTATCCAGACACTTCCTATTAATTTGTTTCATTTCATGCTAGCCAAGCCATGTTCAGATTAATAACCCAATGTCCCAACCATCCAGCACTTGGAAAGAGGTGTCTCAGCTGGGAGGGGCAAGCATTTGCTAAATTAGTAACTGACCTTTTGGTTTGCACATTAAACTCCTGTGAATTTAGTTCATGAGTCTCTCCACAAGTCTCTGACTATGTCTGGGATTATTGATAAGGTCTGCTGGTGGGAATGAAAAGGCGGAGCACCAGACTGGGCCATGACTCATTCACAAAATGCCGCACAGTCAGCTCTTGACCAAGAGCTCTCTGCCCTCCCCTTGTGACATCTCACTTGTCTCAAAATCTTTCTTTTCAGCATCAGGTTGTCTTAACATTGTAAGGTTTCAAGTCCTGGAGCCATCACTTTTTTTTTTTTAAACCTCCAAAATCCCTAGTGAATTCTGTTCATGCTCTATTTTGAAATATTCTTATTGGAAAAAACAAAAAGCCACATGCAGCTTATTTTTAATAAAGGCACCAAATTGGAAGGTCATATTGCTCTTAGAACTTTTTATAGGCCTGGCAACCCTGGAGACAATTTCATCATCCAAGCAGGAGTGACAAGTCCCTGGGACTATTTACTGAGGGTTTATCAGGGACAGACCAAGAATAGCCAGAGATCTTTCCTGAAAGTCTCCACAATTTGACCGGATTTTCCTGAGAACAGCTAGGACTAATTAGAAATAACTTACAGCTTGTCTTCGTTATATTTGAGCATTTGTTAACAAGTTCTTGTAGGCAAAAGAAAGATTGATTTCAACTGGATTCATCTCTCCCATTCTTGTTCCATATTTTGCTTCGCTCTTTTCATTGAATGGCAAGAGTTTCTTGTTTAATCTCATTAATTAACAGAGAAAGTAGAGATGAAGACGTTTTGAATGCTCCATCTCATTCTAATCCCAGTCATGAACACTGGGGCAAATGAGACTTCTTAATAACAAAAAAACAGTCTAGAACAATATTATGCAGTTTATAAATTCCACTGAACCACTGTACAAATAAACAATGCTACTGAACCACACAACAATCATCTCACAATTAGGCCACACAGGACCAGCTGCTTTACAAAGAGGCCCGTGAGCCAAAGAGGAAAACTTTGAAGATAAATATTGCCATATGTGAAGGGGAAAAAAAAAAATCCCAAAAAACCTTAATTGCACGGAGCATCGTGTTCAAATACTATTTGCCGTGGGAATAAAGGATTTTGTGTTGTGACCCGTGAAGATTGTAAGCATCCCCTTCAGAGTGGGGCATAGAATTACAGATGATATTGGAGGTAATGTGTCTGGATACATGCAAAACGTGCCTCCCGCTTGCTGTACCTCGTCCTCACCCCACTAGTATTTCTCACCACTCAACATATAAAACTAATTCTCCATGAATCTATGTGAACTGTCCATTTTGTATCTCAATAGAAGAAAAAAAGGGGAGATGTGAGCTGGCCTCCCAGAATGACGAGTTGGTGGATCTCCCAAGGCATGGAGCCATTTTCGCATTTGCTAGAGCTCAACACGGAGGCTCCCTAAATGAGATGATGCATTCCAAAGCCAGTGCTCAGGCTGCTGGGCTTAAGTGCAATTCACAGATGGCCTCTGCCTCTGACAGTAACTGCAGGTCTGAGTTACCACTTCTTTCTTTTTGTTTTGACCTTGACAGTCACTGCTTTTTCAACTTCATTTCTCATTTATGTTAAAGAGTAGCCAGGGTGAGACAATCACCACAGGGAAACTAAAGAAATTCCAGCTGTCAAAAGCCTTGGTGGTGGGACCAAGGTTTTCAGGACCCCAGCTCCCGCTGGCAAGCCTGGAGAAGAAACCAAAACACCCAAGGCTAGAAGGAAAATTCTTATTCAAATTTCTAGGGATGTTGACTCTACTGTGGATATTGTAATCTCTGTAAATGCAATGCCTTGAGAGCACTTTAGATAACATCCATCTTATTTTTTTTTAAAAAAAACCTCTTATTTGTTTTTGTATAAAACTGGGGAGTAAGCCAGAGATGGGGGGTGGGTGAGAGGATTCACCAGAAACAGAGTGGGGAGCAGAACAGGCAGATCTACAGAAATACACTGCTGAGGGGAGCAGTGGGTGAGACAGGAGAGGTCTGCTGCATCATGTGTGTCAACTCCCTGGCCAGGGATAGAACTCAGGCCATAGTGGTGATAGTGCTGAGACTTAACCTCTAGGCTAACAAGGAGGCCCCAACATCCATCTTATTACTTGTAAAATGTTACCTTGTCTAATGTGTTTACTCATAGGTGTGCCATCTTTCAACTTAGGTGGGATCTTACTTGGATACCTGATGGGTGAAGTAGTAACATTAACATGGAAACTGGGCTTTTTGGTGTTTCGATGTAGTATTAGTTCTGCTTTCTGGATCAGTCTTTTTGCAAAGGAATTGTAAAACAATCTGCTTTACAAAGGAAATGCTTCTATTTTCTTCCTCTACATAGATTCAGGAATCAAATCAGCCTGAATCAAATTAGAAACTCCCAAAGGGGCAACCCAGTTATCAGAAAGTTATAGTTTATTACATTTGTCAAAATCTATGCAGAATGTTTTAAGGTTGATGGTAGAATTGTGTTATATTTTTGAGTAATTACCATAGATTGTATAATGTTTTATTTTAGAAAGCTGGAGAAGGAAATGGAAGCATTAAGAAGAGGTTGAATATTTTATTATTTTGCAATGGGAATGCATTATAAGAAAAATTGGGAAGCACATATTTACTTAAAAACATATTTAGAATTCAAATTATATGTAATTTGCAAGCTCTTCCCTCCTATATAGTTACTGGTCACAGGTCATTATCTCTAAGACTATGAATCAGACATGGTCCATTTTCTTTCTTCAGGGGTTGCTGAAAGATTTCTTCCATGAAATCTTCTTTATATTTGAACTTATCAATGTTAACACAATGTCTCCAGAATGTTGAGAAGAATGCTGGCTATCTGTTACTTCCTTCAATACCAAATTGATTTAACCCCACTTTGTTATGAACTCCAAGGTAGTATAGCACAGTAGTTAAGGCCCTAGGGAGAGGAAAAAATTGGGTTATAAGATGACATACATAGAAATACTCTGATAGTAAATGGAAGTGGTATGAGATCAGGTTGAAGCAGACTCTGAAGACAAGAGAGAGTTGCATATGCAACTCAATTTTTAGCAAATTAGATTTGGCAGTGGGGCTCATATTCATTTAATGCACTGGTTCTACCAGGTTCCCTGAACTCTAAAACAGCTGGCCTGATAGATATGTAGGATGACCTGTTGAAGACTTCTTACAGTGTCAAGTGGAAGTAAATAGCTTGGAAGACTATGTTATATCCTCCAAGATGGCCTATCTGCTCAAAACTGGTGGTCAATATATGGTATTCTTCCTCCCTTAAATTGGATTCTTCATTCTAGGAATCATCATTCTAGAAATGTCAATGGTTTCTTTTATTATCACCCCCAGAGATAAACTAGAGAAATTTTTGCTTCCTGACACTACTCTGTTGGTCTAATGCTCTAAGCTAGTGAAAGAGTCAACACAGCAATGATTTCATTAAACTAGAAGTTGACAGCCTGGACAGGGTCACGTGCAGCATTGTGGCAAGTGGACAAGCTTTTCTGCAGGTTATATGAAATATGGAGGTTGGAAGCTTAGAGGCAGCTTACATGAGAAGTTACCATTAGTTTCAGTTTATCTTCATAGGTTCTAGCTTGTCATTATGGATTTAGTTTGTCCTTACTCTCCCCCACTTCACACTCATCTTTCCTTTCCTGAAAGCCTTCCCTGCTAGTATTAGCCCAGAAGTATATACTGCTTAACCTGTAATGATATAAGGTCAAATAGATATCACTTCTGGTGATTTTGTTTCTGTTATTGAATCCTAGCAGATTAGGGGATTTAATATCTGCCACTAGCAATAAATGTTATCTTACGTAAACTTCTCTAGACAGATTTCCATATCTATAAAATGGAGATAATGTTGACTACCATGTAAGATTTTGAGGATGATATGAATACCATGCAAGGCATATAGGAAATAATAAATAGCAAAACTACCTGCAAAGCTTGATTTTGATTACAGCTGGTTTTACATAGTGTCATAATTTCATGGAGTTTGAGAGGTCTTCACTAGCTTGTCCTAAGGAGACCAAACTTTTCAATCATTTTAGGGTAAATATCTTACTCTTGCTAGTTTAATGCCACTAAGACTTATTTATAGAACATATACCTAATTCATTCAATGTTTATTACTGCTGGAGATGGGTTTAAAAAACAGATATTAGATTTTATAATTCAAATGAGTGTTATTCTTTAAAGTAACTTTTCTGAGATTGCTTGTTTCCTTCTCCTGTATATGAGGGAAGTTGGAAAAAATTATCTCCCATGTCCTTCCTAATTCTGAAAGTGTAGGAAGATTGGGAGACTAATACACTTGTCTAGTGAAGCTCCCCTTTCTTTACAGACTTTTTTTAGGGAGTGGGGGGTGGTGTCTCTATTTGTACATTGTCTTCAGAATTGACTTTTGAGGTCAGTCCAGGAAAAAGTCTAATTGCACTATAGCCAAACCTTGTTTGTGACTCAAACTTAGCTTGTTTTGAATCATGGCATCAAAGGATTTGGTTCTTTCCAAAACCCTAATCTATGTCTAAGGAAGAAGGTATACCACCATTGAAGATATTCTGATAGACACTGAAAAAAATGGGATTCCAAAAATCTTTTGGATAATATCACTTTTTATTTTGGGATATTACTAGGTTTTCATTTGACTGCTTTCCATGGTTAATCACAGGAAACAGAGATTTAGCATATGTCCCAAATTGAGTTCAGAAGTCCAACTTCAAGTCCTTCCTCTGGCATTTACTATTGTATTCCCTCAGGAAACCACTTTGTTCTTGGAAGTTTTAGCTACTTCATCTATAATATGGGAATAATGAACTTTTCTAGACTCCTCACAGTATGAGGTACAAATGAGATAGTAGATTTGAGAACATTTTGGTCATTTGAAACTCCTGAGACTCTACGTCAGAGGTTGGTGAGCTCTGACCCATGGGCCAATCCAGTCTGGTGCCAGTTTTTGTATAGCCAGTAAACCAAGAATGACGTACGTAGGTGAACAGCTTGCACCAGTTTGCTGGCAAGGGACACTAACTCTGAGTTCCAACTCTGAAAAATGTTATCCTTTCCCTTCCCAAGAGGGGTTTCTTTCTTCTCTTTAGCAGATCCAAATTACAAAAAAAAAAAAGAAAAGAAAAAAGAAAAAAATTGCACTCCATTATTATTTTTATATTTTAAGTTTTGCCAATAAAAATTTTGTGAAAATTTGTCTTCAACTTTGTTCTGTAAGCACCTGCATCATATCCTCTACTTTTCTTCTTGGTTCATAAATATTTATTATCTGATTTTCACAAAAACCCTGTTGATCTGTCCTATAAATTATGATATAAAGAGATTTGTATTATTAATAATAAGCATAGCCATTGTTCATAAGCAAAGGTAGCTGTCAACTATTTGCTTTTCCTCGTAGTTATGTTTCTTCTCATAGTTTACACTTTTAATTTGTGTATCACCCTTTCTTATAGATAAGAGAGAAATAGAACAGTCAAACCAAGAGAGGAGAAGCTGACTTGTCCCATGTTCTGAAAGACACCCTGAGTGCTTCTATGATTTGGGGGGTCTTGGATGGCCCTCAGAAGGAGAGATGGGTGTTTAACTAATGCCCAAGGAAGCCTCATGCAGGTGGGTACAGATTAAGTTGTGTCCCCCCTAAATCATAGTTATGTGAACAGATGCCCAATCAGCATGATTTGTTGAAAAAAATCATTGTAAAAATAAACATGATGTGCCTTAAAAAGTGTAGGACATACCTTACCTGCCTCAGGTAGACAGCTTGGCAGTTGTAGCTATGGCAAAAATAACACCTTCATGGTTAGAAACTCTTCAAAATAGTCCAAATTCGTTTTGCCTAAGAGTGATTTCAGATGTGAACGTCTATTGAAATGCAAAATGCCAAGATGATGTTCCCCGGTGTGTTTCTGGCCACATGTTGATGTCTTCACTCCAGGAGAGGGAAAAAGAAGCAGCAGGAAGACCACAAGGAAAGAGAAAAGAGCTTTTCAAATGCATACCATTCCTCTCAAATGTTGTTTCAAATCCTTGTACAGTCTGCCTGGACCAAAGAAGCAGATTTGATCTTCTGGCAGATAGGAGTCAGAGTTGGGGGTGGTGTTTCTCTTCTGTCTGGGGGGATTCAGGGGGAGATGAAAGAGCGTAAACTGTACTCATAATTTCCCTTCCCCTCCCCTCAGTGTCAGCCACATTAGTCTCTCAGTAAAGGTACTTGGAGAAACTTGCTAAAATTTTCCCTCATGCTTGAAATTTACTTACCCTGGGTAACAGGAAATGTGGAATCTTGTGATGTAGATTGTTATACCAGATGGTAATTTTAGCACATGCTATTTATGTAGATCAGCTCTGGGTGTGGGAATTCTCCATTACAGGTTGACCTCAGCCTCTGCAAGAGAGATTGGGCTCCATATCTCTGCTATAAACAAACAAACAAACACATAAATACACAGATACATAAATGCATAGAACGGTAATGGTATCGGTCATCCATCATTTTGATACACATTTAGTGAGCTCGTTACCTTTATGGGATATTAAATATGGAATTGTTTTCTTTTTGTAAATAGTCTTTATGAGCCACTGACTGTGGAGTTAGTTTTCTCTACCCTTGCTGGCAAGGACGAACACAACAGTTCACTCTGCTCAGTTAGATAATTCAGGTATCTGCACTTGCATGGCATTATTCCTGAATGACCTTGACAACTGAGTTCTCCCTTTGAAGCACATTTCTATTCTTATTCGATTTGTCCTCTTCTGGGTCCTTCATGGTCCTGGAAGATAACCATTCTCATCCGACACTGGCAGGACAGGACTCTGAAGTTTAATGTAAAGAGCTTCTAGGCATGGATTTTTCTTTTTTGGTCTCTGATTGCTTCCAGAGCCCTTCATTATTGAGTTATTATTTGAGGATGAAGATGAATTTGAGGGGAGTGATTGGTTCTTTCAACTTCTGTCCCATGAGCCACAGGAACCACCATTGGGCCAGCTTATTTATTACAACTTTGAAATCAACAACTGTGGTGGCAAAGAAGCAGATAGTAAAGGCTGCATGAAGATAAACTCTTCCAAGTCAGGAGGTATGTGCTCCTGGCATCCATGCAGCTGTCCACCTGCCTGCCTGCCTTGAATCTTCCCTTTTTCTTGCCTCATGCCTTCTCTTCTAGCACTTTCTCTCCAGGGACCTACAACTGTGCTTTGCACAAAATGGTCAAGACACTTGAGGCTTTGGAACATGTGCAGACATCTACTAGTGGGACATGTGGCTATCCTCTTGCCTGCGGGGCTTCCTGCTGTCCTTCTGTCCTTTCCTTGACATAAGGGTGCCCCATCCTGGATATCCGACTCCCCCTCACATTCACAGCACCTGAATAATGTGTCTCTTCTTTCTTGCCTTTCCCTTCCTCTCCAGCTGTTGTTTACTTCTAAATTTGGTCATATATTGGATGTAGGAGTTGTACAGAGCTGAGTCTCACTGTCCCTGACATTTCCTCCATCTAGCTCTTGCTGTCCCTGGCTTCTGCCCTTATGTCTAATTCTTTCTCAGACTTTCTTCTATGAGAAATCCATCTCTGAGACTTTCTTCTTCCTTCCTCCTTCTCTGAAGACTGCTCTGCAGAGCTTGATTCAACAAAGCCATTACATGGGGGTGTTCTCACCTTTTTGAAACATTCCCTGTTATCTTTTTTTAAAAAGATTTATTTGTTTATGCACACAAGAACTGGGGTGCAGGCCAGAAGTGTAGGGGGTGAGAGGATTCACCTGAGACAGAGTGAGGAACAGAACAGGCAGATTGACTGAAATACACTGTTGAGGGGAGCAGTGGGTGAGACAGGAGAAGTCTGCTATGCCATGTGGGTCACCTCCCTGGCTGGGGATTGAACTTGTGCTGCAGTGGCTGCGGATAGCTTCATAGTGCTGTGCCTTAACCCCTTGCGCCACCAGGGAGGACCCTCATTCCCTTTATGTTGAGAGAAATGTCATCATCTTGTTTCCCTAGGTTTCCCTAGGTTTCTCTGTCTCCCCCACCCTCCTGCCCATTGTTAGGATAAAGACTCTGATTTGATGGTATTGAGTTCCCAGGCATTTTTTTTCCTGGGTGTGAGGGTGACCACAGTCCTACACCATTTGACAGAATTGGGGTCAGAAATGCAGACACATCGTTCTCAAGAGGTTGTTATTACAGCAACACAGTGATTAAAGGTGAAAAGATACAAGTTTCAAGGGGGGAAAGGAGGCATCAAGAACTTCCTAGACACAGCCTTTCCCAGGGGTACAAGCTATGTCTTAACCATTTAGCTTCCCTCTCTCCTATCACTGGTGCTGTCTCAAGGACCACCCACCCTCTACCACATATAGTTTACTAAGGCCTAAACAGGGCCTCCTCTGAGACTCCCCCAAATCAGCACACAGAGAAGTTTGGAATCAGAAAAAGGCGGGATGATAGCCCAGCCTCAATTAAGATAATTCATGTCAAGTGGCAAAATCTCACTTTGGTTTCCTCATGAACAGAATCCTTGCAGGTAGAATTTAAGTTCAGACTAGACTGAGGGGATGTAGGTTTCAGGGCTTCCTCTTTCCATTCTCACATCTTCTAATTCATGATGATGAACATATTTGCTAGATTATAAATTCATTCAAGGGTTTATTAATATCTAGAAGGAGGAAGGTGAAGGTTATATTTTATAGTGATCAAAATAGTATTTCTTCATCTATAGCTTCCTGGATTTATCTGAAAATTCCATTCCTCTTGACAGTCAATGGTTTCCCAAAATAGTGAGCCTTTTTGCAATCTCTGTGTGGCTTGTACCAAGCACATACTTCCTAGAAGGAATTTTGCATACTGATTTCGAAGTGACTGGAATAATCTAGATAAGGAGATAAGTTGTTCAATCTTGGAACATGACGAACACTCATTATAAAGCCATCTATGGATATAGATGCTACTCACTCCTCTTCATTTTCTTTAATACACTGAGTAAATACTCGAGCTTGGCTTGTTTTGCTCATTTCTGAAGTTGTTTTTCTCATTCATTTGTGAAGCTCCTAAACATCCTATCTCTAAGATACTGTAAGAAATAATTAGAAAATTCTGGAAGATTACTTATAGGTGTCTATTTAAAAGGAAAAGGATTTGATTGTGTAAGATTCTTTGGTGACAGATACCACCATGAGGCTGGTCTGCATGTTGGTCCTGTGAGAAAATGCCAAGAATCCAAAGACACTTGTGTGATGAGTCATTGCCATTTAGCTTCTTCCACAAATGGTCTTAACCTAAGCAGGACTCAGGCCCACACGTGATTGCTGCTAGAAAGGCATTTGCAAGCTAGTAACAAAGAATGTATTGATTTCACAGTTTTCCTCCAGTTCTTTAACCTATAGTAAGGCATATAGAATCTGAAGGGGATTAGGGAACGGGCTCCATCCTGACCCCTAACCCAGCCCCCTCAACACTGTCCAGGATCATCAGCTTCTGTCTGGACATCAGCCCCCTCCATTGATAATAGAATGAGCCAAAGATTTATACTTGATCTTAGCCAAAAGGCTGAGAAGCAATAGAGAGCCAAAGATTTAACCACAGAAGTCATTTTAAACATCTTAACGGCCACGTGAAGAAAGTGAAAAGAAACAGTGAGATTAGTTTTAACACTATGCTTTATTTAACTCAACGAGTCCAAAATATTATTACTTCAGCATGTTATCAATGTGATATTTCTTATTCATTTTTTTATACCAAGTCATCAAAAGTTAGTATATTTTACAACTGAAGCACATCTTAATTTGAACTAGCCAGGCTTCAAGCTCTCAATTGTCACAAGTACTTAGTGACTCTTGTATCAGACAGGACAGACCCATCCAATTGCAAAGGGAAAAGTCCCTCCAATACCTCTAACCCTCCTCCAGGAACCTATTACATTTTTTAACAGCTTGAGATATCAGAAAGTTCTTCTTTGGGTTGTACTGAAACCCACATTCTTTCCATTTCCACGCTTGGTCTTGATCTTCCCTTCACAGTCAGACTTTTGACTTGGCATTGACTTTCCCTAGTGGCAGTAGATGATGAAGTGACCTTGTTTATTTTCAAATTTTCTCTTCTTCTTAGACAATATTTCTCTATTTTCACTTTTGAAATTAGATTTTATTTTAGATCAGCTATAAAATTCTCAATTTAGATTGATTGCCTTTCACTTTGCCAGGTGGTCCAATGTTCCACTTTGACAAAATCTTTTTTGGGACAGAATTCCCTCACCTAAATAGGTTTCTTTCTGTTTCATTTAATCTACAGTTGTAATCAGGACACTGTCAGCACCCTCATTTAATTCAATAACAAATATGTGAACTTGGACAGGATATCTACGGCTTGTGATGAGATTCTTCCTTCCAAGGTGCGTGCTGTCCAGAGGCCCCCCGACTTAGATTACAGACCTTGCAAAGTCATCAACCAATGGGCGATTTCATCTTCTCCAAAACGATATAGAGACATCATGACTCACCTTATCAATGTCCTTCCCAGACGGTCAAGGTTCTCAGCTGTCAGAACAGGAAATAACTTAATTCTTCTTGCTTAATTCAGTAAGCCCATGGTGGGCTTGGTCCAGAACCACATTTTTCTCTCTGCAGGCTTTTGTCACTTTTCATGTCCTTCACAGTTCCTCAAAATAATTAACAATGGTTCACGGTTCTCATCTTGTGGTTTCTTTACTCCAGGGACAGTATATAAAACAGGCAGATTTTCTTTCATTTTTTTAACTTTAGTTTTTTATCCAGTCAATATTTATTTTGTTATTTGGATCTGAAAATTAATATGAAACATTCTGGCATAGGTTGTATGACTATTAATTTTTAAGTCATTTTTATGGTTAGTTTATTGAAAAGGTGGTGTGTGTGTGTGTGTGTGTGTGTGTGTGTGAGAGAGAGAGAGAGAGAGAGAGAGAGAGAGATTGAGAGAGAGAAAGAGCGAGCTTTCTTGTCAATGCATGGTTCTGCGTCAGAAGGGTCTTATAATGAGAATGATGATAAGATATTTGCTTTTTATTTCTTGGATCAGATGCAGAAAGAGAACAAGCTCTTTGCTATGGAAAGCATGATTTTTAAGAGTCTACCGATACCATTTTATTTTTCCTTTATCTTCCCCTCTACTGATTAGCTTGTTTTGGACAGCACTGCTTGTTCTATTCTCTTCCTATTATTCCAACTCACCATTCCTCTCTAAATTAAAGGGACAGACATCTCTTTTTTTATTTCCAGTAACATGGTGTAGAGGCAGGATGGGACGGAGGAGCATTTCTATGATCAGAGCAGATGGGTTAAAGGAACAGTCCTGGAGCCCTCGGTGGCTTTCTCAGGCTTTTATTGAGATTTTACATGTAGTGCAGCAACCAGGTACATGGCAGGCTGGGGTGCCGGCGGGGCCAGGAGGCCGGGAGGCCTCCAAGACCCCAGCAATTCTTCACTCTGGGCTTCTCTGGATTTCTTTCTCCCCTTCTCTCTCCTGCCTCTCTCTCCTGCCTCTGCTTCTCTTGGCAAATATTTCACTACTGAGCCATGGCCCACAGAAGTAAACAACACAACTTACAACAAGTAATGAATACAGGTGCCCCATCAGGCAGGGAAATCCTAATGGCAGAAGGGCAGAAAAACCTGAAAACCATTTACCCTACACATGGTCAACAGATATGAAGGTTTGTGTTTCCACAAGCACAGAAAAGCAACCAATCAGAGGCCCAGTGAATGGAATATATACCATTCTCCATGTCATAGGTCCTTCTGAAATCAGAACTAATATGTGATCCAAGGTTGGGTCATGATGTCAGCTTGTCCTTGGCTATCATATGCTTTATTTTTGGTTCTGTATGTGTCTCATGCACTATCCTGTGAACTGTACATCAGTCACTCTATCTAATTAATTTGTGCATTCTTAGGTGTGCTCTGTAGATGCTGCAACCACACTGTACCATGAAAGAAAAAGTGAATGAATGAAGCACCTATTGACACTCAGTACAAGGTCTACCAGAATACTTCCTGTTGTGAAATAATCACTACTTTGCCAGTCCAAATACTAGCTTGGTTGGTAATGACAGAAAACTCTTCTTTTGTTTTAAGCTAAGGCATACCCTTAAAACTTTCAATCTCCATAGAAAACATCTTTCTCATGTATTGATTCTAAATATTAAACTGAAGGCTTCAGGCCTGATGCAGATAGCAATTCTGTTTTCAACTGTGCTTATTCCTTTGCTTGTTCAACCATGTTCATTCCAGTGGCCAACTTCTGGCATGCCAACCACTCAGGTCATTTAGGGAGAAGTCCAAATTCTATTTAGACACATTTGAACTCCTCTAAATATTGTATTTTCTCAGGCTTCTAGGCAGCCAGTGTTTATCACTGGATGAGTACAGTTACAGAGAGGTCAAGGACTTAGTTTATTCTGGGTCACATCCATTATAATGGCCTAGTGTAAGCCAAGGAGTCCTCTTGTTCCCAACTACCTACCTAGGTCTTTTCTGAAATTTTCTGCCATGTTGCTCTCCTTCCCAGGGTCAACCCACATACCCAGCTGACATGGCTCTTTATTCTAGATTATCAGTGCTGTTTTGTTTTGCTTTTCTCTCCTGCACACTGGCCAGGCAACCCAGTATGTGGAACCCAGTATCTGACATTCATTTTGGCTCAGGACTAGCTCTTGAATCACATGTCAAAGCAGAAGTTTAAATTCCACATCCAACACAAAGAGAGATGACGCCAGGGCTTTGAAATGTCTTTTAACACAAAATGTCAATTAAGTGCCCCCTTCTCCCACCAGCCTTACCTCCTTCTTTATCATTTTTTTCTTTTTTGGAGATGTTCAGAGCTGTGTCATCTTTCCTTGTGAAATATGATTGGAGGATCAATGTATGTCAGTATTGTGAATTTGCCCATGGGAAGGAGAAGGAGACTGACTTTGATCTCACTGATTCCACTGATTAAAAATCCCAACGAGGAGAGTGCTGTGGAATCATGTAAATGCTGTGAATTACCTAATAATGATAGAACTATTCAAAGCATTAATGATTAATGAACAGATGTGAACAGAGGCAATGCAAGCTTATGGGAAACCATTTCGAATGGTGATGTCAGCAAGTAACAATTTGCAGACATAATTACTAAAAAATTATCAGAGACTTCCTTGTCAAGTATTTTGTATGTTTATAAAGCTGTTGGTGACTCATTTGAGAAGTCTGGGAGACTTATTTGATTTGGAATCAGGATTTTATTATAGCTTAACTGTTATGTAATAGTTTACTCAGACCGATGGGGAGATATTCTTCCATGTCAACATAACTTGTATGTGTGCAGTGAGACTTCCTTGCACTTATTTCAGAAATTCATATCTGAATGCTGGCCCATATTTTCATGCCTTGAGTATATTCTAGTTTGTAAAACAGATCACAAGAGTGAGTGGGAAATTCATTAATTATTCAATAGATTACCACAGACTGGCAAGGCATAGGGTATCAGAGCAAAGTTGCTTTAGGTCGTGAAGTTGGTCAGATCATAGGGACTGACAGTCTCTGGCAAGTCATAAACTTAATAGGAGAGCTTTTGGGTCGTATATTTGTGGTCTTACTCAGCTCAATAAGCTGCGGTCCTCCATGGCTGTGCTAAGGTCAATATCATCCTTACTTAAGCTTTATCCACATGCCCCCAAATTCCAATGCTTGAGAGAAAAGTCATCTGGGCACATCCAATTTTTAGGTTGGCTGGGAAACTATTGTTTGATCAACACCTCTAGTTGCTAACTAGAAGCATTTCATTTGGAGTTTCCAAAACACTAATAGCAACCAGATTGACATTATGTCTGTCCCTCGCCTCAAGTTTTAATGATGTTGTTGTCTCCAGAACAACTCCAAAAGAAACATAACTTGAAAAATATGGTGCTTTCCAAGAAAGGTTGGGTGTTATCTTTGCTCTGAAGGGGATAGTGTGGAGAAATAATTAAATAGAATTAACAGGGAGTGCTCCTGTGTTCTGCCCTGGCTCTTCAACTGCCTGACTACTACTGTACTCTTGGCAGTCTCTCTCTAATTTCTCTATTTATTGACATGGGCTACAGAATTCACCTGAATATTCTCCTATGGGTTTACATGCAGGTATGGGAACTTATTTAAATATCTTGAAATGGATTTATGATTTGATATCATATTCAATATCCCTTTCTGTTCTGAAATACATATAAACAAGGTGTAAAGCTAGAGGGGAAATTAGAATCATGGGAAAGAAGAATTTGAAAGAACAGATGAAAATCAATGGGCTTGTTCCTCTGGGTAAATGAGGATCACCAGCACTTAATTCTTTGACCCTAACAACAGAAATGCTTCTTTTTTGTACTAATGAATATTAAAGAGCAGTTTATAATTCAGAAAAGTCACAGAAAGTCATGGTACAAAGGCACTACTTCCCGATGGCCAGTTTTAAGCTTACAATAAACAAAGCTTCTATTTTAATTCCTGAAGCACACATTGTCACGCAAGAAGGTCCCAAGAGGAAGGAATCATGCTTCCTTTTGGCATCTTTTGGAACTTCTCTGAAGCCATGAAGGGGCTCAGACATTTCACCATGAGCAACCATATCCATCTGATACCTTGTGGGATAAGGCGGAGTAAAAACAGAGTCCAAGGGCATCTGGTTGGTGTTGTATCTACACAATAAGGAATCACATTTTGTTAGTAAGGTAGGAAGATGGGAAACCTCCATCCTGTTATCCATTCTCACCAACATTTGTTGTTTCTGGTCTTTATGATGTGGGCCATTCTCATAGGTGTGTGGTGGAATCTCATTGTGCTTTTGCACTCAGCTATTAAAAAGGATAAAGTCTTGCCATTTGCTACAACATGGATGGAACTGAAGGGGATATGTTAAGCAAAAAAAAGTCAGAAGAAAAATGACAAATATCAGATGGTGTCACTTATATGTGGAATACAGGGAACTCAAACAAAGGGCCAGATAAAGCCAAACTAACAACAACCCCCAGAAAGCTGAATATAGAACTGGGGCTACCAGAGGGGAACAGGAAAGGGTGAAAACAAAGTGGAAAGCAAATGGATTATGGGCATGGACTGTGGGCACTTTGGTGGTGGGTGTGGTATAGTAACAACATCTGAAAGGGAAGATCCTATGAAAACCAGGTTACCTCAAAAAAAGGCAAGAGGATAGGGGAGTGAGGTGGGCAGCCTCCCGATTGCCATGTTTTAGGACACAGTTGTAACACTAGCTCAGCAGAAGCCATGGGAAGGGGCTGCAATTGCTGATGGTGCCAGTGGTTTTAGTGTTGTGTCTGCCTGGCAGCTGCCTCTCTGTCTAATTATCCAGAGGCTGAGCAACCTAATTTATTAGCTCCCATTTTCTCTTGATTTTTGCTGAAAGAGTGGATAAGACAAATAATCATCAAAAGATAGATGTCTTTACTGATTCCTTGCTAGTTGGTTCGTTTCATGTGTTACCTCACTGAGTTCTTTCAACAGCCTTGGGAATTTGAGATTATGACCCTATTTTAAAGATGAGGAAACTGAAAACAACTTGCCCAAGGTCACCAAGGTAGTCAGGGGCAGAACATAAGTCAAATTCAAGTCAGGACTCCAGAGCTGATGCTCATTGATACTAGTCTCTGTTGTCCCTCACAGGTGGGATTTGAAAGCCATTATGTGGCATTATGTGAGCAAAAGAAATTATGAATTTGTGGTAATTTAAGCCAAAATTAGAATTACAGCTTTTTGGATTATTGATATCTAATGTTATGAAATGGATGCTATGTGAGACTGCTGAAATATTTGGATATTTTCTGAAGTTCATAGCAAGGCTACAGACTTCCTAAAAACAGGTTCTGAGAGAACTGCCTGGGAATTTTGCAGTCTCTAGATTTGGTCATTTAATTGTGTAGCCAGGGAGGTGCCTAACATCATTAGCCCTATTGTCAAAACTGGACTGGGATGTCCGTTTGTGCTCTGAACCCCAAATTCCACCACTCGCTGACTTACTTTTCCAAGTACAGGAAGATCAGATTAAAAAACAATAAGTCTCTCTGACCACACTGAAGTATTTGTTTGCATCTGGCTTGGGAAAATTGGGTGCAGAGCTCAGCAAACGTAGATTCCTTTATATTTTCTTGTGACTCTCCAAGATTGCTTAATTTATGTCACTTGTACCAAATGGGTATTTGCATCAGAAAGTATGTCCCTATTGTTCAGGGTACTTCAAAGGTCAGATTTCACTACTAAACTCCACTTCCTTCAAAATATGCTTGTAGGTGCCAGAGATTCTTTCTAGCTGAGTAATGAACATTTCTTCAGTATTAAATAATCACAGTCATTGGAAGTTAAAAAGGATTTCAAGACTATCAGTTCCAGTGATCTTGTTTTATATTCAAGGAAACTAATGTTCAGAGAAGTCCTGACTTTCTGAAGGCCCCACCACAGCCGGGACCAGAAACAGGCTGTCTTTCTAAGCGAATGAGCAGTTGTTACCATCTTTGTGGGAAGGCTGGAAAAAATAAAGCAGCCTAAGATATTACCCCTGAACATTAGGTAATAATGTTACAATTACCAGTCAATTCATTGGCTAAGCATAGAAGAGACATTAAATAAAAGTAGGATTCTGATACTGACCTGACCTGGATGACTGAGTGTTAGCAGCATCAAGGAGTAGGATGATGGAGAAGAGAGTTGTTAAAATAACCCCCTGCTTGGTCAGATCTCAACCTCCAGCCAATGAGCTTAGCCATGTCTGATGCCTTCT
Source organism: Talpa occidentalis (assembly GCF_014898055.3). Taxonomy (NCBI): domain Eukaryota; kingdom Metazoa; phylum Chordata; class Mammalia; order Eulipotyphla; family Talpidae; genus Talpa; species Talpa occidentalis. The sequence goes on along the minus strand of NW_023605194.1, from coordinate 90,621,302 downwards.
TGGTATCTCCAGCCTTTGGGACACTGTCCCAGCTCACATTAGGGACTGGCATTCTGATGAGAGAGGGGGGATGAGCAATTACAGGTCTGTTATTAGAAAAAAAATAAGAAGAGTCAAAATACAAAAACTACATTGCACAAAGTAATATTCTAAATAAATATCTCTGCTGCTGGGTTATTAACATTTTAGGAACCGTTAACATTTTAGGAATCATTGTTAACTGATTTAACTCTTTAGGAATGAAAAGCAGAGGGAAGATACATAAATCTTGCAGTAAAAACAGCACAAACAAACTGTGTGAGGGATCAGACTGGATCTAGCCAAAGCTGGCCTCTGGAGTACGTGTTTGCTCCTTTATTCATTCCTCCATTCATCAAGCACCTGCCCAAATGGTGGGGTACAGGAATGGCAAGGTCACTGCCTTAGGGAGTTCAGTGCTCCAATATAGCCAGTTGTTTTTTTCCCCCATCTTATACTTGTTGACTGAAATGAAGTTCTCAATAATAAATAAGGAGTTTATTAGATAATCATAGTGAGAATTCAAACTCAGCAAGCAGCTCTCTTAGAGTAAAATCTGTGTCTTACTAAACATTACATGTGTGTGCTCTATAATATAAAATAACATGAGAAAATGCTGAATGGAAAATCTCTTAAGGAAAGTCTGGTATTATATTTTTATGTGTTCTTTATAGAAGTTTAAGGATGCTGTCTTCTGAATTTTTTATTTTGTCTCCAGACCTGGGAATTTGAAAACGATTCTGGAATTTCCTCCAAGCAAGATCCTTTCCCTCAAAGATCTTTGTGCATCTCAGGTATGTAGTGGCTGGTGGTTGCCCTTCCAGCAGGTCTAATGTCATAAGCCCTGCAAAAATCTCCATGGTGGCGAGGCACATTTAGGCCTCTCGGTCAGCCCTTACATGGACAAGGGCTTATTTGCTCTGTGCCTACATTACTCACAGATTAGTTAAGAAAACCCACAGTGGTTTGGCTATGAGATATCATTTTACTGGGAGGGGTCTAACTTTTCTAAAAATGCCTACATCAAGCAACTTGAGTAATGACCCAAAATATGTAGAGGAAGAGAGGAATGTATTTTACCTATGATCAACCAATAATCAGTAACTTGCAAACCTGTACCTACTGTTCTAAATCCAATGGTTTTCATTTCATTGTTGGTAATCTCTATAAAAAACAAAGATTCTTAGAAGTTTTGATTATGTTTCAAAAGGACTATGTGTGAAAATTAAGATTATTTTGAAGAATTCTGAACAGAGATGATAATCACAATGAATAACAGTGAAACAATAAAAACAGAGAGGATGTATGGCTTGCAAAAAAGAAACCATTTACTATCTGTGTCTTTCTATCTAGGTTTGTCTACTCCTGGTTTTTGTACATGGAAGAGGCATGTGCTGGAAAGCATAAGAGTGTAACTCAGGAGCCTGATGTTTTATATGATTGAGGTTGAGGGAGAGAGCCTTGCCTTCCAGGCATGCTCAGCTCAGCTCATAGCAGAGGGAACTACACAAAGTATGTGACTACTACGGATGGTGATTCTCATTATTACTTAGACTTTGGCTTCAGGATGCAGCTGCTGCCAACATCTGCTGTGTTTCTTGCATCTCCTTCTCCCTTTCTGTGTTCCAGCAACTTCCACCTCTTTTTCAGAATTCTCTCCCATCTGCTAGGCTTTGTTCTACTCATGCTAGTCCTTATGACTAGGGGGAAAATTAGTTTTTCCCATCTTTGCCTGTTTGGCTACTACTCTTTTTTCACATATGAGTTCAACAGTCCGTGCTGCAAGGAAGCTTGTGGAATTAGTCTTCTCATCCTTTAGCCAAGACCAAGTTGCGGCTTCTCTTCTCATTGTTCCACCTTCTCCTTCTTGGTAGGTATCTTCGTTTAAATTTGTATACAGCATTTCTATGTAATTATCTGGTCAATGTCTGTTTTCAACTAGAGTTGCTCACCCTTAAAAAGGAATCAAGTCTGTTTAGAGCACATTTTATTTCCCTGATCTAGTGGAGTCATTGATTTATAGTATTTGCATGAATGAGTAGTGAGTAAATGACAAAGATGAAAAAGATAAAGGGGTGCTCACCCTCCTGTTAAGTGTGCAAATGTATTCAGTGAAGTTTTGCTGAGTCTCTTCCATGTCTTATGTCTGTGTTAAGTCCTGGGAGGCAGCAGAGAAGCAGACAGGTCCGAAAGGGAAGATTTGAATAGATAATTTTTCACCCTTTATCTGTACTTAGTTTAATGGGTCACTGGGGGTTCTCACTCAGTGAACCTGCCTGATTTCCCAGATGGAGGGGAAGTGACACTTTTGCCTCTAATCCTCCATAACGGCATCCCATTATGGTTATTCATGAGATAACTGCTGCTGAGTCCACAAAACTGAGGTTTCATACCAGGTATCTTTCAGAGTTACTGCAGATAATTAGTAGATTTGTATGCAAGATTTTCTGGGAGTTTTTGAGTTGGTTTATATCTTTCTACTATCAGTATTGCCAATAGTCCAATATCAAATGCCAGCAATTTTCCACCCATTTCCTTTTATCCACATTTTACTTATGTGTTACCTTCATACACTATGGATTATGTTTTATTGGTTTAATGTTTTCTGTTTAGTATTATTTATACTGTATTCTTAATTTTTCCTTCTCAGACTATTATTTTGATAAACAATGAACAATTCAGTCAGTTTGACAGCTATTAATTTATGGTAGTTAATTTGATTTCCAATTCTGGAGATCAGAATTTATTTTGTTTTATTGCAAGAACTTTTTCTCTCCCTCAGCATTGACTTTTGTTACAGATGAAGGAGAGACACCTTACAGAATATGGACTCATATCGGTTCACCCAAGTGTGTTGTCCACACAGCTGGGCACCAATATTTGATAATATCAGCTATCTGATAAGTGGCATAAGAGTCAGAAACTCATAATGGCAGGTGAATTAGAGACAAATTAGTCTATTAACCTAAAAATTTAGGAGGTCATTAAAAGAACATTTATATGGGATCAAAGCATTGCAAGAATTTCAATTTGGGGAACACAGATTTAGGTAGAAACCCAAATAGTATCCTGAGGAGGGATAAAGATTTTGTTAGAGATAGAAAAGAAAAGGATGTAATGGTCCACTGAAGGAGTCACAAAATACAAGGTCAAGTTGAAGGATCATAAGGTGAAATGATCAGGTGGAGGAGTCACAAGGTTAAAGTAAGGAAAATTTCACTCCTTTGAAACAATATATTCTGGTTCTTGCTGGCTTCTGGGGATGCTGATAGTTTTGCCTAAACCAAGGGTCTGACCCAGTTTAAACAAGACAGCAAAGCAGTTTTTCTTCAGTGCCAACTCTGGCCTCATCTTAAAATGGTTTCACTTACAAGTCAGCTTTTCCCAACCTGAATAATACTTCACAGAGGAGAAAACCTAGACCTGCTGAAGTTAGATACTATGTCTTTCCAGCTGGGCCAGAGCTCCTGAGTCTCATGCTATGTGCTCTTTCCTTTACACCCCACCATCTTGCTTCTTTACATAATCCTTAGCAATCCCCCTATCCCCCTTTGTAGCCAGAGTCGTCCTTGGACCAAAAAAGAAAGAGAAAGTGCAGTGCAAATCTCCATCTGTGCTTTCATGCAATGAGGCCCTTTTCACAACACTTCTAGAAGGGAGATTGTGTTACTGCTTGAAGGAAAGATAGACATTTCTCACCCGCTCGCTGATTCAATAGCTGTAATATTCTCCCCAGACCAAGGCCATTGTTTCTCTGAGCTCTTTCTCAGGGTGCTCCTCGCAGCTTGGTCTGGAGGCATGGAAGGCTCATTGGCATTACACTCCTTGAGCTGCCCCAGAGCAAGTTTAGGGTTTCTTTAGCTGCCCACCAACTCGCTGGCACAAACCAAATGAAAGTGCTCCTGAATGCTGGGTAGGGGAAGCCAGCACCTGCTCGGCTTGCTATTCTCCTCCCCAGCACCCCGGGGACCAGTGCCCTGCAAAACAGGCGCTGGTCTGTGCCTGGTGCCAAATAGAAAGCCCTGATTAGAATAATGCCCAGCAGGTTTCTGCTTTTTCTTCGCTTTTCCCTAGCCTTTCCCACCCTTCAGCAAACTAGGGGCTGGATGTTGCTAAGGGCCAAAATAACAAGACCTGAGTGCTTTTGGTTGTTACTTTAACAATTAAAGCAATGGCTTTTACTGGTTATTTTAAAGACCAAGAGACATCATTCATGGGAAGAAAACTTGAGATGCTGGGAAAGCTATTGAAACCTACTGAGCTTAATGAATATGAATGATTTTATTCAAACAATGAGCAAATATATTTGGGATGAAATTTTCTGTATTTAAGCTAATATTGGCCAGGTCAGAAAGGGGTGAGTGTACTCAGTAATTCAGCCAATGTGAATGATTTGGGGGACAGATGGGAACTGTTTTAGATAGGAGATGAGTTAGGGAAGCCTTCAATGATTTCAATATCTTTAATTTTGCTTATTAATGTACATGAAAGAGCTGGTCCTCAATCTTCCTTTCCTTTCTCATTTCCTTTCACTCCTCTTGCACTCTTCCTTCTTTCTGCTGATGTTTAAGTGGATCCTGAATTGTAGGAGGAGAGCAACAATTGTAGCTCTCACTGTCCCCCTGACAGGATCCTGTGTAAACATGATGATCCTGAAAATAATATTACTCACATGTGAGTCATGATTGAAAATGATTTGAATATATCATATGTGTCAACAGAAAATGGTTCTTACCAAAAAGTCCCCATTAAAAAAGTTACCTATCGGGCCTCCCCTGGTGGCGCAGCGGTTGAGCGCTGGGCTGCGAAGCTGCCCGCAGCCTCTGCAGCGCGGGTTTTATCACCGGCCGCCGGTGAGGGTCCCACATGGTGTGTAGACCTCTCTTGCTGCGCCCGCTGCTTCCCTCGGCAGTGTATTTCGTCAATCTGCCTGTTCTGTTCCCCGCTCTGGCTCTGGTGAATTCTCTCACCCTCCCATGCTTCTGACTGTACCCAGTCCTTGTATAAATAAATAAATAAGTCTTAAAAAAAAAAAGTTACCTATCTCATCTTGGGCATTCTCTCTTGGGGAAATATTTTGACCAACAAAATGAACTGAATGTTTTTACAAGTAAATTAGGAGAATTACTAGATGAATGAGGAGTCAAAAGCAAGGCAACATTTTATTTGTATTTTTATTAGGTATTAAAGAACAAAATATCAAAAAAGCTTAAAGTGTGGGAACATCAAAACAGAAAAAAGAGAGCAGTTTCCTCATCCAGAGTTGCTGAACTGTAATCTTGGCCAAAAAAGTAAAGTTATTATATTCAATGGAAAATATTTTAATATCTTTGATCCTATTATAATGGCATTTATACATAGTTAATAGCATATTATTCTGTTTGTAGTTTTTTCTTTTTTAAGTGAAAAATTCCTGATTAGAACACTTCTTCATGGGGTCTGGTTAGAAGAGTAGAAAGGAGAAAGGAGGGTGTTGAGACATCTGGAGATGTTCAGTACCGGGACCTGATGGACCAGGATGATGTGGTCTAATAAGCATACTGGAATGTTACTCAGCTATAGGAAATGATGGACAGTTGCCATTTGCAACAACACAGGGTGGATTATGCTATGTGAGATAAGTCAGGAGAATGACAAATACTGAATAATTTCACTCATTAGTGGAATATAAAGAAGGGAAGAAAGGCACAGACAAAAGCAAAATAAAACAAACCCTAAAAATCTATTTGTAGAACTGAGGCTAATAGCAGGGGTAGTGATGAAAATATGTAAGGGGCCCTAATGGTTGTGGTGGAGGATTATGGGTGCCCTGGTGGTGGTTGAAGTATGTGACATAGACCTCAAGAAGTGTGAACCTGAACCTCTGAATCCTACACACTGTTGTAAACCAACGTTACCTCAAGTTAAAAAAAAAAAATAGATAAGACAGAAACTTATGATATCAATTAAAAAAGGAAAGAAAACCCAATGAACATTGAAAAAAAACAATGATAGCACTTTAGGTTTTCCTATCCTTAGAGAGAGAAACTCTCAGTGGATTCTTTGAAGGATGGCTTCTCAGTAGGAAGAAGTAAGTCTTGGTCAGTGTGAATCAGTTCAAGTCAATATAAGGGATGACTCCACCACAGCCTCCTACTGGTAACCCTGGGAGACTTGTGCTCATAGTGACTTATCTGTTAAGACATCACTGGCCGAGACTGGATGCAGTAATGTCCATGACACATCAAGTCACCGTACCCCCTGAAATGAGTCTGATTATTGTGATTTTTTTTTTCTTCCTGGGAATAATTAGAGAAAAAGAAAACATTGGTGTGTGTCTTCAATTTGTGGAACACTGATATTTGATTCAAGAGAAAGAAAAAACAAATATGCATATATGCACATACCTACACACAATGCCTAGGTATGGACACAATATAATGCATATATGTGATGTGTGTGAAAATATCTTTTGGTAAAACTATCAGTGAAATGATCTTTGGCCAAAATAAAAATTTATATGTATACAATAACTAATTCACTCAGGTCATTCATTTTGGCCAGTTTTCCTTTTCATCATCAAGAATTTCTCTCTCAGGGCCTCCCTGGTGGTGTAGGCGGTTGAGTGCCACGCTGTGAAGCTGTCAGCAGCCTCTGCAGTGCTGGTTCAATCCCAGCCAGCCGGCGAGAATCCCACATGGCGAAGCAGACCTGTCCTGTCTCGCCCACTGCTACCCTCAGCAGTGTATTTCGTCAGTCTGCCTGTTCTGTTCCCCGCTCTGTCTCTGGTGAATCCTCTCACCCTCCCGCACATCTGGCCTGTACCCCGGTTCTTGTATAAAAATAAACAAATCTTAAAAAAAAAAGAATTTCTCTCTCTTTTTCTTTTAAAGTTTGAGAAAATCTGATATCAAACAAATCCTCTGATTTCTTGCTGGGTAACCATGTGGCAAATGCAAGTCATGGGGTTAGGAAGACAGCCATGGTATTAAAAGACAGCCCGTGGCAAAATGGTTGACCTAGAATTTTCTCTATAAGAAAGTACCATTCCACTGACACAGAATGGACTCTTCAGGGACCAAAGCATTTGACTACTGGGAAAGAAACTCTGTTGATTTTGTTGTGGAGAATCACTCCTCAAGCACAGATCTTACGGCAGTAAGGCCACTTCTGGCATTTAATGATGTTGCCCAAAAATAAATGCAAGCTAACCCTTGAGTGCTTAGAAAAACCAGTGGATCCCTCTGCCCTCCCACATATCTCCTGATATACACATGCTGCATATAGAAACATGAATGGGTAATAGAGTTGAAGAAATGCAATCTTTACTCAGTTCATAAAATACAGAATGGTTTTCCTAGAAACACCAGCAAGACCAGGGAAGATGTAGAGAGGAATCGTGTTCTTACCAGAGGGATGAATGGGTGTGAGAAAATGCGAGGCAGACTTCTTGGACAAACATAACTGAGGTTAAAGATCATCGCAGCCCCTGCCAGGCGAAACTATGCATGAATGTGCCAGGCTGGGCAAGCAGGGGCTCTCTAGCAGGGGAGGTAAAGAGTGGGTAGCAGAAAGGGTCCATGACCTATGCTTATCTATTAGCCGAAGTTTTGATCTCAAGGCTGGGAAAGACATGGTCAGAAATAAATGTTTAGGGCATGACATTCTTTCCATGTTAGGACATCACATTCTTGCTATTTGGTGACAAGTGAGTGAACAGCGAGCTTGGTCCCATTTATGATCTAATTCCATAGAAATGGAACTCCGGGCATCTGGCTCAGAGCATGCCAGGAAAGAGTTAACTCTAAGTATTGCTTCTCACTCTTTTCTTCCTCTCCAGTGACTGATAGGCCAGGGTGCTGGGCTGGCCGGGATCCCAGCATGTTTTTCTCTCTTTCTGTGGATTCCCTTTACTGCTGTTGATGGGAGACAGCAGCCTCTTCACTTTTCCTCTTCCCCATGGCTTAAAATCACTCCTGGTGAACACACACCTTCCATCTGAAGACTTCAGAAAGAGGATCAAAGAAGTGGAAAATCATTGCCACTTTTCAAAACCTGAGGGCGAGCGAGTAAGGGCGTGGGTGTGTCTGGCGTGGCCTCCGTGTCGGAAGCGTCTGCAGACAATCCAGCAAGGAGGACTCGCTGCAAGAACTCTCCACCAGACTGAACAAAGCTTCCAATAATACATGGTGACAGTTACACAAATATTTGTGGTTGTGCTTTCCATTTCTTCTTATAGGAAACAAGGAAGATTTTTACATGCCTTAGTGATGTGATCAGTAGACAGTAGTGGGAAAGAATTTTCCTGAAACTTAACTTGCAATCAAAATAAGGAAGGAAGATCTGAAAGAACTGAGACTATTTCAGCTAATCAGGATATGGCACTTTCCGACATCTGGATGTCCAAACAAGTGTTTGGAGTTCAATTCTATTAACATGTGTCACTTTAATGAATATTTTCCTTTGGAGTGGATGGGGTGGTTACATTTTTGGCAATAATTTCCCTGTCTGTTGCTTACATTACCTGACCCACAGTCCATTTTCCTTGTGTTAGTTGTGGGAAAGGAAAAAAGTGGAAAATATCTCAGAACCTGGAAAATAGCGCTGAGAATGCGACTCATCATTTCATTGAACCACTTCAAATAGAAGCTCTCGAAGGATAGTCTCCTTGCCGTCTGTGACATTGTGTGTAATAAAAGAAGTATGTTCTATTTGTACTGAAAAAAGAGGGGAACAGTTCCATAAAGTGAGAGGGGATTTTATTTTTTTAAATCTGATAGGTGGACAGTCTTCTGTATTTATCCTTTTGACTTTTAACAAAACAAACCTGTGGCAAGTAATTTCCTCAGATCAAAACGTCATCTCAGGAAGTCAGGAAAATGAGATATATTAATTGATCATTTAAAACATTCCATCCAAAACATTGCCTCATGACTGAAAAATCTTTCTGTGTCTCTGCTCTTTGCAGAACCTTTAAACACACTGTGATTTCTCTAAGAGAGCTTCCTTGGCTAACTCAATGACCTTTATGAGGAACAGAAAAGGAAAGAGGAAGGCATCCCTGGACTGGATGCCATTTGAGTGTGAGTGTGTGTATGTGTATACATATGTGATACGTGTTTATATTAATGTGGGTGCAATGTATATGTGTGTGTAGGTGTGTGTTTGTGTGTATGACTAAGTGTATGAGTATGCATGTATATTATGAGTGTGTATATGATAACATACATGTGTATGATGTATGTATAGATATGTGTGGATTTATGTGTCAACATGTACACACAGTATATGGCATGCATGTGAGTCTATACGTGCATCTGTGTGAGTTCATGTATAGATATATAGATATATGCACACCTGTGTGTGTACCAGAGCATGTTTCCAATTAGACAATAGGTTCTTTGAGGTTGTTATCATGGGCCAAAGTTTCCATTCAGATCCTTCCCTCTCTACTTGGACAACTTCCCATGGTTCGTTTTCTCTTTCTAGGCCTCTGTTTCTGCATCCGTGAATTAGATCATGGTAGCCTGCATCTCATGAGGGTGCTGCAAGATGTTTCTGCCAGTGATTTGCACAGTGCCTGATAAAAAAGGTCTTAGCAGGAATCTTACCTGTCATTTACTGGTTAGTGCCTGCCTTCCCAGGTCCTGGAGGAGTTTTCTTATTTGGCTTTGCTTTTTTTGAAAGATTTATTTATTTATGCATATAAGAGCTGGGGTACAGGCCAATTGCTTTTGAAGAAAGTGGGCACAGAGGAGCCTGCTAGTGGGGCAGCATCACCTCCTCAGTCCCTTCTGCACTGCTTGCTCTTGGGGCCCTCAGGTGCAAGTGGCTCTGAGATACTAATACTGGTGTCATATGTCTGGAGAACAAGATTCTACCTCCCTGCACACCATCCAGTCCTGGGTAGGAAAGAAGCCACATCTAAGGAACGCAATGGACTTGAGGTCTGGTGTGTCATGTTCTTTCCAACTGACTTTGAATTCCATTGAGTAGCCTCTTAAATTTCCATGTGTTGTTCTAAGAAGCAACAAGAGAAAGACTGAGCAGGCCCAGAGCCCTCCCGTGGGAGATGCTATGTCTATGCTGGTTTGGTGGGTGCATTCCGGTGGTTTATTTCCTCTGGTTGCTCATGGCGGTCACCTTCCAGCTACTTCTAATATCTTCAGATTCCATGTTTTCTAAACTCTCTTTGTTGGGAAATGTCATTTTTGGGAAGTTGATTAGTCAGCTGTGGGGTCTACTTTTGATTTCAACAAATATGCATTGAATATCCTTTAGGTAGCAAGGGGTGCGGTGGGGTCTGTGCTGTGGAGAAGAGAATCATTGAAGTGACTTGTCTCTAATTTCAAAATACTCACCATACAGTTGGGGAGAAAGGCAAGGACATGAGTGACTTCTGCAGGACATGGCAACTGCTATGACGAATGTGGGACCGCAGGATTTATGGCACAGAAGAGAAAGAAAATGTGAACTAGTATATTGAAGATTACAAAGCTTGTCAAGGGCAGGATTCAGAGTGCAAACTTGCGTGTACACTCTGTGATATAGGCTTCTTTCCTCCATACTCCACATCACAGACTTTAAACAGATTTTTTTTTAGAGGCATGTTTATTTATTTATTTATTTATTTATTTATTTATTTATTTAGTTTTGTTTGTTTGTTATACATGCACTGGGTACAGTCAGAAGTGCGGGAGGGTGAGAGAATTCACCAGAGCCAGAGCCGGGAGCAGAGCAGTCAGAAGGACCCAAGTACACTGCTGAGGGGAGCAGCGGGCGGCAGGAGAGGTCTGCGCACCATGTGGGACCCTCCTCCAGTGGCCGGGGAGCAGCCGGGGATCGGACTGGCGCCGCAGAGGCCGTGGGCAGCTTCGCAACCCAGCGCTCAACCGCTGCGCCACCGAGGATGCCCTCACATCATAGACTTTAAACAGATAACTAACAAATAGTACTTAGATTCTGAGATGAAAATAATGCTACAATCATGTTAAGGTGGACTATGTCCATGAAAACTTTAAAATGCCTTTTTTTTTTAAAGTTTATTTATTTATTTATACAAGCACTGGGTACAGTCAGAAGCGTGGGAGGGTGAGAGAATTCACCAGAGCCAGAGCAGAGAGCAGAACAGGTAGAAGGACCGAAATACACTGCTGAGGGGAGCAGAAGGTGGCAGGAGAGGTCTGCGCACTACCTGGGACCCTCGCTGGCAATCCGGGATCGAACCGGCGCTGCAGAGGCTGCGGGCAGCTTCACAACCCAGCGCTCAACCGCTGCGTCACCGGAGAGGCCCTAAAATGCTATTTTTAAGAAACAAAATTTTACAGATAATCATAGTGATATGAACCAGGTTGATGGAGTGGTGGAGGATAAAACATACAACCAGAGAGAAAAGGATGAATTATTTAGAGTGTATCTGAGACATCCATATCAAATCTCCCACCAGCAGGACCTTGGAAGTCTCTCCAGTCAGCAGGGATGACATGAGGCCCACGTGACAGTGAGTAGCTTCAACAAGGTCCTGGAAAGGGACTGGTAGGGCCATTCATGAGGCCACTGAGAGCACAGTCTTCTTCTAACTACCCCCTAAACCCCACTATTCTGATCATGTAGTTTGCATCTTCCTGGGTACAAGCTAACTGTTCTGCCCCACAGGTATGTTATCTATTGTCAAGGCTGAGAAAAGGGAAAAAGGACCAAGGTGTCTGCCAGCTGCATTGGACCATTAGGACATTCAAATTACCCCCTTCCACTTTACTCTTATTGTCCTGTGCCAGGTGATACAACCAGCTCCATCTGCAAAGATTCTGGAAAGATGCCTGCATTGGGCTACATACAGTGCTGCCCCATACAAAATGTGGCTGCTAGTAATGATGGTGGAATAAGGAATGCACATTGGGAGGGTGGCCCACACTGTCTGCCTTGTTCTCTTAGGTAGGTTAACTATTTGCTTCGATCTTGGTTAAGCCATTCATTCTCTTAACAAAACTCGTGTGTGTGTGTGTGTGTGTGTGTGTGTGTGTGTGTGTGTGCGCATGTGTATGGAAGAAAACAATTCAACTTAGACTTGTTGAATTGTCACATAGTCTAAAGAAGTTGAATCTGAAATACAGGGTTCATACAGAGGGAGCTGAGTTCTTGTTGCTGAGTCCCAAAAAGTTCATTTTGGTGAGAATCAACCAGTTTTCCATTTATTTTATACTTTCTGATGAAAGTTTACAAAGCTTTTATTATCTGTTTTTTCTCTTATTCCTAATTTGAATTATTCCTAATTCCTAATTAGTTATTTTCACTGGATTGAAATGAACATTTTTATAAAATGTCTTGGATTTAGAATAAAAATAATCCAAAGAGGAACTGTATAAGATTGCGACTATAGAACCAAAGGGTTCCATAACGAATCACTCCATACATTTTATCCAGTGTTTTCCATGGCCGCAGCAATTGCTTTATAACACAAATTTTTATCATTTACCTCAGCAGCTGGCATACTGCACTGCACTTGATGGTCAATAAATGTTACTGACTGACAAACTACACTTACCAGGGGATTTAAATCATCAGAGAAATAGTGTGAGTCAACCTATCATCATCATCGTCATCATCAACAGGGGAGACTTTACTGGCGAGAAATTGCAGAATCTTAGTTATAAAGTGAAGCAGTCATAGGCTGGGATTAGACAAGAGGAAAAAGGAAAGTTCTAGTCTGATCAGGAGTCTGGGAAAAGAGGAACTGGAGATGAGATTATCATGCATGAGGGACCAGATGAAACTCCTCCAGACTTTGTGGTATGACATTTTTATATCTGATTATTGTGGTTGGAGCGCTGCTGAGACACTGCTTCAGGCAGAGACTTGCATAGAACATTGGATGATTGGATGATGGCATGAACAAAGTCAACTCTACCTGCCATAGACCTCATAGCAACCTCCTGGCTACAGATAGATGTGCCTGATTCTGAAGGTGGTGTACGTCCAGCCCTACCTAAGAGATGTGCTGGAGATCAGTCAGAATTGAAGTGTCAATACATGTTGAAAGAAGACAGTGTATACACATTCCATTGATCTACTCATTCAGTCATTCAACAAACACATATTGAAGGCCCATCACTTCCCTGGAGCTGTATTATATGCTGTGTGTAGAGCAGTGAATGAGTCTTTGTTCTCCTGGAGCTTCCACTCAGGTGAGAGAAATCAGACAGTGAGACAAGAAATGGACACACACACACACACACATACACACACACACACCAGGTAGCACTAAGTGTTCAAAAGCAAAATTGAGTAGGTAAGGGGCCAGAAGATGCTGGCGCAGTGGTGGGGTTAGGGGTGCTCTTTCAGCTAGACTAGTTATGGAAGGTTTCTGATAAGGGGACATGTGAACTGAGAACTAGGGATCTTACAGAGGGATAGTGTCTCCTGGGAGAAAATAAACTGTAGAAGGAGACAAAAGAGACAGGAGCTGCTTAGCTTGTTGGAGAAGATTGGGCAGGTGGACAAGGTGAAGCCAGGTGGTTCATACAATGGCTGCAGTAGTCCAGGAACAAAGGGAGTGGCAGTTGGGGCCAGAGTGGGGACAGTGGACATACCAGATGACACTGATGATTATCTCAGAGGGTTAAGATTATGGGCTTGTTTTGCCTCTTCACACAGTTCTGAATTTGCATATTTTCTCCAAAGAATATATTACTTATAAAAGGAAGGAAAGGTTGACCCCTCCCTACTCTGGCATAATTGAAGAAGGGTGGAGGTCATCCAGATAAGACTCTAGAATTCAAATTTAACAAGATCTATTTGTGATTCATAGTTGATTTTGTCAAATAACTTTTCACCAAATGTTTGTAACTTTTGGTGATGGAGGACAAGAATAGAAAGACTGGAAAGGAGGCCTCACAAAACTAAAATCTGACCCACACAAGGAGGTGGGGGTAGAGGGGAATAACATGACCATTAACCCAGCTGTAGAGGTTGTGACCCTTAGGTACCAGTGCCTTATCACAAGGCATGAAACCCAGGCAGGATCAGACTGCTATAGGGAGTGGAGCACAGACCTGAGGGTAAAGATATAGAGATTGGGCCCACCCTGGAATCTCTGGTCCCTTCTTGGTTTTGCCTGTTACCCAACATCAGCAACAAGCAGGCCACTCCACAGAGGAGTGACCCCTCCCAAAGAGAAAAGGACTATATCAGTACAGTCTCTGCACAGGCCCGGGGCAGCACTCCCACTGCCTAACTGTGACTATGCAGGTGCCTCTTTTCACCCACTCTTTCCCTCTGCAGGGCAGCAGGGCAGCAGCTTTCTTCCTGCCCGTGACCTGTACCATGCCGGACTTCTCTGACCTTCCTCAGCAGAGGCAACTCTCCTCAAGGCTGTCCGCTTGCAATCATGCATGCCTCTCTCAGCAAACCTGTCCCTTTCCTTTTCCCTAATAAACCTGTTCTTTAAATATAACCAATGTCTCAGTCTCGTGGAGAAACCCTCCTGGGGAACTAGCCACTTGCCACTAAAATGGGAGCTCTGGTGAAACCTTTCCCAGAGTGAACCCAAGGATGCGCAACTCCACAAAACGACATCAGAAGGATCAAAAAGTACCAAATGGGGCCTCCCTGGTGGCACAAGAGGTTATGTCTCAGCACAATGAAGCTTTTGGCAGCCATTGCCAAGTTCGAGTTTGATACCTGGCCAGGGAGCTGACCCACATGGCGCAACAGACCTCTCCTGTCTTGCCTGCTGCTCCCCTCAGCAGTGTACTTCAGTCAGTCTGCCTGTTCTGATTCCCGCTCTGTCTCTGGTGAATCCTCTCATTGCCCCCTTTCCTCCCCACCCCCACACACCTCTGACCTATACCCCAGTTCTTGGATGCATAAATAAAATAAATCTTTTTTTAAAAAAAGTGTCAAATATCTTGTTATCTTTGGGAGAAATTAGGATTTCATGGGCCTGGGTTGGATATTTGGTGATTCTCGAGTGCAGTCCAGATTAAGACACCATGACTAAGCTTCTGCTGCTGGCTACTCTCCCACTCAGCCCATATCATTGTCTGTGCTGTTTACCTCCTCAAAGCCCCTAGGCCTTTCCGTCCCTCCTTACTGCTTGGTCTTTGTTTTTATTCTCTGGCAAATCAGGGTTCTTGATTTTGTTTGAATCCTTTCCCCCTCTTGCCTCCCACCGTTATTCATTCTGTTTTCCTGTCTTTACCTTCTGTTGATTTTCCATACTTTAGTTCCATTTTCCTTTGCTAACAGCATCCAGTTCCAGTTACTCCTTGGATGAGGCTGCTTAGTTAAGACCGTTCAGTCTGTATTGACATTGTTCTGATTTTTGTACTTTTTAATTGGTTATTTGTTGTTTCTGGCATCCCTGTGACATTTTTGAACTTCTCAAATGTGGGTATGATAGCCAATAAGTGTTCTATATACAGAAGGCATTCAGTAAATTGGCGAATTGACAGTCAATTCTTTGTTGACCAAGTATGACACCTTAATCCCTTATGCCCAGGTCAATTCAAAACGCTGAATTTTATCTACTGCACCGACTGGTGTGCTTAGTCATCTGCTCAGACTATGAGATTGGAATCCTTAAATGTGACGATCACTGTCTACAGGCATGAGTATGGCTCGATGCATGACCAAAAGCACTTCCCACGCAGCGCACGCAAGCCTTTGGTTTGCAGCCAAACACAATTATGTGTAGAATCTGGAATTGCTTGTGATTTTAAATTTCAGGTCCTTTATGCTTTTTTTCCAAGAACCATCCCATTTCTCAGGGATCAGCTTTAAGCCAGTCATTGGCTGCTACAGTGATTTAGCAATCCACAGATCTTCTGCGTTGCTTGAAGTGGTGTTTGACTATGCATTTTCTCTGTTCACCTGAATTATAATTGGCTGATTTCTGCTAACCATATGTAACAACCACATGGTTCTCTCTATCAGTCTGACCTAGACAATGTTGCATGAGTTTGTGTGCTGTTGCAAATTGTTCTTTGCTTTTTTAGTCTCTATATGTAACTCCTTGAGGGTAGAGAAGGTTTTTTTTTTTACAGTTCTACCAAGTCTTGTTCAGCTGGTGAGCACTAAATCTTTGTGGTTTAGCTGATTGCTTGGACCAATGGATGATGAATTATAAAGGCAAAGGGGGAGCTCAGTGATTCTCAAACTTAAATGTGCCTTGGAATACCCTGCAGGGTTTTTCTTTGTTAAAACACAGATTGCTGGACTCCACCCTCAGAGTTTTAGATTCAGTAAGTTGGGGATTGGCAGGGGAATTTGTGTTTCCACCAGGCTCCGAGGTTCTGCCTTTGCTGCTGCTTAAGGAATCACATTTCAAGGGTCACTGTCCAAGACTATACCAGGAATCCAGCTTTCCTTTTGGAAGTTTGGCAGGCAGAGTGGGGATGTTATATGGCCTCAAGCTACTGACCACAATGCATGCTAGAGACTAGAGGTATGATGTTCCATCCTATTGTTACAGGGCAGGGAGAGGGGCAGCCCAAACCCTGCAAACCTGCCTATTTTAAATGGGTTCTGCCATCCGCTGCATCAACACAAAACATGAGACTTTAATGAGAAGGAATTTAATACAACTAGGAAACAATACAGGAAAGCAAAGAAACTAGTTTCTAAATCAAGCACCCAAAGTTACCCATCCCCTCGTGGGTAAAAGTCCATCCAAATGGGATTGGCCCAGAGCAAGGCCCCAAAGCCTGCCACAAGTCTAAAGCATCTTCCAGTGGGGACCCACAGAAAAGGATCAGAAACAACCAGACAAGCCCGGAAGGAAAAAAGCAAAATCAACATCAAGATAAAAGCTGCCATTGTCACCTCCCCATGGGTCTCACCCACATCTGTGTCACCCAGTCCATGACCAAAAGACAAGCGCAGTTTCTTCACGTGTCTCTAGGCTCCATGTGCCTCCTCCAGGTCTCTTTCTGGCTCCATCCTGCTTCCTTCCTCAGTCTCCTCTGCAGACTCTTCTCTTCCTGCTCAGTTCCACCCTCCCTTGGGTGGGTCAGGGAACCTCCCCCTTTCCTGGGGCCCACCCTGTTACAATATGTCTCCGGGAATGAGCAAACTGGTCTGTTTTGTGAACACTTTCAATAGTTCACTCTGAGGTGATGCCTATTACACCTGATTATGTAATATTAGAGCAGAAGTACCAAGCTTGAAGCTCTAGGAATATTCATTTTTTTGATTAATTTATTTATGCATACAAGAACTGGGGTACAGGCCAGAGGTGTGGGGGGTGAGAGGATTCACCAGAGTCAGAGTGGAGAAGAGAACAGGTGGATTGACCGAAATGCACTGCTGAGGGGAGCAGCTGGTGAGTCAGGAGAGGTCTGCTGCATCACATGAGTCACCAATCTGGCCAGGGATAGCATTTGAGCTGCAGTGGCTGTGGATAGCTTTATAGTGCTGCGTCTTTAACCCCTTGCATTAAACCCCTTGTGCCACTGTTATAGGGCAGCCCTGATACAAAACGGGGTGCCTCACCAGGGAACCCCCCCCGGCCCCTCCAGCCCCAGGAATATTTCTAATTCTGTCATCACTGAAAGTGTACCAACCCAGGTACTGGGTTGCATTGTCCATCTCTCCAGTAGCAACTAGGAATTGATCTGTGGGTCTTGAGCATTTTTTGCAGAATATAAAGGAAATGATATAGAAAGACTGAAGGCCTTCCAGGTCAATACCTGTGTGATCAAGTTCTTTAAATACTTTGTTTCTGTTTCCTTTTCTTAAAAATAGCACAGCTATAGTTAGTGGCGAAGGAATAAGAATTAAATGTGTCTAATTCCCTCCTTCAGTGTGGGACACAGAATATTTCTTATTTATCCACTCTTTGTTCAGCACGGTACTGTGGGGCCTCTACTTGCAGAGATAGCTGGGCTTGATAGATCTCTGACAAGGTGGGGTCCTTCACACTAAGAGTTTGGTTGAGACTCAATTAAGAGTAGATAAAGGGAGGTGGGTGATTTTCACAACTCTATAGAAGTGCTATCTGAGTGGCTACATGGTATAGCACCTGAGTTATCCTGGAGGCATTTTTGCTTTTGGATATTGACAGACCAGCCTTGGGCAGGATAAAGATGGTCACCAAATCTGTCTTCAGTGTTTATGACCTCTCCATTCTAGAGTTCTCTTCCCCCAGTCTCTATCCCTCTATCACACTTTTTTTTTTTTTAATGGAATTAATGCCAATGGTTCCTAAAGTGTTCTGCTCCCTTAACTTCAACCTTTGAGGAATAAGGCCCCTGAGAATATTACAGGGCAGGGAGAGGGGCTGCCCCTGTTAGGGGGAAAGGATGTCCTGAGCTAATCCCATACAGGCTTTGTGGACTCCACCCACACTCCAGATTAAAGCCATCAGGACATTGGGAAAGACAAATCCCATCACCACCAAAGGGAAGGTGGCTGGGACCTGAGGGTGGAGTTGGGCAGCCAGGTTGGGTATAAAAACCAAACACGTGGGCCTTGGGGGGCTCGCTATCACTCTCCTCCTGGCTTCACGGCTCCTGGCTTGCAGCCAGCTCTCAGAGTGCCATTTTGGGATTCCTGATCGGCGAATCGGGTAGGACTCACTTAAAACTTTATCTCCCACTTTTCTCCCTGAGCTGTACATTTCCTCATTTGCCCTTCCCTTGTAAATAAACCTTTTATTAACCTTTCGCGTGTGCCTGCAGTGGAGCATTGATAAGTCCTTTTAAGCGCGCGGGTGAGGACCCATAGTCAGGCACCCCGTTTTGTATCGGGGTTGCTCTACAACACCCCGACCCCACAAACCTGCCTGCTTTAAACAGGTTCTGCCATCCGCCACATCAACACAAAACATGAGACTTTAATGAAAAAGGAACTTTAATGCAATTAGTAAACAATACAGGAAAGGCAAAGAATATAGTTTCTAAATCCAGCACCCAAAGTTACCCATCCTCTCATGTGTAAAAGTCCACCCAAGCAGGACTGGCCCAAAGCAAGGCCCCAAAGCCTGCTACAAGTCCAAAGCACCTTTCAGTGGGGACCCACAGAAAAGGATGAGAAACAACCAGGCAAGTCTGGGAAGAAAAGAATAAAATCAAAATCAAGACAAAAACCGCCATTGTCACCTCCCCACGAGTCTCTGACCCACATCTGTTTCACCCAGTCCATGACCAAAAGGCAAGTGTAGTTTCTTCAAGTGTCTCTCGGCTCCATGTGCCTCCCCCAGGTCTCCTTCTGGCTCACCACCCTGCTTCCTTCCTTTCAGTCTCCTCTGCAGCTTCTTCTCCCTGCTCAGCTCCACCCTCCTCTTGGGTGGGACAGGAAGCCTGGAACCTCCCCCTTTCCTGGAGACCACCCTGTTACAAGAACACTGCTGTGCTGGATGTGTCACCCCCTGCAGATATGTGAGGTGGGAACAGACCAGATGGAGAACCATTGACTTAATCAAGGTGTTGTCTAACTCAGTTGCATGTTCACATGTTCATTGTAATCCTTATCCCTATATGGAGATTGAAAGGCTCTCACCTCTCAGGTAGCTTCAGGTGTTCAGCAAGCAGGCCGGGAAGACTAAGGTAACTTAGGCAGCTACCTAACCCACAAGTGGATAAAATGGACCTTGGATGCAAATTAATATGAATTGTTACTACTTCCTGTTGAAATGTATCATCAGCCAAGTCAATGCACAAGTGTGCACACACCATTGTTTTTGTAACAGAAAACTGCAGGGTAACCCCCAGTCCGTTGCTTTTAATTGGACAGAAACTTTTGTCGGGATAAATGCTCACAGAGCCACAAAAGAGTACATCATTCCTTTGTTTTCACCATTTCAACCTCAGAGAAGAAACTGAAAATACCTCAGGCAAGAAAAAGGACCCCACCATCAGTTCCAGGGGGATTCGGCTGGGCGGCTCCAGTCAGTCTAGGGACTTCAGAGCGGAGGCTAAGACCATTGACCAAGGAAGGAACCACAATC
This sequence comes from Talpa occidentalis, assembly GCF_014898055.3. Lineage (NCBI taxonomy): Eukaryota > Metazoa > Chordata > Mammalia > Eulipotyphla > Talpidae > Talpa > Talpa occidentalis. The sequence continues at coordinate 90,601,360 of NW_023605194.1, read as the reverse complement.
AGTGTGGTGATAAGGAGGAGGCTGAAAATAGTAGGAACAAAGGAGAGCTTATAAGCCCCTAGAATATGAAGTGATGACAAGTAGAGCAAAATGAAGTAGAGAGTGAAGAGGAAATTGCACAAGAGGCCAGGATAAGGAAACCCTACATACCCTTAGTTTTGGTTTCTAGGAGGGGAAAAAATTCAAAGACTGTCCTACCTTTCAAAGGTGTTTGTTTAAACACAATGGTCTCAGTGAGCCAGTGTGAGCGCTTTATCTCAGCTATCTGTCCCCCTTGGATTTACTCGTAAGAGCAGAAAAAAAAATTCTCAGAGGCTTTCCTGGTGAAGTTTTCCAAAGATACTATTGCAGGCTGGAGGCTTGAAGGGAAACTCTCAGCTCAGTTGCCACTCACACGGGTGATTGGGGCTATTTCTACTGGCTTTGCAGTAAAAAGGAGCTTCGCATACACACCTTTCTTAGCAGTATTTTGGGGGGGGATCCCCAGGGGAAAATATGGGGACAGCTGAATATGTTTGGTGAATCTGAGTGATCCAGAGAGTTTTAAACACTGTGCTCTCCGCTTAGGTAAACAATGTATGCTTAATGCAAACGACATCTCTGTATTCTGTCTGCTTAGTTTTATCTCTATGGGGAAACCAGAACTAGGATTCAAATCAAGATCTCTCTATGCAGACCCCGTCCTGATATGTTATGTAGTGAACTCATTGCAATCTCACAAAAGCAGAACGTGGTAGCTGCTTTTGGTCCTGTTTTTAAGTCAGAGAATTGAAGCAATTCTTATCCAGCCCAAGTCACACATCTTGTAAGCAGCAGAGTCCACAGGGTGGCTGTAAAATTATGAACACCTGCTTTTTCCCTGGTGGCATTGAGATGGAAGACAAAGGCTCTGAGGGGCCATCAAAATTAGACCGTCGTTGAGATGTGGTAATTAATTATCCCCTTGTCTTCTTCTAAATTCTATGCCAGATAGACAGTGGGATAAGATAAATGGATATTGGCTTTTGGATTGGAAATAACAGATTGGCTTAAAGAAGAGGTTGTAGTCAAGTTTCCTAATTGCTTCCCCATAAGTTGAACTGATTTACCAAGCTGCGAACAGCACAGTTTAGTTCTGTAGGTTGTGTCTATCAGGGCATCTGTGTAAGTTTGCTTCTCACAGGAGGAGCAGAGATGGCAAGCAAGCTTGAATCTGCTGGGAAGGCCAAGGTTACCTATATTCCAGCCTCGCCAATCTCTTAGCCTACTTTTTTCTTCTTAGGGACTAAATGAGAGATAGAAAGGACAAACCATTTCTTTCATTTTTCCCTTCTTGAGAGAGAAATGGAATTTACCTTCCTCCCAAGGAAATATGAAGAGCTAGGGCTTGTGTCCCCCTTAAAAGCAACACAATGATCAATGATCATTTTAGAAATTTCTGTTTTAAAAGAAAGATATCAGATTGTTTCTGGTTGAGCAGTGCATTTGGGAGCCATAAGCAATACTCCAACTTCTGAATTGCAAAATTCATGTTAGTGTAGTTGTTCAAGGAGAGAAAAGCATGCATGTCAGATAACAATGAAACAATCCATCCTGTCAGGGGTGAAAGAATGCTCCAGAGATCAAGAGAGAACACAAAAGGCAGGTTTATTGAAGTACACTGCTAAGAGAAGCAGCAGGCAGGAATGAGGAGTCTACTACATGGAGTGAGGGTCCCGAGGCTCTGTTTATACTCCAGGCATCATTGACTGGTTAGGGTGTCTAGTCTTAGGTGGGTCCTGACAGATGATCTGAATTAGCATAAAGGATCATCAGCTGTTTGCATCATAAGCTTAATTCCAGGTTCCCATGGCAGTTCCATCTACTCCATTTATCCATTCAAGCCTCCCAAACTTGTCACAGTTGCACCAACAGTGTACAAAAGTACTTTCTTTTCCATACTCATGCCAGCACTTGTGTCTGGTCTTTTTGATAGGAGCCATTCTCACAGGTGTGAGATAGTATGTCATAGTGTAGGTATTTATCTGAAGAGTAGAAAATACTAATTCGAAAGGATACATGCACTCCTATATTCATTGCAGCCCTATTCACGGTAACCAAGTTATGGAAACAACCTAAGTGCCCAACAAGAGTTGGGTGGATTAAGAAAATGTGATCTGTAAGTACAGTGGAATTCTACTCATCTGTTTAAAAAAAAGATGAAATTTCGCCATTTGCCACAAGATGGATAGAGTTTGAGGGCATTATACTAAGCAAAACAAGTCAGAAGGAGAAAGACAAAAACTGGATGACTCCACAGAGGAGTGAAGTGAAAACACATAAATCAGTCAACCACATAGACAACTGGCCCTTTAGTGGAATCAGAGACTGGATTCCTGTTCCAGGCCTGACATTAACCTCCCTGGGATGCTGGGGAAGTCACTTCATTCATTGTTTTAACAAGTGTTTTTTAAGCACCAACATTAGACACTGTTGTGTACACTGGGTGTGAATTCTGAGTTCATGGAATTGAAAGCTGCGTGGAGAAGCAATATTTTAGTGATTATGTTTAGGGACATTCAGTGACCTTAAAGGCTCAGATTAAGTGTTTTTGTGCTTTAAGCTGAGATGTCAAAGGTTAAATGAACATTTGAGGAAAGAATGTTTTGCCAAGCAGGAACTGCATCTTATTAGTCAGGGAGACCAGAACTGCCAGCACAGCACTTCACTGCAGGGGACTTCAGTTTTCTGGAAACATGGAGTATGAGAAAAGTGGCAGGGTCCAGGAGATTGGGCAGTGTTAAGAGGACATGATCAGGAGTGATCTGGGGAGAAAAGTATGACATTTGGGTTTTTTTTCAGGACACAAAATAGAAGCAAATTGACTAGCTCCCACGTATATGCTGGGAATCAAAGGAGAAAACACTCACAAACTAGGTCCTTAAAACTTGTATTTTACTTATTTTTTATAAGATTTATTTTTATTTATTTATGCATACAAAAACTGGGGTATAAGCCAGAGGTAGAGGGGTGAGAGGATTCACCAGAGACAGGTGGGGAGATACACAGCTGAGGGGAGCAGCAGGTGAGACAGGAGAGGTCTGTGACACCATGTGGGGTGAGCTCCCTGGCTGGGGATTGAACTTATGCTGCAGTGGCTGGTGATCCCTGGATAGTGCTGAGACTTTAAGCCCTGCACCACAACGGAGGCCCTGTATTTTACTTATTGAGGTAACATTGGTTTTCAATATTCTATGATTTAGGGGTGTAGGGTCACCCCTCTTCAGATGTTTGTTATCACACCAAACCCACCACCAATAATCCATAACCATCCATTGGGTGGGCCCCCTGTGCCTTTGCTTCCCCTCCTTCCTCCTCTGGTAGCCCCAATTCTGCCATTGTATTTCTAGGGTTTTGTTTTGGTTTAGTTTTGTCTGTTCCTTTGTTTTCTTTCTCTATATTCCACATGTGAGTGAAGCCATCTGGGACAGTTCTGTAATCGCAAAATACAGAGCAAAGACAAGACATGTGTTAGTTGTGTGTTGACTGTCAAGCTTGGTTAATTTTTCCAGAAGCAGGTGCTTTTGTGCAGATCTGCACTCTGGTGAGCTGGTTGGCTGAAGTTGTGATCTGACAAATATTTTGAGAGACAAGAGAAATTTCAGAGATATAGCATGTTTGTGAATTTTTCTACCTCCCTATGCATTTTTATAGATATCTTTATCAACTGGCCCACAAGGGAGATCAACTGAAAGGTTATTTCCAGAAATCCTCAAATCCCATCCCATGGGTAACTGGCTCACATATGGGTCATTTTAAAACCTCCCAGATCAATTGCTGTGTCTGCTCTGTCCTTGCAAATTCTAGATCCTTTCTGTGGAGCGTTGAATCAGGCTTAATATTTATTTTTAAGTCCTAACTCAGTTTTCTCTTTCTGGTTTTGTTCCCCAAAAGAATACATTTTAGTGATGTGTTGTGAACAACTTTCTTCACAATAGCCAACCATATTTCTCCTCTGTTGGATAAACCAAGTCTCAGACCTTTGCACTCCACATATGACTCAACTCATCCTGCAAGCCTTCGAGTCTTCATTGCTGTATTTTCTCTTATGCTATGAGCAAGGACCCAGCCTAGGGAAGGGTTCAGCCTAGATTAATGTTCCAAACTGACTTCAAGTGGATTTTGTGTCTAAAGAAAGGTATATGTAGAGGGTAGATGCTTTTTCAGACTTCCCAGTAGCTGATTTCCAAGTTGTCAAACTTCTTGAATAGAGAAAGTAAGTGACATTGACCCTGCGGGGAGGATGTGAAGAGAATATTGGCTTTTTGATTCTGTTACTTACAATTCCCATATTTCTTTTAAGGATACAGGAAGGAAGTGGTAAAAGATGAAATAGAACATTATGCTCAGCACTGAGACTTTGGAATGGAATTTATCAAGACTTACCTGTACTGTGTTTTTAAGTGATTTCTGGGTTTCTCATTTTTGGAGTTATTCGTGTTTCTTTGAATTTGAAGGGTTTCCCTTGATACTGAAAGTTTGGGCAGCTCAGTGATGTGTCTGTTTGTGGAGGCATCTACTGGAAGGCAAGCAGGAAGAACAATGCAGAATGTGGGGAAAGATGCTTGGAGAATTGGCAGGGGGTGCACAAGAAGCATTTTCTGTTCCTGAGAAGTCTAGTTAGCATTGGCACTTGGGAACATAATACTAGGAATGTGTGTGTGTGTTTTGGGGGTGGGGTGTGGTGGTGATGGTAGGGGCGGGGACTGGAGGCACAGCAGTGGCATTAAAATAAAATATTGAAGGGCCTCCCCGATGGCTCAGCGGTTGAGCGCTGGATTGCGAAGCTGCCCGCGGCCTCTGCGATGCCGGTTCAATCCCCGGCTGCTCCCTGGCCACCGGAGGAGGGTCCCACATGGCGCGCAGACCTCTCCTGCTGCCCGCTGCTCCCCTCAGCAGTGTACTTTGGTCCTTCTGCCTGCTCTGCTCCCCGCTCTGGCTCTGGTGAATTCTCTCACCCTCCCGCGCTTCTGACTGTACCCAGTGCATGTATAAACAAAAACAAACAAACAAACAAATAAATAAAACATGCCTCTATTGAAAAAAAAATTAAAAAAAAAGATTAAAATAAAGTATTGAAGCGGTCCCCACTAACCACTCAGAATTGTTAGAATTTCAGTTCTGAGATATCCACTCCCCTCCTCTTTGGCAGGATACCTGGAGACCTCAGATACCCTTCTTAGAAGCTAGACTTTTTCTCTGAGATTGCTGAGGCCAGTGCTGTTCAGTTGCTTTGTAGCCAGAACTGTCTCTCTGACTCGTGGCCTGGGGATTTCCTTCGTTGCTGGTGGCCTGGCTGCATGGCTGTGCCCTGTTCTTGCTGGGGTTGCCAGGTGTGGCTCTGCTTTCACGTTCCACCCATCTTGACACAGTCCTTGCTGCCTCACTTGGAGTTTTGTACACACCTGCGGGTGGTACTACTCTTCCATGGGTCAGATTTAACAAATAAAAATAGAAAATGTCCCATTAAATTTGAATTTCAGCTAACCAATGAAGAATGTTTTAACTTAAAGTTTCCTGAAGGTTACCTAGGACATACTCATGCCAAAATATCCGCCCTCAGTTAGTTAAAATTCAAATGTAACCAGTTTTTCTGTATTTTATCTGGCAACTCATAAGTATTCAATCCAAATTAGTAATCTTCCTACCTCCAGGCTACTTATCACTTTTAACTGGGGGAACAGATCATACGTAGAAAAGAAAAAATGCTCCCTTCTGTTAGGCACTTACTTGTCACAAAAGCGTTCCTTCGCAAGGTCAGTGCCTGTGCGGACCAGGGCGCAGCTAGTATACTTGTAACCAATATGTTTTCCTTTAACATGATGTAATATCCAAAAGATAGCTCTGTACCTTTGGCCTGAATTTCCAGAAGCATGGACCTTGAGTTTGGCTTACAAATAAGCCCTTAAAACTTGATGACTTTTTTATTACTATCAAAGGAGAGATAGAACAAAATGATCCTAACATCTAAATTTTGAAAAGTCAAATTATTTATATATTGATTGGGTCAGGCAAGACCATTTTTGAGAAACACAGTGCAAAAAAATTATTTCACATTTTCCCTCTCTGATATGAAAATATCATTTATTTCAAGAGAACAAGATAATACAATTTGTTGACATGGTGACAACAGATTAATAAACATCTTAGCAAATCTGTCAAAAAAATCAGAGTTACCCACATGGATGCATGGGTAAACAAAATGTGGCATATACACACAATGGAATATTATATAGCATTGAAAAGGAAGATGATTCTGACATATGCTATAATATGAATGAACCTTGAGTATATTTTGCTAAGTGACATAAACCAGTCACTAGGGAAAATGCAGGATTCCTTGTATATGAGGTATTTGGAGTCATCAGCTTCATAGAAACAGAAAGTACAATGCTAATTGTCCACTGCTGAGAAGGGAGTTGTGTAATAGATCTGAGAAAGTTCTGAAGCTCAATGGCACAACAATGTGAGTTTAGTTAGCACTATTGAAATATCATTTTAAAATGGTCAAGATGGTATATTTTATATTTGTGCATTTTACCACAATTTTAAAAAAGGTTCCAAATGTTTTTTTCTAACACAATCTAAAATTATTAACTGGTTTCCTTAAGAATTATTTAGTTATGCCAAATGTCCAAATTATTCCACTGGGTCCAAAAGTCAGTCTAATGGGAATTTTTCAATTCCTTTCTACGGGACATCTACCTCATCCTTTCCTTGGTGGTTAGATTTATTTTATTTCATTGTCAACATACTTCTTTGATAATAGGGATACAGAGAGAAGAACAAAAGTTTCTCCTTATTTATGTAACATTTTGAAGTAAAAGTTTGACAAATTAGAGTAATAAAGGATGTGCATGGATAGGAATTCTTGAAAGCATTAGGGAGAACAAATGTGATTAACTATCTTAGAAGGAGCTGCACAAAATGAATTGGGCAGTGTTCCTAAGCATTTGCTGATTTTGCTTACGTACATTATTCTTGCAATACAAAGCCAGAAAAATATTTGATGTTGAAATGGGGGATTGAAAAGATGAGACGATTTAGACTCTGAGTATAACCACCATTCAAAACAATGATAAAATGATATTTTAAATTAACAAATAAACCATTATTGTAATTTTAATAAATTAGCAGACTATGTCCCAAAATACTGTCTTTAGCATAATGCTAATTGCCTTCTCTTTGTAAATTTTTCTCTGGATAATTTGCAATTGATGTTTTCTTCTAGGAAATAATCTTAGCCCCCCCACCCCCAAAACCTCTATTTTGATAGTTTTTGCTACCCAAAATTGTGTGATTCCTTGACTGACACTATTATTTCAAGAAGTGGCTTTGCTTATGCAGAAGGCAATGGCATGAAAGTTGACTATGAACCTCTGAACGACTAGCAAGTTTTATAATTTTGTGTAAGATATATGAGGGAGGTCAGTAAAATTGTAATAGAAAATGTTTCAATCTACTTGCCTAAGGCATACCATTTCAGACACTGTGGAGAGCAAAAGGGAAATCCACAATCTGCTCAGTTTACTCACTCATTCATTCATTCACTGGGCAAACATGAACCAAGTATTAAATACGTTGGGCAATATTTTGAATGTGATATCAAGCCATCAAGAGGCACTTTGAATGGAAATACAGGGAAGCTTCTGTCTCCACAACAGTTTTTCTTTAATATTAACTATCCAGATAGTTGTCTAGATATGATCTCAATGACTAGAGTCACTTTCATATTGACTTTGCCTGTACACAAGCAGAGCACTTGAATCCCACGCCAGAAGGACACTCAGAACACAGACAAGGAAGAGAGCAGTGTTATTGGTTCTTAATGCCACAGGAGTTTCTTGGGCATCATTTACATTTTCTGCCCTATGAGCTGACGGAGCACTTGTATGTGCTCCCTGGTTGTACACAGGCCTCGTAGCAGACCTCCCAGTGGCCCCACAGCAGCCTGCCCATCCTCTCCTTCACTGGACAGAGGGAGCACTTCACCTGTCAGAATTAAATATCCACTCCCAACTTTTTTCCTAAAAAATTCTGGCAAAGCTGCTTATTACCATCCTTGTGTGTTTTTCTAAACAAGACTTCCTGGTAAAATTCTGGTAGTCACCCTAAAATTCTGGTATTGACCCACGCCCTCAGGAGTAGGGAGGAGGGCCTTGTGGGACAGTGAGACCACCATGTGGAGTAATAAACAAAGATGAATGAAGGACCTGCCGAGCTGCTGGAATGAAAGAAACAGGAAATAATGTCCCCAAAGAAAGATATGTTTCCCATTTTGTTCCATCAGTGATAAAATCTCATCACATGAGTTGTAATCAGTCTGTAACTTTACCCGCATGATGCTTTAGCCTTTGTTCTGGCTCGTTCTTTTCCTCTGCAAGGTCTTTGCCTGGGAAGACTTTACAGATCCATTGGGAGAAAGAGGTTTGGAGAAAAAGATCTGCTTGGTACTTTTTAAGCTTTGAAAGGACATTTGCTTTATTTTTTCTTTTCCTACAGACCACAGCCAATGGCTGTTTCTCTCCTTTGAAAGAAACCCTGGTTATACCTGCCCTTTCATCTTCTGTGTGGAAAAATGTCTATCGGCTAGAAGCCCCGTGGTGAGTCTTAATTTTCAAGGATTTTCATTGTAAGCTGTTCAAGGCATGAGCTAAAGTTTCAGGCGAAGGGAACTTTAGTAGTTGAGCCTGGTTCCACCCTCACTCCCTGCCCTGCAGGGTATCTTTCTGGGAGTAGGTAAGCTCCTTAGCTAAGATGTAAACTTATGTTCCCTGAGATCTGATAAAGGTTCCTGGAGACTGCTGCTTGAAGAAAAAAGAAAAGGAAGAAAGAAAGAAAAGGAGAAACTGAATCCAAAGGTTTTAAAAGAAATTAGAAAAGTACGCTCCAGATGGAAAATTTTATGGGAGCTGGAGAAAATGTATAAGTGAAATATCAGTATCATAAAATAACAGGAAATAGTGTAATCTACCTGATGGAGAAAATTGTCACTTTAAAAAAACTATCCTAATTTCCTTCAAAATTGTTCTTGTTTTTGAGCCAATAAATTGCAGCTAAGCTGACCACGGGCCATTCTCCTGCCAAACTCATATTTGCCCACAGAACCTCTGTGTGTTTACAATTGAAACTTTTCCATTCTATTTTTTTTCCTAATTAAAATAAAGCCACCCAGGGGCAGGCAGAAATCAAGCAATAAGGAAAGAAAATTGCTAATGATCTGGGTGAATTATGATCCAGAAGTTTAGAGGGAAATCAGAGTGAGTGTTAGAGCAATGGGCTGAGAGCAAATTTGGGGTCAACCAGAAGAAATATACAAGGGGGAAATCCTGTGTTTTCCTTTAATAAGTGATAATAATAATACAATTTGTCTTAAGTATGTACATGGCGGAAGATAAATCAGCAGATGAATGCCCAGGGCATATACTCTGGGGAAATGTGATATTGATGTAATTTTTGCCTTGGGCTTTTCTCCCCCCTTGAAAGCCTCTAGGATGGATTATATGACTTAGTAAGCTATTGCTGAGCATATGAGGAAAATGTGTTGGGTTGCTGAGACAAGATTAATTTCCTGTTATCTATGCATATTACTTGGATTGGGATAATGATGGTAGTTCCAAGGGGGATACTTTAAATCAGTTTTATGACCCCTCATCTCCACACACAAACTACCTATTCAGCAACACAAAGGTCGTGCCCATGCAGTGGATAAGAGGAAGCTGAACTAGAACTCAAAAAGGTACTAATGCAAGTATGCTTGTATGTATTAATGCAAGTATGCTTCCAGGTAGAAAGTGATTATTATTATAAAGATGAGCAGATCAATAATCATGGAAGTTCAAAAGATGGAGGGTGGCTTAGGGATGGAGTGCAATCCAAGAAAGTCCTCTTGGAGTGGCTATATTTACACTACTTCTTTTGGTAGGGTAAGATTGAGACCTGCTTCTAGGTTTGCATGAATTCTAAGCAGGACTCTGCCCATTTAGTTATTCATTCACTTCTTGGACAAATGTTCATGGCGCTGTAAGTCTTCCAAGTTCTGGGGAGGGAATCAAATAGACCAGTGTTACCCATGGACTTCATTTTCTGGCAGAATGGGAGTGGTGGTGGTTTTATCTGAATAGTTTATTTTCTTCAAACATTTGTTTTCTATGAACTACTAGTTTTTGTTGCAGGTTGAGAAAATTTGTTTTTCCAAATAATCGATTTGTGGCTATTGGAAAATTTTAGACAGGTGTCAGGAAGGAGACTGAGGTAAAATTCAAGTATGCATACATAAGAATTAAAGTAAAAGTCACAGAATTATGATGCATATCCTAATAAAGAAATAATTTGGAAAATCATATGGACTGTGCACAAAGTGGTAAGAAGTTGAGAAGAAAGGCAAATGGTAGTAGTTAACAGATCTTCCTTCCATGGATAATGCATTATGACTGACTGTTATTTCTTTTGATAGTGGGAACCCCAGCATAGACTGTCATCTATGGCAGCACCCCAACATGCACACATTTGACCTTTGTTGCCATAGAAGTGGTGATAAAAATGTGGAAGTTAGGCCTCCCTGGTGGCGCAAGGAGTTAAGCACTGCACTATGAAGCAATCCACAGCCTCTGCAACACGAGTTTGATCCCCGGCCAGGGAGAAACCCACTGCTCCCCTCAACAGTGTATTTCAGTCAGTCTGCCTATTCTGTTCCCCACTCTGTCTCTGGTGGATCCTTTCACCCCTCACATCTCTGGCCTGTACCCCAGTTCTTGAATGCATAAATAAATAAATCTTTAAAAAAATAGTGGGGGGGAGTTGTTGGGGGAAAAGTATGTCTTGAATGGACTTTACCCAGGGATGTTTTATGGACTCCACCCCCACATCCATGCAAAAAAGATCTCAGGCACTGAGGATGACAACTCCCATCATGCCATGGGTCTGTCATGACCCCTGACTTCCTTGGAAGGGCAGGGAACCTGTAATCTCTCCTTTCCTATGGATTACCCTGTTACACTTTCACCAGAAGTAAAGGATAACCACAAAAGTGGGAAGAGCGAATTGGTCTCCATCATGTGTATGGGGGGATGCAGAGCAGAAGGCATATGAAATGGAGAGGATTAGCTCAGGAAACAGGTTAAATTTAGAAGAAAAATGCTCCTAAATGGCCGCTTCATCACAAATGTATGAGGATTAGTCTCTTGATAGCTTGCAAATAACACTCAGTTTCTTTGTCTTACATAACCCTTGAAGAAGATCAACTGCTGAAGAAAAGATATCTGGCAACAGTTTCTATACAATTTGCAGAGCTAGGACTAGTTTATGAATACAGCATGAATGAGCAGACTAATTCCACTTCCCAGAAAATGGGTAAATGTTTGTTCATTTTTGGTTGTATAATCACCAGAAAATAGTTTGTTGGTATTTAAATAACATTGGTTTTAATATATAAAATAAACAAACAAGATTTCAAAGAGGAAAAATCGAGTTTATTTCTTTTAATACTTTATCATTGAATATTCACAAATCCAGATCTTTCAGGAAGAAGAGTCTGAGGCAAAGATTAAAATGTCAACACCTCCTTAAAATGTGCAAGCCTAAGACAGAGGAATTAAGGAACAAAGGCACCCTGAGACAAAGAAAGATGGAGAAGCATGAGACATGGTGGATTACTTCATCACTTCACAATGAGTTGCAAAGAAACATAGTAGCTTTCTCAACAGGTGAGTTTACTCACCTCATGGGGGGTTTACTCACCTACCTCATTTCGGTAGGTTTGTAGGGAGAACCCCTCTTCAGTGCATCCATGGAGAGGATAACAGAGAGAGGAATTGGGTACTGAGTTCCTTCTGGTCTTTCGTCTCCCACTGGTCAAAGTTTAGACTCTGGGGAGTTAATTTTTCTGAAGTTCTAGATTGCAGATCATCCTCCCGGCAGCTGTGCAGGACACCAGGTCCTGCGTGGGTGGAGGGACTCTGAAAAGGCATGCTCAATGCACCAACCAAAGGGTGTTCACATGCCATCTCCACGCATTTGTCCTCCTGTTTGGACCTTTGGCTCTTAAAGTATGTTTCACTCTAGTCTCAATTAGGCCACTCCATGAATTATTTATGTTTTTGTTTCCTTTCATTGCTCAGGAATGAAGTCTGATTTATTTCTCCATCTCTAGTACTCAGCAGAGGTCCTGACATATAGCATTCCTTCAAAAATACCAGAATGGAAAAAAGAAGGGTAGATGGAGAAAAAGAGAAGTGAAGAGTTCATTTGAGCTCTGAAAATTATTTATTTCACTTACCTTTTTTTGCATTAAATGTGTAAAAACATCAATCCAGTCAGTGGATTAATACTTTAAAAACTAGTTTTCCCAGTGGGGGCAGGCAGGAAGTATAGGGAAAGAGCACGCATGTGTATTTGGAAAATTCTCCAGATGAGTATGGTATGACCCTTTCCTTTCTCTACATAGACCAGAACCCCCTTTTCTCTGTATAGATGCCATCCAACCCACTCACAGAGGACTTGGACTGCGAATCCTGGCAAAGAGAATAGTATATCAAAGGCAATGAAGTGAGAAGGTACAGGACTTTTCAGATATTTCACTAGCCTGGTTTGCCTTGATTTTGTCAGTTTTTACTCCTGAACTTTTAACTAAAAGTTCTTCAGATTCACTCTACCAGAACAAGACAGAGAAGGTCTTCTGGGTGACTTGTTTTTTTCTATCACCTGGAGTTTCCCGATGGTGTTTAGGTATACTTCTATTGTAAGCCAAAAAGAATAATGTCGGATACACTCTTGTCCCCCTTACAATTTTAGAAAGAAAACATTCCTGAAAGAAGTTATTAGTTCCCTAAATTGGAAATGGGAGTAGGAAACCATAAATGGCTTGCCAAAAATACAGACAGTATCGAGGGTAGAAGTGGGATTGCTCTTCCATAACAGTCAATCTATGGCTCCCTCCCTGACCTGGCAGTGCTTTCAGATTTCTTGGGGTTAAACAGAGCTCAGAATAATCACGTTGCTACTAAACAGAATGGAAAACACCAGGCCTAGTTTAACTTGATTTCTCTGGATCAGGGTGGGCCCATGTTACCCTGAAATAGCATGAGAACAGCCCGATTTCTCAAAGTCCTTCTACCATATTAAATTACCGAAATAAATAGCAGCTATATTTTATCTGCAGTATCAGCAGGATCACATAGCACAACATAAGCTGGTATCACTTAACAAGCTGGGCTTATTAAAAAAAAAACAAAACCCAAAACCCATAGTGGAATATTGGAAAGAGTGGGGCTCTAATGCATACCACAGTGTGTCTAGCTCATTCTGCATTATGATGAATTAAAGCTTTAGATCTGACTAATTGATCCAGAGTCCCAATGCTCTGCAATGCAATGCATGCTAAAATAAACCAAATTTGAAGGCTGATTTCTACTGCTTAATGCAGCCACGGGGGGGGCTATGTTCTCGTGGAATGATAATACCCCCTCAGCTGGCATAGATAGGCTCAGCAGTCTTCTTTCTTCAGAATTTGAAAGAGGGAAAGAAATGCAGGTTTCACTTTACCAGGTGAACCAGAGAGGAGAGGGACAGTGAAAGATGGACATGTTTCATCATTTTGATCTTATCACGTGTGGATTTCAAATAGTGCCCATTTACAATAACTAGAAGTTTCATTTTACTGTTGGGGTGCACATCTAATTTCAAAAATCTATAGTTTAGTTCAATGCAAAATAGTTTTATCACTGTTAAGGACATAAATTACTTAAAGTAAGTGTCATAAATTACTTCCAATTCTAGCAGGCCTGATAACTAGACAATTCTTTAAATTTCTGGTTAGTCCATTATTATGGGCATAGATATATGCTTTAAGAAATGACTTAATTTGGGCCTCCCCGGTGGCACAGCGGTTGAGCGCTGGGTTGTGAAGCTGCCCGCAGCCTCTGCAACACTGGTTCGATCCCCGGCTGCTCCCCGGCCACTGGAGGAGGGTCCCACATGGCGCGTAGACCTCTCCTGCCGCCTGCTGCTCCCCTCAGCAGTGTACTTCGGTCCTTCTGCCTGCTCTGCTCCCTGCTCTGGCTCTGGTGAATTCTCTCACCCTCCTGTGCTTCTGACTGTACCCAGTGCTTGTATAAATAAATAAATAAATAAATAAATCTTAAAAAAAAAAAAAAACTATAAAAAAAAAAAGAAATGACTTAATTTAAAACATAATATCTCCCATAATTTTATTTGTAATACAATAGAGATATATTCTAAGTTGAGTAAATGAAAAGCTAAATAAATGAGTTTAAGTTTTTGTGCAGGAAAGAGTTAAAAAAAAAACCTGCCATAATCTCTTGACTAGATGATATAAAAATGGTACCTTGAAAGATATTTCCATTCATATTTGCATGGTAGTTGATATAAAATAAATAGGTAGTGATTTATTCAGTAAAGAAACTACTGCGAGCCCACATTTATACATTTATAATAGCAAAGATTGGTGGTTGGAAGAGCTTTTCTAGATCAAAGATTTTTTTTTTAAGATTTGTTTATTTATTTATACAAGCACTGGGTACAGTCTGAAGCGCGGGAGGGTGAGAGAATTCACCAGAGCCAGAGCGGGGAACAGAACAGGCAGACTGATGAATACACTGCTGAGGGGAGCAGCGGGCGCCATGTGGGACTCGCGCCATGTGGGACCCTCGCCAGCGGCAGGGGGTGGAACCTGCTCTGCAGAGGCTTCTGGCAGCTTCGCAGTCCAGCGCTCAACCGCCGCGCCACCGGGGAGGCCCTAGATCAAGATTCTTTTGATAAAAATTGAAATGAAATGAAATTACTAATTTGTTAACATTCATGCTATATGTCTTCATGTAAATTGGATATATTTAAAAATGACTTCAGAAAAACATATTCACCATCCATGATAAGGTTGATGTGTAAGGTCTATGAATACGGATGATGTTTTCAAAACTAGAATATATTCATATTAGACAATTTTCTCACAATAAAATCTATTCCAAAAAGAAAATTACTTGATGGTTTCAGTTTATGCTAGGAAATCCTTTCAAAGGAATACTCTCATTTTTTAGATTACAGGGAGGTAAGGGCAAGGCAAGAAGAAAACTTCACTTGGTAGATTACAGAATTTTTATTGCATTAAGAAACTAATGGATATAACAACCATTCATTTGTAACCAACTGTGTTCTAAAAATTGTGCTACTGATAAGTAAAAAAAAAATGAATAAATGATAACTAAATGGTTAAAAAAAACCCACAACAAAGTCATCCAGTCTACCTAACACAGGAAGCCCTTCCTTCAGTACTTTTCCAACAGTTGACTGTTTATGCACTTGAACTTTCTGGTGCCAGGGATCTCACTATGGGAGGCAACCCATTCCATCTTTGAATAACTGAGACAGTTTAAAACGTTTTTCTTTAGATGAGTTCAAGTCTGCCAACCTGTAACTTTCCATCTGCTTGACCTACTTTTTCCTTTTGGAAAAATATAAACTAAGCGTGATTCCTTTTCTATATGCTAACTGTTCAAATATTTGAAGACAGCTATCACATTCCCCTTGAATTTTTGATTTTCCCTTTCATAGACTCTGCTGTCTAGCCAAGTTTCCCCATTTTATAATTATCTTATTGAGCTTTGTGGAAACAAATGTAGGTCTGTATATATTTTAAATTTCATTTGTCAGAAGAAACACAAATAGTTGATAACATACAAGAAATAATTCAATCTCAAGAGTAATGCAGAAAGTGAAAACAATTGCGATGCCACAGTATATGTGGACAAACAAGAACAAAAGATGAAACCAAGAATTTTGGCAAAGGGACAGAAAACAGAAATCCACACATACCAATGGTGGGAAAATAAATGGATGGAGGGTTTTTTTTTTTTTTTTTTTTTTTTTTTTTGTGGGACCCTCGCCGGTGTCAGGGGAACGAACCAGCACTGCAGAGGATGCAGGCAGCCTCGCAGCCCAGCGCTCAACCGCTGCGCCACCAGGGGAGGCCCCGATGGAGCTTTTTTGGAATTCAAGTTAGCAATAAATATATGTTAACATGTTAGGGATTATCTTCAATAATGAATGGTTATGGAGATTTAGTTATAAAGAATGTTCACTATGACAATATCCAAAATGACAAAATTAAAAATAACCTTACATTGGTCAAATAAATTTTACAATTCTTACTGTGGTATTGGAAAATGACTATGTAATGATGTGTTTGTTAGCTGGAAAAAAATAGAATTATACATTACATACTGAGTGATCCCTATTGTCTAAAAAAATCGAAGTGTACACCTGCTGGTCTGTTTCTATACACAGATATGTTTCCATGAAAGTTCAGAGATAGGTGGGTATGGGTAACAACAACTACGAAAACAATGCAAAAGACAGAGGGCATTAAAATTTCTTTTCTGTTTTATGTTAGCAATTTATGTCTGCATTGCAGGGCATTGTGAATGCTTTCTCTGGCACATAATCTGTTAGTTCTTCCCATAATCCTTCAGCTCTGTATCTCCTTTAAGGCTCACAAACATGCTGCCCATGCTTCTATCTAAATCTTTTTGTAAAATGTTCAACAGGACAGGGCTCTGTCAGTGCTGAGCTTGTTTTGTTCTTTGCCATCAGGATTTCAGTATCAAGGCAATAGATTAAGATGTGCCAATCTGCTATGTGCTGATGTCAAAGATGAAGTTCACTAATTCAAGCATGTGTTCTTTTATCACATACCTAAGAAACACCATATATGTATATATATATATATATGTGTGTGTGTGTGTGTGTGTGTGTGTGTGTGTGTTTATGTGTGTGTGTGTGAGAGAGAGAGAGACTTCTGCTAGATAATGGGGTTCTCAATCATCTATACATTAACATTTTATTCTGTTTTAAGAACACTTAAACCTGGGCCGGGGACTTTTCATCCATTCATTCAATAAATATTTCTTGAGCATCTCCTGTGAATCATTCAGTCTGGTAGATGCTGGGGAAGTCAGCTATGGTTTCTGCTTTCATGGTGCTCACAGTCTTGTGTGTGTGTTAGGTTGGGTTTAGGATATTGCATATCCAATTGCACTTAGTTCTTGAACTATACCAAGCACTGCAATTTGCATGCATGTAAAGTGATTTACATGCATGTTTCATGGAATGCCCTTCTCAATCTTATGAAGGAGTGATACCATCTCCATTTTAGGATGTGGATGGTGGTAGGGGAAAATGATTTAGGGACTTGCTCTAGGACTCACAGCTAGAGAGTGATATGACAAATGTCAAGTGCAGCTGTATGACTCAAGAGGGCCCCCCAACCACACTACCATGCTGCCCTTCCACACTACTTAAGTGAGTTGCAACAGGAAAGGACCATGGAGGAGAGTGCCTTGATGTGAGATAAGGAAAGTTGACCTTATCAGAAGCCCAGAGGGTTTGCCTGGGGAGGCTAAGACCTGGGAGTCAAGTAGTAACTTGACACCATGGATGGAAGAGAAGAGCATTTCCTGCAGAGGCAAGAGCACAGGCCCCTGTGGTGGGAGAGAAAAGATGCGAGGAGTCAGGGCCAAGGGAGCATAGAAGCAGGCAAATACATTGTCATGGGCTTATATTGATTGATCATCAATGGCACAAATGTAAGACTAGGAGGTTTGAACTCCTTCCAAAATTAACCTGTGGTTCAACTGTATCCAGAAGAACTTGCTACAATTACTCAAGTTTGGTTGAAAGACCCACAGTGCCTGCGATCACATGTGGAACAAGTAGCCAAGCAAGGGAGAAAACCCGCAGAGCATCTTGCTGCCTTGTCAGAAATCTAAATGAGAATGGCTCTTTTTAAAGATAAAAGTAGTCTCTTCCACATCTAAAAGCATTTGTACATATGTATATATAATATTTATGTTTCTCATGTGGTGATTTAACTGAATTGATTCTGGTACATATGGAGCATATTTTCTTTAAACAGAGATTATTAATATTCAGGAAGAACTAATAGCAAAATGAGTGTTGGCTCCTCTACATCCTTAAGAGATTGAGGAAGTTACAAACTTCACATTATAAAAAAGAACTCCACTTTTCCTGTGTGATGGCAATTTCATAGCTAGCATAAGCTTGGTCTCTATGTAGCAGTAACAACAAGGTTTGATTTCAAGTTACTCTAATGTTACAACAAGCAATGAGGTGATGAGATCAGTGTTCAAAGGTATACAGTGTGGGATTTTAGACCAGAGGTGTCAATTATTTACATACACGTTAGAGATTTTTCTTTGGTCTAGTTAAATGAATTCACCAAGTCTGAGGTTAATGGGGCTGTACATTATGTTCACACTCAAATTTCAATCTACGAGGTTTCTTCTAATCTGTGATCAGACAGTGTGCTTAAGCTTATTTTGCACATTATAAACTATTTACCTAACTCATTTACATAAGTCACTGTGGTTTACTTAATATTATAGTAGAAAAAAGATCTTTCTCCACCTTATTGGGTTCATGGATTGGAGCCTGGAAGTTAAACTGACAAAAGGAAAATTCAAAGGAGAAAAGCCATCCCATTTTATTTGATGCTAATATTTAAATTTCTTGACATGTATGGGCGCCCTCCTAAAAAAGAATAATAACCAAATGAGTTAGTTCGACCTGGGGAGTTGTAGACCATCTTAACAATGGAAAATAAATTTATGGAGAAATGACAAGGCAAAGGAAAATCAGTTTGGGATTCTATGGGTGTTAAGTTGAGGGAAGGTAAATAAACTAATTTTATTTCTCCACAAGATTTATTTCACAGGAGGGAGCTCATAGAAGATAAGGACTAGTTTAGAAAAGTTTATTTGCATAGACCCCTCTTGGGGCCAACTTTCAACTATAGGAGAAAGGGTTCTCTTGCTGGTCCTAGAGAAAGAAGGGGGGGCACTTTCACAAAGTGAAATTTATATCCTACTTTTAGGCAGACCTGGGGAAGCTAGAGAGATCTTTCTCATTTGCTGCTTCTCAGTTGCCCTAGGCTCAAGACAATCCTTATGTCATTCAATATCCAGGCAATATCAAATGAGACTTGTTAAATGAAGATGAATAAAACATACTTAGTGACTTTGAAAATTCATAGAGAAAAAAGGCATGCCACGTAAACACACACTGCATGCAGCACTCAAGGTTTGGGACTCAATGTCCAAAGTTAGTGCAGAGATGCCATAACGGCATGCGTCTGAAAAATCAGGAGAGGATCAGATGAGCAGTGTCTCAGCAGGGCTGGGCAGATGCAGTGACCTATGGTGAGAGTAGAAGACTTTCAGATAGAATAGTAAGTGTGCTGAAGGCGTGGAGGTATAAAGCAAAAGAGTGTTCCAGAGAAGTTCAATATTATAGTAGCCTAAAGTGCGACTGGTAGGGGTCCCAGCTTGGGAATGGGGGAGTGGCTGGGGATGAGTCTGGAAGGCAGAGGGGTTATGTCATGGAAGACTTCAGATTCCATCTGAGGGAGTTTGGATTTTACCTTGAATTTGAAGTATGCTATTAAAGAGTAAGACCTCATCCTTTGAGTATTTATATAGAATGAGAAAAGAAATTAGCATGAATCAAAGTTTTAAAAAACTTGAAAAATACCACAGTAACACTGTTTAGATGAACATGACTTTTAATTAACTAACTACCATTTATTTAAATTAACTTTTGACTGCAAAGGCATTGACCACCTCTTCACAGAATGTTTTACAGTACTTTTTTTTATACTATACACAGACAATATTTTCACTTTCTTGGCTGATCCAACATTACTAATATTGCAAAGTTAATAATATTTCTTTCATATTCACAACTCTTCCATCATGCTGTAAGATTTTAGAATTGTTGCCAAAACTGAGAGAACATTTAGCAAATTACTTTCCTGCTTGAACTTTCAGATGTAGAAGACTTTTCATCTGATGAGTTTTATACCTTATTTCTCCTCTGCTATCTACGTACTTCTTGTGCCTGATGCTGTGTTCATGCTGTGATCCTGAATCTTCCTGTCACAACTTGGAATATGGAGTGAGTCAGAAGGAGAGTATTCCTATCCCAGCTTCATTAGAAACAATTGAACTACGTTTGGAAGGGCCTGGGGGCCACACAATATATTCCACTGCAAACTATGTTCATGTCAAAGTCAACTTCTGATCAGGATTTCAGAAATGTATAATACCTCAGGGTCACCTGACATGAAGGGAAGAGAGAGTGGATAAAATTTCTTCTGTGAATATTACAAACATATTTGACCATATAAAACACTTTGTCCAAGACCTTCAGAGGCCTTGAAAAAGCCTCATGCAAGTGAGATTTTGAACTGGAAGCTTTACAAACTCTGTGAGAAAATCATCTCTAATAAGGAACTGGGACAATGAACCCAGAATCTACTCTCAGAGCAGAAACTGACCGAACTCCTGTCCCTCCTTTCCTACTCTTGGGATTCTAGTGATTCTTTTAGACAGATTGTTTGTACTGTTTTATTATTTTTTAAAGATTTATTTATTTATGAATATGAGAACTGGGGTACAGGCCAGAGGTGCAGGGGGTGAGATGATTCCCCAGAGACAGAGTGGGGAACAGAACAGGCAGATTGACTGAAATACACTGTTGAGAGGAGCAGTGGGCGAGACAGGAGAGATCTGCCTCGCCATGTGGGTTTCTCCCTGGCTGGGGATCTAACTCGCGCTGCAGTGGCTGTGGATAGCTTCATAGGTTGCGCCTTAACCCCTTGCACACCAGGGAGGCCCTGTTTGTACTGTTTTAAAAACAAGAATGGAGTCCTCTGCTCTGGTGAAGGAATTCGTATTTGTTTGGAATCTGTTGGATCACAAGGAACTTGGGGGAATGATTAGCATTTAGACCATGGAGAGAAGAGCTCCTGTAAGTCACAGCGTCCCAACAGCAGAGCTCTCTCTGTGAGAAAGGTGTTAACATGGGTGGTCTCCACCTTTTAGGCCATATTCACTCCATTATGCATGAATGAGTAAACAAAAAAATAATATGAAACCTTGAAAATCTTTTTTCAGTGTGAGAAAGAACAAAATAGAAGTTAGAGAAAAAAAAAAAGATTTATTTCATGATGTTTAAGAAATATTTAGAAAACATTTTGTTCTCAATAAGGACACTTTCTAACTTAAAGCAGGCTGAGACAAAACTTTTTCAAAACAAAATAAGTAAATTGTTTTAAAATACTAAAAAACAGACTCTTTATTTCTCTTCATTTAACCAGATGACAAACTGAGAGCCACAGATTCAGAGAAAATTAGTATAAAGTTAAAATTTGAGAGAATTTTAGCAAATATAAAGGGACAAATCACAGATATTCAAGTAATGAATAATATTTTCCTTGAGGAAAAAACAAACAAACAAACAAACAAAAAAAGAAAATTCCAAGATATACAAAAACATTTGACATTAACAGATTTGCTTTTGCCCAGGTTGTTTTAGTAAACTGAGATTCACACAATGAAATAAGTTGGTAGACATTGAGAAGTGTCAAGTATACCAGAGGACTGACCTCAGAAGAAGGAAGGACATCCACCATCAAAACAACACACCATTGAATGGTATTAAGTGAATGCAGATATCTTTTCTGAAACAACCAACTATCAGACAGTAGCTATAGAAATTTTTCCAAAAAGAAAACTGATCTTGTTACAGGGCAGGGAGGGGGGCACCCCAAGCCCCGCAAATCTGCATGCTCTAAATGGGTTCTGCCATCCACCACATCAACACAAAACATATGAGACTTTAACAAGAAGGAAATTTAATACAATTAGGAAACAATACAGGAAAGACAAAGAATACAGTTTCTAAATCAAGCCCCCAAAGTTACCCGTCCCCTCGTGGGTAAAAAGTCCATCCAAATGGGATTGGCCCAGAGCAAGGCCCCAAAGCCTGCCACAAGTCTAAAAGCATCTTCCAGTGGGGACCCACAGAAGAGCATCAGAAACAACCAGACAAGTCTGGAGGGAAAAGAGCAAAACCAAAATCAAGACAAAAACTGTCATTGTCACCTTCCCAAGGGTCTCTCACCCACATCTGTGTCACCCAGTCCACGACCAAAAGGCAAGCGCAGTTTCTTCACATGTCTCTCGGCTCCATGTGCCTCCTCCAGGTCTCCTTTTGGCTCCCAATCCTGCTTCCTTCCTTCCTCAGTCTCCTCTGCAGCCTCTTCTCTGCCTACTCAGCTCCACCCTCCCCCTTGGGTGGAGCAGGGAACCTGGAACCTCCCCCCTTCCTAGGGACCACCCTGTTACAATTTTAGATAACAGTATTTGAATTTATAAATAGTCAA
Source organism: Talpa occidentalis (assembly GCF_014898055.3). Taxonomy (NCBI): domain Eukaryota; kingdom Metazoa; phylum Chordata; class Mammalia; order Eulipotyphla; family Talpidae; genus Talpa; species Talpa occidentalis. The sequence continues at coordinate 90,579,087 of NW_023605194.1, read as the reverse complement.
ATTGACACTCTCCTATCAAATTGAGAGAATTTGATAAATTTTATCAAATTTATAAGCTGAATAGCATAATAACGGCTCAAAAATAGACTCCAAGTAACTAAGGGATGAGTTAAAAATGAGAATAAGCAACAAGAATCTTGTGGTAAACTATCTCTTCTGTACTGCATATCATGAAATTCTGTGATTCCAGTTTAAGAGTTATATTTTTTGTATTTTCTTATTTTTTCCTATATATTTTGGAATGATACCTTGAGAGCAATGCTCTATAACATGGTCTTGTAAGAGTAGGAAATGTTAAATACAAAAGGTTTAGAAAGGCAGCATTCTCTTGTTTGAATTTTACTAATTCATCTGAGTGCTCACATATATGTGTGGGTGTTGAAGGGTAAGTATGAATTTCTAATATTGTCCGAGCCCGCGGACTGATCAACGAGGTTCTCGGGGGGAGAGCAGCGACCTGAAAGAACAGGGGTACACCACGGAGGGAGACACGTACACTCGGCTCAGCTAAAGCATGTCTCATTTATTTTTGGGTTCAGCGGGGCTTTATAGCTGGGGACCGGAAGTGGAAGAAGCAGGCCAACAGTGCCTAGCCAATGATTACACACATGACCTTATTTGGTGCGCCGGAGGTCGTCATGCGCACTGGACCGGAAGGAGCACAGCTAATCCCGGAAGGAGGAAATGTCCCGATGTCACAGGGCAAGGCGCCAACAGATCCCCCTTTTCCCTTTATTAGTGAGGAGGAATGTGCCTGTCTTAGGTTGCGGATTGCAGGGACGAGCCTTACCCGTCATCACCCAATGGTCCTAGATGACAGGGGAGCGCGGGCTGTCTTAGGTTGGTCTCGTCCCGCATTCCATCTTACCCGTCATTGGCTATCCATTCCAGCATCCTCAAGGGGGCCCAGCCAGGAAGCTGGATAATGACTGACGTTAAAAGGCTACCAAAGGTCAGGACGGTGGGACTCCCATAGCATGTAGGCTGTGCTACCTACTGGCCAGGCGCAGACGGCGACCGGAGATCCGTATATGCGTCCCCACTTTCCAGCATTTCCAGGCAGTGATAGTGCACCTGGATAGGTCTCGCCTGAAGGGATTGTATTTGTTGCCTTACAAACCCAACAATTTTGTTTAAAACACAAGGACCTATAGCAAGTAACAATAAAAGGGATAACAAGGGACCCAATAGGGGGAGCAGATACTGCAAAAGTCCATTGAGGCCAGTCCACAAGGGGTTGGCTGCAAGATCCTGCCGGCATCTGTCTAGGTCTTCTTGGAGCTGGTGGATTTTATTGCGTACGATGCCGGACTTATTGGCATAGAAGCAACAATGCTCCTGCAGGACCACACAGATGCCCCCTTTTACAGCGGTGAGGAGGTCAAGACCGTGTCGGTTTTGGAGTGTGACCTCCGCCAAGGAGTCCAGTTGGTCCTGAAGATCTTGGATGGTGCTAGATAGTGCCTGTACATCATTGATGAGTTGTTGAGACAAGGTATGGTATTGAGAAACGGAGATGGCCAAACCGGAGGCACCAGTGGCCAGGGCAGTGGTAATGCCTTGCAGTTGCAGGGCGAATCCAAGGAAGAAGATGCGGATGCGAGAGAGGCGGGTGGTCCGAGGCCAGCCAAGACACGGGCAACAGGGTACTGTAGAAGAACCCTGAGAATCCAGGTGGCCACAGGCATCCTGAAAAGGAAACAAAAAGAGACGCCTCAGAGGGACTCAGCCTCCCTGGGCAGAGGGGGTGGACGGGGCGCCTCGGTGGCGTCCGGAGGTTTTGCAGTGGCGCTGGGTGGCGCAGGTACAGCACGAACCAAGCGCTCTGGGAGCCAGCGAGGAGAGTCAGCATCGTGGGGGTAGACACAAACCGCTCCACGAGCCCAAATCAAAACAGGGTCTGGACCATTCCAAGAGCCGGTAAGTGGGTCCTTCCATTTGACCAATGCAAACTGAATGGAGGTGGAGGAGTGCCAAAAGCAGTCGACCGCACTTTTACCAGCATCATCCAGGCGGAGGAAATTTAAAATAAACAAGGCATGACACAGGACATTGCAGGGCGCCAACCGGGAGGGGTACCAGGAAGATTGGCGGATTTTGTGAATAACGGTTTTGAGTGTCTGGTGGGCTCTTTCAACGATGCCCTGTCCCTGGGGATTATATGGTATGCCAGTAGTATGGGCAATGGAAAGGGTGGCACAGAATTCAGAAAATGCCTTGGAAGTGTAGCCCGGTCCATTATCAGTCTTAAAGGCCTTAGGCATGCCTGAAACAGAGAAGGCGTAAAGGAGATGGGAGATAACATGTTTGGTGGCCTCCCCAGCATGGGGAGAAGCCACTAAAAATCCACTGAAGGTATCAATGGAAACATGGACATACTTGAGATTACAAAACTCAGAAACATGGGTGACGTCCATTTGCCAGAGGTCTCGAGGGGCCAAACCACGAGGGTTGACACCCAAGTGAGGGACAGGAAGGGAAGTAGCACACGTTGGGCAGGAGCGAACAATGTGCCGGGCTTGGTCCCGGGTGAGACGGAACAACACACTCAGGGACCGGGCATCGAGATGATGGAGGTCATGGACTTGTTGGGCCTGGGTGACCGAAAGAACGTGAATTGTCTGAGTGGCCGCATCGGCCAAGTTGTTTCCGTGTGTCAAGGGTCCTGGAAGACCCAATGGGCCCGAAGATGGCCGAGGAAGAAAGGGGCAATGCGGTCACGTATGGCCGCCTGGCAGCGTTGGAAAAGGGTCACAGCCATGGAGGATGTTTTGATAAATGGGGCGGTTTCAAGTAGGGGGACCCAATGGGCGATGTAAGCACTATCCGTATATAAATTAAGAGGTTGATGAGCAAAGGAAGAAAGAACAGTGATCACCGCCTCAAGCTCTACAAGCTGGGCCGAGGAATAAGGGGTTTCCCAGGCAGTGGAGTGACCATGCACCACATACGCAGCTGTCCCATTGGAGGATCCGTCGGTGAAAACTGTGAGGACCGACAGAAGGGGTGATCTTTGTGTGGTTTTGGGAAAGACAAAGCGGTGGCTGGAAGCAAACTGAACAAGTTTGTCAGGAGGGTAATGGTTATCCAAAACGCCCAGATAGGAAGCCAGTGCGATGGGCCAAGTGTCAGTGGACCGTAGCAACCAGTCAACCTGGTGGTTGGAATAAGGAGTGACCACAGAAGAAGGCTCAAGGCCGAAGTATTTGCGGGATGCAAGACGTCCCTGAACAATAAGGTCAGCCACAAGGTCATAATATGGGAGAAAGGTTCTTTTTGAGGATACTGATTGATGGAGCCACAGGACAGGGTTGTCCTGCCAAAAGAGCCCAGTGGGACAGTGTTGAGTGGAAAAGATCAGCAAGGAAAATGGTTTGGAATAGTCCAAACTTAGAAGAAAATGATCCTGTCCGAGCCCGCGGACTGATCAACGAGGTTCTCGGGGGGGAGAGCAGTGACCTGAAAGAACAGGGGTACACCACGGAGGGAGACACGTACACTCGGTTCAGCTAAAGCATGTCTCATTTATTTTTGGGTTCAGTGGGGCTTTATAGCCGGGGAAAAGCAGAAGAAGCAGGCCAACAGTGCCTAGCCAATGATTACACACATGACCTTATTTGGTGCGCTGGAGGTCGTCATGCGCACTGGACCGGAAGGAGCACAGCTAATCCCGGAAGGAGGAAATGTCCCGATGTCACAGGGCAAGGCGCCAACATTATATAACAGATCTTCTATGAATTAGAAAAAAAGCACAGTTTTATTTATTCCACTAAAATAGGTAAGCATTTTATCTGGACAGTTAAGATCTAACTAAAAGGTAGGCAGATCCTATGTAAGTCAAAATAATTATTTGAGGATTAATTTAAATACAGTCCTAATGTGATTAAAAATAAATGGCTTACTATGCATGTCAGCAGAGAAATTACATTTTACCTGTGTATTTTCACTAATATAAATCACACTAATCTTTTTTTTCATATTCAAAGGAGAGCCTCCTTTTATTATTAGATAGAGCATGTTATTATAACATGGACGGGCCACTCACAGGGAGTGAGTGGGGCATTATTATTTCTGTCCAAAATAAGATCCTCAGATATGACTCCCAAAAAGGTAAGCCTTTTTTCCTCCCAAAACAGAAGCCCAGGCAAAAACCACACTAATCTTGTAGATAAGCTTTGACAAGTAAGAAGCCACATTTTATGCCCTAATTTATTGTTATTGTTGAAATATTTTATAAGAAACTAAATTGGGAATTAACCTAATTATTGACTTTAAAATGTTACTATTTCAAAATACAAAAATAAACCCATGTCCTCTTTAGTAGCTTATAAACATTAACTATTGAATTTATATATTGATGGTGATAACATAATTTAAAAGTCAGAAATTTCACTGTTATATCAAGCATTGTAAATATACTGTAATAGATTTTTGTGCCAATGGAAAATGATTTCCAAATTGTATGTGAATTTTTACCTAAACTTCATCTTGCTAAGCACAAATTTGATTTATTTGTTTCTTTTTTGCAATTATAAGGGAAGACAAAGAGTTGTGTCACCAATTTTAAAAGTAAAATTTTAGTCAAATGTTAGGCTAAAGAAGCAAAAGAAGTGCTAACCCTTTCCTAAGCTAACTATATCTTATTTTTAAATTATTTTTTCAGTGTCTCCATTCCTCAAAGAAGAGTGTAATTAAGAAGGAAACCAAGTATTCTCAAATTGACCCCAGGGTAACCCTCCAGGGGCAACCATTGGAAATTAACCCTCTTCCTGCTGTGTTGGTGCCCACCAGTTAATTAAGATCTGCCCAGGCCTCCAAAATCGTTCTCATTAAAGTTTTACCTGATGATGGAGATCTAAGTTTGATGTGGTAATAATCATTTTACAATGTACACAAATACCATCCACATACATATACCACAAAATTGTGCATCTTAAATATACATAATTTTTATTTGTTAAAAAAAATAGTAAGAGCAAATCCACATCCGTAAAAGCAGGATTGACGTGAACTTTTGCCCAAAATGCAAATCCAACTTAAACTGCCACCCTGTTTTCTAGGTTAAAAAATTCTGGCTGGTTATTTTTTTTTTCCAAATTAATTTTGGATCATGAGATTCTATTAGCTGGTTTTTGCTGGCACCATACGGCTGAGAGGATGACAAATAATAGGGAGCCTTGGAAATTTTCATGTCTGCCCTAAGAATTCCAGTCCTATTTTATAACCCAGAAAGTCTTAGATCATTTGGATCTAGTTTAGATAAGCCAATTAGAAGGAAACCAAGTGAGTGAATCTTCGAAGCTTCTCCCAGCCATCCTTCATTAAGGGAAGAGTCATTTTTGCCTTTCCTGAAAAGGCAAAGCCAAAAGATCAATCTTCACTGGCTTTCCTTTCATCTGTAACTTTTCCCACATTGCTGCTGCCAACTCAAGAGCAGAAGTTGCAACTTTTTTGCATTGCTGTTTTTCAAATGCAGGAGAGTTATATGGGGGATATCCCCTGTAGCCTTGATGGGTCAAGTGCTTCCCTTTGATGCAAAAAGTTCCTGTAGAGCTATGAACGCATCACTTGTGTGATACCTCAGCCCCCAACTTGTCTACCATCGAAGATGAGTCAAGCTGTGTGCATCTCTGTGGCTGAGGGCTCAGAGCAGACATCTAAAAGGTAAGCTGCAGTATTTTAGGCACCATTTGGTCTTCAAATGCTATACAGAGGGTGCCTGGGCCACTGCAAGAAGCTTTAGAAAGAGAAGATGTGTGCATATTCTCACCTCTAGTTATTAAAAACTCTTGTCTGCAAACTCAGTAGAGGAACAGATACCATAGGAGACAGCACAGTCTTCTGTTCTTAGTGGACACTCTGCCTCAGTGCCTGGAAATATCATCTTCAAGCAGGACCTTTTGGGTCCCCATCTGTTTCTAACAGGTGGGATCCAAAGATTCCGGCCTGAAGGACTGATAGAATCAATGCACATTAGAAGTTGTTGTTAAGGTTGTCTAGCTCATCCTTACAGAGAGAGAAATGTGGTTCAGAGAGACTGGGTGCCTTTCCCATGGTCACATGGCCACTGAGAATCTGAGTTAGGGTTAGGGCTGAGATTTTTCCATGCTTGGCAGCTTCAGATCTGTCCTTGGAGACTGATGGTTTCTTTTGTCCTCATAAATCAGAGAGGTTCTGAATTGCAATCATGTTATTTTTTTGTTCTTTATGTTGTTACACTGCAAATTTTAGTCTAAACCCTCCAGAAGTTTCTAAAACTGACTTAAAATCTCTAATTTCTGGGTGGTGATGGTGGATATCTGAGTACACACTTTGGCTAAACTCTAGAAAAGCCACTGATTGAAAGCCCATGAAGCTCTAGAACATACATTATCACAGGCCCCATTAGGTCTTGAATTCTTTGAGGTCAGTGAATTATGGATCTCTTCTTCAGGGCTGAGCACAGTACCTGTACATAGTAGAGCCTCAGTAAATATTTCTTAAAAAAACTCTGTTCTTCATTTTTGCACACAACACTAATGATAAAGGACTGATCACAAAAATATGCAAAGAACTGATGAGACTCAACAAAACAAAGAAAATAATCCTGTCAAAAAATGGGCAGAAGAGCTAAAAAGAAACTTCTCTGAAGAGGAAATGCAAATGGCCAACAGGCATATGAAAAAATGTTCAACATCACTTGTAATCAGGGAAATGCAAATCTAAACTACCATGAGATACCATCTTACACCAGTGAGAATGGCACATATTAAAAAAACTAGCAACCACAAATGTTGGCGAGGATGTGGAGAAAAAGGAATTCTCCTGCACTGTTGGTGGGAGTGCAAACTGGTCCGACCACAATGGAGAGCTGTGTGGAGATTTCTGGACCTACTAAACATAGAGCTTCCATATGATCCAGCAATTCCACTCCTAGGTATTTACCCAAAGGACACAGAAACATCCATTCCAAAGAGCACCTGCACTCCTGTGTTTATAGCAGCACAATTTACAATAGCTAAGCTTTGGAAACAATCCAAATGCCCAAAAATAGATGACTGGATCAAGAAGATGTGGTCCATATACACCATGGAATATTACTCAGCATTCAAAAAAGATAAACACATGCAATTTGCAGCAACATGGATGGCGCTGGAAGGGATCATGCTCAGCAAAATAAGCCAGAAAGAAAAAGAAAAATCCTGGATAGTATCACTCATAGCAGGAATCTAGGAAACTTAAATAAGGGACCAGGAAAAAGAATAACTATAAGAAAGAAAATATCAAAAATCAACAAACAACTGTGAACCAGAGACACTCCATGGGGGTTGGGGAGAGGGGAAAGGAGGGCTTGGGGTCAAAATAAGGGGGTTGTAATTGTATGGGGAATATAAAAATAAAATTTAAATTAAAAAAAATAAAACCTCTTGTTCTTGTCCATCCAAGTTACCAGGTCAAGTGATCATGTCCTCTTAGTAACAACTTTTTGGAAAAGTTTATAGTCAATTTATCACCCTCCCCCTCACAGCCCTTTGGGTGCCCTCTCCACTGTGTTCTGTGCCTTCATATTTCTCCATTGGCATAGCCAGTGCACCTATTGTATACTTTACCCTGCTTTGTTCAATCACTTATTGAATTATACTATACACGGAGAGATGTTTGTCAGTGTCTGAGCTTCCTGAACTTTCTCAAAATGAGACACATTCGGCTTTTTAATGAAAGATACAAAACGATGGCAGGTCCTTTCCCTGTCACTGAGAATGTAACTATCTCTTTAAAGGAACATAGGTAGACAAAAAAATTAATTGTTCAAAGAACAGGTGCCAAATGAATGAACCACACAATACTTGTTGGAAGAACAGTACAGAGCAAAGATTCAGCTGAAACAGTCTGGGAAAATTTCGTGGAAGACAGGATTTAAGCTAGAACTTGGCTATAAATTGGGAAAGAAGAAGGAAAGAAACTAGCATCTGGGTTGGAGGGACAGAGCGATTGAGGGTCCCCGTGGCCCAGGAGAGGCCAGCAGACGTAGAGTAGTTGGAATTATGTGAAATGAGAGGGACACTGGTTGAAATTCTAGAAGTTCTACATGGAAGGGCAAAGACTGGTAATTACACAATACTAAGTATACATTATGCTAGAGGGGCAGGTCTTTTTTTTCTTTTTTAAGATTTATTTATTTATGCACTGAAGAACTGGGGTGCTGGCCAGAGGTGCAGGGGGTGAGAGGATTCAACAGACAGTGGGGAGCAGAACAGATGAATTGACCAAAGTACACTGCTGAGGGGAACAGGGGCCGAGACAGGAGAGGTCTGCTGCGCCATGTGGGCAGCTCCCTGGTGGGCCAAGGATGGAACTCGTTCTATAGTGGCTGTGGATAGCTTTGCAGTGCTGCGTCTTAACCCCTTGCACCACGAGCGAGGCCCCAGGATTTTTATCCTTCTCTTGGAATTTTTGTTGCTGTTAAGGTTTGAAGGTTTTTTAGAAGTTTTGTGTCCTGGCATCTTGTCTTCTAGGCTTTGTCTCAACACCAGTGTTCAACAAGATCTTTTCATTCCCTGTAAGATTGGCCTGTTTGACTATTCTCCGCTGTGCTTCGGTCAGTCTTGGAAGATCCACATTCCCTGTGCGGTTGAGCTGTTTTATCCATGGTTATTCTTTGGACAGCTTTTCCAATTCCTTATATGGATTTCCATTGTTTGCCTTTCCAGCTGTGGGGAACAGCCTCCGTCACTCCTTGCTTGAAGAAAGCCCTTTTGTTTTTTTCTTCTGATGGGATGAGAATGAGAGAAGTAGGGTGTAGGGTAAATTGATTGGTAAACGGTTTTTAGGCTTTTCTGCCCTCCCACCATTAGGATTGCCCTGCCTGATGGGGCACCTGCAGTTGTTACACTGTTGCAAACTGTCTTATTTACTTCTATGGGCCATGGGTGGAGTATTGAGATAGTCACCCAGTGAAGCAGAAGCAAGAGAAGAGGCAGAAGAGGCAGGACAGAGAAGGGGAGAAAGGAGCCAGAGAAGCCCAGGGAGTGAGGACTTGCTGGTGGGGGCTTGGAGGCGTCCTGGCCTCCTGGCCCCCTGGCACCCCTGCCGGCCGTGTACCTTGTTGCCACACTACATGAAAAGCTCAATAGAAGCCTGAGAAACCCCCTGAGGGCTCCAGGACTCTCCTTTACCCCATCTGCTTGAATCCTTGAAAACCTGCTCAGTGGCCCATCCTGCCACTGCCGATGGGGAAGTGCAAATTGCTGTGCAGTCCATGACGATGGTGGGGCCTGTGGATGTTCAGTGGACAGTTGGTACAAACCTGCATGCTGGCCTGATGGGGCCTGACCTAAAGTGACAATATCAGGAATGAAAGGCAAGAGGTGAAAGGTGACAAACTGTAAAATAATCAATGTGTTGTTGAGCACAGCTTAATTGACACTAAGGAATTAAAGGCCAACCACGGTTTAATATGTCATTTCCCAAATAACATTTTAGGCTGAGCTCTTGATGTTTTAATTACCAAAACTAACTTGTGAATTTCACTATGAGGTTGGCCCAGAAGGTGATATATTTTTGGTCAAAGACTTTTTTGATGAGCCTTAAGAAACAACAACTCCATACTTCTTTCATTGGTGAGCCTGACCCCATGTGAAGGTATGGGCTAGGCAAATAAATAACAAGAATAAGAACGTCTTTATTCCTCTCACTTTCCCTTCACTTTGTCCTTTGTTCCATGGAAACCTGGAAGGGGACATTGGAGCATTAATACAGTTGTGTGAGGCGCTTGCAGTGGCCCCCGAGGCACCATTTTCAATATGTTACGCTGTTGGGCTTAGAAAGTTTGCCATCCTGCCTTGTTGCCTCCATCCCCTTTAGTATGAATCAGCAGGGTCAAGTTGCTCAACGAATAGTCATTCCATCGAAATAAATATGAGAATTGTGCAAATTTTCCACAAAGATTTGTTGTGTTCTTCTTTGTCTGTTTGTTACAGGGCAGAGAGAGCGGCAGCCCAAACCCCGCAAACCTGCCTGCTCTAAATAGGTTCTGCCATCCGCCACATCAACACAAAACATATGAAACTTTAATGAGAAGGAACTTCAATACAATTAGGAAACAATACAGGAAAGGCAAAGAATATAGTTTCTAAATTAAGCACCCAAAGTTATCCGTCCCTCGTGGATAAAAGTCCACCCAAGCAGAATTGGCCCAGAGGAAGGCCCCAAAGCCTGCCACAAGTCTAAAGCATCTTCTAGACCCACAGAAAAGCATCAGAAACAACCAGACAAGTCTGAAGGGAAAAGAGCAAAATCAAAATCAAGACCTAAACCACCAGTGTCACCCACATCTGTGTCACCCAGTCCACGACCAAAAGGCAAGCGCAGTTTCTTCACGTGTCTCTGTTCCATGTGCCTCCTCCAAGTCTCCTTCTGGCTCCATCCTGCTTCCTTCCTTCCTCAGTCTCCTCTGCAGCTTCTTTTCCTCCTTCCCTTCAGTTCCACCCTCCTTTTGGGTGGGGCAGGAAACCTGGCACCTCCCTCTTTCCTGGGGACCACCCTGTTACATGTTGACCGCTCTGGCATGAGTTCCTGGCATGTAGGCTGATGCTCAATAGATATTTATTGATGAAGACTTAATGAATTAGTGAAAATGGGCCAATGTGCTAGATCTGAGAGAAAGGGACTAGAGTAAGTGAGAACAGTTGAAATTTTGTTGTTATCCTGACTTTTGCTGGTGAAAGGTTAAGTGTGACTACAAAGGAAAGAGCAGAGCAGTGACATTTTATGGGAAAAGGCATGGATGCATTGTGGCTTGTTGGCTCTAGGGGAGCTCTTAATTTTTTTAAAGATTTATTTATGCATACAAGAACTGGGGTACAAGCTAGAGATGCTTGTACAAGCTAGAGATGCTTGGGTGAGAGGATTCACCAGAGGCAAAGTGGGGAGCCGAACAGGCAGATCTACTGAAATATACTGCTGAGGAGAGCAGTGGGCAAGACAGGAGAGGTCTGCTGTGCCATGTGGGTCACCTCCCTGTCTGGGGATTGAACTCGTGCTGCAGTGACTGTGGATAGCTTCATAGTGCTGAGACTTAACCCCTTGCACCACCAGGGAGGCCCGTAGGGAAGCTATTGAGATAAAGTAGGGGAACAGAGTCAAGACTGTTGGATGTTTCACTCTGAATAGGAGCAGTCAAGTGGTGAGGAGTGAGGCAGGAAGGGTCTTATTTGTAAACAGATTTGATTGGGATTCTGGCAAGAGCCTTTATAAGTCTGTGAGGCAAACTGCAAATCTGGGCTAGCCATCTGAGCTACAAGTGTCGTCAATTCATCAGCCAAAGCAACTACACATTGGTCATTCCATTAGAGAGACATCCTGCATTGCAAAAATCAATCACTCTTGGTAAGAAAAGAAAAAAGGAACATTCTGAGAAGTGTTTTCATGATTCTAACCTGCCCCACAAAACTTTAGTACCATAGATGTATCGTGCATTTCTTTTTGTATTGATTATATGTCTGGACTTTATACATAAAACGACTAATGTTTTTTGCCACCCAAGAAATGATCTTCACCACCCTCCCCCATCCCCCGCCCCGCCCAGGGGTGATAGTTCCCAAGTTGAGAAACCTGCTGAATGGTAAATTCTGACATTGTATTCTACTAAACCTACAAACTGATTTTTGAACCCACCCTTCTCTCCTATCTTATTGAAACTTTACTGCAACATACATATATTAAATTATAGAGCTTAACATTTAATCAGGATGAAGTAATACTGCAAATAAATGGGACCAAGTAAGTTTTTTTTCTACCCATTCTTCATTCACCTCCGGGAAGGTGATTATTACCTTCAAAGCATTTAATGCCTAGGCATCTGCATATCGGTTTTCTTTTTGTTCTTTATTTGGTGGACCACAATAGTTCTCAAATGTTAATGAACAGAAGAATTTTGCACAGGGCTGTACCTCTGGTATCATATGTACCTTCCACTGAGAGTTAGCGAAGGGCTTTTTCAAGGATAATTTTGCTATGCTTGATTTCCATCTTTCAGGCTGATTTTAGATTCTAACCATTGTATGATTCCATACACCTGCACATTTGTAAGACCCTGGAGTCTACCTACAGTTCAGGAGGGATAATGGCAAGCTCAGTTATGTTATTCTAGACAATCACAGCCATGGCATGAAAATAATGGGCATAGTCACTGGGGCTACTGATCCTGGAGAAGAAATGCTTCTGGGAGCCCTCATATCTGCTTCCAAATATTTGACTAATTAGCAAGAAGGATTAAGCATTAAAACAATCTAGTTATGAGCACAGATGATGGTTCAAATCCTTTGTCCTTAGGAAGGTTACATCAGCAACCCATGCCTTGATTTCTTCATCTGAAAAATACGGATGTTAATAGCAGTTCCTTTATTATGTGGCTGTATTATCCATGGGGTTAAAAAGAAGGACAAATGAGTTTATGTATGTACAAATACACACATACATGTATGTATATGCACACATGCCACATGCATGTAATATATACACATCCATATGTGTGTATGCAAACACACGCAGTGTTAATAACAGAAGCTTATAGATATTATTCACTGTCCCAATGTTAGTTTCAAGAAATTGCTAACAGTCCTTAGATAAAGATTATTCACTTTAGAAAGGACTCCCTCAGTGTAGAGGATGCCCTTGGCCCTTGACTGGAAGCAATCCAACAGAAACAGGTTGAGTATCTGTCAGTAACACTGTAAAGTTGAACAGCTCACAGCTGGGGAGCAGGAATGGATGGTTGCTCAGACCCCGAAAGAGTCCAGGACTTGATGAGTACCCAGGACTTCCCTCCTAATCATCTATGTCCAGGCAGAAGCTACTTTGAATATATGGTGTGAGGCACCTGAGGAGAGAAACACTAAACTACGAAAAAATTAGCAAGAACATAAAATAATACTTCACTTAAAAAAAAAAAAGAATAGGCAGTGTAAGGGAAGTTGTCTGTAAAGTTGACACATAAACAAAATTGCACACAGCCATGGCCTGAAAATCCTCCCTGTGTGGTTAGAGATCTATCTCCCTTCTGAGCACACTGGCTCCTTGAATCTTGGAGCTGAGTGACCACCCTCCTTGGTCCTCACACTGAAAATACCTTCTGACCTCAGGTGAACTGTTCTCCTCAATGCTAACAATAAACAGTCCTCACTGCTAATAAAGGGACCATATACCCAAATTTGTGTGATACAGCTACCCAATGTCAATACAGTGTATTAATACCATGCACCAAACAGCATAATTTTAAAATGTATATTAATAGTTTCTACTGAATTGGTAAAATTGATTGGAGTGGATATCGATTGTCCACATGCATGACCACAGACACAGATTTTGCAAGCCAACTTGAAAGTTATTAATCGAATAACTTAGCTGAGACAGAGGACTTGGACCTGAGGGAGTGTGTTCAGTTAGGGAGTTTACTGGGAAAGTATAGTAGGCAAAGATATGCAAATTTAGGTTCTACATTGTCCACTGAAAGGGGATGAAGAGATTAGGTCTTCCCAATACAAAAAACTTACAGTAGTTTTCCTGTCAACATCGTTTTCAAAAGCAACTTCTATCCAGCCTTCACGGTCCCTCCCCATGAAATCAGTCTTTTGCCAAAAAGACATATTTTAGGGTAGGCAGATTTTTGCTCCCCTACAGATGCAAATGAACAGATGCTTGGAGCTGTAGTCAAAATATGGATTTTTAAATTTGTTATGGAAAAATTCTTTACATGTGATATTCAGACAATTATGTTAGATAATCATCACCATCAAACATTTCTTTAGTGCTTTCATTTATTGAGTACTTTAGACATCTAAAGAATTTGAGGACATTTGCACACATTTTCTGATTTTTTTTTAAAAGGAAACGGCTTCCATCATATGTAGTAATTTATAACTGGAAGGTGTATTACTGGAAACAGTGTCTTATTAGCTATGCTTCTATGTCCCAGACGTTTTGTCCTGTGGCTCATGCAAGTTTCTCTGGAGTTCTGGGCACTGGTGTACTCTGGTCAAGTCATGTATTTCTAGAATAGTCAGATTCCTTCTTTGCTTGCTCTGGAGTCTCTGCAAGTTTTTAGATGCCACACATTTGGCATCAGAATGCTAGAAGGAGGCAGCAGGTGAAATTTTTTTTGTGTGTTAGTTCCATGAAATGCAGTTTTAGGTTTTGTCACCACTGTGCTGCTGCACATGGGACCCAAATGCATTCCTGGGTTCCTGACCATTTGCTATATATACAGAGGCATTTGTGGACAGCTGTCCCAGATGGTGAGTCAGACCGCTCCAATTGGCAGGGCTCTGTGAAAGAAGAGACACACACACAGCAGAAAGACCCAGGAGGGCAGGATGGAGTCACAGTGCGGGGAAAGCAGAAGACTTTTATGTACCTGACAGTCCCACCCCAAGGTCTTGCAGGCTGAAGTCACTTGCTGGCTCATAGTCAACTGACATCATATTATTTCCTCTGGACTGGGGCTGATGAGAAATAGAGCTATAACTGTGACCTTGTATCTATGAATAATCAGGAGCAGCATTCTGACATGATATATGTATACATGTGAGGTTGCTTTTTCATCTTATAAAAAACAATCTGATACATATTTCTAATTCACTTTATCCTTAATATTCTAAAGCAACTATTTGACTTGCTATCCATAAAATGCAGTTTGCCTTTCAGAAATAAATGTTCTTAAGAATACACATTAAATTCTTATGTGTATCTACATAAACAGAATATATATACATATAAATTATACACACACAAGATGTATATTTAAAACTAAATATTTATTTAATAATGTAGCAAGTATGTATTTAACACATATGCATAATTACATATGCATAATTATATATGCCACACACATTAATATATGCATATTAATGTATGCATTACATATATACATATATGGTACACATACATACATATATGCATATATAGTTAATAGTTTTGTTAATAAAATGTCTCCCCAAGAGATTATGATTATGGGAAGCAAGATCAAAAATTCCAGTAAATTCCTTAGTGCAAGCTACAGAGATACAAAATTAACAAAGCACTGATTTCCTGGATAGAAACCTACTCCTGTCACCAAAGGATATCTGTATAAGGAAGAGGAAGGACCAAAGCAGGAGCTGTTCAATGTGAAGATAAATTCTGGAGACACTGAAGTCCAAGTGCAGTGCGGGTCCACCAAAGAACATTTCTGAAATGTCCTCATTGAGGCAGATTTCTATTCCATTTCTCCTTAGAAAATTCAAAGGGAAAACACTGTACTTGGATGTTTGTCAGTCATTAGACAAATACTTCACATATTTGCTTTGTGCCAAATAAAAGGTACTGTCTGGTGCTACTACAGTCTTCTCTCTTGGATCAAAAATTTACAATGATAAAAAATTTTTTAAAAACAAAAAATAAAATTAATAAATGAAAAAATCACTATGAGATAATCCATACTAGTGATGAAATGTTCATTAAAAATAGAGCAAACAATCAGCATGTGAAATGTTATTATGATACCAGGAAAGTACACTTAATAGGTGAGACAATGTAAGAAAAAAATAACCAATATATGGAAGCTTATGTAGGGGAGCAAAAATCTGCCACCCCCATATATATCTTTTTGACAAAAGATGCATTTGATCTGAGAGGTTCTGAAGCCTGGGTGGAGAGACTGTCCTTTGCAAGAGACATTTACCGGTACAAAGGAGAATCTCCCTCTGTAAGGGTGCTCCCTGGCTATACACTATGTCTTTATTTTTTTTTTTTTTTGAAGATTCATTTATTTTTTTTCATACAAGCACTGGGTACAGTCAGAAGCGTGGGAGGGTGAGAGAATTCACCAGAGCCACAGCGGGGAACAGAACAGGCAGACTGATGAAGTACACTGCTGAGGGGAGCAGCGAGTGCAGCAGGAGAGGTCTGTGCACCATGTAGGACCCTTGCTGGTGGCCAGGGATTGAACTGGCGCTGCAGAGGCTGTGGGCAGCCTTGCAGCCCAGCGCTCGCTCATCCATTGCGCCACCGGGGAGGCCCGACACAATGTCTTTAAATGTTACAGTGGAGAAGGCAGAACTAAATTTGCAAACTGAATTTGTCAGAACTTTGGTTTCTGTGGAGATCTGGAAAGCTCCCCTAACTGACCTTCCCTCGCCCCACTCCTTGTGGGTGTGCTGTCCTTAGCTGAGGATATTTCAAATGGTCTCTGAAGTCATGTGGGTGAGTTTCTCATTTACTGGGATGTTCTCTTGTATGCCAGAGGTACACGCATTACTATTAAACTTCTTTGTTTCCTCTTATCAGAGTGTCTGATACTTATTTGATTATTTGCCAACCTAGAAGAATCCAGAGGGTTATGGAAAGATTTCTCTTATGCCCCAACAGAGTAAATGTGCACATTCAGAATCAACCATGGTCCTAAGGTATGACATGCTCCCAACTAGCATATCTATTAAAAGGACATCATGGTCTGATCCATGTCATATTGTAATAGAGTGGTCCCCAGGAAAAGGGGAGGTTCCAGGTTTCCTGCCCCACCCAAGGGAGGTTGAAGCTGAGAAGGGAGAGAAGAGGCTGCAGAGGAGACTGAGAAGGAAGGAAGCAGGATGGAGAGCCAGAAGGAGACCTGGAGGAGGCACATGGAGCAGAGAGACATGTGAAGAAACTACACTTGCCTTTTGGTCGTGGACTGGTTAACACAAATGTGGGTGTGAGACACATGGGAAAGTGACAATGGTTGTTTAGGTCTTGATTTTGCTTTTGCTCTTTTCCCTCCAGGCTTGTCTGGTTGTTTCTGATGCTTTTCTGTGAGTCCCCACTGGAAGATGCTTTAGACTTGTGGCAGGCTTTGGGGCCTTGCTCTGGGCCAATCCCATTTGGGTGAACTTTTACCCCAGGGGACGGGTAACTTTGGGGGCTTGATTTAGAAACTATATTCTTTGTCTTTTCTGTATTGTTCACTAACTGTATTAAAGTTCCTTCCCACTAAAGTCTCATATGTTTTGTGTTGATGCGGCAGATGGTAGAACCTATTTAGAGCAGGCAGGTTTGCAGGGTCTGGGCTGCCCCTCTCCCTGCCCTGTAACAATATAATTCTGAGATGAAATGAATACATCAGTGCATGAATGTACCTGAGTAAAGGAATAGAAGAGCATCGGGTAACTGTAGCTGCTGCTGCTACTATGACAATGACTGCTATTAATTTCAGTGTAATTTGATGACAGAAACAGATATATAGATGGGTTAAAAGAATGAGATGGGAAGGCCAAAAAAATTATTTCTACCTGACAGAAGATCAGCAGGAGCAACCTGCACCCTTGGGTCCTTGGTGTGGCTGGCAGTGCTTCCAGGACTGGATGCAAACTTCGTTGCTTCTCCCCACCCCACACAAGGGCATGGGGACCTGCTGTTTACAGCTCAGTGTGGAACAGAACTCAGCCACCTGACTTCTAAACCCTGATGCCTTGAGTGAGGGGGATGTTGCCAAGTGGGTGGGGCTCAGTTGCCATTTTGTATCTTTAAAAGGAGGCATGCATCTGGCCTTGCTCTCCTTGTCAGAACTGCTGAGGACACCAGCCGGCCTGCCAGTCAGCTAGAAGGGCAACAGGCTTTCACTCCCATCACCCCCTGAGTGGTGGGGGCCAGGGTTCTGGCCCTCCATAGGCTCTGCCACACCCTGCCAACTCCTGTAGCTGCAACTCCACCTGGCACCATCAGTTGGTAACTTGACCTTCTCTCTCTCCTGAAACCCCACTAGTTCTCCCTCTCACTTTCTCCTGTAGGTTTGTCGCACAAAAATGCACCTTTTTGGGCCTCCTCTGATGGCGTAGTGGTTGAGCGCTGGGCTTCAAAGCTACCCGAAGCCTCTGCAGAGCCGGTTCAATCCCCAGCTACCAGCGAAGGTCCCACATGGTGTGACAGACCTCTCCTGCCGTGCCCGCTGCTCCCCTCAGCAGTGTATTTCGTTGTCTGCCTGTTCTGTTCCCCACTCTGGTGAATTCTCTCACCCTCTTGCACTTCTGACTGTATCCAGTGCTTGTATAAATAAATAAATAAATCTTTAAAAAAAATGCACCTTTTGTTTGCTTTTAGGATGATACACAGAACCTGTGAGAAAGGCTCTGACCTGGTGTCAGTTTTTTTAAGCCCTTTGCCAGGTAACAGATCCAGAAGCAAGCTCCCAGTTTTGGAGTCATGAGGATGCAAGATTGCTGGCTTTCTTGTGTTTATCCCTAGAAACTCATTCTATCTGGCTGTTGTTGGTCAGAGGAATCCAGTCAATGATAGGTGCTGTTGGATCAGAGCTTGAGACTCTTACCCAAGCTGACCTGCGTGATCTGTATTCTTCTTTTTGGAGAGAATTTAATCCTATTGTTCTATTAAAGTATTTCATTTCTTATAGAAACTCAAACTTATGTTCTAGATTGTTATAATTTTAGATTTAATAAAATGGTTATATTAAAAAGGTGGTATTTCTCCTGAAAAATGTAGATCATATTTTTCCCCTACAGTGGAATAGCCAAGCGAACAGGTACACATTGAACTAGATTACACTGGTTTTTTCTCTTGTACTTTATACTGAAATTCTCAAGACAGAATACATATCTATGGAGATAAGACAAAGGTTAAAATTTAAATGTATTAGATTCAGCTTGTACTTTTCTTAGATTTTCATTACATAGCAAGAATATCTTAATCAGTTTGAAGTGTCCTATGCCTGCTGTGTTTCCTAATCTCCTTGTGCTTAGTATTTTAGTGGGAGATTTTTATATTTCAGTGTTTCAGGATTTTTTGGCTCAAATATCTGTCATAATAGAAAAAAAATATTTGGGTCAAGGATAAAGAGGTTTGGAATAACTTGGTGTTCTAGATCCTGTTTACTCTTCACTTGACAAGTCTGTGTTAAAGGACCAAATTAGCAAAGTTAGATGGATCTGTCTTCTTTCCCACATTGCTCACTATAAACAATCATGAGTTTGGACAACACAGTTCATCACTGAGATGTAAAGTTCTAATCACAATGTTTCCTTAAAGATCTTATACCTATTATTAAAATTGTATTTATAGAGGAGGCAAATGAAGGTGTATTACTGATGCAGTTTTTGTGGAATGCACCCTGTATAGGACATTAAGTTAAGCATATTACAAATAGGACCTTGCTTAATAATATAATGTTATGGGATTATTATCATGTTTATTTAATAGTCAAGAGAGTTAACAAGTAGAAGATAAATATAATGACAAATACAAATGGAGTGCCACTGTGAAAATTCATACTAATAAACCTTATTTAAATGCTGTTAGGAGACTAGAAGAGCTTCCACACATGTGCACTAGGATAACACAGACCCAACATTGTTTGCATTTCCAACAGTAAGTCCTCTTTGTTCAGTAATAGTCCCTTTAAAAGTCATGTAAGAAAGAGCTGCATTTTGTTCTCTAGAACTCCTTGAGTGTCTCACCATGAGATTGCACTTTTGAAATGGCCATTTTGTTGTTGTTTCTGAATAAACCCTTTTGGGGGCCTCCCCGGTGGTGCAGCGGGTTGAGTGCTGTGCTGTGAAGCTGTCTGCAGCTTCTGCAGCATGGGTTCTACTCCCGGTCGGCCAGGGAGCAACCCACATGACGAGGCAGACCTCTCCTGCCTCGCCCACTGCTCCCCCCAGCAGTGTCTTTGGTCTGTCTGCCTGTTCTGCTCACCCCTCTCTCTGGTGAATTCTCTCACCCTCCCGCGCATCTGGCCTGTACCCCAGTTCTTGTATAAATAAATAAATCTTTAAAATAAATAAATAAATACAAATAAAAAAAAACTTTTTGTTCTTGAATTAACTGATTACTTTTTTGTTAAATGTCAATAACCATGATTTCTTAATTCTCAAATGGAATCTTAAGAGTCTTAGCTGCTCACCTAAACCATCTTCCTAGCTTCCCTTGCAGTAGAGGCTGTCATGTAACCATGTTCTGGTCAATAGGATTTAAATGAAGGTATGTGGCAGCTCCAGGGAACTTTCCTTGTGTTTTTTACTTACTTTCTTTTTTTTCTATCCTGCCAGAAATGGAAAATGATGTATGAGAACCTAGATGCTATTTTGAACCATGAGGAGGAGGACCAAATCCTAGAAATGGCAAAGTAGTCTCTAAGGTCACAATTCCCTTAATAACTACCTCTAGACTTGTATTTGAGCAAGAAATGAAGTTATCTAGTTTATGCCAGATATTTTGGGATAGAGTCAAATCCAACTTTAATTAACATGAGTTGTTGCCCAAAGTAACACACCTAGTGAGTGGCAGAGCTGGGCTTCAAAACCTGAGTTGTCTGACTACAGAGGGTACAAGTGTATTGCTATGGTCCTATGTTCATCACCTAAGAGAAGAAAGGCACGACACTCCACAATACTCCACAATACTCAATATTTAAAATAGATATACTTGATCCAGGAATAGTTGATATCATGTTTCCAGTTCATCTATCCTAATTACATTGTGCTCTGGCTGACATTAAATTGAGTTCTATGTCCCAAGCATATACCCACATTTGGCAATAAGGTCTCAGGAAGGCCAGTTTGACCTTACATTTTTTACTTCAGATGCTTGGACAATGTGGATAATGCACACCAAAGTTCTTGAAAAATTAGATTTGTGTAATAATGATTTCCATCTGCCATCTTCATTTGCATGAGGAGAACCATGCCTGAAGGACTTGCTCTGTGATATGCCGGGGTCTGTATCTGCACACGAAAGCTGTATTGGATTCCACAACTATTGAAACAATAAAGCCACTTAGCATTTTTCTGGATATTTTAAATAAATGGATTTTGGGTCTCAATTATCTGAAAAATGTCTCAGTTTTACACTCAACATTGCAAATAAGATGATCATAAATTATACTTTGCCCTTGAAGATGATGGCAACAGGGAGGATGGCAAATGAGTATCATTTGTAGACAACTTGATTTCAGTGGTCAATATCCCAAGAGAACTAATTGAAAGACTGTTAAATTCATTAAGAGTTCATAAGGTGGGTAGATATAAAACAGTCATAAAAATTAATAGTTTCCTGTAATGTAGACATAATCACATAATGATGGAAAAATCTTATTTGTTTTAGCTATCAAAAACAAAACAAAGTGGCTTAAAAATATGTAAGAGTAACTATCAATAAATATATTGACTTTTAGGTAGGAAATTTCAAACTTTCTGAGAGCTTTAAAGGGTGATTTATTTTATTATTTTATTTTTTTAAAGATTTATTGATACATACAAGAACTGGGGTACAGGCCAGAGGTGTGAGGGGTGAGAGTATTCACCAGAGACAGAGTGGGGAACGGAACAGGTAGAATGACTGAAATGCACTGCTGAGGGGAGCAGCGGGCAAGTCAGGAGAGGTCTGCTGTGCCATGTAGGCTGCTTCTTGGCGGGATGGGGATGGAACTCGTGCTGCCGAGGCTGTAGACAACTTTATAGGTTACGTCTTAACCCCTTGCGCCACCAGGGAGGCCCAAAAAGGGTGATTAAACTAATGGAAAGATTTATTACATTCTTCCATGGGACAATTGAATATTGCAAAAGTGTTGGCTTTTCCAAATTATAGATTATGTCATTCTAAAGGAAATTATATTCAAATTTTATAAGTTAGCAAAATAATTGCAAAGTTCACCTGGCAGAATAAATTAATGAAAACAGCTATGATAATTTTGAAAATTTGGAATAATGAGGGCTTTAGTGATTAAAATATATTCTAAAAATAAAATAATTTAAAGAGTATAGTTTCTATTAAGTGATAGTCAAATCAGCAGACCTTAGTAAATATAGTAACTCAATAATATAAGTAAATAGGTAATAAAATATTGAGAATGTTCAGAAAATTGTGTTTGGGGAAAATAGATTAGAATAAATTCTGGTTGTACGTTTTTAGAATTTAAATTAGGAAAACAGAAATACATGAATATGTTGTGGGGTCAGTCTCCTCAAAAGACTCTTTTCAGTATGTCCCAAGTAGGCCTCTGTTCACCTTGGTATGGGAACTAGAAGCCAATGTCCTGCAAGCTCTGGGAATCTATTACAATTATTTAACACATGCAGAGAGTTTGGGGAGAGAACCCTGAAGACTAAGAAGCCTGTGTTGCCCCCACCTTCCCAGCTGAAGAAGACATCTTCATGTCCCCAGGTTTTGCCCTTTTCCTAATCAGAGAAGCAAACACTCCTCCCCTTTTTGACTTAGAATAAGTAGTTTGGAGGGTCTTATCCAGTTGGGGTTTTCCACTGAACAAGTCCTCCTCAGAGTCAGGATGAAGCCAACATTCTCCCTTCTCCCGCACCCCCACTCCTTTTCTGTCATGTGAAATTGCCTCTCTTCTTGACACCTCAGGTTCCTGAACACAGAATAAATATTCTTGGTCTGCTCCATTTTTAGCATTTACAGTCATGTATATTCTCCATATGTTTGCTATTAAATTGATTGTTTTTCCTTTGCTAACTATATGCTGCTGTTTTGATGACTCATCCAGCCTGAGAAGAACCCAGAAAGGTATGGGATGGTTTCCTCCCCCTCCCCCACAATGTCAAGTTTCTAGATGGGCATGAAGGTTCAAGCAGTAAAGCAATTAATAAAAGATTAATATGTTTGACTCTGTAAAAATGTATGAATTTTCTGTGTCCAAGAGACAATATAAAATTAAAAGGAAAATGGGATTTCCAAACCCAAGACTGCAGTGTGAGTAGCTCTGTGGCATTATTCTCAGCAAACCAAGTATAACTTGTGAAAATTATATATAGAAAACCCAACCATTTAAAGGCTCTGGCAATTGTCCTAAAAACATACAGCAAATGAAGAAATATTTATTCAAGAAAATCTACTAAACTCACTAGGAATGGTGAGAGTCTATGGTATTTGAGTCAAAATCTGCTCTTTCTCCTCCTTCCCCGGTTCAGCATGATGGAAGGTCTGGACAGATGAGGCTGAAAATATGTGACCGACTCTCCCTGAGCTGCCAATTAAGAAGCATGGTCTCTTCCTGAGAGGGGGTGACCTGGCATTTTTCACTCCCTTCAACCATGAGATGAAGAGGTTGATGGGCACAAAGGAAATCATCCTGTGCCCTTCCTGATTTTTCCAGACTGGCAAATAGTCAAACCAGTACCAGGCAGATTGATAAGAGAAAAAAAAACAAAAAGAAGTTTAATAATAAAATGCATACTTCCTGTATGCATGGAAGAGACCCAGCACGACTGAGTAACTCACCATATGGCTTCAGACAGCCTCCTAAATTGCTTAACTTTCGCAAGGGAGGTTGGGGGAAAAAGGCGGATGTCAGTTAAAGAGTTTACCAAGGAAAGCACAGTAAACAAAGTAGGCAGATTTAAGTTCTGTCTTTTCCATTGAGATAGGATAAGGAGATTAGGTTTTCCCAGTAAAGGAGACACTTCTAAGAGAAATGTCTTTTCCAAAAGCAACCTCCACCCAGCCTTCAGAAACCCTCTCATGAAATCAACCTTTTGCCAATATATCGAGGTGACAAATTCCTGAAGCCTAAACTCCCAAAGAGTTAAGTTTGTTACAGGGGACAGGGAGGGGTACCTGGGACTCCCAAACCTGCATGCTCTAAATAGGTTGTGCCATCCACTGTATAAAGACAAACATACTCTTAATCTTATAAAGACAAACATACTCTTAATGTGTAAGTCCTTTAATGGAAAAGAACTTTCATACCAGTTATGTGAAATAAAGAGAAAGAAAATATACTTCCCCAACCAAGCACTCAAAGTTACCCAGCCCCTCATGGGTAAATGCTCAGCCAAACAGGGTTGGCCTAAAGCAGGCACACTGGGGCCCCAAAACTTGCCACATGTCCAAAGGCACCTTTTGGCAGGGACCCATAGGAAAGAGGGAGAAGGGGCCAGGCAAGTCTGGGACAAAAGGAACAAAATCTAAGTACAAATCAGATCAGAGGCTGCCATTGTCAGACTCCCCATAGGTCTCTTATCCACGTCTCTTCCAAGTGTGCCTATATGGACTTCTCTCTGTGTCTTTTTGCCACTCAGCTCCACCCTCCATCTGGTAGGACTGCAAACATGGAACCCCTTTTTATGGAAATTACACTTTAACAGTTGTACATCAAGACCTGAGGCTACTATTCATGCAGTGCCCAAATAATGGTTCCGGAATTCAGCTGAGCAGGGAGAGGGAGTACATAGAGTTTCAATACCCTCCCCAAAGGTATTGTTCTCATTTAAAATACAGAGTTGGGTAGTTCAAGTCTAGAGTGCTCTTGGACACAATAGCTCCTCTTAATTAAGAGCAGTAAGCAATCTTAATTAAGAGCAATAAGCAAAACCACAGATGAGCTAGGTCACCACAGAGAACCAGGAAGGGGAAGCAAGGAACCACCTTCTTAGGCCCAGAGGTGACTTAAAAGAATGTTTTTAAGATATTGCCAAGCAAGGATGCTCTAGACTCAATTCATGACTCAAGTATCAAAAACTTCCCTTGCTCTCAGGGATCATGCTCAGCGAAATAAGCCAGAAAGAAAAAGAAAAATACCGGATGGTCTCACTCATAGCAGGAATCTGGAAAACTTAAATAAGGGACCAGGAAAAAGAATAACTATAAGAAAGAAAATATCAAAATCGACAAACAACTATGAACCAGAGACACTCTATGGGGGATGAGGGGCCAGGAAAGGAGGGCTTGGGGTCAAAATAAGGGGGTTGTAATTGTATGGGGAATATAAAAAATAAAATTTAAATTAAAAAAAAAATAAACTTTCCTTGCTCTGTATGTAAATCTAAATGAGTTAGGCCAGGAAACATTTAAGTCCCCATGGATAACAGAAAACAATAATCAGCCATCAATTAGCAAAGTCTATTGCTTGGTGTGATATTAAATGAGATAGCTTACCAGAGGGAAAGAGACAGTTTGTCATTCTTATGAATTGGGTGGGCCCCAAATACTCGAGTCATGAATTGAGTCTAGAGCATCCTTGCTTGGCAATATCTTAACAAAAGTCAATGGAAATTCTCTTGTACCTAGGTCTCCACAGAGTCTCAGAAATAAGTTTTCAATTATTTTGGGCTGGACATCTTAGTCAAAATTAACTAAGCATCTGTTATGGTACTCTGTTCTGGGTTTTGAAATACTATCCCTTTATTAAGGAAAATGGGGTTCAGTGGGAAAATATCTGATCTGAGAACTGGGGCAGGGAATGTAAATATGCTATGTATTCTAGACTCAAGGTGAGAAAAATCAGAAAGTGATCCATAGGAAAACATCAACAAGAGGACACTGAAGAGAGCTTCTACCAGATAAATTGGAAAACGTGAGCATCAAAGTGATTACAGAGAAGATGGATTATAATACACAGAATAACATTAACAAGAGTCCATGCTAGTACTGAAAAATACTGAAAATAAGTAAATAAAGTGAAGATGTGTTATTTATGTTTTTGTCAAATTGCTTATTTTCTACTGGCTGTCAGATAACTAACACATACAGAAGGAATGGCGGAATTTGAAAATCACCATTTTGCAAACACCATAAGAATAAGGGATTTGGGCAAGAATCATCCATGGATACTAAAACTATTGAATAAAAGGTTTTTGGGTAATCAAATATTTAGACACTCTTAGAATATCTTCTCACAGATTGTTTATTAATTATAAAGTTATGAAAGTTACATTTAGAGTGGAGAAATTTGACAAACACCACATAAGCAGCTGATGATCGTTAATGTCACTAAAAATGGGACCAACTGAGATCTGTGCCTCTTGATGAAGGACACAGATCACTTACGTCTCATTTCTGCTGAAAATGCATTGCCTGAGACCAGCCAGGGGGAAACAGGCAGACGAAGGCAAATGCAAGGACCTTCAGCAACACAATGAGACTGAGCTCTCCTGTGAGTTCTGCTTCCTTCTCATCTCTCCCGTGCAATAAATCATCTTGTTCTGCTGATTTCACCTCCTAAATATCACTAGAATCCATTCACTGTGCTCCACTCTCTCAGTTACATCATGTCCCCTAATTGCTAAAACAGTCGCTGGCCGTGTTCCCCTTGAATCCACGCTTCACAGGCTTGCCTGAGTGATCTGTCTACAGTATAAATCTGATCATGCCACTTTCCTGCTAAAAAAGGGGTCTGTGGCTTTCAGTGGTTATTAGAATAAATGCAGACTCTTAAATCTGTTTAACAAAGCCCTTCTCCAGCTGCCTCTGCTTTGCCCTCCGGCCCTCTCCCCTGATGCTCGTTAATCGCCAACACCATCTTTGCTCCACTGGCCAATTCCCTTCATTTTCAGGTTGAGATATGTTGTTTGGGGACCTACTTATACATGTCTAGAATGTTTTCTCTTCCTTCCATGTCTATCTTACTATTTTCTTTTTGAGACTGAACCCTTTTCATGCTTTAGGTCTTACATAGGATTTATGCTGAGACACTTTTCTTTACCCTACCACCCTCAGCCCAACTGAAGTCTAAGTCCTTCCTGGGCACCTGACATACCCATGCTGCTATGGTCTCAGAGCTTCCGCTATTGTCTTGACGTTTCTTGTTTAAAGCCCAGTTTTTCTAGTAGTCTGTAGGTCTCACAGCGCAGGGGCTGAATCTTGTTCACTGTTTTACTTCCTAGGACCCATCACAGGATCTGGGACATAGTAGAAAATCCAATCAGCTTTCTTTGTTTATTGAATGAACGGGCAATCTAATTGCAATGGGAGGAGAAGAAGGCATTTTACAAAACAGTAGTAAATGTTTTAAATGGAACCTACTGTGTGATTCCAACCTTGGGTGTTGATACCGCATGATAATATTTAAAGGCTGAGGAGTAACTTTCTATTATAAAATATCAACTGTGCTCAGCTCTTTATTGTAAGTACCATTTTCACAGAAATGTGGTCCTTGCAGAAGTGTTTGGTTCTATAACTGAGACAGGAAAATATAAGGTGAGCCTGGAAAATCTTGTGAAACCTGAATGCCAGGACATTCTCAAGAAAGATTGAAATGATGCAGGGCCAATGAAGGAGAACCTATGCTCAAAGCTGGCACAATTGAAGCAGGGAATAAATAGGTGGTATTGAATTATAACCCAAAGAATAAAATAAATGTCCACAAATCCACACTGATATATCTTCACTGAATAGATAAATAGATTAGGAGAAGGCATTTTATAGGGAAATTCTTACAAGAGAATTCTGATTAGCAAATGTACAAGGAAGGAGAGAAATAGACCATCACCATTAGATATAGACTACATTAATGATTGTTGCAAGCCAAGAGCATCACTGGGGGCTTTTGAATTTTTGTATAGCATTCAAATAGCTTCTTCAAGGCATTTATTAATTAGTGACATTATAGTCAAGAAACCTGATAAACACCACTTCAACCCAAGAGTCAAGGCTAACCTGACCAGTGTAAAATGTGTGACATTGTGGAACCCAATATGATACTCTGAGAACTGCAGAACATCACCTGTGTGCTAGTTTTGTCAACCTAATCCTGAGAAAAGATAAAAAACCAAGAGATATAACAACTAAATTCTCTTCTTGACCTTGTGTTGGAGTATGGGGTAGAAAAAAAATGATAGGAGTGGAAAACTGGCGAAATTCAAATAAATTCTGTTGGTAGGTTAATGTTAGAGGAAAAAAAACATTGCCATGGCAATAACCAGATTGTTGTGGAAAAATGCAACTGTTTGCAAACCCATTAAAGTATATTATAGACGTAAGGGGGATGAAATGAAACATCATGTACAAGGTGTTGAAATGTCTGCCCACTTTTTTCTAAATTGAAACAAATCCTTCAAGGTCCCTGCCACTTGCCAAAGGTCTGAGAAGTTTTTCTGTTTCTGGTTTCTCCCTCTCCTTTAGACTGTAGCAGAACCCATGACTTAAGTAGTTCCCTGTCATCTCTCTTCTGGGGAGTCACAATCTTTCTGCATACAGTACCACAGAGTGCGCTCATTTCCTAAACTTGGTGAATTTCACCAACTTCCCTCTTTGCAGGCCACTAGCCAGGGGTGTGTGCATGGGCGAGTGTGTGCACACATGCAGGAGGTGGGAAGGAGGATACGGTGGTTAATTTTTATGTCAATTTGACTGGTCCACCAGGTTCCCAGATGTCTTATTAAATATGATTCTGGGCATGTCCCTGAGAATGGAGTCTGGATGAGAGAACATTTGAATTGTTAAAGTAAAGCTAGTTATCTTCCCAGAGATGCCTCAGAACCTCAGCCAATCTCCCGGAAGCCTGAATAGATCCAAAGTGGGGTAATATTTGATTCATTCTCTGCCTGACTCTGGAACTGGGACCTCAGTCTTTCCTCCCTTGACTGGAACTGGTATCTTTGGCTCTTTCAAGTCACTAGTCCACTGCAGATTTTGGAATTTCTCAGCTCCAAACCCAGTGAGCCAGTTCTTCATAATATATGTATTTCTCATTATACACACATTCTCTTGGTTATATTCCTCTGGAGAAGCAAGTCTACATAGGGGATCTTTACAGGCTAGAATCTTGTCCCTAGGAAAGAAAAGAGTCTACCAGTGGCCCCCTAGGGGATAAAATCCCAGAACACCAGAAAGTAAAGTTGTCCTTCTCATGAGTAAAACTACTTTCAAATTTTAATCTAATTTTTAAATTATGAAGTTCAGTCCAACATGCACAAAGGAAATAAAATAACACAGCAAGAATCCATTTCAAATATTAATATTTGCTTTAGATTACATTAGTAGAAAAATTCCTATTCATTCTTTTGTTAATGAGCACACATCAACAAAAAATGATGTAATTAAATTATAATATATTGCTTTGCCATAGAAGCTTTCCTTTCCACATACATGACTTCATTTTATTTTCATGTTTTAAAAATAAAGAACAAATTTACAAAAGAACTGGATTAAGAAATTATACTTGAAATCATTATACTTGAAATAACTTGAAAGTCATAAGTGATATTTCTTTTCAAAATAATATGAACTCAGAATTTTCAAGTTTACCTTACCACTAATTAATGAGATTTAAAATTTTTTTTTGCCAAAATCCAGGCTGCAGTAGTTTCTTTCTATGACTCACTTCCTGTACCTTACATGCTCTGAAAAGGTGATTTGAATTTATAATATTTTACTCAAAGAAAAATCAGTGCAACCGGGCGGAGCAACATGGCGGCGAGGAGACGCTGCGAGTAAGATCTCCCATTAAAAAAAGTTAATAGGGAGGAAAAGCGGCAGGTCCCAGTGAGAACTGGGACACGGAAGATAAACGGACGACTCCAGCAAACTACCCGAAGAAGAAAGTGGCCATAAAAGAGGACTAGAAGGGAGGGAAGCGCAGAACCCTGCTCCCCTCCCCCGCCCACAGAGGCGGCACTCTCCAACCGGCAGAGAGGAGGAAACAACAAACCAAAACAACCAACAAGAACAAACGATGCAGCAAGCGGGACTGTGAGTGGAAAGGAACTATTGCAGCCACCACACCCCGTGAACGGGAGCTGAGGCGAACCCTGCAGGATTCGCCGCGGCGGTGAGCGAACGGCTCCGGGCGCCATTAGAGAAGAACAAAGACCCCGGGAGACGCGCACACAGCCCGGGCTGCCGGTAAGCCAGCGCGGAAACGCGGCGCGCTCGGGGAGCTTGAAAAGCAAGTGCAGACCGGAATCGCGGCTGCCCAGGCTTGCGGGGAGACGACCTAGGCTTGCGGGGAGACGCGCGGAGGCCCTCACTGAGGTGAAGGTCCCTCCCTGAGTGAGCAGGAACCAGGCACCCGGGCACGGGAGCAGTGCAAAAGGCGCCATTCCCGCGCCACTGAACTGGGCTACAGCCCGCGTCCTGGAACTGAGGGCTTTGAACTGAGACCCGGGGCACGAAAATTCGGGGCGTGGGTTCTCCACGACGGTGGGGCACAAGGCAGACACAGCACCCCAAAGCTGTTGAGGTGTACCCTACCATTCCCGCTCTGCTCCCTGTCCCACGGGGTTGGGGGGACGAAAAACAGCCCCCCAAGGACACTAGGAGAGATCTCTGGCGCCACCTAGTGACCAGGAAAAAAAAAGTCACTAACACCCCATAGAACAGGAAATTTCTTAAGACTGCTTGAAAAGGGCAGAAGGCTTCTGCAGTGGCCAGCCGGGAAGTTATTCCACGCCAGGCCCCTTCCGACCAGCAGTCTGAGCCCACAGAGGGAGCAGGCACTCACGTCCGGGGCAGACCGGGGGCGCAGAAGAGTGTGCCTGAAACCGGAGGCGCAGGGACTGCATCCCGCTTCGCCATTTGAGAACAGGGACATTTCTTCAGTAAAAACTGCCTAAAACCAGCAGAAAGCTCCCCCAGAAGGCAGAGATGGCTCCTGGAAGAGCCAGAGGGGAGCGGAGAAGTTCGCCCAAGATGCCAGTCAGTCCAAGCATCACAGTGTCCCAACGCATACGACAAATTAGAAAACAGACAGTAGGGAGTAGAAGAACCACACGCAACCTAACAACTCCTCAGGAAAGAAGCACACCACAAAAAGAAAACCACTCCCCAGATTGCAACGACAGCAACTTGGAAGAACTTCTGAGCCTTCCAGAAAGAGAATTTAAAATTGCCATGATTAAAAAAGTGATAGATCAGAAGAAGGAAATTGAGTCCCTAAAGAGGGAAAACAATGGTCAGAAGAATGAAATTGAGTCCCTAAAGAGGGAAGTAAAAGAAATGCAGGAGATCAAAGAATTAATGGAGGAACTAAAGAACTCCGGGAAAAGCAAGGAAAGCAGAATTGATGAAATGGAAGAACGAATAAGTTCTCTTGAAGACACAGAAATAAAAAGAACCAAAACAGAAAAGGAAAGAGAAGTACGAAGGAAAAAGAATGAAGAAAGACTTCGAGAACTATCTGACTCCATGAGGAAAGGAAATATAAGAGTTATAGGAATTCCAGAAGGAGAGGAGAGAGATGTAGGAACAGAGAAAATATTCCAGGAGATAATTGAAGAGAACTTCCCAAATGCGAAGAACGAGCTGAAAATTGATATACAAGAAGCAAGAAGAACACCAAACTTCCACGACGAAAGGAAAAACACAGCAAGACACATAATAGTAAAGCTCCCAAGAATCCAGGACAAGGAAAAAATAATGAAGCTGACAAGAGGAAAGAAACAGATAACATTCAAAGGAAAACCAATCAGGCTGACATCAGACTTCTCTGAAGAAACACTACGGGCAAGGAGAGAGTGGAGGGACATAGTCAACAGACTCCAAGAAAACAGATGCCAACCAAGAATACTCTATCCCGCAAAGCTCTCTTTCCTCCATGAAGAAAGAATATGGACCTTCCCAGACAAAGAGAAACTCCGGAATTTCATTACGAATAAACCCCCACTCCAAAAAATACTACAAGGAATCCTAAAGCCAGAACCTCAGAGGGACGAATAACAACGAAAGAAGACCAAAAAAAAAAAAAAAAGTTATTAAAAGAATAAATAAAATCAAAGGAAAGACAAACATAATGGCAAATACAGATGCTAACATATCAATATTAACTCTAAATGTAAATGGACTAAACTCTTCAATAAAAAGACACAGAGTTGCAGCCTGGATTAAGAAACAAAACCCAACCTTTTGCTGTCTCCAGGAAACACATTTAGCTACAAAAGATAAAAATAGGCTCAAAGTCAAAGGATGGAAAACAATCCTACAAGCAAATGGGCCAAAAAAGAAAGCAGGAACAGCTATACTTATATCAGATAAAACAGACTTCAAACTCAAAAAAATAAAAAGAGACCCCAATGGTCACTACATTATGATTAAGGGGACAATACTTCAAGAAGAAATAACACTCATTAACATATACTCACCAAACGAAAGAGCACCAAAATATATCAGACAACTGTTGTCCTCTCTGAAAACAGACATCAGAGAAAACACATACGTAGTGGGAGACTTCAACACACCACTATCAACAATGGATAGATCAACAAGACAAAAAATAAGTAAAGAAACTAAAGCTCTAAATAAGGACCTAGAGCATTTGGGCTTAACAGACATCTACAGAACACTAAACCCAAAAAAAACGGAGTACACATTTTTCTCAAGCGCACACGGATCATTCTCCAGGATCGATCACATACTGGGGCACAAGACAAACATCAACAGATACACCAAGATTGAAATCATACCAACCATCTTTTCTGACCACGAAGGCATCAAACTAGAAATAAATCATAAAAAGAAGGCAAGGAACTATCCTACCTCATGGAGATTAAAAGCCACACTACTGGAAGACCACTGGACTAACGAGGAGATCAAAGAAGAAATTAAAAAATTCTTTGAATTGAATGACAAGGAGGACACCAATATCCTAAATGTATGGGATGCAGCAAAAGCAGTAATAAGAGGAAAATATATAGCAATAGAAGCTCACATCAAAAAACAAGAAAGAACTCAAAGAAACAACCTAATCTCGAAGCTCAAAGATCTAGAAAAAGAACAACAAAAAAACCCCAAATCCAGTAGAAGAAAAGAAATAATAAAAACCAAAGCAGAAATAAATGAAATTGAAACTAAAAAAACAATCCAAAAGATCAATGAAACCAAGAGCTGGTTCTTTGAAAAAATAAATAAAATAGACAAACCCCTAGCCAGGCTCACAAAGGAAAAAAGGGAGAAAGCACAAATACACAGGATCATAAATGAAAGAGGAGAAATCACAACGGACACAGCAGAAATCAAAAGAATAATCAGTAACTACTATGAACAGTTATATGGAAACAAGTTCAACAATCTAGAGGAGATGGACAAATTCCTACAACTCTACAATCACCCAAAGCTAGATAAAGAAGAAATAGAACACCTAAACAGACTAATTACAAGCAGCGAAATTGAAATGGTAATCAAAAACCTCCCCAAAAACAAAAGCCCAGGACCTGATGGATTTACAAATGAATTCTACCAAACATTCAGAGACGAATTAGTGCCTATCCTTCACAAACTCTTCCAAAAAATTGAGAAGGAAGGGACAATACCAAACACGTTCTATGAAGCCAATATTACACTAATACCAAAACCGAATAAGGACAACACAAAAAAGGAAAACTATAGGCCAATCTCCCTAATGAACACTGATGCAAAAATCCTCAATAAAATTTTAGCTATCAGAATCCAACAATGTATCCATAAGATAATTCACCACGACCAAGTTGGATTCATTCCAGGGGCACAAGGATGGTTTAACATCCGAAAATCAATCAACGTTATCCAACACATCAACAAAAAGAAATATAAAAACCATATGATAATATCAATAGATGCTGAGAAAGCTTTCGACAAAGTGCAACACCCATTCATGATAAAAGCCCTTGAAATTCTTGGGATACAAGGAACATACCTCAACATCATAAAGGCCATCTATGACAAGCCAACAGCCAGTATCATTCTCAATGGTGAAAAGCTGAAAGCAATTCCATTAAGATCTGGAACAAGACAAGGATGTCCACTCTCACCACTGCTTTTCAATATAATACTGGAAGTCCTAGCCAGAGCAATAAGACAAGAGAAAGACATCCAAGGAATCCAAATAGGAAAAGAAGAAGTCAAACTATCACTATTTGCAGATGATATGATAATATACATAGAGAACCCCAAAATCTCCACAGAAAAACTAATTCAACTCATCGGTCAGTTCAGTAAAGTGGCAGGATACAAAATCAACATGCAAAAGTCAGTAGCCTTCCTATACACAAACAATAAATCTGAAGAAGAAGAAATCAAAAAAACCACCCCTTTTATTATTGAAACAAAAAAAATCAAATATTTGGGAATAAATCTAACAAAAGAGGTAAAGGACCTATACAAAGAAAACTATAAAACACTGTTAAAAGAAATAGAAGAAGACACAAAGAAATGGAAAGACATCCCCTGCTCATGGATTGGAAGAATAAACATTATTAAAATGGCCATCCTACCAAAAGCAATATACAGATTCAATGCTATTCCAATCAAAATCTCAATGGCATTCTTCAAAGAAATAGAACAATTATTGATGAAATTCATATGGAATCACCAAAAACCCCGAATAGCCAAAGCTCTACTGAAAAAAAAAGAAGGAAATGGAGGCATCACACTCCCAGACTTCAAACTATACTACAAAGCCATAATCATCAAAACTGCATGGTATTGGAACAAGAACAGACATACAGACCAATGGAATCGAATAGAAAATCCAGAAATAAACCCACAGATTTATGGTCAACTAATCTTTGACAAAGGAGCAAAGACTATGCATTGGAGCAAAGAAAGTTTGTTCAATAAATGGTGCTGGGAAAACTGGGTCGCTACATGCAAAAGAATGAAGCTTGACCACTACCTCACACCATACACAAAAATCAACTCAAAATGGATTAAAGAACTAGACATAAGACCTGAAACCATAAAATACATAGAAGGAAATATAGGCGAAACACCACGGGATTTGCACATCAAAGACATCTTTACAGACACATCACCCAAAGCAGTGATAGTGAAGGCAAAGATAAACAGCTGGGACTACATCAAATTAAAGAGCTTCTGCACAGCAAAAGAGACAATAACAAAAACAAAGAGAAACCCCACCAACTGGGAGAACATTTTTGCACCCAACACTAATGATAAAGGACTGATCACAAAAATCTGCAAAGAGCTGATGAGACTCAGCAACAACAAAGAAAATAATCCAGTCAAAAAATGGGCAGAAGAGCTAAAAAGAAACTTCTCTGAAGAGGAAATGCAAATGGCCAACAGACATATGAAAAAATGTTCAACATCACTTGCAATCAGGGAAATGCAAATCAAAACTACCATGAGATACCATCTCACACCAGTGAGAATGGCACATATTAAAAAAACTAGCAACAACAAATGTTGGCGAGGATGTGGAGAAAAAGGAACTCTTCTGCACTGTTGGTGGGAGTGCAAACTGGTCCAACCACTATGGAGAGCTGTGTGGAGATTTCTGGACCTACTAAACATAGAGCTTCCATATGATCCAGCAATTCCACTCCTAGGTATTTACCCAAAGGACACAGAAACATCAATTCCAAAGAGCACCTGCACCCCTATGTTTATAGCAGCACTGTTTACAATAGCTAAGCTTTGGAAACAACCCAAATGCCCAAAAGTAGATGACTGGATCAAGAAGATGTGGTACATATATACCATGGAATATTACTCAGCATTCAAAAAAGATAAACACATGCAATTTGCAGCAACATGGATGGCGCTGGAAGGGATCATGCTCAGCGAAATAAGCCAAAAAGAAAAAGAAAAATTCCGGATGGTCTCACTCATAGCAGGAATCTAGAAAACTTAAATAAGGGACCAGGAAAATGAATATAAGAAAGTGAAAATCAAAATCAACAAAAAACTATGAACCAGAGACACTTTTTGGGGGTTGGGGGGCGGGAGGGGAAGGATTGGGGTCAGAATGGGGCGTTTGCAATTGTATGGGGGAATATAAAAATAAAATTTAAGATTAAAAAAAAAAAAAAAAAAAAAAAAAAAAAAATCAGTGCAGCAATTTATTCTGGGACTGGTGTCACTTTGCCCACTTGTCTCCCCTAGGTTTGGAAGGAGGTTGTCTTCTGAGAAGAGTAGTTGACAAAGAAAACATCCTAAGTATCCCATGACTAAGACTGAGAACATTTCAAGCTATTTTCCTAAATGAACAAGTCAAGTCGATTTACTCACCAAAATATAATCCTTTCCATCCAACACCTTGTCCTGGTATTTTGAATTTGATTGACCAGTGAGTTCACGATGACTGGCCCCACTTTATTAAAATGATTAATGTGTGTGGTCTGGGCACGGCCACCACACTGTAGTTCCCATCCATCAGATGCAGTGGGGGAGTCTTGGTCAGAGACAGTCAATATGACCCAGAAAATCCTGTTAGTGGCACCAACTACAGAAAAAGAAACTTTCTTTGAGATTGATGAAAATGAGAAGAGTGATTTCCTGAACTCACAGTTCTTGGCTGAACGTTTCATGGAGCAAAGCCTTAATTATAACACAGATTTGTTCCCTCTTGTCCCAAAACTGTAAAAGGGGTGACTGTAAAGGTTACCACATAGTTGACTAACCTCTCTGGAGCTTGTCACTCTTGAAGGGTAGAAGATGGGCAGAAGAGTTCCTGTTTTCGTTCACATGCTTTCTCCTTCCAAACCATTTATAAAGCCCACACTATTTCTGTATGAACTTGATTAGGTGTGGTGTCCAGTTATTTTGGTTAAATGCTAAGCAAGATGTTGCCATGAAGGTATGTTGTAGACATGATTACGATTTACAGTAAGTTGACCTTGAGCAAAAGAGATTGCCCTCCATAATCTGGGTTGGTTCCATCCAATCAGATCAAGGTCAAAAATGCAAAAACTGGTTTCCTGGAGAAGAAATTCTAGCTCGACCCTGAATATAGAAAGTCTGCCTGAGTTTCCAGCTTGCCAAGCTGCCTGCATGAATTTTCAACTTCTCAACCCCATAATTGTGCAAACCAATACCTTAAAATAAATCTTTCTTTATATAAAACATCTAATTGATAGACAGATGATATTATATATAGATATGATACATATGTATATGTATCCATCCACTATCTAGACATATATTTCATCTAACATCTATATCTTGTCTGTCCGTCCATCCATCCATCCATCTGTCTTGTTCTGTTTCTCTGGAGATCCCTGATTAATCAAACCCATTAAAGGCTTTGTATTTAAAAAAAAATTGTCTATATCTGACCATAATAAAAGGAGAAAGACCTGTTCCTTTGGCACCAAAAAGTTATGTGATTTTACTTCAAAAACAAATGATTTCCTTGTTTACTTGTATTATGCTCAGGTTGAGTCACAGGTCACAGTCATTGCAATGATACAGGGAACTCACGCTCCCTCACCTCACTGTTTCACAGCCTCAACCTGAAAACAGGTCTAATGGATTCCACCTTTAGGTAGAATTCTCTTAAGCTTATAAAATTACTAACAAGGAGAATAGAAAGTACACAAGGTTTTCAAGGTGTATTATTATCAGAACCAGGAATTCACTGGATAATAACAGTCAATGTATAGTAACATTTGAACAGTGAAATAGGAGGGTCAGAGACCACACTCCAATACTGCTTTCAGCAAGATAGAAGGTTCTTGGTAAATATGCAAAGACTGCATTGTGATAAAGAACAGAAATAGCAGTCTACCTCCTTACTGATTTTTTTTACCTTCCTGGCATTTTAAAAAGAAGCACCATTTTTCAACATTGCTAATGAATTGCTTCTGGCCTGAAACTCCCTCTACCAACTTTTGTCTCAAGATAACTCCATGAAGTCAAGTCATAGATTCTTGAAAAGAAGAAATTATACAGAAGTATGTTCAGAATTCTGTTGTGTTAGCAAGTAAGAGATGTCAACACAATGCCCAAGAGTCCATTTTTCTTAGTTGTTCTTCTAGTCTTTACTAAAACACAAGGAAATTATTCACTCACACGTGTAATCTCCTTGTTCGCAAGTTTCGCATATGCTACCATTTCCCAGCAATGTTTCTTCTTAATCAGGCTAATTTTGAAGTGTACATTTGAATGTGGAAATAGACATTTTAATCTGGAAGCATTTATGATAAACTCTTTGTTACAGCTAATGGCCCACGTTCAAGGAGCAAGATACTTTTTCCTCTGTTGCTGCTCTGTTTGAGACAGAATGGAGTGACCATTAAAAGCAAACATTCAGCAATGAGCACTTTCATGGTTTGTCTGTGAACCAGTATTACAGCTGACACAGACGGGTTTACAAATGAAGAACCTGGTCGGTGGGCCTTTACCTAGTGTCAACTTCAATTCTAGGCTGCTTCTTTTTGTCTGTTCATCATTAAACAATCTATTTCAGGGATTTTTGCTCTGAGAGACTGCTGGGCCTGAACCGGTTAGACTGGTGTCCTTTAGACCCAGTGTAAATCTCTAAAATCCATCCTGTCAGGACAGCCAAGTATTATTTACTGATGATAATTTGAGAATTTTTTTTATCTATGTCTAAAAAAAAATAATAGGCCCCAGACACCCCCTCCTCAACACTGCACAATGAGTAAGTTAGCATGTGATGCCTGTGACTTCAACTTTAAAAATTTATGGCGCCTCTATTTATTCATGTCAATTTTAAGAGTTAATGCAACTTCTTGAAAAATCATTTAAGGGCAATGTGGTAAAACATGGGTACGTCTCATGGCCGAGATATGGGATTTGCTCATACACAAAATCAAAACGGATCATAAAACAGCCACTGAAACCTTTTGCCAATTGTCTGTAAAAGGAGACCCCCAATGACCTACAGCAGGAATATAGATGCAAAGTTGTACTTTGCCTCATGCCCTAGGGGAGGTTTTGGCTTTGAGATTTTGTCTCCTTGCTGCCAAATGTGAAAGCCAAATGCATTGCTAAAGCTTTAGACACATTTTCATCAATAAAATTGCTTATAAAACAGATCCTGCAAATGCTGACTTATCTGCCAAAGAGGCAATTAATTATTTTACATCCTTGTTGAACAATGAAATAATTTATGATGGGTAAAGGTTTTACCATCACACATTAGTGTTCTGGAAACCACAAAGCCTAGTTTCAATTAGCAGGAGGCATCACAATTAGGGATGAAAAGAAATAATGCTGTGTGTTGGAAAGTCTCCCTGTAGAGAAATAAAACTCCTAAGAAACAATGACTGAACTCATTTGAAAGAGCTGAGTTTTTAGACAAATAGATCCTGTTAAGAGAAAAGTTCAAACAGCGCTGGCTGCCTGGACTCCTCTGCCTTTCCCCTCTTTGATGGCCCTTCCTTTTCATAAATGGCAACTATTGAATTAGGATCATACTTGCTCACCAGACATCCATGATTGTGGATCCCACTTCAGACAATATGAGTTCACTTTGACAATCATAATTTTCTGCTTTGGGTCAATGGGGAATGATACCTCCAATTTGCTGAATTTTCCAGAGAAAAGGAAAATCTCGGCTGAAACATCACTCACGCAGTTGATATTGTTTCTCAAGTTCAGGTCAGATCTGGCAAAGAACGAGGGGCTGCAGGAAAGCATGTTCTAGATTCCAGATGATTGATTTGGATGTTAATGAAAGCCATTTGCACATGACCACGTCAAATTGAGTGGGTCATGTAATTAACCGTCACATTTGTTTACCTGACTCGGGTGAAATCATCAACCTGCAAGGAGAAGTAAGAAAGAGGCAGGTGGAACATCAAACAAGGAATTGTCTATCAAATTATAGTCTAGAGAAAGGGTGACTGGAAGAATTTTCATTCCTGGATGAAATTCTTGAAACTTCCTGCATCCTTGGTTGGATGTTTGGGAAGAAAGAGGTGGGGGAAGAGGGAGGATGCAAAACTCTCTTGGATCCATTTCACTTAATTGGATAAAGCTTGAATTCGAGAAGATTGATTTATTTTCTTGAGAGTTCCAAATATTCATTAATATTGTCTGTGTGTATTTTATTTCCAAAACACTAACAACTTCTGGAAAGTGGATGTAACCCCTTAGAAAACACCCACTCTCCACTGGATTTGCTTGAACAGAAATCCCCTGAGTTGTGAATTTTGACCTTAGAGTCATAGGGGCGGCTCCTGTTGGAATTCCTGGAAGCCACACATTTACATCAGAGGAAAAAAAAAATTGGCCTGGTCTTTTCCTCTTTACCCAGTCCAAGATGAAATCCCATCCTTTCAGAAACTTGCAAGTGAAAAATATTGGCAGGTCTTAGAATGTGTGCTCAACACCCGTACCTTCTCCGGTCCCCTGTGAATGAGTGTTCACCTCTGGTCTTGGGCACGTTTTGTCTCTGTGTTGTTAGCCAAGTCAAAATGATCCGCACCACTTCTTCATAACGCACCGTGACAAAGACTCCCCAGGGGACTCTCGTACAACTTTCTGTTCGTTATCAATCCATCATCTGCGATAGCCTCACTTTAGAATGGCCCAGTATATGAGACTTTCAAGTAGGATGGTAGAATATAACTTTCTTCTTTTAAGAAAGTTATTCTATTCTATTATTAATTCTATTATTCTATTATTAGTAGACTAACCACTGGTCCCTTTAATAATATACTCCTTAAATGTTCAGTTGCCATGATTTAGATTTCTTCAAATCTGTGATTTCCAGACAAGTCTTCCAAAACACATCTATGATGGATAAGTTGTTAGTAAGTATTCTTTATGGAGGCTGCCATAAAGTCCTTTAAGTAAGTTGTTCCTATCCAATTGAAATTCAAATGTCTGAAAGATAAACAAACAAAGACTTATAAATGAAAAGGGGGTTGTGTTCCTGGAGAAATAAAAATATGAAATCTCTAACTTTCTTAGCACTAGCACTATCTCCCTGACCCAGGCCCTCCCTGTGTTGAGGAGAATATGCTCCTGGGAGGGAGGTGAAGTCTTTACTCAGGTGGGAATTTTCCCCTGGATGTGAAAAGTTAGCCTAAGCCCCCTAGACCCCCCTTTTTACAGAAAGCATGACTAAGAGTTGCATGGGACTCTACCTGCAAACCCTTCCTACTGGGGTATAGTGGATACTTTATGCTAGCCGTTTGGGGTAGAGTCCCTAACTGTTGCCTCTTGAAGGGTGGGACTTGAGTCAAGAACTGGAACCATATAGGAGATGAAGGAGATACTCTCAGGGATTGATAACTCCTTTCATATGACAAATAGGAGCCCTACATTAAGGGCTCTGGTGTCCCAGTTTGCTAAATTTGACATTTCCTCTTTGGCAAAACACATTGTTGTTGCACTCTGTAGGCAGAGGCTAAAAGCAATGTACTATTAACCCCTTAAAGGTCATAGCCATTTTCTCCTGAAACATGAAAAAAGTCAAGGGTAAGGCAATTATGCCTAAGAGTTAGAAAGAATGGTCAATTTTCAGATCTGATGGAATCATTCACTGAACATGGTGGCTCGCAGCTAGTTTTAATCTCTGTGAATCTTAGTTTCCTTGTCTTTGCTAGAAGGAATCTACCTTGATGGATTGTTAAGAGATGATGTGTGGGAAAGCACCCAACATAATTCCTGGAACATAATATGGCCTCAAAAAAAAAAAAAAAAAAAAAAAACTGAGTCTCACAAACTTGTGTGACCAGATGGCATTGAAGAATGGCTTCTTTTGTCCTGCTCATGATGCTGCTTTAACTCTATCCTGCTCTCTCTGTACCTCTGTGTGTCTGTGGGGGTGGGCAATAAGGAAAAGGAGAACAAAATTCAACGATTACCTCCTGATGTCTTTTGTGCTTATTGTACATTTAGCTCATTTCCTACAAACATCAAATATTTATATATTTTTTAAAAGATTTATTTATTTTAAATTATTTATTTATTTATTTTTATGCATAGAGGAATTGAGGTACAGACCAGAAGTGCAGGGTTAAGAGGATTCACCAGAGACAGAATGGGGAGCAGAACAGGTGGCTCTACTAAAATACACTGCTGAAGGAAGCAGTGGGCAAGTTAGGAGAGCTCTGCTGTGTCTTGTGTGTCAGCTCCCTGGTCAGGGATCAAACTCAGGCTGCAATGGTGATAGCATGATAGTGCTGGGATTTAACCCCTACACCAGCAGGGATGCCTCACATCTTTATTTTTATCCCATCTTGTTTTATAAACTTGGATTGGATAGACTGAGAGGTAGGAATGCTCTCTTTTGCAGGAAACTTCTTTTAGCTCAGTCTAAAATGATGGATACTTGGAGGGACAACCATGGCTGGCGTGGCTCTGAGAACAGAAGTTCTGAGGAAAATACCCAGGTGACTGGACCTAACAATGAGTCAGTACCAGGCTCCCCAGAGCCAGGTCAAGGCAGGTAAGAGATCCAGATATTTCCACAAGGGGCACAGAAAATGGCTGAGAGTATGAACTAACAGTATGTCCTGCAAGGATGACAGACAGTGAGCAATGACTCTGGGCAGAGGGTGTGGGGTGAACCACCCAAGGGGGAAAAGGAAATGTGAACTGTTGTCAAGCATTGAAACACCTGAATTTGTTTTAGTGGGAAGAATGAGGAGCACCCCGGAGCCCCAAACCTGCATGCTCTAAATAGGTTCTGCTCTCTGCCACATAACGACAAATATACTCTTAGAGCATAAGACATTCAATAGAAAAGGACTTTAATAGAATTAGCATACAATAGAGAAAAGAGAAAGGATAAAGTTTCCCAATGAAACACCCAAAGTTACCCATCGCCTCATAATTAAATGTCCAGCCAAATAGGATTGGCCCAGAGCCTGGCTTCTGAGGCCTGAAAGTTTGCCACGAGAAGGTTTGCCACCACAGGAAAGGAACAGAAGGGACCAGGCAAGTCTGGGATGAAGGAATCAAAATAAATGTGAAAGTTGAGACAAAGGATGCCCTTGGGTCTCTCAGCTTCCCCATGGGTCTCTCACCCACATCTCTCTCTCTTCCAAGTGTCTCCTTCCATGTCCAATTCCCTGGTGCAAGTCAAAGGCTGAGAAGTAAGTGTCTTCACATGTTTCTCTCTCCAAGTACCTTCCTCTCTCCTCTTTCTTTCTTTCTCTCTTCTCTCTATCTCTCTCTCTTCTCTCATCCTTTTAAGCTCTTTTTAGCTTCCCTTGTTGCTCAGTTCCACCCTTCCTTAGGGGGAGCAGGGAACATAGAACCTCCCTATTTGGATTACGCTGTTACACTCCTTAGTAACCCTACACCTGTGTCATACAAGCTGTGGATGCCTCAAGCATTAGATGCCTTGGGAAGGTCCTTCCAAAGCCCCATTTGAAGAGAGTGCAGTTTATTATATCAATATCATCATCTTCCTGACACCTAGCTGGTGTCGACGGACTAGGAGCTGGGAGGCTGTGTGGATTGTTGATTTATCACTTTAAATCAAGCTGGCTCTGTGACACTGGAAAAATTGAGGCATCAAAGCTCATTTTGAGCTTCAATAACAATTGTTCATAAAATGTACCTTATTGTGATAAATCTTTCAGCACAGAGGAGCTTCATAAAGTGTTGCCACATAAAGACACCTACAGAAACAAATCGTAAATTTGTAATGAAAAGGCACATTATTTTCTAGGAATGAATAATTTGCAGGAAAGTTCTCTTTCTCAATAATTAATTTTAAGCTCCAGCACATAAAGAGTTTGGTATATTGTGATCAAGACATAGGTACTGTAAATATGTGAGTTATTCATACATTCTCGGTAATCAGTAGGCTAAGAGAGAACAGGGAGAAAAGACTGTCAGGCACACTTACCTGATTACAAAATAGAAATGTAATAGCTTTTTGTTTTTAATCAACTTCATTCCATTGTAATATGTATAGTGTAAAATGCAAAAGTTAATCGTTCAATGAGTTTTGAGGCTTGTCCAGTAGACAATGAACAACCCAGTCAAGATGTAGTGCTTCCCCTAAAAGTTTCCTCTTTCCAACCAATCCCCACCCCCCAGGTAACCACTGATCCTGTTTTCATTCTAATTCAAGATTAGAATTTCCTCTTCTGGAACATTATGTAAATAACTGCATATATATGCACTCTTGTGTGTGACTTTTTCAAAACATAGTATTGTTAGTGGTCAGACTGAGGGGCACCCTGGGATCCCTAAACTTTCATACTCTAGATGTGTTCTCCACAGTATAAAGACAAAGCATTCTTCGTGTGAAAGAACTTTAATAGGATCAGTGTGCATAGAAAGAGAGGAAAGGATAATAATTTTCCAAAGAAACACCCAAAGGTACCCAGCCTCTCATGGTAAATGCCCAGTCAAACAGGGTTGATCCAAAGGTGATCCACCGAGGCCTAAAAACTTGCTGCAAGCCTAAGGCACCTCCTGGCAGGGAACTAAAGGAAAGGGGAAGAAGGAGCCAGCCAAATTTGGGATGAAAGTATAAGATCAGAGCACAAGTCAAGTTAAAGGCTACCCTTGTCAGCCTCCCTATGTGTCTCTGACCCAGTGTATTTCTTCCATGTCCTCCAAGTTCCTGGTACAAGGCTGAGAAGCAAGCAGGTCTTCTTGTTCACATGTCTCTGCTCCATGTGCCTCTTCCTCCATGTATCCATCTCCAAGTTTTCTTGCTGCTCAGCTCCACCATTCATTGTTTGTGGCAAATCTGATCTAAGTTGCTGAATTTGTAATGCCTTCTTGTGAAGGAAGTTCAGATATATGTTTTCCTGTATCATGTTTAATACTTTCTGTCTTGATGTCAAAATCTTATATTGCTTTAGCCACTCCAACTTCTTTTGTTTAATGTTTGACATGGTAACTCTTTCCATCCCCTTATCTTTCTGGTTTTTTGCATTTTAAATACAACTATTGTAAACATATAGTTTACATATGTATGTTACTGACAGATGTCTTCTCAACAATAATAGAAACCAGATGACAATGGAGTGACATTCTTACCACATGGAATTAGTCTTCAAAAGTAAAGGTAAAATAAATACCTTTCCAGGAAAACAAAAATGGGGTTTCCAGCAGACCCATATTTTTAAGAAAAACTAAATGTAGAAGAAAGTGACTCCACATGGATCCATGGAAATGCAGAAAGGGAGAAAGGGACGAAGAAAGGGTTAACCAATGAATCATTCCAGGTCAATATTATTTGCACAACACCAATGCATTGTGAGACTTGACATAAACATCAAAATGTAGAGTCACCTGTCAGTCTTATTCCCTTGGTGTTAAGCATGCTTCCCACTCCTTTTAAAAACAGGGTTTGCTTTTTTTATTCATAATCAGCCAGTTTTATTTTATTGTATGTTTTTTGGGTTTTATTTGCACATGGTGTTTACAGTATTTCCTGATTCTGTGACTTGGTATTTTTCTTTAATTTTGGAATTTGTATGATCATTCTCCTTGTAACATGGCATCTTATTTACTGCCTCTTCTCCTTCTGGGATTCAAATTATGTGTTTTAGATTTATTTACTGTGTTTTGTGTGTTTTTTTTATTCCGTATGGTCTATCCTTTTTGTTTTCCTGTTTCCACGTGGATATTTCATTTTCTAATTATATACTTTCCTGTCATTT
Source organism: Talpa occidentalis (assembly GCF_014898055.3). Taxonomy (NCBI): domain Eukaryota; kingdom Metazoa; phylum Chordata; class Mammalia; order Eulipotyphla; family Talpidae; genus Talpa; species Talpa occidentalis. Next base: position 90,534,088 of record NW_023605194.1, on the reverse strand, counting down.
ATCCTGTTTTTTTGCTGTGTCAAATCTGGGCTTTTAAGCCCATTTATTGAATTCTTAATTTCTATTACTGTATTTGTTGGTGCTTGGGTTTGCATTTCACTCATTTAAAAAAATGCAAATTTCAGTTCTCAGATGAAATGCCCCATCTTACCTGTGGCTTATAACTCTAAACATGGCTCATATACATGTCTGGTTTTTAACTTTAGTTTTTCTCTTTTTACTGTTTCCATATGCTTGTCAACTTTCAATCAGATGCTAGGCAGGTTAAATGCAGTAAATCACCTTAATCCATTCAGGGAGTGAGATGATATGTGGCTAGGCTGCAATTTTTGTAAAGTTCAATTTGCAGTTTATCTGCTTCTAAAGTCTGGTTGTCCAAAGGTCCAAACTAAAGCACTACACTGTGAGAGACGGTCACTCTTTCTTGGTAAATCCTAGAGTATAGTATTTGTTCCATTTTTACCTATAAACTCCAGAAAACTCTTCTTTTGTCATCGTTTTTGTTTGTTTATTTAGTTACTTAGTGCATAGCCAACAGCAGCAAGAACTGAACAAATGTCTCCAGGGGGAAAAATGCCAAACGTTTTCCACGTTAGCTCTTCCCCTCTCATTTCCTGGCCTCTTTGAAAGTCCCACATTCTAATACTTGTTTCTCTGGCTCCATGATATTGGTAAACAAGCTGGCTTCTCTGTTTCTCAACAACGGTCTTTGGCCTAAATTCTCAGCCTCTTGTTTTGCACTGATGCTCCTTAGGGGAAACCACCTTAAAGAACAGCAACTGATTTGTCTGAATTCCTTTGACTCCAGATCTTAAATCCCCAAATCTTTCTTGCCTTTGTAATATACCAATGACTGGAAGCAAAAAGAAGTTTGTTTTTCTATTTCATCTGACTTTTCTAGTTCTTTCTGGCTGAAACATCAGTGTGCCACAAGCTACTTTTTCATAACTGAAGGCCATAGTCATTCTTGAGGTTCCCTGAAATTGTGTTGTGTTGTGTGTGTGTGTGTGTTTACAAGTTGGAAATCCAGTATTATTTTCCTTCCTCTTTCTCTTCACCACTGGTTTTCCCTTACACTATTAATTTGCACGGCAGGCAAAAATCAAGTTTCAGAGTTGGCAATTTTAGCTCAGCCCTTGTTGAAAACAGATCTGGGTCCATTGTATCTAGTTAGTCTAGCTGCACAGCCACATGCCACACATCCAAGAGCACTTTTGAATAGGCCGTGGCCACTGCCTGTGGTTTCTGACAAGACTGCTCCCCTCGTTACTCTCCTCGCAGTCTCTATTTTTCCCTGACTCCCACTTTCTGTCCCGCCAGCAGTCAAACTTTTTGGACTCCAGTTTAGTTCTCGAATGGTATTGGATTAGTATTACGCTATTCACAGGGCTCCTCAAATATTCTGAAGCTTGTTAAAAATGCAGGCTTTTAGGTTTTGGCCATCATCTTAAATCACAGTTGGTCTGAGATGAACCCCAATACTTTTCTACTTTTTACAAGTTCCTTAGGTCCTGGGAAACACTTGATGACATCCCGTGCTGGCTCCAACCTCAGGCCTCACACTATGTAGTGGCGACTTCACGGCTCTCGTTTTTGTCTGCCCAGTGCCCTGGGAAGCCACATTACTCACTAAGAGTTTAACTAATGTGGTTTTTTGCCACTTGAAGTGATCCCTGCCCTCTGGGGAAAAATAATCAGAGGATTATAGAGAATTATCTCCCCCTAAGGCTATGAGGACATAGTGCATTTATCCATGTTACGTGGCAGTATGGCCGATTATGTGACATTTTGTCTTTCCTACTCTCTGACTCAAAATATTTAGACTGTAAAGTTAAACTCAGAAACACCTGCCACTGATTGTCTGAACTATTCTTGGGCAATTTGGAAAACCCTTTCTCATCTGATACTCATAGTCTCCCAACATCTTAAGCTATTATTCAGAACATTTCTATTCTTCATTTTATACTTAGGACCAAGAGCTGAGCCAAGAAGACATTTTTGTATTCCCCCGTCTCCTCCCTACCAGTATTGGAGGAATGTCAACATGAAAGAAGAAGGGATATTATTTAGGGTGGCCTGAAGGGTAATAAGTAGGATTAATGGGATGAAATTGAGCAAAGGAAAATTTAAAGCAAACATCAGGAACATTTTCCAAAGATTGAGATCCCAGGGGAGGTTGTGGGAGTTCTGTGACTTGAAGGCGTTCTAACTAGACTGGACCAAATATTTGACTATAATCCCACCTTGGCAGAGAGTAAAACTGCAATGGCTGGAAGATGGAAAAAATGACCTCATAGGTCTTTTCCATCCCTGACTTCTATGAGTCATCCAACGTATGCTGCTGTGCGTCACACATGCGGCCAGACCCAGGTCATTCGCTATACATTTCAGCCACAAAATCCTCAGATACTGACTGTGCCTCAACTAAATGGCTACCTCAGCAGAGGCTGAGAGTGCCCTTGGGATTTCTGGTTAGTTTATGATCAATGCATGATCAGAAAAGAAGGCAGAAATCAGTCACAGAGCAAAGGGGAGTGAGTAAATGAGTCCTTTTTCCTGCCCTCCAGAGGCTCGCTCAAGCCTGCATAGACAGACAGTGATATTTCCCTTGCAGCAGCATCTGTAACTCTACCTCCAGCCTGGCTGCTTGTGGATTGGGCCTGACCCCCACTTGCTGCTGCTCTGGGCCTAAGTGACCTCTTGTGTGGTGGTCACTTTCTTAACACTCCTTCCAATAAGAAACTGTCCCCAGGAGCCCCTGCCAGGACACCTGCCTTCAGGAGCATGGCTTCTGACCATCAGCCCATGCACTTCCAGAATGTTTTCTTCAAACTATTGGCTGCTTCCTGTCTTCAAATACAACTGTGGGAGAACACCCAACACAGATAAAAGTGAACTTCTTTGGTTTCAGCAGGGAGGAGGACCCAGGAACCTCCCAAACTTTCCTTCTTACATATTCCTGCTCCATCCTCTCTTCTTGAGGCTCAAAGTGAAAGGCATAGAAACCACTCCAGACACTGACTGATTCAAAGCACTTACCTTCGAAAGGTGGATAGTTGTAACTGTAAGCCTCAGAGCTGGTGAGACTAAGCATCTACCTTGGGCTGCTGTCACATATTCTCTCCTTCCCTCTTCAGATGGCCCAAACTCCATGCCGCTGATGGCTGGGGTGACTGGAGATGAAAGCGGAATAGGAGGATGGGCTCCAGGTACTAGCCAGGACCTGTGCTTCGTGCCAATTACAGCACCACCACTCTCCCTGCTGCCAAGAAGAAATGACCTCACTATCTGTAGCCTCTCTGAATTTCTCCTCTCTTGCTTTTGGTGTTTGCAACTTCAAGTGACATGGTTTTGCTAGACAGGCATGAAGCATGGAGTAAAGGCGGCTAAGATGAACCTCAGCCCTGTGGCTTGAGAAAGTTAAGAGACAGTCTGTTCATTCTCCTAAGGGAGCCGTTAAACTAATCTTTTGAACTGCACTTGGCCTGCATGTATTAATTCTCGATCTTCTGGTTTTCAAAGCACCCTTAGTAAAAATATTAAGTCCTGCTCCTTGGGAGAGAAGTAAATGGATTTGAACCATGCCTCTCTGACAGCGCAGGCTGGACTTTAAATCCCACACTGCACTTGCTATTATTTAACCTGATGTCTGCACAGCCATGGACTTTTTAATTTTGCATTTCTGGTGTAGAAATTCCGCATTTGTACTCTGTGGAAGGTGTCTTTGGTGCAACCGAGGGAAGACTATTGTTGAATTCAAGTTTGTTTCTCAACTTGGTTCATTCTGTTTTTTTTTTTTTTTTTTTTTAAATAGAGGCATGTTTTATTTATTTATTTGTTTGTTTGTTTTGTTTATACATGCACTGGGTACAGTCAGAAGCGCGGGAGGGTGAGAGAATTCACCAGAGCCAGAGCGGGGAGCAGAGCAGGCAGAAGGACCAAAGTACACTGCTGAGGGGAGCAGCGGGCAGCAGGAGAGGCCTGCGCGCCATGTGGGACCCTCCTCCAGTGGCCGGGGAGCAGCCAGGGATCGAACCGGTGCCGCAGAGGCCGCGGGCAGCTTCGCAACCCAGCGCTCAACCACTGCGCCACCGGGGAGGCCCGGTTCATTCTGTTTTAAACAGGATGAGTGGCAGGGGTTAGTTACAGGGTTAAGCCAGCTGTCTTTTGTCCACTGGTTAGCCTTCTTTGCCTTGGTTGGCCCTTCCATTAACCAGATAAGACCCCCCATTAACCAGATATTGTGTTTCATTAACCAGAGACAAACTCCCCCCATTAATCAGAAGTAAGGTCTTTGTATAACCAGATAAAGCTTCACCCACTAATCAGAGATAAAGTCTCTGTGTAACCAGATAAAAATTGCCCTACGAATCAGAGATAAGTGTTGTCCATCACTAGAACCCAAGACTGTTCACTTATTTTGGTTCCTTCAGGAGTTTCTTAGATTCATAAAACAGAAGCTTTGGCTCAGGAGCAAGTTAGAAAACCTGGACATCTCTGCAGCCTAATGGGTGGGGAGTCTGGTTCCTAGACTTTGAACTAGAAGGACCGACCACCAGCACCTTGGTTTCCTGGCTTCCAGCCTCTGGTCCTGATGGAGAAAAAAGAAAACCCAATAAGTAAGTCCTGTGGCTGGTCCCAGTCACACTGCTTAAGGAGTTGGGAGTGACTGAAAGTTGGACTTCAAAGACCATGCCTTCTGGTTTACTCTATATTACTCACAGAAAAGCAGGGCAAAGGGTGAGGGCAAGAGTTTGAGCAAAATGTGGCAACTTTTACAGAAAAGTTTGTAAGAAATTTCCTCTGAGGGCAGTCTTTTATGAGCCAGTCCTCGAAGGGCCTTGTGTGAGCACGTCAGAGACGTATGCATTACACACATTTAAAATCCATATGGGCTGAAGAATGGAGATGGGGGAAAGATTTTGGCAAACACATTTGCTTTTTTATAATATGTGTGTGTGTCTATAGATGTATATATATTATCAAATTTAAAACATTTGAAAAGCAATCCCAGGCACTTCAGCCTAAACCACAGAGCAGTTCATCCATCCCCACTAATAAGTTCCAATCCTTGTGTTGTGTGGTCTTTCCATTCTATGGGTTAGGACCCCACTAAGTCTGTTATGCTTCAGCATGAATCCTGCCTATTTTATATATTTTTAAGATCGGTATAGAGACTAACTTTCACTCTCCCATATTGGAACCCAAGTCCCCAGAGTCAACGTTTAGCCAAATGGCTTCATTGTATTTTCAAGTGTTTAAGTCCACTTATAAATAAATTGGGCTATATGCAGGCTTTTGTAATGCACATCATGAAAAATGAACAGTCAGCTTAAAATAGATTTTCTTTTACTGCCAAGTGCATTCTGTGAAAAATGTGCTCCATCTGGCAGGACAGACCTGTGGTCTCATGGAAGGAGTACAGATAAGGGAGCAGCACTTTGTGTAGAGAGGACACGCTCAGACCCTGATGCTTATCTCTCAGGGATGCCAGGATCCTTGGAGAAGTCCTTCACCTCCTCCTGACATATACAAATACTTTTCTTCCTTCAAACAATGGCAGCTGACACTCCTGGAATGGATGACACTTCTGCCTCAATTCTCTGTCCTACCTGGATTGCCCCAGACCAGGGCTGTTGGCAAAAGCCCTGCATCCCCACCTGCATCATTTCTCCATCGCTGACATTCTGGGTGCTTGGGTTTTTCTTCACCCTGGCAAAGCTGATCTCAAAACCAGTTCCTTGTGCTGCTTTTATTCATTTATATTTTAACTGTTTCATAAGCTGCCCTTAAGCGTGTGTTCTGTTATGAGTTATCGATACTTGGGGATCATCTACTTTGGGAGGACGCATCTGAATCTTGGGGCTGTGTGTCCCCGTAAATTGGGAACAGACTCCTACATTCCTGGGGATCAGAGCTTTCATTTGCACCCTTGTGACTTTGCTCATTTGCTGTTTAGTCTCGCATGTCCTCTGCTCTTTCTCATGAATTCATACCCACTTTCTCGAGGTCCACTACAATGTCCAGTTTCTGAAGCTGGCATCCCTGACCCCATCCTAATGCAATAATCCCACTTTCATTTTCTTAAGTCTTCTGCCCATTGGTTCTCCTCTTTCCTTACTTCATATTTAACAAACACCTATTTGTGAAAGTTGCTGGTAGATGACACCAAATAGAACATGGTTGTTGATCTGAGTCCTACAAACTGGTGTTGGGCCCTCCTTGAAATTTCTTAGCTTCCTTTCTGGGAACACTTTCTAGGAGTACTATCGATCTCTTTTGATTACTATTCCAATTACAACTGCTAATTAATTCTCTCATTCCTGCCAAACTGTTAACTGATAACTAACTAGTTAGAGCTTTGATAATTATCTGAGCATTTGCATTTTATGGAGAATCTTCAAATAAACCAGAATGACCTTGAATCAGTGACCTTAGCCACCCTGTCCATATGCCATGTTGCTGTCACCAAATTAGGTCCTATTTATGACCAAAGTCCAGCAGCCACTTTCCAATCCTTGCTTCATACCATCCAATCTGTACTTGTATCCTCCTGGGAGGCTGATGTGGTGGGTGCAAGTTCTAGTTTTATTTTATTAAATTAATTTAAATTTAATTTAAGAGACTGACAGAACTGACTTTATATTCTGATTGCAAATTCAGGTTTTAGAGCATACTATCTCTGTGATTTTAAATCTCCCCAAGTCTCAGTTTCCTCATCAGCAGAATGGGGATAATAATGAGTACTCTGTGCTATTGGGGTTCTTAAGAAAATTACTTGAAATAATGCTCATCAAGTATTTATTTAGTCCAGAGCCTGGTAAGAAAAATGAATTTCAGTTTTATTATCATTTTTGTTCAAGATCTAGTTTCCAGGATTGTATCAGTCCCATAAAAAAGATAATTTCCATAATTTTACAGTTCAAAATAGAAAATAATTATAAAAAAAATGAAAGTACACAACATCTTTGGTAATTGAATACCTGTTAAAATATTTGAGAAGTAGATATCATTTCTAGCACTGCTGACGCTATAGTGAGAAGCTATTTCCAGAGTGGTGGACAAAATTTATGAGACTATTCACTAAATATTATATATTAACAGTAAAATTTTGAAACAGACCAAATTTCCAACTACTGAAGTTATCAATTAAATTGCATTATGTTTACTATACCAGAAGGCTATGTATATTGTTTGATGATTTTGGAAAATAAATAAGTAGAAAAGGAAAAATACTCAAATATAATGATTTATTTATGGGGGGAAGAAGAGAAATAATTTATCAAGTTTATGTTAAAACCTATTTTCTTTTACCTTTCTGTATATTTTCCAAATGTCTACCCAAGCTTTTGATTTTATAAGTAGAATTAGCAAGAAAAAACTCTTTTTTAATGTCTTTAGTGGAAGAGCTCTTTATATGCCCAATAATAATAGCCTTGTCAAAGGGGGATTTACTAATTTTATAAATCAGAAAAGAAAAATGATGTCAAGAAAGAAATGGTTTCAAATTGTCCTAAATCCCAATAAGCTATAATAGCAAAGGAGGTTATAAACATCATTTTGAGGAGCTGAGATTTTGTTAAGTCTGCAGAAGATCCTTGGGTGTGAGGTGAGGCAACTTAAAGCAGTAAGAGGTAGCTATTCTGTGAGGTGGGTTGAGATGGACTCATGTGCTCTAATCATCAGAAGGCTTATGGTTGGATTGATCACCTGTTAGGGAGCTAGAAAAAAAGCTGACAAAAATTGTATCTGATAAGAAGGAAGGTCACTACATCTTCTTCTTCTTCTTTTTTTTTTTTTAAAGATTTATTTATTTTTATACAAGAAGCGGGGTACAGGCCAGATGTGCAGGAGAGTAAGAGGATTCACCAGAGACAGAGAGGGCAACAGAACTGGCATACTGACGAAATACACTGCTGAGGGGAGCAGCGGGTGAGACAGGAGAGGTCTGCTTTGCCATATGGGATTCTTGCCAGCCGGCCAGGATCCAACTGGTGCTACAGAGGCTGCGGACAGCTTCACAATGCGGCACTCAACTGCCTGCACCACCAGGGAGGCCCACTGCATCTTCTTGTGGAAAAGAAAGCAGATCTATGAGTTTTGTGAATAGTGGAGAGGGGGTTTATGGTTTCTTCTCACAGGAGAAGCTAGTAGAGCTTGGTGGAGTGTGATTTTGGATGGCTCTTGAACAAATAATGACTTGTTCTTATAGGACCAGTGCACTGGGGGAGCAGGTAGGAGGTGATTTTTCTCTTGAGTACTCAGGTAAGCCCAAATGTACTCCTGCCCAGAGCAGTGGAAAAGAAAAACCATTGCAAAGAGGGAGTTGCCAGTGCCTGGTGATTGTTTGAAGGCAGGATCAAAATAGAAGTCAAGTCAATTTCTGAGTCAGAGTGTAGCACGAAAATCATAGAATGATTTTCAGTGTATCAATTGAAATAAACTTCTCAATGATAGATAGAGTTGATTAAACGATGAAAGTGAGGATCAGAACCTGGGAAGCAGCGTGAGAATTTTACTCTGTGAGAACTGTTCTAACCTTCACAAGAATTTAGTTTATATATTGATAGCTAAGAACGGAGTTCTGGACATCAAAAATGCAGTTATTCTGTACTGGGACATCTGCTTTTATCTATAGATTTAGATGATTTCCTAAGTGATCTTAATTTAAAGATATGCTGATGCTAGCTACTGCAGAGGAGGGCAAATCCTGGGGTTTAATCATTTCCCTGTTTCTAAATAATGAATTGTATGGGCTATTATACTATTGTTTAAATCTTGTTCATTGGTGGGGATTGAAAAGCTGGTTTGCCCACAAGCAGCATATTACTGGCAAAGCTGCTTCACAGAACAAGACAGAACCTGTTCTGACTTTAGACTTACATAGATGACTTTGTTCTCTTGCTTACTTGGTGGGAGGGAGGGGAGAGGGCACTGTTTCCAGAACATTTATACAAATATATTTATAAGTGGGATGACCTGGAGGGTGAGATACAGTCATGAGTGGGATTTAGAGGAAAGATCAAGAGCTTGGTTTCTGATGCAGTGGCTGAATCAATGACTAGTGAGTTAGTGAAATACCCAGAAGGTGGATGAGCACATGGAGAATGGTTAGGAATGGGGATGAATATGTGAAGCCCTCAGAATGCAAATTGAGAATGTGAGTGTCTGCGAATGAAGCCTCATTCATGTCATTTATGGTTGATAAAGGAACAGATCTCCTTTTATAATGACATATGAATTCCATCTCACAAGTGATGTTGGATGCAGCACAACTTCTTCTTGGGTGGTTAAAACCACTGACTTGGCATTGGACATTTATAATCTGACCTATGATGGTTTATCATATCTAGGGAATTAGCTTCATGTAATAAGGAAGGTTTTTTATTACATATAAAAGCAAAAGTCACTAAATCCTGTCATTGAGGGGTATTGTTATGAAACTAATATATTCTGGTGTGGAAGAAACTCCTTTCATCAAAATCTTCAATAAGACATCTGTTTAGGTCCTTTCTTACTCCTAGTTCCCCAGATCTGAGTAAGAAAGAAGTGATGCTGAAACCAAATGGATGACTCAACAATTTGAGTGCTAGAGTCACACCATGGAAGTGTAGGTCTCCCTAGGATGTCAGGCCTTTCTAACATGTGCCACTTGGGGCATGTGGGAAATATGGAGCTGAGGTCAGTGGAGGCCCTGCGGCCTCAGGAGAAACTTTCACTACTCCCTGCACCATCCAGAAGAATGAAAATTAAGGATATTACTCAGAATTAGGGATTTGACCAGCAATATCCTTTCTATCAGAGAAACCTACCCATACGGCAGGGCAAACATCTAATTACAGGGCCTCCCTGGTGGCGCGGGCAATTGAGAGCCGCGCTGTGAAGCTGTCTGCAGCCTCTGCAGCATGGGTTCAATCCCGGCCGGCTGGCGAGTGTCCCACATGGTGTGGCAGACCTCTCCTGTCTCGCCCGCTGCTCCCCTCAGCAGTGTATTTCGTCAGTCTGCCTGTTCTGTTCCCTGCTCTGTCTCTGGTGAATCCTCTCACCCTCCCGCGCATCTGGCCTGTACTCCGGCTCTTGTGTAAATAAATAAATAAATCTTTAAAAGAAAAGATTGATGAGCTATTTTTTTTTAAAGACTATTTATTTATACAAGCACTGGGTACAGGCCAGAGGCACGGGAGGGTGAGACAATTCACCAGAGCCAGAGTGGGGAACAGAACAGGAAGACTGACGAAATACACTGCTGAGGGGAGCAGCAGGCAAGACAAGAGAGGTCTGTGCGCCATGTGGGACCCTCACCAGCTGGTCGGGGATCGAACTGGTGCTGCAGAGGCTGCAGGCAGCTTTGCAGCCCAGCGCTCAACCACTGAGCCACAAGGGGAAGCCCCTGATGAGCATTTTTAAAGGATGCATATTTCCTCAACTTTATGTCTTTATGTATATAAATGCATACCTATGCGCGTGCACACACACACACACACACATTACCTGTGAACAATGAGATACTGTTGCCTGGTATTGGCTGCTACTTTCTGTCACTGATCAGAGAGGTATAAAATGTGAAGGTCATCATCAAATTAGCCTAACTTCAAATCAATCAATAAAGTAAAGCTCAAAAATTTGTATTTTCCAATTGTGTAATATCAGAGTTTTCCATTGAAATGCCATCTAGTTCCGTAATGCACCTCTATCTTGGATTGAGCAGAGTCCTATCATTTTATAATCCTACCCAGGATCAATGCTTAGAAAGCATTACCTTTACTAACCCTTATGGACTAGTTGCATCTTCCCCAAATTCATATGTTGAAGTCCTAATCCCCAGCAACTCTGAGTATGACATTATTTGGAGATAAGATTTTTACAGAAGTGATCAAGTTAAAATGAGATCCTTAAAAGGGAACCTAATCCAATATGACTGTGACCTTAGAGGAAAAAAAGAAATTTAGGGATAGACACACACAAGGGGAATATGCCATGTGAAGATAAAGATATGTTGGGTGATGATTCCATAATCCAAGGAACACCAAAGACTACAGCAAACCACCCAAAGCTAAGGAAGAGCATGGCACAGATTGTCCCTAACGAACTCAGGAGGAACCAACCACACTGAGGCTGATGTGACTTCAGAACTGGGACAACACATTTCTGTTGTGTAAGCCTGTCACCTGATTTAGATACTTTGCTATGCAGTGCTAGGAAACCAGCACACTCAGATCCACTTCTATTTACAAATTTGCTGAACAAACCAAGAGCAGCCTTTGAAGAACAAGTAGATGTTTATTAAGTAAAGTTATATTGTATAGATATTCAAAAGCCAGTTATGTAAAAAAAAGAATCCATTACTAGAGATATTATTCTTATTCACCAGCTGGCAGTTACATTATTTGGAATATTTTGGTTAGAACAGATTTCTTCTTCAACAGAATTCCAGCAAAGTAGTGTGAGTATGGGCTGTGAGCCAGGACATAGAAAGGGCTGCGTGATGGAGAGCAGAAGCTTAAAATGGATTTAAATTAAAGTTACCTCCATTTTTATTTAGCTTTTAAATGTGATAATGAAGTGAAAACATCCAGTTCCATGCCTGAAACATAGTGAATGCTCAACAAATGGGAAAACTTTGAAGCTTAGATAGAATCCCCCAATTTGATTTTTAAAAAGCTGTTGCATAAACTGTGCTGTGATCAATAATGGCTACTAGCACAGCCCCAGAGCACCTTCCGTCAGAACACCGAACCGCCCTGTGTATATTCTCACCCTGCTCCACGAACACAGCACACAATCTACAAAATTGGGCTTTCTGGAGTTGCTCCGCAGTAGCAGGTATTGCTAAGGATGGGTTAACTCAAGATGCTAGACCCTCCTTGGTGATTCTCTTGCACGCTTTGCATTATTTGCATTACAATTGCTAACACAGCTCATGTAATTGTGCTGTGTGTATTTTTCCCTACCAGACCAGAAGCCCCTCGAGGCAACTTCAGTCTCTTTCTTCTTTATTACTTGAGACTCAGCACAGTGTCTGTCATACAGAGGCTTTCAGGACATGTGGCAATCATGTTTACATGTTGAGAAAAACAAAGTCACGCTCTCAAAAACTTGCAGGATGAAAATGATATCACATAACATTTTAGCTGGTTTACTTTTCTGCTCCAGAGCTGTTTTAGGATAGTGTCATGTAAACATTTTCAAACTTGAAAAACTGCAAGAGCTTTTACATAGAGTGTCTTAAAAATATGTTTTAAATCTTATTTATTTTTTACAACAACCCCCAAAGTTGGGGAGGATAATGTCATTCTCTTGAAAAATAAGAAAACTGATCCAGAGGAGAAAAGCAACTTGCCTATACAGATACTTATAAACCAAATCAGGTTCCAGATATGGACCCCAATTCAGCACCCCTGTTTGGGCCACAGTAGTGTTTCCTACTGCTGTCCCACAGTGAAATTTATCACACAATTGATACTATTTACCGCATAATTTTCTAATGCAGTCACGGAGACCACTGAAAACTCTGGATCCCCTGAAGCCCATTCAAAATGATTTTAGTGTCTATACAAAGATTTAAACTGAAAATGAAAACATATTGTAGGAGATACTTCTAAGGACAACATACAATGAAATTAGAGTAAGCTGCACATCAGAATAAGTTGTATGCTAAATATCCTTGTAATAGACTTTTCCCTCTGAAATAGATCAGAAATGGTGAGACCCAGGTCAGTCAGTTTGACTTATATACCCACATCCTATTCCCCTCAATGTGTAAGGTAACTCTATAGACCTTGTAAGCTTTGTAAAACTGGTTCAGCTCAGAGACCCTCTGCTCTTGTGGAGCCCACAAAGAGGTCACCTTTCAGCCCTGGGGTACCTGGCACTGCAACCTGCATAGTAACAACTGTCCAAGGCTGGTTTCTTCCTGGCACTGAAGTGAAGGGAAAGAGGTGTGTGTTATCATTGCGTAAAATGAGCACTTAACTGTAACTATATATATCATAGGTGGGTGTGTACATTTTTCCCTTATATTCATAAACAAAACATGAGGGAAAGTGAGCACTTACATAGGCATCTATATCTTGTGTCCATCTCTATACACATAGTGGATGTGGAAGGAAGAGGGCCCCGCTTTTTGGTATTTGTGCTATGCAGATGTGGGACTGACTCAAGGACTATAATCTGAGATTGTATGTAAGGCATAAATTTATTAATCCTAAAAGGCTTGGCTGTCACCAAACTTTCCCAAGTGTCTTGTTATGGTAATGATGCTGTTACTTCAACAGAGTCTCACCTAGCCAATTTTTATGGGTTACTTACATGTGCTTTAGATTCATTGAGTTATTTAATATAAAAATCACTCTTTGAAGTTAATACCATCATTGATGGATTTTTAAAAGAGAGGGAAAAAGGCAGATTTGAACTCAGGGACACTGCCTTCAGAATGTGTATGCTAGGGCCTCCCTGGTGGCTCAAGGGGTTAAGCATCGTACTATGAAGCAATCCGCAACCTCTACAGCACGAGTTCGATCCCCGGCCAGCCAGGGAGAAACCCACATGGCGCAGCAGACCTCTCCTGACTCGCCTGCTGCTCCCCTCAGCTGTGTACTTCAGTCAATCTGCTTGTTCTCTTCCCCACTGTCTCTGGTGGATCATCTCACTCTCCCCCACCCCCCCGCATCTCTGGCCTGTACTCCAGCTCTTCTATGCATAAATAAATAAATCTTTAAAAAAAAAAAAAAGAATGTGTATGCTAAACTATAGTGTTCTGCATCGGCTGTGGATTCTGAGGCAGAGAACTCACTATGTCCTTAACTTGTACTGCCCAATTGTGGATTAGATTTTTAGTTTAGCTATCAAAAAGTGCTCTGGACAAATGACAATTCAGATGAGAATATTTCAGTAGGTGAAGCAAAATTTAAAATTTTTTTAAAAAGACATTTATTTATTTATACAAGCACTGGGTACAGTCAGAAGCGTGGGTGGGTGAGGGAATTCACCGGAGCCAGAGCAGGGAACAGAACAGGCAGACAAACGAAATACACTGCTGAGGGGAGACTCGCAGGTCGGGGATTGAACCGGCAGAGGCTGAGGGCAGCTTTGCAGCCCAACTGCTGAGGCTGCGGGCAGCTTTGCAGCCCAACTGCTGAGCCACCAGGGAGGCCCAAAATTTAAAATATTTTGAGGACTAAGTACTTGCAAATTAGAGGGAATTTTAAATAGGAGAATAAACATATGAGAGTATAATTTATTTTAAAATACTGGGGCCTCCCTGGTGGTGCAAGGAGTTAAGCACAGCACTATGAAGCTATCTGCAGCCTCCGTAGCACGAGTTCGATCCCTAGCTAGGGAGATACCCACATGGTGCAGCAGACCTCTCCTGTTTCGCCCGCTACTCCCTTCAGCAGTGTATTTCAGTAGATGCAACTGTTCTGCTCCTCACTCTGTCTCAGGTGTATCCTCTCACCCCCCACACCTCTGACCTACAACTCAGTTCTTGTATGCATGGATAAATAAATTTAAAAAAAATACCTACTGTACATCTTTGATGAGGTAGATGCCATATTGTCCACTATGGTGGAGATAAAAAGAGCAGAGAAAAAAGGCAGGTAAATAGACACAGCATAAACTGAGCCAGATGAAAAGGATGAAATAAAAATAATAGTTGTCAAGTGAACATATTTCTGAGCAGGAGACCCTGGGAGATCTGACATCTGAGCTGGGTGCAGGATGAAAAGGGAGAGTGTGCGAGATGGAGGTGCTGGAGATGGACATTCTAGGAGAGTGAACTCCACGTTCAAAGGACAGAGGTTTCTGAGAAGATCTGAACTGTGGGAGAGGCACAGAGTGAATGGAGGATAGGCACATGGGAAGGGATGACAGAAACAGTGTAGGAGAGAGCCTTGCTTCAGCTTGTGGAGGGCTGTATAAGTCACACAAAAAAATTGGATTTTGTCCTTCCACTCAGTGGTTCTTATTTGGGGGTGATTTTTCCATCTAGAAGATATTTGGATATATCTGGAGAACTCTGGAGTTATTTATAGCAGAGAAGGAAAAATTGGCAACTGGTGGATTTAGACCAAGAATGCTGCTAAACATACTTCAGTAAACAAGAGACAGTAGTTATCTGGTCCAAATGTGAGTAATCATATTGTTGAGAAATATCACTGTACATGGTGGGCAGGAGTTTTAAATTAAGAGTCATAATTTCTGGACATACTGATATTCATGTTGCCCGTGGAGCATCAAGGTAGGAACTTGCACAACTTAGGGTAGGTGGTGGAACTAGAGATAAATATTTGGGATTTATTAGTTTATAGGTACTGGTTGAAGTCATTGCAGAACCCGTGAGAATGCTCCAAGAGAGCATGTTGAACTAGAAGAGAAAGAGACCAGGGGAAACACAGCTTGGAGATTCCTTAAGGGACACTCCAGACGTGAGAAGTATGTTGAAAATCCTTTCCCTTCTTTTCCTCCATTTTTTTCTTTCTTCCCCTTCTTCTTCCCTCCCCCTTCTTGTCTCCTTCTTGCTCAGTCCCTGTCCACTTCACTCCCTTCCCCTCTGCCTATTTCCAGTGCTGTGCTCCTTCTTATTCCTTCTTCTTGCAGTCACAGCAGTAAAGCTAGTGTTTGGCTTAAACGAACCCCTGTCACTAAGCCCCCAGGTGGATGTGCCTCTTGGAAGATGTGTTGCATGAGAGACTAGGGCTTCTCTGTCAGTTTGGCGGACAAGGGGGAGTGGAGGGCCCAGAAGTCTTGGGTCTGGGATCTAAGGGGACTGACAGGATTGGGAGAATTTTTTCAGCAAGCATCACAGACTCAATTAGGGGTAAGGAATTTTAAAGACAAAAATTTTGCTTCTTCCAGGCATATTTCTGGCTATCTTCTTTATTCCATTCATTCTCTGTTTATATCTCAGTTACAGAATTCTTTCCTCAAACTCATTATTGGCAGGTGTATTTTACCTAATGCATGAAATTGATGCCCTATAATTAAAAAAAAAACCAACATAAAAACATCATACTGAGTTAGCGTGGCACAGTGTGGACATTCTTGAAATTTCACAAAGGTTTATTTAAGCTGAAGGTTACTATTCTGTGATGCTTGGTTGGGGATTCTGCTGTGTGTGATTCTGCTATTTTCTAGTCACTTCTGCTTCCAAGGTCAATGACCTCCTTTTTGGGGCCTCCTGATGCCCTCCGGGGTGATGCTCGCTGCTGAGATTGGCATTTACTCTGACTCTATCACTATGATAATAAGTGAATGTTTACTTCAAAGATCAAATTTATGGACCAAAGCACCAGTTCCCTTTGTGGTAGAAGCCAGCATTAGCTTACCTTCCCCACAGGGCTGAGCAAATCTCCAATTTATCTGCTACTAGGTAGAACTTGAGAGAGGATTTCCAGGGATGAATTACTACTATTTAGCAATTCCTTCCTCTTCCAACCACTGGAAAAAATAAAAAGCAAGTTACTAAGTGACAAACTCAAATATGTTTTAGGAGGACAGTTCTTCCTAAGAATATTTAACAAAACAAAGGACCGCCTTCCTCCTCACAAAACAGCTTTTAGAAATGTGTTGTCAGAAACTTCTTACTTTGAATAACTTTACTTTCTAGACTCTTTGTAATCCACATTACTGCCAGTATTTGGAATGAATGTTGCCTGACTGATTCCACTTTCCTACCTCCTCTGAATTTATTTGCTATGTAGACACAGTTTCAGGGAGACCTGTCTCACTAGGTAACACAGAGGAAACTTCAGATGTTGTGGAGCTCCCTCCCATCCTTACCCAAATACTCTAGTGGAATTTTGGAAAGTGCTGACGACCTTGTATAAATGTACCACACCCCTAATTCTCTTTTTTTTCCATTCTGTGGGCTGTACTTTCTTTCTGATCCTGTTCTCCATCAAAGCAAACTAGACAACTCCAGGTAGTTCCCTTAAGTATTTTAGCAGCTGGACTGCAGGACCTACACCAGATCAGGGAGGCAAAATCACCTTTGCTATGCGCTCAGAAGCCGCTGATTCTGATTAGTCTGAGGAAAAGTTCAAATGATTTCCAGCTGAAGCAAGCTTCATCCCCATCCAAAGGCTTGAGTGGGAGAAAGCTTCCTGTCCCACTACCTTCTGACCAAGTCTTGTTTGGAGGGAATAGTAACAGGAGGATCCGCTCTTCTTTTCAACCACCAGAGAGGGAATTCAGATACTTAAATTCTCTAGAGTCTTTCCAACACTAGACAGATGCATCTTCTGTCACTGTAATAAAAATAGAATTGGGAACGCTGGTGTTAACAGGACATCACATAATTTTTCCTCTCTGATGAGTGGCCAATACTTTGAAAATAGTTTCCATGCTTTTAATAAAAGAGCTTCTATCAGTTGACATTTTGTTTAGTTTGCTTTTATTTTATTTTATTTTAAATCAATTGATTTTTATTGATTTATTGGTTTCAACACTGTAGGGTAAGTGAATTGGTCAGGCTTTTTTTGCCACTAGCCTCTGTGGCTATCACCTATGGCCTTGACTATGTTGCCGCAGAAGGCGCAGGGAGCGTGGGTGTGGGGCACATGTGCCTGATAGTGGACACCTGGCATGTGGGTGTGCACACATGTGTAAGTGTGCATACCTGAGCCTAGAGGCCAAGTATATGAGGGCAGCATCACACAGGAGGATGGCTATGAAAGGACGAGGGACAAGAACAGGAGAGAACATGCGAGAATGCCAGAGAGAGAGCCCAGGGACAGGAAAAAGCATATAGAGATTCACTGGGGGTTGGACTCTTGCCAGCCTCCTGGCCTCCCAGCCCCCCTGCTCTGGTTTCCCCACAACAAACACTGTATATGAGTTAAGTGTACAGGTTCACACCTCTTCAGATATTTTCTTTTTCTTTTTTTTTTTTTTTGGCCATACCACACCCACCACCAAAGCCCATAATTCTTCAATATTTTGGCTGAAGAATTACAGACCCTCAGGGTACAAATTCATTGCTCTTGATTAAGAAAGCCTCTCACCTGCCCACTTCCCAATTCTGCTGCTTTGGGGGTTCTGTATTCCCTCTTGAAGCTAAGTCTGGCAATTTTCTTTCACAAGTTTGCCTGCTAGATACTGGAGAGTCACCCTAGGCACGTTCTTTTTGATGGACTCTCATAAGTCCCTTTGGGATTATTAGGTAGTCAAGATCAAGGTAGCTGAGGTAATGGGTAGATGCTGATGACAGGATACAGGTCCTGGGAATGGATAACAGACTGAGTTTAACTGACGACCATCCCAGAAGTGTCAGTGTACTGTGGCAGAAATCAGCATATAGATGACTGGAATCGCTACCTGGGATCCCTAGAAACCCTCAGACATTTTAGTTTGCTTTCAGACAGTGTCCTATTTACCCTTAATAGATCTCTTTGATTAAAAAAAAAGAAAAAAAACACACAACTATGTAGGGACAAAACTCTTAAATTGGCTGCATTTTTCTAATCCATCTTATTGTCTCTAATAGTATTATATGCTCAATACAGTCTTTTTGTTAGAAGTTTTTACTGAATAGTGTATAACATTATATTGGTTTCAGGTGTACCACATTAAAGCTCATAATCTGTATAATCTGTCATGATCTTCTCAAAAAGTCTAGTTAATACAAGTGAACACCTTTGCCCATTTCATCTAGTTCACAGTGCCTTTCCCTTCTGATAACCATAAATCCGTTCTCTGTATATTAGAGATGGTTTTGTTCAGTTTGGATTGCTTACTCATTTTGTTTCTGTATATTCCGCACAGGAGTGAAATCACACACTTTGTCTTTTTTGTCGGATATATTTCACTTACAACAATACCCTCAGGTCCATCTGTAAACTGGTGAAGCTGCTATGGAAATCTGTATGAAGTTTCCTCAAAAAGTTAAGAGTAGAAATAGCATATGATCCAGCTATGCCACTGCAGGGTATTTATCTGAGGACTACAAAAACACTACTTCAAAAAGACACGTGTACCCTTCTGTTCACTGCAGCATTATTTTTGATGCATTCTTGAATGGACAAAGTGCATTTTGGAAGAAATCTGTCTTCTCTGTTGGGTGCCAAGTTTGCCTTGGTTTAGCATGATAAAGCTGACTATAAGTTATATGTGTTATAACTTAAGTATGCAGCCTTTGCAAATGAAACCCACAATGAGAATAAAACCATAGAATAACAGATATGAGTGACATTTAGAAGACTATTCCAACCCTATTACTTCCCTGGTACAGACACTGTGTCTCAGAGAAATGAGTAGATTAATAATTATCTCTGAGGAAATTAGTAGTGAAGGGGATCATAATATGTCACCCCTCAGACATGTCTCTTTGGCGTGTGGATTATTCTGAGCTGAAGGCAATTGAGAATCAATTCATGTACAAAGAAGTCTTCTTGGAGTGCCCCTTATCTGACTTAAAGCAGGAACTTCTGAGAAACGAGGATTGCCATTCATCTTTTCTCCAGAGGATATTTATGGCCATGAAGAAGATGGAGATTGAGCACCAAGATGAGTCTGCACAAACAAATCTTATTAAAATAACTCTTATTTCCCATTCGCTTCTCCATATATTTATCTTTCCACAATGGATCACCCCTGGGACCTCAAGAACTCTCTTACCTTTGGCAAGTCACTTCTGCACCATTTCTGCCACCCTTTATTGCAATGGTATATAAACTTCCAGGCCTATCTGCTTCTGTGGGTTTTGCTTCTTTTGTTGTGACACATGCAAATACTGAAATCAATAAAGAAGCACATACCTTTTCTCCTGTTATTTTCTCTCTTGTCAGCTTAACTCATAGGACCCAGAAAAAGAATCCAAGAAAGTGGAAGAAAAGTTTGTTTCCTTTCTTATAAAGTTAAAATTAAGACTCCTGGTCTTTTGATACCTTGTTTGGTACTCAAAGAAAATGAAAAAACAAAGTCATATTCTTTTTTTTTTTTTTTAAAAGATTCATTTATTTATGCATACAAGAGCTAGGGTACAGGTCAGAGAAGCGGGGGGGGGGGGGGAGGGGTGAGTGGACTCACCAGAGACAGAGCGGGGAACAGAACAGGCAGACTGACCGAAATACACTGCTGAGGGGAGCAGAGGGTGAGACAGGAGAGGTCTGCTTCGCCATGTGGGTTTTTATCTCTGGCCATCTGGGGAACAAACTCATGCTGCAGAGGATGCAGATAGCTTCATAGTGTGGTGCTTAACCCTTTGTGCCACCAGGGAAGCCCTACAAAGTCATATCCTATTTAAGAAAGATTCTTCATAGATTTAGAGACTTGTTCATTATATTATAGTTTTTTTTTTTTTTTTTTTATTTCTCTGGTTCTTGTTGAGCAAGTTTGGGGGAAGGAAGAGAATGAATTAAAATTGGGTCTACTTGGAAATACTGAGCATACTATCAATATTTCTTTGAATTCACAGGGAAATTTTCATATAATGATCAACTCATAAAAAAAAAAAAGCTGGTTTCCCAAGCCTACCACCACCATCAGCTGACAAGCATTTATTCAAATGAGTATCTGATAATGCATAAAATCTCAGATTTTGGAGTACGATGGACTTGGGTTAATCCAGTGATTTATTACATAAATCTTGGTTGTGAGAACTTTGACAATATTATTTTTACTGTGTATTGACCCAGCAGACAAATTGCCTGAGGGTCCTGAAATCTCAATCTGATACTTATCTTAGTTCTTTGAAATACTGCACAATTTCTGCAATTTCATTTAAGGATTGTGGAAAATTCAAAAACGATTGGGTAGAGTGAGCCACCATGTGTGGTTTTCTGCTTTCCTCAATGAATCCAGCCTATATTTTCAAAAGCACTGCGTTTTTCATAACCAGAGCAAGAAGCTGATGGAATCCTTTTGGTACTGTGCAGCAGAAGGGAACCAATTCCTTGCAAGCCTACATTGCTTATTTATGTGTTGAGTTTAATGCTAAAAGGTGCCATTAAAGGTGAAGACCACATCTAGAGTGAAAGCAGTTAAAATCTTAAACATCCCTAATGACTGCTTTTTAAGTCATTGCTACTCTTTACAAAAACAAACCAGGGCTAGATTAAGTGCGGGGCACTCACATTACAAATGATACCAGTCATCTGGATTTCTCATTATGGAGCTTCTGCCAAGTTCAGATTCTTTGCCAAGGATGATTTAACCATTCAGAGTGTCAAACTGACCTTGTACTTGGGGGTGGGGGTGGGGGCAAAAACCTAATTGCCTGAGCATTATTTTCTTGACTGTTGAAATAGTGAGGACAGGAACCCCTAAGTTTGAGTAACTTTCTTCACCACTGCAGTTAAAATCAACACCCTACATTATTGTCCTATTGAAACTGGATGTGCTGGAGGCTTCATTAGCCTTCACATATTAAATGCAACAAATTCGTTTAAGAAAGGTTGCAGCAGACAATGGGAGAAAATGGAGATAAATGGATTAGAGCTCCAGAGATGGGAAAATTAAATATGATGATTGCTTAATGTATTTGGGTGTCTGTGTATGTGTATTTTTTTAAGACCCTGAAAAATAGCAGGCTTCCGGTAGGCCTATGTAACAGGAATTGAAATATTGTCTGAGATGTGAGTCCACAATTCTGAATTCATTAAGAAAATAAAGTCATAAGTCTTTCTAAACACAAGCAAGCACAAATAACTAGTCTAAAATGTTTCCTTGTTGCTTTGCTATTAGAATGGTATATATCATTACTGTAGTGGTAAATGAACCAAATTTTGCACAATCCATAAAGTATTGAGAAGAGCTACCTAACCACAGTTTATTAAGTAAGTCTCCCTCTTTCAAACTGAATAGAATTGCATGTCATGGTTATGGCTAAAGGCCTCTTCAACTGTTCTGGGAGTAGTTTGTTACTTGTAGATCTAGAGACTGACTGTTTATGTGTAAAGGCGAGTCAGTCTTAGTCTTGCTAAACCCCAAAGCAGGCCCCTGAAGTCATCTTCCTCAAAGCAGAGAGGAAAGTGGAAAGAAAAACTGTACCATACAAGGAGACAGTGGCAAGGGAGATTCATGAGGCTCTTTCTCTTATTCAAACTATTTTACAAATCAAATGGAAACCACTTTTCCATTGAGATGTGACATTTGCTCCTAAGGATTGCATACCTGACTTTGAGGTCCCAGCACTTTCAAGCTTTTTATCTTGTTCTTTCTGTTTCTGGCTTCCCCAAAAGCCCATCCAAGTTCCAGGGATGCATTAGGGGACAATTCTACCAGCTCCTTTTCAAGAACATCTACAATGTGTTAAGGGCTATTTTACATGTTATCAACTTAATTAATTATTCATGCAAATCTTATGAGGAAGGTTTTAACTCCATTTACTAACTGGGAGTAAAAGGGAATTTAAGTCTGTTACTCAAGATTGCACAGCCAGTATTCCTTGGAAATGAGGTTTAATTAGACCTGCCTGACCCTCACGCCCAATTTTCCACCCCAACATTCTGTCCACATTTGTCCATTCTTGTAGGTGGTTCTAAGTCATCATTTTCCTTCATGTGTGTCATTTATTTACTTCTGACATTATGAAATTAGAAGGTAATAGCATCTTCCATCAGAGCTTTTTGGGACCGTGTTCTAGAATAGAAGCTAATTTGGAAAAATGGCTGTTTGTCTCAACAGCTGCTCTATGAACCTAAGTTTCCAGAAAACTAACCATTCATTCATTTGTAAATTACATACAAGGAAAGAGATTTGAAAACCCAATTAAAAGTAGTAACTACCTGCTACATTTCTGGACAAATCAATTGCCCTTAAGTCATAAATATAATTTTCAGGTGGCCTTGAAGGAAAACACTAAAAAATAATTTGCTATACCATTTTTGAAGAATCAGGAAGATCCAATATCTGAACAGGGTTTTTGTAGTTCTGCATCTGCACTGCCTCTGAGCAATTCAATTTAGGTCTTTTCTTTTCATTCCTAATCTACATGTCCCAACACTTCTTTGTTTATTTTGGTGCTGAAAAGCTTGCAACTCATTGTTTATGCTGCTAGAATCACTTCTTTAATTGTTTTCCTTTGGCTAAAGAGCAAAATTATGCTAGGGGCAAAACTGTAAACAAGGCAAAGTTGACTTTCAGCACCCTGCGGTCTGTCACCCCAGGCCCCATGCTTGGTCTTTTCATTGACTTGGTACTGTTAGTGTCCATGGGTGTTATATTTCCTACACAGGCTAAATAAAATATCCAATCAACTCATTCATACTACAAGATTCCTAAATTAATATTATACAACTTCTCAGGTTTTTTTTATAATCTTAAAGGAAAAAAACCTGGGGAGAAGATGAATAATTATTTTAAAGTTATAAAGGACTAACTGTAGTGTACAGATGGTGTATGTGTGTGTGTGTGTGTGCGCGCGCGCGCGCGCGCGCGCGTGTGTGTGTGTGTGTGTGTGTGTAAATCACCCCCTGTGGAGAAGACAGTTCTCATTCCCAATACCAGGGATGGACCTGTGAGTGATATGGAATAATTATGGCTGCTTCATCTCCATCAGTTGACTCAATGCTTCTGAACTTGAACCATCTAAGCTCAAAGTCTTTTCTTGTAATCAGTATATAGAGAAGGAAAGATGTTTTCTTTCTACTGGGGTTATTAAAATAGCTAATTGTGAAAATGAAGTACCCAGATAATCATGTTTGGCCTCATGGAAGAATCATCTATGCAATTAGAAAAAATAAAGTCAACAGTGAGTTGAAACAAGAGCAGAGAGATGGAGAAACAACACTGCCATTGTGGATCCTTGCGAGTCAATCTAGTCATTCCTGAAGTTAGATTTACCTGTTTGTGTTGTACATGTTATTCACACAATCCATTCTTTGTGTGGAACCACACTTCTCCAACCGGAATGAGGATGTGAACCAAGATGACTGGACTTTCTGATGGTGTATTGCAAACTATCAATTTCCACTCTGATTTTTGGGGGATGGATGGGATAGAGGCTGGGTCTTGATCTAGATTGATTCAAATTATTTTGGTATTTGGCATTGCAAGAGTCCCAGCTGATACATTAATGATAGGATTTAAGATATTTTTGAGTTAACAATTTTTGGGTCGATGGTATACCCACTGACTTTCTCCAACCCTACTATGGTTACTTTGCTGCTGATTTTAATAATGCCATATTGACATTGCAAACAGAAGTTATTTGTCAGTGGCCACTGATTTTTACCCTTTCTTGTTGGTTTCTTCAATGTGATTCAGTTCATTTAAATTTAATTCACATTAGATCAGTTTAATTAATAGGGATTAGTGTTCAATGAAACCTTTTATGGAAGGTCAAATTGTAAGCCATGTATATATCACTTTGAAGTCTAATAATTCTTTCACTTATAGGGGTTTGGAAAGTATGAGCCACTGTTTCAGAAATGACAACCTGCCCATATTTTAGGTCCAATTGTTGAGGTCTTTTGTAGATAGAAGTTGGGATTGGTAACTACAAGCTGATACTTAACAATTTCACTGTAAGGAAAAAGATCATTTACAAGTATATTTCTAGACCTGGGTGGTCATAAGACTTTTTAACATCATTGCCAACACTCCAATTAATGAAAGGCTATACAAACATGAGATGAAAGTATGAATACTTGTGTTTTAAATTTCTGTTTATTCTAAGTGATTATGACTGTGTATTTATTTATATGTAAACACACACAACTCTCACATAATATATAAATAGTTATAATAACCATCTTAGTTAAATATAACATGGATTCCAGTAGAAGAAAAGACCAAACTGGTAAGGCTGTTGTGATTTTCTATTATTGTTCACTTCCTTTTCTGTTTTCTAATAAGACTATATTTTTGGACCTCCCTGGTGGTGCAGGTGGTTGAACGCAGCACTGTGAAGCTGTCTGCAGCCTGTGCAGTGAGGGTTCCATCCCAGCCTGCTTGGGAGATACCCACATGGCTTGGCAGACCCTTCCTGTCTTACATGCTGCTCCCCTTCCTTAGTGCATTTCAGTTAGTCTGCCTGCTCTGTACCTCACTCTGTCTCCAGTGAATCCTCCCATCCTCCTACATATCTGGCCTGTACCCCGGTTTTTGTATAAATAAATAATTTTTTTTTTAAAGACTCTATTTTTGACTTTAAGACTGTTGGCTAAGCCTTTTCCCTGAGAACCATCTATTGTTCAAGCCACTGAGTTTTGCTTTCAGTATGAGAACTGGGTCCTTTTTGTAACAACAGACTGACTACCGGCTCATGGTAGAGGGCACAATAAGGGGTCCTGTCAATGACTGCTGCTGCTGTCTTGGCTACCAAGACAATATCAGAATACTTTTTCAAACTTGATTTTATAAGTCTCAGTCTTAGACTGGACTAAACAATACAAAATACATTAACTGAAAAGGGAAGAATTGAGGCAATCAACTGGTACTTTTGTGTATAGATTAGCAAATAACCGGTTTGAGTGAATATGTTTTCAAACTCAATTACATTGCTTTGAAGTCATAGCTTATACAACAAAACCCAGCATGCTTGCTTTGACTAGCTCCATTGGTCAAGAAAGTTCCATGGACAAATAGTATCTGAATTTTGTGTATTGACTTATCAAAAAACCAATGATTTTTGTGACTAATTTGAATTGATTATTAATTTTCATGTAATTCATAACTTAAATGAGATATAGTCTGTGATGATAAGAATTAATTTAGTAGTAAGAGACTTTTATAAGGAAAATATGTTTACGGCTTTGATCAGATCATTG
The DNA here is from genome assembly GCF_014898055.3 of Talpa occidentalis. NCBI lineage: Eukaryota > Metazoa > Chordata > Mammalia > Eulipotyphla > Talpidae > Talpa > Talpa occidentalis. Next base: position 90,508,379 of record NW_023605194.1, on the reverse strand, counting down.
TTCTTAGGACCCAAGACTGATTTTCTTAATAAGCTGAATAATAAACTGACTTACATGTAAATTATACTGATTGCTTTACTTATAATGACTTGCATATTTATGAGAAAAAATAGGAATTAATCTTACATAAACATCAATTATGTTCTTTCTCCAAAATGACAATATCATAGATAATATAACTTTACAATGAATTATTTTAACTTTATAAATATATAGACTTGTGCCTAGAAAGCAGTTTTTTCAAAAAGAAGATAAGATGACTGGTGATAATCTATTATGATGTTTGAAAAAAGTAATTGGCTATTATAATTCTGACACCAATTTTTATATGTGTGTTTTTTCCACACCACCAAGCAAATCTTTGACATCAGCTGGGTGTCCTACAACTCAACTAAATTCTGACACTACCCACTTAGGGATAAAATTAGATCCCACAGGTTAAAGGCTCAAGTTCTGCAATATTTCTCCCCATATACATTGGACACTGATATTCAGTGTAGGTTGTCATCTGTGTTTTTTGACCTATGGTCTGTGATTGGAGGTTCTCACAACTGCCTCCTTGGGTTTGATTATTTTCCTAGAGCAGCTCACAGAACACAGAAAACAAATGTTTTCTTAATATGTTACTAATAATTCCAAGGGTTTTAGAAGTTGTGTGGAAGAATCGGAAATAAAAACAAAATATATATACATTATATATTATTATAAATCATAGTATCACAAGCTAACAAAATGATATATACAATAAATAAGTTAAAAGAATTATATAAAGTGCTATGCTATAATTCAGTGGGATATAAAGGTATAAAAATGTGAAATGAGATTCTTGCAATTAAAGAATTATACTCTACTTGAGGTGACCATGCAGACACACATACAGACACATCAGACAAAAGACAGAATCTAGGTGACAGATAAATGTTATAGTAAAAATGCAGAGAAGTTTGGAAGGAGTTGCCCAAAGGGTGAGAAGACCAGGGACTGGTGATAGGGCTTGAAGAAGAAAAAATTCATGTGACTGAAAAAGGAGAAGAAAATGCTATGGGAGAAAAAAATCATTAAATGAGTGTTTATTCCTCTCATAGTGGAATAGTGTAGCAATATTAGAAAAGTAACTAAGAGCAAAGTTATAACAGAAGGTCAGAGAAGTGACCTGATGTCTCTGATTGAATTCACATTATTCATATAATCCTTTTCTATCTACATACTAGTTCAGTGTTTCTCATTAACTAAATTAATAAGCTAGTGCATTAAATTGACAGGTCAGAGGGTGTTCTGTGTATCTACACTTGTATAATAATTTACCCTCCAAATTTAGTGGTTTAAAGCAGCAACATGTATGTATAATCTCTGATGGTTCTGTGGTTCAGGAAATTGGGTTTTAACTGGGTGGTTCTAACTCAGGGTCTTTATAAGAGCAGGCATGAGGGGTACTAGGGAAGCCTAGGGGGCCAGGAACCATGGATTCTCAGAGCCTCTTTTGGGGTCTTCCCACAGAAGTTAGATTGGGCATTCTCACATCATGGTGACCTCGGACAGTCAGACTATAGACATGGCTGTGGAAGCCTATGAGAGTGAGAATTCTAACAATTCAAAAACCTCATTGCCTGCCTGTCCTGGAAGACACACAGCATCACTGTGATCATGTCATGACATTATATTCAGTTTCAAGGAGAGGAAACACAGATTTCATCACTCAATATCAAAGTATGTTTGTTAGAAAAGGATATAGAAAAGAAGATTTGTTCTGGCCACATTTGAAAATATCATCTGCCACAGTAAATAATTTTGGGCATTTTGTTTGATTAAACACTGTCTTTCAGAGTAAATAAAATAGTAGAAAAACATAAAAAAGTGGTGTTTAGTTTATTGGCTGAAATGTGCAGATAATATGCATTCAAAACAGTGGATAGCATTCATTTACACACTGGTATAAACACACATTTATTGGTGACTCAAATACCTCAGCTCCTATTCTCAATTTCTGGCTACTGACTATAAGTACACATTTGGAGATTGGCCTCATCAAAAATTGAAATGAAAAGTTCTTTTTAAAACACCTCAAGAATTTTAACATTTTATTTTTATATTTATCTTTCATTTGAATCAAAGCCCTACTTGGAAGTGTTTTGTGGTAGTTTTCTTTAGGCTGGATATTAATTGCTGGAGAGGTGCCTTTTGTTAATGAGATTGAGCAATTTAAACTGTAACCTACATTCCAGAGACTTACATTCATGTGTTTTAATACATAGCTAAGGATTAAATAGACTTTTGAAACTGAATAGTCTTTTTAGTTGTTGTTATTGTTTTTATTTTAAACATGATGCGTCACGTTCCAAAACAATTTCTTATGTCCTTTTGTAAGAAAAGATAATCCTCTTTGAAATACTGATACATGGGCCAGAGAAGATATTATTGAATACCAGCCTCTCATCTTAATGAGAAAGAGAGTTCCTCTACATTCCATGGCATTGATTTGTTTATTTTTTAAAGAGAAATTCTCTTATCTCTGCTTGCATTTCTTTTGACTCATTTTCCATTCTTTCCTGGATGGAACACTGCTGAGGAAACATCAGCCACAAATGCAGGCGGTTAACTGGCTTTCACTCCTGTTTTACAAGGCACTTTGGACTGAACCAGATCACTTCTCTAACTGCTTCTCCACTGTCTAAAATCACCATAAAAGTAAAACTTGTGTTTGCACACTTTCCCTGAGCCCTTTCACCCTTTTTCCAGCAGGATCTTGCTTCACAGGGGACCATTAGTATTTTATCAGGGGCACAGTCCCTATAATATAAACTGCTGTTTACAGAGGGAAGCCAAAGAGACTTCACAGAAGGTCCATGATGTTGACCTTTGCCTGTTATAAATATCCCTTGTGTATAACAAGATTATAATTAAGTCTTTGGTGTTAATGTCCAGAATCTAGACGACATCCCTAGAGTTACCATTTGGAATGAGGGTTGCTTGGTTAGACATCAAGAATAAGTAGCTGGAAAATACAATTTTCTAAGTGTGTTTTGGCTGTTAGAATTCCAATCATTAGATTTGACAAGATTGTGACTAGATTAAATATTTAACTAGTAATCCTCAAAGTATTTCTTCTTATGTTTAGATGCTAGAAGAAAAACAGGTAAAACAACTACAAGGTGTGGTTAATTCATAAAAAAATTTATGATGTTACCTACATTGGTGGATTTTAAAAAATAATCAAATTTCTTGAGAATTCCATTTCAGTTTCCACTTTCCAACTCTAGGCTTATGTTCTCAAATTTTTATAGGCGTCCTCTATTAGATTAAAGAAAAAGTTGTAAATAACCTCATCCTTAACATTATGCCTTACATAAAATGCTCAACATTGGTCATGAGGACTTCAAAGACAATTTAAAACTATACAACTTTTAGAAAAATGAGATAGGAGAACATCTTTAGGTTCTATGATTAACTGTAGAGGTTTTACTTGACACCAGAAGCATAGTCCACAAAGAGAAAAATTGATAAATTAGACCTCATCAAAATTCAAGACTTTAGCTCTGTGACAGACCCTGGAAGAAGATAAAAGTCCATGCAACATATTGGGAGAAATCTTTGCAAGTCATAAGTTCCACAAAGCCTGAAGTCTAGAATGTGCAAAAAAGTATAAATACTCAACAGTAATAACACAGTTAATTAGAGAATGGGCAAAAGATAGAAACAAGCATTTCATCAAAAGACATAGAGATGGAAAATCAGTACATGAAAAGATGTTCAACATCATTAGTTTTTAGGGAAATGCAAATTAAAACCAGGAGATATCACTCCATGTCTATCAATGTTTAAAGTGAAAAATAGTGGGCATGTAGAGAAACTAGATTTATCCTACATTACTGGTGGGAATGAAAATGGTAAATCCAATCTGGAAATTATTTGCCAATTTCTTTAAAACTCAACATACATTTAGCATATAATTCAGCAATTGCAGGTTTGGGCATTTATCCCAAAGAAAATAAAATGCTTGTTTACACAAAAACCTATATGTGAATGTTCATGGAAACTTTATTGTTTATAGCCCTAAACTAGAAACAATCCAAATAATCTTCAACAGGTGAAGGGTTAAACAAGCTTTGTGACACCCAGACTAGGAATGCAATGCAGCACGAGGTTATTAATTCAGTAAAAACGTCCATCCACCTTAAGGGAATAAGGCTGAGTTTAAACATCCAACGTCCAAATGATCTCATGTACATGACATTCTTGAAATAACAAAAGCTATAGTGATGGTGAGAGATTAATAAATGATTGACAGAGGTTAGGGACAGAACAGTAGTGTGGAAGTAGCTATCAAGATTAACACACAGACTCCTTGGAGATAGAATAGTTCTGTATTTTGATTTGTGATGATATCTCCATGAAGCTACACATGATAAAACTGCATAGAAGAGGTAGACAGATGTGGGTGTACATGCATGTGTACACATAACACAAATGTACACACACCCAAGACAGTGAGTGCCTTTAAGCTTGTGAGATGGAATCAGCTGCCTGGATAGTGTTACTGTCATCCTCCTGGTTTTGACTTTGAACTACAATTCTGCAAAGTGTTACCATTGGGGAAACTAGATAACAGGTACATGAGAACTCCCTGAATGATTTCCCTGCATCTTTTTGTGAATACATAAATATTTCAAAATAAAGGTTTTAATAAAGTCATGGGCTGGCCTCCATTTAAGGTCTTAGCCTGCACTGTTAATAATGATGCATTTATCTTTATTAAAAGCAAAGGACAAGAGTGATTAGCTACAAACCAATTATATATAAGAAGCCAGGAGTGGGCATCCCCCATGGCGCAGCTGGTTGAGTGCAGCACTGTGAAGCTGTCCGCAGCCTCTGCAGTGCGGATTCGATCCTGGCCGGCCACATGGCGAGGCAGACCTCTCCTGTCTCGCCGGCTGCTCCCATCAGCAGTGTATTTCTGTCAGTCTGCCCGTTCTGTTCCCCACTCTGTCTCTGGTGAGTCCTCTCACCCTCCTGTGCCTCTGGCCTGTACCCCAGCTCTTGTATAAAAATAAACAAATCTTTAAAAAAAAAAAAGAAGCTAGGAGCAAGGATAGGACTATACAGATGAAGTTTTTTGACCATTCACTTAGGAATTCATATATGGTAGACATGTTGATGAGTATTTGCTTACCTATTTTTTTCATAATATAACCATATGTGAGTGAGAAGAACAGAGATAAATACTGGCAGAATACAGAACAAAGCCTGACAGCCTGGGTCCAAGCCCCACTGATTTGGTCCCTGTAGTAGCAGTAGATATTTCGTCCAGATCTAAGTCCAGAGAAGACGATAAGAACAGGAGAAAACATGCCAACAACAATAAAAAATATTTGTCCCCTAAATAGATTTAATTTTACATTTAAAATTTCCTATTTTATACTCCCTCTGTTGGAATTCACTTAGGCCTCAAGTCAGATGTTTTGGGGAGAAATAAAAATACTTCAAATAGAAAATGTTGAGATGCCGTATACTTTTCCTATTTCACACTACTTGGTGCACAAATTTGGAAGACTGTCTATGTCTTTTCAGCAATGGAATTATATAGGAAATTCATATGTGTGTGTATTACTACATATATAAAGTTTGGATAGCTCTGAAGAAAATATCAGGCCTTTTTAGGAACATTCAAAAAAATTCAGAAGTTGTACAACTTATTTTTTAAAAATAAATTTATTTTTTGAAACGTTATTCATTATGACAATAGGGGATTTCTTTAAAAGTTATGGGGCACCAGTACAGAGAGTATTGTGCTACAAGTTGCATATGTAATTCTTCAGTATATTTATTTATTTATTAATATTTACTTATTTTATACAAGAATCAGGGTACAGGCCAGATGAGTGGGATGGTGAGAGGATTCACCAGAGACAGAGCGGGGAACAGAACAGGCAGGCTGAGGAAATAGACTGCTGCGGGGAGCAGTGGGCGAGACAGGAGAGGTCTGCTGCACCATGTGGGACCCTTGCCAGCTGGCCGGGATCGAACCCGCACTGCAGAGGCTGAATTAGCTTCACAGCTCAGCGCTGAACCACCTGTGCCACCAGGGGAGACCCTCTTCAGTATATTTATTATGGGGGATCCCTAGGAAATAATGTTAAGTAAAATATGCAGAATGGAGAAAAGTATTGTACCATACCCAATATTTGGCTAAAATGGATCACATAAATGTATACACACACACACACACACAGACACATTTTCTTACATTAAAACTTGAAAGGCAAAACCAAAAATTTTAAATGATCACTCAGAGGGGAGGTTGAGAACAAGGTGAAGGGCAGAGGAACAGAGATTCAACATCTCCGATACACCTTCTTTTGTAGATCTGACCTCAAAACCACAACCATTTCACAAAATTTTAAAATAAAAATCAAGTAAAAGAAAAAATCCTTAAAATTTGAAAATAAAATAAAATATTAAGACCTCCCTGTGCACAGAGCTAGGGCATAACATTACACAGAAGACACGTACATGATAGAAAGCATGGTAGTTTTGCTATGCATTCCAAGCGGTATGTGGTTTGAAGACAAACAGATCTGCAAATTAATCCAATGTTTTCAGTGTTAGTGTATTTTTGATCTTACTATTGGCATCGTTTTTGAACAATGAAGCATGCATATATAAAGAGTTAAATAATGAAAGGTGTCAGGCAACCTCAGTAAAATAAGAATTGAAAACAGCACCAAAGATGAATTTCCATTAAGCATTGTAGAATACTAATGCAGAAGGGTAGACAAGGGGCGGTTTGGGGAGAAAACTGAAATGTAGATATGGCCTGACTGGTGGAGGGAGGAAAGTGTTCTGTGGCAATGAAAACAAGTTAATTGTCTCAAGGAGACAACTGAAAGTTCATTTTTCTGCTGATAGTTGCTAAACATGACAGATTTAAAGAGTGTAATTTTGGCCCACATGCCTCTTAACACTAAATCTAAAGTCCCATTCAATTTCATCAACCTGGCCTCCAAAACGTCAGCTTGGTGCCTAGAGGTTCATGCATCAATTTCTGAACCCCGGCAGATGGATATGCTTTAAAAAAAAAAAAGCAAACAAAACACTACATTTACCATGCCCTGTAAAGTATGAAAACCCAGCCGCCACTCTCATTTACTCATCGTCCGTCTCCTTTAATATGTCATCCATCATTTGCTCCCATTTCCCTTAAGAGCTTGTGAAAAGTTGGAGTGCAAATGGCTGAGCAGCGGAAGGGCTTCCATGACAATTCAGATGGGAATTCAGGAGGGAGTCAGTTCCTTTGACAACAATGGCCGAAGCCTGCAGCCTGTGGAGCCAACTCACTTGGAACTTGATATGAAGTAAGTAATTACCCCTCTTTCGAAAGGGCATTGAAATGATGGTTGAAATTAGGGTAAAGCTCTGTCTTGTAGAAAGGGATTGCTGCTTCTAGCAATACGTGGCTGTCATGAGAAAGGAGCCTCTTTGTCCAAGCTGCCTGGATTGTGAGTAGATGTCCAGAAGGTTATGGCCAGGTACTTTCTCTTGGAATCCTAAAAAGGGAAACTTGAAATTAATTCCATGGGTCAAAGGTGGCTGAAACACATGAGGGAGAAGTAAGAGAATATGTTCCCAAGCAATGAAAAAGATGCAATTGATGACTTCTTCTCTTATATTATTGAAGAAATTGAGAAAGGACAATGGCATATTTTTTAGAAATGCAACCAACAATAAATACATCCTTAGCTAACTATTATTATTTTTTATTTTTTTTTAAGATTTATTTATTCATGCATACAAGAGCCAGGGTGTAGGCCAGAAGTGTGGGGGGTTAGAGGATTCACCAGAGACAGAGTGGGGAGCAGATAAGGCAGACTGACTGAAATACACAACAGAGGGGAGCCGCAGGTGAGACAGGAGAGGTCTGCTGCACCATGTGGGTCAGCAACCTGGCTGGGGATCGAACTCATGCTTCTGTGACTGCCATAGTGCTGAGACTTAACCCCTTGCACCACCAGAGAGGCCCCAGCTAACTATTATTTAATTTCAGCAAAGCCTGAGGTCTCAGGGACACATTCAGAGCAAGGGAACTCCAACTTAATTTCCAGGGCTCAGTGATTATCCATGAAACCTTCTAAAATTCAATTGCCTTCTTAGTGGGCTGTTTTTCCAATTGTGGTGTTCTTTATTTTTAATTGTTCAGGGACTTTTGTGGGGGATGGAGAGTAAAGATATGGGATTGAGAGAAAGATCCAATTCACAAGTGTTGTCGACATAGACAACTTAGTTTTGGGGAAATATTTGGGTTGCTCTGGTCGAGATAATATGTTCTAAAATTAAAACAGAAGTGAACTACATCAATATTCCATCGCGAGCATTAAAAAGCTTACAATTGATTCAGTGAGTTTATATTAAATGCTGAGCATTCAATAGAAGTCTCTCTGGTGGGTATGGAAGGGTATGTGAATAAAGAGATGATAGACATGCTTTGAGAAGTGTCATCTTGCTCGTATCCAAAGCTGTCTGAATAAAAGGAGCAGAAATAAAGCTTTAGTAGTGGTGTGTATACATATATGGTTTTTAAAAATGCTATTGATGTCAAAAGCAGTCAAATAAGATTTTCCATTCTGGAGCTCACATTACGGGACATTCAATTGTAAGTTAGAAGGAAAAGGAAAGTAGTTGAAATCCTATTTTGCCTTAAGCTGTGCATCCTTCTTCTTTCTGATAAAATGACCAACATAGATTTCCCTCCAGCATAGAAATTCTTGCCAGTGCCTGCTGGACACAGCTAGCAGAGCTGGTTGTGTTTCAGGGTCCTGTTCAGTTCTGCCCTTGGAGCTGGGTAAGCCGCTCTGCTGGGCTGAGCTCTGCGTTTTAAGCAGCTTTCCTAAATATCACAAAGTGGAAAAAGAAAGGAAATGTATTAAAAATATGCATGACTCCTCCTGTCACTTTGGGTCTGGGTCTCAGGGCTAATTCACCATGATCCATAGTCAGGACTCACTACATAACTGTGGAGTCCCATGGGAAATAAAAAATTGCCCTTGTACAAAATGCAGGAAAAAGTACTATGGAGGACACATATGAAACTCTTTTTTCCTTCTTCCACTATTCTCTCTTTCTGGACTTGCAATGGATCCTGTTGACCAAATGCTTGCCCCAGCCAGAGATTTAAAACGATAAACTAGTAGCAAGCATCTTGCTGTTCATATTTCTGGTGTGGAATGCCAGCTGCAAATGTAAACAGCAGAGTATTCAACTTGCAGGCAGAAATGCTGAAATTGCACCCTTGGTGTTTGGAGTGTGAGCCCCTGGAATGGAACAGAAAAGACCAGAACACAGCTAAGACTTGGACAGGTTAGGGGAAAAGGAGTGGATTCCCCCACAGACTTGCAGCCCTTTGAGCGGGCACTTGGTGTGGAGATGCTGGCTGGGAATAGGAAGCCCCTGGCTCTCAGAGAGATGGGTGCAGGACTCTCAGGCAGGGAGAGTAGCCCATCCAGTCTTACTGCCTTCTGTCCTGATTTATGGTTCTGGATATGTCAAATGAGTGTGGCATTTGTGACTCTTGGATGAAGTAGTGAGAGGTAGAGTCACAATATTGAACTTTCATTTTACTCTTAAATCAGTAAAATGGGGCTTCGCTGGTGGCACAGTGGGTTGAGTGCCACACCGTGAAGCTGTCTGCAGCCTCTGCAGTGCTGGTTTGATTCCCAGCCGGCCAGGGAGAAACCCACATGGCGCAGCAGACCTCTCCTGTCTCACCCGCTGCTTCCCTCAGCATTGTCTGTGGTCCATCTGCCTGTTCTGCTCCCTGCTCTGTCTCTGGTGAATTCTCTCACCCTCCTGTGCCTCTGACCTGTACCCCAGTTCTTGTATAAATAAATAAAATCTTTTAAAAATTAGTAAAATGTAGGTCTAGATAATAATGGACATCAAAGGTGATATTCTTTCCACAGGCACATAGATGAACATTAAATGCCAAAATTAGAATAGTCTTTTCATCAAAAAATAAAGTTCATTTTTTTATTTCCATATCTTTTCATCTTTATTTAAATTCTTGGGATAAGATTCTAAACAAGCATGGTTTATAATTGATATTTTGCCCTTAATGATGGCTTTTGCTATGTTAAAAGAGGTATACAAAAACAACTGTTTCCATTTTTTGTACATTTACTTTAGTTTTTATTTTTATACACTTTGCATATATGTATACTTTACTTTGTGCTGGAATGATACTGCATTAATACAAATATTTTCTGAAAATCTTGTTTGTGACATAAATTAGTGATTTTACTGAAACAAAGGAAAAACAATAAATTTTTATGAGCTAAATGCATAATAATTTATGAATTGGGTATGTCTTAGCCTTATTACTCATCCAGACATCACCAGCCCATAAACAGGTACCCCTACATGCATAATAATAATTAAATTCCATTACCTTTGATGTTTTGCCAACTTTCAGTCATACAAATAACATAGCTTTACTCACATTTATTTTTCAGCTTTTGTCAATATGGAGGTATAATTTTCAAAGTTCAGAGGACAGGATTTTTTTTACTGAACTTTATAACTCTTAAGTTATAACCATGTAGACATACAGTTTACAGGCCTTGACTTGTAGTATTGCCCTTGGCCTCAAGTGTTATGTGAAGGGTTGTTGTCTTATGAAAAAATTGTTTCTTGAGTCATAAAAATCTCTTTCCTGGAAGAGAGTTGGCCTCTGTAAATGGACCCACTGAATGTCTATAGAGTCTCATATCTCCCTTCTCAGGCTCATTCTGGGATATAGACTCAGTGAGCTTGGAACCGTGGGCAAAATTACTAGCATGATCCTGTTGACCAAATGCGCATAGCTGTATATACTAAATTAAATGTAAATATAATGCTATTTGACTGCTAAACAAAATCTGAAAGAAGACAATGATTCATAATTAGTCGATAAGTTGTTTTATTAAATTTGATGTTCTGGTTTTGCTATCGTCTGGTAGGATTAAAGTATTGTACCTTCACTCACATAGTCATTCACTCACCAAAAATTTATTGTTGGGCACAGAAGCACCAAATACAAAAAATTCCACTTTTATTGCTGGCAAGATGATGGAATAGATACCCTAGAGGGAATTTTGCTACAAAATAACTAGTCAGACCTTTCAATAAATTGCTAGTTTCTCAGAAAATAAGAGGCTATTTTGATGTGTTCCTTCCACTGTCAAAACTGTAAGAGTCTGAGACTCCACTCTGTTTTAAGACAACAAGTTGCTGTCAAAGCTCCATGGCTACTGGCTGGAGACAAGCTCCTCCTAGGACAGTGTATGTTACTGCCCACAACACAGAAGGCCAATGTGGGTCTGCTAATCCTAAGTGGCCTGTTCAGCCACCATTTTGTTAACTACAGTTCTAAATCTTAAGCAAGGTCAGAACAGCCCAGTCAGTTAGGTATAGGAGCCCAACCCTGCAAGGTGACTTTCAAATCAATCAAGAGCACAAAGCTGGATCACACTGGGAAGGCTATGCATCATGAGATATGACTGGGAATGGCCGGGGGGTGGGGGGCAGGGCTGAGGACTGATGTATAGCGGGGACCCAGAAGCTGATCAGTGCAACACCTTGTTGATAAGATTGAAACCATGGCAGGGGAACTAGGGCTTGATTTCAATTAGAATATCAAGTCATCAAGCAAATGAAAAGTGCCTAGAGAGCGGACTCACAATCCCTGATAATATAAATGTCAATATATTTTCTAGTTACTTCCCCTTTTCCTTTTTTTCTTCCTTCTCTCAAAATTGATGCTGTATAATTCTATCAATAAAAAGGCCAGGATCTTGCTCTTCAGCAGCATCCTGCATTTTGTAGCCTCCTCTCCACAACTCCCATTTCTTTATCATTGTGGTATTGCCCGATGCAACAGGCCACACGAGCTTCATGTTCATGGACAAGGTAAGTCCCCATGTCCTCGTGGAGGGTGGAGCAGTCCTATTGGATGCTGCATGTACAGTGGGTTTATATCATAGCTACAGGTACTCAGGTAGGAAAATCCAGTTTTTTAGAAGGGCTACTATTACACTTGCTCAACTTTTGCTTCAGAGGCACATATTATGTTTATTTCTTATTATCTATAATTCCTTCTGCTCTAGATGGAAAGCACATCTGTATCTTCCAAGGCTGCTGACTCTACCAAATCCTTGTGAAGACAGTTCAGAACAAAAACTGTCAGTGCCTTTACTTGGAGGACTCACAGGAATGTGAGCAAATCACAGGTAATTTTCTCTTAATATCCCTCCTCCCCCAATAACTTCATATACAAACAAACGAATGATGGATGAGTAAATGTCAAGTAGGGTTTACTCTGAGGGTAAGTGCCAGTGTTGGATTTTAACCTTTGGGTCATGGTGGAAGACGATGGTGGAAGTCCAACACAGAGAATGTTCTGGACTCTAAAAAACAGGGAAACAGTGCCAGGTTAATGACATCTGCTGACTCGCAGCAACAGGCTCTGAAAAAGAAAAAAAAAAAAGGTCTTGAAAGGAAAGCATTTTCTGAATAAGTCTGTTCATTACCACATTAGACAAAATAAATTGGAGCAGTTAACTCAGAATCACCAGATAGAAGGAAGTAAAACCAAAGGTGATCATTACCAAAAGAAACAAACAATAGATTTAATTCTGAGATTGGTGATTTCAGCAACGGAATCTAAAATTAATTTGTATAATTTTCTTAAAGAAATGAAAGTTGGAAACACAAAATAATCACAAAAGAAATGACTATAAAAACAGGAAAAAATAAAACTAAATGTTAACAGATGAATCTGAATAAAAGTCAAATGTAACTATTAGGAATATAAAAATCCCAGGATAACAGAGCTGATGGTGGGTTATATAGTATGAGCGCCAGCCCTGCAGGGCACTAACTGTGTTGTTCTTGTATCACCACCACTTTAAACTTATTAGCTCATTTAACCCTCCAAACAACAGTAAGAAGCTGAATCATTCTCTCTGGTGGATGGGGGGATTAGAAAGGCTTGAAGGAATTTGCCAACATCCCAAAGGTAGTGAAGAGGTGAAACTGGGGTGTGGACAGAGGTCGACCCTCTCCTGAGTGCTTCTCCACTATTACATCACTCTGCCTTCAAGATAATGATCGTCGTCCCTAATGATGACACTTTATCTTCCCTTTAGCTGGAAATAATCTGTCATTTTGTCCTTTCATTTTATATCCTGTCATTTTGAGTAATAAAAATAAACGGAGTAGTACTTAAGTCTATGTATGCTTTTATTTAAATCATTCAGTGGAGAAGATGCCATTTTCCCATCTCTGCTGCCTGAGGATATTCCCATTTTCACCCCTCAGAAAGAATGGGGTGGAGGGTGGAGGATGGAAGATTGATTTTGCTCCCTTGCTTCTCACCCTCCTGCTTCTACATACCATACACTGTTCTACATCTCATCAAGTTCTACTGTTTCTAAGCAGCAGGTTCACTATCAAACATATCCTTTCAATTCATTAACTTTGCTCTGGAGCAATTAAAACAAAAGCAACTTTAACAATACTTATGGCAGTTTCCTTCATAGCCTGTCCGTTGTAGACTGATTGACATGCAGTCATGGCTGGTGTGTCTAGCTTGGCTTTCTCTCATGTTTTTGTCCACAACACACAGCTCAGTGCCTGACACACAATGGAGGCTCTATACTTACTTGTCTGATGAGTGATGAACACAGCCCATGAGACATGTTCAATAATTTTGATGATGTGTTCCATTTTCTGAAGTCATATAAAACGCATCCAGCGGAGTGTCTGCTCCCTGCCTGTGTCCTGCAAGTAGAGAAACAGTAGCACTAGAGACTTGAGGCAGGTGGAGACCATGGAGTGAGCATCTGGTTGTCCTCCGGCCTGTATCTGAATCCCGTATTTCCTCCCTGCCTCGCTGGTCACCCACCTTTGCTCATTCCACGACTGATTTCCTGCTCAGTGTCCCAACCTGACTCTTGGCATGCCCTGTTTTCTGACTCTGCCTTCTCTCTGGTTCTTAGACTCTGACAGGCAGCCTCCCTGGCCCTGAGTTGTGGATAGACCTTTGGTAACCACCACAGATTGGCACAGGCTGGAGAATCTCTCACCCTCAACCCACCTCGAACTCCGACCCCTTTTTCACCTTCCCCCATCCCTGCATCACACACACAAATTACTACTGTTAACATGGGCCCTGTCCCAAGTTGAAATGATCTACTTCCTTCAGCTACCATCTTTGTCCTTAGAACTTTTCTGGATGCCTTGCTTTTATATATATATTTAATACATTTTATATAAATATATATATATATATATATATATTTCTTTTAGTGACCTCAATTTTCTCTTTCTTTTCTTGTCTCTAGTTCATCAAAATCTTGCCGGTTTCAAACATCTATCCAGGACAAACCCCTACACCTCCTGTTCCTTGAAATGTCAACTTCATCTGTAAACCCTTTCTCTGCGTTCAGGGTTGAACATGCTGTGGACACAAATCTGTGCCCATCAGGATGGTTACTGCCAGTCATGCCTGGTCCAGTCCCTGTGTCCCAACAAGGGTGAGAAGGAAGAACTGAACCACACCCTTTCATTTTTGAAAACAGTCACTTTTTTGGAGACTGCTCCTATTATAGCTTCATTTTTGGTTCTTCCAGCAACTCTTCAATGGTTTTTATCCTCAAAAAGATAATATTCCAAGTTCAGTAATGCACACTTTGCAAAAGTTTGCCTTTTGTGCATCCAACATCAGAAACAATGATATTTTCAGAAGTCAATGATATTTTCTATTAAGGAAAGTCAGCTCCTAAGTATCTTTGTTTCAGTCATCTGCTAGTGTTCCAGGCTTTCCTGGTCAAAACTCAACACACTGTAGGACATCTCCAAGTACACTCAACTCCTGCAGTCTAATTACATGACATTTTTTCCCCTTAAAAATAATGAAAATGAACTCTCTTATTAGCTTAAGCACAGCACAGAGAGATTGCTTTACAGAACAACAAATTCCACAGAGCCACATGAAGAGCCCTAATCCTGCATTCTCCACCTTCATTATTATTTTTTGGCTACTACAACATGCTACTACTGTTATTATTTGGACACCAACCCTTTAAGGCAGATTCTCCCCTTTCTTTTTTGGTAACATTCCCCAGAGTCTGGCACTATTCTGGAACTCTCTTTTTGAGTAATTCAGAAGCCAAAATTTTCTCCTAATGTTGAACAATCATTTGGAATAAAGCCATTTCATAGCATTGAAAGGCTGGACGAGATCTTAGAGTTAATCTCATACAGCTACTAACAATTGTTCGTCTCTTCTCTCACATGCCTGCCAACAGGGTGGTCTGGTCCCTGTGGAACATTTTTTTGGGGGCGTGTTCTCTGAAACACTAGGAGTCGTCTCTTTGATCATCTTTCAATCTTTCACAACATTCTTGGAGCCCTTGAACATAAACTGTGGCTGGGGACTAAAGGTAAGGATTACAAGACAGGTCAGCCATGTCCAGTTGCCAAAAATCAGGTTGCTATATCTGTACTGAGGCCAGGAGAGATACCATTCATATGAGTAGGGATCTTTTTGAATTTAATCTTATCTGCATGAGCCAGTGAGAACATCAATTGTTTTCCTGTGGTAAGTTAACAGCTTTGCATACTCTGAAAGCACTGAGCCTCAACAAAAAGCTGTTTTCTTCCAGTGGTTTGTGTGAACAGCCTTCAGGAGCTAAGCAGGAGGAGTTTACTGGAATTCAGAGGTCTCCTGGTTGCTGGTGGCTTATTGTGTTACCCTGAACCCTGCTATTTCTCAGTATTCACCCTTGGCCAATGCTAGCTATTAGGCAAGGTATTATTTCTTTTCTTTCCTAAGCAACCGCTTACACTGAATAACTGCCATTCCAAATGACTTTGCACTATTGTACTAATTATGAAAAGGAATGGATAGCTTTTCAATATTTTCTTGAAACTTTCTAGTTTCTCCAGCAATTAGCTTGTAAAAAGCTAGCCATACTTCTAACAAGGCTGCTGTCATTTGGGAAATAATATCTTGCCTTACAAAACGTGTTTTAGGGTAAAAAGACTCCTTTTCCCTCTCTGGCTGCTTTCTGTGTCACTAGTAAGAATTATAAAAAGGAAGCTTTTGAAGACAAAACACTGATTAATGAACAGCCATGGCATTCGCCTTTGGGAGCACTGAGTTGGGAACCCCTAGCTACACACAGCAGAGGAATGCTTGTTTGTTGGGCCCTGAGCTGGTGATAGAAACACAGACTTCACAGAACCTAGGACACTGGGTGTGAGTGGCAGCCTCATGACTCACTCAGGGGGTGCTGGGGTGGGGTGATCCAGGGCAGACTGGACAGAACTTTTAAAGGGAAGCTACAGAACAGCTGAATGACTAGCTCTTCAGTGCCCTGTTATGCTAGGATTCTTGGTTGTTCGTTGCACACTGTATGCCCCCTCCACTTGTTTTTCAGAAAGGGGCCTCCCTGGTGGCGCAAGAGGTTAAGACACAGCACTGTGAAGCTCTCTGCAGTCACTGCAGTAGAGTTCGATCCCCGGCCAGGGAGCTACCCACATGGCGCAGCAGACTTCTCCTGACTCGCCTGCTGCTCCCCTCAGCTGTGTATTTCATCAGTCTGCCTGTTCTGTTCCCTGCTCTGTCTCTGGTGAATCCTCTTAACCCCCACATCTCTGGCCTGTATCTTAGCTCTTGTATGCATAAATAAATAAATCTTTAAAAAAAAGGAAAAAAAAAGAAAGGTGATCTCATTGGGAAAAAAAAAAAAAAAAAAAAAGGCCCCAGGCACTGAATTCAGCACAGGATTGCTCACCTCTGGAGGATGTAATTACTGAGGCTGTGATTCCTAAGTATGATGTTAACCCATGCCGAGCAGATTGTTCTATCTCTCACCTTCTGTGAGAGTTGAGACTTTAAAAGTCATGCCTTCATTTTGCAGTTGAGAAAATTTATAACTGTTCAATTATTTTAGATGAGAATTCTCAGTGGGCAGATGGAACAGGCTACTTTGGAAATGATTTGGTCAGATCTTTCAATTGTTTTTTAAAGATTTATTTTATTGTGATTCAGTCCTTTATCATTAGTGTTGTGTGCAAAAATTTTCTCCCAGTCGGTATGTTTGTTTTGGCTATTTTCTCTTTTGCTTTGCAGAAGCTCTTTAACTTGATGTAGTTCCAGCTGTTTATCTTTGCCTTCACTATCACTGCTTTGGGTGATGTGTCTGTAAAGATGTCTTTGAGGTGCATATCATGTAGTGTTTCGCCTATATTTCCTTTTATATATTTTATGGCTTCAGGTCTTATGTCTAGTTCTTTAATTCATTTTGAGTTGGTTTTTGTGCATGGTGTGAGGTAGTGGTCAAGCTTCATTCTTTTGCATGTAGCGACCCAGTTTTCCCAGCACCATTTATTGAACAAACTTTCTTTGCTCCAGTGCATATTCTTTGCTCCTTTGTCAAAGATTAGTTGGCCGTAAATCTGGGGGTTTATTTCTGGATTTTCTATTCAGTTCCATTGGTCGATGTGTCTATTCTTGTTCCAATACCATGCAGTTTTGATGATCATGGCTTTGTAGCCCAAAAATAGATGACTGGATCAAGAAGATGTGGTACATAAACAATGGAATATTACTCAGCAATTAAAAAAGATAAACACATGCAGTTTGCAGCAACATGGATGGCACTAGAAGGGATCATGCTCAGCGAAATAAGCCAGAAAGAAAAAGAAAAATACCGGATGGTCTCACTCATAGCAGGAATTTAGAAAACCTAAATAAGGGACAAGGAAAAAAACTAATTAATACAAAGTAAAAAACAAAATCAAAAAGGAACTATAAACTAGAGACACACTGGGAGGGGGGCGGGGAGAGGAAGGATTAGGTCAAAATAAGGGGCGGGGGGTGCAATGGTATGGGGAATATAACCAAAATGAAAATGTATACATTGTGTAAAAATGAAAAATGATGTAAGAATTATATAAAATAAAATATTAAAATAAATAAATAAAGATTTATTTTATTTATGCATACAAGAGCTGGGGCCAGAGGTGTGGGGGTAAGAGGATTCACCAGAAACAGAGTGGGGAACAGAACAGACAGATTGACCAAAGTACACTGCTGAGGGGAGCAGCTGGCGAGACAGATGAGGTCTGCTGTGCCATGTGGGTAGCTCCCTGGCCAGCCAGGGGATCGAACTCATGCTGCAGAGGCTGTGGACAGCTTCATAGGTTGCATCTTAACCCCTGTGCCACCAGGAAGGCCTAGACCCTTAACTTTTGAAGTCCCCCCAAAGGTGACTTTCTATAGTCTTGGGGTGTGCTTGGATCCTTTGCTCTGCAATAAGAGTAATTACCCGTTACCTGTATTTCAAATAATGTTAATCTATGAGTGAAGTATAATCTCTTTTCAAAAATGTTACCCTACGAGTGCAAAGCTACTGGTGACCTTTCCAGAAGAGTGAAAGAACATGGCACTCAAAATGCATATATGTGGTGCAAATATTTATACACGTAAGCATGTGTATAAGCATATAGCCCAGAAATAAATGTATTAATTTACATAACTATATTTATATAAAATTATATTGATGTGTAGTTATATTTTTATCTATTTGTATATAATTACATTTCTATAAATGAGGTAAATTCAAGAAAAATGCACATGTTTACCTATGTGGCCAACGATCAAGATCTCTATCTAGATACATGTGCTTTATTATGATATGGTTTCATGGCCTTTAGAGGGTTAAGGGGAGGTAGGAAGTGGGGGGCACAGTTCTGAAAAAAGACTTGTTCTCATACTGTTTTCAGTCTGGGTGGAATTCAAAAATATCAGAGTATTCACAAACAGCCTTCTTCTCAAAGGCTTCTCGGCCAAGTTTGGATACCCCAAGAGGCTGGGGAAAACATCTGACCTTCTGAGTACATTCCACACTGTCCAAACCTGTTGTGGCCAAACCATTACAGGCCATGGCAGCAACAACACAAGAACACCTTGAGCTAAAGACAGGCAGCCTTATACTGCAGTTCCTGTAAGAAATAGTTCAAAAATGTGTTTTCTTTCAACTGAGTTAAAAATAGTTGAAACTGAAATAACTCATCCTATGAAACACTTAGGAGTAAAATGTTGAACTTTTTTTCTTTCTTTCCTTAAAAATGTGTTGCATTAGACAGAAGGGGCTGTTGCAGTCAGGATGGAATGCTAACCATGCCACTGGATGGCAAATCAGAGGGGAACATGCCTTTCATCTTAATTATAGGCTGGACAAGGGAATGCACTATGTTCTCTGCTATGTATGAACAGGAGAAAACTTTCCCAGGGTATTTTTCTTTTGCATTTCTGACTCTTATTGGATTGGAAGCTTGTCCATGTGACCCAGCAGGGTCCATTTTCATAATAAGGCTAAAAATATGCCAGCAATGTTTTCTTAAGAACAGTCTATGAGTGTCAAACATGAAAGCCACAGAACTCCATTTCCTGCTGATTCTATTTCACCTTTTCCTGGAGAAAGTTCCACTGTTATCCTACCATTCTCTCCCAATGTTATTTTTCTGATAGGCTCTGTAACCTGATGTGTAATCCATGATGGAATGATTGTGGAAATTTTTTCCTTGTCCCTGTAAATACAGATTTTCTTCTTCTATTTATGGTTATATCTCTAATGATTCACCTGTAGCAAACCATAACCCTGGAAATGTTTTTTCCTGCAATGGGAATGCATTGTCGCTGAGTCATCCATAGTCTTAACTAGGGTCATAGAATTAGGGGTACTCTATGATTGTAACACAGTCCAAATAGTTGGTTTATAAATGGGTTATAAAGAGATCAAGAGCATGTGCTTCAATTAAAAAGAACGGGGTTAAATCAATGATATGATACCCATGCTGTCTGTGGTAGACACTATTTCTAAATCTTTACTTCATCTGCAAATTGAATATATAAAGTTATTGTAAGGATTAAAAGTAATCATTTATATATTTTGCACAGAGCATAGGCAATTATAAGAAGGAATACAGTGCCCTTTGTCTCATTTCTGATCAACTGAATGAACTAAACATAGATTGATTGCATGCTTCTTTGGTCAACAGGTTTTATGATAAGGAATATAGCTGCAGTCTCCTTCTGATCCCAGATACTACTATCAGTTAAGCTCTTCAGACCAGTGATTCTTACTGGAACCCATTTTGCTCCCCTGAAAGATAGTTGAGGTAGGCTGTCATGAAGGATGCTGCACCTAGTGAGTGTAAACCACAGATAAAGCTGAACATTCTGTTTATGCACAACAGCCTCACAGCAAAGAATGATCTAGACTAAGATGTCAATAGTGGAGTTTGTTGAAAAATCCTGGTTTAGAAGAAAAGCTCTGGATTCTGTTGTTGGCTTGAAGAACTGAAAACAGGAGATACTCAAAAAAACAAATCTATTAAATTTCTCTCCCTCTTTTACTCCAGGCACGGTTTTCAGAACCTACTATGTTCAGAACCCAGCATCACTGGGAGGTGAGACAGAGACTGGATTTCTTAACCATGTGAAGGGCCTATGATGCTGGAGAATGGGGAAAGGGTAGAGGGAGGAACTAGCTAAATCCCCCTGATTGCAAAAGCATGCACTTATTTCTAAAGAGAACAATTTTAGATAGTTGAGTATCATTCTTATGACAAAGGAGAATTTTCCAAACTAAGTTAATCTCCAAAGCAAGTTGATATTTTTACTCATTTTAGGAGAAATTTACTAGCTTGCAGTACTATGTAGAAGTCAGCCTACCTGTAGAATAGCTATTATCCCCTGCTTTCCCAGCCCCTCCCCACCCACTAACCCAGGGATTGGTAGATTTCAGGTATGTAGAACAACAGGTTCATAGATTGCAGAAATTTGGTTTATTTAAAAAGGATACAAGTCTTATTTTTATTGAAGTCTTATTTTACTGAAAATGTAAAAGTGTCCTTTTAATTCATCAAAGTATTTTTGTTTGAGCTTCACATCTTTTGAAACTCTGAATCTCGCGCTTACTTTTCAGGAAGTCTTTCCTGTCTCCTCTATGCAGATTACATCTTTATAAGTACTAACATTGTTTGGGTAGTAATTGATTGATGATTTATTAAAACTAGAGAAAACTTAGGATTCAAGTATTCTGTTGGAAACTGCATTGCTGTTTATTTTAGTTGATAAAGTTTGTGCACAGTAAGTCAAAATTGATTCATAGAAAAGACATTGCAAAGGGAATCTGTAGATTCTGGTTTTATACCCAGATGCAAAAGAGATAAATTCTCATAGTCCTTTTAACTGTCCAGTAGTTCATTTTCAAAAATGGATGGATTGAGCTTCACAGACTCTGTTTAATGCTATCATTTTACAATTCAGTCAAAACAATCCTTCACTCCAAGTAAATGACATTATATAGAAAAGTGGTCTGTAATTAAATTTTAAGCACATGTAGCCATTTGATTAGATTATAAAGTTAATATTTCTTAGCAAAAATATCCAGGAAGCCTCTGTGATCCATGAGTATCTGTCCTGCATGGGTTAGTTTGGGAACGCTGCCCCTGCCGGCTCCTTCCCCTCTTGTACTTCTGTACTTCTTTTTACTGTGTGAGTTCATGGTCCTCATCACAGGGGATTAGATAACTTGGCCCAGGAAGCACCTGTGACAAAGGTAGCAATGTTCAGGGGCCTCTAACCTGCCTTAATGTATCTCTTCTGTACTGTAAAGAAAATGGCAGAGCTAATTCTGGAGAAGTTTGATTTGCAGGGAAGTCCGTCCATAGTAGAGGTGGGAAAGCCAGGAAACAAAAGGGAAGAGGCAGTAAATGGAAGAGATCAGGCACCAGAAGGCATAAGAAAGCAGAGTCCATGGAGCAATAAAAGCCAGGGGCAATATCTGCAGAAACCCTCAAGTACCAGCTATTGTTGAGCACTGAATGTCTAACCACAAGTGACACATATTCAGAAAAGAGACACCCTTGGAGACATACATTAAAATCAAAACCAAACTTTTTAGGTTGTGAAATTGTCATGGCTTTATGATATCCATTACACTAATAAGAATTAATCTAGGGGAAGAAAATAATGTGTTTTTCTTAAATGGGATGCATTATAAACACATGCTGGCTATGAGCAAGTTTGA
The DNA here is from genome assembly GCF_014898055.3 of Talpa occidentalis. Classification (NCBI taxonomy): domain Eukaryota; kingdom Metazoa; phylum Chordata; class Mammalia; order Eulipotyphla; family Talpidae; genus Talpa; species Talpa occidentalis. Next base: position 90,486,246 of record NW_023605194.1, on the reverse strand, counting down.
TTCCTGTGTAGTGTGATTTGACCTTCGCTCTGAACTTGAGTTGAGACAAGTTTGAATTGTGCTAGTTAAAATTAGTTGTATTATTCCTGGGTGGTAGGTACTAGAATTTTGATCTACGATATTGTTTTTCTCCACTTCTTTCTTCCCCTCTTCCTGCTCTTCATCATCTTCCCGGTCCTCCATGATTGTCTCTTGCATAAAATTGACTTTTCAGATTACAAATTCAGGAAAGATCTAACATTCACACACACCTATTTGAACTCCCTCTGACAGCCTGGTGTGGTGCCTTGCATGGAGTAGATTCTCAATCAATATTTGCTGAGGTTGTGATAAAGTGACACATTGTAAAATTTCTTTCAAAAACATCCATAATCTAGTTAAAACACTTTCTGAAATACTTAAAGCATTTTCTACTATTAAAAAAGCTTGAAAAAGATGTAGATGGAATAGACATATTAAACATTCCCTGGAACATCCTGGCTCTGGTTCCCTGAAGTCTTTGGTGTTACATAGTCACCAGAGGTCAAAGTTTGGAGAAAGAAGCTCGAAGCAGGGTGGAAGGGTGCAATTTCAAGTTACTAATAACTCAGAAACACTAGATCTCTTTCCTTATTCTTGCCCAGATGAGTCATTTTCTTGGTAGTTTACCTTAAGCTCCTCCTATTTATACACAGCAGACTAGCTGGCATGGGAAATAGTGCGTGTCTGTCTTTCATGTTGAAATATATCTGTATGTGCTTTTTTTCTCCCTGTAGTAGTCTCTTATTTTTTTTTCATTTCTCCAATCCCATTGTTCTTGCCTAAAACTAGGGCAGCTCCTTCCAGTTAGTCCTAAATGTAGCATCAAGATGGGGGTCTCTACATTTGACTGCATTGATTACATAAGAACAAAATAACACCGCCTTGTTTCCCAAAGAATTGTCCAGGAGAATTTCCACTTTTCAGAGCCTCATTTGTTTTGTAAATCCCCGAAGAGAGATTTGACTCAGCAAAAATGATTTTTGAGCCTTCTTCAGCAGCAGCAACAGCAGCTGAGCTGTGGATCTTGGCTCCAGGACTGGCTGGGTTATTCAGCGGATCCTGTCCCAGCCAAGTCTTGGAACAGCCTTTAGCCACTGCCACGAACACTGCCTACCAACTGTTGCCTAGGTGAGGAGAGCCCAGGCTATAAATCCTGGCCCCTCCCCTTCCCCCAAATCTGCCTGATTCATTTGTTCGCACCACACCTTCAGAGTGGAAGGTGTGATCACTTGCTTTCTTGCTTGCTTATTCTTTCCTTCTTTCTCCTGCCCCCCACCCCCCACACCCCCAGCCTGGTCTTTTGACCTGGCAAATCATTCTGCCAGAAATGGAATTAGAGAAGTCATCCGCACCCATAGATCACCAAAAGACAAAACCAACCTATTTAAAACTTTTTAAGTTTTTTAAAATTTCCTTCAATTTTTTTCTGAGCATATCTTAGGCTTTGAATAAGTTTGTTTTTTGTGGGTTTCACTTGGAAGATTTGTCTTCTCTAAAATCTGTGAGCTGAAAGAAAGGTAACTGGTTAATAAACAGATCACAAAACTCAGAAGTCATTAAAAATAATTGATAAGTGTGAACATATAAAAATAAAAAATATTCTGCATGACAACAAAATATAAAGGAAAAAGTTAGAAACCACATTAAAAACAGAAAACAAAAAAAATAGGAGAAAATGCTTGAAAGTTATTTTACAGGTAAACAACTAGTTTCTTTAACATATGAAAAGCTCCTGCAACTCAACAAGGAAAAGATCAATAACTCAGTTATATGAGTGAGCAAATATGTGAATAGAAACTTTAACGGAAATGAAAAATTGTCTCTTAAACATACGGAAAATGCAAAAACTCATTCATAATAAGGGGAATGCAAATTGAAACTAAGAATAGGCATCATTCTTTATTTTACAGATAGATTAATGTTCAAATTTGAGTCACACTGTGCTGATAAAACGTGGGTCAGCAATCACTGTCTTACAGTACTGGTTGGAATATATATTAGCCTTTCAGAAACTGAACCAACATTAAAACTTAATTACAAACTTCATTTACAAAGACAATACACTGAGAGGTTTTAAATCTGAAACTCCTATTCTAAGAATCAGTCAAGACTAGGGCATAATTTTGACTTCAGTAGTAGAACTGAACACTAACAAAAGAGTTAATCAAGCTGATCCCTTATTGCCCAAGGAAACGTCCTTATAAGGAACTGGGCTTTAGCCAGTGATACTGGCCTGGTCCAAACAGATTAAGGAAACCTTTCAGTCCAATGTCTTATTCTACTTTAGTTTTGAAGGACTGCCTGCCACTGATTAATAAAAGAAGGTTTATGGATGGTCAAAGAGTTCCAAATCACCATTACCAGGAAATCTTACTAAGAACAACTTATTAGAACATGACTTTGTTTAAATTACCAAATATCATTTATATAATTAATAACTTTTTGACAGACCAATATATTATAAACAAAAAGGACAACAATAACCATTGTGATAGACAGTCTCCAAGATGGCTCCAAATAATCCCCACCTCCTGCTATTTATAACCTTGTATCTTTTTTGAACCTTATATATCACAAGGTTGGCTTGTGACAAATAGAATGTGGCAGAGGTGGTGACATGTCATTTCTGAGGTTAGGTTACAACGTTCTGTCTTTGTCATGCTCTATTTGTGTCTGTCTCTGTCAGTCCATCTGTTTCTTTCTAAGGGAAGCCAGCTGCCATGCTGTGAGTGACCCTTTGGAGAAGACCACATGGTGAGGCACTGAATCCTTCTGCCAGCAGCCACATGAGTGAATTTGGAGCAGATCCTTTAGCCTGGTCCACCCTTCATAGGATGATAATTCTAGCCAACCCTTTGGTAATAATCTTAGGAGTTGGATGAGTCAGAACTAGTTGACTAAACTGCTCCTTGAATCCAGGTTCTTCAGAGACTTTGGGACATAACACATATTATTTTAATTTGCAGGGTTTTGGGGTACTTTGTGATGCTGCAAGAGATAACTAAAACAAACACATAGCAATGACAATAATGACCAATCAGTCAGATATTTTTCTTCTTCATAGAAGGAACTTCATGGTGCTACTAAGATCCAGATTTGGGTAGAGGAATGCCAATGCAATGATTGTCCTGTTTCACCATTCAATTACCTGGGGATACACTAACTCATACTCTTGTCACTTTGGCCTTGTTGTCTAGATTAATTGTATCTCGTGGGACTCAACATGTCAGACTTGGCAGCTACTCAGAAAACCATGGATCTTGGTGGGAACAGACCTTCTGTTCATCTTTGTTGCTGCTGATAATCAGCCACTGCACCACTATCTCCTTGATCCTCATTCAGGATGGTTTCCATGAATTATAAACAATTTGACCTGAAACAAACATTCCTGGACACATATGAAGACTGGGGAAATGGACAACACTTCCAAACCTCAGTCTTGAAACAATTCTTCCATCAATCTGATTCCTTACTTTTTGGCCTTGTTTTCTTACCACTTGGGTCCTTGTCTTGTCTGTGATTCCCTAGTTATGGTTTTCCATCCTTCAGGTCACCTTTGATAAGCATCCCCACCAGTTTCACTTGACCTTGGGATCTTCCTCTTTTAGTGTTGCTTCCAACATAGAGATTCAGTCACATTTGCTTTGACACAATAAACTGGTCTCAGAAATTCTACATTGGTTGCTTGTTCTCACTTTTTAAGTGTTGCCTCTGGAGGGAACAACAGCCTAGTTCTGCCTTTGACTCCTCCAGATGGCTCATGTGGCATATTCACTCGTCCATAGCCTGGAACATGGGGTTTCTGCTCCTTTCCCCATCACAGATTTCCTTTCACCTTGTTGCTGTGCCAGAACTCCTTGTTGATGCTGCCATCAGTCCCTCAGTGTAGACTGCTGTGGTTCTTAACCGTGACTGGCATTCAAATCACCTGGAGAACTTGAAAAATAGTCAGAAGTCTAGGTTCTAATCCAGACCAATTAAATGAAAATATCTAGGTCCAGGGCTTATTCATGAATATTTATTTAAAGTTTCCCAGTTGATTTTCATGAGTAACCAGATTTTAAAAGCAATCATGCACAGCTAGGGCCGAGCAAGTTCAAATGCTGTACCCGGTAAATGTAAACCATCTGGGAGCCAGATTCACACTAGGGTAGTCAGTGTGTGACCTCTGGCTAGAGGGTGAGTTGACAGCCTTGCTGGGAAGTCAGGGGCTTTGTTTGTATACTCCCACAAGATGCTCCAGATGGGGAAAGGAAGCAGTGAGCAGAAAATTCAGAAGCAATTAGCTAGTGCATATGCTCCTGGTGCAGCCTTCTCCAAGAGGACATCTGATAACCTGCAGATAATTATAAGTTTATGGCAAACAAACCATTGCTGAAAGATGGCATTGCACACAGCTGTTGTTTAGAAAAAAACATTGCAGAGCTTTTGACTAGGCACTAAAAATCTCAAACCATGGCTAATGGTATTTCCCTCTAAACTTGGAGCAGATCCTCTAGCCTGGTCAACGTGGACAATTTAGAATGTGAGTCAAGGATATAAGAAGGGAGTCAGAACTTTGCTGTTTTTAGGTGCAGGATAGCAAATAAAAGCATCAGTATCTCCAAAGGCCGTTCCTAATCTGAAAATGTGAATGGCTTATTGCAGTTTTTAGCTCTATAAATATACGACTGAGACTACGGAGATGATCTTTCAAGCATTGTGACTAACAAGCTTCTCAAGATGAATGAAAGATCATTTTAATTGTTGCAAATTTAGCTCCTTTAACATATTTATATAGTGACAGCATTTTAAAAGATGCTAATATTCACAGCAAGTGTTTTTTGAATGTTGATAACATTTTGATGGAGCAGTTTAAGATGTTTGAACAGAGCCATCACCATGGTTCTGATGATTAATTGATGGAAAATAATTAACTTTTTAAGATTTTATACAGTTCTGTTCTTAAGCTAGATTCATTAAACTCCATTCAGAGTCTTTATTTAAAAAATCATATATTAAATATAGTCCATTCTTGAACAACATGGGTTTGTTCAAGGTCCACTTATACACAGTTTTTACAATAAATATATTAGGCATTTTTTTTAAACTGATTTTGAGTTCATTAGTAGTGGCTAAGGTTACTGATAGACAGATGATTTACTGGGGTTACTAATAGACAGATGGTAAACTGATAACATAAACTTACAATATTGATAAATGTAGTCCAAATGCATTTCAAGTTCCATATCATTTTATTTTCTGTAGCTCACTTTATTACAGGATACAGTGTATTATACAAATAACACAATGTATATATATTCATCAGTTGTTTATATCATCAGTAAGACTTCTGGTTATTTGTAAATTTTGGGCGAGTCAAACGCTATCCTACATTTTCAACTGTGTGTCAGGGGGTCATCACCCCTAAGCTCCCATGTTGCTCAAGGGTCAACTGTATATAGTAAATCTACTAAATATATATGATTGCTTATAAAAGTTCACTATCTAACATTGGGAGATGTAAAATTGGCCTAGGTCCAGGTTATTGGGGGTGAGAGCTCCTAGGGAGGAGCTTGGGTTCTATGGGTCCAAATCCGGAGGGCATTCTGACCTTCTTTTGAATCCCAACTTCACTATACACAGGCTACATGACTCCAAATAGTCACTTCACCTCTCCCCATTGAGTCTCGCCAGAAACCATCATCCAGCCTGCTTTCCCACGATTGTCACAGTAATGTAACACACACACATGCATGTAAAGCACACACATGCATTTATTGAGTGCTGTCTTCTGAGCAGACTCTTGGTTAAGTGCTAAGGAGAAGAGGGAGAGGTATAAGCACAATCTCTGACTTCCAGCAGCCGGTAACCTACTTGGTGCGACAAAATACAAAGAATTGATAAGTAATTAACCATTCGTCCTCATGTTGAATTACAAAATATCATCGTTGTAATGTGTTATTCAAGTATACAAGTTCAGATAAACATATATGGCCTTCAGAATTTCATTTACTTTGCATGCCACAAACTGCAAATCTTCCTTTTATTATCACTCCTCCAACCCTCACCCTATGTGTACAGAGATATGATTCATGCAATCCTCAAAAATCCATTAAAAGATATTTATTTTATTGATAAGAAGTAAGCTAAAAAATTATCTTAACTGTGACGTATGATGAACCAACCAAATGCTATTTGTAGAAAGCTGATATTATTAAGAGCATCTGTGTACTGAGACTACTGCACTGGAGATATGTATGTTGCCACTGTCAATCAGAGGCTGACTGGTATCTAAGGGCAGCCCCCAAGTGCTGATATAAGTCAGTTTTCCATAACTACCCAGGATTTGGCTGGCAGGCTGCTTTCCAAGGGTTGATCTTCAGTATAAGTTGGCCAACGGGCTCCTGGAGCCAAACTTGGGGTGTGAGTCAACTTAGGGACTGGTCAGACTCAAGGAAGTTAGGGTAACCAAGAAAACAGCAGGAATTTTGCACAATTAAACACACTGGGGTGGGGGCGCAAGTAGAGATGATAAAAGGTTTTGCTTTCTTTCCTTTTCTGTGAAGTTGCTGAACATTGAAACTATTCCTGCCAGGCCACACATAGTGGATCTGGTTCAGGACACTTTCGCCAAGAGACTTTATCTTCACAAAGATGTTAAACTTGATCGTAAAATGAGAGTGTGTTCAACCAGTGAGGATGTGAGGATGTGTTTCTGATGCTGTGTTTCCAAAGCTTGACCTCCAAGGACAGATCTAAGCCCAGGTCTATGGTTCCTTCAGGGAGAAATGACAGGAAGTGCTGTCCCCTGGATTTTGCTGTATCTAGACCATACAAATCGCTTGACCCAATGTAATTAAAATAAGGTTCAGGAAAATTTGAGGGGTTGCAGAAACAAAACTTTTTAGGTGTATAACATATTTAAAAAATTGATAGCTGATTGTTTTTTAAAACCTGAGTAAAAGCAACTTTTAATTTGATGGCTGACTCGATAGTAACTAGCTCATGCATAGGATCAAAGAACCCAGGACACACGGTTTATATCCAAAGAGGTGATTTCTGAAAACTAGAGGTCTTTCAGGACAGTAAAATAACCCATCAGGGTAATTTTCTCTAAAGATCTGAACCAAGAAATATGACTCTCATATAAGCAACCATCTCAATGTTTGAGGGACCCATAGGACCTGATGCCTTAAAATAGACTCAAACTCAGAGGAAAGGTAACATTATTTGAAAATTATAGTGTCCTAAAACTAACCAAACTTGTGGAAAACAAGCACTATTCATTTCCTTGGAAGGCCTTGGGGAAAAAATGTCTCCAAATGTTCCTGTGGAGCCAGCATTTCAGAGCCAACAGAGGAACCGCATGTGCTTTCTCTTGCATGTCCAGCGATGTCTAATGTGGGTGTTCATTGAGCCTGACAACCAGATTGTCCTTAAAAGCAGCTGATCTCATTCCTTGTGGGCGCTGAGTTCCTCCTTCCTGAAGTCGTGGAGGAGTCCAGAAGCTCAGGCACTGCCCCGTGACTCACCTTCCTGCCTGCAGGCTCCCCGGAGGCCCTCAGACCCTGTTGCCATCAAGCAACACCGCAGCCTCTCCTGGTATCAGCCTCTCCAGGAACGCGGATGCCGAGTCAGGGTGCTCTTAAACCTCTTGTGGTTAGCTTGAACTGCATTCCTTTAGTCACTGCAGATAGGAAATCGCCGAAGTCTTCAAGTCAACAATTTCCAGCTCAGGGTTGGATTTTTGCAGGAGGTGCTAAAAATGTTTGAGTTGGGGGCAAACATTTTAGACTTTGAGTGGTGTGTATATTTATTTTGCGTCTCAGTGTTGCAAATGCAGTAGAGATTTTTCAGGTTTTATTAGGATAAAGTCAAGACAGGTGGTGCTCTTTCCAAATAAAATATTTTTGATTTCATTAACTGGACACTTAACAAACAGTTATTTTGTGAGTGCAAACTGGACCAACTAAGTTTCTCAGTCCTTCAGTCCCCCCATCTATAAAATGGAGATAAGTACATTTACTCCAGAGTTAGATAAGCCCTCTAGTTGTCAGTTTTATGTATGTAAAATACGGGTAATGGCACTCTCCTCGTGGCCTGACGCCTCGCTATTTTTTCTTAGGAATTCAGAAGCATAGGCAAAGGAAATGTGCTAACACATTCTCTGTGCAATTTTTTTCTCAGAAACCTTTTCTTTCTTTTCCAGTGTTTCAAAATTTCTTAAAATTAAGAAAAAAAAAAATGATTGAGGTAGTTGACAGATACAAACGTCCAGTTATAAAATAAGTAAGTCTTGGTAATATAACATACAGTATGCTGATGGTAGCAAATAATACTGTACTGTAGACTTGAAAGTTGCAAAGAGAGGAGACCTTAAAGAAAAGAGAAGATTATAGGAAAAAAAAATCTGTGGCTGTGTGTAGTGATGGATATTGACTAGACCTACTGTGGCTATCACTTTATTGTATATACATATATCAAATCACGTTGTACACACGAAACTCACAAAATATTGCATGCCAATTATACCTTAATTTAAAAAAGCAACACAATGTTCATGAAACAATTAACATGAAAAATAACCAGTTCTCTAAAAAGATCAGTAAAACTAACAAATCTTTTTTTTAAATTTTATTTTTATATTCCCCATACTATTGCAACCCCCTTATTTTGACCCCAGCCCTCCTTTCCCCGCACCCCCCATAGTGTGTCTCTGGTTCATAGTTGTTTGTTGATTTTGATTTTTTCTTTCTTATAATTATTCTTTTTCCTGGTCCCTTATTTAGGTTTTCTAGATTCCTGCTATAAGTAAGACCATGCGGTATTTTTCTTTTTCTTTCTGGCTTATTTCACTGAGCATGATCCCTTCCAGCGCCATCCATGTTGCTGTAAATTGCATGTGTTTATCTTTTTTGAATGCTGAGTAATATTCCATGGTGTATATGTACCACATCTTCTTGATCCAGTCATCTATTTTTGGGCATTTGGGTTGTTTCTGAAGCTTAGCTATTGTAAATAGTGCTGCTATAAACATAGGGGTGCAGGTGCTCTTTGGAATTAATGTTTCTGTGTCCTTTGAGTAAATACCTAGGAGTAGAATTGCTGGATCATATGGAAGCTCTATGTTTAGTAGGTCAAGAAATCTCCACACAGCTCTCCATAGTGGTTGGACCAGTTTGCACTCCCACCAGCAGTGCAGGAGAGTTCCTTTTTCTACACATCCTCGCCAACATTTGTTGTTGCTAGTTTTTTTTAATATGTGCCATTCTCACTGGTGTGAGATGGTATCTCATTGTATAAAACTAACAAATCTTTAATCAACCTTAGAAAAACAAAGAAGGTACAAATTTCTGATATCAGAAATAAAAGAAGAAACACCACTCCAGATGCTATAAATATTTAAAGATAAGAAGAAAACATTACAGTTTTTTGCCCAGAAATTTGACAATGTAGATGAAATAGGCAGATCCCTTGAAAACACAAACCACCAAATATTGGTGAAGAATGTAATCAAGAACTTGAAATCGTATATTTTACATAAAATTAGTTTAGACAGTTTAAAATATTCCAACAGAGAAAACATTAATCCCATATGTGTTCACTGATAAATTCCTCCAAATTTAAAAAAAGTTAAACATCTTCACTTCCACCTGACACTTATTCCCTGAATTCAGCTCCTGCATAATCACTCTTATGAGGTTCCTAACAGTATCACCCAAGCACCTGTTTACTCCTTTTCACACCTGAGTCAGATCATGGACCATCCACTTGAAGATCCCAAAATCCCATCAGTTGTAGATGCTCTGACCATGCTCCTGGGCATACCATTGCTGTGGAACTGGCAATGCTGAACTGTATCTCTGATTTACAAATCTGACTTGACCATATTTATAATATTATCTATGCTTTGATTTTCTACATTCTGGTAGAGTTCCTGGAACATACTAATGGCTTATAAATGCCCAGTGAATTAACCAATCAACTTAATAAGGCAAATATTTTGTACATCACTTGGTTCTAAATGACTGCTATTTTTTTATTCCCTTCTAAAAATTATTGCTTGCCAAAGAACAATTACATGGGCGAAACATCCATTTATCTGACTGGTTTTCTGTTGAATCACTAACTGAAAGAACTGTTGTGGAAGAATGCACAGACCTTGTTTGTATGTGTGTACTTCTCCTATGTGCTTTGTGTGAATTATGTAAGCAACAAAATTTGAGTTATTTGCTAAAATAGCCATTTACAGATCTTCATGGATTGACTAATGTGTTAAGATACCTAATATTATATTTGCTAAACAGATCAAACTCATTCCTTTTAGGAAGCTAAATATTGGTCAAATTAGTTTGCTCAAGTGTAAAGAAGTTACTCTTTTTGGGAAACAGTATTGACACAATGCCACCACATTCAAGTAGCAAAGTCCTGATAAGTAGCCTCAGAGTCCAAAAGGTAAGCACAATTATGTCTTGGTTGGCTTGGAATAGTCTCAGATTACATGGGTTGTTTGAGTATAATTATTTGTAGCATCCTGTTTCCATCTTAAAGGCATTCCAGTTTGTAAAGTCATCGTCAATGGATTAAACAGAAGATCATATGGATTTATCTGTTCACAAGTCCATTTTTCTCATCTTGCTTCTCCTTCCCTGTTCTACCAAGGAAGAAGAGTTTTGCTTCTGGCAACCACACTACCTAGACTGTTTTCCAACAAGGTGTAGTCATCTCACTCTTCACTAGTCAAAGATCACTTTGTCTAGTATGTCTTTTCTTAGATAATTTTGAATAAACAATAGTAATTAAAATTAATGGTAATTTGATTGAAATAATCACAGGAGTTAATTTTCCTTTCAATTAATCATTTTGTTCTTACAACTTGGAGGTGAAATGGAAGTGGAATTGCAAGAATCCTCCTCTTCATGCTTGAGCTTCCAAAATAATAAAGATCAATAAATACAGAAGAATAGTGGAACAGAATCAGTATGGGAACCAGCAACAACACAGGCTAATTCTCTAGTTGTCATTCCTGTCCAGATTTCAAGTTGGGTCTTTTCCAGTTTAATATGGCTGAACTTGTTTGCCATCTGGGGTCAAGACTGGGGAAAGGAGAACCATAGCGACTGTGAGTTCATGAGTTAAATCAAGCCCTTTGGGTTCTATATACAAGTAAAAGCCTCTGAGGAAATCCATAAGTTCAAGGTGCAGCTTTCCTGTTTCAAGGACAACAGTCCATCATCAGAAAGAGAATTCAAAGGTTTTGTCATGGAGCTGGAAGGATTTGTCTGGTAAGATGAAGGGAGAATGCAGAGTGGCAGAAGTAGCTCAGATAAGTTTTAGAGGACCTGAGAAATGTGAAGTAGCAGAATCAAAGAGCTTTGAGGAGGAAAAATTTCCCCCTTCCTTTCTCTCTTCCTTGTTCTGACTATAAACTTGAATCAGAAATTCATTAAACCAGCATGAACACCCCTCCCTTATTCCTAGTGAGCACACTTCCAGAAGTTTACATACACTCTTACTTTAACTCGATTTTTTTCCTACCTACAATCTAGTGCCTTAATATAACCACTTCCCTCACCTCTCCTCTAAATAACAATAGAAAAGCATCCCTTTTCCATCTCAGGTGAACCTCTCTGTCCTTGCTCGGAGTCTGTTCCTCTCTCATCCTCCTAGAGACACCTTGTTCCTTTCTTTGGATTCATTTGACTTGTCGCTCTTCACTGTAAGGGCCACAACACTTTCCTTTTGGGACATATGTCAGGCTATCCTATTTGACTTCTGTGAAATATTTTACATTATTGATATCTTTTACTTGAAATTCTTCTTCACTTGACAGCCACAATACCAAAATCCATACATATTGGTATAAGTATATATAAAAATGTATAAAATATATAGAGATACACACATTATGTATAACTATACATAGATATAGATAGATAGATAGATAGATAGATAGATAGATAGATAGATAGATAGATAACTAGATAGATAAAACATGTACTACATACTGGTCTAAGTGCTAGGATATAACAATGAACAAATGGGCATGAATTTCAACCCTCGTGAAGCTTATTCTTTGTAGAAGACAGACACTAAAATAAATAATTTTGTGGGTTAATGGTGGTAAGTGTTAGGGACAGAAGTAAAATAAATAAAAGGAAGGGAAGGAGGTAGGGATTGCTGGAGCTAAGGAGACTCCTTTTTTAACAGGGTGATCAGGAAAGGCCTCATATTAAAAAAGGTAAGAGACTTGTATTCTGACTTGTATTTTGATAGGATCATTCTAGCTGTTCTGTTAAGGATAGACCATAAGAGGACAAAAGCAGAAGCTGGGAGACTGATTAGGAAGCTGTTGTAATTACATGTTGTGAGGGAAATAATGGTGTCGTAGGTGAGGTGGTAGTGGTGAAAGCATTTGTAAGAGCTCAGATTTTATATATTTGGTGTCCATGTTGGAGAGGAGAGAGGGAGAGAGAGAAGATGGGGGAGAGAGAGAGACAAAAACATTTGACCTGAACAACTGGAAAGATAAAGTGACATGAGGAAACTTGAGAATGGAACAGATTTGAGGGAAATGACGTCAAATAACTTGAGTCTGAGATGTTTCTCCGAGCTAACAAGTCAGAAGACAAATAGCTCTATTACCTACAGTCAGAGTAGTAGTCAATTAATGTAGTATCATGTGCAATGGAGTAAACGATTTATTACATTTGGTTAAAAAATTTAGGTAGAATTAAAATCACCAAAATGTATAGTGTGCATATTTGGAGTTTGCAGCTGCTAAAACCAGAATGCTAATTTGATAGCTCCCACTGAAATGATAGTGACACCTTGGAGGAGTCTAGAGAAAAGGAGAAGGAACTAAAAGCAAATGATTTCTATAGCTTACATATTCTTGAAGTTTTTCTTTTAGTAAAATTTCTATTAAAAATTCCCTAAAAATTCCCTAATTGTTCAAGTCAGATTGAATTGCACTTTCTGTTGCTTACATCCCAAAGCATTCTACCAAATACTGATTTTGGTACCAGAGTGGTTACTCGTCCACATTTTAATGTGGAATTTGCTGAGTGGAGGATATAGGAAAGGAGCAAGGTTTTGCCTCATCCCATCATTCCAGAGTAAGAAGTTAGTGACCTTTGTTAGATGCCAACAAGATAGGTGTGAAGGTTATAGCTTTTATGCATTGTTACTTACATTCAATGGAACTGCAGTATTAGCAGACTTGACATGTTATTTCTTCCAGTCTTCAGAAAGATCCTGCAAGAAAGAGACCAGACAAGGCTGAAGGTAGTGTGTTTGAAGAGTATTTATTGAGTTCTACTCTGGTTAGCATTGTCTTCATCACAGGAAAGATTGCAGACATATCTTTGTCTACATGGATCTTACATTCTTACTCATAGAGACATGCTATTAGAAAAATTATCAAAAAAAATTAGGAAGTAACAACCCAAATGCCCAAAAATAGATGACTGGATCAAGAAGATGTGGTACATATATACCATGGAATATTACTCAGCATTCAAAAAAGATAAACACATGCAATTGCAGCAACATGGATGGCACTGGAAGGGATCATGCTCAGCGAAATAAGCCAAAAGAAAAAGAAAAATACCGGATGGTCTCACTCATAGCAGGAATCTAGAAAACTTAAGTAAGGGACCAGGAAAATGAATATAAGAAAGTGAAAATCAAAATCAACAAAAACTATGAACCAGAGACACTTTTTGGGGGTGGCGGGCGAGGGGAAGGATTGGGGTCAGAATGGGGCGTTTGCAATTGTATGGGGGAATATAAAAATAAAATTTAATATTTGAAAAAAAAAAATTAGGAAGTGACAAGTTATTAAAAAAAATGGAAGCAAACTAAGGGGAAAGGAAAAGGAATTTGCTGGTATCTTAGAAAGATGATCAGGGCATCTAAAAGAAAGTTCCTGAACAGAGAATTCAGCTATCATCCATGCCTCAATCAGGGAGTAACAAGTTGGGTTTCCAGTGTGACAGAGCACAGTGAACAAGGGGAGGGAGGAACAGAGAAGTTGGACCAGATCACATGAGACCCTGCAGGTAAAGTTATACAGGATACCATTAAGATCTCTTAATAGTGGTGGGGAATAACTGGAATATCTAGGGCTGGAAGTGAATGGAATGAGAAAGTTTCCAATTTGAGAGATATTTTTAAGGCAGGGCTGACAAATTGCTTGATGGACTAGGAATAATATAAGAGAAAAAGAGTTAAGGAGAAATATTGCCAGAGAACCCATAAACCTAATCTGGAATCTTGAGGGGACTGAAATGCTATTCTCTCTGCATCAAGGCTAGGTTGGTACAACCAAGGCAGAGAGCACAGAATTTAGGAGGAAATAAAGCCTCTTCTGAGCTCTTCCTGCTAGCACTCTTTGCAAACACACAGAACAGTCACTCTACAAAGGCACAGATAGAGAGTGATATATAAGGAATATATTATGAGGACCTCAATTTCAAATTGCCTCAAGACATAGGTAAAGGCTGTGGATATAAAGCCATTAAAAAGGAGCTGTGGGATGGGAAGAACACAGAAATGTTTGTAAGAGATAAACTTGCCTAGATTCATGTAGCCATGAGCTGACAAGGGAGTTGGCTTTGATACTTGCCCATGGAATTGATCACAAGTACATAGGCCCAAAGCAAATAGAACAGCAGCCTACTAAAATTTTGAAGTGTGTTGTACAGCCAGAAAAATAAAGAAACAAAAAAACAAAACCCAACCCTATGACTTGCCAAAAAGCCCACATTTCTCAAATCCAGAGATCCTCCAAGGATCCAGGAATCACATCAACAGGAAGTGGGCTGCTCTAGTGGTCAGGCCCTAGAAACTCCAACCTTTCCAAAGTCTATCTGCATGGAAGACAATAGACAAGGGAAATCCATTCATAGGTGAGAACCGGGGCGTTCTGATTAGTCGACCAGGGAGCGCCTGTCATTGGCAGAGCAGGTTGTCCTTGTTATTTGTGGCCAGCAGAGTTTGCCATGTCCTGGTGATTTCTCTCTGCTTCTCATTGCCTTCTTTTCCAAATGGAACTCTTGTATTTACCTGGTTCTTTACGAACTTTTGTTAATGGAAGCGGCAGGGACCTATTACAAATTATGTTGACCTGTGTTTCCCAGAAAGGTGAACGTAAAAGAAAGACACATGTGCTAGTACCTTACTAAAATGTGCCAGGGGGGCAGGATTAAGAGGCTAAGGGTGTGATCAGGTAAGGAGGGAGAACAGGAGAAGGATTATAGGATTGAGCTGGCTGCTGCTAAGTGCATGCAGGAGGGAGCTAATGAAAACTAAAATGGTAACTTAGGGAAGTAAAGCCTCATTGAAAATTGGGCCTACAGTAAAAACAAAAACATGAGAAGTCTTGTGCATCTTGTGCATCTCTCCTGGGGCCACATAATCCCTAAATTTTGTTTCTTTCTGCTTGTCTATTCCATGGCTTCTCTCGGAGGATGGAATCTCTCTTCTTATCAACAGCAAATGGCAAAAGTGGCAGTCTCATCCTTACCTCTATAAATTCTTTCAATCTAAGCACCCATCAAGGTCTGCCTATAATTTCTGTGTCTTTGGGGTGTATTCTTCAATGTGATAATCTCATTGTTTCTTGTCATCTAATAGCTTCTCTGTACAGACCAGTTGGAAATGAGTGAGCAGATTACAAGGTTCCAACATGAACACAGAGGTCTCCTCCTTCTGCAGATGTTTTGTTTTGTTTTCCATAGAGAAGGCAATAGCAGAGAACCTGGCAGTCACCCCAAAGCATGAACTCAGGGAATCACTGGGTAGGGAAGCCAGATTGATGCAGGGGGCTCATCAATCTGTTCTGACCCCAAATGACAGCTGCCATTTGACTCCATTCTGACTCCACACACTCCTGTCTGACCTCATGGAATGTATTTTGGAGAGTCCCAGTGCTGATGGCATATGAACATGACAATGGAGTGCCAGTTCTCTCAGTGGTTCAGATGGAAGCTTGTGCTCCTTTAAGGGAGAAGCTTGTGCTCCTTTAGATTTTAGCCAGTTGCCTCTCTAACCTCCTAGGTTGGTGCTGAAGCAGGGCACTATTTTGATAAGTGTATTTCTTTCCTGGAATCATGTGCAGATAAGCCTCTGCAGCAGCCATGCCACATCCCTCCCTTGCTCCTACTATTGTAAGTCCCCCAAGAGCTGACACCCCTTTGTAAAAGTGACAGTGCAGGTCTATCATTATTCACGAACACTTCACTACAAACAGCACTGTTGGTTCTCTCTGAGAACAATCTTTTCCTTTTTTTCTTCTCATGCATTACACATTGGTGAAGTGCTTACACTGAAGAATAAGGCATAAAGACTTGGACTTATTATTATTATTATCACTGTAAAGTAGATATAACAACGGCTGTTAAGAACTTCTATAAAGATAAATCCAACACCACATAGAGGTGCCTATTTTACTTTCATTTGAAAAGGGAGACATTAGAATCTATCTGCTAGATTCATTTATACCTCCCAATGTGGGGGCCATAGATCATGAAAACTTAAGTTGTTGATTTTATTTGGGTACTAGAGAGAACTCCTTATATAGAAACCAGCACCATCTCCTCAAACTATTTTGACTGATTGTTCTTTTATTCAAACGATTTGCATGACTGTGAATACTACTGGTTTGATGAATTTTCTCTCTGTGTTGAGCAATTGTTTCAATAAATGGCTTGAAGTTTGTTGGTTTTTAGTGCTGTGTAGAGCAAAACAATGTGAAATCTTTCAACACCTACTCTACTGGAGGAGTGAATCATCCTCTTAATCATAAACACAAGGATGCTTGTGGAGACAGTGAAGAAATAAATGAGCTTAAAGGGAGAAAATGAGAAAAAAACAAAGCCCTCAACATTGTTTACTTTATCCAAGTAGAAATAGCAAAGTCATCAAATCATATTTTTAAATGAAAATATACCCAAGTCATTCGACTCAAAGCTCCATGCTTAGAAAAACTGTAGTGAAAAACTTAATGCATGTCACAAGGTCCAAACATGAGCTAGTTAAATATCAAAGCAACTGGGAAGGAAAAGGAGTAAATGAGATGAGGAGCTTCTGGCTCCAGTTTTAACAACCCATTTAGGTCTTCTCTGGCTGTGATTGTCTTGTAGGCTCCAGTCATTGTTTATCTCACACTTGAATTTCAATATAGTGAAGTATTTGGAGTTGTTGAAATTTATTATCTTTACTCACCCTTTTCAGGTTTTTGGAAACAACTTAAGAAGTCACCTTTATTTGTTATGGAATCTGAGGCACATTTTTTCATTCCTCTCATAACTTGCTCCCTCCACAGCCTTTGACACTGCTGTTGACAGGGTTGAACATGCCTTCTTTCTTGAACTGCCCTTCTTCCCTGCCTTTTGTGACTCACTGCTCTTTCATTTTCTTTCCTACTCTGGCTGGTCTTCCATGGTATCTGAACCAACTGCTGACCTCTATCAGGACTTTAAACATTGCCATCCCTCTTCCCTTCTCACTCTATACTCTATCCCTTATATGACTTCGATGATCATGAATTCTTTCAAATGTTGAACTTTACTTCAGATCTCTCAACTGTGCTCTGGGTCTCAGTCAGTTCATGCTACTATAACAAGTAGCACAGAATGAACGATAGACCTTTATTTCTTATTTGTGTATTCCCTGACTGTGATTTCATGTAGTCTCTGATAGGTTCTGATT
Source organism: Talpa occidentalis (assembly GCF_014898055.3). Lineage (NCBI taxonomy): Eukaryota > Metazoa > Chordata > Mammalia > Eulipotyphla > Talpidae > Talpa > Talpa occidentalis. The sequence goes on along the minus strand of NW_023605194.1, from coordinate 90,468,528 downwards.
CTTATATAAAGAAAACCAACAGTACCCAAATAAAATCAATAGCTTAAGTCTTCATGATATGGGTTGGGAAGTCCAAGACGAAGGTGGGTACAGATCATATATCTGGTGAGGTCCCACTTCCTGACGTACAGATGGGCACATTCTTGCTGTGTCTTTATGTGGGGGGAGAGAGAGAGAGAGAGAGAGAGAGAGAGAGAGATTCTTTTATGTCTACTCTATAGTCACTAATCCTACTGTGAGTGTTCCAACCTTAAGACCTAATCACCTCCCCAAGACTTACTTCCAACTACTATCACATGTGGGATTAGACTTCAACATTTGAAATTTAGTGGGGAGGGAGGGACAAACATTCAGTCTACAGCACCTTGTATATTCAATTACCTCTCCAAAATCTCTTCTAGGATATCTGTCATGCATGTTGAATTCAGCTTACAGAACCTAATCTCAGAATTCTGAGAAGTTCAGGGCTTAATGGACCTCCATCCCCCTTTATTTCTGAACCAAATTGTAGCTGATCCACATATGTTGGGGGAAAGAGCAGCTTCAGATTCAGCAGGGTTCACAAGAGTTGAGATCTGATACTCTCTGCCCTTTGGCTTGGCAGGAGCTGGGGCTTTCCTCAGAGTCCTGTAGTGAGGATCAGAACCCTACCTTGACACAGTGGCTTATGAGACTGTAAGCTTGCACCTTTTATTTCCTGATGAACCAAGGAGAACTTGAAAGGAAGTTGGTGTCCTTATTACCTATGAGGTGGGAGAGCTAAGCCTTCAGTTGAGAAGCCTGGTAAGCAGATAGAATTTCACCTCTTCTCTCAACAGGAGTTGATAGCCTGCTTGGTGACACAGCCCTATCCAGGCAAGTTATCTTTGCCTCCTTTGGCAGGAGTCCAACAAAAGTTCTGTTTCTGAGGGTATCCAGAGACAAGAATGAGGAATGAATAAATCAAGAGAAGAACACTGATGAACTAGAACTGCTGGGAGAAACAGAAAATGAGCAATGAAAGGGAGCACAAAACAGATTTCCTGCAACGGAAGACTGTGATTTTTGAATATAGTCCATGAAGATGAAGATGATTACTACTGAGACCTAAACTAGAAGTCTGAAAAAATACAAAGAGATGGAAATATTGAGAGAAAAGATAAGAGAATCCGAGGCCATGTCCACAGATCACGATATATGAATGATAGGAGAATTAAAAGTAAGAGCAATTTTAAAAATGTATTTTATAACTCAACATTTTAAGCTACATTTCTTTTGCCTCTCTCTACTTTGATGCAATCATATTGCATTAAATAGAAAAATAAATCAGGAGAATAAATTAAAAGTTCAGAGATACATCCCAAACTATGTCTATGGGTACTATTTTCCATATATTTCCAAAAAATGCTTTATTTAATAAATGGAGCTGGCATATCTGGAAAAAAATCTCTGGAAAAAAATCAGGTTGGGCCCCTACTTTATACCAAAGTAATTTCAGATGGAAAAAAGATATAAATTAGAATAAATGGAACAATAAACAATGTCAATAGAAAATATATTAGGTGACATATTTAGTCTATGCTAGAAGATAATTTACAGCACAGCAGGAAACTCAGGAGCTGTATAGGAATTAGAGTAATATTTTGATGTTATAATATTAAAATCTTTTGAAGGAAAGTATACAGAAAAAAATTAGTAAAAGCAAAGCAAAACAAATATATAAAAGTTTAATAGCAATAGTGCATAGAATCTTATATGTTGATTTTAAAAGGATAAATAAAATCTAAAGGATATTAATAAGAATTTCACAGAAGAGCAAATCCAAATAACCAATAAAATGATTCTCAGACCCTCTGGTTATCAGGGGAATAAAAATTAACAGTGAGATACTTTTTACTGACTGGCAAAAACTGAAAATAATAAATGCTATTGAGTTACTATTAAAAATAATGTTACTATTAACATGATAAATGCTTTTCTTATAAAAATAAGAAATGCTATTGTAGTTGTTGCAGTGCTATTGGAAATAGGAATTGTTTTAGCCATAATTATTAAAATTATTAAGGTACATACTTTCGAACCAGTGGTTCCAGTTTTGAAGATCTAATCCATGCAAATAAAAATTTCAGGATATAAGAATAACTATATAAGGATATCTTTTGTTAGGGGGTGAGGGATATGGAAGGAAAGAGAAAATAAAATAAAAGCAAGAATAAAAGTAAAACAAAGTCCAGTAAATTCTCATCAATGGGGGACAAGATAGAATAAATCAAGACACATCCAAATAAGTGGAAAATGACATCATTAAAACAATAAATTAGATATGCATCATTGAACCACATGAGTTATTTCCATGAGGTGCTGCTAATAAAAAACAGCAGGATAATCAAATTCTCTGGCGCAATCAGTTGTTGTCTTACCAGAGCTCCTCCTATGGAAAATGAAAGCTCCTTGTGGGCAGGGAAGGACCGTGCTTAATTTAACTACTCTATTCCCATTAAATCTCTGCAGTATGGACAGAGCACAGTAGACGCACAATAAAAATTATGCAGTGAAGTTGTGCATGAACTGGGGAATTAGGAATCACTAAGATGTGTTTCAGTTTTGGACTTAATCATTGTATTAGTTGTTTAAACTCATGCTAATCATTGCCAGGCATCTGCTATTTGCTTAGAATTGCAGTGCTAATAGGAAAACAGTTTTCCACAATGGACTACTGTCTTCCAGAATTTAGCTTTTAGCTCTTATCTACTTGGAGACTTAAACCTATAATTATCCTTGAAACTCTGTCTCTTGAGATTGAAGTTGGACTCATTATTTTTTTTAAGGGAGGCTGAACGTCATTTAGAGAAAAGAGGAGAAATGTATTCCTTTCAATTGTATTTTCCATTCTGCAGGAGAAAGACATCATCACTACCACCACCTAAAGAGAGATTTTGCTTTTTAAACTAAAAAAAGCAGAGATCTGCAACCAGGGCCAGTCTGGTGGCTCAGTCAGAGCTGAGTCTTCTTCATCTTTCCAATTCTCCACCCCATGGAAAGGCTCTCATTCTCCTGGCACAGCAAATGGTTAGATCTCCAGCAATCACACCTGAATCCCTGAAGCAGAATGCAGTAGGGTGGGAATTAGAAGGTGCCGCCCAACCTTTCCATTTAAAGTGTTGACTAAAATCAAGACCTGTGACCACACCTAGCTGTATGTGCTTTTAAAATGTGCATTTTATGTGGGATGGTCATATATGCAGCTGAAATCTCAGAGTTCTGTTATGGAAGAAGAGGCTATAGCCTTCCCTTATAGCTCATTCTCTTTTTCCTTTAGAGTAAAGTGCAAGTATGTTGCCTTATGAAAATTCCACAGGCTACCATTATTAGCACCAAACATATTTTGTGGGTGCACAGTACTCAATACTCTGTTCTAGAAATTAATTATAAAGATCAAGTTACCTGGGCCTCCCCTGGTGGCGCAGCAGTTGAGAGCTGGGCTGCAAAGCTGCCCACAGCCTCTGCAGCGCTGGTTCCATCTCTCCTGCCATGCCCACTGCTCCCCTCAGCAGTGTAGTTTGGTCCTTCTGCCTGTTCTGCTTTCCGCTCTGGCTCTGGTGAATTCTCTGGTGAATTCCCCCGTGCTTCTGACTGTACCCAGTGCTTGTATAAATAAATAAATCTTAAAAAAAAAAAAGATCAAGTTACCTCCTCAAGTGTCAAACTCAAAGTAAAAATGGCAATTATATTATATAGAGATGTATGAATCTTAATCAATAAATTAAAGTATCTAAATTAAAATATCTAACACATACTGAATGATGACTTATATTCTAAGATTTCTACTTCTTTTAGTAATTCTTTGTATTTATCTATCTAACTCATGGAGAAGTTATTTCTTCATTCTAGATCTTCTACGTGACCAAAGTCTTGACTGGAATGTCCTTTTTTTAATTGTTCTTCATTGGTCTCCATTGACTACCCATAACGCATTGCTTTAAACATTTATTGCTACATAACCAACTTCTTCCAAACTTAGCAGTTAAAAAAAATATGCTTCATGATTTTGTTGGTAAAGGAGTTGGAAAACATTCATTTATATGAACTGATGTGGAACTGATTAGTGTATTAATTTGGATTCTCCAAGAAACAGAAATAATATGACTTATCTATTGATGGATCATTCTGCCTGCTATCTACCTAACTCCCTACCTCCCTACCTCCCTATGATGTGTCTTAGAGTTTTATCTGGGATTGGCTTACATGATATGGACACTAAGAAGTCCCAAGATCTGCAGTGGCAAGATGGAGAGCCTGGAGAATCAGAGTTCAAGTGCAAAGGCAGAAGAGTTGACCCAATTGAAAGACAGGCAGAGAGCAAATCGTCTCTCATTCAGTCCTTTTATTCTATTCAGGCCTTCAACAAATCGGATGAGGCCCACTCTTATTGAGGAGGACAATCTGTTTCCCTCAGTTTACTTATTCAAAGGTTACTTTTGCCTAGATGCACCCTCACAGACACACCAGACTCCTGTTTGATCAAATTTCTGGGCACTCTATGGCTCAAATTTTCACATAAAATTATCAACATAATTAGGATGCTTTCATAGATTTGGTCAGCAGAAAGTCTGGTCAGGAGGGTACACAGGTAACTTTTAATTCATGAGTGGCACTTCTGCAGGGATGGCTTGAAGACTGGGTTCACCTGGAACTCTTATGTGGAATACCTCCAAGTGGCTTTTCTAGCAGCACAGTCTCAGTGGGGTCAGCTTTCACCATAGTGACTCAGGGCTCATGGAGACAGTGTTCCCAGAGACAGAAAGTAGAGGCTACCAGACTCTAAGGTCTGGCAGAATGACCATAGCAATATTTTAATACTCAGTTGCTGTATAGCAACATTATGACAAATTAACTCAGAGCATCTGTGAGCCAAGAGCCCAAATTTGGCTTATCTGGTTCCTCCACAAGGCTGCAATCAAGGTGTCAGCCAGGAATGAGTTTTCATCTGAAGGCCCAACTAGAGAAGCTGCTTCCAAGTCCATAGGGTTTTTAGAAGATTTCAGGACCTTATGGGCTGCTGGATTGACTGCCTCATTGATTGCAAGCTACCTCAGTTCCTGCCACATGAGACTTCCCAATATGGTAGCTCACTGCATCAACACCAGCAAGGGAGACAGTCTGCTAGCTAGACCAGTGTCATGATCATATGTAACATACCTACCTTTGTTCTATTTGAGGCAAGTCACAGGTCCCACCCACACTCAAAGGGAAGGAATTGCACAAAAGTGTGAGGACCAAGAAGTGGAGCTAATTGGGAGCATCTTCAGGATGAATCCGCCTATCACATTCAAACGAAAGGGGACAGAGATGAAAATAGGGTATTGAAATCATTCAGGTTTGAACCACCATTTGGAGTTTGCACAATCTAGTCAGATTCTGAGGGAAAAGCTGAAAAGATCATCTGATTTACGGAATGTGGCTTGGGAGTTAACAAGAAGAGTCAAAATGACTCAAGATCTATTCCAAGTACAACTGTATGCGAAGAACAAGCTGGTAAGGAAAACAAAAAGCTAACTTACGGGCTATTCATTTTCAGGCATCTAATAGGCATTTCTGGTTCAGTCTGAAGACGAATTAGTAGTTTGATGAACTCTGACTCTTGTCTAGTAGTGTTAGGGGGAAAGGATGTCCTATTTATTTATTTATTTATACAAGCACTGGGTACAGTCAGAAGCACGGGAGGGTGAGAGAATTCACCAGAGCCAGAGCAGGGAGCAGAGCAGGCAGAAGGACTGAAGTACCCTGCTGAGGGCAGCAGCGGGCAGCAGGAGAAGTCTGCACGTCATGTGGGACCCTCCTCTGTTGGCCAGGGAGCAGCTGGGGATCTAACTGGCACTGCAGAGGCTGCGGGCAGCTTTGCAACCCGGCGCTCAACCGCTGCCTGCAGCCTCTGCAGTGCTGGTTTGATCCCCGGCCTCCAGTGAGGGTCCCACATGGCGCGCAGACCTCTCCTGCCACCCGCTGCTCCCCTCAGCAGTGTACTTTGGTCCTTCTGCCTGCTCTGCTCCCCACTCTGGCTCTGGTGAATTCTCTCACCCTCCCGTGCTTCTGACTGTACCCAGTGCTTGTATAAATAAACAAATAAACAAGCAAACAAACAAATAAATAAATATTTTAAAAAAAGAAGACTTAAAAAAAAAGAACTTTAATAGGATTACTGTGCATAGAAAGAGAAGAAAGAATAATAGTTTCCAATTAAACACCCAAAGTTACCCATACATACCCTCATGGGTAAATACTCCACCAAACAGGGTTGGCCTACAGGGGATCCACTGAGGCCTGAAAAACTTGCCACAAATCTAAGGCGGAGAACAATAGGAAAGGGGCAGAAGGGTCCAGGCATGTCTGGAAGGGAAGGAACAAAATAAGTAGCAGTAAAGATAAAGGCTGTCCTTGTCAGTGTCCCCACAGGTCTCTCACCCATGCCGCTGTCTCTTTCAAGTGTCTCCTCCCATGTCCCCAAGTCCCTAGTGCAAGTCCAAGGTCAAGAAGCTTCTTTACATGTTTCTCTGCTCCTCATGCCTCCTTCAAGTCTTCTCTCCCAAGTCCTTTTTAGCTTCCCGTCCCACTCAGCTGCACCCTTCATTGGGTGGGGCAGGGGACATGGATCCACCATTTCTTTGGGGATTACACTGGTACACACAGAGGTACCTGAACAGAATGTGAAGGACCTTTAGACATGGGCATGGAGTGAACCAGATAAGGTGCAGGGAAGTCGGGGGTGATTTGTCTGGAAACAATGGATAAAATGACTTGACCGCAATGGTGTTTTGAAAGAGGTGGGACTTGTACTTTAGAAATAATAAGAGGAACCAAATAATTGATGACATCTAATCTTAAATGAATGTTTTGGACTTTATTTCATGGCAATATGGTGATTATTTAAGACACATGTATCAGATTTGATAGTGACTTTTAGAGCACAATTCACAAAGTAACCACTATGTTCACAGCTGCTGATCATATGGAAAGAGCAGGAAGGTTTAATTGTTCAGGATATGTCAGTTTGGATGGAGTAAAGAATGGCAATAGGGTTCCAGGTCAGATTTGAGATGATTAGGGCTGAGCAGGATGCCATAGTGGCCATTAACAAGGGGAGAAGAGCTGAACCTCTAAGAAATAAGAATTGTCATGCCCGGAGCGTGAATGGATGTGGTGGGGGAGAAGGAGGAAGAGGAGTTTCAGAAGAAATTTCCAGGCATTTAGTTGTGGAAGGATTGAGAGAATCATGGTGTCCTGGGACATTTGGAGAAAAAGGGACATTTGGAGAAAAAGTTGACCTAGGGAGGGAAATAATGCTCTTTTTGAGATGTTTGCTTCTGTTGTAGATGACAATTAGAAAGAGGACAAAAAGCGTTTTTTTTCTAACCCTACTCAGAATGTTTTCAGCCAGACAGGAAAGAAACAATTCATAGCGAGGAAAGTGTGTGTGTGTGTGTGTGTGTGTGTGTGTGTGTGTGTGAGTGTACACATGCACATATATATGTAATTTGGTTTGCTTAAGTGAAAATTATATTTGTATTATTACCTAAATTTGGGATTTTAAAAGTAGTACATTTAGGGGCCTCCCCATGGTGCAGTGGGTTGAGCGCCGCACTGTGAAGCTGTCTGCCGCCTCTGCAGTGTGGGTTACATCCTGGCCAGCCGGCAAGAATCCCACATGGCGTGGCAGACCTCTCCTGTCAGGCCTGCTGCTCCCCTCAGCAGTGTATTTCTGTCGTCTGACTGTTATGCTCCCTGCTCTGCCTCTGGTAAATCCTCTCACCCTCCCGTGCCCCTGGCCTGTACCCCAGCTCTTGTATAAAAATAAATAAATCTTTCTTTCTTTCTTTATTTTAAAATATTTATTTATTTATGCAAGAACTGGGATACAGGCCAGATGCGTGGGAGGGTGAGAGGATTCACCAGAGACAGAGTGGGCAACAGAACAGGCAGACTGACGAAATACACTGCTGTGGGGAGCAGTGGGCGAGACAGCAGAGGTCTGCCGCACCATGTGGGACCCTCGTCGGCTGGCTGGCCAGTATCGAACCAGCCCTGCAGCGGCTGCGGGTAGCTTCACAGCGCTGCACTCAAACTCCTGTGTCACCAGGGGAGGCCCATAAATAAATCTTTAAGAAAAAAAGTAGTACATTTATTTTCAAAGCACTCCCCACCCTTCCCCAAAATTTAGCTAATCCTAGGTGATGATGAGCTTGTATTGGAAACATCACTGCTGCACTGACAGTCCCTCCTGCCCACCATGCCTTCTACATTTCAGATCTGCGCAGACAGTATGCAGGTGGCTTAAACATGCAGACATTTAATTCAAACAAACAAAAGAAATCCTGAGGATCTCAAGGCAGCTGGAGGAGACCTTAGTGATTATCAAGTGCTGGCCATCCCTGGGGCATTGTGTTTTTTGTTTAGTATGTGGCTTTGCTTGTTTGTTTGTTTTTTTTTGGTCTCAATTGGCTTCAGTGATAGCATTCCCTTCTAAGTGAACTCTACTCCCTATACATGGCCTCTGGCTGCTTCTACTCTGCCAAAGTGCAGTTTTTTATTAGTCCAAACTCCCCAGACTGTAATTCCCTCTCTACACATGCCTGGTGAAATGTTATTACTTATCCAATCTAGAAACAAGTCTTAACTTAGAAGATTATGCCTCCTTAAGAGGGACGGAGGAAAATATAAAGTGAATAAAATTCTTTCTCCCTTCAGAAACATTTTAACAGCCTTTAAAAAAGAATCTTCAGTCTCTTCTTGACATAAATGTAGTTTTAGGTTTTGTCTTTAGCTCTTAAACACATTTGGAGAAAGGACAATACATTTCCTATTGATCATAGACCATGAAAAGAAAAATATTTGCATCCTGCTTTCTTGCTTGCAACTTTTCCAAGAAGTTTGGGTATAAACAACCCAATAATTTTTAGTACTGGGGTAGATTAGAGTTTTTTATAAGTAGCAACAGGTGGAGAACATGCTCCAGCAATTGAACTGGGTAGAACCACATCCCTTAAATTCCTAATGAAAATTCCATATGCATATTTGAACATTTTAAATGTGGTGGAATTTTTGACTGGCTCAGAGACAGCTCAAGAGAAGAGATAAAGTATGTGTCTTTAAAAAAAAGACAGAATTTAGTATTAATTGGACTTAGAGAGAGGGATGGGGTGGGAAAATCACTAATGGTTTTTCTGCTTCGTGGTCATGTTACTGAAAAATGTCATATAGCGAAAATCTAAAATCTTTACCCAAAACAATTATCTGATTTTTTTTAACATAGGTTAACATGGGCAGAATAATCTTATTTCTTGGATTCTGTTTTCCCCCTCTCCTAGGATTCTACGGCCACATGTAAAAGAAAACTAAGACAGAAAGAGTATATAAAAGGGAAAAAATGCAGATATGTTTCTGGCACCAGCTGCCTCAAAAGTGCAGGTCCTGGAGTGCTTTGCATTTTGTTCAGAATATTTGGAAGTGGACCTAAATTTCAGAGATGCCTACCTCTGGGAACGAAAGCACCAGGCAAAGCAATCTGCCAATACTTGGGAAGGACTATGGGCATGCCAGCAACATTTCTCCTGTGGCTGGTGCAGGCTTGCCCACCCACCTTGCAGCTCTCACAAACACCATCGCAAAATCTGCTGGGACCTGAACGGGATCAAAATGGGCTGGCCCTTTTTCTTTTTGGCAGAGTTGCAAACACATGATGAGGTGCTTCCTGGCTTCTGGGAGCAGCAAGTTTTGGTGATTTATAGCTGATCTAAGATTTGATGGTGGAGGACTGTGAGTGCCTCGGCGGTACGTGTGGTGTGGTGACAAGCATCTGAAGAGGCGTGATCCTATACCTCTGAATCACATACAGTGTTGTAAACCAATATTACCTCAATTAAGAAAGAATGACTTGGCAGAGAATCGTCTTTTGAACAGAGGGTTGATGACTGAGGGCAAAGGCCTCTGGCATCAGGCAAGAAGAATGCTCTTTTTGGCTCCTTGACTTGGGCCCACATTTGCACTTGGACCTGGGGAAAAAGTGGCCTTTCAGTGCCCAGTGGCACTGTTTCTCTTAAAGAAGCCTGCGGAATAAAATTTGGCTTCAATTTCACCACCATGTTTATTTCTCTCTTGTGTTCTCTTTTACCTCGCACCTAAGTCTGGCTTTAGGGTCTGGTTTTGAGAGGAACACACAAAGCACCACATTAAACAAAAGGATGGGGAAAGGAATGCACCAAGTGTAGAACCCACTCCATTTGTGGGTTTGGAGTTTTCAAGCAACCTTCTGCCGCTTGAGTGTTCCATTTGTTTATTCTTAGCAAAATGAAGCTTTCTGTTTTTAAGGAAAATATCTAATAAAAATGCTTGAAAAATCTTCTTGGACATCAAAACACCCATCCCAAGCAATATTTGAATGACTTAACAAATAAATAAGTAAAACAATGTAACATTTCCTATAAAGTAATGTGGGTTTTAAAAATTTAGGGTATACTGCTTAGTTAAACATACTTTGGTTAAGGAAGATCAGATGCATTCAAAACCAGTTTGAGGTGTTGCTAAGTCTAAAATGAGGCCAATCTAACCATCTCAGCTGAAAGGCAAGCAGACTATTATTGAAAGAGTTCTTGGATGGATTATGCTTCACTTTCTGAACTGGTGGCTCTTGCAGCCAAAATGATCTGCATGAAGTGACTGCAATAATGCTCACGAGCAATGCTGAGACAGAGCTCTCGGGCTATCTCTGGAGATGGAGGGTTGACCCAGGGTTAGGCACCTAAAGCTCTTGGCTCATTTTCATGCTCAGGGCATAGCTCAGGAGATGTGATATTTCCCATCAGTGCTGATTGGATGGAAGGGGCTTTTAGATCGGAACAAAGCATCTATCAATTTTCAGACTGCTACTTTCAAATGTCTAAGTCTATTTCTAGGTTCAGAAGATAAGAAGGCTAACCTCCTACTGGAATGGATTAGTCCTCAGATGTGTGATTTCTCCCAGTCAGGATTCTAGATGCCCAGGGATGTACTGGGAAGCACATAATTCCATATCATTCCCAGCGAGCTCTCTTAGAGTGCACTCGTAGCCACAAGGTCAACGGGACTGCGGTGGACCAATCCACAGACTCTATTAAACATCTAATATGAATAAGTTCCTATAATAGGTAAAATTCTTAGTGAAAATATAAATAATAGCTATATTTGACCTTAAAGAACTTTTAAACTAGTTGAGGGGATTCTGTAACAATGACATCATGAGGCTCTGTGTGATGGAAACTATAAAAATCTCAATTTTTCAGATGAGAGAGAAATTCCTCTCTGGAGGAAAATCATCACTTCAATGATAATCTTTTTGAAAAATATGGCGTTTAAACAAGGAAGTTTATAAACATTAATGTGGGAGGAGATGGAGGCTTGAGGTCCAATAGCGTGATGACAGTCAAGATTCTCAAGAAGCAAAGCACATGTCAAATTAGTGAAAAGGTCTGCAAAACCTGGTATAAAGAATCAGCACAGGGCCTCCCTGGTGGCGCAGCGGTTGAGCGCTGGGTTGCGAAGCTGCCCGCAGCCTCTGCAGCGCTGGTTCGATCCCCGGCTGCTCCCCGGCCACTGGAGGAGGGTCACGCATGGCGCGCGGACCTCTCCTGCCGCCCGCTGCTCCCCTCATCAGTGTACTTCGGTCCTTCTGCCTGCTCTGCTCCCCGCTCTGGCTCTGGTGGGTTCTCTCACCCTCCCGCGCTTCTGACTGTACCCAGTGCTTGTATAAATAAATAAATAATCTTTAAAAAAAAAAAGTTAATCAAAAAAACGAATCAGCACAAAGATCCTCAGTGTGTTCTTCTGCATACTGTCTGGTTCTTCAGAAAAGGAGTTAGAGGGCTAAATTTCTTTCGTTAAGTGTGTCAATAATGCTAAAATTTGAAATATTGCAGGATTTTTTTTGCAATATTTAACAGACTTCCTCCAAGAGAAAGCACTAAAGTACAATGCTTATATAATCCATTTGACAAGTATAAGTACAAAAAGATAAAAGTATTGAATTGGCAGTTCAGAAAAATACAGTTGCTGGAGCAGGTGTTCTTGTGAAGCCTGAATGAGCTTTAATATGTAAATTGTTTTTTTAAGCATAGATCTTGGCACATTCTTAATAATTGTGTGCTTTTATTATAAGTGCTGTTACCTGAAAAAGGTATTTGACAAAGATTTTCATGACATATTTGCACACAAAGTGAATGCATATCCTCCAAAAGATCTAAACAGGTAAAGGACTTGGCAATTCATTGAATGGAACAGATGAAGTCAGTCCAAAGGGGGTTCTATAATGTTGTGCAAAGGGCTTCAATCGTCAGTTTTAACCTAGTCCACAGATGAGTTAATAACTTGAGTTAACTTACAAAAGTGAATCAAGTGTGCACATCATGAGAAGTTGGGAGAGAGAATTATATGGATCCACAGAATCAGGACAATAGTCTGAACAGATGGAATGATGATCTAAGAAGACAGAAAAAAGAACAACATACCAATGCTTCATTATGTGTCTAAATCTTAAGGCATTCAGGGTCATTGGATTGCCATTAAATCTTACCTTCCAGAATTTCTGCCAGTGTCTTCTAGCTGCTCAAATTGGTTAGGTGGTTCCTAGGTGCCCGGGACCCAGTTCCAGCCTGGAATCACCATCACAGAGGGCTGAAGATCCACTCTCCCTTCTTATTGGCTGGTCACACGTCTCTTCGTAGTTAACAATCCTTCCCGGATGAGCTCCTATTCTAGAGGTTTACTGTGGGAAAGAAATTGAGAGATAACTTTTAAAGACATTAGAGCTGATAGTGTTTTTATTCTACCCTCATATTTCATTGATCGTTTATCAGGCTCTAAACAGATTTGGAAATCACTTTCCACCAGAATTTGAAGGCATTGTTCTATTTTACCATGTACAGTTGCTAAGAATCCCCATATATGTCTGATTCCTGGACATCTGTGTGTGACCTACTTTGTTTTTCATCTTTGGAAACTTCCAGGATCTTCTCTTGGTTGAAATTTCACAATGATTCACCTCCACATGGGGCAATTTCTGCTTAATTTGCTGGGCCTCTTTCAAACTTGTCCTTCCATCTAGGAAACCATTCTTGAATAATTTTATTGCCGTTTTACTCCTCTTTATTTCTCTATTCTTTCTAGGACTCCTGCTTTTTGGTCACTGTGCTGACTGACTAATTTGGTTCATAAGCTCTTATTCTTTAGAGTCGTCTTCTTTTTTTTTTTTTTAAAAAAAAAAGATTTATTTATTTATACAAGAACCGGTGTACAGGCCAGATGTGTGGGAGGGTAAGAGGATTCACCAGAGACAGAGTGGGGAACAGAACAGGCAGATCGACTGAAATACACTGCTGAGGGAAGCAGCGGGCGAGACAGGAGAGGTCTGCCCCACCATGTGGGTATCTCCGCGGCTGGCGGGGATGGAACCGGCACTGCAGAGACTGTGGACAGCTTCACAGTGCTGCACTCAACCACCTGCGCCACCAGGGAGGCCCCTAGACTCTTCTTTACTTTAAAAAAAAAAATAATAAAGTAAAACTCTAATTCTTACAGCATAGTTGGATTATTTTAACTCGTTGATAATGTTGATTAAAACTTATAGCTATTGAAGCTCTCTTCTCTCTGCAAATCATCTCAGCCAACTTGCTTTGTGTGATGAGGGGTGGAATGGGGAAGAGCAGGTGAGTGGATTCTTTTTGTTGTGTGTATTTCTTGTGGAAGACTTTCCTCAAGAAAGTTCTGCTAATTTTGAAGGGAGAATCTCCACTATCAATATCTTTATATTCTCCTTTTGGGCAAAGATATATTCCAGTGGAAGATTCTGTTTAACACCACCTGGTAGTGTTCTGGAGCCAACTAGACGTGGAGCAGAGGTATTCACTTTCAGTGTACACAGGATTACTTTTTCAGTAAGACATCTGCTGCCTGCTCCATCAGCCTTGCCTCCTGCTACTTAAGATCCCGGTTTGTGCTTTCTAGACAATGAAGTGGGGAGAGCCAGTCTGGCACGGTGAGCTAAGGAACTGGCGATCTGCCCATTTCTTAAAAATTACTTTCAAGCAATTTTTTTTTTTTTAATTTTATCCACTCCCTGTCATTCTCACTTCTCAAGGTAACTGATGAGGCCAAATTTGGAGCTTTGGGGGATTATGCAGTGTGAATCTACATTTGTTTTCAGTTTTCCTTACTGCTGATTTAGTACTTTTATTCCTTGGGTGTCAAAGTCATTTACCATTCACCTATCTGCTTTCTAGCTTCCAAAATTGCTTTTGCTCTCTTGTTCTCTTTATCCTTGAGAGTTCATGTAGCCATATATATAGCTGATCAAGGATCACTTTGTGCAAAAGGGATGTTTGCAGAGAAAGTGATATTTGTGAAGAATTTTGAATAACATGTCAGATTTTTCTAGTCAGTGAAAACAGTAAGGAAGAAGACAAGCAACAGAGGAGATGGAGAACCTTTAAGGCAAGGAAAGGTTATGTCGAGGACATTGGATTTGGGGGCGGGGGTAGGCTGAGGTAGTAATCCACAAGGCTGGGAAAAAAAATGTAAGAGCACACTGATTGGGTAAACATGGGGAGAAAAGGGAGGAGGCAAAGATGATTGTGTCATTTCCAGACTGGGAAAGTAATGAGACCTACAGGGGCCATATTTTTGCCACATGATAAGTTGTATGTGGCCACGATGGACCTGATGGCCTCAAGGTCTGATGCATTAGCCTTTTATATAGCTGCTATGTCCTTTGTTTGATACTGGTAAAGAAGGTTCCAGATCATTTGACCTATGAAAACGTCAATGATTTTCCAGCCTAAGTATATGCATCTTTGAAGCCACTTGATCTCAGGTTAAGAGTTAAGAAGCACAGGAAGGTGGGGGTGGGGTGGGGAAGAGGAGGGAGAGAAATAAAGAGAGAGAGAGAAGAGACACAAGGCAAAAACACTCAAGTGATGACATCATTGCTGTGCTGTAAAACTCAGGTTTCAATCTGTAAGAGTCATTTCTGTTTTATCTCAATAGGGAGCAACGTGCTGAGCTCTCCGGTTCGTTGACTAACATGTCTACCAGATGGACCCTGGGGTTGGCTGCTGGAGCAGAGCATTACATCTCAGAGTTTAAGATGCAACAATGCATTATTAAACCTGTTTGGAACACAATGTGCAAGATGACATCATATCCCTGGGTGTGTGTGACCTCACCAAAAATGTGTGCCCTGCTGTGTAGGAAAAGTGGAGCTCCAGAATATAGACATTAGGGGAAAGTTATAGGGTCTTATAAATAACTGCCTTTCCCTACTTCTCCTTCTCTCTCTTCTCTCCAATCCAAATGTTCTTTAAAAGAGAGAGAGAGAAAACATGTTTTGTTCAATACTGCATCAAAAAGATGTAACGAAAGACACTGAGGAATGACCTGAAATGTCGAGAAAATCACCTAAAATGAATGAAAATGAGGACATAGCCACTGGAGATGGTGATATTTTGTCTGGTATCTCAGTCATGCTCTGCCAGGAAATTAAAACCACTGTATATTTAGCACAGTAGATCTGTAATGCAAAAAATGGGCCCCCTGGTGATAGAAGAGCTAAGAAGTCAAATGGGACAGTGAGGAAACACAGGAATTATCAAAGGCAAGTAGACACTGCTACCTCTTAGCTAAAACAGAAATTATTGGGAAACTATCAGAGAGCAGAAAAGATGGAACTGCTTTCAGAAATGCCACCCAAGGCAGAGAGGCACCCTGGCCTTCTGTCCTTCCTTGCACCCTCCAATCTTCTCAAGGACTCCAGGGAAAGTTAATTGACTTAGGAGCCTGGGAAACCCCAATCATTGAGGCTGGTCTCCTGCAGAACAAAGCAGACTGGAGGAGAGCGAGGAATAGATCTAAGAAGCAGGTCCAGAATCTGCCTACCCAGAATAACAAAAATGCTGGCTTCAAGAAAGTATGACCAGTGTCTAAAATACCATCACTGGTCTGTGTACCAAGAGATGATTATCTACCAGATTCAAAATTAGAGGTAGAAGAGTAAGGAGCTAACATTAACTGAACATTTCAGAGGGCAACCATCTCTGCTATGTTCACACACAGAACTTGGGACTTTAGCAATGACAAGTACCAGTATGACTCATTATCTTTTCATCACTACTCACTGATAACATTAGGCATGGATAACAATGACAGTAGCATTATTTGGGTAGAAAAAATAAAATATGCATTGTTTTGTTGTTGATGCTGTCACTACTTATAATACTGATATCCAATATGCATGCATTTATTTAATTCAATAACTTGGTGCTGGGTAATATATTGTTTCACAGGCCAATCCCATACTCAGACATTCCTACTGCAAGATTGAAGTAATTTGTTTAGAGGTGACATTCGACAGTTGACTGTTGACGCAATGTTCTATTATTAACTAACATGTAATTAGTTCATTAAAAAATACCTCAACTGAATAGCATGTAACTTAATACAATCTACCAAAGTGGAGAAATCTATAGTTTCTTACAAATGGGAACAAAATTACAGAGCAGAGAAACTGGAAACGAGAAGATGCCAGCTGGCAGGACACTAAGTGTTTCAGATTACTGTGTGTTTATGACCTCTGTGTTCTAGAAAAAAATTAATTAGATTATGCTTTTTGAGAGTCTTGGAATGCCATGGCCCTGTGCCAGGCTTATCAGAACCACACATCTGAAGTTTAATTAAGCTGTTTTAAATTTTGCCCATATTTCTGAGCTTTGAAAAAGCAATAAATGCAGGAACTAATAAATAATGGTGGAAGAAGGCTGAGATTCCCTCAGATGGCAACATTCTGTGTAAAATTATGGGCTGTTCCAAAGTCTATGTTACACTAGCTTTATATGAAACGATACTCTTTGTTCAAGAGTATTTGGAAAATAAATGCAGGCAATGAGGGAACTATAACTGTGGAAACTTATAGAGCTGGTTTTGAAAATTCAAATCATTATTTAATGGAGGGTTTGTATCTCAGGTTGAAGTCAAAATGGGGAAAGGCAGGTGGGCTACAGCAAAGGGAAAGGGGAGCAAGGGGAGCTTTGAGGCAAGCATCTTATTGATGACTTTCTAGCAGGTGGAAATGTGAGTAGGCGCAATGTACTTTTTATTTTTT
Organism: Talpa occidentalis; assembly: GCF_014898055.3. Classification (NCBI taxonomy): domain Eukaryota; kingdom Metazoa; phylum Chordata; class Mammalia; order Eulipotyphla; family Talpidae; genus Talpa; species Talpa occidentalis. The sequence goes on along the minus strand of NW_023605194.1, from coordinate 90,451,373 downwards.
AATTTTTTTAATGATTAATTTATTTATATAAGAGCTGGGTATGTATAGGCAGAGGTGTGGGAGGGTGAGAGGATTTACCAGAGTGGATTTAACAGAGAGGATTTAACAGTGGGGAGCAGAACAGTCAGACTGACCAAAAACACTGCTGAGGGGAGCAGCGGGTGGGAGGCAGGAGAGGTCTGCCGTACCATGTGGGTATCTCCCTGGCTGGCCGGGAATCAAACCTGCGCTGTAGAGACTACGGACAGCTTTGCAGCACTGTGCTCAACCTGTTGCACCACTGGGAGGCCCGCAATGTACTTTTTAAAAAGTATTTCTATTATTTACATTTTTACTGTGGTAAAATATACATAACATACATTTACCACTTTACCCATTTTTAAGTGCATGCTCCAGTGGCATTAAGTACCACATCGTTATGCAGCCAACATCACTATCATCTCTAGTGCTTGGCTTAAAGTTCTTTCGTTAACTGCCTTCTAAAAATTAAAAAAATATATCTTTTTTGGGAGGGGGCTCCTGGGTGGCCTAGGAGTTCAGTCTCAGTGTTATCACAGCTATGGCCTGAGTTTGATCCCAGGCCAGGGAGCTGACCCTCACATGGCATAGCAGACCTCCCCTGTTTTGCATGCTTTTCCCCTTAGCAGTGTATTTCAGTACATCTGCCTGTTCTGCTCCCCACGCTGTCTCTAGTAAATCCTCCCCCACCTTCCTGCACCACACCTCTGGCCCATACCCCAGTTTTCCTATGCAAAAATAAACAAATTTTTAAAAAAAAATTCAAAAGTCTTTGACATTTCCTTGGGACTATTTAGTTACTTTAGGCAAGGACTGAAACATGCACAGAATGATATCTGTGTACATGTGGGAGCCAGTATGGTCCTGCCTCACGGCCTTGTAACAGAAGTACCTAAAGGGTTAATTGTGCTATCAGACAAATTAGTTGTGGCTGAATAAAACAACTGTCTGGCCAGAAAAGACTTATGGAAGAGGAAGACTGACTTTTTTTGCAGCAAAAAGACAAATGCAAGAGGATAGAGACTATTGAGTCACATCTTTGATTACATAATTTCATTCATCTGTTCACTCTTTCATTCAACAAACAGTGAGCACCACTTCTGCTAGATATTGTTCCAGGCAGTAAGGGATTTGTGGTGACCAAAACAGACTAAGCCCTAACACCTGTAGGTCCAATATTGCAGTAGGACAGATGGTCTCAACAAAGAGTATTTCCATATAATTCTCATGGTCAATGAAATAATTGTGCCTAGTGACACACAGATTACTACAGGATGGATAGTGGTGAATGCCAAGATGCAAAGAAGAAAAATAGGGATATGAGAAAAAAAGCAAGTCTGATTCATTTTACCTACTTATTTCTACTTACAATGTCCCAGAGACAAAAGAAAGAGACTTACTTCAAATGGAAACTTCATTACAGGACAAACCATTGGCTCTCTTCCCTACTGTACTTCCTGGAGCTTGGGGTGATGGATGAGGGTGCTGTGAAGATGAAGCTGGTTACAATGTGAAGAACTTCTTTCTGTTTCTCAGCATCTTGGTTTCTTCTCTTCTTCTTCCTTCATTTCTTTGACCAGACACATGATGAGGGATATGTATCCATCCATTTCTCCAACAAGAAGGAATCAGAAATGGTGCATGCTCACTACTGCATAGTAGGGGGGTGTAAGCACATTTTCTACAGCCCAAAATTCACTAGCATGTAGGCAGGAAGTTGTCGAAGGAGGAGGCCAATGCAACGTAAACAGTGTAGAACCACAGAGGGGATACGTGCTTGGAGACTTCAGTAGGGGCCAAGGGAAGGATAGTAGCGTAGAAGTCCCAGGAAGGGACCTCCCCGGTGGCGCAGCGGTTGAGCGCTGGGTTGCGAAGCTGCCTGCAGCCTCTGTAGCACCAGTTCGATCCCCAGCCACCAGGTGAGGGTCCCACATGGCGCACAGACCTCTCCTGCCGCCCACTGCTCCCCTCAGCAGTGTATTTCGTCGTCTGTTTTGCTCCCTGCTCTGGCTCTGGTGAATTCTCTCACCCTCCTGTGCTTCTGACTGTACCCTGTGCTTGCATAAATAAATAAATAAATCTTTAAAAAAAAAAAAAAAGAAGTCTCAGGAAGGTGATGCTAGAGATGGAACTTGTTGGTTGAGCAGAGCAGTATCATCAAAGTCATGAGAAAACAGGAGCTTAACAGGGAAAAAGTCACCAATGTGTCCCCCGCTGCAGAAATGCTCAGATATAAGAGACTGGAAAATCTATCGATGTGGAGAAAATACATGGCAGGAAATAAGAATCAGTAAATCCATTGTTTTAGCTAAACAACAACTCACATTCAGCTGCCTTCACCACTAAATTAAGCTCATTCATTCATTCAAGTTATCAACAGATGTTCAAATTTTTCCTGAACTGGGGATACAAACAGTAAACAAAAAAGAAGGTTTCCTGGAGCTTTTCGTTGATGCTGCAAGTGGGAGAGGGAATCAGGGAGGTCTGTGAATAGTGGAGCCACATGGTGGGGTAGCTCTGACTTCTGTGCCGAGAATAGGTAGAACATTTTGTATAACTGTGGTGTAGACTCACCCTGAAAGTCATGCGAATCACACGTACTCTCTCTGGGCACTGATACTTGATTCAGTGAGAACCAAAAATCAAGCTGGCCGTTTATTGCTGCTAGGCTAATGTTACAATTATGTGTCAGGAAGGGTAACAGAACAAGCAGGTGATATATAATGATATAAGTGCACACACACAGTGTGTGTGTGTGTGTGTGTGTGTGTGTGTGTTTGAGAGAGAGAGAGAGAGAGAGAGAGAGAGAGAGAGAGACATTGAGAGAGAGAGCAAAGATTCTTGCAATTATAAGGCTGCTTAAATAAGTCCCTGATCAATAGGACAGCTGTCAGGAAAGGCAGAAAACTGATGTTCTACACCACAGGTAGAATCCCTGCTTCCAGAAGGAAGCTCCAGTTCTGTTCTCAAGCCTTTCAATGAATCTACCCAGACCATCCAGGAATCTCCTTTATATGAAGTCAAATGATTATAGGTGTTGATCACAGAATACATCACAGCAACATGTCAGTGAGTGAATAATTGGTTACTCCAGTCTAGTCTGGTTGACACGTAAGACTGATCATCACAGACAGCTGATTAATTTTTACCCAGGACAAATGGGCTGGTTTTGAGTGGGCTGTGACCACTCATTCCTCCACCCTTTGCTTTTTAACTGGCTCTTTTGAATTATGCAGACAGCCTCAGACTTGGATTTCCTGTCTGATAGGCTCTGATCAGGTTTCAAATGACAAAATATTCATCAGGATGACTGGCTGTGGTGTTGCTTGCGAACTCATTGACTCTGAGAGCCTGGTTTCTGCAGATGGATGTCCCAAGGCCGGGGGTGGGGGTTTGGGAGGTTGGGGGTGGATTTAAGGGCCACCTGGATCTATGTCCAATTTTCTTGCCACTCCAATCTTCAAATCCTTAATATAAGAATAGTAGTACTTCCTGTAGTGCTGTCTATAATTCAATATCCAAAGGCGTCTTCTTAAACAAAATAGTGTCTGTGGACTTGGTGTGGGTCATGGCGGGGAATAACAATAGTACAGTTCATCCTATTGACCCCCATGCACTCAAATGAACACATATTTGCAGAGTGACTATATGTCAAAGCATGTCCTGCACTTACACAGCTGGCTGATATTTCTACCACTAAAACTGGGCTACTACAAACTTTATCTTGGAGAACTCACAACAGGTGGTGGAGTGACTCTGAACCTGGAAAGCTGCTAGTGGCCAAATTATGTGCTTTTGGAGAAGAGCATTTCTTTTGTATCTAAAAAAATAATGATGAAACAAAAGCCCAGCATGATTAATATGGTGAGAATGTTCTAGTCTTATCCAGGAGAAGAAAGGAGACAGGTCAGGTAGGGCTTCGCAAAAACCCTTGGTCATAAACCTCACAGACATCCAGGTTATTAAATACCACACCCATGTGGCACTGGAACCAGGGGCATCTATCCACTGGATTAAAGGAAGCTATTCTGCAGGCCCAGACAGAGAGAGGATGTGGTGAAGGTTCAAACAGTCACGGAGTACAGTCCATAAGACACAAGGTCATGCTCCACAGAAAAGTGAGTCGTTTGTGCTCCTCCTCATCATCCTTTCCAGAAACGCTGGCTGCTGCAGGTCTGTAGGGAGATACCAAGAATGCCGCCATCACAGACCCCAGGCCGGGTCATTTTTGTGGCTTGTGTGAGGGATGCCTCAGGAATAGCCCTGAAATCCCTGCTTTAGGTTACCAGCCAAGCTCGGGTATGATATTTTTTCCTGTTTAACAATAATAAAAAAAAAGCTTACTTGCTTTCATCAGCTATCTAAAAGTTCAAAAGGTAAAGACCATTTCCCTCCACAAATAAGCCAGGGAATGTATTTGGAAATTGAGTTTTCATCCACAGTTGCTGTTTTTGAACCATTTATTCCACGTCTGAGGAAGTTGAAATGGGGAGTTCTCTCCTGAAAGGAAAAAAAAAAAGCAACTTTGAGTTTGTAAGTTGACATCTCCGAGCAGGGCTCTAGGCGTGGAGGGTCATCTTTCAGAGAGCAGTATTAATATCGTCTCTCCAGCTCTCAGACAGTTGGGGCATGCCGTGCTCCCCCACACCGCTTCCCCCCCACCCCCAGGGCTCACGGTTCCCTTTAGAGATAATAAAACCAGTGTAAGCTCACGCTGAGGCCTTCTGATGTAGAACATGATGGTACTTTACAAACCCACCTGTCCTGACTGAAAGACACTCTTCATAAAGTTGTATTTTTAACTTACAATGGTGCAAGCTGAGCGTGTATTTATTGTGTGGGGCTGCCCACCAGGTCCCGCTGGGCCCGGGGCTCCTGCCCATGCAGCTCTACAGAACTGCCCAGGAGATCTGCTGCTCCTCCTGCAGGGTCAGTCTTTTTCTTGTGCTTCTGAGAGAGGAGATGAGTTTATGGAGGAAATGACCTTGGAATTGGGCCTTGAAAGGCACAGTGTTTGAACAGAAGGACACACCTATGCATCTGCTGCTTACCTCCTTTCCAACGCTCAGGAATTATTTTTCATTTGCTGAAGAAGAATGACTTGAATCCCCACATGCTCTCCTGTGGAGAATCTACCCCCAGCAGATCCCTCAGCGTCTTTGGGGTTTATCTTTCTGTGGTCACTTCCTTATAACTTCTTGAGTCTATGGGATTCTCAATCTTTCCTTTGTGTTACATATTTTCAAGCTGGTTTTTCTCTCTCTCTCCTTAGTCTACCAAAATGTCATGATGTATGATGGTTGCCGTCCACTGTATGATGATGGCCCACCACTGGCAGCTTCTCGCCCCTTCCCTGGCCCCCTCACATACACGGTATCTTCCCCACCATCTTATCTGCAGTGCCACTTGTTATTTACCTGGGGCCACAGCTAGAGTAAGGCAAGGCTGCTATGTAAAGGACACTCTGATTGAATGACTGAAAGATCTGAAAGCTTTCTGTCTGACAGAGCTGCCTGCAGTAACGTTTCCAGGCCGGCCTCTGGCTCTGTTCCACTGATCATTCAGGAAACCACAGTTAGCGAGCTGTTTTAGCTGTTGCTTCTCCTCCTCCAGGCTTTGTGTTGTTGACGTGGCTAAAGCGTCTTCCTCTCAGTACTTACAGCCAGTGAGAAAGAGGAGCAGCGGGGGAGAGACTTCTACCTGTGGGGCCCACCAGGGTGGCCCACACCAGGGGTAGAATCCACTGAGAGGCTAAATTAACTGTGGGGGCTGGGAAGTGATCCCCTTTATTATGGAAGAAAGTGATTATGAATGAGGGAAGAATACTAGCAGGCTCAGTCACATCTTCCAGAGACTTCTTCTTGTACTGATATCTCTTTTTTCCTCCACTTCCCAGTAGCCAACTTTTAGACCCCTGTCATGTTTTAAGTGACATGTTTTAAGTGAAAACCAATTTCTTCCTTTTTTAATATTTCAAAATAACTTTGTCTTAGTTGTGCTGCTTTTAATTGAGATCATGTAGGTTTACAATGCTGTATGTGATTCAGGGGTACAGGTTCATATCTCTTCAGATGTATGTTACCACACCACACCCACTGTGTGGGCAGACTGAGGGCCAGCCTGGGACCCAAAACATGCACACTCTAAGTGGGTTCTGCTTGTGCGATGTGCCATTTACATCCCTGCCATGCCATGACTCCAGAGGGAAAAAAACACCCTCATAAAATTCCCTGATGAGGATTCCTAGTGTCCCTTTCTTAAGTCACTGCTCCCACCCCCCACCAAACCTGCAAAAGGGAATCCATATAGTGGTGAACAGCACCCCCTGTGGGTCACCTGGAGAAAGCAACGTGTGTGTCTGGGGTGGGGAGGGGCGGGGGAGGGTCCTAAAAGGGGATCAGCACAGAGACATCTACTATGATAGGAGATGGTGGCACCCGGGTCCTGAAAGATTGTACAAAGCGTCACTCCTGATGAAAAGCGAGCCTCCAGGTTAAAGCAGAACCTCAAATCCTGCTGGTGGGCAGGTCTAGGATACTAGAAGCCAGCAATGAGGATCAGTGCCTGCTGGGAGCTCCATTGTGGCCTTTGTTATCCCCCCACACACATACTGGCACCCTTGTCACCATCTCTAACCCCTTCGTGGTGTGTGCTGTCCTCCCCAATCCGCCCACGGGTGAGGATGATGGGCAGAAGCCACAGTGGTCCCTGAGGGTTGACCTAAATCCTGCTAGGCTCCTAGTGAATCCTTCAATAGTCAGCAGCTGATGGCTGGAAGAGCATAACACTTGCATAGAGGTGGAAGCACTCAAACCACCTTTAAAAGATCACCCTTCACACACCTCGAGGTTATAGGTTTGGTCCTTATTAAAAATATATACACATATACTTACACCCTGATTATATGACACCTAACTAAGCACAGTGTTGAAAAATGGGTGCATGAAAGTACTTAGAAAAATGTAAACATGTTTGTTGCGCTCACCGGAAGTCAGTCTCACTGAAGTGGGGTCCTGTGTGCCTTGCTCACTGCTGAGTCTCCAGTGCCGGAGATGTCTCTGACAGACAGTGGGAAGTTCGTAAATACTGCCTGACTGGATAAATCAGTGTCCTCACTGCCCTCAAAGGGTCCAGGGGAAGAGGAAGATGTGTAATCACAGCTGAGTGTCGCGGCCCAGTTCAGTGACACCGGAAGTCATAAAACTATAACAGCAAACAGGGTGGGAGTGAGGGAGGAGAGGGAGAGGCATCCACAAGATGATGCAGCAAAGGACTTTAAAGAGCGGACAGAGCATGGCCTCCTCGGAGCACAGCCCTCCTCCCCTCCCCTTCTCTTCTCAGCTCTTCATTCATGCCTCCTCCTTTGAGGAAGGGAGCAAGCACTCTGGGCCTGCTCTTTCCAGGGTGTGGCCCTTTGTAGCTGTGCCAGTGGTGTGACTTTATAGGATCTCAGCTAGAAGCCCGTGGGACTGGAGCTCTATGGGATCTTGGCAGAACCCATCCTGCTGCAAAGGTCAGAACTGGGGAAAGATGTAGCAATCGCCATTAAGGCAGATGGGCTAAGGCGAAACTGGCACGAGTGGAATTCTTCTTGCAAGCTGTGCCTGCCGGGAAGTGGAGGGGAGCTTCTCCTGTGTGTGGCCAAGCCGATGAGGTTAAAATGTGATTACACCTAAACATGTAAACAGCAAATTCCCAAGTTAATGATGATGTAACATTCTATTAGGGTTAGGCTGGATTATGCTGACTCTGTTGCCTCATCTTCAAATCTGGTCCAAAATGTTGATTCCTTTGATAAATCCCATCCTTTTCCCAAGAATTGCATTGACCCACCAAAGAGAAGACTTTCTAAAGTTTCTAGAGTTTCAATGAGACATTATTACACCACTCTGTGAAAAAAAAAAAAAAAAAAAAGAAAATAACACAGCAATACTGACTGGCTTTAGGGGCCTGGGGAAAATGGCACGTGATTGGAGTGGACAGTCCTTGGTTCCCTTGGAAGGAACACTGACAGATCAGGCCTGGGCCTGGCATGCTCAGCCTCACATCTAAACATGAGAAGAAAAGTGAGAGGCAGTTAAAGGAAAGAGAACACCACATTCTGCTGAAATCACATTCAACTGGGCAGGGCCCGGTTTGGGTGTGTAATCCTTCATCGTTTCTGGTCTTTGTTCAGCTGACATCCATGTCCCCATAGGACAGGTTCCTTTTCCAGGACAACAAATGCTCAATTCATGGGGGAACAGAAGCTCTGCTCCTGTGCAGTTTCTCCAGGAACCTCAAAAGTTTTGATTAGAAATGGAAAACCAAGACATATGATTCTTAGAACTAAGCATATTTTCACCTTCAGTCTGCTGATCCTTATTACCCCCCTCATGGAGAGCATTTCCCCCATCCCCGCTTGGCACCCTGTTCTTAGTGAGTTCTAAGAAGTTTGGATGGAAGAGAAGACAGGTTACCCTCTGCGTTCCAAACCTGGTGTTTCTCTGACAACTTTTAAGTGCAAAAGGAAATGTTTCATCTAAGTAAAGGGCCCAAAATAATAAAACTGATTTTTCTAAAAAAGATTGGCTATAAGAAAGAAAACTACTGCAGGAAATCATAGCCATAAGTAATAGTTAGCATGATATCAACACACAAGAGCTGGGCTTCCAGGGATTAGGCCCAAAGGCATGAAAATTACATCTCAGGGACAATTGCATTAATGAAAAAACTCTGGATTAATGAAAAAAAAAAAACTGCTTTAAGATAAATCTGAATCTACCTTGCTAAGCTATTGCGATTGAAGCAAAGCTGGCTAATGATTCCATGTTAAGAGGTGAGATGTATTCCTGTTTAATAAAATCGTAGAATAGACTCTAAGCACTCAATTTAAATATGGCAAAGATGCAAGAGTGAAAATGTTCGTTGTTGCCCACATGATCACCAAACTCTTCTGGGAAATTCCCATCGTCATAATTTCTCACGTCACCCAGTCCTTGCAGTCAGTGTGCCTCCCACTTTCTCCAATGCTGTTCTCTGTCTGGTCTGCTATGAATGGATTAATGGGGAATAAAAACAAACAAACAAACAAACAAACAAACAAACCAGGAGTCTAAAGAGTGGACCTCTATCACCCTCTCTCCTCTGCTGATTACCTGGTGACCAGCTAATTGGCCTCTTCAACCTCAGTTACTTCAAGGGAATAATAATATTTTGTCTAAAAGGAGGAGGCTAGAAGATGAATGATGCTCTGACTATGTCCTTTCTCTTAAAATAGTGCCGCGAACCAACCAAATTGCTATGCTGTGAACACAGAACTTACACACACACACAAGAATTAAACAAGTGATATATAGGCCCTGTAATTTTGCTTACACCCATTTATTTTCATTTGAGCAACTTGATGTTTTCTCATTTTATGGTGAGGTCTTTAGAGTATCAGATTGTTCCTTGAAACTTCAGTGTGCAGGAAGGGTCATAATTCTGTTTTCTCAGATGAACTTAAAATAAACATGAAAACAAAGTGGGTCAAAAATCAGGTTGGTCACTACAATGTCTTTTCATTTTTTACAGCTCCTTTGGCATTTCCTGCCTTGATTATTATAATAGCTCCCTGAAGGTCTCCTTGATTTTAGGACCACCTTCTTCCAATTCATTTCATATTTGTACTACTTATTTTCCTGTACTACATATTTCTCCCAATCTATATAGGGGGATGTTAATCCAACTCATCAGGACCTCAGCATGAGGTATCTGACCATAGGGGACCTCAGGTGTCTGGCCACACTCCGCCTAACTTCTCACCTACAAGGTAGCCCAAGCAATTACCAATCACCATCCTGTAGGATTAGTTTTACACTATTGCAGAGGCTCAAACAACTATCAGTGACTTAGCAGCTGAAGCAGCACAACTTGTATTTCCGGCAGGCCAGGCTATGTATCGCTGGGCTTTTTGCTCAGTTTCTCACAAAGCTGGAGTCAAGATAGCAGCCTCAACTAGGAGACTTAAGTAAGGAAACAGTTGCTTTCAAGCCCCTTTGGGTTGCTGAGGGAAATAATTTCTTTACAGCTGGAGGGCCCAGGTGTCTATGGGCCCTCTATCTTGATGATGTCCTTTCTATTAAAATAGTGCCATGAATCAACCAAATTGCTATGCTGTGAACACACAACTTACACACACACAAGAAGCTGTGTGGGTAGCTGCTGTGTGGGGGCTGCACACTGTAGTGACAGCCTTGCCATGAGGCCACCTCACACTCACACTTCTACTCTCTCTGATTGCAGAAGGGGTCCGGCCCCTTTTAAAGGCTCACCTGGCTAGACCAGGCCTACCCAGATGATCTCCTTTGATGAACTCAATTAATCAGGGTCCCTGATTACATCTGTAAAATCCTTTTCCCCCTATAACACCATCAGGGGAAACATAGCTGATACTGGTCACAAATTCTACCCACAGTCAGTGGGAGGGACTTAAAGGCAAGAATCACTGGGGTCATCTTCAAATACCATCACACCTTTTTCCTTTGTTCTGGACAAACTGCTCCTTATCAGCCAGGAGTGTGTTTCATTGCACTTCCTGTGTCAGTAATCCTGACATCCTCTGGCTGAGGTGCGGCCCTATGCTCACCGAGGGTCTCTATTTATCCCAGTACTATTTAATGTATCATATCATATTATACTGACCTCTGTACACATCTGTCTAACTTAAGATGCAGAAACTGGGATAGTGTGGGATTCTGTATAGCACAGATCCCATGTGTGCTGATACTCCATTTTCTGTGTGGAAACCCCTATCAAATTTTCAGAACCTGAAAGGGAGGCGTGTCAGGGCGTCCAGAAGGTAATATTTCCCCAGGGAAGGTTTGGAGGCTTAATGTCAAATGGAGCATGCATCTAAACCCTGTTACCTCGCACACCAGCCTTGCACAATCAGACCCTTCCTGCCGATGGCGGAGACACACGGATTCAAATGTCGGATTAGACCTGCTATTCATGTTCATTGTGCAGTCATGTTTGCTCACAAAGGACTAGATCATGAGAAAACACTCTCAGCAAATTGAGTGGAAAGATGCTTAAGAATAGCTATAATTTTTTTTTTAAATTTAAAATTCACAGGTATTTTGCATCTGTTGTCCAAATGAATAAGGCAGGCAGTGGTTATAAAAGGCAGTAAAGAACTAAGTGAAAGCAGTATGGGCTTCTCAAAATGGTCCTTCGTGATAAGTTTCTCTTTGCCCTGCGAAATTTTCTTTCACAAAAGAAGTAGAAAGAATTTGCATGGTTGATGGTTCTCATGTGGTTGATTCTTCCACCTAAGAGCCAGCTGAGGCCTCCTGCAGTCTTTCCAGGACTAGGGAAGCCACTTTTTTTTGTTCCATTTTCACTAGCTGCACACAGTGGGGATGAACACCGCGTAAGAGGATTGAGGGGTACCTAGACACCAACATGCACTCAGATCTGGAGGATGCAATGGCCTGCGCCTATTTGGCAACACAAAATATATTGTGCTCTACCAATTTTCTAAAAAGAAAAGTGGAATTGAATTCTATGCTATAGGCTGAATTTTAGGATTCCTTATTTTGAAAATTATGAGCATGAAATGATCCCAGACCACAGCTCTTAGCTGTTAACGAGAAAAGAACCTGAAACTTACCTCCGTGTAGCTTTCCTGCAGGATAGCACCTCCCAGTGAACTATGTCCAGAACCTTCAGGGTACCAGGCAGAGAAATAAAAAAGAAAAAAATGACCACTTACTTTTAAACTAGTTTCTGGACAATTGGGTTCTGTGCTCTGTGCCAAGGGAATGCTGAAAATAAAGGCACCAGTCAGGAGACTAATTAACAAAGTATTCTGACCAATTCTCTATTAATTAATGGAATTAAAAAAGTGTTCTGGGGAAGATGATTCTCAGAGTTCCTCTCCAAAATGTTTTTAAATATGCAGAGAGGAAAAAAAAAAAAAAGATGAATCAAGCAGAATACCTGTGGGTAAGTTTTCTCAGCTGGGATGAATTACATTAGCTTCTGTTCCCTGATCCCCAATAAAGGTAGGGTTACTTCCAGGCTCTCATCAGCCGAAATGGTTTAAAAATTGATCTGAAAATCAACACTTTGACTTTGCAATCTGGCTTTTTGTGTACCATTTGGTCTTAAACTGTAACATTGTTGGCCTTGAGCATAGCACCTGGCTTTGACAGCTGCAGCCCTTGGTGCACAGAGCAAGCTTTCTCAGAGAACAGCTCTCCCAGAGACTAGGAAGCCAAGACAAAATAGCTTTCGCTGCTAGAGAACATAACAACCACACAGAGAATGGTAACACTTTTCCAGGAAAAGGCCCTGGGGTATAGGATGGTTTCACTTATAGCAGAAATATAGGGGAACCCAATTAAGACATCAGTGTAAAAAATAATAACAACACAAAACACAACAAAGCAAAAACAGAAAATTATAAACCAGAGACATCCTGCAGGGGAGGAGGAGGGAGAGGGATCATAGGGAGGGAGGGAGGAGCATGAGAGAGGGAGGTGATGGTGCACAGGTGCATTGGTGAAGGAAACTCTATGGGGACTACATCTGAGGGGGTAAGGGGAAGCAAACATTATTTAAAAAAGAACAATGATGTAAAAAATTAAATAATAATAATAAAAAGGCAGAAGCATAGTGAGAGTATCCTGGTGAACACTGGGTAAGGGGAGACTCTGATTTAAATTCCCACTCTATCTTTCACCCTCGGTTATCCCAAAAGGATATGACACTCACAATCTGTCCTCTGAGAAAGAAAATACTGTACACATTACGAAAAAGTGCAACTATCCTAAAAATGCTTAAAAAGAAAACAACAGGGCCTCCCTGGTGGTGCAGGGGTTAAGCAACGTACTATGAAGCAATTTGCAGCCTCTGCAGCACAAGTCGATCCCCAGCCAGCCAGGGAGCAACCCACATGGTGCAGCAGACCTCTCCTGACCCGCCCGGTGCTCCCCTCAGCAGTGTATTTCAGTCAGTCTGCCTGTTCTGTTCCCTGCTCTGTCTCTGGTGAATCTTCTCTCCCTCTGCATCTCTGGCCTGTACCCCATCTCTTGTATGCATAAATAAATAAATCTTTATAAAAAAATTAAAAAACAAAGAGAAAGCAACAGCTACACTTAGAAGTCTGGCTGCACACTTGTGTTACCAGAAGGAGAGGGGAAGGGTGGCTGGCAAAGGAAAGGGTGAGGGGCCCCAACGGGCTGTGTTGGAGGACGGTGGGGGTCTTTCAGGTGGGAGTGGTGGGGTGAGACATCTGAAGAGGTGTGAACCTGTCTCTCTAAAATATATTATCTGCATAAAAATTAATATCAAAACCCCCAATTATGTAGTTGTACATCACAGCCTCACATTGACCCTCTAATTTAGAACTTGTTATTTTAGAATAAAAATACATATTCAACAAGGGTTTACCAAGAATCTGTAACATAGGAAACTCATTAAAAATATGTGCTACACATATTAAAAAAACTAGCAACAACAAATGTTGGCGAGGATGTGGAGAAAAAGGAACTCTCCTGCACTGTTGGTGGGAGTGCAAACTGGTCCAACCACTATGGAGAGCTGTGTGGAGATTCCTCGACCTACTAAAGACAGAGCTTCCATATGATCCAGCAATTCCACTCCTAGGTATTTACCCAAAGGACACAGAAACATCAATTCCAAAGAGCACCTGCACCCCTATGTTTATAGCAGCACTGTTTACAATAGCTAAGCTTTGGAAACAACCCAAATGCCCAAAAATAGATGACTGGATCAAGAAGATGTGGTACATATACACCATGGAATATTACTCAGCATTCAAATAAGATAAACACATGCAATTTGCAGCAACATGGATAAGTGAAATAAGCCAGAAAGAAAAAGAAAAATACCGGATGGTCTCACTCATAGCAGGAATCTAGAAAACTTAAATAAGGGACCAGGAAAAAGAATAACTATAAGAAAGAAAATATCAAAATCAACAAATAACTATGAACAAGAGATACTCTATGGGAGGTGGGGGGGTGGGGAGGGGAGGGATTGGGGTCAAAAATAAGGGGGTTGCAATTGTATAGGGAATATAAAAATAAAATTTATTTAAAAAGTATGTGCTACAAATCAGCTTTGTAAGAGAATAAAGAAACAATTTTGCTGATTAGGCAATCATCCTTTCCATTTTAAACTATCATTTTTTAATATAAATAATATGCTGAAAGGTCCTCTCATATCTTTACATTTATCGAAGATGTATGGGACTCTCATTTGAACCACCTAATAGTCACAAATATCATTAATTAAGTAACTGAAACTTGGAGTTCTTTACACCACAAGTCCAAGGTCACCCATCTGGTTGAAAAGGTGAATCAACTGGGATTCAAAACCCAACCAGCTATGTTGGACAGTACCCCACCATATTCATTGCACCCCACCTTCAGGATCTGAATGATAACATTCTCCCATCTGACTTCAAGATTTGAAAAGCTTTGCTTTACATGTGTACACATCCTATTCATTAAATACAGAACCTTATTTGTATTATTTTTTCAAATGGTTACTAAGGCTTTAAAGACATAAAAACTTATTGAGTGCTTTTAACCTAACTTCATAATAAACAGATAGCTACATATTTCTTTTAGCCTAGAAATGCTGTGGAAAAACTATTGAGATGTTAAGGGTTCCAGGAATAGAGAAATATTGCTAACCTCTGTCTCTGTATTATTAAGAAAAACATTTGGAACTTGAGGCTCCTTTACAGGGTCTCAGAACTCTCAGATGCACAGACTATACTTTGAGAACTGATGGATTAGCTCAATTCTGTTTCTCAAGTGTCAAAAGAAATTTCTAAAAGTTCTGTAAATGGCACGTCAAAAAGCAGGAATCCAATGATGTAGCTATTTATTTCTTATTGAAATGGTACTCACTTTTTAGTTTGTAACAGGAAAAAGCAATGTGGTTTTGCTTAGTTTTATGAAATGAATTAAATTTAAAGTGCATTTCTTTAGCTCCAGTTCAAAAGGTCAGTAGATTCTGTGAAGTGGGGAATTTCTCCAGCTTCTGGAGCTTTGTCCCCTTCCCCAGGAGGGATTTGGACTAGCACATTCCTTTCCATGCAGTTCCCTCTTCCCAAGACCAGCTCTGTGCACAACCAGCATAACCAATGAGGCAGAAGGCTGGGGATTATGCGTGGTCATATGAGACATATGAAACAAGGAATACTGACAACTGGGGGAAGGCACTTCATCATCCACTCTGAGAGCTGGATGGTCCCCTCACCCTTAGGCTGAACCTCCAAAGCCCACTGTGACTCAACACTATCCCATCACATTTGTCTTTGAAAACAGCCTGGGACTCTCTAGTTTGAACTGATCCTGCAGCCAAAGATCCAGGCCATTTGCAGAGATCTTGGCAATCGATGCCTCAGCTGTCAACAAGCAGAAACAGTGAGTTAACACGCACACATTCGGTGAGGTGAAGTTAGGGAAGTCCATTTTCCAAACCTTACATCAAGACATCTGACATTCTTAATGCACTTTAGACAGAATCTGGCTCTTTCAAGGATAAATTTCCCCAGAGAATTAAACAACTTTGTCTTGGACGACAATGATTAGAAATTCAGAAAGGAAGAGTGACAGAAGTTTACTTTTATATGATCTAAAAAAACACTTTGCAAAAAAAGAGTCATGTAGTAAAAAGGAAAAAAAAGGCACTGGACTCAGAATCAGAACACAGGGTCTGGAGCTGTTCTACCATCTGCTATCCTGTTACTGATGCTGCCTAATGCTACTGGACACTTTCATGAGCTATTATATCTTACTGATCTTGTTGTCTACCTTGTCTATATTTCCCAAGCTAACACCAAGCTCCTTATTCTTTTCTCACCTCCAGGATTTTTGCAAGATGGAAATGAAGAATTACATGAAGATAAAGGCACCTCCTCCCTTTTGTAAAAGCACAAACTAAAGAAAAGAGGGTAGTGACAAATTCTACAATAGATGCTTTCATGTTGCCTTATTTCCTCTGCCTGTCTTGACTTCTTCCCTAGAACTTCCCAACAATCCAATGTTAGGCACAGAGAGACATAGAGAAAGAGACATGTGAGAAAGACTTATGAACACAATGCAAACTCTGTTGGTGGAAATCTAATTTCTTCATCTAAAACAAAGAGATCAGTATATTCAGGAAATAATGACTATATGGCATTGAGATTGACCATTAAATTTAAGTTTCTTGAGCATCATGGAGTGTCAGAAGTTATTGTTATCATTCCCACAACTTCTTGACAGCCATGAAACTGTGGCTGGACACTGGAACACTGACCATGGAGAGCCACATCAATGGCCTCTTGAAAAACATGTTAGAGGGCCTCCCCGGTGGCGCAGCGGTTGAGCGCTGGGTTGCGAAGCTGCCCGCAGCCTCTGTGGCGCCGGTTCGATCCCCGGCTGCTCCCCGGCCACCGGAGGAGGGTCCCACATGGCGCGCAGACCTCTCCTGCCGCCCGCTGCTCCCCTCAGCAGTGTACTTCGGTCCTTCTGCCTGCTCTGCTCCCCGCTCTGGCTCTGGTGAATTCTCTCACCCTCCCGCGCTTCTGACTGTACCCAGTGCATGTATAAACAAAAAACAAACAAACAAACAAATAAATAAATAAAGCATGCCTCTATTAAAAAAAAAAAAAAAAAAAACATGTTAGAGCCAGACACTGGGACCCTGTTGCAGAAAACACTCTCGGCTCCATTACCATACTTGCCAGTAGAAATCAATCAAAGCAGCAAGAAGTTGAACTTGGCCTCAGCTCCATGCATCAACTCATTGGTGGAATCTAACAGGCAACTAACATTCTAGGTTCAATGGGGTACAGACAGTGCAATTTCTAGTTTTGTAACTTCTAAAGTATAGGAAAACTGACTAAAAGGGGTGGAAATGGATACCAACAACCACAATGAGAGTCAACTGATAACTAGATATTTACCTGGATGACATTATAGATCTAAACCCATTATCTTTGTTTTCAAATATGCTTTCCTCCTGTGTAATATCTCAGTCAGTGGCACTAAACACAGTTGGTTTCCAACTCAAGAACTTTGAGTTATCTCTGATTTCTCCTCTGTCCTCTTCCATATCACCTCTTTATATCACCTGGTGTGACATAAAATCTTTCTTTCCCACATGTGCTTCTTCTGTTTATTCTCATGGTCACTCTTTGAATTCATGTCCACACCATTTTTCTCTTAGAGTATTCCAATATATCTCTTTTATCCTAATGTACTTCTACTCTCATGGATCAGCCACTCTGATTAGAGAAATATCATTGAAAGCAACTGGGATCATTTGCATCCCTCCTGTGCAAAACCTTTCAATGGATCCATATCCATATACCCAGCAAGGCAATGTTTCTCTTCCTTAATAGATGCTTGCTTCTTTTTCCAGACTGATCCCTCATATCATTCCTGATATTTTGCATTAGGTCCTTCTGGATCAACTGAAGTACCTTGAAAATGCCTTCCATCAATTAATCCATCTACCCATTCATTACATATCTATTGAGCAGCTAATATTTATATAAAATATAATATTGTCAGGGACATGAAAAATAAAAGTTTTCATAATTGTCTATAAGAGGTTTGCAGTTATAGGTACCTGGGCATCAACTCATTGGTGTACATTCCCTGTTCAGGGGAGTTGGATGGGTTAGTCAGGGAAATTTTCTCCACCTTGTGACACCTGAGTTAAGTTTTAACAGATGTAGCACTAACTAGGTGAAGACACAGGAGGGAAAGGAAAGAGAAGGCACTTTCAGATAGAGGAAGAAATATACACATAGGAAGTGAGGCCAAAGAAAACAAAGTGTTTCAGGGCTCTGGCTGTGATTTTATCAGTCAGGGGTCTCCAGAAAAAAAAAGAATCAATAGGAGTTAAATATAAAGAAATTTATTTTAAGGAATAGGCTCAAATCCAAAGTCTACAGGGTGAGTAAGTATGTTGCAGACTCAAAGAAAAACTGATGCTGCAAGTCCAACAAGTACAACAGCTGTTGACCCAAGGAAGAATCAATTGGAGATAGAGCTATCTCCAATACAAAGGTTTCATGCTGGTGACCAAAGGAAGAGCTGAGCTAATGTTGCAGTTAAGACCAAATACAGTCTTCTGGCAGCATTCCTCTTCAAAGGAGGAAATTAGCCTTGTAACCTATTAAGGCTTCAACTGATTGAGAGAGGCCCACCAACATTACGAAGGACAATCTGCTTTACTCAAAAAGTAATCAGTCCACGTATTGAAATGTACATCTTACTTAATGAAATAGGCCAGATATAGAAAGACAAATACCATGCCACTTACATGGGGAACTAAAAGAGTCAAACTCACAGATGTAGAGAGTAGAATGGCAGTTGGTGGAGGGGCTGGTAGAAGGGAAAACAGAATTATTAGTCAAAGGATATTAAAGTTTAGGTAGGTAAGATAAATAAGTCCTAGAGATCTACTGTATATCACAGTGCCTATAGTTAACAGTACTGTATTTTATTTTATTTATTTATTTTTTTAAATAATAAATTTTATTTTTATATTCCCCATACAATTGCAACCCCCCCATTCTGAACCCAATCCCTCTCCTCCCGTCCCCCACCCCCCCAAAAGTGTCTCTGGTTCATAGTTTTTTGTTGATTTTGATTTTCACTTTCTTATAGCTGGAAGGGATCATGCTCAGTGAAATAAGCCAAAAAGAAAAAGAAAAATACCGGATGGTCTCACTCATAGCAGGAATCTAGAAAACTTAAATAAGGGACCAGGAAAATGAATGAACAGTACTGTATTTTATACTGAAAATTTTGCTGAGGGTAGATCTTATGTTAAGTGTTTTTATCACAAGTAATGATGAATGAATAAAATGTGAGGAAACTTTTGGAGGTGACAGATATGTTTTTAGATCGAGGAGATGGTTTCCTGATGCACATTCATCACAAACTCATGGTTCTATACATTAAATATATACAACTTATTGTATGACAATAATAACTCAGCAAAGTAGTTTAAAAACATATAAATCTTACTCAAAAACATCCCTTATGGACACAACCAAAATAATGTTTAATGAAATATCTGGGCACCATGGACCAGCCCATTTGACATGTACAATTAACTATCACTAGGATTATGCTGAATATAAGATTTGAAGGGCCGGATCATTAATGTCATACTTGAGAGTTTAGTCTTCAATTTGGAGATCAGATGGAATAATCAAAGAATTGTAAGCAGAAAGCCACTTGAGCAGACCCAAATTTAAGAAAATCACTATTTAGCATAGCAAACAGTAAACAGAGTGGAGTGATGACTAAGGTTGAGGGGGAGCTGTGGAGGAGGGAGAAAAATGGGAAACAGGTGAGTTACACTTAGGAAATTTGCAACAATATCAGTGAGGAACCATGATATTCATACACCTCCATTTTATCAGCCTGGAATGTAATCATATTGCCCATTGTCTACTTGGAAAAATCCTATTAGCTATCGAAACCTACTTGAGAAAGAATTCTAATATATATATATAATTATATATATAATCCCCCTTAATGAGTAAAGTTTGTGAACATGATGGTAACATTATCCCAGTGACTTGATCTTAAATGGCTAAAATATAGGGGTTTTATAGATATAGAGAGGGATCCTAATCAGCTGAATTTTTTTTTTTAAAAGATTTATTTATTTATTTATACAAGCACTGGGTACAGTCAGAGGCAAGGGAGGGTGAGAGAATTCACCAGAGCCAGAGCGGAGAGTAGAACAGGCAGAGTGACGAAGTACACTGCTAAGGGGAGCAGTGGGCTGCAGAAGAGGTCTGTGGACCATGTGGGACCCTCGCCCAGAGGCCAGGGACCGGCGCTGCAGAGGCTGCGGGCAGCTTCGCAGCCCAGTGCTCAACTGCTGCGCCACCGGGGAGGCCCCTGATCAGCTGAATGTTAACGAAAAGTTAATGGAAAGGACTGTTTATTCTGGGTGGGCCTGGTCTAATCAGGCAAGCCCTTTAACAAAGGAACCAAGTGTCAATGATGGAAGGAAGAGCAGTAAATTTTGACCTTGAAGGAGAAAACTACCACGTTGAAGAGAGGACCATGTGGCAAGAAGTACTAGGTGTTTCTAGGATCTGAGGACTTCAGTCCTCCAGTAACAAGGAGTTCAGCGCTTGTCAACACCCTGATTTCAGCCACATGAAACCCTGAGCAGAAGATCTTGTCAAATCATGCCTAGATTTCTGACCAACAGAACTGAGTAATCGGTTATGGTTTGAAGTATTAAGTTTGGGGCAATTTGTTGTGCAGCATTAGAAAATTTATATATAAAAAAAAGAAAATGTATTTCATTCACTGACTTTTTCTTTGAATGGAATAAACTGATCTTCCTTCAATATCACCACTATCTATTGTGCATTATTTATATTTTGGTATTATATTTGTTTACACAGTTGGCCCATGAACAACACGGGCCAGTAGTCAGGCAGTTGAAAATCTGTGTATACCTTTCAACAACCCCCAAGCCCCATTATTAATATCCTACTGTTGTCCAGAAGCCTTAGTGATAGCATAGCAGTTGAATAACAAATTGTGCATATTGTATATATCAAACATTGTATTCTTACAGTAAAGTGAGCTAGAGAAAAGGAAATATTAAGAAAGTCATAAAGAAGAGGAAATGTGTTTATAGTACTGGACTGTATTTATCAATACTGTGAGTTTATGCCATGTGTTTGCAAGAAAATTCACATATAAGTTGACCCACATAGTTCAAGCCTGTGCTGTTCAAGGGTCAAAAGTGTTTTTTAATTTTCCACTAGACTTTAAACTCTTAGAGGGAAAAACAGATCCCCTCCATGTCCTAGAACCAAAGCACATAGTAAACAAAAGACAGCAGGTGCTCATTACATTAGGGTATTGAGCTGATAATGAATTAAATAAATATTGCTTAAATAAAGCACAGAGAACTGAATCAAATCAAGCGGTGGCTCTGTCTTGGCCATTTTTGGCTGCTCTTTTAAGCACTATAGATAAGATCCGAATGAAGACACTACATAATACCTAGTATAATAGAGTTCTAGAATCTTATAGAATATTGTTTTAAGCAAAACACATCTTTCTAGAATAACCTACTGCAATCCTTCAGAGAGACAGAAATGGATTCAGTCACCTCTAAAAACCCCAAGTCATAATTTCCCAAAAATATAAACCAGAAGATAGCTTCCTCACATTTGGTAGCAGTTTGTAGACACATTTCCCCTTTTGAATGAGATGAGATGGGGTAGGGGGGCGAGGTGACAGAAAGAGCTTCTGAGCAGAGTCTGAAAGAATGTGTAGTCAGATTATCAGAACAAAGATAATTGCCTGCATTTCACATCTGACTTCGAAAATGAGAGGTGTAAGCACTGACTGCTAAAAGACATCATCTGGGGTCTGGAACTTTCTTAAGTGCCGTCAGATATCATTCAAAACTATTTTAGCCCTGTGAAGGCAGCACAAGATATGTAGCCTGATTCGCAAGTCAAGTGATGGTGAAAGCATCATTTCTTTAACTCATGGAGTTGAAACAGAAATAATAATATTTCCTGGTACTGAAGGAAAAGAATTGGGCAAAATTAATAGAATTAAATGCAAAGATCTATTCAGATTTTATGATCTCCCTATTGCACTGAGCTGCCTGACTGGAGTACAGTGTAAAGGGGAAAAATGGTTCTATATCACATTCAGTGGAAGGATGCTTGAGTAAATGAATCTAGGTCTCCCTAGACACATTAAATTAGGTTGGTCTTTCTAAATTAGGTTAGTCTTTCACTTTTCTAGAAGCTCCGCAGCGTGGCCCTATGGTTTATCTGCCTCACCTTATATTCCCAGTGCTAAGCACAGTGCTTGGCAAATAATAGGTTCTCAATAAACATTTGATGACTGACTGACTTTCTCAAGAAACATATCCCAACACTGAAAATAATAGTACACTCTTAACTAAATCACTAAAATCTACAGCTGCCAAACCTCTTCTCCCTCCCCTTTTCAGGAGATTAATTGCGGTACTTAACATTTGTAAAGCATTTCTGACACATCAAAATGGCCAGAGGGGAATTTGCACTGAAAATCTAATCCATTATTATTAATAAATTGCCTTGTGGGCCCAACTATCCTCTTGGGACTCAGAGATGGGAGAGAAAGGGAAACTCACTTGCAATGTTTTTCTCAATGTCTTAATTTGGGAAAAGGCAGAGGTTTTTTCAGTGGTTCATTCTGAGGTCTGGGCAAAGGTTCAAGCCCATTCCTGAGTTATCTAAACTGATTCATCCTCCCACCCCTGGCCAAAGCCAACAAATGGGAAGGTTCGCAGCAGTACTCTGCCCTAACTGTAGTTAGTGCTGAGAGGTTTTTAATCTTTTTCTTGTTGGTCTTCTTATCTCCTGGTGCTTCTCTGTCTCATCCCCTTTTCCAGAGGCTCCTAACATAATCAGCATCTCCAGCAGCTGATGACAGACACAAGAAGCAGATGAACTAAAAGGTTAATGGAAGGGGAATGGTAAGTCCAGCCTGATAAAGAGAAAAGACAACAGAAAGTTTAGCTGGGTTACACGCAGGCGAGATAGCTAAAAAAGGCCTCCTAAAGTTCAGAACAGGGTCAGAAAAAGGCACTCTCCAGGTCTGCTGATCATGCTTCCAGCATGACCCAACATAGAAAAGTTATTGTCCCCTCAAATTAAAAAAAAACAAAAAATAGAAGAAATACATGTATATCTTCCAAAAGAGCTATTGGGTCTTCTTGTCAATGCCATTCCAGCAAATTGTCAGCTTCTTTAGTTACAAAATTCTACAAAGTTGTGGTCATTTTTAGCACAGTATTTCTTGTCCGGCCTCCAGTCTCTCTTGTTCTGACAAGAGGACTCATATTTAACTCTGCTGAGTGATTTCTATGCCACTGAGTGCTGTCTTGGTGAGACTGTCCATCAGACTATTCATGATCAAGCTTTTGACCTAATCAGGAGAATCCAAATGGACTGTTTCTTGGAGCTTGAAAATGGAATGAAACAGGGAAAAAAAGAGTGATTGGAGGTCTCTCACTTCAGTGGTGGTACCCAGCAAGGACCACCAATAGTTTCTGTCACCTAGAATATATCTCAGAATTGCCCTGGTTTCTGTCCTTTTTGTTTCTGTCGTGGTTTTTCTCTCTAGGTGTCGTGTGGTTTCTAATTACTCCCTTTCTTTCCCACTAGCTCTCTTTTGTTTTAATTGGGTAGAGTTAGTCACTGTTGCTTGCCCCATAAGAGCCCTAGCAGATAGACATGTATTTAACTTATTCCTATTATGTGATATTTTTGCAAGGAAATGTGTGATGACAGCTGACATGGGTATATGATAAGTTATCGGGCATTAGGATGGAGCAGACAAAAGAGTGCCAGCTAAGAATATTACTATAGCTCAAACTCTGTTTACTTGCATGGTCCTGGACCATTGGAAAATTTTCAATGTGCCAAGAGGCTAGCAGTCAAAAGTCTCCCAATCTACCCCTGGATTACCTGTGCATCTAGTGAGTAAGTGGGTTCTATACAGATAAGTATTAAATGCAATTCCAATGCTAAGTCTGACTTCTTTTCAGGGAGACTGACAAGTTTACTTGTGAAAGAATAAGGGGTTCAAACTTTTCATTGAGATACAAGTTCCAGTGCAATGGACGTGGACTTTCATGCTTTGGTGTCTAACTATTTAGTTTTTGTCACCCCTAGAGTCAGTGCCTGAGATAATTGTGGAACTTCCTAGATCCTTGGAAAACAGCATGAAAAAATTGTGGGTAGCAGTAAGTATACTGAATACTGTGAGGAATATCTTTATGGCTTGTGGCCTCCAAGGAAGACTTTGTGGCCCAGGTTGGTTGATTTTGACTTTGAATGATGGCTAGCATTGGAATAGAAAGAAGTGGGAAGGCCTTCCAGGTGTGACAGATGAGTGAAAGTACTTAGATAGAGAAATATACGGCACAGAGAGAGGACAAGGTATAGGACAATGAGGCAAAAAGGAGCAAAATGAAGGAAATTTTAGAGGAAAGATTGAGAAATGCACTTTCAGGTTGGATGGAGGATTGCTTTGAATGTCAGATTAAAGAGTTGGATTTTATCAACTAAGCTCTTGTAATTTTTAGAGTTTAGAAGTAAGGAAGTAGAATGATGCTCAGAAAGGTCAATCCTAGTATAGGCTATGGGAGAGTTTGGAGAAAGTAAAGGGATAGTTGAAAAATGATGACATGGGGTAAAGGATTTTTGGAAAATATTATAACCTCAGGTTATAATTTTTGATTGTCTTTCCTTGCCACACTCCTGATATCAGTTGGTTTTCTAATGATTCTCTCATTTGTTCTTGAAGCAAAGAATGGGAACATTCCAGTGAATTGAGGAATTATAATGGATCAGGTTCCAAGTAATTAAAGCTTTATTTTACTTCATTGTTTGCCTGTATTGAGTCACACACAGACTTCAGGTGTAAATGCCAGGGTCACCCTGTGGGCAAATTCCTACCATTTACACTGGGGGGATGGGGATTCCCCTTTGATTAGTCTTCATTACTCTTTCCTGTTAACAATCAGATAGGCATTCAGTAAAATTACAAAGTCTCTTTGGGTGCTGTCGTTGCTTTTCTAGGTCAGGTATCAGAAATTTAGGCCAAACATTCCCATAAGTTCTTATTCTCCCAATGAAGAAGAAAACACATTTTGCCTTGTCTGTGAATCTTAGTCAGTTGGTCATGACGACAAGCCCACTGAGCTAGAAGTCTCAAGGTGTGTGTGGGCTAACTGGGAGTGAGGTTGACCAGAGATGGGGTGATAGGATTCTGATTTGGGAGACTCTGCCAGACTATCAGGGCAGAACTCACACTAAGGCAAACATAATTGATGTGGTTAGCTGGTCCCAGGAAAGCCCTTCTGTGCTCAGGTGTACCTTCAAATATTCCTGGAAGAACATAAAGTAGAACTCCTTCGTCCAGTGTATCTAAAACTTATATTCGGCTGGGTCTGAAGAAGAGGGAATCTATATGCTGGAGAATGAGATGGAGTTATAATTGCTTTGCAAACAAATTTTTGATATGATCATCTTGTCTAGACCAAAGAGTGGGCAATATTTTTAACATAAAAATTAATTTATATTACTCATTATAAAATTATAATGCTATGTTTCACTTAGTCAATTAAATGATTTATAAATGAGAATGGTCATGAAAATCAAAACATCTTTTAACGAAAAGACAAAATCAAACAAGATTTGTTTGACACATATAAGTGGTCATAATTATTATTTGACTTGAATTTCTAAGGCACATAGAGATTTTCCCACCCATTGTTTGCTATTTTGATAGTGTCTGGTTTATACCAGACTGTTTGGAATTCTGAGATTAGCAAGTAAAAAATATAGTTTAAGTGAAATTGTATGTGGTCAGAAGCAAGAACTCCATGATATAAACGTGTTTCTCTTTATCCAAGGCCAACAGTATAAATCTTTATAAAACAGACTGGAATTGGAGATTCATATAATGAAAGGTACAAGTTGTTGCAAAAAGGACATTTTCATCTTTGAAGTTTAAGTTACATTGAAATGATGGATATGAAATTTTAGATGAGGAAGACAGATGAGAAGAACATGAAGCTTATTCAATCAGAAATGATAAAATAAGTGATTTTTACAAAGATAAAATATTCTCTGTAAATTCTGGTTCATGTATTTGATTAATAAAGAACAAATATCTGTTCTAATAATTCAGCCACGTGTTGCAGTTGCTGCCAATGTAGTGACAAAATGAGTTATTATTATCACTTATTGGGCACCTAAGATGGACAAGAAACTCCATTTATGCTCAGGTAAGTCAGTGCCTATCTAGCAAAATACCTTGCTTAAATAATGGCACCCTTATGACTAAAATCAGTTTGGGAATAACAGGTAGAGGAGCAATAGCCTAACATTCAAACCAAGACTAGCTCAGCAGAGTGTCCTTATAAATACCTCCTTTCAAATGATACTTAGTGTTCACTCACTTTAAAAGCAGGCCAAAATGATTTTCTGTGGTGCACTGGTTGGGTCACTTGGTTTTGCTATTTGACACGGTCTTGGCTGTGGTACCAAGCCCCCACCCTCCTGCCACTCCTCCCCCGGCCCAGCTGGTGTGCGGGTGTGGGGCTTTGAGAGGCTATTGCACAAGCAGCACAGCAAGAAGGGGACAGGCTTGGCAACAGGGCCCCCAGAGATCCCATCCAGCTGTGAGAGCAATCTCCTGGTATGTCCCCCACCCTGCCCCTGACAAAAGCACAAGTGATTCTGGAAAAGAAACAAGACCCACTTGCTAATGTGTGCAGATGGAGCCAATGCAGACAGCACAAACTGCTGCAAAAAGAGGGAGCCAGGACTCCTTGGGATCAAGTCCACCAGGGCAAGGGTCAGATGCCCTTCTGCTCCTTCTGAATTCCAAACTGGACACAAAGCTAACTAGAGGACATTGTGAAGGAGGTACGAAAACATTCAACCTTGTCCCAAAGGAAAACAAGAAACAATGAAAGTTGCCAACGTTTCATGTCAGTATATCTTAAACCCAGGAAACCTTTGAAAATAAAGTGCAATGTGATGCGTGTAGGATTAGAAAAGCAACATGAGAAACCATGTTTATGGCCATTGAGGCACGGGATAAAATAAGAACTCAGTGTGTGTGTTGGGCAGATTTCACACCACACTCTCACACGCCTGTCCTTTGCAGCAGCAGCCACCGGAGGAGAGCACAGCAGCCAACATTATTGCCATGTTGTAAATAAAAATTCAACTGATCCTTAAAAAGAACCACAAAAGCTAACTGCAGAATCAATGGTAATGATTTAGGTAAATCAGCAAGATGCTTAGTGTTTCCTCTAGGGGAGTTTAGATAAGGGGCTGGGAATAGATTCCTATGGAAGGCACTCTTTCTTCTTTGTCTTCTCCCCTCCCTGCCCCAACCTTCACTTTGAAATAATTTTCAAATGTACTGAGTAGCTGAAAGAAAGGCATTACGATAACTTGCATCCTACACTCCATTTCTTGAACTATGTGGAGTTTGTTGCAGATATAACGTTTCACCTCTAAACATGTCAGCTTCTATCTCCAAGAAAGAAGAAATTTTCCTATGTAATTGCAACACCTTTATCACATCTAAGAAAATTAGCCATATTTCCTTTCTATCATCTAATATCTACACTGTATTCAAAACTTTCACATTACCAACAAAATACTGTCGGTATCTATTTTCTTTTTCTGAAACATGTTCCAATCATACTTCACACATTGGGTTTGGCTGCTGTATTTCTGAAGTTCTTTTTATTATTTTTTTAAGATTTATTTATTTATGCATACAAGAACTGGGGTACAGGCCAGAGGTGGGGGGTGGTGAGAGGATTCACCAGAGATAGAGTGGGGAACAGAACAGGCAGGGTGACTGAAGTACACTGCTGAGGGGAGCAGCAGGCAAGACAGGAGAGGGCTGCTGCGCTATGTGGGTTGCCCCCTGGCCAGCTGGGGATCGAACTCATGCTGCAGTGGCTGCGGACAGCTTCATAGGTTGCATCTTAACCCCTTGCACCACCAGGGAGGCCCTCTTGAAGTTCCTTTTATTAGAATAGTTCCCTTACCTTTTTCTGTTTCTCTTAACTTTGAATTTGGAAGAGACAAAGCCACTTTTCTTATAAGATGGCCTGCAATCTGGATTTGTCTGCTTGTTTCTTTGGAGGAAGACTGAACTTGTAGCTATCACCACTATTTCTGTTCATTGAATGTTAGGGTCAAGGGCTTGTTTAAATTCTAGTTAAACATTTTTGCAAAAAGTGCTCCCTAAATGATGTCCTGTGCTTTATACAGTGCCAAGGGGTCCCACTATCAGTGATGCTAAATTAGATTCTATGAGCACATGGGGCCATGAAATACTTCTGTAGTAAAAATTCATCTCTCTTTTTCAATGGGCAAGTCCTCCATGCAATGGCCCTAGACAAGAGAATGCCACGTTCCCCCAAACATGTGGTCTAAGAGTTTTATTTTTTATTTATTTATTTTTTTAAAGATTTATTTATTTATTTGTACAAGCACTGGGTACAGTCAGGAGCATGGGGGGGTGAGAGAATTCACCAGAGCCAGAGCAGGTTGCAGAACAGGCAGACTGATGAAGTACACTGCTGAGGGGAGCAACGGGCGGCAGGAGAGGTCTGTCGTGCCATGTGGGACCCTCGCCAGCGGCCAGGGATCGAACCGGCGCTGCAGAGGCTGCAGGCAGCTTCTCAGCCCAGCGCTCAACCACTGCGCCACCAGGGGAGGCCCCTAAGAGTTTTAATAACCTTTCTTATTCCATATTTGAAATGAAATGGTGAGTTTCAAATTCTATTATCCCATTTGCATGTACAAGTTCACAGTATTCTTTATAAAGATATACTTTTCTTCTGTGAGTTGTAAATAAGTTTCACATTATATGAAAGTTAGAATAAATGTTTAATTATTTCCTTTAAATGTTGATTTTAAAAAATTGGCAGAGTAACAAATTAATAGGAGATTAATAAAATGTTAAAAGTTGATAAAATGTTAAAAGTTGATAAAATGTTAACATTAATAAAATGTTAAAAGGATGGTTATGAAGTTCAGTCTACGTGTTTGAGAGTTAGATCTAGGTGCTCAGCTTCTCTTCTACTGATGAACATATTAAGAAGAGATGAAATCTAAGATTAAGCTTAAGAACAGAAAGACTAAGATGGGTGATCCATTGTTGAAAAATCTGACCAAAGTCAGCTAGGTACCAAAGGCTGAGGTTTAGTCCAGCACTGGTGCTGGGGAAAGTCTGTTGAAGCATCTCTTGAACATGAAAGGAATGAGTGACTTGAAAACCTCTTTGCTCTTTGTCCTGGACTCCTTTGACTCAGTCATATTGACCCTTGAGAACAACAATGTTGAAGTTCCAGAAGCATGAAACAACTATTGATGCGTTCCACCTCCTTTTTATTTACTTCTTCTACCATTGAACATAAAGGGCGTTTCTTTCAATACAGACCATTGGCCAGTGAACAATTCCCCATGCCAGGACAAAGTCATCGAAAGTTCTGAGATGCCTGAGAAGATAATCATCTTCTTTGACTGTCTCTGCTCGTTCCACTCCCCATTGCCTCCTCCCCTGAAGAATTGTACTAAAAGTCTTGAGAGCTAATAAAACTTATCGAACATTCTGTCTTCCTTTGTGAAGTGCCAGGCATGGATCTGGTTCAAAACACCATAGGGTGGCTACTTGTTCCTTGCTCTGTGCCAGTCCCTGGAGGGGAAAGCGGTGCCAGAGAGGAGAATCCGGGGCCTGCAGTGGAGGGTTGGCAGGAGGAGGTGGGAGTCTGATTGCCCCATTACAAAAAGGCAGCCAAAAGTGTGGTTTTCAAATATGCAGTAAAAAGCCTCTCTGACTGGAGAGAGAGAACCATAGCATTCTCTCCCTCCCGCTCATTTATTTTACTTTTCCTCTCCCAAGAAAATGATCAGTTGAAAATCTCACACTGTGGTGGGCCAAAGAGTCAGATCAGACTGAATGGTCATGAACATAGGTGCAAAGCAGCAGAGGGGTCTTCCAGGTGAGGTAAAAGGGGGGCATCTGACTGGGGAAGGACCACCTCAGTGTTTCCGACGGCATCCCCACTCTGGAGAACAAACAGAAAGTGAACACCAGTGCCAATGTTAATGTAACAGGAGAAGTGGGGAAGCTGTCTTTGGCAAGAGAACTGAGCCTGTTGGCTTTAGAACAGGACAGAGCGAGAGAGGGAGATGGCAAGCTTACTCACCAGGTGCATTTTGCAATCTGTCCCTTTCCCTATTTCATTAGCTCCTCGAATATTATTGCAAGAGGGTTCGCGGCCTGTGGAGAGGATGGCCATGTTGACTTCTGTTTGCATTTCATGCTTTGCTACTGAAGCATTTTTTTTTTTAACTAGTGGAAAACAAGAAACATCTTGGAAATTAATGAGCTTCAGTTTATGGGGGTTAGATCCAAAGGAAAAGTTCTGGTGACATTTTTCAGAACCTCTTTGTCATGGACCTTCACACTTATGATCAAGCACAACACACTAAATTTGTAGCATCTCTGTGAGATCCTAGCTCTTATCCGGCATTGTTTTAAACATTGAAAGTTTCATGCCAGAATGTTGATAACCTTGCCACAATTTCTTGTCCTCTCAATGTAGTGAGAAAAATAGTATTTTGGGGTGTATTTTGACTTTATTTTTGGGCTTTTTTCCTAAATAAGGTTTCTCACCAGTATTTGCTGATTCTGGTATCCCCTCCACCTTACCCCATCTACAAGTTGTCCAGTTCATTCTCAATCACACCCCAGGTCAGGCAGTTGAGCATTCTGAACTCACCTCCTCAGAAAAGATATGGCACAGAGACAAAAAAGAAAGTCAATCCAGGCGTTTTGAACTTCAAAATCAGGATTTCAAACTCATGGTAAAAACACTAGTTTGAAAGTGTCAGACATTAGGCTTGGGGACTATCTAGAGCATTTGTCCAAGGGAAATCAAGGTATGAAATGATAAGATTTTAAAAGAACCACTTTTCTAACCTTTGGCACATACAAAAAAGCCATGTGCTGAGAGGAGAAAGAGAGGAAGCCAAGGGTCCATCAAAGAGTCAGAAGTTGGAACGGTGCCCTGACAATAGCCTGTGTCCTGCCTTCCCTTTTCTGCAGCAGCCCCCAGTTTGAGGAAAATAAAACAGAGGTTTGTTTCTGCTCCACCTGCAGGTAAAGCCTAAGGGGACAGTCAGGCTCTAAGCCCCCCTGATACATATACTTCAGGAGTGGATATTTGTGGTAGGGGGGGTGGTCTGGCCACCCAGAACTCAGACAACATGCTAGAGTTCCCTTCAAAAGTGTGTGGCCTAGACAGAGACCAGTATTTTGCACTTTCCCAGGTGAACACTGAATCAGCTAAGTCAGTCAAGGGCAAGAACCCAGCATGAACCCTGTAGATGTAAGACTAGAATTGGATATTACCTGATTATATCCGCAACCCATGAAGATTGATGGATATGTAAGAATGCTGTATACTTTGATAAGAATTCCACAATCATCAATGAAATTGAAAACCAACTGAATGGTAGAGAAAAAAGCTAGTTTGAAACATTCTCTAAAACTGTAAGAGTTTTGCCCGCTGCTCCCCTCAGCAATGTATTTCTTCAGTCTGCCTGTTCTGTCCCCCACTCTGTCTCGGTGAATCCCCTTACCCTCCCGTGCATCTGGCCTGTACCCCAGTTCTTGTATAAAAATAAATAAATCTTAAAAAAAAACTGTAAGAGTTTTATAAAAGAGCATACATTTGCCTAAACACATGCATACACACATGCAAACATTCACTGGTTGGCAAAACGAAGAGCTAATGGAAAGGTAAAGAAATTGGCATTTTCAGGACAAATGATTTTTGCGAGAAGCAGTTACACCATTGCCATTCATTTGTACTTAGTCCAGCACTTGTACCATTACTTATACCCAGTCCAGTACTTTTTCAAGGCAAACTTCACTGCTTCAATTGGAGATACAAAGACTCATTGTCTGGGCTTAAGCCACAAGGGGTTTAAAAAAAAAAAAGCAAACACCTAAAACATTGCTTCTGGAAGAAAACTGGGAGGACAGATGATAGATTAATGAGAAGTAGTCCTTTGGGCTTGGAAGAACACAGCCTTCTAGTGAAGGGCCCTGGGAATTCATATTCTTGCATTTTAATTCAAAACTAAGCATAATTTCTATTTATATATTTACGTGTAGTTTTTATTTATTTTTATTTATTTTTTTAAGATTTATTTATTTATTTATACAAGCACTGGGTACAGTGAGACGTGGGAGGGCGAGAGAATTCACCAGAGCCAGAGCAGGGAACAAAACAGGCAGACCAACGAAATACACTGCTGAGGGGAGCAGCGGGCGCAGCAGGAGAGGTCAGCGAGCCATGTGGGACCCTCGCCGGCGGCTGGGGATTGAACCGGCACTGCAGAGGCTGCGAGCAGCTTTGCAGCCCAGTGCTCAACTGTTGAGCAACCAGGAGAGGCCCCCATGTGTAATTTTTAATTAAAGTATTTATGTATTATTTCAAATAGCATAAACTAGGTTACTCCCCTTGTCAATCTATTCAATAGGGAACTGGTGAATCATTTCCACTGATTAGTTGGTAAATGAAGAAAAAGCTTGTGAATATTAACCTCAGCAATGTATAATTTGGAATGTAAACCTTGCCTAAGCACGGGGAAAAAGTCAATACCTTCCAAGGAAAAATAGAAAGATTTTGTGTTTTAAAAATCATAGCCTGTATCAGATTACCTGTATTACCACTTCATTTTGTTAGTAAGGAAACAGTATGTAAACTTATAATAATATAGTACATTAAGCTTTCTGAATACATAGGGTGATATAATATGAGTGACATGTTATTTTTCTAATTACACGGTGAATCAGAAATATGAAAATAAGGTTAGGTTATAGGGGTATGATTTTAGGACAGATTTCAGGATAGCTGTAAAACTCTGGAAGGTGTTTTCAAGCAAGTTCATGAGAATTACTGAGAAGGTAAATACTTATGGTGGTAACACAAATGCTAAAACGAAACTAATAAATAAATATTATATTTATAACCATCTGGAGTGATTGGAAAGTTACTCATCAAAGAAGAGAGTTGAACAATGAATACAGTAAGGCTCTAAGAATCTAGAATTCCCCAGAGCTAATACCTGTGCTAAGCCAACTTTAAGGGACAGAAGCAAATGACTTGGTAAATCTGTGAAGTCTCTCCAGTCTTCAAACCTATGATTTACAAGATAATGCTGAAATTATAAGCAATGTTTGATTTTTCCATCAATAAACTTGTTAATATTTTCAGTAAATGAATGCCAAATCATTTAAAAATAATTGAAACATTGCTTTTGCATCCTGTCATCATAAAACTGAATTTTAACTCTAAATCCCACTTTTTCCTTGATTGTAGAACAATATGATAGAATGAAATTTGCAAAAGATAATGTGCAAAAGGAAAATGACTTGAAAGAGTGAAACATTTGCCCAATAAAAATACTTACTCTGACTTTTTTTTTCTGCAGACCTGTAACTAGTAATAAGAAAGCAAAGTAGTTGAAATTTATCATTTATCAGACACGATTGTCAAGTCTTGTGCTTCTGACTTCTGTATCAGAATCACCTAGGGAGCTTTTAAAAACTCGGATTCCTGAGCCTTGATCCAGATCTCCAATCAGAATCCAAGTGGGTTGACAACTCAATATAGTCTGCATTTTAAAATAAGACTGCTAGATGATTTTGCATTTGGTAAATTTATGAATTAAATTTCTAATATAAATCAGGTTGGAAAATTTTAATCAGTTTAGATCACTTTTTAAATGAAACATGGAGGTGATAAAATTCTCTTTAATGTTTCAAATCATTTTACGGAAGCTGGTGAAACTATCACCTTGTCTCTGAATTAAGTCTCCATGCTTATGATCTCAAGGTCACCTTGTGTGACTTTCCATTGCTGATTTATTGCATTGTGTTGTAATCTATTACATATCTGTCTCCCTCACTTGGAGGGCTATCTATTTATTTTAACATTGCCTCTGCTTGTAAGGAGATATAAGTGAGATTTCACTGATGAGAG
Organism: Talpa occidentalis; assembly: GCF_014898055.3. Lineage (NCBI taxonomy): Eukaryota > Metazoa > Chordata > Mammalia > Eulipotyphla > Talpidae > Talpa > Talpa occidentalis. Next base: position 90,417,704 of record NW_023605194.1, on the reverse strand, counting down.
CTCTGAGTCATGGGTGTTCAATGAAGGGTAGAGATGCATTGATATACATGTAGAGTTGTCTACTGTGCAAGAGTTAACAATTATCTAATTTGATAGCCTTTTCTTCATCTCTTTCTTCACTATGTTTTTCTTCCCAACTCACCTTTTTGTAGTCTTTGCAAAGCATTTTATTTAAAGTTCAAAATTGCATGATATTAACTTGCATTTACATTGTATTAGTTTATGTAACATTTAATTAAAATACATAATGAAAATAAATAAATTTATGGCATAAATAACCTTGGGAGCAAACGAGCAAACATAGCTGAATTTTGACACCAAAATTGGTGGTAGTGAAAATATGTGAGAAATAGGCTTCCAGTTTACCATTGTATAAGGCTTATGGCTGAGCTCAGAGAATTGGTTGAGCTGAAAATTTAAGATGTGCTATGTTACTGTTCTCGCATCATATGCATGCACACTATGGCTCTTGATTTAAGCAAGTGGCAACAATAAAGCAGTCTCTCTGAGAATAAGCCCAGCTCCTTTCCCATGCTCCCTCTAAATGTGCTTCTTGAACATAATTTTCTCTTCAGGGCTAACATTATTAGTAGTTGGGAATAAGACATGTCCAATCTCTTGTGATTGAAGGAATCCTGTAATCTTCCCATCAAAAAAGAACTTCCTCCTCTAGGTTCTTGAAATGTTTGCCTTCATTTGTCTGGTTCTGTCTAAAATAAAATGGAAAATGCTTTAGTGTCATGAGAGTATAAGCATACTAAAGCAACATCAAACATCAAATGCTTGGCCAATCTGTCAGGGGAATGCAGAGTTTTATGGATAAAAGAATTTGCCAGCACTTTGGTCACACCCAACGGGCCTGCAAACAGAGGCAAATGAAACTCTGGGCTCAGAGACTTATGAAGGACCCAGGGACCCCAAGGATTGGGGTAAGAGAGGGAGGTAAATTAGCAAAAATCATTTTTCCCCTTTGCACGTTGAAGAGAGGGTCTGTTTTTTCCAGTTTTAACAGCACATGATGTCTATGAATCCAGAACTTCTGGCATTAATTGTCCAAATTAAAGAAACTCGGTGTTCCTTTGCATAAAATCTCCATGGGCTATAGAAAAAATCTAATTCTATGGACTCACCTGAAAGGCTCCATCATTATCTGAACTTATCTACCTCTCCAGTCTCATGTGTCTCAAAAGTCTCCACATTTCAGAATACAACTGACTCTTTGAGGACTTTGCATAGAGCTACACAAGCCTGCAGAAAGCTTTTCTTGCAGAACATTGCCAAATTGTCACCTTGTCTATGAATTAAATCTTCATGTTTGTGATCTCAAGATCACCTTGCGCGACAGTCCATTGCTGATTCATTGTATTGTGTTCTAATCTATTACATATCTGTCTCCCTCACTAGGAGGGATATCAATAATATTTTAACATTGCCATTGCTTGTTTTTTTTTTTTTTAAGATTTATTTATTTATTTATACAAGCACTGGGTACAGTCAGAAGTGCAGGAGGGTGAGAGAATTCACCAGAGCCAGAGCGGGGAACAGAACAGACAGACTGATGAAATACACTGCTGAGGGGAGCAGCGGGCATGGCAGGAGAGGTCTGCACGCCATGTGGGACCCTCGTCAGTGGCCGGGGATGGAACGGCGCTGCAGAGGCTGTGGGCAGCTTTGCAGCCCAGCGCTCAACCACTGCGCCACCAGGGGAGGCCCTGCCATTGCTTGTTAAGAGTATACAAATGAGGACCTCCCCGGTGGCGCAAGGGGTTAAGATGCAATCTATGAAGCTATCCGCAGCCACTGCTGCATGAGTTCCATCCCCGGGCCAGGAAGCTACCCACATGGCATAGCAGATATCTCCTGACTCGCCCGCTGCTCCCCTCAGCAGCATATTTCAGTAGATCTGTCTGTTCTGTTCCCCATTCTGTCTCTGGTGAATCCTCTCACTCCCTCCACACCTCTGGCCTGTGCTCCAGTTTTTGTATGCATAAATAAATAAATCTTTTTTTTAAAAAGAGTATACAAATGAGATTTCACCCATGAAAGCTTTGAGTCGTGGGTGTTCAATGAGAATGGAGGTACAGAGTGTCAATCCAGATCCAGAACAGGGTCATAGCACCACATTTTTACCTCACAGCTAGGACCCAGGGAGACCAAACCAGTCCTTGTAGGTAACTTTTTAAGGGACTACTTCCCTTTTCAGGTTTTGGGCCCAGGGACACTTACTTTTGCCCCATTGGCAAATATATTCTCTGCTGCAATTCAGCCTGTTTCTGTTGCATTTCAAGAATTTTAACTTGATGCCCTAAGCTTTGCATCTAGAATATTTGTGTGAATTTTTCCATCTTTGTGAGTTGTGATCCTGGAAGCCCTCCAGGGCAGGGCTGTTCTGTTCTCTGTCTCTTCTGTTGTTTGATCTTATTCGAGGGCATCAACAGTGCTGAAGCACTGGTAAATCAAATCTGTCTGACAATGTAGGTCTTTACTAAGTTGAATGCCTTGTGCGTGAGAACAATTATGAGCTTTTCATTAGAATATCACATGCTGCCAGACTATTTTCTGAAGACAAGTTATTCAATGTATAACAAAACAAGTTTCTGTGCTTTTTTTTTTTCCCTAGGCAAAGTTGAATAATTTTTCCTGTAGCCAAGAATTTATAAGAGGGACCAAGTCATAAAGCCCACCCTTATTCATTTACCTTTCCTTCTATCAATAGGATTATAAACTGTTGAGAAGTCTCAGTTCTGGGTAAACTTGGGGGAGCTGAGGACAAGGAGAGATCAAATCAAACAAAAGCAGGTTTCAATCCAGGGACTTCAAGAGTTGATTATTTTCTGTTGGAATTTTTCAGTCAATGTCTAAAAGAGGTAAATTCAAATCAACAAGCTAAAACCTTGATGAAGCTGCCTTCTACCAGCCTCGGACATTCAGAGTTATGCTGTTTCTGTGACTGTGACGTAATGGTTTTGTATTTATTCATAAACCCAATAAAGTGGTCTAGTCATTGGACAGCATGATCATGACTGGCAGAGCTTTTTATACTGGCTGGGGTCTGAGCAGGACCCTGACTGGCACAGAGGAAAACAGACTGACTTCATACCCCTGTGCCATATGAATGTTGGCACAGGAGCAGGAAAACACCAGTCTCCAGTTCTACCAACGTGGCTCGAGGAAACCCTGCAGGCAAAAACACTGACCACATTGTTGCCCATGGTGGCCAAGGGGTCTGCGAAAGGACTTGCTTTCACTTCTACCAAAAGGGAGGTTCTTTTTGAAATCTTTTTTTCTTTTTTTTCTGATGCCATGAACTTAAACTTAGGGCATTCTAAGATCCCATAATAACACTTACTCAAAATTTAGTAATAGGTTAAACAAAGAGGGCAGCATCTAAATTAAAAACTCCTGCTCTCTGCACGGCACTCTGTAAGACCACTGCAAATATGACATCACTTAATCTTAGGCCTAAACCCAAAGAAGAATTGTTATTGTTCCCATTCTACAGAAGAGATCTGAGAAGTTAAGCAAATTGCTAACAGTGAGTTAGTGAGAGACTACAGAGCCTGGGCTAATAAATAGCCTAATAATTCAAAGTGGTATTGTCTATACAATTGATTACAATCTGGATCTCCAACAATTAGAAGATAAACTGAGGCATATAATCTGGTACGGTAGAACAGCTCCCCCAAGGACAGGAGTAGGGGAAAGACACAGAGAAAAGTTCCAGGAGCAAGAAAGGAACTATTGACTACTATGGCCTGAAGGCCAGTTGCCTGCCAGTGACTGGCTGTTTTTGGCATTTTGATTTATTCCTTTGGATCACTCCAGGTTTAGGTTTTGTTTGCATAGGTCACCCCAATAGTAGTGCCACCTCAGTCTAGTGACCAACTTGCTTAATTAAATCAACCAGTCTATAAATTACAATTCACCTATGCAATTGAAAATCATGTGGCCATAAAAGAATGCGATCAGAGTGTTCTTGTTGATAAAGGAAGAAAAAGCCACTGTTAATGATATTTAACAGTGTGCATCAATTTATTAAAAGATATATAAGACTGGGCAATGTACATGTATCCAAATGAAAAGACAATTGCCTAGTCAATTTATAAACATTCTTGAAAATCTAAAAGGACAAATCTCAAAATGTTAATTATGTTTATATGTGGATGGTAGAAGAATGGGTATTTTTTGCCTTTTTGTTTAAATGTCGATTGCTATTTTTACTATAATCATAACAATTGTTGGATTAAAACTTATATAAAGTAAAAATAGAAAGGGTGTCTCTAAATGGTTTTGTGTTAAAAATGGACTTCTTTTGTGTAAAGGTAGCAGAAAACTTAGAGTTTACATGACAGAATTGAAAACTAACAACCACGAGGGCAGTGCTTATGTGCCCATGGGAAACCCCAGGGAAAGGGCCGGTGATATCCCAGCCCCAGCTCAGCTTCGGTTCACAGACCTGCTGGGTCCTGGTATCACATCGAGGCATTCGCTTTCCTAGACATCATATCTCATAAGAGATGGAAACAATCGTTCTAAATTTAACCAATTGGAAAACAGGAAGAAACTTAGACAAGTCCATTGTATAAAGGGCTGTAATCTATGAAAGACACAAAAGCCCATTTTCTTATGGAATGCCCACAATGGAATTTTTGAGGGCATAGAAAGTATCTTTGTCACTGACCCTTTACAATACTCTGGAAAAAGTTTGTAAAATTTCTCAACTTTTTTTTAAGAGTGGAGTCAGTATTTTTTGTCTTGATACTTGAAAAGGGGACAAAAATAATGAAACCTGGAAGAGACATTTATGTTTTTAGTATAGGAAGGTTTGTGATTGTTTGGCTACAGGTGATGACTTTTTATAAGACAACTTGTATATCCATAGGGTCTAGAAATCCTCAACTGTGTAAAGACAATGAATAGGGGATCAGGACTGAATTTCATTTCCATTCCAGTTCCGTCTATAAACACCTTCCTTGGAAATGCTCATCCCCATTAGATTTCCAGATGTGGTGCTTTCCTGGTTATCCTTTTGTGACCTGTTTTGTTTTCTCCTTTTACCCTGTTTCCAACATGTTAGCATTTCCCAAGGCCCTTTACCTCCTGTGGATTACATCCCACCTTCTCTCACTCATGTTTGCATATGCAACTGTCAAGGTGATGGCATCAGTCCTGGGACAATCAAGGAAGGCTTCAAGGAAGAGGCAACCTTTTGGCAAGGGGATGCCTTGCAGGTGGGAGGACATTTACAGGGGAAAAGGAGCCTCTGATAAGGGGAACACTCCTAACTAAAACACAGAGAGAAAGAGAGAAGTTTAGGGAATGAGGGGGAATGCTAGTTTGACAGGAAACTCATCCATCAAACTCCCAACCATCACATTTAGAACAATGCTTTTATTTTTCTGTCATACCTCTTTGCTCCTTTTCTTGTTTCTTTGTCTCCAAGCTCCAGTCTGGAGAACTGAATACTCCTGACCAATCTGCACTTCTTTAACAAAATGGTTGCTTTCACACTTCTGCAAGGCTGGGCTGGAGCCGTGGAAGGCAAATCCCAGTCTTTCCCTGCTGACTACTCATACAAGAGCTGATTGCTTCACCTCCTTGACTTGCATTAACCTTCTGCTGCTGGATTCTGATGCTCTGTCTTCAGAATGGATTGCTCAATATCACATGTTTTTTATATAACATGGTTTTATCCTTTTAAAACCTGGAGCTAGCAATGTTCTAATGACACATCATACATAGTCTTATTCTGTACTTACTTAGATTATGTCATTCAATATTGAACAAGCAAATGTTTATTTATTTTTCCTACTGTGTTATTCTAGAATATAATCATCTGGGTCTGTATACTACATAATACCCTGAAGAAGTAGTACTTCATAGATACATTTTGACAACTGTTATAACATTTGATGAAATCAGCATAAAGAACTTGCAGTTTCATGGGAAAAAGACACTTTGTTACCCAAGCACACTAGGAACTAAAGACTGAGATGTCAGGCTCCAGACACTGAGTGTCAAGCTGCAGTTTATTGAAAGTGAAAGTGCAGAAGACAGAGCACCAGAGAGAACATTTTACAGGGAAGAGGCTCCCTATCTGGGGCCCAGCTGAGGAATATAGAGCAACCATCTTAGTTGTCTCTGCTTTGTCTCCACCTTTGTGTCTGCCTTGTTTTCCCTCATCAATTCTTCTTTCCTTTAGCTAGACAGATCCACTGATCCCACTGCCCAATAGTTTCCCATTTTCTGGGCTTGGCTCAGATGAAAATCTATCATATACATAAATACACTCAAAATCCACCATGAGTCCTCTAGTGTCCCCCCCCCCAATCAGGGGTCATGATAAGGACACCTCAAACCTGCAGGCTTAACACAGTCCTGAGCAATTACACCCACTTCCACATGAAGGTTTCATCATTTGTACCAGTTATGATTGGTGGTTTCTCCCCCCACCCAATCTCAACTTGACATAGTAATCTTGTGCTTGGGAATATACCTGAAGTCAAAAAACAACACACAGAAAGAGACGGAGAGAAAGAAAGAAGTCTCTAAAATGAAGATGCTCACTAAAAAAGTTATAAATTTCCAATAAAAGCCATTTACAAGTTAATATATACCGAGTTTCTCTTAAGTGCCAGACATTGTTTTAAATGCATTATACACATTAGCTCATTTGATCTTCCACAATAACCCCATGACGTAAGTATATTACTACCATTTCACGGATGAGGTAACGTGGGATGTAAAGTTAATGCAACATACCCAAGGTCACACAGCTGGTAAATGTTCAACAATATAGTCAAGTAAATTATGTTACATCAACTCAATGGAACTATTTTTAATGACCATTATAAAGACTAAAGAAACATTAAAAAATTCTTATATGCTTAAAAATTCAACCATGATAATATGTATACATAACGTTTGGTGACATTTTAAAATTGTAGTCCTAAACTCTTTTAGTCAAGAAAGCAAAAAAAAGGAAATGATATATTAAGATGATGGATTTGGTCTTGCTCCATTCTTTTAGTCCAAGTGATTTTTAATGTAATTTTTTAAACAAAATGATGCAAAAATAATGATAAATGTAAGTGGCAGTTCACATATCCTATGGGAGAATACTTGGGATTTTCATAAGGGTTCTTGAGAAAGATCTTGCAGCATTCCTTATCTACCTGATCTTTATCCCAATTTATCTACTAATCACTTTTCTAGATATCAATTCTGTCTTCAAAAATGGAAAGTTACTAAAAGGACACATATTAAGAGATAACACGAAACTGAGCTATTATATAAAGAACCAGGTTACAGTAAATCAACAGTATAGGTTCTTGTCTGAAATGGACAGAAATATTGCTTTTATCTGACACTTCAATTTATTTTGTAGATACATTATAGGAAAACAAGCTCTTGGCTCTTTTGAAAGCTTGTGGACAAGAGTTATGTAATGTATTTGACATTCTTTGGGGTAGAGATAGTTATGACTTTATTTCTCCATGCTCCCTCCTCCCCAAAGCTTACAGGGAAAAGTACCAACAAACAACAGTATGGAAAATGATATTAAATGATCCCGGTGTAACCCATTCATGATAGAAGCCCTTGAAATTCTTGGGATACGAGGAACATACTTCAACATCATAAAGGCCATCTACGACAAGCCAACAGCCAGTATCATTCTCAATGGCAAAAAGCTGAAAGCATTCCCATTAAAATATGGAACAAAACAAGGATGTCCACTCTCACCACTGCTTTTCAATATAATACTGGAAGTCCTAGCCAGAGCAATAAGACAAGAGAAAGACATACAAGGAATCCAAATAGGAAAAGAAGAAGTCAAACTATCACTATTTGCAGATGATATGATAATATATATAGAGAACCCCAAAAACTCCACAGAAAAACTAATTCAACTTATCAATCAGTTCAGTAAAGTGGCAGGATACAAAATCAACATGCAAAAGTCAGTAGCCTTCCTATACACAAACAATAAATCTGAAGAAGAAGAAATAAAAAAAAATCCCTTTTATTATCAAAACAAAAAAAAATTAAATACTTGGGAATAAATCTAACAAAAGAGGTAAAGGACCTATACAAAGAAAACTATTAAACACTGTTAAAAGAAATAGAAGAAGACACAAAGAAATGGAAAGACATCCCCTGCTCATGGATTGGAAGAATAAACATTATTAAAATGGCCATCCTACCAAAAGCAATATACAGATTTAATGCTATTCCAATAAAAATTTTAATGTCATTCTTCAAAGACATAGAGCAATTATTGATGAAATTCATATGGAATCACCAAAAACCCTGAATAGCCAAAGCCCTCCTGAAAAAAAAAGAAGGGAATAGAGGCATCACACTCCCAGACTTCAAACTATACTACAAAGCCATAATCATCAAAACTGCATGGTATTGGAACAAGAACAGACACACAGACCAATGGAATCGAATAGAAAATCCAGAAATAAACCCACAGATTTATGGTCAACTAATCTTTGACAAAGGAGCAAAGAATATGCATTGGAGCAGAGAAAGTTTGTTCAATAAATGGTGCTGGGAAAACTGGGTCACTACATGCAAAAGAATGAAGCTTGACTACTACCTAACACCATGCGCAAAAGCCAACTCAGAATGAATTAAAGAACTAGACATAAGACCTGAAACCATAAAATACACAGAAGGAAATATAGGCGAAACACTACATGATATGCACATCAAAGACATCTTTAGAGACACACCACCCAAAGCAGTGATAGTGAAGGCAAAGATAAACAGCTGGGACTACATCAAATTAAAGAGCTTCTGCACAGCAAAAGAGACAATAACCAAAACAAAGAGAAACCCCACTGACTGGGAGAACATTTTTGCACACAACACTAATGATAAAGGACTGATCACAAAAATCTACAAAGAGCTGATGAGACTCAACAAAAACAAAGAAAATAATCCAGTCAAAAATGGGCAGAAGAGCTAAAAGAAACTTCTCCAAAGAGGAAATACAAATGGCCAACAGGCATATGAAAAAATGTTCAATATCACTTGTAATCAGGGAAATGCAAATCAAAACTACAATGAGATACCATCTTACACCAGTGAGAATGTCACATATTAAAAAAAAACAGCAATGACAAATGTTGGCGAGGGTGTGGAGAAAAAGGAACTCTCCTACACTGCTGGTGGGAGTGCAAACTGGTCCAACCACTATGGAGAGCTGTGTGGAGATTTCTTGACCTACTAAACATAGAGCTTCCATATGATCCAGCAATTCCACTCCTAGGTATTTACCCAAAGGACACAGAAATATCAATTCCAAATAGCACCTGCACACCTATGTTTATAGCAGCACTATTTACAATAGCTAAGCTTTGGAAACAACCCAAATGCCCCAAAATAGATGACTGGATCAAGAAGATGTGGTACATATACACCATGGAATACTCAGCATTCAAAAAAGATAAACTCATGCAATTTGCAGCAACATGGATGGAGCTGGAAGGGATCATGTTCAGCGAAATAACTCAGAAAGAAAAAGAAAAATACCGGATGGTTTCACTCATAGCAGGAATCTAGAAAACTTAAATAAGGGACCAGGAAAAAGAATAAGTATAAGAAAGAAAATATTAAAATCAACAAACGACTATGAACCAGAGACACTCTATGGGGGGTGGGGGAGGGGAAAGGAGGGCTTGGGGTCAAAATAAGGGGGTTGTAATTGTAAGGGGAATATAAAAATAAAATTTAAATAAATAAAAAAAAATGATCCCGGTGTAAGATCATATTTGTATCACAGTGAGGCATAATCCAAGATAGCAGAAAAGCAACACCCCTGAATTGAAATGGTAAAGACTTTTAAAAGGATAACAACCATTAAATAATAGGCTTTAAAATAATTAAAGAGCATTAGAGTGCAAAAACAAACTCTACGCCCATGGGCGCAGAGCTCTCTCAATCCACAGGAGGCACCAGCACATCTGTTTCTCACACATCTGGACCTCTGCTACCTACCCCTCCACCCTTAGATCGACACTCACAAAAGCTATGGGAATACCCTGACGTCTAACAGGAGGCTTTCCTACTTGCTTGTAGAATGAAATAATAAATCCAACATTACTTCAGATGAGTAGTGAAAATAGAAACCTTTAAAGTTTGTACTTTCCACAGGAAGCCTCAATCCTCCCTGAACAGATGATTTTGATTTGGGGTACACAGTGGGCCTTTAACTTCTTCAGCTTCAGGGAGATGTTAAATTCCAAGACTCCTTCACTATCCTAAAGCAACAGCAGTAAAATGCATTTCAGGATTCAATTCCTTTAGTTTCAGGGGCTGAGATGGATGCACTAGTTTGGGGGATATGAGACATGACCCAACTTTCCCCTGAAAAAACAAAAACAGCAATAATTTCAAACTGAACTTTTCACAAAGTCCACGATATTATGCAACAAAAGCTCTCTTCAAATGAAATATTGATATGACTTTAAATATTATCCTATTCCAATTATGAGTTGAAGTCAAAGGCCTGAGTTGAAGTTGAAAGAATTCCTTTCCTCTTTCCAGCACTGGTCAACAGACATGGAAGACCCAGCAAGAAGTTGGAGGGGATGGTTTCTTCTTCAGCCATCACTGAAGCCAAGACCTTTGGAATGTTTAATCAGTCTGCTTATAAGCATTAATTTTATTAAAATGAAACTTCAAGGAAGTTTTTAAGGCTTTATCTCTATGAATTCAAAGCTATATTCTGATCAAACTATTGTATCAACTCACCCTAATATTTATCTTAATCTATAAAATAATTCTTTAAACCATTGGAATTGACCACATGTGAACTGGCATTGACCACATAGGAATTGGAATTAACCATATATGACTGGACTTGACAACAGATGATCATCTAAGAAGCACTGCTATCAAAACAAAGAAACAAAAAAAAAATGTAGATTATGTCCTTAACAATTTTCAAATAGTGGGTGATTAATTTATTGTTACTGTTATAATTTATTGCAGTCTGGTCTGTGAGCAGCAACCTGAACAATGAAATAATTGGCTTGGATTCAAGTTATTGTCTGTGAAAGAAAGAAGAGGTCACTGGCTCTCACGAGAGATGAAGCTATATATTCAATAATATCATTGGGACAAGCCGTCTAGATGGGAGGTAAAGTCACACAGCAGAAATCTTAGAGGTAGCTAGACAGGGAGTCAATTCCTGGCTACCCTTCTGTGAATTTGCACATGCTACTTCACTTTTGAAACAACTCCTTTTTGTCTTTATTCATAGAAAAGACAGACAATTCCTTCTTTCCTTTGCAGAATGCCTGCACATCACAGGTACTCAGTAATAGAGTATGCTAGCTTTACCAAGTCTTAGTGGGTCAGCCAATCTGACATTGACAGAAACAAGCAACCATTCCCAGTCAGCAGTGTGCATTTTTAAGAGGATGCTAGAATTTAATGCAAGAAAGGCTTAATTCCCTCAGTTGTATTTAAAGATTTATCTTGTGTATTCTCTGGCAACAAGAAAGGAAAAGTGTGTTCAGAAATGGCAAAGATAAGAAAAATGGACCCAGGGCATAGAAGGGAGGCATTTATCAGAAATTGGTGGGTTCACTGACAATAGAAGTCTGTCTGTGGATTACAATGAGAAGGAGAAGAGACTGATGGAGTGAGAGTTAAGGGGAGACAGCAAAAGAAAGCCAGAGAAGCTAGGGACCATTTTTTGGTAGGTGTTGTAGGGATGAGGATGTATTATAGCTCTTAGGATTCTTAGTAGTGATTATCTCACTATGGTGGGAGGAGGGTGTGGGAGAAGATGACTGACTCATTTTAAGTAAAAGAAGATAGCCTTGATGTAGGGAGGATCAAGGAGACAGAGATGTAATACTAAGTATCTAATTCAAAGAAACTATTTCATAGAAATCCCCAGTAAAGCTCTCCTTCATTTCCTTTTACAAAACAGAGTGGATTCACAGTGACTGCTGCAGAAAGGGGGATCACAGAGAGGACAAAGTTATCACTGAACCCAGAACTAGCAATCCTATTGTTTTTTTTCAAAAATATAAAATTATGATGTCTTTTTCAGGGTCTGGGACCCAGCTCATATTTTTTAGCAATTTTTTGTTCTACAACCTCATTGTAAATTTGACAAAAAGTCCATTTTAATAAAACTGCATAGTAATTAGAAAGCAGTTCAAAAAATACTTCTCTGTCCTTTTCTAAAAGTCTGAGCTGTTTCAGATGTTTTGCAAGAAAAAGAAGAAAAGAAATTGTAAGTATAAAAGACACACATGGTCTCGCAAAGTCAGATAATCCCACTGGGAAAGTGTTTAAATAATTGATTTTGAGTAACTTTGGCCTGAAAGTGAAGTCTTACCGCTCTCCTAAGTAATCTGGGGACTGAATGGGAATGCAGATGGTGTGATGGAAAATTTTCAAGACTTCACCCAAAATGTTCTATTCTTTTATTTCACCTTGTTGACTTGAACCAAATAAATCTCAGTGTCTGTAATTCTAAGAAGCATCTGTTTCTTGTGGATATACAGGGCCTAAAAATGTTTAGCGTATGTCAAAGTCACCCCAAGAAATATGCCCACATGAACTCAGGTAAACCTCAGACGCCTCCACCTCAAAGGCTGACGCCTGCATGTGTGCATGTGAAGTGCTGAGGAGAGACCACCTTATGCCAAATATCATTAGTGTCATTTCTATTCTACTGAATTTTTGTTACATTTTCCTTTCTAGTTTTCAAAAGGGAATTAGGGAGGAGGAGTTGGTGGTCTTGGTTTGCTTCAGTCTCCAGTGAAGGTTCACATTGAGTTTCTACTCATTGTTTTGCTACTTTGTGGACAATATAAAGCAACTTGTTTACTGTAATTCATACCTTCTTCTCCCTAATAATTGACTTCTTGGTTCACCCATTTCTGCACCTCATAAGGGATGAGTCATATTCTCCACTGGCCACATCATCAAAAAGTCATAATCAAAACCATGTTGCAATGTGAGATTTCTGGGTTAGTTAACTTTCTCAGCTTTATGCATTCTGTTATATGCCATTCTTACATAAGTCGCCTCTTCTCCCTCCAGACGTGCAGGACTAGCTGTTCATTGGTTCTGCCTGAAGAGTCATCTCCCTTTAAACTATGGTTCCATTTTACCTTTACAGAAACAAACCAGATACTCTATCAGTCCTGCACCATGAACGTCTCTGTTTCAATTTTTCAGAGGAAGTACTTATCTCCCCACACTATTGAATGACATGTTTAGAGAAAGCATTGGAAATGTAGGGAGTAGAATCTCTCCTGACCTCAGACAAAGGCAGACTCTCAATTCAATAGCAACTGTGTCCATGCTTTCTTTAGTTCTCAAGTTATTATTTAAATCTTTAACAATAGTTATCCCTCATAATGTGGAGCCAAAGGAATAATAGTATTTATTTAAACTGTCCTGGGAGCATTTGCTAATCCCCAAAGTGGATTTTCAGAAATGCTCTTTTTTTCTTGCTTATTGATCCTTAATCTACTAAACGCAGTCTTTATAAAAAGAGCTTCAAATGAGAGGTAGACATGTATTTTACCCTTTTTCTTTTTATTTCCCACTTTCAAGTGAAGATCTGACAATTTTCAGTTCCAAGCAAAAGTAAAAAGTCATCAGGCATGGGGACTGTTGGCTTAACTTGTATTGCTTTACGGAAAGAAGAGAGTGCTTAGTGGAAATAAAATGAGTTTTTTGCTGCTGCAACAAATTATCACAAATTTAGCAGCTGAAAACAATAGATATCTAGTATCTTAGTTCTGAAGGTCAGTGAGTGGCCTTCACTGGCCTCTCTGCTCAAGGTCAGAGTGAAGATGTCAGTCAACTGGGCTCTTCTTAGGTGGTTCTAGGAAGAATCTGTTTCCAAGAACATTCAGATTGTTAGAGGAATTCAGTCCCACATGGTTGAAGAACCAAGGTCCTTATTTTCTTGCCAACTTATAAGGCAGGGATTATTCTAGAAAGTAATCACATTTCTTGTATGGCCACCTTCTTCCATCCTCCAAACCAACAAAATGCACACAGTGAATCTCTGTGACCTTTCCTCTATGCCATGTCTCCTGGCTCTCCTGCTGTATCTTCCTGATCCCTGCAGAAGAAAATTCTCTCCTGAGAAGGGCCCATGTGAATAATACAGGATCATGTCCTTATTTTAAGGTACATCTCCCTAACCACACTGGCAAGTCCCTTTGGTCTCCCTTGGATGCTCCCTTCCTAGCATCCAAGAATTAGGAAGTGGACATTTTGGAGGGGGCTGTTATTCTGCCCCAAACACTGGGAGATGTTCTTGATGGGAAGGAGAGGGAAAGGCTCAAAATAGGGCAGGGAATAGCACAAGGCACCATGGGGATGGATCACAGGTGCTATTGTGGTGGGAGAACTATGGGAGCTACAATTGAGAAGAGAAATCAAACACTGTCCAAAAATTAACAATAGTGTAAGTAAAAAAAGTACTTCATCTAAAACTAAACTAGATGAAGCTAAACTAAAATGAATTGGTGCTTCTGAGGTCCCTGGAGAAATTCCAGGGACCTCATGTGCATGTGCATTTCTGAAATCTAAATAATTTTGACAGCACTTTGTTTGTATAATAGCCTTTTGTAAAATACTATATTAAGATCCATCAAGCTTATTTTCCAAGGCATTAGGAGGAATTTGAAACAATAGCATTTTCTGTGTGAGTGAGAAAATAACTTGTCCTTTTTGTTGAGATGATGCTTTTGACTCAAGAAAAGCCATTTTATGCACCGCATTTGGGATTGGAAGATGGGGGAACAAGCATGTCTTCAGTTAAGGTCTGACAAAGTTTTGGATGGAATTAAAGACTGTGGCAGGAAAAGTTGTGCACTCTGATTAGCTCTATCAAAACACTTGTCAATCATCAAAGAGATGAGCATGACTTAGGTGAAGGAGACAACTGAGCAAACACAGCCCGCTGTTGCCCATGGGGATATCAGCAATCTTGATGCTCAGGAATTTGCCAGTTTCAAGGAGTTTGGACCTCCCTGATATTATCTTCCTTGTCCTCCTTCCTACTGGGCATGCTCTGTTCAGCAAGGCCTGATGTTTGGGTTCTATTTCTTGACATTCTTATTGTTCGTACATCAGTCACTCTCCTTTATCTGCTCCTGCAGGACTTCAGACATTACTATATATGGGCTTTGGGTGTCCCAAGGGCATGGTCTGCTATAGATCCCATTAAGAAATGAAGCTAAGGATTATGTAGACACTACTATATGCCAGATGCTATTAACATCTATCATGGCACTTCGTTCAGTTTTAAAAATCATTCTCTAAGACTCTGAGAAAGATAATTTTAATTTCCTCAGAATAAAATTGATGTTCAGGGCAGATCTATGTTGTCTCCAGTCACAGTCACGTCTAATAGTACTGTTATGATTTGAACCCAGAAGCGTAAATGGTATGAGTTTGTCTGGCATCTTTTTACTTGGACGATATTAGAGCAATTGGCAAGGTAAAAAGTTACTGCAGACATGCCTCATCTCAGGCCTGACACACGTTTTTGTGCACTTGGCAAATTACAGCATATTCTTCCTACTGGATTGTTTACAAAGACTTGGATCTTTGAGGCACTTCTCACGATTTGAGCCTTTTTTCCCCCTTGAATTTTAAGATGCAATTCTGGTTGAGTTATTTCTCTGGAAATTTTGGGAACACCAGGGGTTAAGCCACTCCTCCATTTGCCTGTACACCTTCCTGTACATCAGCGAGCAGCCCCCACCCCCATCGCCTCCCCCTGGAGAGAGGCTCAGTGGCATTGAGATTAACTGGGAGCTAAATGCAGGCAAGTAGCCAAACCAGAGTGATAAGCATCCTGGTTTTGATGGAACACTTAAAAATCATTTTAACTTTTCCAGACCTAATGCAGTTAAAGGATGTGGGGGTGGGAGGTCTTCTTGTGGGTTATACAAATAGCTTTGCTTGAGCAATTGCTCTTAACCCAAGATTAGAAAGGTTTGCTCTAATTGAGGGGGAAGGGCCCAACATATCAAACTATCTATGGCTTGACCAGTCTTTACTCTTAAACTCAGTGGTATTTACTTGTTTGCTTCAGTGTTTAAAACCCCAGACTTACTCCTGTCAGTCTGTTAGAAAACACCCATTTCTCTCAGAAGAGCACAGTCTGTCCTGGTTTTCTGCCCAATCTTTGGCTGCTTTTTGGAGATGCCATCTTACATTTGTCTTGCTGTTTACTTGGGGGCCTGATAAGAAGTGAGGCTGACAAACTCCAGTTCATTTCTGTAAGTGAAGATGCTGAGCAGGAAACAGCTTTTTGAGGCTTTCATGAAAAAAATTTTTCTCAGAAAGCTGTACTGATGATGTATTTTTTTAAAAAGTCCTATGGACTTTTCTTGCTTTGTAGTTGTTGGAATGTGCTATATATTAATCATCCCTTAAGGCAGAAGGAAGGCTACTCAACGTCTGTAAATCCCCCATTTTTGGACTATTCCCTTAACTTCACCTATTACCAGCAGTATGACATATAGGCAAAGCCCATATGCGACTCTACTCACAACCCGGACAGTGTGTGCTCTCCCCAGACTTCCAGCCAGCTCAGCGGCGTGAATGGCGTAAGGTGGGCCGAAGGGTACAATGGTGCTCCCACTCACTGTCCAGCCCCAAAGCTTGTAATACACTGCCATGCTCCTGTAACAGCTGGTTAGTAGGATCTGTAATGGGCCTCTCCTGGCCTTCCTGGGCCCTCTGGGTGCTCTCACTGCTCAGCCATTATCCATTGCTGGTGATGGCTATTTTAAATGCTGGCATTGGAGCAGAGCCAAACCTTTCATGGTTTTCCCTGGTGTAGGAAGATAGCTGGAAAGCACAGTTGAATATTCTGGCCTCCTGAGCCACCCCCATGAAAAATAATAACACTCATTCACTGTGTTGAGAACAGAATTTGAGGGGAGAACAGCTGGTTGTCAAAATGTTAACCCCACACCCTTCCTCATGACTCTGAGGTGTAGGAAGAACCAAGTCCTTATCTTCGACCAGCAGTGGGAAAGGCCTATTAGGTGGCTAAAGGAGGTTTCAAGGAAAATTTCATGAGGACATCCATCCAGGTGGCTCAGTATTAGGCCAACAATGCTTATCATGGCACCTGAAGTCAAATTCAGGGGTCAAGTGTCAGAGTGGGGGACTGTGTGGATTTTTTCTCTCCAGGTGAGTGTATGTGCTTTGGAATCAGGTAGACTTTGATTTGAATTTTGGTTCTGTCCTTCACTGGCTCTGTGAGCTCAGTTAAATTACATAACTTCATAGTCTCAGTCTCATAATATATACATGAACTAATATAGAGACTGCTCAGAGGGTTGTTGAAAGAGTGCTGGTTTTTCTTTTTGCCCAAAGTCTTAAGCATCAGAGAACTGGGCCCGTAGCTGTCCAGCTCATCAGTGTAGCCAGGGAAAGCGGTGGACCCACAAGGTAACTGGCCTGTCTGCTTCTCTCCTGTGTCTCAAAGCCTTGCCCACACTGCTCAGTCTCGCTTGGGGAGAGTCACACTGTCACTCCCACCAGCTTCTTGGCACTTAGGTGTTTAGTGCTACAATGAGCTCTTTGCTTCACTTGTCATATATCTTATGAGTGCTTCTTAAGTCTTCCAAGGGTTTGAACTTGACTGTTCTTATGTTGGCCACTCTTTAGGGCTGGAAGCATGAGCACTCAGAGCGCCCCTGGTCTTTGGTGTCAGTGACTGACAGAATGAACCATATGTTCTATGGCCTGACTCTTGTGTTCCTCTGAATTTACATGCTGAAATCCAAGTCCTCCAAAGTGATGGTATTGGGAGGTGAGGCATTTGGGGGGCGTGCTTAGGTCCTGAGATAGAGTCCTCATGAGTGGGATTAAATTTAATAAAAGAAGCTCCAGACAGATCAGGCCTTTATCCGGGGTGAGGATACAGCAAGATGTTAGCAGTCTGCAGCCCAGAAGCTGGTCTTCACCAGATCTCAATCATGCTGGCTCCTTGATGGTGGACTTCTGGTCTCCTGAACCTCAAGAAATTAAATTTCCATCGTTTATACACCACACAGTCTATAGTTTTTCTGCACAGTAGCCCCCCGGCTCTCTGTAGCCTCCACACAGCTCAGCATCCTCTCCCCAAGCAGTAGGCTGAGGACTACTGATGAGAGCTGCCATCTATGTGGCACCCGGGGACCCCGAGCTCTGGCACTTCAGTTATGGTCCTGCCACATCCAGTGACGGGAGACACCGTTATCTTCACATCACAGACGAGGAGACTGAGCTCTGAGAGGTCATGCTACTCCCCCAAGGACAGATGGCAGAGATGTGGGCCCTGTTTTTCCTGTATCTAAATTCCAAGCTGCTTTGCCACTTTTGCTCTCCAGCCCTGTGCCCCCTGACATGCCCTTGTTCTCCAGCTGCCAGATGGGAGCTTATTGCTGGGGTGCAGCTGTGTGGAGGCAACTGCAGCTCATTGTAGGATTGTAGGGCAGCGCATCCCTCTGAGTCTGATCAGACCACCCTGTCACTGGAGCATTGCAAGAGACACTTGAGAAGGGGAAGAAGCAGTGCACAGGGAGTAGATGTGTGATGACACCTGGGGTGTGGTGGAAGAGACACAAAGTGTTTCCTGCAAGCCCTCAGCTGACACGGCGTGCTGCACAAGGCAGCTTCTTGCAAGAGCAGAACCTACTTGTCCAGTGAGAGTAACAGATTCGTGTTTGTAGACACTCAGTGAGCATCCATGTGTGGAGCACAGATACCGAGGGTGCAGAGTGCAGGAAGCAGACGAAGAGCCAAGCCCTTTTCTTCCTGTGTGCCTGTGAAATGCCTGACCCTGGAGCATTGTGGCCTGTGAGGAAGAGTCTGCAGAGTCCCTGGCCACTCAGAGTCCCTGGCAGGCCATTCTTTAGGTGAAGGGTGTACGAGGCGCCTAAGGACTCAGCATTTGTGGCCATCAGTGTTGGACACAAATCACTTAAACCTTGGGTCCCAGGGCTCCTCATGCGTAAAAGCAACACTAACAAGGACCACATGCCTCCTGGGCATGGGGAGTGTTCAATAAGGTGCTAAGGATTGGTAGATGCTCCGTACCTGCCTTACCTTAGGCCGGTGGTGTCCTTACCTACACTTTCATTCAGAGGCCAAATGGAACTAACCAAAAGAAGTCTGGGGAAAAGAAGGCATCCAATTTCAAGATGATGGGTATCATTCACACACACACACACACACACACACACACACACACACACCAGAGTGTATGACTGGGTGGGAAGCTGAGAATCTGAGATTCTCTCTAAGGATAATAAGCTCAGAGTGGGTTTGGATATGGGGGAGATGGGGAAGTGATGAAGCTATATTGTTTATTTTGGCAAGTCACTGGGGCTAAATGTCAGCACTACGGTTGTAGCTGGGCTTTGGGTCATGTACATCTGTCCATGTTCTGAAGCATCAAATTCTTCCTAGTACTGTTGGGAAAAGATGCACAAATAAACTTGTTCTCTACCAGAGACTGCGGCCTTCTCTGTTCATCAAAGCACAAATGGTAAGCTTTGCATATAAATGTATATTGCAGCTATTTTTCAGGAACAACTGGTGAGGGATTTGGGCCCCGTAGGATTACTGCCTGAGTTAATAATTTACATAAAAGAAGAGGAAAATGGAAAGCTTAGCCAAGGACAGCCTCCTAAGCCCACTCCCCACCCCTTTGTCATAAAGCTGATAGAGCAGCCGGGATTAAAGTGTAACCTGAACCACGAGGGTTTCTGCAAATAAGATGAAAGCTGCCATTTACGGTGCTTCAATGGCACCAACTGGATTAGATCTGCTCTGGAGACAGGCGTCTTTTGACAATCCCTGGGAACTGTGTCTACTCACTGGAAGGCAGAGTGGAGGCATGCAAAGTCAATTAAAATGCTAAATGCATACAAGACAGCGGCTTGACACGATTCCTGCATTTTCCAAACAACCCTGACTTAATTTATCAGGGTTGTAAGCAGAGCAGTGGCAGGCTGGGCAGTGATTTGAAACTGAAGTCTGAAAATCTGGGAACAGCAACCACCAAATTAATGCCTGACTACAGAAGATCAGAGAAATTCTAGACCTATATAGATATTTCTATGAATAATAATAATAATTCAATCTCATGCAGGACTTAAAAAAATTAAGTCTTTCATACGCTTGAGGAGGAGAGAGAAAGGAGTGGGGGGAAGTGAGTCTGTGATGGTAAAGTCTTAGGTTCTTATAATGTGTGTCATTTCTGCACACTGGATCCTTTTCCCTCAAATGCAAGATGAGTAGCACCACTGTGGTCGGTGGAAGCAGTGATGGGTGAGCTGGCTTTCTCTCCATGATGCTAACCAGTTTTATTTTTATTTTTAAAGATTTTTATTTATTTATTTACATAAGAACTCGGGTATAGGACAGATTCGTGGGAGGGTGAGAGGATTCACCAGAGACAGAGTGGGGAACAGAACAGGCAGACTGACTGAAATACACTGCTGAGGGGAGTGGCGGGCGAGACAGGAGAGGTCTGCCACACCAGCTAACCAGTTTTAGATACCACCAACCTATGCAAACAAGGAAACTGGTCAGCAGTTTAATCCACCTTCTGGAAATGACACAGCTGACTGTAAGATGGGAATCCAAGTTCTAGACTTCTCGTCAAATGTTCTCATTTTCCATAAATAATGCCATATAGCTTGTGCTTCCTGTGGGTAGTTGGGCTTCTACATCACCACTCATCACCTTTTCCATCCTCAGCAGCCCTGAGTAGGTACTACCAGCTGCCCCAAAGAACAATAAATGAGCTACCTCTCTTGCCTAAGGTTACATGGAACCTAAGTATGAGAGTCAGAATTCAGGCCCCACTGTGGGATCTGGGAGTCTGAGCACTTGGCGGTGTTCTGCCTCTGCCCACAGCTGGTAGATATTCAGGGTAGAAAGCATTGGCCCTGACACTGACTTCAAGGCATGGAGAAGTCCCCAGCCCTACTTGGTGCATGTTATTTTTTTTTAAAGATTTATTTTATTTTTATGCATACAAGAGCTGGGGCATAGGCTAGAGGTGCGGGGGATAAGAGGATTCACCAGAGACAGAGTGAGGAACAGAACAGGCAGACTGACTGAAATACACTGCTGAGGGGAGCAGCAGGTGAGCCAGGAGAGGTCTGCTGCACCATATGCGTTGCTCCCTGGCTGGGGATTGAACTGGTGCTGCAGTGACTGCGGATAGCTTCACAGGTTGCATCTTAAACCCTTGCTCCACCAGGGAGGGCCCGGTGCAATTTTTTTTTTTTTTTTTTTTTTTTTTGCCTTTAGCAGAATGGGTTTTAACATTCTAACATAAAAGTTAAAATATATATATTACAATCCCTCTAAGTAATGCTGCCATTCATTGTTGCCTATTTTAAGAAGCCATGTAGCCTTTCCTACAAGATTTTACTTAATTTTGTTTTATGTTTTGCAAGAAGTCACCTAGTTCCAAAGAAAGCAGATGGGGGGTTAGGACATACAAGCTTTATTCTTGGTTTTCTCAATCAACTCCATTTTGATTTTAAATTACTACTTGCATGCGCAATTTCTCCCCCCTCCCCAGAGAAATGTAAATAATAGATGAGTCTTATCTTCTTCAGAGACATGATGAAGCTATTTCAAAACTTTAAAATGGTGAGTTAAGG
Organism: Talpa occidentalis; assembly: GCF_014898055.3. Taxonomy (NCBI): domain Eukaryota; kingdom Metazoa; phylum Chordata; class Mammalia; order Eulipotyphla; family Talpidae; genus Talpa; species Talpa occidentalis. Next base: position 90,396,018 of record NW_023605194.1, on the reverse strand, counting down.
CAAGAGATAATATTTTATTGGAAAATTTTTTTCGGCCTTCCATTTTTACATTGGCATATGCAGACACTGATGCCTTATAGTTGTTTGTGGCATTCCTGTGAGTTGGGACGTAGAAATATTTGTATAAAAGGGCCTCCCTGGTGGTGCAAGGGGTTAAGACACAACCTATGAAGCTATCCACAGCCACTGCAGCACAAGTTTGATCTCCGGCCAGGGAGCAACCCACATGGCACAGCAGACCTCTTCTGACTCGCCCGCTGCTCCCCTCACAGTGTATTTTACTCAATCTGCCTATTCTGCTCCCCACTCTGTCTCTGGTGAATCCTCTCACCACCACACCTCTGGCTTGTACCCCAGCTCTTGTATGAATAAATAAATAAATCTTAAAAAAAAAGAAACATTTGTATAAAAGAGAAAAGAAAAATACCTTGGTTTCCCCTGGTTTCATGAGTTGCCAGAGCTCAGCATGCAATTCTACTCCTGCCAAACTGGTGCAAAGAGAATGAGCATCATCTCTGACATTTCTCACTTGGCAACAAATGGACTAAAGCAACTCATGCAATAGCAGGCATTTTTTCCAGGAGGGGTGTCTGCCTCTTTCAAATACATGCAAATCTAGAAAGCTTAAATGACAGGGGTGAGGGAAGTAATAAAAATGTCAATGACTGGCAATCCTGGAAACCCCCTAAAGGAAGGCCAGAACCAGCAGGCAAGTGCTGTCCACTGGTGTCCTCACCAGGCCTGGGGGCCTGGATCAAAGTTTGCCTCTGCTCACTTTGAAAGAGACTCAATTGTGGAAATAGTTACAGTGAACTTTGCCTCACTCAGCTCCATTCATTACTAGCTCCCGGCTACCCCTCCCCCCCCTCCCCCCCGCCCTACTCAAGCTCCTGTCCTCTCCCTTCACACACCACATTGAGTGACTAGCACATCTGGGGCTCTCAGTCAGTCATGAAAATCTGAAATTTAGTGGCATCGATGAATGTGTCGTTATCACATTCAGCATCAGCCCAATTGTCACCTCTATCATCTCTGATAGTTACATTGCCATCCTTTGCAGTTTACAAAGTTCTTTGCTATGAAATTCTTACAGCAAGCTGGCTGGGTGAGGAGAACAATGTTATTATCCCTGGTTTAATGCCAAGGAGAAAGAATTCCCAGTTATTAAAGGACCTCAGCTCAAGATCTGGGTCAGCTCAGCTAAATTCAACACATGCAACAAGATCTGCATTTGGTACGGGACTTCTCTGATCAGAAAAGCAGCTATTGTCCCCCAGAGGGTCCGTAGCAGCTCTGCTGATGAAAATGTCAGTGATGCTGAGGGTTTCAACAATTAAACTTGTAGTTTCCATCCTTGCGACCCAGGACCTCAAGGTATTTACAAAGGTAGAATCTGGGTCTTCAGGTTATTGTCAAGATTTCAAAATAACAACCTCTACCTTGGAAATTGAACTTCAACTCTGGTAAAGACATGCTAACTCACTTGGGAAATACATTTTGCTGGAGTCTGGTTTACCAGGGAGATTTCCTTGGTCAGAATAAAGAGCATTTATTCACTTATTACTATTCACTTATCGCAGGGCACAATACATTCGCAGCTCCATTTAGCATGCCTGTCTGGTGCTCTGCTGCTGTTCTGTTCAGCCCATTCAGTCTGTAGTGCTAAAGGTTCCCCAGGCAGCACTTTCCCAAGCTGCCAAAAAACGTGGTGGTGTCATAAGCCTGCTTGCTGCACACAAGCCACATCATTCTCAATTTTATTTTCAATTCCAACACAAATGTGTTTGCAGATCTGAATACTAGCTCCCTAGAGTCTGCCAGGGATTTCTATTTAGAGAAGCTGAAAGGCTTCTGTAAACTGAAGAGTTAGTTGAAAAATTTTCCTTGGAAGTCCACAAACATCTATGCTACAGTTTTTCTTCAGGTGAGTAGTATTTCTTTGCAGAAATCCAAAACAGTCTCTGGAGTCTGGAGGGTGGGGATGGGGTGGAGCATTTTTCCCAGGTTCAAACAGCAGCTACTCTGGTGGAAAATGCCACCGCTCACCCCACTCCGCCCCAGGTCCTAGCCCACCCCAAACCTGAAGCAGCTCTAATCATAGAGCACATGGACCAAAGCAGCTCCCCTGCCCTTCTATCTGACCCCATTTAAGATTTTCATCACAGATGGAAGCTCTGATGGAGTCAAATTCATTGCTCCTTCAAGTAAAAAAAAATCATTTTAGCTATACGAGGTAAATTCCTTGTCAACTTGCAGTCACTGGGTCACAGATATTCAAATAAAATGTATCGGGGAAAAGGTGAAGGTGGTTTTGCCAAGCCAATCCAAGTGTGCTTATAAAAGTGAATGTGAGAATATAGAATGACCCAGCAATCCCACTCTTGGGCACCTAGCCAAAGAACGTGACACCACCAACCCAAAACATGTTCTGCAATGTTTAGCAGTCTTTACAAAAGCTGGCGCATGGAAACAACCTAAGTGCCCACTGATGGAGGATCAGATCAAGATGTGGTTTGGCCACACCAGGGAATACTTATTCAGTCATCACGAAAGATGAAATGATGCCATTTGCAGCAAAATGCAAGGAGTTCGCGGGAACACTGTGCAGTAAAGCGAGTCTGAACAACAAAAACAAATATGGGATATTTACACAGAGGATGGTTTAACAAAGCAAAATACTTCCAAAAACTAGTGGACACTAATAAATAAAGTGAAGTTTCTCAAGTTAAAAGGGTGAGCAAGACAGAAAGGGTCAAGGGGACATAAAAGATGATGGTGGGGAAAGTAAATAGATAAATCCCCTCCCTTCCCCAGAAAAAAGAACAATCGAAGGCAATAAACAGCAAAATGGGCTTACAGAGCACCCTGGTAGAGGCTGTCTTCTCATCTGCTTGTGAGTGGTCTGCCAGAGCAACCTCTGAGGATGCACCTTAGCTGGCTACCCTGAGTCCAGGACCTTTCCCTGTGTCTGTTACTCTCATGCTCAACGAAGAACAAGAACCTAAGCAAACTTGTATGGGAGGGATGCCAGGTCCATGGGGTCTAGTGTGTCTGATATCATGGACCAGGCCCTTAATGTGGATTGTCATAAAACTTCTAATGCTAAATGTCCTCCATTGGTGGACTAATTAATAAGCAACCAACCCAGGCCCAATGATATCCGTGAAACTCTGTTACATCAAACCAGAAAAAAATAAAACCTTCTCTCATTGAAATGTAGGATGGTTTTGCTTGCATTTCTTGAAATTATTAGTAGAATCCCAAATTTCATGAAAAATAAAAAAGAGTAATGTCCTGCAAGGAAAATAGTAACCAGAATATATTTTATTTTTCTTACCCTTACAATCGGGACTATATATTGAGATGTTCTAAGTGCTTAAAGTGGATAATAGGGCCATGCATTTAATTTTTTAACTTGAGGTAAAATTGTAATGTGGAAAAATACAGATATTGTAAATGCAACTTTGATGATTATGACAAATACAGACGTGTATAGCCGATCCCCAAATCAAACGATGGAACATTCCACCATCCCAGAAAGTTCCCTTAAGCCTCATTCTAGACAATTCCAATCTCCTCCTAGATAACCACTGATCTGCTCTCAATCATCACAAATAATGTCTGTATTTGACTGTCCCATACATCATAGAACATGTGATCGTTTGTGTCTGTTTTCACTTAGCATAATAATGGTTTTTGAGATTCATTCATGTGCACACTCATTTCTGCCTCTTTATGGATAAGTAGTATCCCATTGTGCAAATGTAACATTTTCCATTTGTTTAACCAACATACTGTGATGAACCTTCGGGTTGTGTGCAGTTTTTTTGCTACTATGAACCAAGTTGCTATAAGTCTATTACATAAGTCTTTGTGTGGGCATGTATTTTAATTTACTCAGGAGTGAAATTTCTGCAGCATAGAGTAAGTCTATTGTACAATTTAATGAGAAAATGCCAAAAACTTTCCCAGCAAGTTTGCACACAACAATCTACAGTGTTCTCGCTGGTTTACATGCTCCACTACATATGGTGTTTTCAGGCTTATCTGCCATCTTGATGAGAATAAAGTAGTATCTCACTACAGTTTTCATTTGCCTTCTCCTGATGATTCATGGTAAGGAGCGTTTTTTTCGTGTTTATTGAACATTCATATATCTTCCTTTTTGAAGATTCTGATCAATCTTTTCCTTAATATTAAAAAAAGTTTGTCTTTTTAATAATTGAATTTGTAGAAATTCTCTGCATTCTGTGAATGAGTTATTGTTCAGATAGACAAATTACAAATATCTTCTCTCACTATAGTGCAGACATTTCAATATTCATAAAGGCAATTTTTAATAAAATAATGCAGAAAAAATTCTAGAATTCTAGATTTTGATAATCTATAATGTAACATTTAGTATTTGTCTTATAGAACTCTTTGTCTAGCTTAGGTTTCAAAGATATTTTGCTCCTTCTATAAGCAACCAAAGGTATTTAAATTTACCAACTAACAAAGGTCTGGCATCCTTTTCCTTCTGAAGGCTGAGATGTCAAGTGAAATCCTCACACATGAAGACACTGTTGAGGAGTCAGTATAGCTTTGTGGTCCTGAACATCTGAGTATCATCCTCCACAGCATGCCCAGTGTGAGGAGTTTCAAGGCCCTGATTTGGGTGTTATTGTTGGAGATGACTTGGATTTCTGTAGTTTTGGCTTTCTTGAGGATCAGAGTCACGCTTTGGAGCAAAGGCTGCCAAGCTAAACTTCTCTCTGGGTGAGAAAGCACGTGTTTACCCACGTGCAAACCTGAGCTTTAGTGTCTTGCCGTAATTGCATCTGTAAAATCTTTTCCTCAAATATTACTCTTTGCCTCCGTAGAAAAACAGCATCTTTAGCAAAAAGGACAAATGGGCAAAGGTTCTCACACAAGACCAGAGGGTTAGCATTTAAAAATGGAAGTGGCTTGTGTAACCTACTTTTCTTTGGTGTTAGAATAACAGTGCACACATTTGCATTTGTTTTTCATTCCTGGCCCCCTGACCCCTGCTCCTGTTTTACTTGATAAATTCCATCTCGCCTTCCATAGGCAACCATTCAACCCTGAGCTTTTTCTAAAATGTTCCAGCAGAATGGTCTGAGATAGGTCACCAGCTCTCTAGACAGGGAATTGTGATTTGAGAAGAAAAGTATCTGCCAGTAACACTTTACTGCTTGGGTTTCTTAGTTTTAACTATTTTCATAGCTGTGTAATATTAATTACTACCCACAGTTGGGTAGAATGTAGAGTACAACTGTAAGAGAGTCCTGAAAATTCTCATAAAAAAGCGTTCTTTGGACTTTTTGATGTTGTTTCATAGCCAACTCTGAGTTAAAATACAATGAAAAATAAGCTTTGGAGACCACCTGTTTTGCCCACTTAAGCGCACATGTGTATAGACATGTGCATGCATGCATCAATGTTCAGGAACTAATGTAGATTCTATCAGACATACATAGCCAACCATATAGTCAGCATATAAAGACAGTTTACTCCTATTCCTTAACTTGCCTTTCTTTTCTGGCCATAATCACATTTCTACATTTTAATTTATTCTGCACATAGGTTTCATGTTCACATTCCTCAGACAAGTACGTGGATATTCTGTTTACTTGTCTAAACTTTAAGATGTGCTATCAGGCAAGCCCATGTTTTTTCTTTCATTTAGAGTCTACTGAAGTTCTCGCTCTCAGTAGAGGCTCAGAGCACACGTGATGTCAACTAGTCTCCTCACTGGGGTGCAGATCTAAGGAGGGGGTTCCGTGGCAGGCTGCAAATCTCAACAGGAGTTACACGTTCTGTTACTATGGTTGGCCACTTTAAAGCACGCAGTTCCTAGTGGAAAGCATTTATCCTGTCCTGTTTTTCATAAAATTGACAAAATTGAAGAAACCATGTATATTAATCCCACTTCATTGTTTCAGTTGTCTATACAAGGGCCTAGAAAATAATGAGAGAGCAACAACTCTAACTCAAACTTTCCATCTGCTGGGACTGCCACTCACCACTACAGTGGTTAACAACATGGGTCAATATGCTATGCTTGGGATTAGCATCTCAAGTCCCTTATGAGATAACAGTAATGATTTGAACAAGTTAACCTCTGTGTGCCTCAGTTTTCTCATCTATTAAATAGGAACAATAACACCAATTCCACATTTAGATTGAGACATGGTATTGTGGTTCTAGGATTATAGAAGGAAAAATTAATTAAAAAATAAAAATTAGTTTCTAGTCAAAAGGTTTAGTAATGTATTTCTTTGCTATGAGACAAATGAATTAATCCTCTAAGTTTCAACAGGTTTTTATCCCATTTATCTATCAATGATGCATTTTTTAAAAACTGTAGAGTCAATTTCTTTTGGATGAAATAATTTGCCGCAAAGGAGGATAAGATCACATCTTAAAGTCGTTGGTCCCTTTACATCTATGCAAGTCTAAACATCTTGCTTCCAAGAATTTATTTCTGAGTGTGTCCTGAGAAATTTGACACAGAAGTAACCCTATAAAATGTTTAAAAGAGCTATAATATACTTAATTCATTCAATAAGTCAATTTAAGGCACAGTTAATGGGCATACATTTACCACAATTGTCTTAGTTAACCAACCGCAAAATATATCAATATTTCTAGAAGAAAATTCAGTTTAAGCATTAACTTCAACGATTCCTTTAAATTGAACAAATATTTATGAAGCTCCAACTTTGTCTCAGAAATGGTTTTAGATGATTTGTTTACATTTTCTAATTTAATCTTCATAATAACCATGTAAGATGTAAGTGGGATATTATTATCCTTATTTCACATATAAGAAAATGGAAGCCTGGAGAGTTTAAATAACTTTCCCACAGTTACTCAGATTATGACAGAGCTAAGTTTCAAACCAAAACCCCAGTTTTTTATACTTTGTGGTCTCCTTCTACACACACACACACACACACACACACACACACAGACACACAGAATCCTGGCAACTTGACAAAAAACTCCTTTTTGTTCAAAACTTTGAACTTCTATAGGCATATATACCCAATAAAGATGCAGTGTTACAAGTTCTCTTCCATGAAACACTACAAAAATGACAAGAAGAGCATGAAAAAAATGCTTCTGAGTACAGAACTGAGCAGATTAGTTAAGAAGAGGTAGGGTAGGTAGGTAGATAAAGAGACATACCTCACAGTCTTTATCATGGATTAACAATGAACAAATCTGTATTTATTGTAATTTGCTTCCTCATTTTTTATATAATTTTATAAAATCTCTAAGGAAAATGAACACGGGGATAACCAATACATAGTCCAGTCTAAAATATAATTTAAATAAAAACGCTGGAAATATTGGTTCATACTTTGTACATTTTAACCATTATATGTACTGAGAAAACAATTATGAGACTTTCATCATCTTGATATGAAAATATATTTAATATAAAATCTCAGGTAAAATTATAAATGAGAAACTATAAAAGTTATATTTTAAAAACATCCTAATTTGGGCCTCCCCGGTGGCGCAGCGGTTGAGTGCTGGGTTGCGAAGCTGCCAGCAGCCTCTGCAGCGCCGGTTCGCTTCCCGGCTGCTCCCTGGCCACCGGAGGAGGATCCCACATGGCGCGCAGATCTCTCCTGCCGCCCGCTGCTCCCCTCAGGAGTGTACTTCGTTCCTTCTGCCTGCTCTGCTCTCCGTTCTGGCTCTGGTGAATTCTCTCACCCTCCCGTGCTTCTGACTGTACCCAGTGCTTGTATAAATAAATAAATAAACAAACAAATAAATAAATCTTTAAAAAAAATCCTATTTTATACTTCTAACTTTTTGTGATATTGTAGTATCATATTTGATTAGATATATTTTTAGTAGGAGTTTTTCTTCATTTCATAGAATGAGAATTCATTTAGTGTATTTTGATCAACTTTAGACATTTCAATGAGCCTGTTGATTATAAAAGTTTAGAAAATGAACTGAGTTGGCAGTTTTCCTTTTGAATTTCTTATTTCAATGTAGATTACTAGGTTATTGCTGAGAAATATTTGAACTCTGACCTTGGCTTTGAACTTAATTCTCAAGAGTAATCTGGTCTTCAGTTTTTGATATCTCACAAAATACAATACCAGTTTAATGGTTAACTTAATATTTACAAATGAAAAAAGTGCGTTTGACTCTTGAAAGTCAAATTTGACTCTTGAAAGTGTCTAGTACTTTTGCTAAAAGAATTGCATGTACTAGGCTCTTGCTATCTCCTGAAACATAATTAAAAATTGTATGAAATAAGAAATCCAGTAAATATTATCTGGAATTAAAATCATTCAATTTCCACTGCCATCACTGCAATGGAATACCTTTTGTAATTAAAGGCATGCAGTCATGCTTGAGCAAATGGAATAAGAAATTAAATTGTCCCCTAGTGGAGGTATTATCGTGCTAGTTTGGTTGCTCTGGGGGAAGAAAAATGTTTTCACTGTGTGTATGCAAAAGAGGAAAGTCTCAATAAATAATTTGTTTTCCATCACTCTTCTCAATGCCAGCTCTGAATCTCAAATAATAAGTCAACTGTAATTTCATGAAGATACATCAAATGACATTTTATCCTTTTTTAGATCTAGAGAAATGCATTTAAAGATGAGGGATGGCTGACGTTAGCAAACAGATTAAAAATAGCACATTACCTAAATGTTAAGTAACTCAAATTTAAAAAGCACACAGGCCCTCACATGTAAAACCAATGCGTCTTTTGCTATTGAAAAGAAAGGTTGTGACCTGCCTTCTAGCTTGTCTCCATCCTTGACCTCTTTTCTTTTAGTTCAAAGAGATTAAATCCATTTTCCTGGGCCAACCATCGATGAGAACATCATGGACACTTTGGCTTTGAGATAGAGGAGGAAGAGATGGAGAAAAAAGGACTATGAGCTCATAGGTCTTTTCCATCTCTCTCTAGCCTGGGCTTCTGCCATCCCATCCCACACAACCCGAACTCCAGCCACTCTGGCTCTCTTGCCTTTCCTCAAGCACACCAAACATTTAACTGAATGCTCCTTTGCATAAATTGTTCTTTCTCCTCTGATCCCACCCGAGAAATCCTACTCATGTGTCAGGAAGCTTCTCCCACTCTGTGAAACCAGCCCCAGTTCACAAGCAGAGGTTATCTGTCCTTCCTGTTGGCTTTCATGTCCCTTTGTTTATGCCTACTCTTGCTTCCTTTCATTGAAGCGTCTCTTTTAACTTCTTACATTCAGCTTTTCTCAGGGGAGAGAGACTGAGCTCTGATAATCATTTTTGCCCTGTTCCTTCCATATAGCTAGTAAATCATAAACACTTGCGCATTCACACTGCAGTGGATAGATACATTATAGATACAAACACAGATGGAGATGGAGATAGAGAAAGAGATAAAGAAAAAGAAAAAGATATAAGCAGGAATAGAGCAAATGAGTACAGGTGGTGCTTCAAGTACCTAGAGGGATAAAGTTCCAAAAGAGGATGGCGCTGAACCTTTTATTTGCTCTGAGATCTCAACTCAGGATAAGTAGAAAAAAGAAGTGGTAAAGAAATCTGTAGTTAAAATGAATGAACATTGTGTTCATGGTAAGGGTTGGGGTCGGAACAGCAAAGTTCCTGTGTATTTATGGTTAATTCATTCGAATTAAATTTTCTTGTTTTTATTTATTTATTTATTTATTTATTTATTTATTTATTTATACAAGCACTGGGTACAGTCAGAAGCACGGGAGGGTGAGAGAATTCACCAGAGCCAGAGCGGGGAGCAGAGCAGGCAGAAGGACCGAAGTACACTGCTGAGGGGAGCAGCGGGCGGCAGGAGAGGTCAGCGTGCCATGTGGGACCCTCCTCCGGTGGCCTGGGAGCAGCCGGGGATCGAACCAGTGTTGCAGAGGCTGCTGGCAGCTTCGCGACCCAGCGTTCAACTGCTGCGCCACCGGGGAGGCCCCAAATTTTCTTGTTTTAAAAACTTAGTTCTGAATCCCTTGTAGGAAGTATGTTTGAACAAAGTGTAAACCAAAGCAAATTGCCTTAAATAGAGGAAAAGTTGTTTGTTTTCAAATTAAGTGGCAGAGGTTTGTGTTAAAATGGATGGAACTAGAACCTTCATTACAACAGTATCAAACATACATCCCACGAAGAGGATAAGCTTCAAAAGCAATTAAGAAATGAAGTCACCTAGAACCTTCTCTTTCTTTCCATATAAACCTACCTATTACAGATACCAATGAATGGATAATTGAAAACCTGGAAGCCCCTACTGGTTTGAAGTTCAAATACAAGGTATAAAAGAAGATCAAACTCATTAAGTAAGTGCTATAGTTGACAATATCTTTAAGAATGAAAATTAAGATGTATTCAACACTCAGAACCACATACCAAAGAACATAACCCAGATGAGCTAATCTTCAAGACAGGAGTCAAAATGAGCTAATGTTTTTAGGAGATTGTATGCAAACTATGGTGAGAGATCAATAAAAATTGAAAGGAGGAGGAGGAGGAAAAAGCTGCTCAGCAGCTAACAATAAAGAAACAACAAATTTGCACAATGAATTAACTGTTTCTGTATTGGTAGGATAGTGCAGTTAAATCCTAAGACTAGTACCTTCTTCATCCAGGCCACAGGAACACAGGCTGCATTGGCCATACCACCATGTTTCTAGGCTATATTAATTGAAGAGTGTCTTCCTTCCTTCTTGCCATGGGGGTCAGTAAGTGGAGAAGGGGGAGTGGAGGATGGAGGATTTGCTTGTCTTTTACTCATTCTTCCTGCAGCTGGCTTACAAATGCTATCTCCATCATGATAAAGAGGCATGTGGAGTATCATTCAGGCTGGCAGTTGAAATGACAACACATTTTATATATTACCCAAAATGTTGAAGAAGAAAGTGTTCAATAACCTAATGTTCATTTATAAAAGCAAGAAGTTGGCCTCATCCACTAAGAAATTGAATTTGCAAGTTGTTAAATGTCAGAGCCGACCCCTGGGAATTTGTGAGGTGGGATGATGTGGCGAAGGGCAGACTTCAGGTCATGTTTTATACAAGAAGTTTCATTGTTCTGGCTAGGAAGTAGAAGTGACTCATTGAGTTGAAGTGGTCTCTATCTCCCAACACAGACTTCAAATGGGGGAGGAGAATGAAGCAATAATATCTTTAAAAGAATTGGACTAGTTCACTTCAGTCTTTTAACTACTTCCCTCCAGATTCATTTGTTTTGGACATAAAATTTGATGGCAGGCCAATGATAGCAAAAAACAGTGTCTTTGTCACCCCTTTTGAACCCATACAAACCTTTACACTGTGTTTAAACTGGGCTTTTTTTTTGCCAAAGAAAATTGTATGCTCTTTGGCCTTTTCTGGGTTTTTATTAAAGCACATTAAATGGTTTAGAGCTATAAAAGTTGCAAAGCCACCATGACACCAAGTTCATGGTGTGGTATTTTCCAGTTTTGTTTGATGATTCTCACAGAAACCCTCATTCCATTCAAATGTATTTTCAATTTGACATCAGAAGAGCATTTATTATCTTTTCCTTGCTATAAGATTTAGATGCTGGATCCTTACATTGCTTTGAAGGTCCGCAACCAGCTTGGGATTTCTAACCATAGCATTTTCTAGACACCTGCCATTCTCTTCAAAGAATCTTCTTTGCTGATACTGCTAACTCTGAACTGTAAATTGAAGGGATATCCAGATTGTTCAGTAAACAATAAACAATTCTTTGGAAAAAAATGCATTGCAAAAAGAGGGTTGTCATTATGACAGTAACTGAGACCAGGAGAACTTGGGCAACAGGAAAGGCTGAGACATGGGGCAGTGATTTTAAACAATATAGGAACAGAAGGAACAAAAGAGCTCCCAGGAAAATAGAAAAGTTGCTGAGCTAGCCACCACCTAAAGTAAGATCCGGTTATAGGATAATTAAGGAAGAGAAAAACAACCACCACAAAACTTACCGACCACCAAGTGCTTAATCAATAGTCGGCACCTTAGGCAACAGGAAGTCTGGCAGTATACAGTCATGGACAGGCTGGAGTAAATGGGCATCCTTCTTTGGACCCCCTCCTGCTATCAGGAGTACTTTCCTCTTGCTTCAATAAATCCATACTTGCATGCTCGCACATTTGGTGTGGTGGCTGTTATTCATCAACTGGCATACACACCCAGACTCACGAGCATCCATTCTCCTAACAGTAAGTTTACAGTAGCCACTATCTCTTCACTCATCACTCCCAAAAGAGTAATCAGAGTATTTAAAAGGCAAAAGGAAACAAGAATTTTCAAGGAGAGAAACAGCTCTGTATTTCAAATATTTCTCATACCTCTTGCATAGTCCTTATAGGAAAAACAAAAACAAAACTAAAATTAAAAAGCAATTAGCTTAGATAATTGAGATATACACTGGAGGAAAAAGAGTCATTGAGTAGAGAAACAGAGGTTAGTTTTGCACTCAAAAAGTGAATAGAGAGGTTCTGTGATGGGAAATGGTTCGTGGACCAATTAAAGCAGGTGTAAAATATAAGATCAGAAAAGGGCACTAGGGTGAAACCATAAAGGATCTCAAATTTCCAGGCTAAGCAGTTTAGATTTAATCATACTCATGATTGTAAAGTTGAAGTGATAAAAACACGACAGATAGTTTTAGAATAGTCTGGATAGAAGATGAGGCCATTTGGATTGCACATATCCAAGAGTAATAGGGCTGGAAAGAAGTCAAATTTTGGAGGTAGAAATAACAGTATTTGGTAATGGATTAAAGTGGGGAATAATAAGGGATCTCAAATAGTCCAATAACTGTTCATCTTTTGCAATAGAAAATAAAATAATGAGTTCTCTTTTAGTCAAGATGAACTTGAAGCACTATGGTTCACTCATAGGGAATATAGTTGAAGCATCAAAGTACAAATTCTGGAGAGATAAAGATTAGAGAATTAGAATCAGGACTTAACATCGTGAATAAAATCATGGAAATTTGGGAAAAGTGTGAGCTCAAAATTCAGAACAGAGATAGAGAATTGACACTTTAGGACAAGAAAAGTAACTGCTGTGGTTATATGCTCTCTTCTAAATATAACTTTTAAAGTTTCTCATTTACAGTCTTACATAAGATTTTATACTAAATTTATTTTTTGTATCAGGATGATGATCTAAGTATCATAATTGTTTTCTCAAGATACATAATTGTTAAAATGTATAAAGTACAAATCATCATTTCCAGAGTTCTTATGCAAATTGCATTTTAGACTGGGACTATGTTTTGGTTATCCTTGTGGTCATTTCTCCTTAGAGATTTTATAAAATTATGTAAAAAATGGGGAAGCAAATTGCAATAAATGCAGATTTGTTCATTGTTAATCAACATAAAGGCTATGAGATATGTCTCTATCTATCTATCTAGCTACCTACCTACCTACCTGCCTGCCTACCTATCTAGATATGTGTGTAATAATATCATTTATGTAGCAATCACTTACTGAATTCTTGTGCCATACCCTTTGTTAAGAATATATGTATATGTATTCAATATAAGCTTTAAAACAACTCTAGGAGATGGGCAACACTACAGAAGAGAAGGGAAAATGAGCTGAACTACAATGCAGCAAAAATGAACCTGAACACATCTGCTCAGGTACATCTGAACACACCTGTTAATATTTACATTGCCTAATTTCTTAATCACTACTATGTATTACCTCACTGCCATGGAGTAAGCATTTCATCCTTAGCTGACATACCTAATAGTTGTCATTTATTTTTCATTCTAAAATAAAAATGGGCAATCATTAAGTGAGTTATCAGCAACAGAAATAACTATAGTATGAAACTGAGAAACATTCAAATTAATGATCTACAAATACACTAATTTTTTATTCTTAGTTTTTTTTCTTTTAGAAAAGGAGAAAATACTACTATCTTCATGACTTATTTTAGGAAATTGCCAATCCAAAAGTTGCCTTTATTTGTGTACTCATTAGAGATTCTGAGGAATGATCACAGAGGTACTTATTAAGGATACATTTCTTTGTTTTCTTATTATCTGATGATGCATATAAGTAGATAAAGGAGGTACTAAAGGTAGGAGTGGGGTTATTGATCTTTAGTATATTCTCAGTGATAAGAAGGCAGAATGTTCACAGTGTGAGAGCGATGGGGGAACACAGTGAAAGGGAGACACAAACTATGAATAGGAAATCACTTTTATGATCATTTAAATTAATTTCCTGTCCCAAATAAGACATAAGTATAAAAAATAATAATAACAGTACAAAACACAACAAAGCAAAGACAGACAATTATAAACCAGAGACATCCTGCAGGTGAGGAGGAGGGTGAGGGGTGAGAAGGAGGGAGAGAGGAGCACAGAGGACTGTGGTGATGGTGCACGGGTGCCTTGGGGAAGGAGATTCTGTGGGGACTCAATCTGAGGGGGTCGGGGGAAGCATATATTGTCTAAAAAATGTAAAAAATTATAAATGTTAAAATAAAAAAATGGAAAAAATAATTTCCTGTCCTTGCATCTTTTAGGAAAGAAAACCAGTAAGAATTGCTTTTTATTGTCTGTTCTACATGACTTCATTTTAACTCTGGAGTCACTCTTTAATATTGATTGTGATTCATATCTCAACAATTCTCAGTTATAGCATCACTTTCAGAAAAGAGATGATTAAAAGCTATTAAGAATTGTATATAATTCTTTAAATATAACTAGGAGAATGAGGTGTTTCAGCTGGTTAGTCACCTATTTCATACATTAGAACTTAAAAATAATAACTCTTTGTGTTGAAAACTTTTTTAAAGTGGATTACATACTCCCCCACATTCAGAAAGAGAATATTTTGAATGTAACAAATGCTATTCTGATTCAGAGCCATGGCAAAAATGTTACAGTAGCATGATGTCATAAACAATAGGGCTATTTCTCATGCTTCAATGGTCCTAAATTTTTCTACTTTTTCACAGTTTGCATCTGCTTCTCACAATGTTCCCCCATCACTATCACACTGTGAACATTCTGCCTTGTTGTCACTGAGTATATACTAAAGAGATTAATAACCCCATTCCTAGATTTAGTACCTACTTTATCTACTTATGCATCAACAGATAATAAGAAAACAGAGAAATTTATCCTTAATAAGTACCTCTGGTGTGCAGGTATCATATGCTAGATGCATAACGTGTTAAAGTACGTCATCCTGATTACCCATATGTGAAGTGGAATTATTAGCTCTGCTGTTTGGGTGAGTGAATGAAGAAAACTCAATGGATAAGTCATCTGCACATACTCAGTGATGACCCTGCTAGAATGATGTCCAAAGCAAATGCATATGTGATTCTCTTCTGTGAAAAGTACATGAATACTAATGAATACCACTAACTTGCTTACTATCTTTATTTTGCATTCTTCATGCTTCTCCTGCTACAATTCAGATTGTTAAAATTGCCAGACATGCCAATATGTCTCCCATTATGCAGCACTTTGGTCCGGAAAATAACCTTTTGTTTTACAAACTTGTTCCCTTATTGAGAAAATAGAGAGGAATTGAAAACCTACGCATCCTTTAAAACATATTATTAAGAAAATAATGATCTAATAAAACATAAGCATGGTTTAAATATATCTTAAATTTATATTAAATGCCATGGGAAATATTGGAATTGATTTTAGAATTAAAGTGGTAATATTAAGGATGGGATTGTAGGAAGGAGAGTGCTGAACTATAGACACAAGGGTTAAATGCATAAAAATCAAGGTGAACCACCCAAAAAACACTTACTAGAATATGACCAAACTGAGTGAAGAGGAAGCATATGGGTGACTGGGCACTGGGGAACAGCTATATTCCTGCTTTGTTAACATTCTGCTAGTTCACTGTGCTTTGCATTCAGTTGCTAGGACTATAAGGCATGACACAGAAACCAATTGGGGAAAAATCAATAGTGCCCTTACTTTCCAATAGTTGATCACTAAATTGTGTCAGAACCATTTATAGTACTAGGGCAGACTATATTGCCTTCATCAGCAAATCAAACAATACTCTTTCTTTCTTTTTTTCTTTGATGTTTATAAATTATCTTTCATCTGTGTGATCACCATGTGATCACTAAAATATCAACATCAATGCATTGTGAAAGTAATCGGAATGTCCAATGATTTGATAAAATGCATACATTTTTCAAACAATAGCATTAGGATTATTTTGGTCCAAAGGGTTAGATTTTTAACAGTTTTCTTAGGTTGCTCAATAGAAAAGATAAATCCTGTGTGTTCTCCATGCTGATCTTTGGGCTTTCAGGAGGGGACTTTACTCAACTCCTGTCATTAGTGAAGAAATTTCATGTTCTGCTCCACCATTCACAAGTAATTCTGAGCTTCCAGTGGGTTCAAGGCCCTTTTACCTCAACCCCCATTCTTACTGCTATTCCATGCTCTAATCATGCTCTCTCCAGGTTGTGGTAGAATTCAGATATTTTGAAAGAGTAGAATTCACTTATTCTTATAATGGGGATGATAAGAAAATGGCTAGGTTTTTTGAGACTGTGTGATTTTAAGCAAGTTATTTTGCTAAGCCTTACTTTCCTCAGCTAAAAATATGGGGAATTAACAATTCCTTCCAACCTCTCATAATTCTGAATTTGTGAAAATGAATATAAAGTGCCTAGTAAAAATAAGCCATACCTGCAACACAAATGGTGATTATGATGATTTTCCCACTCTCAAATCATACACCCTCTATCACAGCTAACTTCATATTATGTTCAGCTATATCAGAATTGCTTGAGTACTTTATATTGCCAAGGTTATAAACTAATTTAAACAAATTTTCTAAATTTTGAATAGAGAATAATAAAACCTATTTCCTGTTCTGAAGGGAGCTGGGGAATTAGTAGAAAATACAATGTAGAAGTTAGTGGTATATGCTAGAGACATGAGTGTGGTAGAAGAACATGGAATATAGAAGTTCACTGTCTGGATTCAAAAATCTGCTCCACTATTGACCCCTGAGCTGATTAAACTATAGGTCTCCCTTTCTTGATCTCTGTAACTGGGACTTACTTTTGGAGAATTAAAAGTAGGATGAATATGTAAAATGTAGGCACTGTAGTAATGCCTCACACATAGAGTTAGCCACTGAATGGGAACAACAAATACCTAAAGAGTGAAGCAGATAATTGATGGGAACAGATCCAAAAGGATTTTTATGCAGAAGATAAGATTTGAAATGGACCTTAAGTGAAAGACCATTCTAGTATCATCTGCCTAGAACATATGAATGCTTAGTTGTTTTTTAATTTATCTTTTATTTCAGTGATTGATTTTATCTAAGTCAATATTATTTAGAAGGTCAGTAAGTCAGCAAAATTAAAAAAAAATCAGTTCAAACATAGTTAGATATTTGTGCCTTGTCCATAGCTAGACCAATAAATATTTGTGCTGAGCTGGAGACACAGGAACAGTGTGGACTTGGAAACTAACAACACTAGCTTTTGATGTCCCCAAACTCTGTGTCATATAGTTTTTGTTTGTCCAGATCTTGTCCCCACCTAGGAATAAACTTCTAGAAACATCATTTTTAAAAAGCTTAGTTCAAAAGTTCAAGGTTGACTTCTTAAAAAAAAAAAAAAAAAAGGAAAAAGAATGAATAAATCTAAGATCAATTAGGGTCAGTTTAGATACTTGCAACACCAAAGTGTACTAAGGGACCCCTCTGCTCTTAGGAGGGGATGAGTTACTTCCTCAACTCAATGGGAGCCAAGTGTTTGCAGGACTCTCTCCGGCTGGGTTGAGAACAGTTGTCTGGGAGGTTGGTCTGCACTTTGTGGCAGAGACAGCATGACAGGAATTACAGGACTCCTGTGATTGATTTCTCCCCTTTTTTTAAAGGGAGGAAAAAACAGTGTTCTAAGAGAGACACAAGGCTCAACAAGTTGAATTTGGGATTTATTCCCGGTATTACTTGGATTTTCAAGAATTTTTGGAAATCTTGCTTTTTTAGCCACAGCTCTCCTCAGCAATATGGGTTATTCGCCAAATTCATTTCAAGCTCTTGAATTTACAGTTAAAAGAGAAATAAAAAAGTCTTTCATTTGTTCTTAAACTGTTTATTTGGCTTGTAAAACCAATCATAATGTCTACCCAATAAAAAAAGAAATGCATAAACGTTATAACTCCAGAAAAGTTAACTGCTGAAGCCTGAAATGCCCACCCACCCCCCTCATCCCCCAGAGAAAGCCAGAAGTCATTTTAATGAGACAGAGTTTTCTCTTTGAACTTGGGAGGGTACAAGGAACAAACTTGAGGAGAAAATTCTCCCTTTTATCCTTTGCTAGAATTCTACCTCTTAGGACAGACTGTGGCAATGCTTGGGCTTGACCTAGCTGGTCTTTTAAGGCCTGAGTAGCTAACAGTTCTGTAGTTTTGGAGCACAAGGACACTGCCTAAAGCTAGTGTGGGGTGACATGTGGTGGTTTGGTATTGACTGTGGGTGTGCTTGAACCAGGCCCCTCCTCTACCCTGCTCTGGCTCAGGAGCACCACCTCTCACGTTGGCTAACAACCTCCCCTCACCCCCTCCAGGGCTGACTGCAGGCTGGCCATCTGTGAGTTTGGAAACACAGATACTAAAAAGGCTATGAAAAGGACTCCGCCTGCTCCATTAAATGCCCAGAGCAAGGCTGATATGCACAGAGTGGCAAAATCCTAACGGAAATGAGGCAAAACACAAAAGCCAACCCAACAAGGTGCATCACCTGATGCATTTCACGGCTACTAAGACCAGCACTGGCCATATGGGATCCAGTTTTGAAAAAAAAAAAAAGGACACAAATCAAGGGTTTTGTTTCTTCGGGTTTAAAAACTTTTCATCACTTTTTCCTCCTAGCATGAAAATACAACACTAACTACTTTACCAGGAGAAGCCAAAGTGTTTGAAAAATAATTTCACCCCCTGCCAACGCCTGCTATTGAGATCAGTGTCAGTTCTAATTTGTTTCTGACTCTCAAAATAGGTTTTTTTTTTTTTTTTCTCATTGGGGATTTTCTTCTTATGTGAAATACCAAGGCAGAGCATCTGTGACACCAACAAACAAATAAGTAAGTAAATTAAGTTTATATGTGGGAGCTATGCTCTTGAGGACCGCTTTCCTTCTGGACATGCTTACACTCTCCTTGGGGTGATTCATTTCACTCTGTGGAGAGAGGAGAGGACGCAGCCTACAGCTTGGTGGTTGGACTTTCCCAAGATGGGGCAGAGACCACAATTTTAGCTTCATCTTGAAATGACACACATTAAAATACATTCTTTTTATCTTCAAAACACAACTTTAAGTCTTCATCCCTTAATTCTTCATGTGGGGGGATCATTTTTATTACTCATCAAACCCTCTCTGTGACTCTTTTTACTAGCTACCTACCACGTTACTGAAACTGAAGCATCAACTTGCCAAAAAAAAAAAAAAAATCAAACAACACAGAAACACAAAACCAAACCAATCTCCAAAACAAAGTCAGAAAGGAGAATGCGATGGGTGCTCCCAACATGTTCTCAGCCTTCCATGTTGTGGGGGAACCTGAACCCCTCAATTCTCCCTCATTGATTGAAAGTATGTTCTTGATAGTGCAGCAGAGAAGTACCAGAATGAAAAGAGGCTCTTGGATTGACAAGGATGTATTTCTTCAGCTAACACATTGGAGCAATATTTTAGACTGGGATGGTTACACAGGGGTGTCAGCTGTAATAGCAAAGGAGCCCAGTCTTCTGTGCTTTTCTGGCACAACTCAACCACTTGTTCAAGTATGTCCTTGGGAAAGTGACTTAACTGCTCTGAGTCATATTTTCCTCGTGTACAAAATGACCGTAATAACCCTTGTTCTGTGTGTTTGCTGAGAAGAGGTAGTGAGGTCAAGAACGTCGAAAGCTTAGCACCATGCGTGGCACATAAAAAAGCCCAACTGATATGAGCTGTGATTGCACTGGGCTGAAGTCACAACTCATTGATGCCTTCTTGCAGAATATTCTTGCAGATCTATTTGCATTTCAAAACGCAAAGCAGTGGGATAGAGTTAGCTGAGCATTAGTTTCACAGAAGTGCTTTTAATCTCATTCCTGCACACATAATCTTTGCCAATTCACCAGCTTCTGCCTCTATTAAGCAACATGGCTTCCTCATACACCTCCCAGGATTATTTAGGGACTGAATGAGATGCCAAAATTAAATTACTCTCAGTTAGTATGGCTTTTCTCCCTGTACTTTTTTTTTTTTTAAAGATTTATTTATTCATGCATAGAAGAGCTGGGGTACAGGCCAGAGGTGTGAGGAGTGAGAAGATTCACCAGAGACAAAGTGGGGAGCAGAACAGGCAGATTGACTAAAATACACTGCTGAGGGGAGCAGTGGGCGAGACAGGAGAGGTCTGCTGCACCATGTGGGTCACCTTCCTGGCTGGGGATTGAACTTATGCTGCAGTGATTGTGAATAGTTTCACAGTACTGACACCTAACCCTTTGTGCCAAAAGTACAGGCCCTCCTCTACTTTTTATTTATATGGGCAGAGGTAGCTTTAAAACTCCCATGACTGATAAAGTCCTTTTATATATTTGCTTTGTGTCATCTTTTTAATGAACCTCTACAATAAATCAGAGTCACAAGAAAAAAAAGGTATCCTGAAACTACAATTAGTTGATTATTGTGTAACCACTTCTGTCAATGTGATTTGCAAGATGGGGACAAGAGAAGACTTACACAATCAGGTTAATGCAAGAACCCGATGAAAAAGTATACAACTGATGCTTAGAATAGTGCTTGACACACACTAAATGTTACTATAATTGCTAGCATTTTTATACTTGTGATTAAAATATGTTATTAACAGTCTTTAAACTTCATTTCACTACTTTGCTCAAATCACCACTCTTTTATAAAGCATTTTAGCACTAATTAGATACAGTTTGTGATACTAATTACATGGTTTCTTTGTCTATACTTGCTTTACCATATATGCTGTACTGTTTAATTTTATGTGTCAATTTGGCTAGGCTAAAGTATCCAGTTGTTTTGCTAAACATTAGTTGAGATGTCGCTGTGATTGCCATTTACATTATCCTCCATTATGTGGGTGAGATCTATCTACTCTCTTGAAGACCTTAACAGCATAAACAGGCATTCCAGAAAAGGAATTCTGACTTAAAACTGTACCATAATCTACTACTTGATTTTCCAGTCTGCTCAAAGGATTTTAGAATTAAGACTGAGATAGGAACTGTTACCTGAATTCCCAGTCTGCCAATCCAGCCATACTTATCAGACCCCACACTTGGGTGACTCAATTCCTTAAAATATATCTGTATCTATGTCCATATCCCTGTGTATGTATACATGCATGTATGCATGTTTGTATGTATATATCCATCTATATCTATCTCCTCTTATTGCTATTTTTCTGGAGAGCTCTGACATTGTATAGCTATGCTATGTTTCTTCAACTATAGCAGAGTTGGCAAAGTAGAGCTTACTTGCTAAGACCCTGATGCCACCTATGTTTGTAAATAAAGTTTTACTGAAACATAAACACGTATTGCCTGTAACTCCTTTTGTGCATTAAGTAGCAGAACTGAGTAGCTACCACAGATCTTATGACCCACAGAGCTTAAAATATTGGCTATCTGGACATTTATAGGAAAAGTTTACTGATACCTGCAATAAAGTAAAAGCTATATGACATTAGAGCACATGCCTCTTTTTGTAAGGGAAACTTTGTAAGCCTCAAGTATTGCTAAAACACTGCTAGAACAACCAAAAGAGCTGTTCCTGAAGAAAAAAAAAATGAATGAAATAAGTGACTTCTCATAATGATGCTTAAAATGTTTACCTGTGTATGGACAAAGCAGCTAAACACAATATTTTTGCTGAATGCATGAACTTACTGTTTTTCTTGTCTTATATCTCACTCTGGAACCTACAACAATATCCTATATTACTAAAAGTTTAATTACCACTTGAACCTATATTTTGCTCTTAGAAAATAATCACTCACCAACAGGGTGGAAGTAGGCTGACCTGAGAAATCAACATAAACCTTCTTTTGTAACAGAAGAATCTGTAAGTTCCTGGTAAGAGCAAATAAGAAACTCCTCAGAACATTTTCTCAATGATTATGTCCTAAGGACAGAAGTATACAAACAGAAACACTGGAATTTCAATTGCAAACCCTCCTGGTTGCTTAGGAAAAATTATGTTTTGCCTTCAAGTCCCAATTCACATGTCATTCAGTGACTTTCAGTCACTGAAACCTCCTCCCCATCTCCAACACCCCTTTCCTATACAAGTTTTTGTTTCCTTTGTTAATCCCTGTAGACTAGGACCTTCATGTTGCATTATAGTTACCTTTGTATCTTCTCCTCTTTTTTTTGGAGATGAACTGCTTGAAGGCAGCAATCATGTCTTATTTGCCTTTGTGTCTTCTGCGGGTAACTTAAAAATGTCTCCTGAAAGTAAAAGAAATAATAATTTTCATTAACCCTTGTGAGGGATACAGCACTGACATTACTTTTATGAATACTAAAATTCAATGAAGAACATTCAAGGTTCTTGGGAATGTAGTTAAAGTTTGGACGACAACTGAGGGCTAGAAATAATGCTTGATAAATGATAAGAAGAAATAGTATAGACAGAAAGCTCTGTAGTAGTTCAGGAAGCCAGTCTGGCTAGCTCACAGAAGGGGAGTGGTGGAAGATAAGACTAGAAAGTTTGGAAGACTGGGTGGAGCCAGATTAAGGATAATTTAGGAATGTGGGCTTTGTCCTATAGTAAGTTAATGGGAAACCACAGATGCTTTCTGTGCAGAGGAGTTAATACAACCAAAGATCTGGTTTAGGATTATTAATCTGGGAACAATACATGTAATGAATAGGGTATGGAAAAACAGGCGAAGACAGGGAGGGTAAAGGCTTGAAGGACTATGGCCATGATCTAGGATGCATGATAAAAGCCCAGGCCAGGCACTGGAAATGAAAATGAAGAGAAACAGAAGAAAGTTTAGTGGTAACCTCAAGCACCTTTTTTTTTTTTTTTAAAAAAAAAAGAGAATTAAATTCATTAGTGGAAAGTCATGATAAAAATGTGAATTATTCATAAGGTAAGGACACTGTCAAGAATCAAACAAGTTAGATATTGATCAGATATGATAAAATTACTATTTTCCTTAATACTCTGCATTCTTTAGTAAATGAGGAAAGAGATATTTACCCAGACCAAGTCAAAATTTTTCACAAATGTCCATGTAACGTGATTTGCCTAGTAATCTTTAGCTAGATATTATAAAAGAATTGTTTTAGTAGGACAGCACTCTAAAAATGGGGAAAGTATGGAGATCACATGTGGCTCCATTTCATAAATTCCAGGTTATGGACAGTTCAGATATTGAAAAAAAAATACTTCAGAACTTGAACAGAGTGCCAAACTGAGTTGGGATGTTATTGTCCTTGGTGTTGGATTAGCAACTGCCATAGTTAGGCAAAACTATCATTATAAAAGAATGCAAAAATTCTGTGTCTATAGAAATATGACATTCACTCTGTAGCTGAAACTCAGGCTTTGCCAAGTTGATGTGGTTTAAGATAATAACTAACTCAGTTCTTTTCTTCCTTTACCTCATTGCAAAGCTTTGTATATATCAAATAGTGTTCTTTTTTTTCTCTGTCTCTTTATCAGCTGGGAAATCCAAGAATACCATTCTTAGCCTTTGAGTAAGTTCTTAGTCATCTATGGAAGTCAGAGATAAAAAGCTTTGGAATATATTCATGACATTCATTTTTTCTTCCTCAACATCCCATAGCAATTTGAAGTGTCCTTTCTGCATTGTCATCATAAATGACAAGATCATAATCAGTCTGGAGTAGCAGCTCATCTCCTGGAGGGAAGTTTGTGATATAACATGTACCTTAACTAGAGTATGGAAGCTGTGGCTGTTTATCCAATAGCTACTCTCCTCTTGGGGTAGGTGGTGCAGAGGGACTCAGGTAAATTTCTTTGCAGACTGAGGTAAGAGAAGCACAGAATTGGCAGTCAAGCTGGCCAGAATCCTGACTCATTCTAGACCATCTAAGAGTCCTGTCCTGCATGAGTTTGCCAGGGCTGCCATTACAAGGCACTACAGACTGGGTGATTTAAACAACAGAAATTTATTCTCTCACACTCCCAATGGCTAGAAGTCCAAAATTAGGTTGGTTTCTTAGGAGACCTCTCTCCTCGGCTTGGAGAGGGTCATCTATTCCCAATGTCTTCACAAGGTCTTCCCTTTGAAACTGGGCCCAAATTACCTCTTATAAGAACATCATTCACACTGGTAAACTTAATTACCTCTTTAATGATCCTGTCTCCAAATAACGTCACATTCGAGGTATGGAGGTAAGGGTGTTAGGATTTCAACATATAAATTTTGGAATGACTCAATTCAAACATTACATGTACCCTTAGACACATTTCTCAGCCTTTCTGTGTCAAGGTCATTTATTTGGAATAAACGGACACACATCTGAAGAACTGCAGGTGTTGACTGGGTGGTAAAGATCAAGTCAGATATCACCCAGAGGTCTTTGCCTCAGCATAAACATAGACATAGAAATCTTTGTTTTCCACCTTTAAAGCAAAGTTTGTTGTTTTTTAAAATAACACTAAGCTTATTTGACATATTCATATTCAAAGTTTATAATTAAAAAAAAATCTTGTGTTTCTCAGTGGAACTGCCAAAAGTAGCATATTACAAATACAGGGCTATTTATCTAAGTTGGCTCTATGAAAACAAGATTTATTAGAATGCTCACACTTGGAGATTATTGCAAACCAAGATGGTATCGTAGCCCTAAATGCCCCAAAACAAACAAATAGATCAAAAAGTTGTGGTATATTTACACAATAGAATATTACTCAGCAATCAAAAAAGACAAACTCATGCAATTTGTGGCAACATGGATGGAGCTGGAAGGGATTATGCTAGCCAAAATAAGTCAGAAGGGAAAAGATAAATATCAGATGGTCTCATTTATATGTGGAATATATAGAAATGAAACAAAATGTCAAGAAAAAATCCAAGTTAGAAAGAAAATTGACTATAAATCTGAGGCATACAGTAAGGGAGGGGGAGGGAGGGGTGTGAAAACAAGGGAGGGAAGAACACAAAGGAATGTGGTGATGATTCACAGGTGATACAGTGGTGGGAGAACTATGGGGTCTATAAAGATATAAGAAAAAAATTTTAATTAAATAAATAAAAACACAGCGATCTTCCTGCCTCTACTTTGTTCCTTATCTCCTGTTCTATTTGAGAATGTGCCTGCCTCGTGATCACTGATCTTGGTCTTTCCTTGTTTCATCCGAGGACTGAATCCTACCTAATAAAGCTTAGGCTTCAAGGACCATACCTGCCATGGCAGTTTGCCCTTCGCTCCAGACAAGACTTGCCAGAAACTCTGAGAACAGTTGGGACAGGATGGGAAGAAGGGAGAGAGAGGATGAAAAAGAAAGAAGATGGAATGAAAATGCCAGGGGAAATGAGACAGAAGAGATGGTGATAAAAGGATAAAGGAAAAGACAGGAGACAAGGAAGAGGGAGGGAGAATCGGCCATGGAGTAGTTTCTCATTATTCTTTTCCTGTGAGTTACAAGAGTGCAGGTTTTTTTTTTTTTTTTTTTTTTCTCATTTACTTAAACCCCATTTAGTGGGGGTCGCAATTGTATGGGGAATATAAAAATAAAATTTATAATAAAAAAAAAAAGAATGGTTTTGGTCCCACACTCTTTAGAGAAGTTGCAAAATTTTGACTCAAGAGAACATGACTAAAATTGTTTCAAAGAAGAAATGTTATGATGATGCTCTTGGCTATGAAAACGCCAAGGTGAGGTTAGTTCAGGGAGAGATTTAATGGAATAACCACACCTTCCCACAGTCTCTGAACTGACACAGCAGCTATGCTGCTAAAACAGACCACACAAAGCTCCCCAGAAGGTGGTGACCCAAGAGCTTCACAAATAAGAATGATCTGTGACTGCCAGTCATGCTGAAAAGAAATGAAAATTCTTTGAAAAGAAAAATTAAGGCTGTGTTGTCAATTCTCTAATCCTGGATCAGAGTATTTTGATAATCACATAAGGAGTAAATTTCATATTTTTGTTCAAAATTTTAAGTGGAAATCCAAACAAAATTTTCTTAATGTTCGAGACAAACATCTACCCATCTCAACACATCTCCCACTTCATTTACTCCCCACACTACTACATCTAACACAGTAAGGACCGAACAGGGGTCTTTACTTAAAACAAGAATTACCCTAACTTTAAAAGCTCCAACAAATTAGATCTTGTATATTCCAAAGATGGATTTTTAGTTACAGTTTCAGCAAATGTGAACTAAGTTCTAGGCTGGGAACTAAGGAGATAGTCCTCCTTAAATGAATTAGAATAAAGTTTTTAAGGTGCTGTCATTATTACTTCTACTCCAATAAAGAATCTATATTTTAAGAATCTGAAGTATTTGTAATTAAATATAAAAACAATGATGATCAATGTTACATTTAAGATTGGGCAAATTATACTAGAGTACAACTAACTAAGCTTCCTCCTTAGCAACCCCCCACCCCCACCCCTAGCCAAGCACATAACAAGATTGCCCATTTAAATGGACTTTTCTACTTCAGGGCTGGAAAGTGTTGTGGGTACAACCACTTAAGGAATCTTCAGGGTGGGTGCAGCTGGTACAAGATATTTCCAGTCACTCAAACATGCTTGGAGGGCAATTTGTCCTTTGTCTACTACTATAGAAATGGTCACAACTGAGCTTCATGTAACCAACTCAGCACATTAATGATTTCTCTTCATTTACTTTGTAAATCATATGAGCTGATACCCATTGCTCACAGCTAGAGCCTCCCACCAACATTTCTGTTTTTGCCGTTGCATTTATTGTATGCTTACCCAGAGTTTGTTATACTTGCTCCAAATTATGTTTGTGCCAACTGTACTTGTTCCTGTAATTAAGTAGTGCGTAAAACAATAAAATAGGAGCCCTGAAGGAGAGTTGCAATTTCTCTGAAAACTACACCGAAGGCTTTGGAAAGCCTTGAAAAGGAGGGTCACTACAAATATTTCTGTTAAATTAGTGTGGGCAAGATGATTGTAAAAGATTAGGAGAAACTATAAACATCTAGAAGGATTCTGGATTCACAACATTATGCATGTTTCTATGATTTGGCCTTACTTTAAAGGAACCAAAATTGAGAAATCAGAGATGATGCATTATGGGTGTGAGTGTATGAGAAAGGCTACATGGAATTTCAATCTGGTGGCTCATGCACAAAGAAAAGGCATGGGTCCACAAGAGAAAGATTGGAGAGTGTCTATGTGTCAGGTTGAAATAAAAAGTTCAAGCTATAAATGTACCCACTTTTGTGTTTCTCTCCATATAGCTCTTCCATGAACCCATCAGCTACAGTTCCAGTTACCTTCACATTAATATGTGGAAATGACCTAAGTTTATGGTGTATGCAGCAAAAAGATAGACTGGTTTATACTATAATAAAACTCAGCCATTTTGAATAGGACACACCTTTTCTCAAAATCTTGATTTCTTATTTATAAAGATGGAACCATAATGCCTGTCAAGCTTATGTGGAGGTTTTTTGAGTTGTAAAAGAAAATCTTCATAAATTTCAAAATACTAAAAAATGTGAGGCAAAACTACCTATGGAGCTTTAACTTCCTATTGGTAGGATATGCATTGTCTCTCCCTGATGATAATGATATTGAATATCTTTTCATGTTCCTGTCAGTCACCTACATGCCTTCTCTGGAAAAGACCTTCTGCCTTCAGACCTTCTGCCAATTTTTTAAATTGGATTGTTTAATACTTTTTTTTTTTTTGCTCTTGAGTTGTATGAGTTGTCTATATATGTTGTATATTAATCCTTTATTTGATATATGATTTGCAAATATGTTCTCCCTTTCAGTAGGTTGTCTTTCATTTTGTTGATGGCTTCCTTTGCAGTGCAGAAACGTCTTAGTTTGTTGTAGTTCCAGCATGCTTATTTGTGCTTTACTTTCCCTTTGCTTTTGAAGCCAGATTAAAAAAAATATTGCCAAGGGCCTCCCCGGTGGTGCAGCGGTTGAGCACTGGAATGCGAAGCTGCTCGCAGCCTCTGCAGCACCGGTTCGATCCTTGGCTACAACCCGGCCACCGGAGGAGGGTCCCACATGGCCCGCAGACCTCTCCTGCCGCCCGCTGCTCCCCTCAGCAGTGTACTTCGGACCTTCTGCCTGTTCTGCTGCCTGCTCTAGCTCTGGTGAATTCTCTCACCCTCCCATGCTTCTGACTGTACCCAGTGCTTGTATAAATAAATAAATAAATAAACAAAAAAAAAAAGGCAAAAAAAAACCCCACAAAAACTATAAAAAAAAAATATATTGCCAAGGCCCATGTTAAAGAACTCACTGCCTATGTTTTCTTCTAGGAGTTTTATGGCTTCAGGTCATACCCTTTTAAGTCTTTTATCCAATTTGAGTTAATTTTTGTGTGTTGTATAAGAAAAAGTGTTTCAGTTTCATTCTTTCACGTGTGGCTGTCCACTTTTCCCAAAATAACTTATCGAAGAAACTGTCTTTCCTCATTGTTATATTTTGGGTTTCTTTGTTGTACATTAATTAACTGTAAGTATGGGTCTATCTGTAGCCTCTTTATTTTGTTCCATTGTTTTATTTCTCTGCTTTTAATTGGCTTTTAATGCCAATACTATACTGTTTTGATTATTATAGCATTCTGACATAGTTTGAAATAAGGCAGAGTAATAACCTTTAACTTTGCTCTTCCTTTCCAAGATTGTCTTGTTTATTGATTGGAGTCCTCCATGATTCCACACAAATTCTGAGATTTTAATTTTTGTGATAATGCCAATTTGACATTGATAGGAATTGCACTGAATCTAGATTGCTTTGGGGTATATGGACATTATAAAAATATTAATTCCTCCAATAGATGACATGTTGATCCTTCCATTTCTTATGTCTTCTTCAGTTTCTTTCATCAATGTCATGTGGTTTGCAGTATACAATTCTTTCACATTTTTGGTTAAATTTATTGTTATGTATTATATTCTTTTTGATACAATTGTAAATAGGATTGCTTTCTTAATTTCTCTTTCTGATAATTCACTACTAAGATATAGGAATATGACAGATTTTTTAATATTGATGTTGTATCCTGCTACTGCTAAAGATTTACTGATTAGTTCTAGAGGGTTTTTTTTTAGTGGAGTATTTAGGGTTTCTATATATGTCATTATATCTATAAATAGTGACATTTTAATTCTTTCTTTCCAATCTGGATGCATTCTATTTCTTTGTGTTGCTGAATTGCTCTGATTGGGATTCTAACATTATGCTGGATAAAAGTGATGATAGTGGGCATACTTGTCTTGTTCCTGATCTTAGGGGACACCTTTCAGCTTTTCACCATTGAGTACATTTATTTATTTATTTATTTATGAAAATGCAGCTTTAGGTTTTCTTTTTTTTTTTTTAGTTATTAGCTTTATTTTTTTAATTTAAATTCTATTTTTATACTCCCCATACAATTACAACCCCCTTATTTTGACCCCAAGCCCTTCTTTCTCCACCCCCCACCCCCCATAGAGTGTCTCTGGTTTATAGTTGTTTGTTGATTTTGATATTTTCTTTCTTATACTTATTCTTTTTCCTGGTCCCTTATTTAAGTTTTCTAGATTCCTGCTATGAGTGAGACCATCCGGTATTTTTCTTTTTCTTTCTGGCTTATTTTGCTGAGCATGATCCCTTTCGCGCCATCCATGTTGCTGCAAATTGCATGTGTTTATCTTTTTTGAATGCTGAGTAATATTCCATGGTGTATATATACCACATCTTCTTGATCCAGCCATCTATTTTTGGGCATTTGGGTTGTTTCCAAAGCTTAGCTATTGTAAATAGTGCTGCTATAAACATAGGGGAGCAGGTGCTCTTTGGAATGGATGTTTCTGTGTCCTTTGGGTAAATACCTAGGAGTGGAATTGCTGGATCATATGGAAGCTCTATTTTAGTAGGTTAAGAAATCTCCACACAGCTCTCCATAGTGGTTGGACCAGTTTGCACTCCCACCAACAGTGCAGGAGAGTTCCTTTTTCTCCACAACCTCACCAACATTTGTTGTTGCTATTTTTTTTAATATGTGCCATTCTCACTGGTGTAAGATGGTATCTCATTGTAGTTTTGATTTGCATTTCCCTGATTACAAGTGATGTTGAACATTTTTTCATATGTCTGTTGGCCATTTGCATTTCCTCTTTGGAGAAGTTTCTTTTTAGCTCTTCTGCCCATTTTTGACTGTATTATTTTCTTTGTTTTTGTTGAGTCTCATCAGCTCTTTGTAGATTTTTGTGATCAGTCCTTTATCATTAGTGTTGTGTGCAAAACTGTTCTCCCAGTGGGTGGGGTTTCTCTTTGTTTTGGTTATTGTCTCTTTTACTGTGCAGAAGCTCTTTAATTTGATGTAGTCCCAGCTGTTGATCTTTGCCTTCACTATCACTGCTTTGGGTGATGTGTCTGTAAAGATATCTTTGATGTGCATATCATGTAGTTTTTCGCCTATATTTCCTTCTGTGTATTTTATGGTTTCAGGTCTTATGTCTAGTTCTTTAATTCATTCTGAGTTGGCTTTTGTGCATGGTGTTAGGTAGTAGTCAAGCTTCATTCTTTTGCATGTAGCGACCCAGTTTTCCCAGCACCATTTATTGAACAAACTTTCTTTGCTCCAATGCATATTTAAATGTGAACTTTCATATACAGTCTGCAATATGTGGAGGTACATTACCTCTACACCCACTTTGTTAAGAACTTTTATTGTAAATGAATGTTAAATATTGTCAAGTGCTTTTTCATTAATTTACAGATGTTAAATCAGCCTTCCATCCCTAGAATAATCCTACTTGATCATGACACATAATGCTCTTAATGTATTGTTCAATTTGGCTCATTGCTATTGTGTGGAAGACTTTTTCATCTTTGTTCATTGGGACTGTTGGCTTGTAATTTTTTTTTTCTTCTTTGCATTTTTGTCTGGTTTTGGTATCAGGGCAATGTTAGAATGGGTTTGAAAGTATTTCCTCCTCTATTTTTTGGAAGATTTTGACAGGATTTATATTAATTTTTCCTTCAACATTTGGTAGACTTCCTCATTGAAGCTCTCTGCTGGACTTTTGCTAGTTGGGAAACTTTTAATTACTGATTAAATTTCTTTAGTAGTATACAGTCTTTCAGATTTTTTATTTTGATGATTCAATCTTAGAAGACTATGTTTCTAGGAATTTATCCATTTTTTCTAGCTTGTCTGATTTATAGGTATACAGTTGTTCAGAGTAGAATCTTATGATCCTTTGCATTTCTCTCATATTAGTTGCAAGGTATGCTCTTTTTCTTCTCATTTTATTTGAATTCACTCTCCTTTTTGTTGATGAGTTTGTCAATTTTGCTCTTATCCAAAGTCTGGCACTTAATTTTATTGATCTTTCCTATTGTCTATTTAGTCTGTGTTTCATTTATTTCCATCTGATCTTTGCTATTTGTTGCCTTCTAGTAACTTTAGACTGTTCTTTTTTTCTAGTTCTTTGAAGTGTAAAGTTAGGTTCTTATATTTGAGATTTTCTTCTTGATGCATGTATTTATTACTATGAGTGTCCTTCTTAGAAAACTGCTTGTGCTAGACACATAAATTTTTGTATGTTGATATTCCATTTTAATTTGTTCCAAGGTATTAATTTTATTTTGATTTTGATTTCTTTATTGACCCAGGTTGTTCAGTAGAATTTTATTTATTCTCTTTATATTTGTGAATTTTCCAATATTATTCTTACAACTGATTTCTAGTTTTATACCACTGTGGTCAGGAAAAATCCTTAATAGGATTTTAATCTTTTAAATTTATTAAGTCTTGCTGTGTGGTCAAAAATATGATCTATCATGAATAATGTTCCTTGTGCACTTGAAAAGAATGTGTATTCTATTGCTTTTGGATGGAATGTTCTGTATATATCTACTAAGTCCATCTGGTTTAATGTGTTATTTAAAGTCAATGCTTCTTTATTGATTTCCTGCCCATTGGTATAAGTGGTATATTAAGATCTGCTATTATCATGTTACTATCTATTTTAGCTCTGTTAATATTTGCTTTATATATTTAGGTGCTTCTGTATTGAATGCATACATATTTATGAATCTTAGATCCTCTTGTTGGATGGATCCCTTTATCATTACTGATATTTTTTATTAAAGTCTTTGCTGAAAGTTAATTTTGTCTGATGGAAGTATAGCTATCTTGGTTTTCTTTTGATTTCTATTAGCATGGTGATTCTTTCTATTCCTTCACTTTCAGTTTCTGTGAGTCCTTAGTGTGAAGTGAGTATCTTGTAGGCAGGATATATTTGTCTTTTAAACTTAACAATGACTCTTAGAGATTATTTCTCATCGTCATACATAACTCTATATCATCTTATTTAATAGCTTTACTAACAATCTACTGCTTTTCCATTGATGAATATATAATTTGTTTCATTTTTTTAGTTATTCTAGTAATACTGTAATAAATTCATTGTGTATATGCACATATATGCCCCAGCATGTATGCACATGTGTGCGCACCCCCCCCCCCAGTTTGTAACTAATCACATACATAGAATGAATTCCTAGGAAAGAAATCTGGGTTCAAAGTATTTGACTCTAGAAAGCAAAGGAACTGGCTCACTTAATTTATTTTTCAGTTTTAATGATGTTAGAGATGATTAGCCCGGTCCAAAAAAAAAAAAAAAAAAATCAGTGGATTTTGTTTCCCCTTAATGTCAAAATTCTAAATTAAAGGCACTTGGCACTTAAGGTAGAATAACACCAGAAAACCAGTTGAGCTCTGTACCTTTTGGAGCCTTCTGGTTCTCACATAAGAAGGACTTCTTGATTTTTTTTTGCAAAAAATATTAATTATTAATTTTCTTCAGCTTTCCCTCTCTCCCTGCATCACTTTTTGTATAGTTTTAGGATGACAAGAATTATGAAGAAATTTAAATGCAGCTATACATTTAATAAAAAAGATATATTCACACTTGGGAATATTAATGTGTATAAATAAAATAAGAACTACAAGTATAATGTCTACTTCGATTGAATGAAAGTAGTTTAAAATATGTCATCAACATGAGTTAAAATTCGTACAGAAACTAATTTATCTATTAATAGTCACAGTGAGTTCTTGGGAAAATTCACTTGGAGATTTTTTAAAAAGCTTACTTATTATTAAGAACAGTTTTCATAGTTATTAGCCTAGAGTGATATCTATAAACAAATGGAAAAAACCAATAAAAAATTATTTCATCTGAATCTACTGCTTAAATACATAAATTGCCATTTGTTTATATGCATTTTCTGCTCTTGTTGTTCATTATAATCATCAAGAGCTTTTTTTTTTTTTTTTTTTTTTTTATAAATTTTATTGTTATATTCCCCATACAATTGCCGCCCCCCATTCTGACCCCAATCCCTCCCCTCCCGCCCCCGCCCCCCTAAAAGTGTCTCTGGTTCATAGTTTTTTGTTGATTTTGATTTTCACTTTCTTATAGTTTTTCATTTTCCTGGACCATTATTTAAGTTTTCTAGATTCCTGCTATGAGTGAGACCATCCGGTATTTTTCTTTTTCTTTTTGGCTTATTTCGCTGAGCATGATCCCTTCCAGCGCCATCCATGTTGCAGCAAATTGCATGTGTTTATCTTTTTTGAATGCTGAGTAATATTCCATGGTATATATGTACCACATCTTCTTGATCCAGTCATCTATTTTTGGGCATTTGGGTTGTTTCCAAAGCTTAGCTATTGTAAACAGTGCTGCTATAAACATAGGGGTGCAGGTGTTCTTTGGAATTGATGTTTCTGTGTCCTTTGGGTAAATACCTAGGAGTGGAATTGCTGGGTCATATGGAAGCTCTATGTTTAGTAGGTCCAGAAATCTCCACACAGCTTTCCACAGTGGTTGGACCAGTTTGCACTCCCACCAACAGTGCAGAAGAGTTCCTTTTTCTCCACACCCTCGCCAACATTTGTTGTTGCTAGTTTTTTTAATATGTGCCATTCTCACTGGTGTAAGATGGTATCTCATGGTAGTTTTGATTTGCATTTCCCTGATGACAAGTGATGTTGAACATTTTTTCATATGCCTGTTGGCCATTTGCATTTCCTCTTCAGAGAAGTTTCTTTTAAGCTCTTCTGCCCATTTTTTGACTGGATTATTTTCTTTGTTGTTGTTGAGTCTCATCAGCTCTTTGCAGATTTTTGTGATCAGTCCTTTATCATTAGTGTTGGGTGCAAAAATGTTCTCCCAGTTGGTGGGGTTTCTCTTTGTTTTTGTTATTGTCTCTTTTGCTGTGCAAAAGCTCTTTAATTTGATATAGTCCCAGCTGTTTATCTTTGCCTTCACTATCACTGCTTTGGGTGATGTGTCTGTAAAGATGTCTTTGATGTGCAAATCACGTAGTGTTTCGCCTATATTTCCTTCTATATATTTTATGGTTTCAGGTCTTATGTCTAGTTCTTTAATCCATTTTGAGTTGATTTTTGTGTATGGTGTGAGGTGGTGGTCAAGCTTCATTCTTTTGCATGTAGCGACCCAGTTTTCCCAGCACCATTTATTGAACAAACTTTCTTTGCTCCAATGCATAGTCTTTGCTCCTTTGTCAAAGATTAGTTGACCATAAATCTGTGGGTTTATTTCTGGATTTTCTATTCGATTCCATTGGTCTGTATGTCTGTTCTTGTTCCAATACCATGCAGTTTTGATGATTATGGCTTTGTAGTATAGTTTGAAGTCTGGGAGTCTGATGCCTCCATTCCCTTCTTTTTTTTTCAGGAGAGCTTTGGCTATTCGGGGTTTTTTGTGATTCCATATGAATTTCATCAATAATTTTTCTATTTCTTTGAAGAATGACATTGAAATTTTGATTGGAATAGCATTGAATCTGTATATTGCTTTTGGAAGGATGGCAATTTTAATAATGTTTATTCTTCCAATCCATGAGCAGGGGATGTCTCTCCATTTCTTTGTGTCTTCTTCTATTTCTTTTAACAGTGTTTTATAGTTTTCTTTGTATAGGTCCTTTACCTCTTTTGTTAGATTTATTCCCAAATATTTGATTTTTTTTGTTTCAATAACAAAAGGGATGGTCTTTTCGATTTCTTCTTCTTCAGATTTATTGTTTGTGTATAGGAAGGCTACTGACTTTTGCGTGTTGATTTTGTATCCTGCCACTTTACTGAACTGATTGATGAGTTGAATTAGCTTTTCTGTGGAGTTTTTGGGGTTCTCTATGTATAATATCATATCGTCTGCAAATAGTGATAGTTTGACTTCTTCTTTTCCTATTTGGATTCCTTGGATGTCTTTCTCTTGTCTTATTGCCCTGGCTAGGACTTCCAGTATTATATTGAAAAGCAATGGTGAGAGTGGACATCCTTGTCTTGTTCCAGATCTTAATGGAATTGCTTTCAGCTTTTCACCATTGAGAATGATACTGGCTGTTGGCTTGTCATAGATGGCCTTTATGATGTTGAGGTATGTTCCTTGTATCCCAAGAACTTCAAGGGCTTTTATCATGAATGGGTGTTGCACTTTGTCGAAAGCTTTCTCAGCATCTATTGATATTATCATATGGTTTTTATATTTCTTTTTGTTGATGTGTTGGATAACGTTGATTGATTTTCGGATGTTAAACCATCCTTGTGCCCCTGGAATGAATCCAACTTGGTCGTGGTGAATTATCTTATGGATACATTGTTGGATTCTGATAGCTAAAATTTTATTGAGGATTTTTGCATCAGTGTTCATTAGGGAGATTGGCCTGTAGTTTTCCTTTTTTGTGTTGTCCTTGTTCGGTTTTGGTATTAGTGTAATGTTGGCTTCATAGAACGTGTTTGGTATTGTCCCTTCCTTCTCAATTTTTTGGAAGAGTTTGTGAAGGATAGGCACTAATTCGTCTCTGAATGTTTGGTAGAATTCATTTGTAAATCCATCAGGTCCTGGGCTTTTGTTTTTGGGGAGGTTTTTGATTACCATTTCAATTTCGCTAATTGTAATTGGTCTGTTTAGGTGTTCTATTTCTTCTTTATCTAGCTTTGGGTGATTGTAGAGTTGTAGGAATTGGTCCATCTCCTCTAGATTGTTAAACTTGTTTCCATATAACTGTTCATAGTAGTTACTGATTATTCTTTTGATTTCTGCTGTGTCCGTTGTGGTTTCTCCTCTTTCATTGATGATCCTGTTTATTTGTGCTTTCTCCCTTTTTTCCTTTGTGAGCCTGGCTAGGGGTTTGTCTATTTTATTGATTTTTTCAAAGAACCAGCTCTTGGTTTCATTGATCTTTTGGATTGTTTTTTTAGTTTCAATTTCATTTATTTCTGCTTTGGTTTTTATTATTTCTTTTCTTCTACTGGTTTTGGGGTTTTTTTGTTGTTCTTTTTCTAGATCTTTGAGCTTCGAGATTAGGTTGTTTCTTTGCGTTCTTTCTTGTTTCTTTCATCAAGAGCTTTTTTAAAAATTTGAATGTTCAACTGAACCATTAAATCAGAACTGCAGGTTGAGGGAGTTGAGTGTTAGGCATCCACATTTTTTTTAAGTTTTGCTGGTTACTTTAATATGCAGTCCAGGAATAAAACTGCTTGTTACAGGAGGAAGAATTTAGAATGAAATTCTCTCTGATAAATATCAGGGCACTAAAGTAATGAGTTGAGACTAATCATCTCTCTCATTGCAATGGAAAACACTCTAGGATTCTGTTCCATTTTTTTTTTTCTGGGACTTTTAATGAACTCAAGGATGCAAAATGGAACAGAGATACTTAAGGAGAGTATTAGTGAGGCCTTTTTAGAGAGAGATGATGCTATGCAGAGTCTTCATTTTCTTTCTGTGAACTGGCATGGTCGGTGCTACCTAGTGCCTCAAACATAGAGAGGGGGACTTCAACAGCTCTACCTAAAGAGTCTTGAGGTATGTTTCCTGCCATTGGGAGATAGAAGAGCACTTGTCTGACCCATACACAAGAAAGCTTTAGCAAACATAAAAAGGGATATGTTTTCTACCAGTCAACTGACCTGTTGGTGGAATTAACAGTGCTGTTGTATGAAGATCAGCCTTTCTCTGAGTTTGACAGAGCAAGGAAACCATAAATATTCTTGCAGAGAATGACAGTGATATGGGAGGGGAATTCTGTATTTCCTGACCAACACAGTTGGCAGCAGAGGCTAGCCAAACATATCAGAAAGAGGTTGGTGGTATATCCTAGAAAATCTTTCTGGATCAGCAGAAGAGCAGAATCCTCAAATAGTTCACAAACACCAAACATGAGAAAAAGGAGTCAGCTAAAATTAGCTTCTAGCACTGCATTTTAACCAACTTCCAGATAAAGAGCATGAAGCCATCAAGCTCAAATGAAAATCAGCTTATTATTTGTCTTCACTTCACTTCTCCTGTAGCAATACTAAAGAAGAAGTAGTAAATACAGAAATAAATGAACAGAAAGGGGGAAGTAAAACCATCCAGGTCCCCTTTCTCATTGCAGGCTGTCATTTTGAAGTCTGCCAGGCTGAGGAAGAAGAGTAAATGCTAAGTGCAGCCTAATTGACACACTTTCCCTGTAATTCTTGAACTTACACAACACAGCAGAAAGTAGACTGAGTTCTAGCTAAATGATATTCTAATTAATGATTTAGTCTTGACATGACATACTTATCCCTTTACCTATTAGGTATTTGTGCCTTTGACCCCCTAATGTCTTCCTTCTTTTTAATCTGTTTTTCACTACCAGAGTTTTTTTTTTTTTCATCTCCTTCTTGATGCTAGTAGCTGATTTCTCCTCAACTGTTTTTTTTTTCCCCAGTTTTATTAAGAAACAATTGACATACATCACTGTATAACTTTAAACAAACAGCATGATGATTTGATTAAAATCTTTCTTGAGAAAATGGATTTCTCATTTGCTTCCCACTTTGATGAACAGTGGTATTTCCCAATGGGCCCTTCATATATCCAAGTCTCACCCTCTCTGCACTGCCAACCTTCACCCACAGCGAGGCATGTCTCATCATGGAATAAAACAGTACAGTTAATTAGTTGTTTTATTTTCCAGCTTGTTTTGTTAGCATTTTTGAGATGGAGGCAAACAACAAAGAGCAACACAGTTTATAGAGCTCATTAGTGAAGCATAACAGTACCCACTAGGATGGAACTAGAGGAGCCTGTGAGCTCATCCAAATTATAGAGTTCAAATTTAGTTTTATTTGCATGGATGGATTGTGTGTTCAGTGGAACTCACTGGATCAAGTCACAAAATCGGTCACCTTCATTTCTACATGGCTACTTTCTAAATGGTACAAAAAGCAGGTTTCAAGGGATAAAAAACAAACTGATTGATTTATTGTTAATGATTTGAATTTTGAGAAACTAGGAAATGCAACAAATTATTACAAAGATGACTTTTATAGGCCCGAGTAATGTAATTCTTTAGTACTTTCTTTTTACTTGTTATGATCTTTCCCATCTCTCTCACAAATTAGTTTGACTTTCCAAGCCAGTCTAGTATGAGACCTCTAGGGAAGGTTCAGCTGTAATATATACAGCAGCAGTTTTGTTTCAGTATTGCATTTGTAAAATGGTAGTAATAGGGAAAAGGGTGTCACCTATCACTATGTTAATAAGAAAATTGGTAATGGTGACATTTAATTAATTCACACAAACTTTATTAAAAGTACACATGATTTTAAGCAATAAGCTGTGATTATTATTGTAAATTGCCTTTCCATGAGCAAGACAATTCCCATATTCTTGCTACTTTCATTCATTAATTTAGTCAACAATATTTATTGATTGCATGAAATGTGTTAGGCATTATGTTAAGTGTTAGGGATATAAAAATAGGGTAAGATACAATACTGCCCTTGATCTACACTCTTGGTGTATTTGCAGAGACAAGTTTGTATAAGAGCATTTCTACAGATGACAAGTATATAACAAGTATACATCAACTCTAGGGATGAAAATTTTTTTAAAAAAAAGCATAATTAACTGATTGAAATGATTTGAGAGGGAAATTTTTCAGAGAGGAAAAGACCCTTGAATGAACTTCCCAAGAGAGAGTAGGATTCTAAGGTAGATATGATGATTGTGAGGGAGGCATTGTATACCAGAGGACATCCAGGCATCAATGTCTAAGCACTTGGAACTCTCAGGAATCTGTCATTCATTTAATAAGACCCGAATGTAGGGTATGAGAAATAAACTCCTAGGAGATCCATTGATAAACAAAGACAATCCTATATGACAAAGTATCTCATTTGTAATCTATAAAATGTGGTCTTTACTCTAAAGGCAATAGGGAGCCATTAAGGAACATTTAGAAGAAGAATTAAATGGTCAGATTTGTGGTTTGAGACAGATCATTCTTGCACCATATGGAGGACTGGTTAAAAAATCAAAATCCAATCTTTCAAATCTGTGACCAACTGGCTTATTGATTCAGAATATCTGTTAAACTCCTATAACTAAATGTAAAATTGATGTGCATAAATACTTTTTCTGGGGAGAAAAATACATTTGTTTGACTTTAAGTCACTAAAAAGTGGTGATATTGAAGCCTGGGATCTAAAGTGACCAAGTCTTCCCAGTTTGCATGGAACTTTTCTGGTTTTAGTAACAAGAGATTTGTATACTGCAAAATCTCTCAATTCCAAGAAAACTGGGATAGTTGATCATATGTTCGGAAGTCAGGAGACTATGGCAAGCATCCTCGTGAATGGAAATGAAGAACTTCAGACAAAGAAGAAAGAATGACTTGAGACTTATAATCTATAGGACTAAGTGGCTAATGGTTTAAGGTATGGTGGGAGAAGATGAAGTGAGAGTAACACTTATGTTTTAGCCCTAGTTAACGGGGTTGCATAGTTTCTGTGGTTGCTGTAAATGGTAATGTGGGGTGTGTGTGTGTGTGTGTGTGTGTGTGTGTATAGCATATTCTAGCAAATTTCTACATTCAGGCAGTTATCCTTTAAGACAATCCACCGTGTCTATGCAGACATCTCTTTTTCCTTGTTCTCTTTTCCTTAATAAACTTGTTGTATGCTGATGAAAAGAAAAAGTTTCTACATACAAGGACATCTATAAGAAGAAGATCCTGCAAAAGGATATGAAAAATGCTCAGAACTATACACAGAGTACCAAGAGAAACTGCATTCTCAGAATCCAGGGAAGAAAAGAATGTGAATATTATTTCCTCCTTTTAAAGTTTTAAATATTTTTCTGAACATTTTGACCAATGCACAGAAAAGAGAAAAAAGTTAGAATGCAAAATTGGAAAGGAGAAATAAAATATTATTGGAAGTTTTTATGATTATATACTTAGAAAATCAGTTGAAAAGATGATTGCAAACAATAAGAGAATTTAACAAGCTGGCTATATAAAAATACACACAGAACCAATGGTTTCTGTTCATATAAATAAAACATTGGAAGATTTAATGGAAAAAGGCAGTCATCTATAACAGCAGCTGCAAGAGTTAATACTGAATGCTTATTATGTGTTAGGGACTCAGTTTCTAAGTAATTTCATTGGCCCAATTCACTGATTTCTCACAAGTGCATTTTAGAGATGAGGAGATGGAGTCCAAGAAAGTTTAAATAACATTCTCATATTTA
The DNA here is from genome assembly GCF_014898055.3 of Talpa occidentalis. Classification (NCBI taxonomy): domain Eukaryota; kingdom Metazoa; phylum Chordata; class Mammalia; order Eulipotyphla; family Talpidae; genus Talpa; species Talpa occidentalis. The sequence goes on along the minus strand of NW_023605194.1, from coordinate 90,355,236 downwards.
TACTATTAGAAAGCAGTGGAATAGTGGTGTAAATTTAGGAAATCCTAATCCACAGTTGTGGTCTGAACACTATACTATGTCGTCTCCTTAAGAAAGAAATGTAGTAAGTTAATACTCAGGAATATACTTCACAAGAAAAAAACAAAATCTATATGAAGAAAATGTAAAAGGGCTACCAGTGGAAAAAGGAAATCTTAGACAAATAAAAAAGCGTATTATGTTCTTGGAGAGGAAAACTTAACATAAAAATAAAAATTCCCCTTAAATTAATCTTTAAATATAACTTGATTCCAATAAAAATAATAAGAGATTTTTCCTGTGAAACTACTTTTAAAGGTCATATGGAAAATTTTAAATAGTAAAGTTTGAAGAGTATTCATGAGGGCAAAGTCCATCTTATATAAAAAATTTCAATAATTCAACAAGATAGTGTTGGCACATGACCAGAAAGATAAAAGGAACAATACAGAAATCCAAGAAATAAATTAAGTAGGGACTCAGTAAATAATAGAGGATAAACTATATTTTATATATATATATATATATACACAAATACATATATATATATATATATATATATATATATGGGGGAAATGGAAAATTAAAAAATGGTTTCTAGGCAATGGGGAAGACATCTGGATTAAAATAGTTTCATATTTAATCACTCAGCAAAAGCAATTGAAAAGTGTGCTATGCAAAATATTAAAGAATTAGCATAATAAAGAAATTATTTTTTAATTTCAAAGTATGAAAGATCTTTATGGACGTGACAATAACAAAGTCCAGAGGAAATAACATTGATAAGTTCAACTACATAAAATTAAAATATTTTATCATGATCAAACTACCATAAAGCAAATGAGAATATAATGGGAAAATATGAAAAAAAAATGTTTTTTTCTTTTTTGGGAAAATAACTCTTACAGTTCATAGACACTACGATTTTATGGGGACTTCATCTCAGAGGAGAAAGCAAATTGTACAAAATGAATAATGATGTAAAATATATAGAGAGAAATTCCAAAAAATGAAGGATGAGCAAATCATACAAATGAGAGAAGACAGAAAGGCATATGAATTGTTTTTTGATAAATAAAAAGAGTTCATCCTTACTCATAATATAGGATATACAGATTAAAGCTAGATCCAATTACCAGGTGATGAAAAATTCAAAAGTAACACCTAACTTGAATTTAGGGAGTTACACCATGTACATGAGGATGGTGGCAGAGACAACCTCACACATTGTTGGCAGGATTGCAAATCAGTACAACCTCTGTGCATGGCAATTTGTTAATACCTACCACATTTTGAACTTAGAAATGAATACATATGGCACATTCAAAAAATTAATAGAACTTAAAATTCTTGAAGAGCAAATGGGAAAGTGATTTGGTTCATTCCTTCTACACAGAACAACAAATGGGGGTTTAAAAACATCTATAAAGCATCCAAGAGGTCAACTGGTGAAAGAAAAAGAGAGAATTTGTTTTTGTTATTGTCTCTTTTGCTGTGCAGAAGCTCTTTAATTTGATGTAGTCCCAGCTGTTTATCTTTCTCTTCACTATCACTGCTTTGGGTGATGTGTCTGTAAAGATGTCTTTGATGTGCAAATCCCGTAGTGTTTCGCCTATATTTCCTTCTATGTATTTTATGGTTTCAGGTCTTATGTCTAGTTCTTTAATCCATTTTGAGTTTTGCACCCAACACTAATGATAAAGGACTGATCACAAAAATCTGCAAAGAGCTGATGAGACTCAGCAACAACAAAGAAAATAATCCAGTCAAAAAATGGGCAGAAGAGCTAAAAAGAAACTTCTCTGAAGAGGAAATGCAAATGGCCAACAGACATATGAAAAAATGTTCAACATCACTTGTAATCAGGGAAATGCAAATCAAAACTACCATGAGATACCATCTCACACCAGTGAGAATGGCACATATTAAAAAAACTAGCAACAACAAATGTTGGCGAGGATGTGGAGAAAAAGGAACTCTTGTGCACTGTTGGTGGGAGTGCAAACTGGTCCAACCACTATGGAGAGCTGTGTGGAGATTTCTGGACCTACTAAACATAGAGCTTCCATATGATCCAGCAATTCCACTCCTAGGTATTTACCCAAAGGACACAGAAACATCAATTCCAAAGAGCACCTGCACTCCTATATTTATAGCAGCACTGTTTACAATAGCTAAGCTTTGGAAACAACCCAAATGCCCAAAAATAGATGACTGGATCAAGAAGATGTGGTACATATATACCATGGAATATTACTCAGCATTCAAAAAAGATAAACACATGCAATTTGCAGCAACATGGATGGCGCTGGAAGGGATCATGCTCAGCGAAATAAGCCAGAAAGAAAAAGAAAAATACCGGATGGTCTCACTCATAGCAGGAATCTAGAAAACTTAAATAAGGGACCAGGAAAATGAATATAAGAAAGTGAAAATCAAAATCAACAAAAAACTATGAACCAGAGACACTTTTTGGGGGGTGGGGGGCGGGAGGGGAAGGATTGGTGTCAGAATGGGGCGTTTGCAATTGTATGGGGGAATATAAAAATAAAATTTAATATTAAAAAAAAAAAGAAAAAGAGAGAATTGAGCATATAAACTGGTTTGTTTTGAAAGTATTTGTGGACCCTGAACATTTGAGTATGAGTTTAGATCATCTCACTAGATGAGGACAGAAGTAAAAGAGAAAGACACTCTCCCCCCGACCCCCCACCCCCATACACAGAAGCAAAGTCCTATCTCCTTGCTGCATGGTAAGGGTTCAATGAACACTCTGGGGGAAATATTGGAACATTTAGAGAGGGCCTCCCGGGTAGTGCAGGCAGTTGAGTGCAGCGCTGTGAAGCCGCCCACAGTCTCTGCAGCACCGGTTAGAACCTGGCTGGCCTGCGAAGGTCTCACATGGTGAAGCAGACCTCTCCTGTCTCTCCCGCTGCTCCCCTCAGCAGTGTATTTTGTCGGTCTGCCTGTTCTGTTCTCTGCTCTGTGCCTATGAATCCTGTCACCCTCCTGTGCATCTGGCCTATACCCCTGGTACTTGTATAAATAAATCAATCTTGGAAAAAAAAAAAAAGAAAAGAACATTTAGAGACTTTTGATCTTAGCTTAAGTTGATTCCAGAGATCAGCAGCCTGGCAGAAAAACAACAAATCACATGTGGATTAATGTTCACTTATTGTAAACCTCCACAACTATTTCTATAATTATTATTTCACAAAAAACATCTAACACACTCAAAGATAATCAGGTATGCAAAGAAATAAATATATTCTTTGGAATAGGAGAATGAATAGGAGATAGCACAAGGGCAGGGGGGAGAACAGAACAGACTTGCAAATATTCACATGTTGAAATTACTGGAGACAGGCCAAAAATATCAATTATATATATATATACACACACATATACACATATAATTATATATATGTTTATATACATGCACACACATACATTATATGTACACATATTTGACATAAATATATAATATGCAAGTTTTATATTGTGGATATTATATATGGATAGGGATATAATACATCTGCAGGGAGCTGGAATTATAAGGTGACAAAGGCTTAAAGGTAAAAGGAGAATATCTAAAAATTAAAATAAATGTATAAATGAAATTTAAAATTGAATGAACATGTTTAACAGGAGTATAGAAATAGTCAGAGAAGTGGGTCTTTATTTAGGAGCCTGGTGATATTTTTGTGACCAGCAATATGCCACAAGAACACAATTCATCCTTGTATCAATTAACCTGTCATCATATTGGTTTTGTGCTACCTTGTTTCACTTCAAGTCATAGTTTCCAAGAGCTATCTCAAAATTAAATAAGGGCTTACTTCATATAGTGAATGAAATTAAACTCTATTATTCATGGATAAATACATATGTGGTAATACTATATAGATAAGCAGGAAGTGATCACTATAAAACCAAAAAGATGGCTCCCTAATAAAAGGCCTGCACTTAGAAAAAGAAAAGTGAGGGGTGAGGCTGAGTTGCATCAGGGGTGCTGAAAATATTCCATTTCTTTGCCCAATGCTCTTTTTATAGTAATTCACATAACAATATTTCATTAAATTGTGAGTTCATAGTTTATTCACTTTTCTGTATTTTTAGCACATGTCACGGTAAAAACATTTAAAAAAACTAAAAAGTGAGTTAGAAAAGAGGGCTAATGTTGACTTTATGACTCCACTAGCTATAAAGGTGACTTCTCAGTGCTGGTGAAAACTTGTTTATAATAATTCATCAAATGAGGAAAGTGAAAGAATTGTACTGAGACTAACCCTCAAATCAACCACCTCATTCCCAAAATTCAATGAAGTATAGAAAAATTTCAGTTTTACAATGGAATCCTTCAATTCTTCTCTATAATGAAAAACAGAATTTAAAAGAGGACATATTTGTAATTTCAAGTACTAATTCTACATAGCTTCTCTTAAGGAGAGGATAAGAATAGCATTTTATTAAGACTGTAGCTTGTAAATCCAAGTTAAATATAATGGAGGAGGAAAAAAATCTGCAAAAAAAGAAATTCAAATCATTTATCCCATAACTTCAATATATATTTACAGTTGGATCATTAAAAGGAAGGAAAAAATGGACAAAAGACCAAATAGACATTTTTCTAAAGACGATAGATAGCCTATAGGCACATAAAAATTGTTCAGCATCACTTATTATAAGGGAAATGCAAATCAAAACTACAATGAGATATCACCTCACCCTTGTGAGAATGGTTCATATCAAGAGTGGAAACAACAAATGTTGGAGAGGATACGGGGGGAAGGTCTCATCCACTGTTGGTGGGAATGCAAATTGGTGCTGCCTTTATGGAAAAGAGCATGGAAAATTCTTAAGAATATAAAACTGGAAATCCCATATGATCTAGCAACACCTTTATTAGGTTATTTACCCAGAGAATATGAAAAGTCTAATAGAAAAAGACTTATGTACTCCTATGTTCAAGGAAGCATGTTTCACAATAGCCAAGTCATGGCACAACTTTAGTGTCCATCAATAGGCAGCTGGATAAAGAAATTGTGGAATATATATTGCATGGGGTACTTGATATTCAGCTATTAAGAAAGATAAAATAATGCCCTTTTAGTGTTGGATTTCATATCTCTGCAGAATATGAATAACGAAAGAACAGATACTGAGAGAATACAGCAAAAAACAAATCTCAAACTTACTGAAAAATTTGCTGGTTACCAGAGGGACAGAAAGGGAGGGAGAAGGGGGTAGGGGAAGGAGGGGACAGGGCATTGGTGTAGGAGGTTTGGTGGAGAGTGAGTGAAGCATGTGAACATATGGAAGAGTGAAAAAGTATCCCCAAAGTTATATAGACACGTAAACTACTGGCAAATTTAATAATAAAAAGAAAGGAAACAGAACAAAACTGTTTGGACTGAGGCTGAAGTTACAGCTGTCCTGTGAATCTCATCTTAGGAAATGCAGTTACATAAAGGCTTGGTGAAAAGCCCCTTACCCCTCACCCCCACCCTACCCCTGAGTCCAGTTCATCTAGTAGTTGCTGTCATCCGCCAACCATCCAGTCACTGCACTACTGCCTGGCTGAACACAAAGGTCCTGCAAAATGTAAGGTAAGAAGAGGAATTCATCAACCAGAAGGTGTCTGTTGAACACAACTTATTCTTAGGTCTAACGAAGGATATGAGAAGTGTCCAAGAAAAGTTTCTTATCTTTAAGGAATTTTACATATTAGAGGGACAAGGCAAAACATGAGCATCTAAAAACTAGATGTGTGTGCCAAGTGCTGGAGGAAGACAGATTCAGGTAGACGTTTGTGGTCAGCACAGCTGTGTTGGGGAGCAAACATGTGACCCGAGATGAGAGTTCATGCACAATTTCAATAGGCAAATATGTGGAACCACCAAAAGGTATGCTCAGATTCTCTCCTATAACCTCCAGTGCTTTCAATGACCAGTGCTATTCTTTGAAAACATATCTGTATGTAATCAACTCACAATTATTTGTGCCAGGGAAAAGAATAATTCAGAAACAGTTTACTTTGGAATTGAAATATATGGCATGACATTACTTGAAATCTATTTGTCTCGTTGTTTTGCTTGGGATAGGCCCATGTTAAAATCAGTATGCATTTTCTGAATGCACATGAGAGAACAGAGGTCCATGGCTCAGTCCTAGGTGGTGGTGGGGAAAGTTCTGCTAAGATAAAGGGTGACAAAAGCTGAATCAATTTCATGTTGTCCTGGCTGAACAGAAACAGCCTGAGAACATCTGGGATTTCCTCATTTCAGTTCCAAGTTGTCATATTTTCACACATTCTTGCCTTTTGGTGCTTGGACTGAGATAGCTTTTCAAATAAGATCTGTGTCCACTTGCAAAGTTGTTAAGAGTTCCCATCAATTAGTTACCTTATACTTTGTCACGCAGATGGATCTTCTCTAATAGCAAAGCTGGAGATGAGAGAGGAAAAGGAAACTAGAAAAAAGGGAATTTCTGACTTAAAAAAAAAAATGATGTTATTAAAAAAAAATTCCAAATTGTTATCTTTAAATTTAAAGATATATTTTTAAAAAATAAAGATATAGAACTTGAAATTAAGGCTATCCTGTACTGGATGGAAAATTTTATAAATATGGCAGTTTACTAAATTTTAGATAAATGTTCTCTCTCTCTACATATAAATATACACGTACTTATGCATATACACATACATATACATGTGTACTTGCCGATAACTCTTGGTATTTTTTCTTTTAAGATTTATTTATTTATACATACAAGAGCTGGGGCACAGGCCAGACATGTGGCGGGGGTGTGAGAGGATTCACCAGAGACAGAGTGGGGACCAGAACAGGCAGACTGACTGAAACATGCTACTGAGGGGAGCAGCGGGCGAGACAGGAGCAGTCTGCTGCGCCATGTGGTTTCTCCCTGGCTGGCTGGGGATCGAACTTGTGCTGCAGAGGTTGTGGATTGCTTCATAGTGTGGTGCTTAACCCTTTGTGCCTCTAGGGAGGCCCAGCTCTTGGTATTTTTAAGTAGTATTTTCAGCGTTATGCCAGCAAAAAAAAAATACAGTTTCTAAGAAAAAAATTAAGAAGACAAAAAGGATGGGAGGTTTTTATTTTCAAAATAAATAAAGTATGTGAAATGCTATGACAAAGATTATTTGTGTAAAATGTATTAGTGAGAAAACAGTCCAAGAAAAGGCAAATTCCAATAGTTAAGTTAATAAAAAGTGTTTTGTTCTGAGATAACACAAATGATGCCATAAAAATGATCTCTTAAAATGACTAAAATGGAAAGAAAAATCATATGGCCCAAGTTATCCTCAGAATATACTCAAACTACAATGAATTCTCCTTTGAACAGGAGAATAGAAATATCCATTAAACCAAGGATTCTAGCAATTTTTAACTTGCTATTTTGTTGGCACTTTTGGACCTTAAGAAGAGATTTAGTCAAATGAGCAACTCCTAAATGTAAAAGTATTTAAATGTTTCTTATTTTAAGTGCATTAAGGTATAAAATGACTCATGAAAAACTTCAAAAGGATTGATTAATGCATGGTCCAGCTTCTGTAATTAAAATATTTGAAAGTTCTTTATTCCCCTCAACTTTTATGATGATTCACCTAAAAAAAACTCTCTTACTGGCAGAAACACATGCTAACTACATTTATACACTCAAAAGAAACACCACAGAGACCAAAATATTATGTTACTAAGTTAATGATATGCATATCTTGTAGAATTTACTGTAATCGATATCTGTGACCAACTTGGCGACAGATCAGACAGTACCCTCTGTCAAATCCCTGCGAGGTCTCTCCTCTGAGAGCCTCACCCACTGACCATTACAGAGCTCATTATAGGGTTTACCTTCAAACAATAATTCACTGCCCAAGCTTGGTCTTACTTCAGCTGCTGCATATATATTAGGGGATTTTTATCTTGCTTCTCAATGTCAATTACAATATTTACTCCTACGCTAAGAAAGCATCATGAAGGCATACATTGTCTATACAGATGTTCTTTTAATACCAATTTATCCAGTGACCTTGGCAAAAATGAACAAAAACTTTGAAACAGGAAGATGGTATAAAGAGGCTATAAAAACTGTTTTCTATTGGCCTGCTAAGGCACTGTAGAGTTTCAAAAAAGTCCGCTGATACTTTATCTCATCTTCACACCCTCAAAGTGCTCCAGCTTCAGATTCAGAACTATCATGCAAGAAGGGTTTAGTCCATACTGCAGGAACCAGAGAGTAGAATTAAATCAAAAGAAGAAATCTGTGAGGAGTTACATTTTAAACCAACATAAGATCTTTTTCTTCCTATTAGTTCTTTATGACAGTGTTGCTTTGTAGTTAGTATGTTTCTTATTGATGGAAATGATAAGAATTTGGCACAATGGTAGAAAGAAGTACCCAGTGAGTAGCTAGAAGGGTTGAACTTCCAAACGTTGGAATCCTGGGTATACGCTATAGGGTTTCTTTAGTGAAGGAAGGGTAGTACCTTGTCCTTAAGAGCCTAAGTGGGAGTAATGCATTACCCCCTCTTCCCTCCTATGTCCTTCAGTGCTGCTGGACACGTGCCCAGTTCAGATGAGGAACAGTTCAGCCGTGGGCTGCAGCTGCTGCGTGGCTAATGGAAAGGGGCTCAGGAATGCACTCTCTCTGTGTCTATTTAATGCCAACAGGCTCGCCTGATTTGAGCAAAAATCCAGTCAAGCCGCCCGTTTGGCACTGAGCAAGCAACACATCTGGGTGCCTCACAAGATTTCTGACTGAAGTGGGGGGCTGTCTTCAAACTATGTAGGCAGCAGCAAATGCTCTCTTCCCACAGGGCTGTGCTGCAAGTTGGTGAATGCCAGCCAGGAGCCTGGCTTCCACGCCACCTTGGATCAGCAGAGGGTCTCACAGATCTTACCCCACACATTTCTCAAAATATGTTTATGGAAACATTGCCCTGTGAAAGGCTCCATGGAGAAAATAAGGTCTGATAGCAAAGAAATTTAAGAAATATTGCATAGTTAAGTCCTTCTAGAAGATTTACGATGTACCACATTATATTAAGTGTTCTGAGAAGTCTTATTGCAAAGAATCTTTGGTGAACTAGATCTGACTCATCTCCTCATTCTCCACCCCCCATGATGCTCATTAAAATTCCATAGAAAACACACTGGGGGAGAAGATTTTAGTACCAAATCTTCAATTTTACATATGAATAAACTGAGGTCCAGGGAGAAGAAAATCACTTGTCCTAAGTTGAATATATTGACAAAGTAAAAATTTCAACTTCAGTTTTCTTGCTCTGTATTCAATGCTTTTTCCTTTGGAGGATCATTAAGATCTTATGCTTGACTTTTATGCTTCATTTCATCATACATGACAGCCTCTAATATATACATTTTTTCTTTTCATACCCAAATTCTTAATGAGTTCTTGCTTCATTTGATTCACCCGATCCATACAGAACCCCAAGTCTACTCAACCTAACAAATAATAAGACAACTCCAGATTGCATCCTGTTAATATTCCAGAAGTGATATAATCATTCTGAGTTCAACAACCCAGGATGCCTTCTCCAGATGGCTCATTCAGATCCAGATTTAACTCTTGAAGAAAACATAAAATACATGGATGTAGCATCCTCCCCCAATATATAATGATGGGGTGGGGTGAAGAAAGGTAGCGGCATTAAAAGTTGCCATTTAAAAAAATTAGAAAGGGATGCACCACACCTTCAACACTTACAGATGTTGATAGCAAGAATGACACTGGATGAGTCACAAATTGCTCTGATAGTAGACTGAAACCCATAATTGGTCTGTATAGATCACCAACATGAGATTCCTAGGAAGTTTTCCCCTATGTTTTTCAGAGCCAGTCATGAAAGAGACATTGCAGAACGTCCTGTTGTCCTCCTAATTTCATTGTTCTATTCTCTTGGTGATGATTTTGGTTACTGTCTTAGTTTAAGAAACAGTCTTCTTTTTTCTCAGGACTGGGAACTCTACTGATCTTACAACTACCCTAAGAATTTAAGTGGCTCTTGTTCAAGATCATTGTTTTGGACACTCTGCTATTCAACAATATTGGAAATCCTGTGATTTAATCTAGACTGAACAACAAATCCAAGAAATTACCCAGCTTCCTAAGGTCTGTTTAAAGTTATCACACCAAAGTAACCTTAAATGGGAACATCTTACGCTTTTGAAATATGCTGATCGATGCCACCAGGAATATTCAATAATCTCTGGTAATCTAACAATTTATACAAAATTTTACCATGGTCAGTCCCAGAGAGCTCATTATCTGATCCCAAGAAAGAAATCAGGTAATCATTACCAAAAATGTAATTTTTCATTTTGGAATGAGAAAATGCTCTCTGCTTCCAACCTTCGAGTCAGTTTCGTATGATCAAGGCTCAGTTGTTTTACTGCACTTGCCAATTTGACTACTAGTACTCCTGGGGTTATAAGTGACAGAAATTCATTTAGGAGCAAAAGGACAATTGTATGGATATAGGAAGGCTCCCAGAAGAAAAGGTATAATGGTCAACAGTATTTATAAGCAGGAGCTAAGTGCCAAGTATTCACAGAGAAGCCCTTTGTGCCCAACATGGTCTCCTTATGGGCCTGAAAAATTTTGCAGAACAGTAACAGGTCTCTAATTTTTTACTTTTTTTCTTTTTTTGGTTTTATTAACATCTTTAAGCCCAACCTGCATATAAAGATGTAAGTTGCTTTTTATCTCTTCAGGAAGATTCCTGCACTCTTTGTTTAACACAGAGAGTTTATAATTTAATTTTCTTTAGTAGCTTCCAAGCAAGTTTTTAAAATTTGGTGGAAGTCCCTATTAGGATTTTACCAAGGCCTCTGGAGAAATGATACCGTGTGACACAATTTCTCACTGCAGATTCACTCTATGGGAAAGTTCCTTGGCTTCTCTGCTGTGGCTTCCTCCATCAAATTACTACCAGCTTCACTTTAAAAGAAAGGAATCTTTTCCTGCCAGAATGTGTGCTCCATCTCCTTTCCTTTTCACTTGGTTTTGTTTCTATTAGTATTCTCTTCACATGCACAAAACCAAAAGGACTGAAATAGCAAACAACATGTCAACCGCACCCCAACACATTGAACAGCTGGCACAACAGGGGAAACAAGGGAAAGGAACATCACATGAAGGATGGATGGGCTGTTGCTTTCCTGCTACTGACAAAAGACCCACAGCAGCTGCACCACAAATACCTCAATGAAACTCCATAAAATCATAGGATGCTGTGTGGCAAGGAGAGCCAAAAGCTAAAAGTCCTGTTCCTGGAGACTGCCTGCAGAAGAGACTGGTCAGAATGATGTTGGAGGTCATGAAACCAAGTAACATGAAGGATAAAGGAAGATCCTGGAAAACTTTAGCCTACCTCAAAAAATTACAAAATATAAATGTAAAAGAAGATCCAAGGGGCCTCCCCTGGTGGTGCAGGCTGTTGAGCACAGCGCTATGAAGCTGTCCACTGTCTCTGCAGCGCTGGTTCAATACCCGCCGGCCAGTGAGGGTCCCACATGGCGCAGCAGACCTCTCCTGTCTCGCCTGCTGCTCCCCTCAGCAGTGTATTTCATCAGTCTGCCTGCTCTGCTCCCCGCTCTGTCCCTGGTGAATACTCTCACCCTCCCGTGCATCTGGACTGCACCCCGGTTCTTATATAAATAAATAAATCTTCAAAAAAAAAAAAAAAGAAGATCCAAGAGTCGTTTCTTCCAGTCTCCTAAAAAATGTTTAAATCTCCCGCCAACTCTTTGGCTTATGCTTAGAATATTTCTAATGAGGGAAAATTTCATTTGCCTGCAAGCAGTTTATTTAATAGAAATATTTTAAAATGTTTTTTTCTAAGATACAACATGAATACAGAAATTTTTACAAATAAATATATAGCTTGATGAATGTTCAAAAGCTGAGCTCCTTGGTCTTCATGTCTTTTTTGCTGTTCTTTTTTCCTTTATCTTTTTCAACCACTTGTCCAGGGCATAAACCAGGCTTGGGCAGAGATCAAAACCCAAGTTGGGAAGCACAAGTGGTTGCTTTGTCCCTGACTGATAAGCGATCAGCTCTGCCAAACAGAGGCCACTCTACTCAGGACAGGGACATGTTGTTATTCTTGATAATAACAATGCTCCAAAGATTATTATAAAATGCCTCAAAATCTGTCTATTTTTAAAATTTTATTTATTGGGTATAATTGACATCACATTATATTAGTATCAGGAGCAAAGTAAAGTAATTTGATGTAAGTATATGTCATAAAATGACCAGTACTGTAAGTCTAGTTAGCATCCATACCACAGAGTTATAGTTGCATAATCTTTTCTTGTGATGAGATCTTTTAACAACTTTTAACAACTTCTCTCTTAACAATTTTCAAGCACTTATTAGCTACTGTCATCATGCCGCCTATGACACCCTATGACATCTGTTCCATAACCGAGTTTAAACCACTGGATCGCCTTTACTGATTTTGCTCACCCTTCACTCCCCACTTCTGGCAACCACTAACCTGTCCTCTGTATCTATGAGACCATTTTTGTTCTTCAGGCTTTTTTTTTTCTTTTAGATTTTACATATAGGTGAGATCATATGGCCTTTCTCTGTCTAATTTATTTAATTTAGTATAATGCCCTGAAGATTGATGCATGTTGTCTCAAAATGGCAGATTTTACTAAATTTCATAGCTGAATAATATACATGTATTCATACCTATTTCACATCTCTATATCCATATCCATATAGCACAACTCTTTATCCATGGACACTTAGGCTATTCCCATGCTTTGGCTATGGTCAATAATGTGTAAATGAACAGCGAGATACAGATATCTTTTTGAGTTAGTATTTTGTTTCCTTCAGATAAATACCTAGAAGTAGGTATTGTTGGATCATGGGTAGTTATATTTTACATTTTTGAGGGACATGCATAATGTTTTTCATAATGACTGTGCCTACTTACATTACTATTAACAATGTGTGCAAGTTCCCTTTACTCCACATTCTCACACATGGGGAAGTGATAGACAAATATGAATTACGTTGAGCATCTTTCTATGTTCTTGTTGGCTTACTGTAGACTAATTTGATAAAAAAAAGTCTATTTAGATCCTTTGCATATTTTTAAATTGGTTTGGTGGTTTGTTTGCTGTTAAACTGGATGAAGAATTTTAATATATTTTGGGTATGAACATTTTTGGATAAATGATTTACAAATATTTTCTCACATTTTATAGGTTGTTTTTTAATTTGTTGATGGTTTCCTTTGCTCCACAGAAGGTTTTGAGTTTTATATAGTCCCACTTGTTTATTTTTGCTTTTATTGTTTTTGCTTTTTGGTATCAAATCCAAAAACTCATCACTAAGATTGATGTCTAAGAGCTTACTGCTTATGTTTCCTTGTAGGACTTTTGTGGATTCTGGTCATACGTTCAATTCTTTAATCTATTTTTAGTTATTTTTGGTGTATTATGTAGGATAGTGATCAGTTTCATTTTTTTGCATGAGGCCTTCCAGTTTTCTTAACATTATTTATTAAAGACATTGTCCTTTCCTGATTGTATATTCTTGGCTTTTTATTGTAAACTAACTGACCATATGTGTGTGGGCTTATTTCTAGGCTCACTATGCTGTTTCATTGATCTCTATGTCTGATTTTATTCTAGTACCATACTGTATTGAGCACTATAGCTTTGTAATATAGTTTGATATCAGTAAGCATGATGCCTCCAACTTTGTTCTTTCTTAAAACTGCTTTGGCTTCCCAGAGTCTTTTGTAGTTCCACAAATTTTACGATTGTTTGTTCTGTTTTTATGAAAAATGCCATTTGAATTTTGATAGGAATTGTGTTGAATCTGCAGATTGCTTTGGGTACTATGGACATTTCAACAATATTAATTCACCCAAGAGTTCCATAAGCACTGAACATCTTCCCATTTATTTTTATCTTTTTCAATTTCTTTTATCAATGTCTCATAATTTTCAAATGTATGTCTCTACCTGCTGGGTTAAATTTATTCTTAGGTAGTATATTCTATTCACTGCAATTGCAATGAACTACCCCTTTAAACTACCAAGAGATAGCTCATAAACAGCATCCCAGGAACTCCCTTCAGGTCCCCTACTAGTCACTTCATTCCAGGAGGTAACCATGATCCCAAATTCTGTCAGCATCAATTAGTTTTGCCTGGTTTTGAATTTTATATAAATAGAATCATACAGTATGCACTCTTTTGTGCCTATATTCTTTCATCCTTCTATACTCTTTGTGACAGTGAATATGCTGCAAAATTTTTGGAAAACTGTTTGTTATTATCCACTAGTGATGAATAAAAGTTCACCCTATGACCCAGAAATGGCACTCTCTCCCAGGCATATACCAAACCTAAATGGGTACATATGTGAACTAAAAGGCATGTTAAAATATCCAAGGCAGAGCTATTCATAATAGCTCTAAATTGAAAACACCAAATGCCCATCAAAAGAAGAATGGATAAATAAGCTACAGTTCATTCATTCAGCTGAATGGGAATGAATGAACTATTGTTTTACACAACTGTAAAGATGAATCTCACAGTCATTCAATTTTTTTTTTTTTTACTGAACTAATATGGGATAACATTATATAGATTTCAGGTGTGCATCAGTAGAAAGCAACATATGTAAGTCATTCAATACTTTGAGAGTTCTGTTGAAAGATTGTCTTTTCTTGAAAGATTGTCTATATTTGAATGAAGTCTGATCCTAGCTTTTTGACCAAATTTAATTAAAAAAAATTTCATCTTGCTTCCACACTATAGAAAAAAGTGACATGTACTATTCACCATTAGTCAGATTCATCTAGAACATGTTTACCAGAGGAAAATATTTTAATGGATAAAATGACATTTAGAATGCGTCCATGACAAAGCCAAGTAAAGATGAAAACTATTGTGTCTCATAAGAAATTTTGAAAGGGGGCCTCCCCTGGTGGCGCAGCGGCTGAGCGCTGGGCTGTGAGACTGCCTGCAGACTCTGCAGTGACAGTTTGATCCCCAGTCATGGGCGAGGGTCCCACATGGCATGCCAACCTCTCCTTCTGCGCCTGCTGCTCCCCTCAGCAGTGTACTTTGTCAGTCTGCCTGTTCTGTTCCCCGCTCTGGCTCTGGTGAATCCTCTCACCCTCCTGCACTTCTGACTGTACCCAGTGCTTGTATAAATAAATAAATAAATAAATCTTTAAAAAAAATTTTTTGAACGAAACTGGAAAAAGTCCCACAAGACTATAATTCTACGGCTCCTTTTCATCCACTAGCTCCTTTCTTAATCCAATTCCTAATAATATCTAAAGGAGACAATGACTTATATGCAAAAAGGGAAATATTTTTCTATTTAAGGAGGTTAGTTTGTTACCTAACTGACCTTAAGGAGGTGATGCAAATATTCTTTTTCTCCATTCCCCATGAATTGTATCTCTGTCTCCACATCCAAGATCTGGTGAAATACCACTACTCATGCTCATTGCCCAAGGTGGTACAGTTCCTGCAAAACAGCCTTTTTGGACTTATCTGCTCATCAGTTCATATAGGGAAATGTATAATAGGGAGCTGGCAGAAGCATCTGGGACTTCTCTGACTGACCTTACAAGGTCTAGTGCACTTCATTTGGGTGAGAAATGGAATCTCCCTCTTTCCTTCAGTCTTATTCTGGAGTCTGCCATTTCTTACAGAATCTCCTTTAAGCTTATCAGACTTAAAGGGAAATAATCTCTCTTCTCTAAAAATAAATTTAAAATTAACTTGGGACCAGATCGATATGACACCTAGCACCTATTTGTAAAATGCAAATGTTATGAATAATTTTCTACTACACAAGTTGAACTATAATTTTGTCATAATACCTTGTGTTCCTAAAGTGATATCATCATTGCTTATCTTTAAAATGGATTAACTGTCATAGTATCTATTCTCTAATTAATAAACATACACTTGGCATCTATTATGTACCAGCACTATTCTAGAAACTGGAGATACAGTAGTAAATAGAAAACAAGATGAGTCATATATTAATATATCTAAAAAATATATAGCTAAGAAAAAATGTTAGATATTAATAGCTACAAAAAGTGTTAGATATTCATACATCTAAGAAAAAAGTGGTTAGGAAGGAAAGAATAGGAAGATGATCTGTACCTTATAGTCATCAGCTCATGGCAGCACATCACCCTACCCCATTTTCCCCCACACTTGCTCCAGCTGCAACAAGAGGGGTTTCATACACCCCACAAGCATGCTCCTCCCCTTGGCACATTGGGAGATGTGGTGTGTGTGAAAGTGGCAGAGGATAGACCTAGTGGCAGGAGGATAGATCTAGGAAATGTTAGACTTTTTATTTTATTTATTTATTGATTTTTTTTAGAGGCATGTTTTATTTATTTATTTGTTTGTTTTTGTTTATACATGCACTGGGTACAGTCAGAAGCGCAGGAGGGTGAGAGAATTCACCAGAGCCAGAGCAGGGAGCAGAGCAGGCAGAAGGACCGAAGTACACTGCTGAGGGGAGCAGCGGGCGGCAGGAGAGGTCTGCGCACCATGTGGGACCCTCCTCCAGTGGCCGGGGAGCAGCCGGGGATCAAACTGGCACTGCAGAGGCCGCGGGCAGCTTCGCAACCCAACGCTCAACCGCTGCGCCACCGGGGAGGCCCTAGACTTTTTATTTTATATAGACATTGAGCATCGTCTTGGACTGGGTGGGGTACAAAAGCTCAGACTCTTGGCCCTCAGGCTTCTGATCCTGTGAGTATGGAGAAGAGGCTCAAGTGGGGTCTTTTGTATTGAGGGCCCAGGGTAAAAGCTACTCTTTTTCCCCAAGTTCAATTACAATTTGCCAATATCTTTCCAATCTCTACCCAAGTGAAGGCAGGTTGTTTGGCTCATAAATTCCACATTCTGATCCTATGGAGATTCTCTATGGATCTACATATGGATCTATGGATCTATCTACCTACCTATCTTTGGATCTATCTGCAGAGCTACATATACATAGCATCTATATTGATATCACCTATTCTTATTTATCTATCCACACATGTGTATGTATATATATATACTATATAATGTATATATTACAGCATAAATGCATATATCTAACTATACATATATCTGTACGTCTTTACTTATTCATCCCCATGTATGTATATTGTATTGTGGAAATAGATCTTTCAAATATTATTAGTTGGAAGTGGTGGGCACTTGAATCATCTAGCTAATTTTCTGATTCCATGTTAATCAAATACTACTCTGCTTGCAAATTTGGCTTTCTACACTGTGTGGTTTGACTGGAGGCACAGAATGTACTATCATGTCACAGCATGGACTTGGATCCTTTGGCCCATGAGATGCTCACATAACTCATTGTGTGTAGGAACTGATAATGTTGGATGTTATCTCCTTTAAAGTTTTGTTAGCATGTGTCATTATCCCCTAAGTTCACTAAACTATGAAATACGCTCAAGATAACTTTTCTGCCAATGAAAATTTGAGGACCAGTTGCTCAACAAAGGAGAATTCACCACTTGGCAGCCAGCTTGCCTTCCCTGGCAACCCTATGAAGGAAGACAGAGCCAATTTTAACTTCCACAGTGACCAGAGAACCCAGGGGACTCTTGCTGTGTGTGCTTGAGTTATGTGTGTACTCACAGTGCTGTGGGTGCTCGGTTAACCTTGTGTGTGGTCAGAAATGTTGGTGGCGTTCTGTGATGCAAAGAGGGGAAGAGGCAGCACAGTGTCCTGCAGCAGGCGCCCCTGAGGTTCAAGTGTCAGAGACCCTCTCCTTCTGGCTTGGCTCCTACATACTTTCTTTCCCTTTTTTCCTTTCTGGCAGTGGGACTGCCTTTATGTGACCTGATGTCACTGTCACGTGACATAGCACTTTTCTCCACGAATCCAGGATTGAACATGCAACTACTCTGAGCACACAAAGGATCCAATATTACTGGTTTACAGTCAAAAAAGTGCACTTACTTTCAAGAAGTGTTAAAAAAGAATAACAAAACATGAGGGCCTCCCTGGTGGCACAAGGGGTTAAGACGCAACCTATGAAGCTTGCTGCAGCCACTGTAGGACAAGCTCGATCCCCAGCCAGGGAGCTGCCCACATGGCGCAGAAGACCTCTCTTGACTTGCCCGCTGCTCCCCTCAGCAATGTATTTCGGTTGATCTGCCTGTTCTGTTCCCCACTCTGTCTCTGGAGAATTCTCTCACCCACCCCTACTTTGGCCTGTACTCCAGTTCTTGTATGTATAAATAAATAAATCTTTAAAAAATAGTAATAATAAAACATGATGTGAGGTGGAAAAGTTCAAATGCTCTGAACTTCAAATTTTATGGCTCATGCACTGCCAAATATGATAGGGAGATATTTGTGCAGATCTAATCTTTAAAGTGATGGCTGGCTTCTTGATCGCAAGTTGTTAGTCTAGTCACCTAGAAAACAGGATGAATCAATTTTGACAACACAGGAAGAGATCTTGACTGGGCTGCAAACAGGGATCAAAATGTATACCCAGCCCTCCCTGCTCTCTCCCTAGCCTTTCTTCCTTTCTCCTTCCTTATTATTCCTTTTCTCCTTTTCTCTACCCTTTCCACTTCTAGTTCTTGGGAGCTTACTATGTGAAATTCTCTTAGGCAGGTAACAGGGGCACAACCTGAATCTAAGACTGTAAGTGTGACTGATAAGGTCAAGGTTAAAGTCTTGTGGGATAGAACTTGCCCAACAAGCCTGTTTAGCCAGCTCTGGGTAAGCTTACTGAGATGGGGAAGAGGAAAGACAGTTGCTCTCTCTGGTCAATGCCAAATTACCCTTTTTGAATGCAGCCACCCCTACATAGCAATTATTGTGGGAAAATCCAGTGAAAACATAAAACAATGCATCACAACTGCCTACATTTTTGTGCCGCGAGAATATCATATAGCTTTGTGACATCTTGCTTTCTAGAATTCTTAAGTGAGCTACAAATGTATAGAACATTATTCTGTGTTAATAAAGCTTCTAAGACTATACATGTTTAAGTATTGCTCCACAGTAGAGACGTTTTAACTTGAGTACCACTCCCCCTTCACTTATTCCAGTAATTTCCCAATATATGCTGAGACTATGCTGGTCAAACAATATTTTGGCCATATCAAGTAAGTTGAGGAGAATTTTTTTTTTAATCCTACTGACATAACATTGTTTTACAACACTGTATATGATTTAGGGGAATAGGTTCACCTCTCACAAAAATGTATGTCACCACACCACACAAACCACCATGGCACATAGAGTCTTTTATCACAGTCCATTGAGCTCCCTCCCCTCTTTGTCCCACAATTCTCTAGTCATAATTCTAGGGTTTGTTTTCATTTAGTTTTGCCAGTTCTTTTTTTCCCCCTTTATTCCACATATGAGTGAAATCATCCAGTATTTGTCTTTATTCTCCTGACTTATCTTACTTAACATCCATATTGGTTGTTCCATCCATATTGGTGCAAATGTGGCAAGAGTCCTTTTTTTATAACAGTCAAGTAGTATTCTATTGTGTATATATATCATATCTTCTTAAGTCATTCTGGTTGAGAAGAATTTGAAATGAGAATAATCCCTTCTCTTTTACCCTGAATGTTCTAAATATAGGTGAAATTTAAAGCTGAGGTGTTTTTCTAATTTCTAGGCACCAGGATTCCAAAGGGTCTTTTCTAGAATCTTATGGACACATTATCAATTTTTGCCAAAACAAGAAACTCAACTTTTTTTTTTCATGTAACAGAATATGGGTCTGCAGCATTTATCTCATATTCATGTTTAATAAGACTCTGCCAATTACACTTTAGGAAGAACAGTTCCGAGGAACCTTTCAGAAGTTTCCACCTTTGTTCAAGTGGCACATTTCCTGGTAGGAGCATGTTATCCTAGATTTTGACCCTGCCCATGTTACTTTCCTCAGCACCCTGGTTTCTGGGAAAGGCCAGCCAACTCCACTTGTGTGGCATGGGAGAGAGGAACATTCTTCAGTGGAGCAAGTTATGCAAGAGAGTGGATCAGTGATAACTGTGGTTTAAACTAAATTGAAGAGTAGCCAAAAATCAAACTGACCAAACTTCAGTTTCATCTTGGCCTTACTTGAACCTATTTAAAATGTCTGTGACTATAACTTTCTACGTGATTGAATGAAAATTAAAATTTCCTAGACTCATATGCAGGGAAGACCCAGAAAAAACAAAACACTCTCCTAGAAAGAATCCCATGAATTATTACTATTCGCTGACAAAGATTTGTGCTTTCTCATTATACTTTGATGCACAGTTGTCACTTATGGTCTGTGAGCTGCTTTCAGGTTTCTAGAGGAAAAATTTTATGTAGACATTACAAGTTATTATGGGAGCATATATTCACATTATTACTAATTTAGTCTAATGCACTAGAGTGACAAAGCACAAACATACATTCATCTGGAAAAGGAGATAGAAAGAAAACATGGGTGGATGCATTCCCAGCCCATAGTCCCCCATAAATCAGAAATAATAGGTCAACTCTCCCACCGTGAAAGCTGCTTTAATCAATTTATAGAAACGTGGCCTTGTGCCTGAACCATCTTCAGTGAGCCCGGGGCTGCCTCAGACTGCCAGTGGGAGGAACCTGCTTGTGCCACTGCACAATCAGAGCTGCTTCCCGACTTTCCAGCCCTCTCATATGGAGCCTGCAGATGATCAGAATCTGCAAGTGTTTTTTCAGACTATTTTTCCATCTTTTCCTTATTTGTTTCTTTTGAATCTGCTTTTGGCTTTTATTGTTTGGATCTTAGGTTGAAATTCTTAGGAAAAATCCCCCTGGAAAGGGGTTTGTTTTTTCGCTTTCTTATTTGTACCTTGCAGGTCAATACAAATAAGAGACTTGGAACCAAAACAAAACAAATCATTTTATCTATGAGTTTTGTAACCAGAACCAAAATTTCATTGGTGATATATAATCACATAATATTTTATTTTACCTTGTTAAAAAATGGAACACTTTCAAAGCTTTCATAATTTCTAGCTTTCTTTTTTTTTTTAAATAATAAATTTTATTTTTATATTCCCCATACAATTGCAGCCCCCCCATTCTGACCCCAATCCCTCCCCTCCCGCCCCCGCCCCCCAAAAGTGTCTCTGGTTCATAGTTTTTTGTTGATTTTGATTTTCACTTTCTTATAGTTATTCATTTTCCTGGTCCCTTATTTAAGTTTTCTAGATTCCTGCTATGAGTGAGACCATCCGGTATTTTTCTTTTTCTTTTTGGCTTATTTCGCTGAGCATGATCCCTTCCAGCGCCATCCATGTTGCTGCAAATTGCATGTGTTTATCTTTTTTGAATGCTGAGTAATATTCCATGGTATATATGTACCACATCTTCTTGATCCAGTCATCTATTTTTGGGCATTTGGGTTGTTTCCAAAGCTTAGCTATTGTAAATAGTGCTGCTATAAACATAGGGGTGCAGGTGTTCTTTGGAATTGATGTTTCTGTGTCCTTTGGGTAAATACCTAGAAGTGGAATTGTTGGATCATATGGAAGCTCTATGTTTAGTAGGTCCAGAAATCTCCACACAGCTCTCCATAGTGGTTGGACCAGTTTGCACTCCCACCAACAGTGCAGAAGAGTTCCTTTTTCTCCACACCCTCGCCAACATTTGTTGTTGCTAGTTTTTTTAATATGTGCCATTCTCACTGGTGTAAGATGGTATCTCATGGTAGTTTTGATTTGCATTTCCCTGATGACAAGTGATGTTGAACATTTTTTCATATGCCTGTTGGCCATTTGCATTTCCTCTTCAGAGAAGTTTCTTTTTAGCTCTTCTGCCCATTTTTTGACTGGATTATTTTCTTTGTTGTTGTTGAGTCTCATCAGCTCTTTGCAGATTTTTGTGATCAGTCCTTTATCATTAGTGTTGGGTGCAAAAATGTTCTCCCAGTTGGTGGGGTTTCTCTTTGTTTTTGTTATTGTCTCTTTTGCTGTGCAGAAGCTCTTTAATTTGATGTAGTCCCAGCTGTTGATCTTTGCCTTCACTATCACTGCTTTGGGTGATGTGTCTGTAAAGATGTCTTTGATGTGCAAATCACGTAGTGTTTCGCCTATATTTCCTTCTATATATTTTATGGTTTCAGGTCTTATGTCTAGTTCTTTAATCCATTTTGAGTTGATTTTTGTGTATGGTGTGAGGTAGTGGTCAAGCTTCATTCTTTTGCATGTAGCAACCCAGTTTTCCCAGCACCATTTATTGAACAAACTTTCTTTGCTCCAATGTATAGTATTTGCTCCTTTGTCAAAGATTAGTTGACCATAAATCTGTGGGTTTATTTCTGGATTTTCTATTCGATTCCATTGGTCTGTATGTCTGTTCTTGTTCCAATACCATGCTGTCCCAGTTCTCACTGGGACCTGCCGCTTTTCCTCCCTATTAACTTTTTTTAATGGGAGATCTTACTCGCAGCGTCTTCTCGCCGCCGTTTTGCTCCGCCCCTCTCAATTTCTAGCTTTCTTTACTGGTGGTCAAAAGAGCAGGGTGGGGTGAAATGAAAAAGAGTATAAAACAATTGAAATTATTATCCTCCCTGAAAAGGTGGGTGTTTAAAAGTAACATTTAAAATTTGTGATCAGAAAGTATAATCCAGTGAGTCTTAAAAATAACCTGTGTTTTCTAGTAGAGAAAGAAGGAGACAACAGATAACCACTCCTACCACTTCTGACTTCCACTTCTACTGCTCACTCTCTGTGACATATTCGTTCCCATCTAGATATTTCCCGCATTGTGAATTGCATTTTCAGTATTGGGGAAATGCTGATGTAATAACTATTTCAAGACTCAGAGTTTTTGTCCTATGCTCCATACAGTGCTAAAGAATGTACCTGGTTTTATGCATCTATATTGATTTGGTGATTTTCTTTATGTCCCTTAGGAGCAATCCAATGACATCCTTGATCCAATTTGTATGCGAGAACCATGGGGAAAGCAGCTATTACTGTGGGGATATACTATATTTAGGAAATTGCACAAATAAAAGCAACATTAAATTTCTGAAAAGCTGTCTGTGTGTGTGTGTGTGTGTATGTACATATACATATACACCAGTATACATAGATGTCAAGAAACTGACCATTTCAGAATCAACACTGCAGATTCCTATATAAAAAGGATGTTGAGTCCTCCATCTTTGGACACACATGGAGAATGTTCTTAAATTGCTTTCTGTTTTTATCATTAGATGTGAGAATATACCTTAAAAAGACAGCAAAACTGTTCTTCATGTGTGGTCTGAAACATTTATCACTTTTTCCTATAAAAGTAAGGAAATCCTATAGTTAGCCTTTTGTGGTCATAGCTACTGAATGACTCCGAGACCTGATAATTGCTAGGTTTATTCTATTAATAAACTTAAAATCCTGGTGTTTACGTTTTGCATGATTAGGAACTTATTTTTTTTTAAAGATTTATTTATTTATACAACCACTGGGTACAGTCAGAAGCGTGGGAGGGTGAGAGAATTCACCAGAGCCAGAGCAGGGAACAGAACAGGCAGACTGATGAAATACACTGCTGAGGGGAGCAGCGGGTGTGGCAGGAGAGGTCTGCGCGACATGTGAGACCCTCGCTGGTGGCCGGGATCGAACAGGCACTGCAGAGGCTGCGGGCAGCTTCACAGCCCAGCGCTCAACTGCTGCGCCACCAGGGGAAGCCCTGATTAGGAACTTTTAATTAGCAATTTTATCTTTCTACATTAAAAAAGTAGATGGCCAGTTTAGAAAATTGTTCTTGAACATTCTCAATATATTTTTATTAATGGTGAAATACAGCATAAGAAACATAAACCAAAACAAAGAGACACCCTACTGATTGAGAGAAAATGTTTTTACTCCATACAACTGACAAGGAACTGATCACAAAGATTTACAAAGAGCTCACATTACTCAGCAAAAACAAAGCAAACAGTCCAGTCAAAAAATGGTCTCCAAAGGGGAAATGCAAATGACCAACAGGTATATGAAAAAATGTTCACTTATAATCAGGCAAATGAAAATCAAAACCGTAACGAGATACCACCTTACAACAGTGAAATGGCACATATAAAAAAATATTGGAAACAACAAATGATGATGAGGATGTGGAGAAAAAGGAATTCTCCTACTCTGCTGGTGGAATGGAAACTGGTCCAACAACTATGGAAAGCTGTGTGGAGGTTCCTCAATCTATTAAAAAATGGAGCTGCCCTATGATCCAGTAATTCCACTCCTAGGAGCCTATCCAAAGAACACAAGTACATTAATTCAAAAGGATACCTGCACCCCTATGTTTATTGCAGCACTATTTACAATAGGTAAGATATGGAAACAACCCAAATGACCAAAAACAGATGACTGGATCAAAAAGATGGGATTTTTATACACAATGGAATTCTACTCAACAATCAAAAGATATATTAACTCATGCCATTTGCAGTAACATGGATGGAGCTGGAAAGGATTATGTTCAATGAATTAAGTCAGAAGGAAAAAGAAAAATATCACATGGTTTCACTTATAGGAGGAATATAGGGGAACAAAATAAAGGATGAGGGAAAAATGATAATAATAATAATAAATAAAAAAACGGAATTAACAGGCAATTATAAATCAGAGACGTTCTGTAGGGGGAGGGGGAGGGAAGGTGCAAAACAGGGGAGGGAAGAGCATAAGGGACTATGGTGAATGTGCAGGGGTGAATTGGTGGTGGGAATTTTACAGAGACTACACCTGAGGGGAGAAAGCAAACATAGTACAAAATGAATAATTATGTAAAATATATATATATATATATAATAAATAAGTTAATTTAAAAAAAGATTTTTTTCTGAATCTAAGTTGTTAACACCACACCTATTAGTACACACTAGCTGATAGTGTTTCTTTTCTTTCTTTTTTTTTTAAGATTTATTTATTTATTTATACTAGCACTGGGGTGAAAGCCAGAGGCGCAGGAGGGTGAGAGAATTCACCAGAGACAGAGCAGGGAGCAGAACAGGTAGAAGGACCGAAACACACTGCTGAGGGGAGCAGCGGGTGAGACAGGAGAGGTCTGCTGCGCTGTGTAGGAATCTCCCTGGCAGGCCGGGAATTGAACCGGCACCTCAGAGTCTTCGGACAGCTTCACAGCGCTGCGTCCAACCCACTGCACCACCGGGGAGGCCTCTGATAGCTTTTCTTTCATGATGTATATATGACCAGGGACAGCCAAGCAGTGGTCACTTGACTTAGGAGCATTTCTACATATTCTGTATATATGTAGTTAGGATTTAGGCTTCTGTGAGGGTCAGGAGAAAACTGGAACAACAAGCAGCAGAAACCGAGCCAAGCAGTGGGAACAAGGCATGATTTGTCTTTTCAAAGTCAGAAAGAACTTATTTTACTTGCTCTGTGTGCAATTAGGTTCAGACCCTCACATCTAGCAATCAAGCTCAGAAGATGGAGCCAGGCTTGAAGACTACCTTCATGCCTCACCTCTTGGAGACTGCCCTTGGCTAAATGTGAAATTGATGCTGGTGTTGATAATATTAATGATGATAATAATCTGCACTTATTTAGCAACTTTCATGCTACATTTTCAAAGATGTTATAAACATTAATTAATTAAGCCCTACAGCAGCTCGTAAGGTAGTGATTACCTGTATTGTGCAAATAATTTACCAAAGCAAAGGTAGGTTGAATAGGCAGCCTGAGGTTAGACAGGAAATCAAGGCCAGGGAAACAGTGATTTCTAGCCACAGAATTGGCTCACTGAGGTTTTTTCCTTGGGGGAGGAAAGGAACGGTTTGTAGAGCACATAATGGATTATGGCAGAAAGAGCAGAATTCTGAGGTGTATGGATATCCAGAGGCTCTCTCAGAAAGTCTCACAGGGTCAGTAGTCCAAGAGGAGGATTACTTGAAGAAATGCTGCTGTGCAAAACATTGCCAAGACTGCTTTTTTGCCAGTGCCAGGTTCTGCAAAGGCATAGCCACCTCCATCTGGTACCACCTGGATTTTCTACCACAAAACAGTCCAATTGTGGGTAGAAATGGGCTTATTTCATTGGTTTCTCAACATCTAACACAGAACCTGGTCTGTCATAAATGTGATGTCATTTTATGTATTTTGGATAAATAAATGCATAAGTAAAACTGTTTTTGTGAACTTAGTCTTAGGTATTAAAAAAAAAAACCCAAAGTAAAGTAAAATGATTCTAAAAACTACTGGAATTACTGATTAAAGTTGAAAGAAAAGGATCCCTGTTATAGAAACTTAAGGTCTTCACATTGAGATGAAATGCAGAACTTGAAAGATATGCCTGAAGTCGCCATGAGGATTGACTCATCTTGAGTTGACCCACCTCTGAGGGTTGTTAGAAGGGCAATGCTCATAGTACATGTAGATCACCTAGTCCTAGAGCATACTAAGTCCACAAAAAAATACTCATGTTCTTTCCTCCTTTTAAAAGTGAAAGTATCACTAAAAACTTACAGTTGTAAATATCAAGAAGTACTCTTCCTGCCTCAATGAAGAAAATGCTATTTTCACAGTCAACCACTTATTAGAAAGGCAGAAGGAAAGGAAATACTGAAACATTCCGCCACTTAACATTATATGAGGAGGTAAAATTAATATTTGGCACAATTGGAATTCCATTTTAGCAGCACCATCTTAGGAAACTCTAAATAAGTGAGAATATTGGTGATTAGCTAATGTACCTGCTATAACCAGTCCCAAGTTAATTTAAGGATCTCACATGTCTAATATAGAGTGACTATCTATATTGATTTAGCTACATTTATGATTACAAAATCAATTTCACTCAATACTGCAGACTCAATGTCTTAGGATTTGAAAACAAGAAGGGGAGAAATAGGTTGGCAGAGGGGAGAGGTAGGAGAGGGAAGGAGAGTAAAGAAAAACAAGGTGCAGTGGTGGCTGGAGTGGTGGGTGTTGCAGGGCAGGGGCGGCAGTAAAGACGGTGAACAGTTAATACATCTCAGGTACATGCACATTCTCCTTAGCTGTCATGTGTCCAAGTTGACTAGGCTTATGAGAGGATAATGAAGGATAAACAGTAGGATATGGGGGGACACTCTGAGAATGTCCCATGGAAATCCTGACTTAGGAGTCTGAAAGATATCTGTATGTGTTGGTTGGTAGGAGTTACTCTTCAGAAAACTGGAAAACTAAATAAAATTAGGATTATACCTTAGATTACCACAAGGTAAAGCAATGATCTTCATTAGTTGCTGTTAGATGCTAAAATATATCTTTGGGTTTAATATGAATATAATGTGAGATCACTCTTAAAAGTTAAGCCAAATACTGTGAACTGCTGTGTTTGGTTCTTATAAAAAACTTTGGTAGGAAGCAATAAAAACTTAGTGTTAAGTGGTATACAGACATAATTTTATCATCTGTCATTGTCATTAAGATACATCAACATGGAGTGTAGAGAAGAGATGTTAAAACAATAATTATATTTTTAGTACATCTTCAATGTGTCAAGTGTTTTTATGGCATCTTTTGTTTTCCGTGCTTAAAGTGGTAATAACCAATTAGTAAGTTAACAGATAGAATATGGACTTGTTAGTAGTCAAATATAAATGAGAAAAGACAATTTGAGCCAGAAAATCAAGCAAATGTTGGTCTTTTTTAATGAAGACAATTTGGTCCACACACAAATGCCCTACATTAGTACTTCTGGTTAGCAGCATTCAAGTTCTGTTTTGAAAATTTAGAATTAAAACTTAATTGAGACTTGTAATTTTTTCCATTACCCCTGTGCAGTGTTAAAGTGCAACTGAAGCAACATTCAATTCAAAAGGTCTGCAGTAATATTCCCCGACCCCTCTTTGACATTCATATGAATGTATTTATTACTAATGATAATCACAAATGTAATTTGGTGTCACAAATCGGATACAAAGAAAGCTTAAACTAGAACTTTAAAAGTAATGATGTTTATTTCAGAAATGACATGAAATTTATTTTTAAATGAATTTTGTAATAAGTGAATTTAAGAAAATGTAGGATGCATTTGAAGAGGGATGATCCTATGCCTTTGAATCATACGCAGTGGTGGTGTAAACCAATGTTACCTCAATAAAAAAGAGAAGAAAAAGAAAGATATAGGGAAATAGGATGGGGCTCAATAAGTATATGTAAGCTTTCTCATTTCAACTAAATGAAGCATTTTCTAAAGTAACATACCTAATTTTTCTATAATGGTTTTAACCCCAGCCTGTAGACCCACCTGCATAACATCTGCATGATTCTTATTCAAAGACAGTATGTCTATTTGTGAGTGATCTCATTGCCCATGATTTAGAGATATATTAAGGTTACTAAAAACTTTTTAACATATTTGAACATGTCTATTAAAATAAAAGCATTACATTATCAGGGCAATAAATTAAATAATGTCCATAATTGATGGACAGTTAATTTTTAAAAACTTGGCTTTGATACATTTTATGCGCTTTCAACCTAAACATCCACAGAGTCCTTAACGGTCCTAAACAATGTCTGCATGCAGCAGGCCCTTTCTAACTGTGACTGTTTTCAGGATTCAGCCATTATTTGTGGGACAAACATGACAGGTGGCTGCATTTCCTATATTTTGTTGGTGATCTTGTCTTGCCACACGGTTTGCAGGTATCACTTATAGAATTGTTCAGAATGTTGAATATATCAAATATTTGAGCCACAGTTGGTGCAGCTACTCTTCTGGAAATGGTGCCAAATGCTGTTCATTGAAAAGGTTGACTAAAAAAAAGTTGAACCTTGTACACGGTCTATTTAGGGCACTATTGCCTAAAGACATGAGGATGGGCTAAATGAATTGTCCAGCTTTCTTCTGGACAGTTTCCAAATAAATGATGGAATTTTTTTTTCCCTTCCTATTTGCAGTTTTTTTAGTGGAATTTCCTTTTCTGAATTGTTGATGATATTTCTGGATTGCTGATGATACTGAAGGCTAGTGGTAGGCCTGTTTTGAAAGCTTTGAAATATTTTTACACTTGTTTTAGTCTAGTAAGAGTAATCAGATGTGCCTTGAATGCCAAATGTGTAAATCTGTTGAGAAAAATGTAGGTGGTAAATGGACAGAGAATGACAAGAAAACCTTTTTCACATCCCAGATAAACTTGATGTTCTGAATTCAATTAATTCATTTTTTGAGAGAGAACTGTAAGGAATTTAACATCTGCAAATAATGGGGTAAAATCTGTGTTTACCACAGTAAATAGAGTTGAAGTAAATTCCAGTTTCAACTAGCTAAACACATGTTAGGCAAATGATGGACTCACTGATCTCAAACTTAATTTGATTATATCATTCCTCCTAGGAGACATTTATCCTTATGTGGGAATGTGAACACATAGACCAGAGTGTCAGGATCTACAAAGAGTGTAATTCAGCATCTATGTAGGTAACACATTTGACTTTCAGAGCTTTCATTAACTCATACATGAAAGATCTTCCTATCACTATAGTCTCCAAATGCCCTTTCATCTTGAAATATTTTTTAAATGAACTACTGGGAAAATAAAAAAGACCAGTATCATATTAAGGGTTTGGAATTTTTTATAATAAATACTGAGTTGACTAAAATAGGTTTTCGAGGGATAGCAGTCAATAATTACTATTATAATTATTACTGATGAGTATCAAACTACAGCATCCTTGGCATCTACCCATTAGATGCCAACAGCAGCCCCCAAGTTGCCACAATTGATGTCTCCAGACCTTACCAAATGACTCTGATGGGGCCAGATCTCCTAGTTAAGATCCACTGTCTTAAAGGCATGATTTTTCACCACACCTGAAAATGACCCCCTCTTATCCATATCAGGTATCAGCATTAATTTTTTCTTGTTTCCAAATTGCTCCACATTCAAAAAAGTTGTGGGACATCCTATGTATCCAACAAAGCTGAAGTAAAAACAATATACTTGCAATTAAAGTACTAAGATCTGATACTGAGTTGTTAAGTAAATTCTACAAGAGTGCCTTGATATTACAATCATTGTTTTTTTTAAAGATTCAAATACTGGTTTATTTTAGCCTGATGATAAGTAAATATTTGATTATTCAGCTGCAGTTCGCAGAAAAGACCCCAAGGAGTGTCTGTGACCTACTTGATTCCCATTCTAAAGTCTCTGTCTCTGTTGGGTTTGTGTTATTGTAGCTGGAGAGGCAAAAAAAGGCTAGTTTCTCCTGGTGATAAAATAGTTATCACATCATAAGTACAGTGTTCTATGAATGGGTACATATATGGTATTTGAAAAACATAGAGTAATTTATACATCAAAGCTGGGGGAAAAGCAGACTCGTGGGTCTGTTGCCCATCCTTCCCAATTTTGTCAATTTCCAACATAATTCAAGTGTGATCCACTTGCATCTTTTCTTGGAAAGTATGAATAAAGAGTTCAATTTTCAAATTTCCCTTCTAATATTTACCACATAGCTAAATGCCCTTCAGGCTTCTCATAGCAGAACACACTCATTACTCTTTGTTTGTGACTATCAGGGTGGGGAAAAGGTTTTGGCTCTTCTAAGGGAAAAAAGGCTTCTGGAAAAACACTAGCAAGTGTTTAAATGATTCTGATCACACACACATAAAATTAAGTATTCTTAGAAATGCATTATGGTGCTTTCTTTTCCACAGTGGGGTAAATAAGGAACAGATTTTTCATTTTTTAGTTTTATTGGGGATGTTGTATAAATCACAATACAGTGAACTCCAGCTCATGAGTCAGCACTGAGAGAGTACCAGCTCTCCTTTGAATTTGGAGAACAGCTCTTGGTCTGTGAGAACATCTGGGGCTCTAAGCCTTGGAAGGAAACAGTTCAGGTCCCTGCAGGAAAGCTTTCTGCAATGGGCTCAGGAGCATGCACACACTTAAACAGGATTTTGCGGTGCTCATTGGCTTAGAGCTTCAGGTCCAGGAAAGATCAATGTGGTTCTAAAAATATCTGCAAGAGGCCTCATGAAATCATTCTTTGGGACTAGGGGGGCCAGAATATGCTTTGCATCTCTTGCATCTCTTCTTCATTCTCTCTCTCTCTCTCTCTCTCTCTCTCTCTCTCTCTCTCTCTCTCTCTCTCTCTCGCTACTTAGAGAATATGTGCATGGGCTTCATGCAACTTGGCATTCTCCTGCAGGAGGGATGAAGGAAGGGGGTCAATCTGGAAAAGGCAAGGGCAGAAGCCATTACAGATAGGCCAAGGCAAGTCTGGAGCAACATATCAAGTCCTACGTGGTGAATCTTGACAGTGATTTTTAAGGTAGCAAGTGTAGAAATTAACAGGTGAGTAGCTTTGTCTTAAAGTCATGAGAAGGAAAGTCATCTCACAAACACAGAACTGGTAGTCATCTTGTCTACCAACTACACCTCTGTCTACCCTTCCAGGGGTCTCTGACTCCAGCTTCCAATCACAGAATCCTTTGTTCCCCAGAGGGGCAGGAGACGAAGGAAAGGTGGGTAGAAAGGGGTGTGCACACACCAAAACACAGGTATATGGATCTCCTGTATGCATATTTCCTTTCTGACTCATTCAGGATGCCTTAAGATAGAGAGAGATACTATTCATTAAGCATAATTACCTGAATGATTTTAATTACAAATCATTAAGGAGAAATGGCCTTGTATTTTCTTAGAAAATGGAGCACTTAAAAAGTCATGTTTCCTCTTCC
The DNA here is from genome assembly GCF_014898055.3 of Talpa occidentalis. Classification (NCBI taxonomy): domain Eukaryota; kingdom Metazoa; phylum Chordata; class Mammalia; order Eulipotyphla; family Talpidae; genus Talpa; species Talpa occidentalis. The sequence goes on along the minus strand of NW_023605194.1, from coordinate 90,323,445 downwards.
TCTGATCTTTTAGTTAGTGTAATTCGGATGAAGCTATGGAGACTCTGAGATATATAAAATTAAATTATGCTACAAACAAAATACGACTTGTTTGGCTCACCCTCATCCTCTGTTGGAGACCAAGGGGTCCCTGATAGGTGCCTTGGGTCTATTATTCCCAAGAACCTCATGTGGCAAGGCTTTTTCTTTTTTCCTAATCTAAATTCTACTAACTTCTGAGTCAAACCTGGGCTTTTTGCATCCAGCACTGACCACTATCTTTGTGATCAGACTGTCTTGTTCCAAACCCCCATGCTGTGATGGTGCTTCATGCTACCTTCTCAATGTCATTGCTACCAGCTCTGACTTGGTGGGTATTGAATGTCATTCCTGTCTCCAGAGCTCAGAAAATGTCCAAATTGAGCTGTTATGGACTCTAAAATGTGGCAAATGCCTTTTTTCCCGTTTAAGACAGCTGAAAGAAGGCTACCCAGCATTCCCAGTATCTCATGAAGATTTGAGTGAAGAGTAGTTTTCTTATTGTTCAACCTTGATGTTGGCTTAAAACCTCATGGGGCTTTGTTATCTGATACAAAGGAAACCCTTGTGTACTGTTGATGGGATTGTAAATTGGTATAACCACTATGGAAACAGTATAGAGGTCTCTCAAAAAAGTAAAACTAGAACTACCATATGAACCAGCAATATCACTTCTAGATATTTATTTAAAAGAAATGAAAATACTAACTTGAAAAGATATCTGCACCTCAAGGTTCATTGCAGCACTGTTTAAGTAATAAGGATATGGAAATAACTTAGGTGTCCATTTATAGATAAATGGATAAAGAAAATTTGATAGATACATGTGTGTATATATGTGATGAAATATTATGAAGTCATAAAAAAGAAAGACATCTTTCCATTTGTGGCAACATGGATGGATCTTGACACATTATGCTAAATGAAATTATTCATAAAGAAAAATTCAAATACCATATGATCCCACTTCAATTTAGAATCTAAAAGAAAAACATATAGCAAAACAAAACACTGAAGAGGGGTGGAAAGCAGGAGGCAAGTGAAGGAAATAAAAAAAGTACAACCTTTCAGTTATAAAATAAATAAGTCCTGAGGATATAATCTATAGCATGGTGACTAAAATTAGTAATTCTTATTGTATATTTGAAGACTGCCAGGAGAATAAATTTTAAAAGGTCTCATTACAAGAAAAAAAAGTATAACTGTGTGAAGTGATAGATGTCACAGAACTTCTTGTTGTGATCTGATTGTTTCACAATCTATAGAATTTTGACACATTTATGTTGTATACCTGCAATTAGCACAATGTTATATGTCAATTATATCTCAAAAATGCTTTTGAAATACTGATGACAGTGTGGTTTTTGAGCTGGGTAGCAGAAACTGGCAAAAGTGAAGCACTGTTTCTAATTTCTTGCCCTCATTCACTCTAATGTTCTTGGAAATAGATGTTCAATTCAATAAGGATTATCCATAGGGATTTTCTGATGGGATTAAGATACAAACGCAACAGGGCAGTGACTTTGGTTTTACTTCCCAACAGCACTAGGCCATGTACTTTTCTTTTCTTTCCCTACCTCTCTGACTACAAGTGTTTTGTTTTTTCCTTTCCCAGCTCTTCTTCCTCCTACTGCCTTTTTCTATTTACTCTTATTCTTCCATCTCATATCTGTGTTTAAATGTTTCAAATTATACCACAGAGGACCACGTGGTCCTCTGTGTCAGGACCTTTCTTCTCAATCTAAACGAATGTAAGCCACAAAAATGCAGAGAATGAGGTGGGTATTTACTGACAGTGATTTGAACACTATGGAAGTAGAGCTAATCTTGAGCACAGCTAGATTTAGAGACCGTTGAAGTTGGCTGTATCCTGAGACTGGGTGGTGGCTCCTGGGAGCATGGGAGTCACATCCTCCTCATCTCCAGTTTAGACAGAAGGAGAAGCTACTTTACTTCCTTACTTGTTCTGGAATATACAACCTGAAAGTGAGAAAGCACTGATTGTTTTGATGTATATTGCAGAAACTACCCAGGATCCCTGAGTATGGAGTCATTCTTAACGAAAATGTTTGAACAAAAAAGAGTAGGGATTACATGCCCCAAAAGAAAATTCTGTGACACTTGGATTCCCAGTTAGCAACTTAAAAAACATATGTGATAAATTGGCTATGAGGTTAAGGTCATGACAATGGTTAACTTCAGGTGGGGGGGTGCTATGTAACATTGGATAAGGGGATAAGAGACATCTGGAATGATAATAACATTGTATTTCTTGATGTATGTTCTGGTTACAGGATAAAAAGTCTTCCAAATCATACTTTTGGTTATGACCTGCTGCTATATGGATTTTATAGCTCAATAGGAAATTCACTTAATTTTTTTTAAAAAGTGAGAAAGACATACAAAGACATTTTAGGAAGTTAATACTTGTTCATATCTGATAATTTCTTTTCCATGGAGATTTACCAGTTAGTGTAACCCTGACTTTTTCTTACCCTGTCACTAACATGACATATCTCATTAATAGTTTGGAAGAGAGGATACTATATTGACAATCTCTTGAAAGTAGAAAGCTTGTTTTAATATGTAAACAGTCTCCATGGTCCTTAACTGTGCTTAACTCAGTAAATATCAAGACATATAAGAGTGAATACATATAATCTACAAAGGGCAAAGAGAAAATGAAGTCAAGGAAAGGATAGTAAAGCCCAAAATCTTAGGTCATTGTGCCCCCCAAACGAGGGGTTGGTTAACAATGGGCCATGAACCAAATAGAGTCCCATGACTCTTTTTTTTTTAAAGATTTATTTATACAAGAACTGCGGTACAGGCCAGATGCACAGGAAGATGAGAGGATTCACCAGAGACAGAGCGGGGATCAGAACAGGCAGACTAACTGAAATACACTGCTGAGGGGAGCAGTGGGCAAAACAGGAGAGGTCTGCCACGCCATGTAGGTATCTCTCCAGCCGGCCGGAATTGAACCCGGGCTTCAGAGGCTGCGGACTGCTTCACAGTGCTACACTCAACTGCCTGCACCACCAGGGAGGCCCCATGACTGTTTTTTAAGCAAAATTTTACTAGAACGTTCCATGATGATTTATTTATATACTGTCTGTGGATGCTTTTGCTACAAGATCAGAATTGCAATTGTGACAAAGACCATACAATCTATAAAGTCAAAAAATAGTTCTTATTTGCTCTTTTACAGAACATGTTTGCTGGTCCCTGATGCAAACCATCATCTTAGGACTACTCATTTATTAATTGATATATTGTTCATGGATTTATTTATTCTATTTTTTTGTTGAGAATACAGTATTGTGCCAGACACTGTATTAGCACTGAGGACTCAGGAATGAACAACAAAGATAAGATTCCCACCATTGATGCTTACAGACTGGTGGACAACTGTAAGTGATGCCATACTTGGGGATGATTGCTGTGCTAACCCCCGCCCCATGTATATTCCTTCAAACTATCAAAGCTTTACATAAATAGCCAAAACCCCAAAACAGGTTTACCTGGTAACTTTACAATGAATTTTGTTGTTGAGCTAAATATAAATGATTAGCACAGTGGTCTTTAATCCTTTAATTTTCAATATTATTATTTTATAATCAGAAAATGATTTGAAAAAAATCTGCAAATTCTTGGTCAATACAAGTGCCTGAAAATTAAGCACTTAACCATATTTTCCTCTCTTGATTGTTAGTGGTACAAGTTAGGCCTTCCTCAATTTGCTTTTCAAGTCTAACTGTTTTTAAAGAAACATGGGGTTACAAAGTTCTCATTCTCCAAATCAAACCAAGCTGAAAAAAGTTTCTGGGTCAGTTAACATGAACTTCTTACTACTTCATGCAACATCTCCTCTATGAAAGTTGTTCAGAGAATGGATTTGGTCACTAATATTATTGCTCAATTGTTCTAAAATTTGCCAGCTAAGGAATTATTTCAATTTTGTAATTTTCTTCTTGTTACAGGTGTGAAAGGGAGAATTTCAGAAACACCTGCTTCAGTTCTTCTGGATAAGAAACATAAAATGACCATAAAGTGAACAGAGAGATTCCATGACTTCTCTTTGTGTGCTTCTAGTATTTTCTTTTTTAAAAGATTTATTTATTTATGCATACAATAAGTGGGGGTAAAGCCAGAGGAGTGGGGGATGAGACGATTTACCAGAGGGAGTAAGGAGCAAAACAGGCAGATCCACTGAAATACACTGCTGAGGGGAGCAGCAGGCGAAGCAGGAGAGGTCTGCTGTGCCATGTGGGCTAGCTCCCTTGCTGGCCAGGGATCAGACTCATGCTGCAATGACTGGGACTAGCTTAATAGCACTGTCTTCAATCCCTGTGCCACCAGGGAGGCCCCTGCTACTATTTTCTATTAATTCAACTGTAGTCAAGCCAGGTCGCAATAGAGTGTATTTCCTTCATACTGGCTTTACATTGCAGCCTTAATTCAGATGCTCTTTACAAACTCTTAGCAAGTGTGAATTTGTCACGAGGACTGTTGGATAATCCCAGAAAAACCTGTACTCTGATTTATGAAGAATCAACACTCACAGATAAATGGTAGTAAGATGGACAATGACAAAGAGAAGACTGATTTCAAATGCAAAGTGGGTTCTTTCCTTTATAGCAGAGAACCATTTCTTTCACCAGTCTTTGTTGCTAAGCTACTTCAAGCGAAATCGGACTCAGAAAAATTAGTCTGCCACCCAACCATTCAGAGATTCACTGTGAGGTATGAAGTCATCCCATGGAATCATCTCACACTGATGGTGCAGAGAGCCCAGTGGCATCTCCCTTGGGTAGGTAACACCCTTCCACTCCAATCAGAAAATTTCCAAAACATCTAAAAAATGCACCACAGAGCCCCACAAGTAACTTTTAAAAGAATTGGTAATTTTACAAATTGGTTAGAAGGAATGACTGCAAAATTGTTAATGCATTTTACTTTTTAAGTCAATGGGAAATGGAGGGTATGTATTATGTATATGTTACCATCTAAATGTAAGTTTACACTACACAAACAATTCAGAACCTGGAGCATCCTGGCATCTAGGGTTGCTTCGTGGGAACTGGCAGCTCTAAGCCAGCATTGCTTTTCTCTTTGAAGGTGATACTGCTCAGGATAAACAAACTGACGGTTGAAAAGAAACACCCCAGTTTTAATTCCATTTGGCGCTAAGTTTAGACATAATTCATCTTGCACCAGAATCAAATTTTTAAAAAGCTGTTTGTGATTTAACCTTTAGTGTTTCTGCACTGGGCAGAGGCAGCCCAAACTGTCACATTCAAGTACATTCTTCTATAGCAAAATGAGTGAGATCTGTCAGTTACCCCATATACACAACAAAGTCCAGGAAAGTTGAAGAGATCCAGAAGGGACTACAGGGAAGGCCCCTTTTGCCACTTCCATTTTCTTTTCTATCAACATTATCAAAAAGCATAGTCCATGGAGGTCATAGGGATTATATCTAACTCCTGGCCAAACAAGTAGCTCCAATCAGAAGAAGACACCCACTCATTCCTGCCCACACATTCCTCAAAGGACCCAGCAATGGTAGTGCTTAGGATTGGAATGAGTATTTAAGATACAGAGTGCTTCTCAAACTGTAAAACAAATCCAGACTGCCTGGGAGCTAGTTTAATAAAGCTCCAATCAAGCAGATCTGGGACAGGTCCTCACAGTACATTTCTAGAAAGTTCTGGACAATGTTCTGGTCTTCAGACCATATTCTGACATGTAGAGATCTAGAGTACCAATGTTGCAGTGGCTGCTTGGAGTGCCATGTTGAAAAAGAATATTCTGAGGCTACATCCTGGTTTTTTGGGAAAGAGCAACACCACATATGAGTGCCTGGTGGTAGTAGCTGCAAGAATGTCAGCTTTTGTAATTGCTTCCAATTATGACATAATTTCATCATCATGCTTGAAGGGATAGTGAGTCCTAGAATTTATGTTATTCTCTTATTTGTGAAATAACTTAGATTTCCTGCATACTGATGAGAAAATAGAGTGGTATGATTATAAAGATTTTTTTGCAGATGGAGGAAGTTCCAACAGAAAGGTTAAATATGATAGGTAAGGTCAAGGAGAAAATCAAGAATACTCTTTATTCTTTCTGCATATTAAAAATATAACTATGATTACATTAGCCTCTTACTTATCTTTAGTTTCAAATGCATGTGAAATCCAAGAAAAAAATAAAAGAGTTACTGCCACTTTTGAAAATAGTACACAAAAATCCATTTTGTTGGTGGTGTTGTAAAAGGTAGGGAGAAATTATTAAATTATTCACATTTTAAAAGAAATCATCATATTAAATCAAACAAATCTACTATGGTTTTAATTGAATTAACAGTGCATACTACATAAGTTTGAGGGTGCATCATTTTAAAGATTGACATCTGTATATACCACATTAAGCTCACCACTGAAAATCCAATTCTATCTTTCACCATGTAATTGATTCTTTTTCTGGTTACCACTAATTGGTCTTGTCATCTAAAAGTTTATTTTTGTTTTATTTAGTTCATCCACTTATTTGGCTTTTCTCTACATCACTTGCATGAAATTGTAGAATGTTTGTCTTTCTTTGTCTGAATTACTTCACTGAGTATAATACTCTCTAGTTCTATCCATTTTGAAAATGGCAGGGTTTCATAAGATTTTTGTAGCTGGATAATATCCTGTCGTGTATATACCATAACTTCTTTATCTAATCTTCTGTCAATGGCATTTAGATTGTTTCCAGTGCTTGGCTATTTGCAAACAATGCTGCAATAAACATGAGGTGCATGTTTCTCTTTGAATTTGTATTTTGTATTTTTTCAGATACATTCCCAGGTCATATGGAATTTCTATCTTTAATTTTTTTGAGGTTTCCATATACTGTTTTCTATAAAGTATGCACTAATTTACATCTCCACCCACAGTGCAGGATTCCTTCTTTCCACATCTTCACCAACACCTGATGCTTCTTTTCTTTTGGATAACAACCATTCTCATAGGTGTGAGGTGATATCTCACTGTGGTTTGGATGTGCATTTCCCTAATAAAGAGATAGTGAATATCTTCTCATGTACCTATCAGTCATCTGTATGTCTTCTTTGGAGAAGTGCCTCAAATACATTTAGCATAAACTAGTTTGATAACACTGTATACAGAGATTTTATGGGGCATGTTATGCCTGTACGTCCAATGAAGTATACCTACAATAATGCGAATGAAAATCAAATAGCTATGATATTGGAATGGAGACAACATCAGAATGAAAGTGAAACTTCATTTGAGTCTCTGCACTGTCCCTTAGTTGCATGAATTTGGCATATATTCTGGGTGTATATGTGCATGCACATACATTTATGCATGTGAGGAAAAAGAGTATTTGCCCTGTGTACATTACTTGGTTATAGTGAAGATAAACGAAGGTGATGTGAAAGCTCTATAAACTGAAAATAACTATACAACACTATTTTTACAGTAACAGTCTTCTCAAGATGTTAAACTGAATGCTATCTCACAGAACATACGGCCACACATGTCTGTGAGTTGAGGGTAGGGTGCATAATGTTGCTAACATAGGTTCTGTGGCACATAGGATGATTGGCAACTGATGACTCATTTCACAATTTGTATGTGTGTGTGCACATGCATGTAGGAGTAAGAGAGAGGATGAGAAAAAATGGAAAAAGGAGAGAAAAACAGATGAGGCAGATGGCTAAAGGATGATACTTTTTGACAATAGCGGAGCTCATGACACTACCCAGTGCTTTTGAATCAATTAAAAAAAAAGAGTAGAAAGAGGAAATAAAAGTCAATTAGCTACCAGGTTGGGATTGTCCAGAAAAGCAACACAACATGTCAAATGGCACTGATAGGGCTAGTCAAATAAGATATACTATTAGAAAGCAAAGTAGGACCATCAAATAACTTGTTGACACCCAAGTTAAAAATAAGAATGTTTGGGCCTCCCCTGGTGGCGCAGCGGTTGAGCGCTGGGCTGCGAAGCTGCCCACAGCCTCTGCAGTGTCAGTTCTATCCCCCGGAGAGGGTCCCACACGGCACGCAGACCTCTCTTGCAGGGCCCGCTGCTCCCCTCAGCAGTGTATTTCGTCAGTCTGCCTGTTCTGTTCCTCACTCTGGCTCTGGTGAATTCTCTCACCCTCCTGTGCTTCTGACTGTACTCAGTGCTTGTATAAATAAATAAAATAAATCTTTAAAAAAAATAAGAATGTTTTACCTCAGAAATTAATTTACAGAATTAGTACAAATGCAGCTGAACTGAATGCATTACATTGAATGAACTGGTCTATAGATTTAGAAAAATAATAATGGCAAACTCTTCCATTGCCAAGACATAAAAATGACTATAATGTATTGTCCACAAAGCTTTAGTGTCCCTAGATGTCTTCTCTTAATCACTGGTTCCTGCAGATTCCAAAGAACATGGGATTAACCATTTTCAAATAATTTTTTTCTATGATTCAAACCAACCTTCTCCAAATTTTGAAGCAGGTTAAACTTACTGCTATTTGTCTCAGCTTCTCCTTTCTAAACACATTTCTAGCTTCCCACCCATTCCAGTGATAAATCAACACAATCTTCCTTCAGCCACCAGAACAAAAGCTGAAACCCTATGCCAAAGTGTCAAATAGCTGATAGAAGTCAAAGTAGTCACTTTCCCAGGCATTTGTACCTTAATTAGAATCAAAATCTGGATACCCTGCAAACACAGCTTACTCAGAACCCCATTTTTGTTTTCCTGGGTTCAGGCAGGAGGTCAATATTGCTGATGGCCAAAGACTGTTCTGAAAACAGGGATAATGTACAGAGGTTCACAAAAGCTTCCTACTCCCAAGTTCATTCTCTGTGATCCATTGGGACAACAAAGTCATGAAAATGTTCAATGATTTTATTAATAATCCAGTCTTCAGGATGAGTCAATGTTCATTGTCTACTATCAAAAAGTAGCATCTTTTTTATGGCATTTGTAAACACATTTGAGTATTATTGAGACACCTTCTGAAAAATAGCTCAAGAATTACTAGGTGTGAACTGGCAACCAAACTGAATTTTTAAAAGAGAAAATGATACATAAATGCTTGCTTCTTGTATTTTTAATAATTAACTGCTATTTGAAAACAGTTATAATTTCAAAGGTTTCTTATTAAAATGGAGTCATCCTTTGATATTGCACACTGAAATTATCCTGCAGGAAAAAAAAAAAACAACTTTGTCTAATTATAGAAACCTGAACAATAGTTTTTCATGAATGAATATCTTTTCAAAGCAATCTTTATTTTTCTATAGTATGTGAAAGAAAAAGATCCTAAGAATAAATCTCTCATACTTAAATATTCCCAAATGACTGCCTCTATAAAGATAAAAATAGTCACTTGCCCTTGACATTCAGGTAAATCTTTATTACCTTCAATAAATAAAAGGAACGATGGCTAATATAACTGACAGCCTCACAGAAGTCCTACAGGGATGTCACACACCTATGTCTCCCTGTAGCTACACTTGGCCAATGCACAGCAGTGAGAACAAAGTCACAAATTTTGATATATGCAGGTCAGTCCATTGTGGAAAGCTTTGAATTTCTGGCAAAGATAATGCTAATTGACTAATTTGTGGGGAAAATTGTTATTTGCTTTTGAGTTGTTCTAAGAGGAAAAAGAATTAGGACTGACTACACTATGTTTAAGTGGGAATCATTAGAGCTTTCCTTAACAGCTTTACTCATTTGGTAAAAAGAATGAAAATTCTTTGCTCTACAGCCACCGCCACTGGCAACTATCAATGTCAGTAACGTGAAGGATCACAAAGCAAATGCGTTTATATGAATCAGGTTACAACTTTGAGCCTGTCTGTTCCTTCTTAGGCAAAACCCAAAGGAAATGCACATCTGGAACATCCCAGCTCTTCTCTGACATCGCACATGATCTTGGGGAAGTCACTGAGCCATTTTAGATTCAAACCTTCCTTTCTAGAGAAATGATCCTCAGCAATCTGTTTGTTGTACATTGTAGTGGTTTCTGGAATGTCATCTTGGTTGTCTGAATTTTAAAATATGGTCCTAACGAGTGAAAGGCCACACAGTTAATCTCTGGGTGGGCTATTTAACTTTGTTCTGTTACACGACCACACACTTTATCTTAACCAGGGAGTTGGAGCTAATAAAATATCAATTGGGTTCAAGTTTATTTCAGAAACCATTCTGATGCTCTAGTTTTATTCTGGTTCAGTGGTTTTCAAAAATACAGGGTTGGTTTCTGTTCAGAAGTTCTCACTGGGTTTTAAAACAACAATAAAAAAATGTTGGCGTTATTTCGTCAGTGATGCTCAGCTCAGCTCAGCTCAGGGCTCATTTAATAAAAAGTTCATTCCAGCTTTGACTATAAATTGAGCTTATAGTTGGAAATGGTTCGATTCTCAGCTTCTAACCCTAAATGAGATATCTCACAAACAGACACTGCTAGTCAAAGAGGAATAAAGTGGTTGAGACTGGAAAGGGTCAGTGCATTTCTTTAGCCATCATGACGTAAGGATAAATATTGCTGAAATTGGAAAAATTCTGTCATGTCATACGAGCAGGACTTATGAGGATCTGATCATAAAAGCTACTTTATTTCTGTCTCCCACAAATAGTTTTTTTCATCCACCTCTGTGAAGACAGTCCTTCTCCTCCCTTAGAATAAAAACATGGGCAGACTCATTATTTCTGACTTGGGCAGCCTTATGATTTTCTTCTCACTTTTAGGAAATATGGAAATGGCACAATCTTAGTTCAGTAGTTACTTGTGTCTGGTGGTAGTCCTTATAATAATCAAAATTCAAATCTGATTGAAATCTCCCCTCCCCTCCCTCACTGGTCCTGCTGTAGGTGACCTACTCAGTGAGAGCTATGGCCCTCCCTTCCACCACCATCCCCACCGCTTCTCTTTGCCCTGTGCTTCATTCCCACAGCAAAGTCATGGAGAAAGTGGGTGGATGGGCAGGATGGTTGTATGTCAGATAGCTACCCACTCTCAGTGCCTGACAGGTTTGTTAAAGTGACCCTCTCTCTCTCTCTCGAGAATTTTCACAAGCTTCAGAGAGTAGAGACCTACTAGAATGCATCTCTCCCAGTATCTCATATGTAATATAAGCAGGAAACTCTACAGAATACTGCAAGTACTATAGGAATAAACATATATAACCAAAGTCATACATGTATATCGGGGTGGAGAGACGGAGTAAAGACAAGAAGTATGCTGACAAAGATCTTGGAAATATTGATAGTAACCATGAGCAGGATTTAACTGATGAGAAAGGTCATTCCAGGCAGTGCAAGGACAGCAAACTGTCTGAGCAGTGGAAAGAGATATGGCAGGTGTGGTTGACTTTCCCAATGGGCGAAATCACTCTTTGGCAGGAAATCAGAACTTCTTGGGAGGTAAAAGGGCAATATTCATTATGAATAATCAGAAGATTTTAACTTGATTCAAGAGGGAATTAGAAACCCTCTAGGGATATAAGAAAGAAAATCAGATAGGTTAAAATATTGAGGGAGATGGTCATGAGAATGCATGTTGGGGACCAGTCTAGAGGGCACTGCTTGTAAGATGTCTGCAGAACCAGGTCTGGTAAAAATAGAATAGTCTTTTGAAATCCAGATGGTCTCATATTTTCCAACTCAGAGACAAACAACAGTTCCCTCTTTTTTTAAACTATTTTTTTACATCTCCCTATTCTCATATTCATAGTCTAGAGTAGACTTTTTCCTCAAGACAAGTAAAGAAAAAGGTGTTTGACAATGTTGCCATAAGGTCATGTCATTTTTTGAATAGTACATGTGAGTTATGTGAACAAAATCGGACTTTACAGCAAAAGGTGCATTTCCATAATAACACTTTAAAAGTCTCAGCAATAAGTGTTCAGCGACATTCTATAGAAATGAAGTGAGCTCTTCTTCTCATGTTAGTCAAGCACCAACACCCCTCAGATGGGAGGGGGCAATGAGTACAAACATCTGAATATTTCACAAAGTATTTTAAAGACTGCATGTAGTCTCTGATCTCTGATACAGTTACATCATTCCCTGTGTACTTAGTATGATTTTCTTTGTTCAAATGAACAAACTGAATCCCTGAGAGAATGAATGACTTACCTAAGTCACACAAATGGGGAAAAAAGGAAGTATGAAGAATCAAATCCAGATGATCATTTGACTCTTAAGTTCCAAGCTCTTTTCCTCGATACCAAGCAATTGGCATAAACAAGTATTCATGTGTTAGTCATTGATCTTATTCTGCCTGCTTCATTTTATTAAGTCATTATCCCACATCCTGGGGACAATGCATGACTACACCATTAGAAGGAATTTGTTAATATGGGCATGCCACATTAAGTCACAAGGAGGCTAACTCAATCACCCTTTCTCTGATTTTTGGTTGGAATACAGTGGACTTTTAGTTGTGGTTACCCTTACAACATGCTGTAAACATCAACACACATTATATTAAATGTCTAAAAAAAACTGTTTTAAATGTTTGTTAAATAATGTAAATATTAAGCCATATTAATATTTATGGTATATTTCTGACAGCCACAATCTTGATAATTGCTAAACATATCTTTCAAGACTTGGGAACTTATGAGAGAAAGATCAGGAATAAGATAAGGTTGCTCACTTTTACCACTTCTACCTAATGTAATATTAGAGGTCCTAGCAGAGCAATTAAATAATAAGAAGAAATAAGAGGAATCCAGAATGGCAAAGAAGATGTGAAACCATAACTACCTGCAAATGGCATGTTAATAATATACATAGAAAACCTTAAAAATTGCACTAAAATTATTAAAAAAATAAATGGGTACAGAAAGTGGCAGGTGACAAAACCAATATGCAAAAATCTATTGCATTCTTAAATGTAATGAGTAGAACAGAAAGATTTAACAAAATAATCCTATTCATGATTGCATTAAAAAAATACCTACATGAAAGATCTGTACAATAAAAACTAAAGACATAGTTTAAAAAATTGAAGGCACAGAGAGAGATGGAAAGATATTCTGTGCCTATTGATGATAAGAATTAATATTGATAAAATGATTATCTTATCTAAAGGTTATGTTTCCTAAATATACAGATATTCCAGTGATTTTTAAAGAAATAGAATCAATAATACCAAAATTTGTATTGAACCACAAAAGAACTGGAATAACTAAAGCAATCTTTCTTTTTCTTTTCTTTATTTTTTTAATTTTATTTTTATATTCCCCATACAATTGCAACCCCCTTATTTTGACCCCCATCCCTCCTTTCCCCGCCCCCCTGTCCCCCCCATAGTGTGTCTCTGGTTCATAGTTGTTTGTTGATTTTGATTTTTTCTTTCTTATAGTTACTCTTTTTCCTGGTTCCTTATTTAGATTTTCTAGATTCCTGCTATGAGTGAGACCATCCGGTATTTTTCTTTTTCTTTCTGACTTATTTTGCTGAGCATGATCCCTTCCAGCTCCAACCATGTTGCTGCAAATTGCATGTGTTTATCTTTTTTGATTGCTGAGTAAACTGGTCCAAACTAAAGCAATCTTAACAAAAAAGAAGAAAAATGGAGTCATGATATTACTCCACTTCCAACTATATTACAAAATGACAATGATTAAAGCAGTATGGCGCTGCAATAAAAATACACACATAGATCAATGGATCAGAAATAACAGATCATAAACAGATTCATACATATATTAACTACTATGTATGACAAAGAATCCAAGACCATAGGGAAATCTCTTAAACAAATGCTACTGGGGAAATTGGAGAGCCACATGCAAAGGAAAAAAACTGAATTATTCTCTAACTCAATAAAAATAATAAATTTAAAATGAATTTAAAACTTGGACATAAAGCCTGAAACCATAAAGTACATAAAAGGAAACACAGGTGATCATTGTGATATTAGTCTTTGAGATGTCTTTGAGGACTTGACCTCACTGGCAATGGAAATGGAAACAAAAGCAAATGAATAGGACTTCATCAGATTAAAGAAAATACCAGCAGAATGAAAAGACAGTTAACTGGATGGAAGAAGATATTTGTAGACTACACATCTGATAATGGGTTACTAACCAAGGTATATGAAAAACCGATACAACTCAACAACAAACCACTATATCAAAAAATGGGCAGAAGATCAGAATAGACACACCCCAAAGAGAACATTCAGATGGTCAATGAGCATATGAAAAAAAGCACATTAGCACTTATTATTAGGGAAATGCAACTCAAAATCTCAGATACCATCACACCTGTGAGAACAGCTTACATCAAAAAGACTAATAGCATCAGGTATTAACAAGGTGTTGAGAAAAAGGAATCACTGTACAATGTTGCTGAGAATATAAATGGTGCAACCATTTTGGAAAACAGTATGGAGCTTCCTAAACAAACTAAAAATAGGACTATTCTATGATTCAGTAATCCCACTTCTGGGAATATCAGTCAATAAGTGAGACAGAGGAGACAAATATTGGATGATTTTATCTAGATGTGGAATATAAGGAAACAAAACAATGCATAGACAAAAAAATGAAAGAAAACTGAAATTTGACAACAGAAGTGAAGTTACCAAAGAGAAAAAGGGTTATGGGTACAAGCAAGGGTAGAGATGGTCTTACAAATGGTTTATTATTATGATTATTTGCTTAAAAATATTATCTTATCAACTCTTTACCTTGAGACTATATCAATACTATAAAGTCATTTACTGACAATAAGGAAAATATGTATTTTATGGGGCACACTTGCATAGGATTGAAGTGATTCTAACCTGCTGTCCATTGTCAATTTGGAAGAAGAAATGTTATCCAATCATAAATATGCTCTATCCGATAACTTAATTTCAATGTTCCTGATGTTCTCTTTGTTCCACTGCTTCCCCAAGATAACACTTGGTAGTAATTGGGGACATTTCATGATACCCTATTCCCTGGTTATGGAAAAGGGCAGAAACCACAAATTTTGGATCTTCATACTTCCTGAGTAAAGTGGCTATTCTGGCCGATTCCCTGGACTAGTGATTCTGCCTGATATGTTGGCACGTACATCATTGGTCTGTGTTGCCCACCATGGAGTCTCCAGCACATTGCCTAATTTTTTTGACCTCAAGACCCTGCTGGCCATTGGGCCTTCTTAACACTCTGCTCTCTCTTGCAGGAGAGTTGGGAACACTCAGAATTCTTACCTACTACATATTCAGTGAGGAGTAAGGATGCTGTGTGAGGCTCATTTGTCTAGCAACACCACCTCCCAACTGTGTTTTCTGCCCTGTGGTGATGAGATGGCTTCCAGGCTTGAAACTTGCACTTATTTTACTTGCCCCTCACCTCTGTCCTTGACATATTCTTTATTAATTTCAATATTTCTAACATCACCCTACTGGCGGCTTCCATCTTAAGGAACAGAAATCATGGATAGAAGAATGTTCCATGTTCTACTTTCAACTCTCCACATCCCTCAAATGACTGGGGTAGAATAAGGCAATTTACTTCTTTTGGCAGAGATTTCCCTTATGTAAACCCCTAATATTTAATTTGTCAGACTTTTGATATGAAAAAATCTGAAGCTACTAAAAATCTTCATTCCCCCATTTCATCTAGCATCCCAAAGTTCAGCATTAGCACCCAAAGGTGATTGGCAAGGTCCCCATTACAGGTTATAAGACAGTTTTATCTTAGTGACAAAGGTTATGAGGGAACATGATTTAGTGGATAAATTAATACATTTAATTAAAATAAATCCCCCTAAATCTCACCAAACAGCAAACTATAAACACATTTAATATGAGTTTTGATAAAAACTTCTAGCTTCTTCTCAGCAAGCATCTGTGATCATAAACTAGTAAAATTCAGATGATTGCGGTTTTATTTGCTCTGGGGTCTTTCCCAAATTCTGATGATACTTTTCTGGGTTTCATGTAATTATTGTCTCTTGCCAGTCCACACAATCTGAAGTGCCTCCCCTTCTTTCTGTCCCTTTCTTAACTCTCTCTTCTTTAGTTTTCATGAAACTATTTCCTTTATAAAATTAATACATGCTGGATCATATGGAAGCTCCATTTTTAGCAGATTGAGGAATCTCCACACAGCTCTCCATAGTGGCTGGACCAGTTTGCACTCCCACCAGCAGTGCAGGAGAGTTCCTTTTTCTCCACATCCTTGCCAACATTTGTTGTTGCTAGTTTTTTTAATATATGCCATTCTCACTGGTGTAAGATGGTATCTCATTGTAGTTTTGTGACAATGAAATATTACTCAACAATCAAAAATGATAAACTCATGTAATTTGCAGCAACATGAATGGAGCTAGAAGGGATCATGCTCAGTGAAATAAGCCAGAAAGAAAAAAAAATACCGGATAGTCTCACTCGGAGCAGGAATTTAGAAAACCTAAATAAGGGATCAGGAAAAAGATTAATTATAATAAAGTAAAAATCAAAATCAACAAGCAACTATAAACCAGAGACACACTACAGGGGCGAGGGAATAAGAGTCAAAATGGGGGGGGGGTGGTGTGCAAATTGTACAGGGACTATAACCAAGATGAAAATGCATACATTGGACAAAAATGAAAAATGTTGTAAAAAATATATAAAATAAAAAAAAATAATACATGCCACTTATAGAATATCCTTAAATACAGAAAGACTTTAAACAGACAAAAGTCTCCGGATTCAAATTGCCAATCTGTATTCTCCTATGCTGTGTTTTCTTCACCCAGCAAGTAAAATGAAAACAATTTGAAATCATTCCAAGAGAGGCCCAGCCAAGCTAAAATGGCTTTCACACATTGGAAAACACCACAGACTTTTTACATTTCCTAGAAAACAGAATTAATGTATCAACCCCTCACTAAATGTTCCTGTGAAACTATTTCATGCTCTCTGGTACACATGTGAATACTTATAAGATGGATTATACTATTTAGAACTCAAAACAATAATTAAAATATTATAGTCACTAATCACACATACATGTATAGATGCTTTAGCAAAAATTAACCTGGTGACCCTGCATTTATTTATCTATCTTCACATGTCTGATGCACTTATGTGTACTAATTTACAGATACAGAGCTTCAAGTCCCTAGGGAAACAATTATTACCCAGATATTAAAAAACTGAAAGGGCATAAAAAGAGTATGAGGTGATCTTGGATTTGATAACCACAGGAGAAGACTCCCCTGACTCTCTCCCAGGAAAGGGGTTGACATACAGACATTGGGTCTCTGGTGGTCCTGCCTATCTGATACTGATGTCTCTAAAGAGACATGCTGGGGCTGACTGTGGGCACTGAAAAGCTGCAAACTAGAACAGTTACTGCAACTTGAGGGACCCACTGCTCCCAGGGTGAAGAGCAGGGAACAAAGGCAGAACTGAGAAACCATCTCCTTTCTTCCGCCTCCAACCTTGGATTCTCCATGAAGCCATTCCTATTAAGGGAACCTATGAGAAAGGAGATGGCAAAGCAAACATGTGGCTTGCAGGTCCCCATTCGGGCTTCACTAAGTGAAGAGAGGAGGGTGAGTAGAAAAGACAATAAATAACTTAGTAATTGGCTCATTCAGCTATATATTTCTATAGTGCAAGGACAATTATATGGTGTGTGCATGTTTATATATATATGAAATTAATCTTTTTAGAATTAAATACATATAGTTATAAGCAAATGTATAAATAATCACCATTATAGTATCTGGAATACTATTAATGAAGACAGTGGATGTTTAATTCTTAAAAGATTAATTAATAGCTGCCAAATACTCATTTACTTTTTCACTCTATTTATTTTGCTCTGAGAGGTGCTAAAGAATTACCCATAGTGATTTACTCATTTGTTAATATTGAGATGTATTTATTCACCCAACTAATTCTAAACAATTAGCCATTATATTCTAAACTCTGGGGTGAGGGATTAGAAACAGAGAGAAGGGAAGTGCAATTATTAAAGAAATTTGTGGTCATGCAAACCATATAACACACTGAAAACCTCATGTGAGCAGTGCCAGGGTTTGTTTTGCTTTTTACATCAATATTCAATCATGTCATCTACAGCAATAAACCTCTAGTCCCCATAATGAGGTAGAGGAGCAGAATTTAGTGAGGTACCTCATAAAATGGATGTGAAAGGTATGACCAAGAAATTGTTCCTGTTCTAAGTCCCAATATTTAGTTCAAAAGTAACCATAGAGCTACAGACTGTATCCCCAGAGAGGGCTGAATCAGGTCTATGTTGTCAATGTCTAGTGTGGTGCCTGATGCATAGCAGATACTTGATACACTTTGTCAAAGGAATGAATCAATAAATAATGACCTCTACAAAAGAAAGAGGTGGTACTGGTGGCAATCATGGACTTAAAAGATGTTTGTGTGCTTTCACTAGACAAGCATACCTACCAGGGTATTTGGTTGCAAACAACAGAAGCCATGCTGGTTGTCTTAAGCAGAAAATAAATTTATTAAATGATGGCAACAAGCTCATGAAATATTTGTGGTGGTCAGAGGATCAAGCTTGGAGGCTGGGAAACCACAATTGGAGACTGCCCCAGTAACACAACTAGAGCTCTTTGGTGTACTATCAGGCCTGAAAATGCAGTATGTTGGCAGATATTGTGCCAAGGATGTATTACTACTACCAGAAAAATCAATCCCAGGAGCATTCCCTGTACATGACCATCTTTCTATGTCAGCTCTAGCATGGGTATATCTGAGTGTAAGAACCCACACCCTAACTGCAGGAGGAACTGGAAGAGAGAATCTTTGACTAGTATTTTAGAGAAGTGGGGTGCAAACCTATGAAATCTGCCATATCTGAGAAAATCTTTCTAAAGTTGCTGGGTTCTTAATGATGATAGATTTTTTAACTCTTTATAAAAATTTTAGAAAATAAAGAAAATTATATAAAAGAATCATTACATATATTTTCAGGAGGTGATGCTCTTCATTGGAAATTGATTACTTCTTCAAACTGACAAGTGTCCTGATACAGCCTGAATCATATGATCAATCTATGGAGCTGAATTTATCCATTAAGCTGAACACTAATTATAAAATAAAGCCAAAAAAAAATCAAACCATATACAAAACTGACTTGACATTCTCTCAAAGTCAATATAATGGTGATGATTAGGATGATTCTATCTTTCATACTTAACCATTTGGTAAAAATCATAGCTTCTCACTCTTGCAACATTTTGTTAAGAAAGAAAATTATGTTAATAGTTTGCTTGACAGGTTTGATGCCAGGGTCAAAGATTTGCATCTCAATTGGATGAGTTTCACATGCCAGAATCTGCTACCCAGAGGTAACAAAGACAACAATTACAGGCACATGTCATCACTCCAGAGTCTTGGAAGGAAGAACTCATGTATAATTGGCTGTGTTTTGCCTGCTAAGTCTAGGGAGTCTTAGAAGTAAAGGGGAGGGCCTCCCTGGAGGCACAAGGGATTAAGACGCAACCTATGAAGCTAACCGCAGCCACTGCAGCACAAGTTCAATCCCCGGCCAGGGAGCAACCCAGATGGCGCAACAGACCTCTCCTGACTCACCCGCTGCTCCCCTCAGCAGTGTACTTCAGTCAATCTGCCTGTTCTATTCCCCACTCTGTCTCTGGTGAATCCTCTTACGTCCACTCCAACTCCCCATACCTTTGGCCTGTACCCCAACTCTTGTATGCATAAAAATAAAATAAATCTTAAAAAAAAGAAGGGGAAAACAAAACAAAACAAAACAAAAACTTGGCTCAATCTAATTGCTTCAACTCCAAAACAATTCAATAGTTCAATGGGTATATAAACTTCTCTTTGTAGAAAAAAATAATAAGGCTCTTCGTAATTTTTTCAGGGATTCTAGACCCATTATTCTGACTATTTCAGAATGATAAGAACCCACAGAAAATAAGCTACTACTCATTTTGTATAAATTGAATGAATAGCTGGAGCACTTTCTCCCATTTGGCAGCATATACTTAAAATTAAAAGTCACAAATATGATTTTAATGAACTAAGAAGACATATGCTTTTGGGTCTTGAGAAAATTAATTGCTTCTATGGATCTTGACCTCTGTACTTTTTCATCAGTGGGATGAAACAATCCTGCTATGGATCCTTTGATTTAGCCTCCCTCCTCCCCACATCCCACGTATAAGCTCAGGTTTACAGCACATTTCAAATGTCAAGTGCAATGTAAATATTTGCAAAATTATGCATCTGTCTATTCACTCTACAAATGCAATCATTCCACTTTTAAGTGAGTGAAGATAGAGAGAGGGCAGCAGCATTGTATTAGTAGAGATTCTGCCACATAAAGGAGTGGGCAAAACTAATCTTCCCATGTCTCTCTGGTCCTGTGATGCAGATAAAGTTCCTGTTCCAACACAAGTGAATGGTATCTCATCATAAGTAGCAGATAATGAAGAAAAGAGAGGAAATAATTTTAACAACTACTTGGGGCTGGGAATGTTTTTCTCCATAACCTACTGAGAAATTCTTTGAGAATTTTCCCTTTGCTATGGCAACTCATAGGGCAATTGGACTTCTCATATGACCATAATCAGTGCAAGAAGCTGTTTTCTGTGAGAGAGAGGCTGCTGTTGGTTTCCTGAACCACAGACATCACAGTAAAATTAAATAACATCAATAATCACATTATTGTTGAATAAATGAATGGTAGCTAATTTTATTGAGCACTTAACGTGTCAAGTTTTATTCTGAGTATCTTGTACATATTGACTTATTTAATCTCTGTCAAAGCTCTATGCAGGTTTATACCATAACCAACATCATTTTACTGATAAGAACAAGGACCTAGAGAAATTAGGCAACAAACTCAAATCACAATATCAGGGAGAGGTAGATCCTGACTTTTAACTCAAGCAGTTTGGTTCCAAGTTTTCTTCTTTAAACTTAAAGAGGACTAACTAATCTGAGTGACCTCTTCAGACCCTCTGTCTACCCACATAGAAATCTATCTGGCTGATTTTTTCCCCCAAAAGACCAGAAATCAAGACATCATTAGCATAGAACTGCCTTATTGTCTTGCTATTAATCTGTTTAAGCATAAAACACTGGTTGTTTTGTTGAAATACCCTGTTTACTTCCTTCTCAGTGAATAGGATCCTCTTAGCAGGTCCTGGTTCTGCAGGAAATTGTGTGAGCTCTAACATTCCTCAAAGGGACCAGAACCCATGCCATCATTACCACATACAGTGACACCATTTTCAGTCTTCTGAAGTGAAACATTAAGCTACACAAATCTGTTTTATTTTCTTCTCAACAGAAAAATCCCTTGATTCCAAATAGAATTTGACATATGACCAACTGTGGTGGAAAGAATGGAAGAACAATTAGACTGATTAAGATGGTTAAGCATGCAGTCTAAAAGCTGCCAATTTTTCTACCTTCACCTAATAGAAAACATCAAAACTTGTATTTATAACTTATGTTAACTCTCAAGTGTTCACACAGCAACCAAGCCTAATTTTTACATGGACTATAATTCAACTTGTTTAAATGCTCTATGCCTCTACTGCAATAATTTTCTTAGTCAAAATGATATTGCTACCCAGGAAAACTAAATATTAATTAATGAAGAATCGATGAGAAAAGCAAACAAGTTCATCTAGCATGAGGTCTGGAAAATACCATGTAGTAACAGCTTAAAACATAGTAATGCCTCACTGTTCTGCATGTCCGAGCTTTTCCTTTAATGTGACTGAACAGAATAGGGTTCAGACTTTAGATACCATTGCTTACTAGTATATAAAATTTGTGTGATTCCTATGAATGAATGTACTTGTATTTTAATTTTTTCAGACTCTTGCATTTCTTTCTATATAGTAGAATATATTATATGTTTGTCAAATATATGTTATGTATTTTTTATATATATTTATATATGTAAATGTTGAGTCTTTAACCTATCTTGATTTGGAGGTAAAAGTCTATTTGTTTCATAAAGCTGCCCACCTATCAGATGTTGTAATAGTCAACATCTACTTATTAAGAGTCTTCCATGGCCAGATATGGAGTTAGGCACTGGGGTCTAGCATTGAACATGAAATACAACTTATTTTCTAATGTGGATTTGATTTGTTTTTATGCAGTACCATAGTCAGGAGTATGGATGTTTGCAAGTTCTGACAATGTGACTTAATGAGAGGAGATGAAGTTTATACCTCTGCCTGCGGTGTAATAAAACAGAACAATAGCTTTCATGCCTGCTTCCACTGGCTGACTTCATCAGGACAGGCAGAATCAATACACTGGGTGTCCATTAATATTTTGATACCAGAAATAAGATTAAGCATAAAAGGTTATGCAGTAATGTCATGTTTTTAATCAAAGTTTAAAATAATAAGTTGCTGGGCCTCCCCTGGTGGCACAGCAGTTGAGCGCTGGGCTGCGTAGCTGCCCGCAGCCTCTGCAGCACCGGTTCAATCCCCAGCCACTGGCGAGGGTCCCACATGGCACGACAGACCTCTCCTGCCACACCTGCTTCTCCCCTCAGCAGTGTATTTCGTCAGTCTGCCTGTTCTGTTCCCCGCTTTGGTGAATTCTCTCACCCTCCCATGCTTCTGACTGTACCCAGTGCTTGTATAAATAAATAAATAAATCTTTAAAACAAACAAAAATAATCAGTTGCTTTAGAATAGGAAGGTAAAGATTTAGTGTTATCTCAACTAAGCTTCTCATGATAATTAATAGTACTACATAAAAACAAATCAAATCCATGTTAGGGGATAAGCTGTATTTCATGTTCAACCCTAGACCCCTTCTGCTGTGGCTCTTCTCCTTCTCTCTGTCTTTTGAAACTATCTCAGCTGGAGGAACATGGGATTGCTGGTTAGTGAGAACTGTATGCAAGGTCTAACTTCTTCCCTTTCTAGATGTGAGACCTTCACTAAGTCACTTTCTATTAAAAAATAAAGCTAATCATGCAATCATACTGGAGTTAACATAAAAAAGTGAACAAAATAATTTATTTTAAAACACCTCAAACTGTTTTATTAGATGACCATTATTTCTGTTTAATGTGAATTTAAAGCCTGTCACTAAGAGAGGTTTCACTTATTTTAGGTAGTACATGTGCTAGATATCTAATGCTCTCTCATACCTTAGAAATTGAGAAGTGGCTGCTAGATGTACATGGATCAGGGTCTCTCAAAGGATGCCATCATGAGTGTAGCCAAGGCCAAGGTATCTGAAGCTTGTTTAGATGTAGTGAGGCAACCAGGTGCAGAGCGGGCAGAGAGAGTCGGGGGGCCAGGAGGCTGGCAGGGAAGTCTGTACTTTCTCTTTGGACTGTCTCTGCCATTACTCATGCATGGTCTCTTCCTCTGGTAGCTGTCGCCAGTCCTCTGGCAGCCATCCTGCCATCTTCTCTATGACGCTAACCTTATAGCCTCAGCCTCCAGGTGCAGGTTTGCCCATGTCCACAGGTCCACACCACACTCCAGGTGTCCACCATCAGGCATGCATGTCCCAAGCCCATGCTCCCAAGCGCCTCCTGCATTCAAGGCCACAGGTGATAGCCACAGAGGCCAGCAGCTTCACTTGCCCTACACTAGGTTAAAGAATTATTTCCATGCTGGCCCACTCACATGGCTGGGGATACAGTGTTGGCCTTTGTCAGGAGTCCTCACTTGTTTGTCATATGGACCTCAGCAAAGCCACCATGTGTTCTGACAACATGGTGCTAGTTCCCTCCAGAACAGTGTCTTACAGGAGCTAAGAAGGCAGAAACTATAACAAAGTGACTCATGGGACTTTGCCTTGGTGATACAACCCCATAATTTCCAGAATATTCTACTGGTTGTAGTGCTTTTTATTATTCCAGGGCAGGGAGGGCATGAGGGAATGAACGTGGGGAGGCAAGAATCCTCAGAGCCACAGTGAGGCTAGCAATTGCTTTAGACTTCAGGGATTCAGGGTTACTGCTCAATTTCAAAACAACTTCTGTTATTAGATACTGCCAGCATATGGAAACTCCAAGGAGAGTTTTCTGGTTATTTAAGGAGTCCTTAAGGGAGGGTTGCGTAGACTCATGATTTATTGAAGGGAGCTCTGGAGCTGGCATGGTCTTTCAGAGTCACCCCAAAGGGTGCAAATTGTCTGGGCCTTTTTACCTTTGCACCTTTGCATTGAGCAGTGAGTAGACTGGAGCTACGTGAGGGTGCGGGGGTGGGTAGCCCTAGGTGAGGCGGCAACACTCATAACTGAGGGAATTCTGGAAAGGAATTGATATGATATCCACCAGCAGTCAGTGCTCCAAGGAGCTGAGAGAATGCTTGCTCAGGGTTGAAAGGGGGTAGAAGGGGCTTTCTGCAGCTGCCAGAGCCCTCAAGATAGGGGGTAAAGGCAGGGAGTATCAGGAAAGAACAGAGTGAATCCTAGTCCTGAAAGCCTTGGATGCCATTCTAGGAATCTTGGACTCAACCAGCAGCCCCCCGGTTTGCAAGCATTTCTACCTCCAAATCTCTTTTGCTTACAAAGCACTAAGGACGCTGAAACACTTGTTTATAAGAGTCACAGCCATTGATTAAAATTTCAACCTTAGAGCTAAAAAATTTAGAAACACTGAATAATATATTTTAAAATACCCATTATAAACATTTTTTACAAAAAAAACCCTATATTCCCCTCAAATAGTGAGTAGAGTAGCATTATTTCACATTTTTGCAATCTCTAAGATATTTGGCTCAGCAGGGAACCACTAGATTCTTCTGTCTACCTTGGGTGTTTTGCTATACTTCACAAAACCTCAGAATAACCTAAGAATAAGAACCTCAAGATTAAATGTTCTCTTAACAAGAGATTGGACTTTACTGACACTTCAGAATTGGAGTTGCCTATTCTGGGATATTGTTCCTTGGAAGCAGAGCCTGAGATGGGGATTCTATTTATGTGATTTACTAGGAGAATGATCTCAGGAGAAGAGGGATTTGGGTGGCCAAGAGAGAAAAGGGGAAAAAGCTAAGCAAGTGGTCTCAGGTGGAGACTGGTTTCAGTCTGGCACCATGGAAAGTTCTGGAACATAAGTTGCATGACAGAGCTGCTCTCACTCTGAGTGTAGGGGGCCAGACTTTTGCATTCCCAAATAAGCCAGACCTCAGCTCAGTCTAGAGAATGTGACTTTCTGGGCCAAGCATCCTCCCTATAGCTGAGGGCAGTTACACAAGGAAGATGGCAGCTATGAGTTGCAACTAGCCGGTTGGGGAGCTGCGGAACGGTGTTCAGCTGGCAAAGGGTAAGAGGAGACCAAAAGCAACCACTGAAGCTGTGAAATTATAAACTACAAATATTCCTGACACAAGAAACCAAATGCAACAGAAGTGCTTCAATTGTCAGATAACAAAGAGGTCAATTCGAACCCACAGAAGGTAAAGTAACTGAGCCAGATGCTGACTTCCTTGAACCAGTAATGAATATGATAGAAATTCCACCAAGGCTGGAGAGGCTTTTTGTTTTACTTAGAGAAACCAGAGAGATTCACAGTAGCTCAAACTCCCAAGAGGTAAGAATTGTTGGTCAGAAGTGCAAAGCCAGATCCACTGCTCTCTGAGGGAGTCCTTTTTCTCAGAGAGAGATGTCATGCATCCATTTAGGACACAGCCACTGCTGGTCAGGTTTGTTCTCTCACACCCATATAATCCAGATGCCACAGGGACTGTAGCTGTGCACCCTGTTCTTTGTACCTTAGGACTTTCTCTCTGTTCCTTATCCTTGTACTGAAAACTTGGATGCATCATAAAATTATCTAACTTCACAATGATAAATGAAATATTGATCCACATTTGATGGAGGATTTTGAAAAGGTATGCATTTTAAATGATGCAGAAAGAAGTGTAACAGGTGCCTACCAGCTCTCTCTAAGCTTTCCTCCTCTGCTGGTCTTGCCCACCCCCCGCAACTCTCCTCTCCCGAGTATGCCCTGTGAGCAGCCTGTGTCCTGGTTCACCGCACTCTGCCATCTCTCATCCTCAGTGTGGCTATGCTTATCTGGCATATTCTTTCTCTTTCTGGTTTCTCCACTTTGACTCCCTACACTCATCACCCTTATTAGTCAGCAAGTGCTCTGCTTTAGCAGGCATCTTCCTTGGCAGGAAGGGGGGAAATGGTGACTAGCTGAGCGCGACTGCCCTTCACAGCCTATCCACCATCTAGGAGGCCAGCTCTTTTACAGGCCTTGACAAAGCAGAGAGTGTTTCCAGGAGTCAGAGTCAGGATACAGAAGGGTTGTGCATATTGACTTTGTGAGTTAAATCAAGGAAGCAGGGCTGTTTGGTCTGGAGAAAACAACTCAGTGAGAGACAAGCAGTCACTTACTCATGGCTTGAATGCTGAGAAGAATAACCATGCGGGGCAGGGGGGGGGTGGACAAGGGAGGGGACCTTTGACCTGGACCAAAGACACAAACTCCAGGCCTGGCTTTTCTATACATCTGTTATTATACCATTTTGCATAAATCATTTAATTTTAGTGAGTGTCAACTTGTCACCTAAAAAAAAAAAAAAAACGACATAATAATTCCTATAGGCTTTTAACAAATAAGATAATGTACTTAAAATTATTTTGCAAACTATAGAGTTTAGTTAAAATGCTAAACTGAAAGTTGTTACCAAATGATTATTTTCCAGATGCATCCTGTTATTATGAAGACATTCTGCTCAGTTTTCACATTGGAGAGGCATAGAATTATTTTATGATACTCCAGAAGGAAGAAGTTAAGACTAAACAGTCAAAACTGTAGAACTGCTTCTCACATAAAATCATAAGCAACTATGAGAAACAAAGACAGAGATCAATGATAGACTGAGGAGGGCAGGGTTTAGTAGGGAGGTGAGTTCCATTGATTGTAAATAACTTTAAGGATGCCTGGATTGAATGGAAACGCAATAGTGTCCACTATTTCCCTCCTTTACTACCACAATGGTATTAGCTCTCTGGTATGGGAATGAGCTTTGTGTTGATTTTCTAGCAGTGAGGGTGGTTTTATTCTTTCTCACAATGGTCTCCTTTCCACAAGTTATGGGTTGGTTGTCATGCAGTGCATAGCTCTAGGGCAGAGGGAAGCTGATTACACAGGAGCCCAGTGCATGTCCCAGGCCACCCCAGCACTCTGCAAGACTGAAGCCACTTGCCATGTGGTCACATATGAATGTCTTTGATGTTTTCATTTTCCGATCATTGGTCTGAGTGGTCCCCGAAGCTAGAGCTTGATGATTATATTACTTTGCTGCCCCTAGGTGCTGGTGATATTCTGGTGCAGTGATTCTTGAACATTTTATGGGTCTTTTTGGCAAACTGATGAAAGCTATGGCCCTCTTCCTAGGAAAATTCAAGCTCACACATGCACACAAAATTTTCCATATAATTTAAAAACTCATCTGTTGACTTCCTTCTGGGGATTAATGTGTGAAAGTTCTAGAACCATTTGACTAGGGGCTTTACTTGGAAATTAAGCAGATGACACATTGACCCAATCCTCAGACGGTAGAGGAAACCAGGGGCCCACCAAAACACATAACGCTGTCTCTCATCCAGAATCAAATTTCCAAGGAAATGGGCAGTCAGTAACAAATGGGCCGCTGTTTCTAAAAGAGAATGACCACTGAAAAACACCAGAGTCCATTCCCACCAGAGTTACCCTCAGAAATGCAGCCTTTTTGAAAAACAGGTGACCATGTAGACAGGAATAACTGCTCCCCCCACCCCCCATTGATTTATGGCTCCTGGAATGGACACTACGTTTTTCTTTCCAGGATGCTGATAACTAGCTGAGTTCACAGACAGACACAATTTCCTTCAACCAGATTGGTTTTCACTGCCTTCGTTTCCCTTTCCTTCTCTGCTTTGATGTTCTTACTTACTGTTGAGCCAGAATGCTAAATTATAGGGGTGCATATGCACAGGTGAAGCCCAGAGACAGACAGGAGGCTTTCATGACCACCGTGTGCCCAGATAATTTGGTCTCATGATCAAAATCAGACATTTTAAAAGTTATTTCCAACCTGAGGCCCTGGGCTTGACTTTCCCCCTCCTCATCAGTGCAGCGCCACAGTTTGCAAAAGATCCTATTTCTTTGATTTTACTTTGTGGTTTCAAAGGTAGGAAAGAATTCCACCTAGTTTGAAATTACAGCCAAAGGCAGGTAAAGAATGTTACTGTGTGTACCTTGGTCCACGAGAGCCAAATATAATAGAAGGAACCAGCCCAAGACATGAAAACGTCTGCACCAATTGCGGCCATTGTGTCTGGGTCCAGGTCTCATTAGGGAGCCAGTCTTGCTGATGGATCTTTGTGTGTGGGCTTCAGGGCTAAGTGAAGAACAGGAACTAAGGCAGGAGCTACACTGCACAAGGGTGGGGGGCAGGCACAGAATCTGTAATCAGGTTTGAAGCTGAACTCTAATCTGAGTAGAGTAACTACATCTATTTATTCTCAGTCCTTGAAACTCCAGAGAGAAGACAGGTATGGCTGGGGCAGGTGGATAGGAAGAAGAAGCAGGCTAAAGCATAGCCTGATGCATGTGGGTCCCTGAATCCCCTGAGAGGCCTATGAATTATATGAAGACATATAGATCAACTAGTAGTTGATCAAGAGATCAAGTTAGTCACAGTCAATCATCTTTTGTAAAAACCAATAATACCTAAATAGATTAAAATTAGATCAAAGCATCACAGGTGGTTAAGAACAGGAATATTCAATAAACTTCCATTTCCATTATGTTTCCATTTGTACATCTGTGTGTGAGTATAAATTTATTTTTTATTATGGAGCTTTGGTCAAAAAGGCTTGCAAATCAACACTTTAAATGATTTTAATGATTTTAAAATCATTTAAATGATTTTAAATGATTTTTAAATCATTTAAATGATTTTAAATGAAATCAAAGCTCCATTAGATAAGCAAATGCCTCCCTTTCTCTGCATCTTATTTCTTTTTCTGGTGTAAATAGGAAAATGAAATCATTCATTCTGCAGTTTTGTTTGCTGTTTTAAGAAGTTATTCCTCCAGGGCCTCCCCTGGTGGCACAGTGGTTGAGCGCTGGGCTGTGAAACTGCCCACAGCCTCTGCAGCGCCGGTTCGATCCCCAGCCACCAGGCGAGGGTCCCACATGATGCACAGACCTCTCCTGCTGCCCGCGGCTCCCCTCAGCAGTGTATTTCGTCAGTCTGCCTGTTCTGCTCTCCGCTCTGGCTCTGGTGAATTCTCTCACCCTCCCGCGCTTCTGACTGTACCCAGTGCTCGTATAAATAAATAAATAAATCTTAAAAAAAAAAAGAAGTTATTCCTGCAATGAATATGTTAAAATCAACCTCCTTACCCTTTCCTCCTTCTATCCCCGAGACGACTTCTGTTGATTAAAATCCAGTCTCAACACTGAAGACCCCCAGCCAGCCTGTTCCAACAATGCTCTCTCTCCTCTCTCCCTCCTTCCTTCCTTCCTTACTCCTTCCTTCTCCTTCCTTCCTCTACTGGAAGACCAGAATGAGTATTTCAGAGTCAGGAAGGTTTAGTAGCCAAGGCAAACTGCCGTTGGGAGCAGAAATTGTAGCAAATAAGTAATTAAGGTGGATACAATGTCCCCCCCAACACCTTCCACAAATATTCCCCTCCTGGAACAGGCCCTCGTCACCTCACACCTAGATTATTGCCATAGCTCCCGGCTCCATCCACTCCAGCTCCCCTCACCCACTCTATCCTGCCCACTGTGCCAAATTAACGCTTTGAATATATTGTTTTGTCATATAATTTTCCTACTTAAAACCATCTACTGTGCCCATCCCCTCCAGGTCATAGCTGAACACCAAAGCGAGTCACTCCAGACTCTCGGTCCTCTCTCCACCTGCTGGGTGGGCTTCCCTCTGGAAGCTCCTCCACTGGAAGCAAACTCCTCCTCCCCCCCAGTCTCCTGTATATCACCCAGCTTCTCTTCACCCAGGGTTGCCTGCCCTCAGGGACACAGACCACACCTCCTTGTTGTAGGGTAAACAAAATGTCAGGCTTTTCTGCCCTCCCGCCATCAGGATAGATGATGGATCCTTGTCCTGAATGCATGCCTGATGGCGGGCATCTGGAATAGGGTGTGGGCATAGGTAGATGGGATTAACCTGGGCTAAGACTATGCTTTTTAAGGGTGGCGTCACAGGGACGCCAGTAGAAGCAGCAGCAGAAGTCAAAAGAGAAGCTGAGAAAGAAGCAGGAGAAGCCGCGAGAAGGCCGGAGAGCCCAGATAGTGAGGATTTGCTGGGGGCTGGGAGGATTGCCAGCCTCCCGGCCCCCCAGCACCCCTGCCTGCCATATGCCTGGTGAGCCCCAATAAAAAACCTGCAAAAAAGCCACTAAGGACTCTGACTCCTCCTTTACCCGGTCTGCATGGGATCAGAAAACCTGCTCAGTGGCCATTCCTTCCTTTACACTTGTGAACACATGCCACCTTATCTGCAGCCTTTCTTAGAAGTCTTTCCTCAGAATCTCACCAGAGTTACTTGATGGTTTCATTTGAATGTATCTGATCTCAGGTTCCTCAAAGCTGAGTTGATCAAGGGCAACACCTGCCATATCTCTCTAGCCTATTGTTATGCCAGCAAGGCACAGGGCAGGTTCTCTATTGAGTCAGGAGATGGATAAAAGAGAGTCCTGGAGCCCTCAGTGGCTTTTTCAGTCTTTTAAAGATCTTTCTATGCCACTTGTAGTGCGGCAACCAGGCCAGGGCAGGCAGGGGTCCCCGGCAGGATCTTTACTCTCTCTAGGGTCATCTTGTGGTTGCATCCCTTGTAGTCTGTCCACTGCTCTCTGCCGCACTGTCTTCTGCCACCACCCTTATATGGCTGACCTCCTAGGCTCAGGGGTGCCCACATATGCAGGTCCACACCACACTCCAGGTGTCACCACCAGGCATGCATGCCCTGGGCCCACGCTCCCAAGCGCCTTCTGCATTCAAGGCCACAGGTGATAGCCGCAGAGGCCAAAGGCACAAAAGCCTGAGCAATCTTCATTTACCCTACACCGCTCAAGATGCTACATGGTGTTAACCTATTTAAACAACACTTAGGGAGCACTACCAAATGCTCTGTTAAGAGTACTGTAGGGTTAAGAAAATATCAGGCTTTTCTGCCCTTCCACCATCAGGATAGATGATGGATCCTTGTCCTGAATGCATGCCTGATGGCGGGCACCTGGAGTAGGGTGTGGGCATAGGTAGATGGGATTCAGCTGAGCTAAGACTGTGCTTTTTAAGGGCGGCGTCACAGGGACGCCAGGAGAAGCCGAAGCAGAAGCCAAGAAGCAGCAGAACGAACGCAAGAGAGTCCAGATAGAGTGAAGACTTGCTGGGGGCTGGGAGGCCTGCCAGCCCCCCAGCCCGCACCCCTGCCTGCCATATGCCTGGTGAACCCCAATAAAAAACCTGCAAAACTACTGAGGACTCTGACTCCTCCTTTACCCGGTCTGCATGGGATCAGAGAACCTGCACTGTGTCCGTTCCCGACCTTTACAAGTACATTATTTAATTACATTTCAAATATACACTATCATGCTTTCTTTACAGATGCTGCATATATCACACACTGAATAAGTCTGCATTCAATTTCTGGAAGCGTGGCCCTCTGAGCCCCATGTTTGGGACCCTATGGACCCAGATTAGAAA
This sequence comes from Talpa occidentalis, assembly GCF_014898055.3. Classification (NCBI taxonomy): domain Eukaryota; kingdom Metazoa; phylum Chordata; class Mammalia; order Eulipotyphla; family Talpidae; genus Talpa; species Talpa occidentalis. The sequence goes on along the minus strand of NW_023605194.1, from coordinate 90,291,724 downwards.
TTTCTGTAGCAAACATTACATGGCCTGAGATATTCAAACAAAAGGTTTCACAGTGTTCTCCAAAATCTACACCCATTATGCAAGCACGCTCTTACAATATTACTCTAGAAATTGAAAACTTGATTAATGTGAATGGGAGATACGGCTGTGTGTATGGTGTTCTGTGTTTGTGTGTGTTCACATCTTACAGATACACACACAAGCAAGTTTTCTTCAGTTTCAGTCTTATTCCTGTTATAAAGAGGCCAAGACTTATGAGATGGGTAGAGCAGTTTATTATGATGCTCATTGATCAATGAGGAAACTAAGCCCAGAGACATAGTCTACCCAAGGTCTCACAGCTAACCATGTCTGCTGCTCTTCACTGGATCTTGTTGAAAATCAGCACACTGTAGAGGGGCCAGAACAACTAAAAGTCGATTATTGAAGCAGGGAAAAGCTAAAAGCAAAGACACTGGAATTTGATGTTAAAACTATTAATGATAAGTAGTAACAGTGGGGCCTTAACAGCCATTCCAGATGTCTGGCCTTCATACTTTCACCTGCAGGTGATGCCTATCAATATCTGCAGCCCATACAGGAGAGCAAAAGTGATTTTTGAGACTAGGTAATGGCTGTTACAATATGTCTATATGGTAAGTCAGTTCATTAATGTCAAGGTGCCTCTCAAAGTAAACGGGCTTTTAGGTCGTTTAAACTAGAAATCACCTAGTTTACTCCACGTTAGCATTCTGGTGTAATAAGTGTATTTAACCACCAGAAAAAAAGAATATCAGCAGCAGTTTATTTATAGCTCACTCCTGGCCTTTCAAAGCCCCTGTTTCCAGAACCCCTTACATTTTCTGCCCCATGAATTCTTAATGAGTTCCAGTTGAAAGTGCTACAGTTCCATATTCAGGCTATTTAAAAAAAAAAAAAAGAGGAGACAAGGGGGAAAAGGTAACCCAAAAAATACATTTCCCCCACTACCAGGACTTGTTGCTGATATGGCTCACCCTTTTTTCTCCCTCTTGGCAAATGTTGGCAAATATGCTAGCAGTTGGACAGGCCAGCTATGTTTTTAAATCCATTTAATCCTCTTTATAGTAACAGAAACACTTAAGGCTGATCTTTGAAGACTCTGGAGACCACAGAACACCTGCAGCTGGGTGCTTTGTGCTAACAAACACCCAGTGTGAGCCCGACAGAGTGGGCAGACTCAGAGCCCCTCAGAGAATGAGGGGCCCTCTCCCCCTCTGACCTCGCCTTCCCAGCTTAAACCTGTTCTGGTAAATGGCACCCTTGCCCTTTGACCCTCCCCAAATGGCTCAATTAATCACATAAAGGCTCATAAAAATGATTTGCCAATATGTCAGGAAGTAGAAAAAAACTAAGTTGATCCTACTTTGGAAATAGTTCAATTCAGAAACAAACCATCTTTCCTTCTATTTAGTTCTAGAAAGTTGATTATCCAGGATTAATATCAACATTGACAATAGCCTTGCAACCAAGTAGGAACAAAAAGACATTATTCTTTCTTCTTTTTATTCTTTCCCACAAATAATGAAACAAAGCGCTATGTACAACTCTCTGATATTAGTGGAAATCTGCTCACATATTCTTAAAAGTTTACATCTCTCAGGACAGGGATCAGATTTGTTCCCTATCACTTCCATCTATGCCCCTTTATATTACTACTAGCAATATCTGAGTGGATAAAAAAATTCTTATTCCACTTGAAACCAACTGCCTGTTAAAAAATCATATTCCTCTAAAGCACACATGTATTAATTATTAACAACAAATAAGAGTCACTATAATATTTTTAGAGAGTAACTACTATGTTAAATATATCTGATACAAAGAACTATGTGCAAAACTTTTTAGAAAAATATCCAAGAAATATGCGAGAAATTTCCTAACTTTGGCTGTTGTCAGGTTATTCCACTCATCAGTTAAAAAGAGAAAGACACACATGTTACTGAGATCAGTGGGGGAACCATATACAGGGTCTCAGGTGACCAGGAATAAAAGGATATTCTTCTTTGGGTTTTTCTCTGCCTTGTTCTGGTGTTTGGATTCAGTCAATTGCCACTAGTCTAGTCAGGTCTCTGGGGCACAGTCCAAACCAAGGCATGAACACTAAATATCCATCCCCTCTACCTTTCAAAGGCAACACAAATATTGCCTCTGCCTGAAATGAAACCTCATCCCCTCCTCCAGCCATAAAAAGGTCCCCCTTCTGTTGGAATTCCTTCCACATCTCCCACAGCCCCTCATCAGCCACCATCTGGAACACCTGCTGCATTCAGTGACACTGGGGTTAGGTTGTGGAACATTTTTCAAAGTTGGTTGATGAAAATTTTAAAATATGCATTTGACAAGCTTGAACAACAGGGTTTCCCCAGTGCATTCAGATCTGCTGCTTCTCTGCTGGTTGGTTCATTTGTCCAGCCCAGAAAAGAGGCATGGCAGAGGAAGCACAACAAGCACATGTGCTCATACTCAAGGCTTTGCCAACAAAATTGCTCCTGGGTGGTGCTGCTGACCTGGGTGAAACACAAACAATGTGTTTCCAAGATATAGAGACATTGTGCAATTTATTATTTTACCTAATGAAGGCCAAGGTTTGCATTGCTATTTAAAACTATTTTGCTGTTCCCAAATTCAGTTAAAATATTTCTTTCAAAATAGTGCACAGCTCAGCAATTTTATTCTACTTAACCAGGAGGATGAAATGAGTGGTTCTATCATCCTTCATGTTCCCTTCTCATTATCACCTACTTCCTGGGGTGATGGATGAGATGAGCAATATGGCATGTTAAGAAGGCCTGTTTGGTAAAAACTGGGATTCTAAGTTTAGGCCACTCAATGTAATTGAAAACTTAAATAAGCTAAATAAATTTTATTTTCTGCATTGGCAAAAATATATGGGATAGGGTTAGATTTTATCTGAATTTTTAAAATTTATTTAAATCAAAAAATAATTTATTTAGATTTCTATTGCCCTATAAAATTAATTTTTAACTGGAAAAAGATAAAAATAATGAATCTGGATACACTAGAAATCACAGAGATAATATTTATATATTTATCCTTGTATGTAAGCATATTTATATGTATATTTATACCTTTACCACATGGACCATGAAAATTATGTGCCTTTACTTTAAGCCCAACAACAATAAAAATAAAATTTAAAAATATGGAAGTGATGTGATTCAAAAACAAAAATCATAAGGGAGGACACACTCAAATTCACTGAATAAAATAACAGGAAAAATGACTGGAGGCCAAATAGTAAGCTTCAGATTTTATGAATTAATGTCATGGATGAGGATATAAGTTATGAACCCAAAGCTGTCTATGATAATGGAATAGTCCATGAAGGTTGATTCAGAAGTATCTGTTAGATGGATAAAGGAATAGTGCTGTCTTCTACTGCTTGGAAACCCTTAAACCCAAGGATAGAAGCATGATGAATACAATAAAACTCATTAGAGCGATTGATAGGGGCACTGGCTATAGGAACACAGAAGTTACTTTCATTAAAGTGAACTCTCAACTATTCAGTCAGAAAGAGGATACAGACGACGCTTTCTTAATATAGAGTATGTGCCAGTGGAAGTGGAGAATTTCAGTCTTTATACAAATATCTACAACCTCATCATGAGAAGCAGATGAAACTTCTTAGACTTTTGCCTTGATGGGTATTTTGCCTGTCAGACACTGCAGCTCTGAAGGCAACCCAAACATCCTGGGAAGAACACCCCCAGGAGAAACAAGGTTGACCACCGGGCCATCATCAAACTCCTCCTGACCAGAGTCACCCATGAAGAAGAGAGACTTCAACACACCTGTGTTCACAGTGGATGTTAGGTCAACAAGCACCAGATCCAGCATGCTGTGAGGAAGCTCTGTGACATTCACATGGCCAAGGTCAACCCTTGATCAGACTTGATGGAGAGAAGAAGGTGCATGTTTGATTGGCTACTGATTAGGATGCTTTGGAGGTTGCCAACAAAACTGGAATCTAAACTGAATCCTGCTGGCTAATTTTAAATATAATTTTTTTCACCATACACACACACACATACACACACAAGAGTGGAAAAGGCATATGAATGGTAACCCCAAACCAGCAGAATGGAATTTGAAGAAGAGAAATATAAAACCTCAAAAAAAAAAATCAGTGGAGTAACATGAAGGCAAAGTGGATTAATCAAAACATATATGGAAAGATGAAGGCTTTCTAGATGACTGTACACTCCATGTAAGCCAAGTGTGCCTTAACTGGACAGCATCATGGACTGGTAGCAGAACCAAGACTGCTAAACCCAGATGAAGGTAAATTAGGAGAAACAGAATGTAGAAATCAGATTATATTTATTCCATGTTGCTCTAGAAGGAAAAAGTAAGAATAGAGGATGGAAATTGAAGAAATGCAGATTCTGACTCACTCGAAGAAGAACTTTCTAAGCATTAGAACTAGACAAACATGAGGGCGTGAGCTCCCAATGTTTGGGGTTGTCTGAGCTGAAGCTGAATGAGATGACATGGAGAGGATCTTTATATAGGGCAAATGAATGTGGGGGTTTGGACTGAGGACTCTGCCTCCATTTCCAACTCAATTATATCTTGATTGAATTTAGTTGGGTGATTTTCAATGAAACCAATAATAGGGAGCATCTGGAATCAGAGACAAATATCACTGGACCTGGCGAGCCTCTAAATAGATGTATGTCTCTGAATTATGGATCCTGACTGAGCACCATTCAAAATTCCTGTTCAATGGTGAGTGTTGGAAGGTAATGGGAAAACTCTGCTACCCTGGACATACCTTTGCTTATGAGAAAGCTAACAAGAGGAAAAAGACTTGGAAAATATCCTCAGAAAAAGGGGAAACTGGAGGAAAGGAAAGGAAAGGAAAGAAAACAGAAATTGCACATCTACTCACCTTCACTCACCCCTATTTCCTACACACTGTTTTGGATACATTTAATTTCTTCTCCGCTGGGTCCAACTGACGGCTGACCACATCTGTTTGATTGGAAGTATACGTCATTTTGGTTTTGGAATATAGGCAAGTATGCACTTAGTTTTTCTCTAAGCCAAAGGTTGCTCAATGTTTAAGGCTTCTGCCAGGGGAGAGGAAGGAGGCAGGGGACAATGGCACAGGACAGTGATCTGTGCAACAAGAAGTTGAGATTGTCATTCCACATGCCTGAGGTCCATTTCCATGACCTTTTCAAGAAAGGGTCTCCCACCCAGAAAGCTGAACCTCACACAAATTGGAACCACATCTTTATACTTTATCTATGAAACATCCTCCTTCTAAGTTCTCAAAGTTCTTCACCAAATTAACAGATTAATCTTTACAAATCTCCTAGGGAGAGACTGTAGCAAACATTCCTAAGTTCACTTCTCATATGAAGAAATCCAGAGGTTGATGCAACATGGAAAAATCTACAGATGATTATAGAAGTCTCCTGAAGCCCAGTTTAAAAACCATGTAACAGACTTTCAAGATTTCCCCAGCACAGTTTTATAGAACTAATGGCTCCTAAATTCAGAAGCTACAGAGCTCGGATAGTAACTTGAAGTCACTTAGGAAGATTATGGAATGACAGTAGAATTATATAACACCCATTTGATTTGGCAAAGGAATACTTAGAACTTGCTACAGTATAAACTTCAAATGTTCAGACCTCTTAGAAAAAGCATATTTAGAACAGGAATGATTACTATCTTCTGGGTATAGAAATTTCCCATCCTAATGAGCATTTGGATCCAGGGTGTTTACAAACATCATTGTTGAAGGCACTATAGCTGTTTTTAAGTTTGAACACATACACACACACACACACACACACAGAGAGAGAGAGAGAGAGAGAAATGGGATATTTGAAGTAAAGAGTCTGTTGGTCCTTTCATATTTTTTTTCTTGATTATTTCTTTTTATTATTTATTTCTAAGAATAATCTGGAGAATTTTGAGTCTCAGTTTCTTATTCAGATATCACCTGCACATTTTTTTTTTTTTACTTCAGATTCAATGTCAAAATAGACAACCAAACAATTTGCACTGAATTCATTAGAACATTCTTAGAACAATGGGCATAAGATAAAAACTGGGAGATGAACCCACATCTGCTTACTTGCTGCTCTGCATTGTGGCTCGCAGTGGACATGGGGCTTTGGGGCAAAGAAGGCTCAAGACATCAAGGATAACATTGTCAAGTTAGAAGATACAAATGTAATGGGCCAGGGGCCTCCCTGGTGGCACAAGGAGTTAGGTCTCAGCACTATGAAGATTTTGGCAGCCACTGCAGCAGAGTTCTACCCCCGACAGGGAGCTGACCTACATGGCGCAGCAGACCTCTCCTGTCTTGCCCGCTGCTCCCTTCAGCAGTGTATTTCAATCTGCCTGTTCTGCTCCCCACTCTCTCTGGTGAATCCTCTGTCCAACCCCAACCCCTACCTCTGGCCTGTACCCCAGCTCTTGTATGCATAAATAAATAAAATAAATCTTTAAAAAATATATCATGTAGGGGCCTCCCCGGTGGCGCAGCGGTTGAGCACTGGGTTGTGAAGCTGCCCGCAGCCTCTGCAGCGCTGGTTCGATACCCGGCTGCTCCCCGGCCACCGGAGACGGATCCCACATGGCGCGCAGACCTCTCCTGCCGCCCGCTGCTCCCCTCAGCAGTGTACCTCGGTCCTTCTGCCTGCTCTGCTCCCCGCTCTGGCTTTGGTGAATTCTCTCACCCTCCCGCACTTCTGACTGTACCCAGTGCTTGTAGAAATAATAAATAAATAAATCTTTAAAAAAAAAAATATATATATATATCGTGGGCCAGTGAGCATACTGACCATGTGTAAGCCTAAGAAAATAGGAGTAGATTAAGGTTTAAGAAACATAAACTATTTGTTAGGTAAGATTGAGCAAAAGTGATCAGAATCCAATGTTCATTTGTTTTCTGTTCTTTTTCCATGTGGCAACAGACTGAGGAAATCCTATAGGAAAAAACAAAAACAAAAACAAATAAACCCAGAAAGGACCTTTCTGGTTACAAATGGGACAATTATAGAACCAAACTATGAAACTGAAACAAAATTCATTACAATTAAAATCAGTGTACAATAGAAACTCCTGAGGGCTTACTATTTGTCTTAAGAGAGGTGTTAGATTATGGAAGTGATTTGTATTTAATAAGCTGGGAATTCAGTTTCATGACTATAAAAGCTCTTTGCTTTATGTAAACATAAACAGTAAAGAATGCAAACCAAAGCAAAGAACTTATGAGTCCAAGATGGAGAAATCCTAGCTATAGAAAATTGGACTGTAAAAAGAGCAACTATTTCCATTCAAAGTTCAGAAAGAAAATCTAATTGCAGTTAGTTGCTAATTAGTGGGCTTGTGCTGAAAGTTGATTATGCTTTGGCTATTGTGTATAACTAATTATAAAACTTTAGAGTAAATTATGAATCACCAAGAGAATTATAAAAATAAAAATCAGATTCTCATGCCCCATCCCTAGAAATCTTATTGTTATGTAGCAGGTTAAAGTCAATATATCTCCATGTTAATCAAGTACCCTAGATTATTCTGATGTAAATATTGTTTTGACCAAATTCTAAGATTCACAGGGCAAATCAAAAATGTTTTTGGAGTCATAAGTTAGGTCTCTCTCTTATTATTCATATTGGACTTGAACTTGGTTTCCTTCCTCTTTGAAGTGGATAATGCAATGACTCCTACCTTCTATAATTATTGAGTGCAACATCCCATAAATGTTAACTAGATCAAGTTGACTGTTCAGATGTTATTTTTAAAAGTATTTCACTAAGTTTGTATTATTTTCTATCTAAATCTTGATGGAATTCACTGGTGAACATATATAGACCTGGAATTTTCTTGTTGGAAAGTTCTTTTCCTTAATAAGAAGATAGTTTATTTAGTAGATTTGAGGCTATTTAAATTTTTGGTTTAGTTCCTCAGATATCTGGCAAATTTTACTTAGTCACTTATGTGGGGAGGCATGTAAAGTGCCTGTTAACTCTATCATGGTCAGAAATGTAAGCCTATTGCCAAATAGTGACCCAATTTCCATATTTAGATACCAGGGAAATAGATATCTAGGTATGTATGTACATATTAGTGTACACTGAGTAATTTTAGTAGGTCCTTGTACATGCAACTCATAAGCAATGACATCACATTGTTAATGAGCATATGTAGCACCTACATTTGAAATTTTTTTAGGATTTATTTATTTATGCATAAAAGAGCTAGGGTACAGGACAGAGGTGCGGGGGGTGAGAGGATTCACCAGAGACAGAGTGGGGAGCAGGAAGGTGGATCTTCTGAAATACACTGCTGAAAGGAGCAGCAGGAGAGAGAGGAGAGGTCTGCTGCACCATGTAAGTCACCAGCATGGGTGGCCTGGGAATCAAACTCATGCTGCAGAGACTGGTGACAGCTTGAAAGCTCTGAGTTTAACCCCTGAGCTACCAGGGAAGTCCTACATTTGAAATTTTAAGTATCAATGGAAAAACTCCTAAAAATAAAAGGAAAGACAGGGTATAAATTTAGCAAATCAGTGTGCCTGCTATTAAACAACAAGCAATTATATGTTATAATTGAATAGAACTCTCCATTTATGTTAATAACACAGAAAAAATAAAACACCGAGGAGGGCCTCCCCGTTGGCACAGCGGTTGAGCGCTGGCTTTCGAGGCTGCCCACAGCCTCTGTAGCGCCAGTTCCATCCCCGGCCCCTGAGCGAGGGTCCCACATGGTGCACAGACCTCTTCTGCCACCTACTGCTCCCCTCAGCAGTGTACTTCATCAGTCTGCCTGTTCTACTCTCCGCTCTGGCTCTGGTGAATTCTCTCACCTTCCCATGCCTCTGACTGTATCCAGTGCTTGTTTAAAAAAATAAATAAATCTTAAAAAAAAAAACAAAACCTAGGAATAAATATAATGAATAAATGTTAAAAAGAACTATATAATAAAAACATATTAAACTATAAGGATAGATATCAAATTAATGGAAAGTCTTATTAAGATCTTGGATAGGAAAATTCAGCATCAAAAAGGTGCAATCCACCTTGAGTTAATATTTTAAATATTATGTGATCACAATTAAAATACTAGCATGTTTGCAGCTAGGCATGATCTTTCTAAAATCAATAAAGAGAAAATGATCAAATGATGAGCAATGTCAAGAAACACATTTCTGTGTATTTCCCCCCAAGAACAGCATGAATGAATGCCCCACCACAAATGCCATATGGAGTCATATCCCTCATCTTAAAATTATTAGCATGAGCTTTACTTTTTTTTTATTATTATTACTAATGTTAATTTTACTGAGCTACTTTATTTTTTCTTTTTTCTTTTTAATATTTTATTTTATATAATTCTTACATCATTTTTCATCTTTGTACAGTGTATGCATTTTCATTTTGGCTATATTCCCCATACAATTGCACCCCCCCTCTAATTTTGACTCTAGTTCTTCCTCTCCCCGCCCTTCCCTAATCCCTCTCCCCTCATAGTGTGTCTCTGGTTTATAGTTGCTTGTTGATTTTGATTATTGTTTTGCATTGATTAGTCTTTTTCCTGGTGTCTTATTTAGGTTTTCTAAATTCCTGCTATGAGTGAGACCATCCAGTATTTTTCTTTTTCTTTCTGACTTATTTCGCTGAGCATGATCCCTTCTAGCTTCATCCATGTTGCTGCAAACTGCATGTGTTTATCTTTTTTGATTGCTGAGTAATATTCCATTGTGTATATGTACCACATCTTCTTGATCCAGTCATCTATTTTTGGGCATTTGGGTTGTTTCCATATCTTATTTCAATGACATTCTTCAAAGAAATAGAACAATCATTGATGAAATTCATATGGAATCACCAAAAACCCCAAATAGCCAAAGCTCTCCTGAAAAAAAAAGAAGGGAATGGAAGCATCACACTCCCAGACTTCAAACTATACTACAAAGCCATAATCATCAAAACTGCCGGGTTTTGTAACAAGAACAGACACAAGACCAATGGAATTGAATAGAAAATCCAGAAATAGATATACGGTCAACTAATCTTTGACCAAGGAGCAAAGAATATGCACTGGAGCAAAGAAAGTTTGTTCAATAAATGGTGCTGGGAAAACTGGGTCGCTACATGCAAAAGAATGAAGCTCGACTACTACCTCACACCATGCACACAAACCAACTCAAAATGGATTAAAGAACTAGACATAAGACCTGAAACCATAAAATACATAGAAGGAAATATAGGCGAAACACTACATGACATGCACATCAAAGACATCTTTACAGACACATCACCCAAAGCAGTGATAGTGAAGGCAAAGATCAACAGCTGGGACTACATCAAATTAAAGAGCTTCTGCACAGCAAAAGAGACAATAACAAAAACAAAGAGAAACCCCACCGACTGGGAGAACATTTTTGCACACAACACTAATGATAAAGGACTGATCACAAAAATCTACAAAGAGCTGATGAGACTCAACAACAACAAAGAAAATAATCCAGTCAAAAAATGGGCAGAAGTGCTAAAAAGAAACTTCTCTGAAAAGGAAATGCAAATGACCAACAGGCATATGAAAAAATGTTCAACATCACTTGTAATCAGGGAAATGCAAATCAAAACTACCATGAGATACCATCTTGCACCAGTGAGAATGGCACATATTAAAAAAACTAGCAAAAACAAATGTTGGCGAGGTTGAGGAGAAAAAGGAACTCTCCTGCACTGTTGATGGGAGAGCAAACTGGTCCAACCACTATGGAGAGCTGTGTGGAGATTTCTTGACCTACTAAACATAGAGCTTCCATATGATCCAGCAATTCCACTCCTAGGTATTTACCCAAAGGACACAGAAACAGTAATTCCAAAGGGCACCTGCACCCCTATGTTTATAGCAGCACTATTTACAAAGGCTGAGCTTTACTTTTTAAAGTTCACAGCAGGCCTTTAAGGGAAAACATTCATCTTGAAGGGTCATGGAGAAAAGAAGGAGAAATGAGATATTATCATACTGATTTAACATGTGTCTTTGAACCACCTATGAGATAAGCTTGGAAGGGTGGGGAGAAGTAAATCTGATTAACTTAGCAGTGTAAGTGAGCCAGAAACTGAAGGCAAAGGGGAGGAAATGCATTCATTTAATCTGATTCATTATGAGCGTCTACAGAGGCAGTTTAAGGATTGGATGTCTTAGGTGGGACTTTGAGTCACCAAAGGGAATAGGATGGGGGGCCCAGGACTGCATGAGATATAGAAGTTTCCAGTGGGCCAACAAGAAAATAGGAATATTAATTTATTCTGCCATGAATTGAAGTCAGCCACAGCTCCATACCTTACTCCTCTCCACTACATATTCTCTTTGTGTTTCCATGCCCTTTTCTACAAGGGTTTAATGTAGTTTGGTGAAAAAGATACACATTTTTAGTAAAAGAATGATCAAGTGATTAATTCATTTCACCTTAACAATAAAGATTATATGAATGCATGCTTCTTTTTAGGCACTTGACAATGAACTGAAGTTAAATTTACTTAAGACCAAAATAGCTAAAAATTATATTGGGAGTTATTTGTGATTTGGAAAACATTTTTTTAATCAAAAGGCAATTCCTTTCTCTCACAATATTTTTATTTTAACACATAGAAATCTTCATCAAAAAGCAGAAACCCTGAGGATTTATTAAACAGAAAATTCGGAAGAAGTCCAGTACATCAGGATGTTTTAGCCAAATGATTCCATTTGTATCCAAATGTTAATAAGACAAGGATACAGAAAAGCAGCCTGTTTTTTGTCCTCTCCACGTTTTATTCATGTCTCTGGTGAAAGAATTCTGAACTACTTACAGCATTGGACCCAATGCCAGAATTCAGGGGTTGGCCAGGAAGGATGGGAACCCTCCTTAGATCACGGGTTCCCAGTAGTGAGCAAGAGAAAACAAAGGAAGATGAGAAAAGGGTGGAGGCTGACTGTGCATCGCTGACTTTCTGAGTTTCTATTTTAGATCACTTGCACGGAATCACATGGGTGGATTCATTTCTACACTATTATAAAGAAGGCTAGAAGTGGAATTTGACATCTTGGTTCTTTTTTCATAAGTAAATCCTACACTGATGTGTTACCAGAAAAAGTACTTTAGTCTTGTTGTGAAAACATTATCAGAAGGTGTAGCTTCATGCTGCACTTTGCCAGTAAATAGAGAAAAATGAGCATAATATAATTTTAGAAAGTTCAAGGTCATCTAGGGTCCCACTGCTATATATATATACATATATATGTGTGTGTGTGTGTGTGTGTGTGTGCATATATATATATAGTATATATCACACATATCATATTAGAGTTATTGCTATAGAATGTTAAGTCTTTTTTGCCTTTGCTGAAACTACAATCCTTATTTTTACTGCTTATCTTCTTCTTTGACATTTTTTCTATCTTCAAATAAGTCACATGTATGGGCATTATTTTTTTTTTTTTCTGTATCTGCCCTTCTCTAGGTATATCACTTGCTCTCAGCTCCCATTTGTATGTAAATAGCCACCAAATTCACATTTTGATCCTGAATCCTCTTCTGAGATTCAAACTCACATTTCTAATTAGCCAATATTCAATATCTAGACCATGTCTATATAGAGAAATCTTTTTTTTTCTTTTTTTTTTTATTTATACAATAGTTGGGGTATAGGCCAGAGATGTGGGAGGGTGAGAGGATTCACCAGAGACAGAGTGGGGAGCAGAACATGCATATAGGCGCGACAGAAGAGGCCTGCCACACCATGTGGGTATCTCCCTGGTGGGCCGGCAATTGAACCTGCACTGCAGAGGCTTAGGACAGCTTCACAGCACTGCGCTCAATCTGCTGCACCACCAGGGAGGCCCTATATAGATAAATCTTTTACAAAAGACCTTAGGTGAAACATTCAGGTATTTCTTCTATAAAAATCACAAGAATATAGTTACAGATGTCCTAAATTGGCTGTTATAATCATAATGCAAGTGTCTGCAGTTTGAATGCCTCCTGACCATCCAAACATCTGGAATGTTTTACTAATTCAAGGGGTGAAAGGCTGAAAGCCTCACACCCTATGATTCCTCTTGCAATATCTCCAAGGATCCTTTAAGATGAGGGAACAGGTGGATGAAATGGGGGTTGTATTTCTAATAGTCACCTCCCAGCCATCTTGTGCTCCAATTTCCTGCTTTGGTTAATTCTGAGTTTTGAGGGCTGCCTTCTTTCTTATGTTGCACATATACCAATGACTCCCAGATTTGATCTCCCCTTTGAGCTCTGGAATAAATTTCCTAAATGCCTTTTCAACACTCAGCTTGGATATCTGATAAGCATCTCACACTTAAAATACAGAAAACTGGACTCTTTGCCCCTACACACCTGTTTTTATAATTTTCCCCATCGCAGAAAACAGTACTACCACTCATCTCATTCCTTAAGGTAAAAGTCCTGGAGTATCTTTGATGTTTCCCTTTCCCAACACCCAGTAATTTGTCTGCTCTATTTTCAAAATATATACTGAATCCAACCATATCTCACTCCCCTGACACTATTTTAATCTCTGCCCAGAAAAAAACAGTACTAACCTTTTATTGTCTATTATTAGTGTTTCCATGCTTGCCCTGACATTCAGTCTCTTCACGAAAGTTCCCATGACCCTCCAAAATATAATACAAATGATGTCACTCCCAAATTCTGAACTGTCTAGTGACACTTCCTCCAAATACTCCAGCACAGATGACAGTTTTCTGTGATTCTGCCCACACTTACTTCTCTGTCTTCATCTCCTACCATCTTCTCTATTGTTTTTTTAAAGCTCGAGCCACCAGGACTCAAGTATTCTTCCTTTAGTATCCTCTTTCCATTTCAGGACCACTGTCATTGAAGTTCATTTCTGCATGGAACGTTCGTCTACCAAGATTTTATTGCCTACAATTTAGTTTAGAATTCTTCAACCCAACACGATTATTTGCAAATGATTTTAATCCATATTAGGAGAGTCATTACCACTTGAATTGTGTCAAACTATTTCCTTAGCCCTTTATTTCTCTCCTATGGCATTTATGATACCATTGAGTTATATGACATACATATTTCCTTTCTCATAGCATATTCCTTCATGCCACCCTCCTCCATAGAGTATACACTTAAGAGGGAAGATTTCCCATTGCACAGCACAAAGAAGTCAACAATTAAGTGTCTGTAGATTAAATAAACATGGAGGACTTGTCTTCAACTTTTTCAAATTTCACTTTTCTTTTTTTTAAAAAAAGATTTATTTTATTTTATGCATACAAGAGCTGGGGCATAGGCCAGAGGTGTGGGGGTGAGAGGAGTCACCAGAGACAGAGTGGGGAACAGAACAGGCAGATTGACCAAAGTATACTGCTGAGGGGAGAAGCGGGCGAGTCAGGAGAGGTCTGCTGAGCCATGTGGGCAGCTCCCTGGCCGGCTGGGGGATCAAACTCAGGGATCGAACTCATGCTGCAGAGGCTGCAGACAGTTTCATACATTGCGTCCCAACCCCTTGAGCCACCAGGGAGGCCCAAATATCACTTTTCTTATTTGCAAAAGACAAAGAATAACAAGATTGAGGTGTGCATACCCTTGAATACATAACATTCCTTTTCCTATTTGTCAATAGATTAATTCAGCTATCTTTTAATCTGGTCCATCTTGGCTACACTCTGGGAGAGCACCACTGTTCTTGTCAATTATCCTACCTGTGCAGTCCAATAAGCAGACAGTTTTAGATTTATTTTATTTTTTAAAGATTTATTTATTTATTTATAAAAGCACTGGGTACAGTCAGAAGCGCAGGAGGGTGAGAGAATTCACCAGAGCCAGAGCGGGGAACAGAACAGGCAGACTGACGAAATACACTGCTGAGGGGAGCAGCGGGTGGCAGGAGAGGTCTGCACGCCATTTGGGACCCTCAGTGGCAGCCAGGGATCAAACCGGAGCTGCAGAGGCTGCAGGCAGCTTCGCAGCCCAGCACTCAACTGCTGTGCCACTGGGGAGGCCCCAGTTTTAGATTTAAAGAAACTTTGATATTTAAAAAAATATTTATCTAACTATATATATTATATATAGTATTATGTATGTATGTTATATATGTATGTATTACTATACTCTGTGTTAGTCAATGTTATATATTCATGTACAACCCCAATATATACAGATTATTTCTTCTGGCCCAACTAAAGTTAAATTTTATTGTTCATTTACATATCATTTATTAAAAAAATTTCCAGTATGATTAGGACTTACAATAATGGTGTTCAGAAGTCTTCTGCTTTGTATTATAAATAAAGATAGGTACGGTTTATACAGTGTTCATTGTTTCATGTAATTCCTCATATTGACTCCAGAGATATCAAGGTCTGTGATTTGATTTCAGCAAATCTATCAGGGTCTCCTCAGCAAAAGAATGCTATTTTTTTCTCCCCTTAGATTCTTGTCTTACGTAAATGTCTTTCCTAAATGAAATAGCAAGATGGCATGTAGAGAAAGCTGAGTAGGTGCAGCATGGCTCCACCACATCTATGTCCAGAGATGTGGCAGTTCCAGTATCTCCTGGTCTCATAACCCATGGCCATGATCTGGGACCCCATGGATCACAAAGCTAGCTGGAGCAAGGAAAACAGGTTCAAGAATTTTCCAGGTTACAAAGGGTTACATCACTGTAGAGATGTCCCCCATCTCAGACTTGGGAGGTGGCTTCTGCCTTGTAAGACTAGGTAAGAAAAGAGGGACTTCTTAATAATAGCAGTCATCTGAAAAGAAGAGTTTACACAGGAGAAGCCTTTGAACTCAGTTATAATTCAACCTGAAACACTGCTACAGTGCTGGCAGCACTGGTATGCCCACAGACTACTTTGAGTCCTATCAAAGAGGGGCTGGAAAGGCAGGCTGCCTATGTTATAATGCTGGCCATTCCTTCTTCTTCAGGACACCTCAGTCTTTGCTCCTGAGGGACTCAATCAATTGAATGAAGCCTCCTCATATTAAAGAGGGTAATCTGTTTTATTCAAAGTTGGCTAATTAAAATGCTAATCACATCTAATTAAATACCTCCCAGCAATATCTAGATGAGAGTCTGATCAAAGCAGGGGATAAGGCAGCCTAGCCAAAGGTTAATCTAGATTTACCATTTAGAATGATTTGGCAGACTGCTCCTTACCTTTTTACTTTTGTGGGAAACAGAAAGAGCTAAAAGATTGCTCAGTAAATGATGGGCTAAGTATACTTGTGGATCTAGTTTGTTGAATATACCCAGTTCTGGAACTCTGACAGGTCACTCCCTGGCAGGACTTTGCCTCCCCAAATAAATCTCCTAATACGTGTTACTCTGGAAAGCAGGAGATTCATTTCTGAGTCACTTGACGTGACTGAAAACCACGAGTCCCCAGGGCCTGTGACTTAGTGGACTGTGTCCTGCGCCAAAATACCCAACTGAAAGTTTCCCAAGGGACTGAGATCCATCCCACATGCTGCAAGCCAAGCCACATGCTGAGGAAAGGACACTTGTCTCTCTTTGCCCACAGGTGCCAAGGACTAGCCTGCAACCCTTGCCCTATGACCACCCTAAATGGGAACTTTTTCTAATTTGCACAAAGATGTGTTTAGGGGCTGTGCACAGCTTCATGCATCTGTAGTATCTTAAATACTTTCTTTACATGCTCATCCTGCAATTCAAAGAAGTCTTTCCTCCCTCTAATTGAAAGATGAAGACAGAGATTATGCTACAATAATGCATAATGAGTTTTCCATTCTTCCTCTTTTCCCTCCTGCTGACACAGGCAGAGCCCTCAGGCCAGTATCCTCCCTAGTTTATGTTCCTCTGAAAAGAATGTGGACTCTTGAAACAGTGTCCCTTCCATGCCCCACTTCACTGACAGATGATAAACATAATTTCTCACCTCCCTTCTTGTCTCTTTGTTCTGAGGAGCCATCTCTCCATTTCTCCTGCACTATTACTCCAGGTACACAAGAAAATAAAGGCAATTTTTCTGTCTTCAGCTTTCAAAAATATTTTGGCAGCTTATCCAAAATCACTTTTTTCATGTTCATTGGCAACATATCTGTTATTTTTCTCTTCTCCATTGATATTTCCACTTCTTTTTTTTCCCCAGTCCTGACTGACTGCCCTTGGAGTCCATGATAATTAATTTTGTTTGCACAAAAATGGAGGTCTCCGCCTTGCAGCTATCTATGGAATGCTTTCTTCTAGCCCTTGGAGATAGGCACCACACTTCCTGAAACCCCAGGTTAATCATTTTATCAATCCGACCAGAACACTCCTGTTCTTTAAGTAGATCACTTCCTTTCACCGGGCACTGTTTCTCCTTTGCAATTCATGTTTCAGGAAATTGTTTCTCATGGTTATGGTTATTTATGATTTCCTATGAGTGAGCCGCCTATCCTGTGATGACCTACATAATTAGGAATTAGAGTACTCTTCATCAAAACTAAGGTCAAAATATCCCTCTTTAGACAGAATTAAGGGTTAAAGAAGTAGGCTGGAAAACATGGGGTCAAGATGGGGATTCACTCAGTCACCCCAAGGAAACCTGTGATCCCCACATGGTAGAATCCTGGTGATAGCACAGGCCACAGTGCAGTAGATGTGTGGAGAACTTATTGTTAGATCCTTTTTCTAAACCCTCCTCACTCCCCACTGGATGGCACAGCAACTGAAAGAATCCTTGTTGGGGCCAAGATGAAGGCAAATATCTTTGGTGCCAGAGGAGGAGGAATACCGTGCCTCCTGAGCAGCATGGCCTACCTGATCATACCTGGGACACTCTTAGTACCACTAAAAGGGATTTTGCATTAAAAAGAGGGGGAGTTCTCCCTGGAGGCGCAAAGGGTGAAGGTGCAACCTATGAAGCTCGCTGCAGCCACTGCAGCACAAGTTCAATCCCCAGCCAGGGAGCTACTCACATGGCGCAGCAGACCTCTCCTGACTTGCTCGCTGCTCCCCTCAGCAGTGTATTTCAGTTGATCTACCTGTTCTGTTCCCCACTCTGTCTCTGGTGACTCCTTTCACCCCCTCATAACTCTGACCTGTACCCCAGTTCTTGAATGTATAAATAAATCTTAAAAAAAGAAGGATTTTGCATTTTTACAACCATCTTCTAATCCTTAAGTCAGGATTTTTACTACCATGTTTTAATCCTTAAGTCAGGACCTCTGTGATTATTAGCCCAATAATCATCACCAACATCCTGGGATAGTTAGAAGAAACCTTTTGCAGCTAAGAAAACAAACTAAAATCAATTAAATAACATTCTCAAAGTCACCAAGGTAGTTGACAGTTTATTTGCAAATCCAGCTTTGGACTGTCTGAGTCCAAAATCCAACCTCTTAAGAGCTTGCTAGGTTGCAAAGCATCTCATCCCTTTACCCCCAGCACTAAGCTGCTAGTGCTAAAATTATTGGCGGACAGTGGTGAAGGACCCGGACCTATAATCACCAGACCTGGTTCCAAGCCTGGTCTCTGTCACTTGACAACTCTGGGCACATCACCAGCTCTGTGTAATACAGATTTTAACAACATTAAAATTTACTTCCTTATAGCCTCAAATTCTATAAGTGTTGGCAAATACTTACAAAGTTGCTAAGTGCTGTATAACTACATATAGCCCTATGTTATTTTGTAAGCATTTTCTCTGAAAATTGTAGGCAAGTTCCTCAAGGGTGGAAATTAATGCCTATCATTTCTTGGGGCAAATAATCTTCTGCCTGACAGCACAGACCCTCCCTATCCCACTCAAATCAGGTGCCCATATTTACTTTACCCAGTCGTCATGCCTTCCTGTGACCCTGGAGAGGGGAGGCAGGCAGAGGGGAACTACAGAGAAGCCAGGGCTGCTGGGTGTGGCTGACGGTTCCTGGATGTGAAGAGAGGGGTGTGGGTTTTGGGAGAGGCATGGATTGCAGGTGGAGAGTGCAACCAGACCTCACTGATGTGGCTTTGGCTCCTGTTTCTTTTTTTTTTTTCTTTTTTTTTTTAACTTTTTTTTTTAATTAATAAATTTTATTTTTATATTCCTCATACATTTGCAATCCCCCCATTCTGACCCCAATCCCTCCCCTCCCGCCCCCCACCCCCCAAAAAGTGTCTCTGGTTCATAGTTTTTGTTGATTTTGATTTTCACTTTCTTATAGTTATTCATTTTCCTGGTCCCTTATTTAAGTTTTCTAGATTCCTGCTATGAGTGAGACCATCCGGTATTTTTCTTTTTCTTTTTGGCTTATTTCACTGAGTATGATCCCTTCCAGCGCCATCCATGTTGCTGCAAATTGCATTTGTTTATCTTTTTTGAATGCTGAGTAATATTCCATGGTATATATGTACCACATCTTCTTGATCCAGTCATCTATTTTTGGGCATTTGGGCTGTTTCCAAAGCTTAGCTATTGTAAATAGTGCTGCTATAAACATAGGGGTGCAGGTGTTCTTTGGAATTGATGTTTCTGTGTTCTTTGGGTAAATACCTAGGAGTGGAATTGCTGGATCCTGTGGAAGCTCTATGTTTAGTAGGTCCAGAAATCTCCACACAGCTCTCCATAGTGGTTGGACCAGTTTGCATTCCCACCAACAGTGCAGAAGAGTTCCTTTTTCTCCTCAACCTCGCCAACATTTGTTGTTGCTAGTTTTTTTAATATGTGCCATTCTCACTGGTGTAAGATGGTATCTCATGGTAGTTTTGATTTGCATTTCCCTGATTGCAAGTGATGTTGAACATTTTTTCATATGCCTGTTGGCCATTCGCATTTCCTCTTCAGAGAAGTTTCTTTTTAGCTCCTCTGTCCATTTTTTGACTGGATTATTTTCTTTGTTGTTGTTGAGTCTCATCAGCTCTTTGCAGATTTTTGTGATCAGTCCTTTATCATTAGTGTTGTGTGCAAAAATTTTCTCCCAGTTGGTGTGGTTTCTCTTTGTTTTTGTTATTGTCTCTTTTGCTGTGCAGAAGCTCTTTAATTTGATGTAGTCCCAGCTGTTGATCCTGTTTCTTAAAATAAAACAATTGCCTGACTTCCCTTCACACCTCTCTAAGGCCGTTCAGCCAGCAGTGCCACGTTGAAATAGATACTTGGGCACCATGACAGAGAGTTTCATAATTATATTCACAATGCCTATCCTCAATTCTGGAAACTATAAACTGAAATTGAATCTATAAACTGAAAATTAACATTTTTTCTCTTGATACCAATACTCTTATATGACAAACTGTCCTGAAATAAAGTGGCATGGGCCTCTTCATAATATGAATGGTTGTATGTTTTAATGTGAAATAACAAGTCTGATGCATGGGTGCTACTTACGTTATAGACTATATATGTTCCCTATCACTTTTTTAAATTCTGGAAAATGTCAAGAATTTAAATATGATTGTCCAAATACTTCTGGCTCCAAGGATTTTGGAAAAGGAAATCTAGGCCTATTCTTTTAATTAGGGTTTATCCAGTCAAGTAGAAAAGCTGCCTCCATTAGCTTTGAGTTTAGTGGCTCTTAGACCTGCCTGCATATTACAACACTCTGGGAACTTGTTAAAAATCCTAAGGCCAGGGTTTGACTCCAGACTACTTTTATTAGAATCATGGAGGGCAGAGGGGTAGGTAGGAACAAGGTATCATCATTTCGGAAACCCCCCCCAGTGAAATCCAGTATCTACCCATATTTGAGAACTACTGTCTGGTCCTAAGTCAGTCACTCTCACATTCTTTTCTGGCTGAATCAAATGCAAGTTCACTCTGGCTGAATTCATGAACAGAAGGTGACAGCACCCACCTCTCAGGTGTGACATGAACAGGTGTAACAGTCATTGGAACTGATGAAAATAGAAGAAGTGTCCATGTTATGGGTTGAATTGCATACCCCCAAAAGACAGGGTGAGGTGCACATCCTACAAAGCATAGAATGTGATCCCACTTGGAAAATAAGGTCATTGAAGAAGTAGTTAATGCTGTCCTATGGAGCGAGGCCAGGGGCAGGGAGGATGGAGGGCTCTCATCCAATGTGACTGGTGTCCTTAGAATAAGAGAGACACACAGAGACATGTAGGGATAAGAGTCCTGTGGTAACACAGGCGGTGCTGCAATACACTGCAGTGATGCACTTATAAGCGAAAGGATACCACAACTTTCTGAAAATGCTGGAAACTAAAAGGGGCAGGGAGGATTCTATAGATTTCAGAAGCATGGCCTTGCCCACACCTTAATCAGGGATGTCTAGATTGCAGAACTGTGAGAACGGAGTTCTGTTGTTTTAAGTCACCCGGCTAGGATACTTCATCATGGCAGCCTTGGAAACAAATCCATGTGTATTCAGGAGTGAGCCACTGTGCTGTGTGTGGTGTCGCTGAGACTCTAAGTCCAGCAAGACCCCTCTTCATGGCTGTCAATGCACTGTGATGACAGGAGACTCCAAGGGTGGCAGGCTCACGCGGAGATGTGGAAACAGCAGGAAATAACACCGAGCGAGAGCTGAATGCCTGTAGACACACGTTATCTCTACCAGTTCATTTAATCCCAACACTCATAGGAGGTAGATCCTGTTTTTTTATCCTAATTTGAATAAAGAGAAAACGGAGAATCCCATAGATCAAGTCACTTGCCCAGGGTGGCCTCAATAATGAGAAGAATGTGGTTTGAGTCCAGTTGTACTGACCTTAGAGCCACCGCTCACCAAATCAGCCCAGACGGACGTAGCACCAAGGCCACTTTCTCCAGGAGTCAGAGGCCTTGTTCACCCGCAAGAATGGGAGTCATGGCTCTGATGTGACAAACACAGGAGTTTGGCATCCAGCTTTTGCAGCTGCCAAAATGAATTACACAAAGTGAAGGAAAGCAAAGAAAAGGCAAGGACAAAAGTGCCAGCAGCAGCAGTAGCCGCAGGAGGGAGGGCCCCATTACTACTGGTTGAAGTGTGAGGAAAATTAAGTTGGTGATGGTTCAAGGTTATGTTGAAATTCCAAAGCAGAGGTCTTGCATAACCATGAAACATGGAAATTAAAGTATTACTGATGTTCACACTGTTTATTTGAGGGCTTTCTTTTCTGTCTTACTTTGTCTCAACAAGTCTCAATTCTGTCATGTGCTACCACCACAGAGAAAGGAAAGACAATGAAGATGAGACCAGGTATGAGCCCATGTACATTATAAATATAAAGAGAGTGGGAACAGAGAAACTATAGGGAATTGAGTTGACAAAGCTCGAATAACAGTCCCCAGGTAACAAAGTTACTAGGAGGAAGAAACTAGATTTGACTTCTGGACAGTCTGTGTCTGTCTGTCTGCCTAATATGAAAGCTAGAGCCCTAAGTCACTTTGGCATTGTTCCCCCACTATCCTGCCCTCCAGTGGGCACTTCTGGGCCTACTAGACTCCCTCCCCTGAGCACGTAGCATGGTTCCGTGCATGCTGTATATGTGTCAAGACCAGTGCACAGCTTCATTTTTTCCTCAGGTTAAACATTTTAAATCATGAAATCACAAAAAGCAAGCCAGGCTTCTCCTCCCACACATCCCAGCCCATGACAATGCCTTCTTCAGTGTGTTTGGGCTTGAGGCAAATGATGGTTTTTCCCATAGCCTTTTTAGAACAGAGGGGCTGCCCAAGCCTCAACTAAAGCTCCTGTTCAATTTCCACAGCACTTACCACTTGCCACTAGCAGGCAGACAAACATTTTTATATCTGCATACCAAATTTGATCTCATTCGGTTCCCTTGAACAAAAGGTCAGGGCAAAAATGACTGCTACTTACCTTCCCATCCCAGGACACAGGACATGGTCCCTGGGTATATGGCCAGCATAGAGTGGCTATTCGTGTGCCTCAACCTTACAGGATATAGATGAAATAGTAGAAGATCAAACCCAGCAAAATTGTCCTCAAGTAATATGATCATTTTAAAAATTAAAAAAAGATCAGGAATTTTATAAAGATTTAAATGAAAAAGTAAGACAGTTATTGGAAAACAATATATATCTTTCAGAATTCATTCTGAATAAACACTATTTATGGAAAATGTTGCCTAGCAGATTATGATTATTTCTAATCAATTGGCAAAGACAGTAATAGAAAACATTTCCACGTCACAGGTAAAGAATGCTAAAGTTTACCACATCCTGATTCTATTCCTCATTTCTGGAACTACAAAGAGCTGTATGTTCCAACCCCTTGAAGGTAGGTGAAAGCATGTGATAAGTTCCAGTGATATGTGATCAGAAGTTATGAGAGTTGCTTTCCAGATGAGTCTGTGCAGAGGAAATTCCATCTCCCTGTTCATTCTTCAGTGACCGAGAAAGTCTCCTACTGAGGTGGCAGGGCCATAAAACAGGCTGTACTGTTGAGTCTTGGACAAGGTGGCCCTGCAGAGTCACTGAGCAGGTTTCCTCAGGACAACCACGTGGGCCTGATGATTTCTTTGTGGAAAGGTTTGAATACTAAACTTAGTTTCTTTAATAAGTATAGGAATGTCTTAAAATTAAAAAATGACTGATGTTCACAACAGATATTTTTGGAACTTTTCTTCAGCTTCTTATTCAGTCTAGTAATGTCCTTACATTGGCATGCTTAGAACATCTATACTTCACATCAGATTTGAGAAAGTTGGGTTTAAATTTACCATTTTACCAAGTGACTTTTAGTTGTCCCCTGAATTTTTTCTCCCATAGTTTCTTCTTTCCTGCTGTCCTTTAGATTAACTAAATATTTTTAGAGTGTTACTTTAATTTACTGATTGGGTTTTCAGGCCTCCTTGCATTAGTTTTTAGTGATTGTTTAAGCTATTACAATAAGAATCCTTAACTTTTTAGAGTCTGTTCACTGTTAATATTTAATTACATCCCATATAATATGAGACTTGCATCTATATATGACCATTTACTTCTCTGTCTTTTATACTAAATTTGTCACATATATTATTAAATCTATATAAACTGTAAACCTCCACAATCATCATACATTTTTTTAAAAATTTAACAATTGTACAAAGAAATTTAAAATTGTAATTTTTAACTAGGAGGAAAATATAGTCTTTTATATTTGCTCTTACATTTCTGATTTCCAGAGTTTTTCAGTCCTTCTGAATGACCTGCGTTCACATCTGTAATCATTTTTCTTCAGGCAAAGACTCCCATTAGCACTTCACTTAGTATAGGTTTACTGGTGACAAACTTTCCTACATTTCTTTTTTCTGAATATATTTTGTTTTGATTTCATTCCTTTTTTTTCAGTTTTACTGAGGTATAATTCATTGTTAGAGAATACTTCTACTCAATATAAAATTCTGGGTTGTGTGTTTTTTCTATTTAGTTCTTAAAAATATTGCACCACCATTTTCTAGCCTCCATAGTGACTGAAGAGAAGTCAGAAATAATTGTAATCAAATTTCTGTTCACCTGGATGGAATGTCTCATTTTTTCCTATGCCTGCTTTTAATATCTTATCTTTATCTTTATTGTTGAGCAATTTGAGACTAGTGTACATAGTTGTTTTTATTTGAATGTATATCTTTCTCATTTGTAGAACTTCATGAAAATAAAGTTCATTTATTTTGCATTGATTTGGGTAATTTTAGTATTTCCTCATTTTTTTCTCTATATTATCTATTTCCCCTTCTTATGGGGCTATAATTACATATATGTTAGACTTTTTGAATTGTACACCAATCCCCAGGACTATTTTCATTCTATAAAATTTATTTTCTGTGTTCGTTGGTTTGGATAATTTCAGTTCAACAGTCTTTTAGTCTATCATTTCAAATCTGCCATTAAGCCTATTCAGTGGTTTTTGGTTCCAGACAGTTTATTTTTTAGTTTTAGAAACATTTCATTTTTTATGAAACATTTCTATTTCTCTGTTAAGAGTCCATACAATTTTGTTGATTGTGAATACAGTTTTTTAAAAAAATCTTTGTGCATAGCTGTAATAGCTATTTCAAGATTCTCAAAAAAAAAAAAAGATTCTCACCTGCTACTTGGAAAATTTAGGTTTTTTTAATTTTCCTACTGTTGTTTGTTAATTATTATTGTATGCTAACTAATTCAGTATCTGTTCTGATTATTGTCACTATTTTTTGTAGGACTCTGGACACTCCAATTTCTTTCAACTGGTAAACAGTCGTTGTCTATTGTGTATGTGTATATTGATTGGAACTCAAATTACAAATTGTTTCTCCATTGTACATGACAACATCAGCATCTCACATTCTTTCATTTAGCCTTTGCTGTGTTGCTTGGAATCTGGTTCTTGAAAGCGTAAAGTGTGATGGTTTCTATATGAAACTCAGTTCTTCAGAGTTTAGATTAAGGCTGGCCATCAGCCTATGTCTCTTTAAATATTTAGAAACTCACTCTTCTTCCAAAGGTGACTACTCTCCAATATGTCCCTGGTTTGGTGACTTACAAGTACCTACAGGTGTTTTCTACTTGTATCTTGTGCCATATTTTCACTTATTGCCTGCTGTGGACTTACTCCAATAGGAACCACTTGGCTATCATGACAAGCAAGACCTGCCATGAATGAGGAATAAGCTTTGCATAGTTCCCCAATGGTATTAAGAAGTGATTTGTGCAACAGTATGATTCAGGTTTCCTGCCTAATACAAGGTATGAACTACAATGTTTTCATTTTTATTTTAAAATATTCAATTTATTTTGGAAGCAGAGCTTCTTGAGCTCTTATACTTAAGGTGTTTAAAAATAGGGTGTCATTTTTATTGACTTTCATAAATTTTCTGTGGGAATCTGATCTTGCAAAATAAAATTTGTCAGTCGTGGTATTTTTCAGAAAAGTAACCCCTGCAGAGTGTAAAATAATATTTTATCCATTACTGATTTTCTTAATTAATATTAGGAACATACCGTCCTGCCCATTAAGATCTCCTTAATGCACCTGAAATCTTTCTAGCCTCTCAATTTAAATTATTCTAGACGTTTTGTACTTTTAATACTGAAAACTTTTAACCACACCACTTAATTCTTTGTTCAAGTAATTGTTTCTTTATAGAATGGCGCCTGGCTCCCTCTCCCTCTCTATAACCCAGTGTACTCCTTCCAGTTACAGGAAGCAAAACAAAGGAAATCTTTGAGACCGCTTTCTAGATTTGAATGGGTATGGAAATACAAGAAGATGAAACATTCAATGTGAACATTAAATAGAACCCTGTTGAAAAACATTTTCATTTTCATCCTTGGACATATTTTTGTAGGACAGCAGCTAACTAGGTGACCAGAAATAGGATTTTCTCTCTGCCTTCATATATTTTCTTTTGTTGGTACATTCCCTTTGCCTCAAGTGTGGCAAATATCTCAAATTTACTCTTTGATGGTCCTATTTTAAGACGACTTAATGAGGCCCTCAAGTGGCAAGTCTTCCAGGATGAAGATGAATCAGAGCCAAGAGAAGAATAAGTTTTAAAATTAAGAATGGTCTGATTTTAAAAAAGAAATCTATACGTGGTTGTATTAAAACTTCTTTTAGTTTTAAGTCCTAGTAAGACATTTTAAAGTACAGTACCCACTTCTTGTCATAATTATATTGGAGACATTCACTAAAGGTTAAGGAAACCGCCATATAGGTCAACTGAATGATAATTGAACTATTGGCCAGAACCTATGTTGTGAGTCAATTATAAATAAATACATACTGAATACCTACTATGCACACAGCAAGAATCAAATCAGCATCACTGACTCCCTCACTGCTTGCAGTTTGCATTATTTACATCTACTCATTGGGAGTGCTTTGTGGTTGAGTGATAGAATATGAAAGAAATATGGTGCCGTAAGACTCTCAGAAAACACCTTCTACAGCTACATATCAAACACTGTAAACGACATCCTGATCCTGCACTACTTTTTTCCAGAAGGATCTGTATCTTCAGTGTAGCTTTGCTTTAAGTATTGCTATCACACTTATTCATTGGAGTTTTTTGTCTTAAAATACTCATTTGTGATTGCATCAATCTATCATAGGTCTAAATTAAACTGGTGCTTACTTATCAAAGTTTTCTCTGCACTTCAGCTTGTAAGGGTTCCCTGCTGTTAAAAAGCAAAACAAGACACAGGTTTAGGCTAGTGTCATCCTTCAGTGACCAATACTCAGTATATAAAAACCAAGATTGATCTGTTGTCTATCTCTAAATAATTATTACCTCAAGTGTCTAGAACATTACAATTTTTGAAGTGGTAGAGTCTTAATTTATGAGATAAACTAAATAGGCGTAACAAAGCAGTCAATGTTCACAAGCATATCTACCCTAATTACATGACCCATTATTATTGAGGACTCCTTCTACCCCCTGTTGACTAAGGCAATTGCAATGATTTTTTGTATATATTAGTTTATATGTCTTTTTTCACTAAGCTGAGTTTCCTGGGAACTAGCATTATATTTTTATATCCTAACATGTAACAAAGTAACATACTGTGGTGTATAGTGTGGGTTCCATTAATATTCAACTAATGAGTTGGTCAGTTGGTCAATTAATTGAAAGTTTTGAATGTTATGCAAATATAATAGCTATACCTGTATGTTTTGCCCCTGTTGATTGCAGAGAACCTAAAACACTCAACAAGTTCACATATGAGCACTTATGTCTCTCTAGTGTAGACATGGTGTCTAGAGACAAAATTCTATAACCAAGAGTTAGCACCCTGCAGACATCTTAAGGATGCTCACAGCTGCAGGAAGTACCCGCAGAGGGTACTTATTCATATTTTCATGTTTTGATTAAAGAAGAAGGGAAGCTTCCTTTATATGGACCTTCCCTTTGCTTGGTCACTCTGATGATGGTGACAAGTGTGCTTCAGTACAAGTCATGGAAATGATATCTTGTTTGAGAAAGAGAATAAGAAATAGAGTTTTTTAGACTCTAACCAAGAAATAGTTTACTTATTGAGGATGGAATTTTATTTGCACATCAGATCTACCCAGCCAGGATAGAGCCATGGGAGAAAGAAAAAAAATCCCAACCACCAGAACACACCAGAACACTGCAAAAAACCTCATTTTCACAGGTTAGCCATAAAGCTAAACATTTTTCATTCTTGCCTCAAATTTTTGGCACAGCCAAGGGAAAATGGTAAAAGGAAAGAGCAAAGAAATGGTGGTTTGCAAGTGGTGTGATCAAAAGCAGTGGAAAAGGATAAATCATGCTAGAGGCTGCTGGGGGGCTGGGATTCAAAGTACTATAAGAAGGGTTTCTTGTTTGCTTGCTTTCTTGTTTCTTTCCTTTTTATTGAAAGGCATCTTTTCCTATTTATTAAGATTTATAGTTTTCTGCCAACTACTTCACTGGAACAAGTTTTTCCTTTAATTTAACAATGCACATATTAAACTGTAATGTACCCATAAAAGCTTCTTCTCAGATAGTGCTCACAAAATTCACTTCTTGATGACTCAAGAGGAACAGAAATATAGCACATGCAATTGGGAAGCAAGTTGCTCCCATTTATTTATTAGACCTGTAGGCTGTTGCCACAGCCATTTCGCCAGAAGGTCTAATTCAATGAATTAAACTTCTCCAGGTTCTGACAACCACATAATCTAAGGGCTTTCAAGAAAAAATAGGACTGTCACTGATTTTTCTGGCTCATTTCATCTGCTGCATGTCTTTACCCATTAGCTGGGACCAAGAAGTATTTGTCTTCATTTTTCCCATCATGGTGGGATGTGTGGACTTTGTGGCACTGGCTGTAACACACTAAAAAGTGAAGGCTCATAAGGGGATTTAGAAAGAGAGAAAATTTCTTAATCATGCTTTCATAACTTTTGTTGAACAGTTGGTTTAAATTTCCAAGTAACTCTTTTCAAAGGGATAGTATCAAAACACATGCAAAAAATAAAAGTCTAAATAAAGCACAATAAATTATTTCACTGCTAAGGTATTAGATTTCAAAGAGAGAAGAGAGTACACATAAGGATATTAGTGTGGACTATATTGGATCTTTGGGAATTGCTGTCAGATATTGATGAAAACAGAGAGACTGTAGGAGATCAGATAAAAAAAAATGATTCCATTTGGAAGAACAATGTGAAATCTGTGGCCAACAGAGATTTCAAATGTAAGCTAATAGCAATCCACGAAAGAACAGAGTTGGAGCAAGTCCCACATCTTTAACCACATTTACAATCATTCAGCATCTGTAAAAATTTTTACATAGCATTTTCCCTCATTTCAGAATTTGCAAAATACATATTTAATAGGTTTAGCATGTCAGTCAGTCATTCCGTCCACAGGCACTGTAAAGGATTTGTTTTTAGAAAATGAGTGGGGTTTTCATGCTGCTGTCCTCTCAGCTCTGCCCCCAGCCAGCTGAAATCACTGCTGATTCACAGCCCAGAGATGCTGTAAACAAGGCTGTCCATTTCAGCATCCACACTGGTGAGAAAACATCCTCAAAGATTCTCATCTTCTTTCTCCTGAATTTCACACCAATCCCCTCCCCAACCTGCATACAGTCCATTTTCAAATTGCTTGCTCCTCCCCTTATCAAACAATCACCAAAGAGAAAGGGATGCAAGAAAGATTTTCTCAAAACATGTTTTCCTGTCTGATAGGAATATTTTAACCATTAGGATGATGAAAGATTTGAAATGACAAGAGATGACTCAAATGGAAACAAAATTTGAGGAAAAAAAAATAATTCAAAAGTCAGCTGAGGACATTACTGGGACATTGAGCTGGGTCAGCCAGTCCTCCGGGGCAGGGCTGTCAAGTACACCTGAGCTGAAAGCCCGCTTGGCGATGATCTCACCGTTCTCAGATAACCTGCAGCCATCACAGAGTGAGGGGCAGTCTGGTTCATTTCAATCATATCCATATTACTTCATTGTATGATTCAAGTTTTCCAAATCACCCTTCCCTTTCTGCCCTGCCTTCCACACTTTCTTACCACCCTGACTTGTCCATATTTGCACAGACAAACCATTTTCTAAAAATGATAGTATAGCAAAGACATGCTTGAAGGACATTCTGAACCAATTAATCAATAGCACGCTTCTTGTCCCTCATCTGTCTTAGGATCTTTGCTGCAGAGATTTGCCTCATGATAGGGCATGAGCACCCTAATTAGTAGTTCATTGTTTTGGATTGGAAACCTTTCCTATCTTTGCAAGCAACAGAAAAGAAATGCAAAAAGAAACTTGCAGATGAAAAACTCTCACAGTTCCCCAAATTCAACTATCATTATAAGCCCTAAATTGGTTTGATATCAAAACTTGGGCTTTGTTAAAAAACAGAGGGTGGGGAAGTTTGCCCACTCATTTCATTTGTATGCCATCTGTAACAACTCTGTCTACTCCACATTTCTGTGACCTGTATTCCAGAATACATGCCTTGCAGTTGAACTGCAAAAAGGACGATGCATATATGGTATCACACAAAGAGTTTTTGTCGTGGAGCTGGTATGGAAAGGGGGACATTTTTTGAATTTGCTTTCTCAGACATAAACTCTTCCCAGTGTCACAGGAAGTAGAAAACAGAGCTAAGGGTAGTACTGCATTACTAGAGAATTTTCATCTGCTGGTACTTTTCAACAATATCCCTGGGACAGATTTTTGAATTTGTTTCAATCTTGATTATAGTGTACACAATGAACAAAAAATATTTCTACACAATGGCAAATCCTAACTGAAAATAATATTGTTTTCCTTTGAAAAAAAATTTTTTCAAGTAAAGGCTTCCAGTGGTATTTTGATAGGAAAAAAAAACAGGAATAGGAAGGATCAGTTTCTTCCTCATAATAAGTCACATTTTCACCTGAGATGAATGAGCTGGGATGATGGCAAGGTTATGGGCAAATGAACTTTTAGATAAAATGTCTTACTATTCTAGAATAGTTTAAAGTCACAGCTCTTTGGCTCTCAACAACAGTTTCTAGGAATGCTACAATCTTGCACTGGGGTTAAGTTTGGACTTGGATCCCCCATCTATTCCTTGGTAATTCTGACTTTATCAAGTCATTCACTTTGCTGGGTCTCAGTTTTCTTATCTATAAAACAGTGACAATATGTCTTCCATCAGTATGTCTTCCATCATGAAATTGTTGTTAAATTGAGAGAATATGTAGAAAGCACTTCACTCACTGCCAAGGATATGGTAATTGCACTATATTTAATATTAAATTGGCAAAGTTTTCATAAGAGAGTGATTTTCTGCTGCTTTGAGCTATCTGGCTCAGAAAAGCTATAAGCCTTATAAATGTGGAAACTCCTTTTTCCTCTCCCCAGGACAATACCCTCAGTTTTCCAGCGCATGGTTACTGCTCATGTCATCTTCCCCCATGAAGTCAATCTGTTATTACAATTCTTTTTAGTAAGTTCAACTTTCGACCTTCTTTATACCCACAGCTCTCAATGGCCTGAGTGCTCCTTATGTTAATGGGAAGAAGGATTTTTTCCAATGTTTTATTGTATTTTCACTTTACCTCAATTTCTATTACTCAAATCCATGTTTATTATTGTGGAACTATTATTGTTGTAAATCAAATTGATAATACTTAATGTATAATTAAATGATATAAGCGTGTCTTCAATCTTTGAAGAAATGCCTGTGGATTGACTTGCAAATTTGGTTTTATATCACTGACTTCTCTGAGAAAAAGAAGCAAATTAAGAACCGAGTGTCCCTGCTGATCACCACTGAAGAATCTTTCTCCTAGGTTGGAAATGTGATCACTGTAGGAGGTTTTTGAAGTTGGTGTTTTTAGTTGGTGTCTTATTAATTTGCCTGATTTTATGTACTTCACATGTGTGACAGATGAAAATATTCATCCTTCATAAGTTCATAGCTATCAATTATATATTGTTAAATAAAAATTATCTAAAAACTTAGTGATTTAAATGATCTATTTTATTTGCTTATTACTCTGGGGGTCAGCCTTTTGGGCTGGGCTCAGCAGGACAGTTCATCTGTGGATGGTTCCTCTATCCACGTATGGAGATACTGTTACCCAGTGACTAAATTAGGGTTCTGTGGACTAAGCTGGGGTGACAGTTCTGGAGTTTGGTGTCATGGTCAACTGGGCCACAAATCTGCAAGACAGCCTGAGCTTGTAGCTAGATTCAAACACCTACAAGGGCTCAAACACAATCATGTCTGCTACATTGTCACTGTGGCCTATCCCAGAGCCTTGCACCTATGGAGAGGTGTTATACAGCAAGGCTGTAAATAACCTACCAACGTAAATAAACCTTTATAAGGATGAATCAAGTCATGTTTACTTTCTATTGCTCTTCCTGACTTTCTTAGACTTTTTTTCCCACTATATATTGGGTATTAGATGCCAGTGATACAAAAGGGGATAGCTATTTCTTTTGCTCCAGAGCATTTCATCTCTACTGCAGAAGAGATTTAGGAGACTTCCTGCATAGTTAGTGGATCTATGGCCATGTGATGGGGTGAGCTGTATTCGTCTGACTGCAGGGCCTGGACAACATCCAGAGATGTGTGCCATTCATCACAAAATGAACTGAGTAGAAAAGTTTACACGTGTTATTTCTAAACCCAACCCTATTACAACAAAATAATAAAATCAAGCAAGTCATGAAAATTTTTTCTGAGGTTGAAGTAATTATACTGTCATCATACTTAAAGTAAATGCTGTGTTTGATCCCCATTTGAGGCAAAAGGGTGGTGGATAAGACCAGGGCTATGGGAAAAAAAAATAACGTCTCAGTACCTCCATTCTAAAAAACAAGTTATATTATAATCTACCTCATATAATTATAGAATAGAGAAAAAAGAATGCAAAATATGTAAAAACCTCATTTCATTTATAATAGTAGTATAACTAATGAAGAAAAGAGACCCTCTTTCAGAAATGTTTGACTAAAGCTGAAGAGATAATACTTTTCAAGTTGCCATAGTGTCTCTCTGCTCCCCTCCTCTGTTCAAGGATTTTGGAAGAACCCCCAAAATTAACAGAAGAAGGTTGAAAATGTAGTAAACTGGTCTGAATTAGGAATCAGCTTTCCTCTCTTGGAACATTTTTTACTGGCTACCAGAGGGGAAGGTGTGTCTGTATGTTTATTACTGATGGTAGAAAATGACTCTTGATTTTCTTTCTTTCTGATAAAACTCTACTTTCTTATAATGCGTGCTTTATTCATCCCCTGATTCCCAAGGGGTATTAAGGATGAGATAATAGGGAAACAAAACACCCACTGGACATACCCACAGTTCATTGCAGGGTAATGTTTAGCCAATCTAGAGATAGGCACCAGCACTCATGGTGTAAAATGTAGGTCATATTATTTTCAGTAAAGAATTGCCAAAGGCCTTGAGTTTTGAGTCATATATCCACTTTGAGAAGTTGGTTTTCATGTATTTTAAAAGTTATGATGCAGTATCAATTAAATATCTCTCTTCAATGATGGCCATGGCCAACCCATGCCAAAAAATCCTCGCAGCTGGCCATGCCTGACTCTTGGTTGTGATTGCTGGATTTGGGGTGATTATGTCACCACTTGAGCATTATTTAAATATGTTTCTCTTTTAATTCAATTTCCTGTTTTGTTTTCTCAAAACCATAAATTGTCTCTTAAGAAATTTTACAAAATGCATATTGTTCTCCCCTGAGACCTGCGCTGTCCCTCAGCAAGGCCTTGCCTGCCAAATGACATTTTTTTGAAAAGTTTTCCCTTTACTGGTTTTGCATAATGCTTGCAACAATTCTCAAGTAATGAAAAAAGAATGAAGAATGCATGCCCTTTCCAACACATAGCCACAATGTTAATGTTAAAACAAAGCAAAACAAAACAAAACAGAATCCCACCCTAAAAGTGGTCTTGGACACCCAGAAGGACTCCTCTCTGCTCCCTTATTTGGATTCAAGATGTTTCCTATCCTTTCTCCTCTTGTTCAAAATAAACTATTTATGCTCAAAGAAAATCTGTCATGTAGGACATCTGTGATAATTTTCTTGTGGTTGGGGTTGGCCTGTCCCTCTGTGACCAGCAAGAGCAGAATTCCTGGGGACGTGCCTTAACTTCTCCCAGCCTATAGTGTCTCATTTGTAAACAAGAAATAATGGAGCTGACCTCACTCAGTTGCCTTGAAGATTAAAGATAAGGCATGTGGGAGCACCACACACGGTGGGAGCCCTAGCTAAATGTGAATCTGTTGTCTGTTCCAGAGATGAAACCACCATCTTCTGTCCTCAAAGAACAGTGGGTAGATTGAGTGTGGGAGAAGGATGGGGTGGCAGGGCAGGGTGGGGAAAGACATAGCAACAGAGAAGGAACCAGATGCCACCCTGCTGGATGCCAGGAAAGGATAATGTATATGAACAACATTGCTTCTTAATTTATTCCTCTATCTATAGCAGCACTAATTATTATCTGCTGAATGTTTTATAGTCCACACAAGTATTTCTCTGTAGAGTAATCTATATCAGAAATTGGTAAAATGCAGTCTATAGGCCACATCTAGTCCACTGTCTATGTCATACTAAAGTTTTAAAGGGCTGAGTAAGCCACAGCTACCAATTGAAGTATTGTTCCTGCTGCTTCTGTATACTAGTGGAGGGTTAGCTTTTGCAACAGAGACCCTGATGGCCACAAGGTCAACCACAGTTACTCTACAGCCCTAGTCCTTTATGGAAATTTTACCAAACTTTAGCATATGGAGTTGACCAAATATACCTATTGGCTGCAGCCTGAAAAGAGGGTGTCCTGATAAAGCTCCTCATTCAGGTACCATGTGAGCCTTTGGAAAAATGTGTCTTAATGGAAATGTTTTCCCACAGACATTAAAGACTTGCTGCTTTACTAAAGGATACTCTGTTTTAATTAAAAATTTTTTTTAAATTATGTGCAGAGACATTTCCAGGCATCTGAATAGATGAATGAAGGAAAACACAAAGCGCAGGATAAACCAAGACCCTCATGGTCTGTGTGTGAGGCCACACTGGGGTCACCAGAGATGCTGAACAAAAACCGCTTACTTCATTTTCCTTCCCAGCCTTCCCTGAGTCTGGGTGTCTCCTCAGGACTCCTGATACTATAACCCCATGGAGGCACTGAACAACAGTGTGTCAAAAGAGACATGTTCTAGGAAACCTAACCTGTAGATTAAAGCCAGATTCTGGCCTACCTTTGACACCATAGCATATGCCCCTGCTTTTGCAGAAAGTCCTGTATGTACACACATACCTCTAATTCTCCAGTTACTTCTGGGTACTGGAGCACAGAATGTGGCTGGGTTGGCTCACCCTTAGGAGGAGCTTTAGCAATGCCTACTTGACTTGGGGTCCTCTCCTCTCTAGATGGCAGTGACTTATACTGTACTTACAGAGCCTAGGAGGTCGAGCTGGCGTAGCTTTTTGACTGTCTGCAAAATCCATTTTAATCTACTTCTTCAACTACCATCGACCTGGGGGTTGGGGGGCCAAAGGAGAAATTGGCCCTGGGAGTGTGGAAACCACCCTACTTAAAACTTTATCCTTTGCTTATTTATTTCACATAGAAGGCCACACAGACACAGAAAGGTAGCAGCCTTGTGAAACGAGAGTTAAGATCCACTCTGGTTAAAGCGTTCTCCTTGATGTTCAATCCTACAGGCAGTATGCCTCAATCTTGAAGGATTTCCAAACCTTCCATGCCCACGAGAGTTTCCCATGCTGAAAGATTGCAGGATGGGACCCCATAACATTCCCCAGAAAGTTCAGACTGAAATTACACTCAGGCCAAGTCTGTATGGTGCAGTCTGTAATTGTTGGGTCTCATCCAGAAGGCTCTCAACACATGGGACTCCAGTGAGGTTCAGCATGTGGCAAGGGCTGAAGCCTGAAGCCTGTGTGTTTGTAATGGAAACACAGCCGTGACCCCGTGATCCAGGTCTGTATCTGTCCTGCTATAAAATGTGTTTCTCCAAACAGAGCAGCAGAAGTGCCCATGATGGGTGGAGGCGGGGAGTTTCTGTTACAGGCTCCCTCAGGTAGGGAGGTAGCAGGGCTTCCTAATAAGAAAACCATGCCTTCCTTTCAGGAGAACTTTAGAGCTTGCAAAACTGTTTCACATTTAAGAGTCTCAGGATGAGTCCCTGAAATGGGTAAGGGAAGCATTTTTTTCCATCCTTTTATACATGAAGCAACTGAAACAGAAGTGGAACAGCTTTTTCAAGGTCCATTAGACACACAGCTAGAATCGGCACTAATGTGCTTTGACCTCTTTCAGTGTTCTTCTTAATGAATTATTCTGATCCATGTTCCTATATGACTATCTAAACCAAGATAGATATCCAAATACAACACATGTCTATAAATGAATCTGATGTAAACCTTCTCAAAGAGTAAACCAATCCATGTACAAGAGCCAGGAAAGTCCAGAAGGGTATTCACAATCTCAATGACATTAATAAATCCCTTGAGAACACAGATTCTAAAATTATAACATATAATCTAGTGCAACCAAATGATTAAAATGGTCCCTTCAAATCTTGAATGGAGATGATATCATACTGGTGAGGAGAACAAAGTTAATCAGGAGCTTGTTCTGCCATAACCATCAGCCAGGGTCTAAGGAACTATGATCCAAAAACTACCATGGAGACTCATCAACAGCCATGAAGATTCCAGTGAGCAGAAGTTTAGGATCAACAGTGAGATCCAGGAGGATGGCTCTGTGATCAGAGCAGACATAGCTCTCATCCTAGCAGACACCCACTGAGTCCTATCCCGTCAAGTGCGAGAAGCCTTTAGCTTGCTCCTCAAGACTGAGTTAATCTAACATGGGCACATTCCACTGTCAACTCCCCACCCCAACTACCACCACTATGCTAGGGTGAGTGGCCCTGCCACAGTGCTCCTTTGTTCTGCCACAGTGCTCCATGTTCTCTTCACCCCAATAACACGCTCAAAGATATGGAAGGGTAGGAGATGCAGATCGTGTTTCCAGAAGACCTGCAGAGTGTTCTGGAATACTGGGGCTGTGACGCTAAGAAGTCAGACATCAGGGCATTCATCTCAAGAAAAGGCAATCAAATGTCAACCCTTGTTCTAGATTAGCTGGGATTTTCTTTGAGTTTTAATGTACACAACCAACCAGATGCTTCTGTTCAAACCCAGAGAGTCAAATTCTGAACCATGAGCAATGTGCTTTTAAATATGAGTTTATTCAAGGTGCCCATCAAGGGGGTCAGTGGGACTCCCCTCTCCCAATAAAAACTGCCTTCCAGAATGACAGGAGTGCTGGGATTTTATAAGGAGCTAAGGAATGTGAGGGAAGTCAGGGCTTCACATTTCCAGGTCCGAGTTCACATTTCCAGGTCCGAGGAGGTGCCAGGCAGTCTAGGGACTGTGAGTCAAGGTGTTTAACATTCCCAGCAGGGTGTTTCCTCATCAATCAGCAGATGTTGGTTTCTGATGCCACTATGAACTCTCCAGGAACACAGGGAATGCTATTAAGGATGGAATACAATCAATTTTCCAAGTTTCCAAGAATGGAGGAGGAGCCTTCTATGTAAAAACACCTCATGAGAACCATGGCTCATCCAGATCAAGAAATTGGTCTGGTGATTTCATGGATGAGTGTGGTGGTGACCCCATGTTGCCCTTCAACCTTCACGTTCTACACATAAATAAGAAACATCAAGGGTCCCTGTCATTCTGCACAATTGTGTAGGGTATACCTGAGCTAGAGGCTGAAATCTGGCCTGCATTCAAGAAATGTAGCTGGACTATAAAGCAATCCACAGCCTCTGCAGCACGAGTTTGATCCCTGGTCAGCCAGGGAGCAACCCACATGGCTCAGAAGACCTCTCCTGTCTCATCTGCTGCTCCCCTCAGCAGTATATTTCAGTCAGACTGCCTTTTCTGTTCCCCACTCTGTCTCTGGTGAATCCTCTCACCCCCCCCCACCTCTGGCCTGTACCCCAGCTCTTGTATACATAAATAAATAATAAATCTTGGGCCTCCTCTGGTGGCGCAGGCAGTTGAGCGCTGTGCTGTGAATCTGTCCGCAGCCTTTGCAGCGCCGGTTCAATCCCAGTCGGCTGGTGAGGGTCCCACATGGAGCAGCAGACCTCTTCTGTCTCGCCCACTGCTCCCCTCAGCAGTGTATTTCGTCAGTCTGCCTGTTCTGTACCCCGCTCTGTCTCTGGTGAATCTTCTCACCCTACCGCACATCTGGCCTGTACCTGGGTTCTTCTATAAATGAATAAATAAATCTTTAAAAAAAATGAATAAATAATAAATTAAAAAAATAAAAGACGTGTAGCTGGCATCCACCCAAAAGAAGGGAGAGGTTTTTTTTTTAAGATTTATTTATTTATACAAGAACTGGGGTACAGGCCAGATGTGCAGGAGGGTGAGAGGATTTACCAGAGACAGAGGGAGGAAGCAGAACAGGCAGACTGACCAAAAAACAGTGCTGAGGGGAGCAGTGGGGGAGACAGGAGAGGTCTGCCTCGCCACGTGGGTATCTCCCCAGCCAGCCAGGATCAAACCCGGACTGCAGAGGCTGTGGACAGCCTACAGAGCAGCGCTCTACCACCTGTGCCACCAGGGAGGCCCAGGGAGATATTTTTAATAGACCAAAGGCACTAGGCGGCTGTCAGTAAATTCACCTTTGATACAACAAAATCAGGGAGGCTTATAAAATAGGTCAAAAAACTTATTGTTAAGACCTTCCCTTGGGAAATAAGTGACATTGTTAGAGAATATGAGTTAAAGAGACTTTTATCTAATGATTTCATATAGAGAGTTTATGAACATTAAACTACCATCACCTGCTATGTCAGAAACATAACTTTGACTTTGTAAGAGCATCAAAAATTATCAGTGAGTCAGTAGAGCTCCTTCTCAACTTCCATCTTCATTTTCTTGAAATTTCCATCTCTCTGCTCATGTTGCCCATCTGTTCTTGCAAGCTGTCTACTTTATCCACTGGAGCCCTTAGCCTATTAATCACAGCTGTTTTATATTCCTGGTTAGATAATTTCATCATCGCTGTCGGGCTTGGTTCTGAGGCTTACTCTTTCTCATGAATTCCTATTTTTTGACTTTCTGTTGGGCTTGCAATTTCTTCTTGATAGCTCAATTCTTGATGCAGCAGGTAAAAGGAAGCTCTGTAAATCAGCCTGAGTAACTTGGTACGGGAAGCATCTATAGTCTGTGATTAGGTGCAGACCTTCAGCAAGACTGTGCCTCTCTGGACTGTGGCCCTCACAAGAGTTTCTCAGTGTTTTCTCCCCTTAGGTGGCACAGGGTGGCTAGAGTGACTGCAGTTCGGTATTTCCCATCTGCCAGGTCAATTAGGCTCTAATTCCCTAGCAGGTTAGCCTCTGGTTCCCCAGATGCCCCTGAGGGCAGGCTTGGTAAGTACAGAGTGCTCCCTATATTTCAAAATGGTCATTTTCCTATCCTCTTGCAGGAACTACCGGGAGGTTTTTTTTCTGGGAATCTGATCAAACTTCTGGAGATAAATCTCACAGTATTGTGGGGATACCCCCATGACAGCATCCCCCTGGCGTTTTTACTCTCAAGAGTTGTCCACACTGAGCCTCCAGCAATTCATCAATTATCCTTCAGGTCTGCCGCTTCTGGCAGTGGTCCTCCCATGAGTACTGATTTGCTGTTCCAGGAGCCCAGACTCCCATCGTCTGCCCATCTGTCTCTGAACCCTGGAGGCAGCAGTTTGTCTTGTGTCCTCCCATCTCTTGCAGATCCAAGAAGAGTGGTTGATTTTTCAGTCTGCACAGTTAGGATGGAGGGGTGACTTCCAAGCAACTTATATTTGGAAACAGAAACCAAAACTCTCCATTTCTAAAAGGGAAGGATTCTGGATTGCTATGACATCTTTTATTTGTCTCACTAAGTCCTGGATAATAGGCTGATTCCCCAGATAGGCAGTGTTATTAAGCAGGGTGGAAACTTTATTTCTGGCACCTAGACTCAGGAGCAGGGGTAGGACAAGTGTGAACTGGTGAGCACAATAAGTCCTCACATAACATCCTCCATAGGGTCTGGGAAACTTTGACTTTAAGCTAAACAATGTAGAATGAAAGGTTTTTGCAGAACATCATTTCATTCAATGTTCACAAGGATTCTTTTTTCTCATCAACATCATAACAAACAAACCAACGATGAAGAAAAGGACTTTATTCCAGGGCCTGCTATCGAGCAGCTTATCTGAATGAGAACAATTGTGGTAGTTATTTTTAACTGCCACAATGACTATGGAGTTTTGGGGGAAAGGATAGACATTTCTAAGAAGCTTTGCTCATGTTGTTCAGAGTAAAATCCCTACCTCACAGCCTGTAAGAATAGCTATTGTGTGGGGGGAAAAGTCCACATTATTTCTTAAAGCTCATTTGAAGTGACTCCATGGGAGGAGGAAGCTATGTGGAACCCCAGTAAATATTTAATTGAGTTGTTCTTCCTTAGTATTTGGAACCAGTAAGGCATTCCAGCATTGAGTGCTTGTCATTGTGACATTTGTAGACTAGCAAACTTGGAAATAGGAAAATTCTGCTCACAAATTCCTTGAGACAAAAATTTAAAGTTCTTGAAACAATGTTTTGTTAAATGTAGTGAGTTGTATTAATTTTAAAAATTAAACCAGCAAAATAAAATAATTGACATGTAGTAGATAAGGACTTTCTAGGCATAAAGAAAACACTTAATGGAAAGTATATTTGAGAAAAAAGTTTTCCAATCTATGTTAAAAATACTAAAAATAATAAATGGTGGATGCAATATTTGTGAAACATATAGTAGACAAAGGGTTACTATCCTTGATTCATAATAAAAGTCATTTTATGTCAACAGGAAAAAGAGTAGCTAATTGAAAAAAATAGGCAAAGGACACAAAGAGGTAAATTACAAGAGAAAAATAAACATAGAAGTTTATGTTCAACTTTGCCAACATCACACAATGCATTCCATTGTTGGCTATCAAATTGGCAAAGGTTAAAAACCTAAATGAATTCCCTGTGATGGCACGACCATGGGGAAGCAAGCACATTTTACACACTGCCTGCTGAAGAGTACTTCGGAGGCAGATACAACAGTGAATAAGAAAGACAGATCCATTACCCCTGGGATGGTGAGGAACCCTAACAGAGGCATGCAGGGCCCCTGAGGCTCAACTGCAGCTGCAGAGCAGGACACACATATACTGCCCCCCCCCCCAACTGTAGGAGCAAGGCCACAATCATCTTTTGGAGACCTTGTGACAGACAAGGTCTAGTTCAATGTGAAGATGCAGTGTTTACATAGCAGGGCTACTCTTTAAATCACCACCAGAGGCTGGTCCAGGCCAGGGTCACAGATTAGGACATTTTTTTCCTTCACTCGGCGTTAAAAGAAAAGAAAGACCAAACATGTATAAAACTATTTCCACTTCTTAGAAGAAAAGAAAACTGTTAATATTTATAATTTAATACAAAGGTTGACCTAACACATTGAATATTTTAATTTCGGCATCCCAAGCCAATTCTTATCTCTAAAACAGCTTTTCCCCCACCCTCTCTTATTAGTAGTCCTCTCATCTCATACATAAGGGAATTTTCCTCCCTGTGAGTTTCTCCAAGCACTTCCAGAAATGCTTGAATAGCAATTAAATGGTTTCCAGGCTTTGAGGTTGTCTTTATTTCTAGCTGAGTTCAACAGCATATCCTGGG
The DNA here is from genome assembly GCF_014898055.3 of Talpa occidentalis. NCBI lineage: Eukaryota > Metazoa > Chordata > Mammalia > Eulipotyphla > Talpidae > Talpa > Talpa occidentalis. Next base: position 90,250,046 of record NW_023605194.1, on the reverse strand, counting down.
ATGTTTATTGTACTCTGGAAAATGACTGTGTCAAATGCAAAGGGATAGAAGGTGCCTGTCCTGTATTTCATTTTCTTCAGAAATTATATCTTGAAGGAGTTGTCAGCTCTGGTAACTGTCAAAGTTGATTTCAGCCATCTGCAAAACTGAGGTGGGAAGACTTTTCCTTTGTGGTATTACACTCATTCTTTCTGATCACTGATGAAACTCTATAAGAACTCACAACTATGATAGCACTACTATTTCCTCTTCAGGTCTGAATACAAAGTATAGAGGTAAATAGAAATTAAATCAGATTATGCTTTCTTCTTCCTTCAAAGGACTTGAAAGGGATTGGGAAAATTTCATATTTTCACAAGGATGGTATATTAGCAGATACAGTCTTTGAAGGTGAAGACAAAAGTGACAATATGTGTAAATGTTACAAATACATCTCCATAAAAGGAAAGAAGCATTGAACAGGTGCCATCTTACCCAGCCCTATTTACATGCAGTCACCTTGGACTACAAGTCCCAGAAGAAGAACCACAAAGCAGACTTTCTGAATGGGGGCATTTAGGAAGGAGCACGGTGAATAAATAAAGGGAGGTGAAATGAAGAGGAAAGAGGGTAGTGGGAGAAAACATATGTAGGAGAGACATGTATAGACAGTTGAAAGAGATATTTGAAGAGACCTGTGGGTGAGATTCACATGGAGAGGCTGCTTCTTATCCTTGGCAGAGACAATGACAACCATTATCTTGACTTCATGTTGGATTACATGACATATTTTGATTTTTGAGTCTCTCTCCTCTCCCAACTCTCTGGGACCTGCCTAACCCCTTTCTTGTGGTTCTTTTCCTTATTTCTGGCAAGAATCCCTGTTTTGGACTAAGTGTGATTGATTGGGCATTTACCCATGAGGAGATGGGTAATATCTGGACAATTTCTTTTTTAGTAGAAATATTTCTTTTCTTCTCTCTCTCTGAACACTAATTCTATTAAAAATCTTTCACATTAAGAATATGCTTCCTCTGCTTTTATGCATGTGGATGGCTAGGAATGGGATGGTGAGGAACCCTAACAGAGCATGCATCCCTTAAAAGTTTGGGATCTCTGGGTATACTCTGGATGCATGCTAACATTAATATCTTTAAACTGCTTTAATATTGACCCAGTAACTCTGGTTTTGGAATTTATCTTTAGAAAGTAAAGAGATGTATAAAACTTCATGTACAAACATTATCTCCTTAGTATTGTTTGCAATGGTAAAAGTTAAACTAAAATACTATACAACAGCCAGAAAATTATTTAGTAAAAAATTGTTAGAAAATAGCCCACAGAAAAAAATTCTATGAGCATATTTTTAAAAAAATTAGTTTATGAAACTATATATAATATCCAAATATTTTTAAAACATACATAAGGATGAAAATGACCAAAAGTATATGTATTAAATGCTAATAATTTCCCTTGGTGGTAAAAATATGAATGCTTTGGTTATATTTTAATTTTTTATGCTTTCTAATTTTTGTAGTAATATTTAGGGAAAATGGATAATTATTTAAGCATTACTTTTTGGATTTGCATGTGCCATTTGATTTCTCAGAATGATGAAGTATATAAATGATTAGCTTTTTCTTTTTTATGACCACGAGTTATCAGAAAATAATTGCTCAAATTTCACTCTTTAAAAAAATGCCCTTAGTTTCTTCCTAGAAAATTACAACCTGACTTTAGTTCCTGCTATTTTCATTTAGGGAAGATAAAAGAGTAGAATTGCATACCAGAACTGTAAGAAACGATGCACATTTTAGTGTTTAAATAAGTTACTCCCAGGTGTAGCTTTGTGATGTTCATTCTGTTATTTCTAAAGAATATTTCTGGTATTGTTTCATAATTTTCTCAAAAAATTTATCAAAATCTGTGAACCATATTTTGCCTCACCCACTCTTTAATCTTTCACATGTAATCTGACAGAAGTTCTCCTCAGTGCCTCTTTTCAAAATGATAAGGTTACAGGGCCTCCCTGGTGACACAGGGGTTAAATCTCAGTACGATCAAGCTATTGCCAGCCACTATGGCCTGAGTTAGATCCCTGGCCGAGGAGCTGACCCACTTGGCGCAGCAGACCTCTCCAGTCTCACCCGCTGCTCCCATCAGCTAGTATATTTCAGTAGATCCCTCTGTTCTGCTCCCCACTCTGTTTCTGATGAATCCTCTCACCTCCCGCACCTCTGGCCTATACCCCAGTTCTTGTATGCATAAATAAATAAAAACAAATGTTTACAAAGTGATATGGTTACTTTGAATGATTTTTATAACATTTAACTATATTTTTAATTTAAATTCTCTTTAACTGCAAAAGCAGTTCCTGAACAATGTGGGAAAGTCAGAAAGTACAGGTAAGCCCAAACAGGAAAAGATCAAATCTCACAATCTTATAGCTTAGAGAAGATCACTCTAAACCCCCTAGTACATGTTTTCTCAGGTCTTTTCACATGGAGATTGTCTCACACACACACACACACACACACACACATTCCCACATACACAGGTTTTGACAAAATAGTACTAAATTATATATATAGTATAAATATAATATTACAGTATATATAATGTAGTATATGTATTATATATAGTATACATATGTTATATATAGTACTGATTGTATATATAATTTGTACTATTTATTATATATATATACACATACACACATATATACACATAAATATATATGTTGGTAAGTATTTTCACATAACATGTGGTGAACATTTTTCAAGTTGGTAAAACTGTATCATTTTGAAACGCAAAACATACTCGATTGCATGTTTCTCACTCATTGGTTTTAATAGTTACCTTCACTGCAATGGACACCCCGTCTTTCTCATAAATTATCTAGATGAAGCTACATTAGTTTTATAAATGTTGGAGACATAATCCAGAGGTCAACAAAGTTTCCAAAGAGCATTAACATTTCTCAGCTCTACACGTGATGTACATTTTATATCAGTGTTTTTTTAATTTGAGAAACCTATGAATATCTTAAAGAAAACATTTCTGCAGAATCTAACATGAATTTAAATTATTTTTATCAAGTGCTTCCTTAATACTTGCAAACATGAAGCAGGTATAAATTACTAGTGCTATGACCAGAGCACCATACAACTGTAAACGCAACTGTAAACTCAAAACAAATCGACAATGTCAATAAATACAATTTATTGTATTTATAAATACAATGTCAGGACAAATACAATTCAAATTAACAGTTTTTTAATATTCCAAACTATGTAGTATTCTTGAGACTAATGAGCTATTTCCGGAGGGACTGGATCAACCCAGATGAACTTCTGGTATACAAACCTGCAAGACTCTGGGCTCTGTTCTCCCCATACCTTTTCCAAATATAATACTGAAAAATGCCCATTCCCACAGGTCACCTTTACATGGCTGTAGGGTAAGTGAAAATTATCACAATTTTCTGCCCTCCTGCCATTAGCATTGATAATATATTCCTGCAGTCCTACATGCATGCCTGATGGCAGGCACCTGGAGTAGGGCGTGGGCGGAAGCTAATCCTGGATAGAGTATTTTGTAAAATAGTACTCAAACAGGAATGTAAATTTTTTATAGAGAATGCCCAAGTCCCAAGAATGTTCAATGAATTTTTTTCATTGACTAACAGATTTCCTCAGGCTTTTTTTGTGGGGAAGAGACACCTGATTTTCCTTGAGGAGAAGAGAATGCTCTAGATAGACCACCTGAGAGTGCTTAAGGAAGAAAGGTGTGCTGGAATCCTGATCAGGTGAGACAAACACTCAGGCACGTTGAAGGGCTTGACCACATTCTGGGACAGAGTTTTCCAGAGGTTAGCTGGACAACAGGATCAAAGGATAAGCAGATTGAGGATATAATCAGCACTGGGTTATGTTGCTTTTATTTGCCTAGTACTCTTGATTTGAAACTGCAAATAAATACAACATCTTTCAGGTTTGTTGTAACAATCAAATGAAGTTTTATGTGTAAAGTCAGGACTCTCTGCTGTATCTCGCTGATAGCATCTCCTCCCATCTTCTTTATAACTTATGCTGGGAATTTCTCAGTTCTTTGAATCTTCCAAGGTGTCTTCTGCCTAAGAACTTCCACTTCTCTGGGGCATTCTTCCACCCAGATTCCTGGGACACACTCCTATATACTTCTCCAGTCTGCTCAGACATTACTTCTGCCTAAGTTAGTCCCATTCTTTCACTCAAACCTTTTCTCCTTTCCCCTGCTTTTCCCACAAAAGTCACTTGTAGGGTAAGGAAAAAGTATCAGGCTTTTCTGCCCTCCTGCCATTAGGATAGATGAGGGAACCCTGTGGTCCTGAATGCATGCCTGACAGTGGGCACCTGAAGTGGGTACACCTGGGCTGAGAGACTGAGTTTATAAGGGCGGCGTCACAGGGACGCCAGCAGAAGCCAAGAACAAGCAGAAGCCGAGAGAAGAGAAACAGAGAGAATGCCAGAGAGCCCAGAGAGAGTGAGGATTTGCTGGGGGCTGGGAGACCTGCCAGCCTCCCGGCCCCCCAGCACCCCTGCCTGCCATATGCCTGGTCAATCTAAATAAAAGACCTGCAAGAGCCACTGAGGACTCTGACTCCTCCTTTACCCGGTGTGCTGGATCAGAAAACCTGCTCAGTGCCCATTCCTGTTCCAACATCACTATTCCTTATAATGACGTTATGCATTTATTTGCTGATTTTTCCCTGGTCTGTCTCCCCATTGGTTGCCTGTAAGTGTCGTGACAGTAGAGACATTATTTTTTTTTTTCTACTGTAGCTCCAGCATCAACTGTGCTTTCCCAAAGAGAGAACTCAATATCCACTATTGCCTAGAAGGAAGGCATTGGAATCTTTTGGAAGACTGGTATCCTTTGTTTTGATACCTCAATTAGGAAAAATAAAATCTTCCATGTGAACCATTGTAAGATAAATTAATGTCAACTGCTAAACTCATCTCAGCTTTGTGGAAAGAGCTCTGAAGAAAGGAGAAAATATATGACAAGTATCCCACATTTGGAGTATTTGAGGTACTATAAGACCAACATAACTGTTTACCATAGGTAAGATCCAAGAATTTTTTATTCAAATAAAAGGAATATATGCAATAAGTAGAAAGTAAAATTGTACACTATAAAAAAAACATAGCCTTGGTGACAATTTGATATCTTATTTCTAGTTGCTTTTGTAGGTGTTGCTATTTGTAAGGATAACATAGATTTAAAAAATGATCCCAAAATTTCAGTGGCTTAACTCAAAAATAGTATAATGAGGGACTGTTTGACACAGGCATGTAGGGACAAGACAGTGGGTAAAGGAAATAGAGGTGAGAAGAGAAGCCAGCATTCCAGGTTAGCAGACTGATGAGATGCTTTCTATATTAATTAAAAGAAATAAGTACAGAGGAGCTTATTTTCTGGAAGACAATGGTTCAGCTTTAAAACATTAGGTTTGAAAGTCTGTAATACATCTGGGTCATATTCACTATGTAACTAGAACGATAGCTTGAGCTAAGAAGAGAAATGAGGGTGAAGAATGGAGATTTGAGAGGCTATGTGGCAGTAATAACTTGGTGCTTGAGAGGACCTAGAGTTGGCAAAGAACGACTATTGGATCACTAAAAACACAACTATTCAATTCATGGAAGGGGACAGAGAGCAAGCAAGAGAGCGCAGAGATAGAATTTCACGAAGTGGCCAATGGTGTGTAGTGCCTTAGCATGATCAGGTAATACAAAGAATGAAAGGCGTTGTTTTTCCAACATGACAATTAGAGGTGACTGGGACTAGGGAGACAGCATTCCCCCTGAGTGCTGTCTACAGAAGCCAGAGAGCTCTGTGAGGAGCAGAGAAAGGCAGACACAGGAAAGGAAGCAACGACTCCATCACACTGTTCCTGATGTGTCTTGAGACAGTGCCAAGTATTTAGCAGTTTTATTTCCAGCAGAGTGTTTGCATAAGAGAGGGTCACTCAATTCTTGTTGCTTAACTATGATGTTGCCAGAAGGGAATGGATGGCCAATTGCTCCAAGTCTGCCCATGAAAACAAGAGAAGGACATGATGTGTTTCAAGCACAATACCTAAAGCAGAAAAACACCTATAGAGACAACCTTGCACACCACTTTATGGACTAACACTGTATACAGCATGCTATGGAGTCCTCAGGTCACTCTCCCTTCAGATCACCTGGTGCCTTCATTCTGTCCCCACATTTCCACCTTTCACTCCCATTTCAGCCCTCTGGCCAGACTCAACCAGGTTTGTTACAGCACTCCATAAAGAGCTCAGAATCCCTTAAGAAAACTTAAGAATTCACCAAAGATGAGGAGGTACCAACCTACAAGACTTTATTTTCCAATTTCTTCTTTCTTTCTGATCTCCATGTTCCAAGATAGCCCATAGAGATTTCTCATACCTCAATCTTTTCAAAAACCTTCCCTGTTATTTTAATTGTCAAGACATCAGATCTCAAGTATAAGTGTTCTCGCCTAACCCTTAGCCCCCAACCATGAATTACAGCCCAGAAGTCAGGTAAACTGCTCTATAGGATAGATATTTGTCTCTACATGTCCTTTTTACTTCTTTTATATCTTTCAAATCTTCACTACAATGTAAAAATGTTCATTGAGAAAATTGGAAAATGTGAAAAAAACACCATGAAGGAAAGAATTCTACAGCAATTCTACAAAGCAGAAAACTATAAATTAATATTTTAGTTTCAAAGTAGGGCTTTCAAATTGACTATTAATCTTCCAATATTAGACATAGAGAAATAATGTATATACATTTATGTATATATATTTAGTTATATTTTTAGAGTTAAAGAGAATACATATAAACCATATATTCACTATATAAAATTTGATGCTTGGAACATACACCTACCTCTCCTGTCCCATATACCCTGAGTCATTTCCTGGAGGCATCTATTGTTAGCAGCTTATTCACTACCAGCCATTTTTAAATAGCATTCTACACATATCTATTTATCCAGCCTAAAAATCTAGCTTGTTAATTTCTCTTATTTTCAGAGAAAATTACTTTTATTGATCACATCATTCATAAATTCATCCAAATATATTTATTGAGCATCTAGTATGTCACAGGCAGTATTCTTGGTTCTTGGGATATTTCAGTCAACAAGACAGGAAATATTCCTACCTCTTTAAGAGGAATGTCTAATTGTACATTTAGGTTGTTTCCAGCTTTCTACATTCTAACTATTAGTCTTCAAATGTGTCTGTAGTTACTTCTAGAAATGCTTTTTTTGCTTCAAACAGTATGAGCATTAAAAGGCCTTTACACAAAAATGTCAGATCATCTTTACAAGGTTTATGCAATTTATTTCACTTATTCATATCACAAATGAGTATGACTATATACTTCACAAAAAACAGTATTTTCCTCTCTCTTTCAGTGAAGACCAAATTCACCTTTCAACCAAGGTAGCAAAATACTTAAGATATGTAACAAAACAAACAACTCTACTTCAGTCTCAGTATATTTGTATTAAATTTAAGAAATTTAAACCTACTCTTAAGTATCAATTCTAAAACTTCAGGTATTCTTTCTATACCATGATTTCACTTAAAAATAATACAGATAAAATAATAAGAAAGAAATGAAATATTTGGGCCAAAATTAAGTCACTCTCATATTTTGGGAAATTGAGAAACCGAGCTGCCTCCTCCAAGCAGTGATTCATTAATACTAATTGGTGCTTTTTTCCATGCAAGTGAGCAAACTGGTTCAGATCCTAATCACTCCTCATTACAGTAACAGCAGGCTGTATTTAATCTGCTACTCAACTTTTCAGTTACAGAATCAGTTGACCTAGAATTAAAAGACATTTAGGTCTTAGGGAGAAAGAAAAACAATTTCTAATGACAAACAGACAGGAGCGCCTTAGAGCTCTGCTCACCTGGCCTCCACGCTGCCTCCTCTGCTCTCCTGCTGTCAACTCAACTAGATCTGATCAGGAAAAGTGAAAAACTTCTCCTTTTCCACTTTAAAGTTAAAGAATAAGAATGAACTGGTGGTGCTCAGAATTACACCTACTTAGATATGTTATACTGGTATTACACTATTTTTTTACATTTGATATTCATGTTTTAGTATAAAATGAGTACATTTATATTAGCATTTGTTTAAGCTCACTAATTTAGAGAAAGTAAAGGGTAAATCAATAGTGCTACATAAAAAACATCAAGTTTCACCAAAGCTCAAGATATGTCTCCATTTCACTCCCCAATATATTCATTAGATTTGCTTAACATTGTTGCCTAAATGAAGTCATGATTAGCCTGCTTACATGACTAGCCTAGAATAACTAGGTGCCGATGTTGACTGCCTACATAAAAGCTGCTAAAAGATTTGAAAAGCATTTTGAGGTTTTAAATAAGTGAAACATCCCTAACTTGCCCAAATCCTATTTCTTTTATTAAACAGCTTGGGAAACTCTATAAAGACACAGAAAAATTCACTTTCTTAATATTTCCACACAAACTGGAATTTAAATCTTATTCATCCCAGGTTAGCTGCTAAGTCCATTCTATATAACATGCCTGCATGGTTTATACCTCTATTTTCTATTTTCTGAAATGCTGCAGTTTGTCCCAGTTAGTTACAAGCACAAGCAGTACAGTTAGTAATCACCAATCTGCCCATGTAACTGCTCATCTGTAGTTAACACATGAAGCTTTCCTCCAAGTAACTTAGACTAGGACTTGCCCAGTTTGCAACCTACTCATAATTTGTTGATTACTAGTTCTGAACTATAGGTGTCAGATTATATGGGGTTTTTCTATTCTACTACTGGCAAAATAGGACATTCTGTTTCTAAGAAAAACAGTAATAAAAATCTTCTAGCACATTTAAATTGTTTTACAAAATATTTTGATGAGTTTAAGTAGAAATGAAAAACAATCATGAGGCTTACATTTCCCTTAAACACACAAGGGATTGTAAATAAAGAGAGAGTGCTCATGAAACATGTTTGGAAATCTGCTAAAACTTTGAAAAATAGTTAGAGACACTCGATGAGCCCAAATGCAGCTGGGTCTTGCTCATCCATGACTCTTTTTAAAGGTAATGGATTATTAATAAAAACATATATTAATAACTCATAGAAGGGATGATAGCGATGGACGAGGGAAATCCCTCTGCATTAGTCATCCAGCTGGAAAAACTCAAAGACAGAGTTGAAAAATTAAACATGAGAAAACCTCAAAGTTTCATCTCTCATACAACACAGGTGCTTTTCTTACAAAATACAACAGAATTACAAAATCCAGATGATTAAAATGTTGAGGATTAATTGAGTATCAGGTAGGGCAGTCAAATTGAATTGGCTCCTATTCTCAAGTGGTCCTAACTAAACACTGAACACCAGAAAACACACACACACACACACACACACACCAGCTATACTTTAAAACATTTAGGGGGAATGAAATACAAATTTTCAAAATGTACCTATATAATAAAAAACAAAAGAGAAAACTAATGTTTGCATCTCAGTCCAGATGTTCTCCCACTTTGATCCATCAAGATTCATGCTTTTGTATATATAAAGACTGATAATTACAGTGAAAGCTTTGATCAAAAGATCACAATGGTGATTCTTAAATGAGGATTTTAGGTCTTTGAATTGCAAGATTTTGGAGTAATGTGTCCTAAAGGGAATTCAATGAATTATGGTTACCAAATATCAAGTACAAAGGTTCAAGTTTTCCTCCTGAAATAAACCACAGCCTTACTAATTCACACTAATATAGTTCATTCCCTCTTATGTTCTTGCTTAATATGTAATTATTATAACCTACTGTTGGTATTACACATAACAGTTGCTAGGCACTAAAGAAATGTAGAGCATACACCTTATGGGGCAACTATATATATGCTTGATCTTTGGCCCCTGTTCTTGGCACAGAGCTCCTATAACCCTCAGAAATTCCTGAAAGACTGGAGTCTTTTGCTATTCATAAGAAATCCCTTTCTATCACACCAGAGTTTACGCTGACAAGGTAACACGTGATGACGGGCTCTTTGATAGTTTCCAGAGAGAACCTGGCCAACCAGAAGTAATGGCAAGCACCTGACTAAACGGTTAGAACTTTCACCCTCACTCCCTGATCTCCAAAGTGGGAGAGGGGGCTGGAGACTGAGTTTAATCACATGGTCAATTATTTAATCAGTCATGCCTATACAATGAACCTCCAGATGAAAGCAAGGAGGTTTGAGGGCACAGGGATGTGCGGGGAAGGTGATATGAAAGGACAGGGCAGGGAAGCCACGTTCTCACCCCCATCTTCCACCCAGCTCTATTCTTTATCACAAAACTGCAATAGTAATTACAGTGCTTTCCATTCTGTGAGTCTAGAGAATTATCATCAGAATGGCAGTCAAGAGAATCCCTGACTTTGTATTAAAGAGTGTTGGTCAAATTACAAATAGCCTAGGCAGGTGGGGCTTGCAGCTAGCATCTCAAATGGAGACAATCTTATAGAACTAGACCCTTAGGGATTTGAGCTAACTTAAGGTAGTTATAAATAATATAGTATTATTATGTTATTATTTTATTGCATATCATATATAATTAATATAGATTAATATATACTATAATTACAATTATTATTAAAATTATTCATTAGAATGGAACTCATTTGTAGCCTACCTGATTGGTGTCAGAAAGCTGCTAATGGAATATACCCCAGGAGCCTCTGGCTTTGGGGAGGAGAAAGAGACAATACTAAATGAAATGAATTTATTCTTTTTGTTTTTGTTTCATTATTTTTTTAATTTATATCCTTCGCATCATTGTGTATTTCCCATAAAATTCCCACCACCAATTAGAGTGCATCATAAAGTCTCTAATTAAAATAGTGTGGTATCAATACATGAATACAGTTCACCTATACTTACAAAATTACATACTGATAAACCCATCATAAGTGAAAATACCCTAAGTGTAAGTGAAAGTGCATTTAATACACCTAACTTACCAAATACCACAGCTTAGCCTTGTCTGCCTTAAATGTGCTCGGAACACATTAACTCTACAGTCATACAGTTATCTTAGTTTCATCTAAGAGTAATTTGCCTTCCTCCTCTCCTCACCAGAAACAGCAAGAGTCACCTGGTCATGATGGGATGTGAAAACACAAAATACAATACCCATGGAAAACCTGGCAACACAGCCCACAGCAGAGAACCTGTAATGTCCCCCCTTGCTGGTGTGCAGACCAGGCGCTGTGCTTGCTGCTGCTGTCTAGGATCATGAGAGATTATCAAGGCACGTATTACTAGCCCAGGAAAAGATCATATTCAGGATATATGAGTACAGTTTCTAATAAATGCATATGGCTTTCACACCATAGTAAAGTTGAGAAATTGTAAGTGGAATCATCCTAAGTCTGGGGCCATCTGAACACAGGTAGATCAACATAACAGAAAAAATAATGCATTGATCCAGTTCTGCACACATGTTTGGTATAGTGATAAGATATATTATTTCATGTAAACTGTGTTGAAATAATGGATAGTCATATGGTATAGATAAAGTTAGATTCACTTTTTTAAAGAAGGAAAACATCTGATCCCATATTGAACAATAAATTCTAATTGGGTTAAGTGAAATTACAGTTGACCTTAGAAACTATTAAAGGCTTTCAATGTTTCTCAGATGCATAATGCATAAATGATTCTGACTACCATGTGGGGAAACAAAAGGATAAAACAATGTAAAAAGGAAAGGACTATACTCATCCCTATGAAAACCAAGCAGGATAAAGGGAATCAGAAATGGACACATTCCTGTTACATTTTAAAGTTAGAGCCAAAAGGATTTGACTTGGGTTTCTTTGGGGTAATAGTATTTACAATGCAGGGCTTCTTTGAAGTAAGATAATCCTTGTAAAGTTCTAGGATTATGTTCCATAAAGCGGGCTGCATTCTTGGTCTCCTGAGAACTCAAAAATGACCTATGCACATGACTGCCGATGGGGTATAATAATATAAATGTATTGATTTCTTTATTTTAAAAAGTCAATTCACTTAAAATAATGAGCTTCTCTTAAAACTTTTGGTTTTATTTTCATGTCGAATGAACTTTGTATCTTACAACAGATTTAAATTTACAGAGTCGCAAAGATAGCAGGAGGTTCTCAAGTACTCCACACTGTTTCCTGTATTATTAACATCATATGCTGTATATTTATTACAATCTATGAACCAATATTAATATATTAATATTAGCCAAAGCCCGTGCTTTATCATCTTTCCTTTATTTTTGCCTAATGTCCTTTTTCCTGTTCCAGGATCCTGTCAAGGATACTACATAATTAGTTGTCTGTCTCCTTAAGCTTCTAGAGCTTTAAAGACTGTCTTTGTTTTTAATGACAGTTTTGAGAAATACAGGTATCTGGAAAATGTTCCTAATCCAGGGTTTGTCTGATGATTTCCTCATGCTTAGATTGAGGTTAGATGGTTTGGGGAAGAAGGTGACTGAGGTGAAGTGCTTTTGTCATTCTATCATATCAAGGATACATACTGTTAGTATAACCTGTCACTCATGATGTTAACCTTGACCACCTGGCTGAGGTCAAGTTCACCTGTCTTCTCCACTGTAATTAGTCTTTTTTCCTCCTTTCCATTCTGTCCTCTTTGAAGGAAGTCAGTATGTGCAACCTACAGTTAAGGAGTAGGAGGTAAAATTCCAACTCCTTGAGGTCAGAGCGTATATATCAATTACTTGGAATTATTCTACATGAAGAATTTGTTTCATCTCTCCAATATTTTATTTCTTTAAAAATTTATTCATATCAATGCAGACTCATACATATTTGGCTTATACTTTGGGGTGTAATTCAATACTATCATGTTTCTTTTGCTGCTCTATCTGTCCCAGCTTTGGCCACTGGGAACTCTATCTTGTATGTACGTCATCATCATGGGTTTCTGGTGTTTAGCACATCTTTCTTTTCTAGTATTATAAGATGCTACAACTTACCTTGTGTATTTTCTGTCCCAGTCCTGGAATCAGTCATTTCACCAAGAAATTCTGGAATCCTGGTCCCTTCTGCTAAAGAATGGCATTAGGAAATATGATATGTGGATGCTTGCTGCAATGAAGGTGTCAATGCTTTCTGACAGAGTGTGGAAATACACATATGTATACACATTGTATACATGTATACATATGTGTGCAAACACATGTATATAGAGGTTTAAACTGCATGAATCCATTAATATGCATATTTTCCAATAAGCTTAGTACAGTGCCATAAATGTGTTTTTCTTATGAAATTTTCTTTTCTCTTACTTTGTCAGAATACAGTATATAATACATAGAGCATACAAACTATATTTTGATCAACTGTTTATGTTATTGAGAAAGCTTCTGGTCAACAGTAGGCTATTAATAGTTAAGTTTTTGGGGAATCAAAAGTTATGCACAGATTTTCAAGTGTACATGTTCTAGAGTAAATTGTATGTGCGGAGGGAAGGAAAGAGGGAGGGAGGAAGAGCGACTGAGGGAGGGAGCAAGTGACCACACTAGCTATATATTTCTATATCAAGCTAAACAAGAGTTCATACCAACTGAACTAAAAAGCTCTAATTCATAACCAGGTGAATTGACCTCATCCTCTTGTTTACTTTCAATCTCCTCCTATGATAGTGAGAAATCTGATTCCTATCATCTGCCACCCACTTAATCATTTGATTACAAGTAGGCATCTATAGCTATATCAGAACTATTCACTTGCACCTCAGTCTCATGAACTAGAATGCGCTTTATAGAGTTTCTTTTGCCTTATTCTTCAAGATGACTCATGTCGGAGGTTTCTTTTTTCTTGTCTTTTTTACTGTATATTTTAAAATAATTTTTTAAAGTTTTTTTTTTAATATTTTATTTTATATAATTCTTACATCATTTTTCATCTTTGCACAATATATGCATTTTCATTTTGGTTATATTCCCCATACAATTGCACCCCCCCCTTATTTTGACACTAGTCCTTCCTCTCCCCATCCCTACCTCCCACCTAGTGTGTCTCTGGTTTATAGTTGCTTGTTGATTTTTGATTTTTACTTTGTATTAATTAGTCTTTTTGCTTGTTCCTTATTTATGTTTTCTAAATTCCTGCTATGAGTGAGACCATCCGGTATTTTTCTTTTTCTTTCTGACTTATTTCGTGCACATGATCCCTTCTAGCTCCATCCATGTTGCTGCAAACTGCATGTGAGGTTTCTTAAGTCAATAGCTGTTTCCCCATACCATTCAGTGGGCTTATTTCACACCTTGGTGATACAGTTGACTGTTTTGCTATGTCCTGCCTTCCATTCAGGGATCTACCTACCAGTCAAAGGAGTCTTTGAAAATTGGCATACATTGCCCTGAAAAAGCCCCCATATATTTCACCCAGGTTTTGCATCTGTCATTAATTTTGGAACATTCTCAGTTGTAATTATTTCAAATACTTATTCTGCTCCATCTCTCTTCTTTTGATTTTTCAATTACACATGTTACACCTTTTGAAATTGTGCTACAATTTTGGATGTTCTGTTTTTACCTATTTTCCTTTCTTTGCTTTTTAATTTGGGAAGTGTCTATTGCCCTATCTTCATGATCATGCTTCTTTGTCTGATTTTGTTTCATATCTAAGAAGGATTTTGATGCTTCCTTTCTTTTCAGACTGTTTTTCCCCTTCCCTTTGTCATGATTATATATTTTTTGAAAACTAGACATAATGTCAGGTAGTAGGGACTGAGGTTAATAGACCTTAGTGTGAAGGCTTATGTTAATCTACCTACGAGTTGGGCTATAGTTAATGTTTGCTGGAGCTTCCAGAGGCTCCAAATTTCTCTAGTGCCCTTGCTGCAGTTCCATCTAGACACTGAGCTTCCCTGAGTAATCCTCCTCAGACAGAATTTGCATTTTGCATCTGTCTCAGTGGTAACCTATCTTAGCTCTGTTGGGGTGGTAGTAAGATATGGGGTGGGGAAATCATTTTAAAGTGTTATGACTATGTGTGTTATTGAACTTTCATCTGCAGACTGTGGCAGTCAAAAATGTTTCTCCAACCATTTGGATTTTTCGTTTTCCATTTAGGTGAGAGAAAAGAAGGCTAGATGCAGTTTGAATGGAAGGAATGTTGTCCAACTAGGTGGGATAAGATTCTAGTAAAAATCTTATCATCTCAAGAAGAGCCCTTTCTTGTGAAGACTCTCTGGTCATATTTTGCAATGATTATTCTTTCCCTTGCTCTATCAGAACCACAAAAGGCTCTTCTTTAGATCTTTCACATGAGAAATGTGTGTGTGTTTCTGACATATAACCCACAAAAGTAAGAAATTTGATAATTTATCAAAATTACTATTTACGTATTCCTACCGGTTGATGGCTCCTGTGTCTTCTGCTCCAAATAAGAAGTTCTGGTTACTCTGGATTCCCTGTCTCTCTAGATTTCAGGGTGATGGTTTGCCTGCTACTTCAGTTCTCCAATGGGTCCAAAAACAGTCACTGGTTTTCTGTTTGGGCAGCTTTTCTTGTTGTAAGTATGAGTGTGATGACTTCCAAACTCTTCAGATGTCACAGCTAAAATCAGAAATGAGATTCATTCTTTATACCACACATAAAGTTAAATTCAAAATGAACAGATTTATATGCAAAAAAAATCCAAACCAAGATTTTAAAAACAATGTTAGATGAGTTCCTCTATAACTTTGAAGTAGAAAAGACTTTCCTAACTATGAGTCAAAACTTGGAGGTAATGGGAACATATATGCAAATTTGATTACATTTTTATATAGAATGGTTCTCCAATAATCAAAATAAAAATGACAAAATGAGCAAAATATTTACAAATGTTATCATAGTCAGAGTTTATATTACTGATATATAAGGAACTTTTGAAAAGAGAAAAGAAAAAATTCATATGGCCCTATAGATTAAATTGAGTAGCAAGTCAGACAGTTCAAGATCAAAAGGTCTATATATGACTCTTGATAATAGGGAAAAGAAGTCTAATCTCTAATAAAAAATGCAAACTAAAACTACCCTGTACTATCATTTCTCACCTAACTGATTAGCAAATTAATCTACAAATATGACAACAAACTCTGTGAGGCTGTGGAGAAACAGGAATTCTCATACAATACTGGGATAAATATTAAATGATAAGTTCCTTGTGAAGGGGAATTTCACACTATTACTATTATAATCTTCTTCTATAGTAATTCCACACTATTACTATTATAATCTTCATCACATATAGTAGCAAAACTATAAAAATATGTATGAGCAAAGATATTCACTGCAGGACTTTTTATAATAGAAACAAAATAGACCAAAAACAATCAAAATACCCGTCTATAAAGCGAAGATTGGATCATGGAGCAAGATGGGGTACTGTGCAGCCATAAACATGGGTAAGAGGTATCATTATAAAGTTTTCTCAAAGAGACAATGAAGAATTAAAATGAAAGGTAGAGAAAAGTTTGTATTTTATTTTCTATGCTAGATTTTTGCTCTCTTTCATCATTCCTCCAGTCCTCAAAGAGTCAGTTTTATGTCATGTTTTTATAGAGCGTTCGTAATTGTTGTAAGACTAACTTGCTATAAGCTCCTCCACTATTATCATAAGCTGGAGATCTACTTTTATCCTTATTTTTATATTTCTTCTATGATGTGTATTATATAGCAGATGTTAGTAAGTGAATAAATGAATAAAGAGATGAATACAAACAAATGATGGAGGAACAAGACACATTCCTATGGACAGCCTTTTGCTTTGTGGGTTGAAATAAGAAACCCATATTATTTGTAAAAAATTTATAATAGCTATTGCCCATTTGTCACAGACATTTATTCATCCTTTAAAAGGGGGGTACAAATTCAATGTTTTTTAGGTTAACTTTGCTTTTGGTTTAGAAATACAATTATGACTTATTGTTACTTTCATTTGAGAAACAAAGAAAATGGCTACATATAAACTTTAATATACTTTTGAAGAATGTGATATTTCAAATGAAATTAATTTCACCGTGGAAATGTAGTACTTTGTAATTAACTCACAACTTTATGTAAGGTGATGAAAGTCAGTTTACTTAATATAATAATCACCTACAGAATATATTCACATAAATTTTTAAAGTAATCTTTTGGCTGAACCTCATATCACCTTAAAGATGTTTAATGTTCTACTATATTTAAATAAATCCAGTGAATCCAGAGCTTTTTGAACAAATTGAAAACTATACAGCCATCCCCCAAACAACATGAAACTTTTTTTTTCTAATTATAATTGTGGCCCATATAAAATACATCAGTCTTTGCTTTTCTATAGTAAGTGGAATGTGAATTACTCATATGTCTAAGCCAGGACTTACTGCTGTTTCCTTTATGTAGTAAGTATGACAGATTTGCTGCCATAGAGTGTTGTTAATATTATATACACAGATTAAGTGCTTACTATGTTTTATTTGAAACAATGAATTTAACTCGTGAGAGTATTCTTTTGACTTCTACAAGTTATATTAAATGGATAAAATTAATATTAATATATTTCTTAAGTTACTATATCCATTTGATAGCTATTTTGGGGTTTGATCATTTTTAAACCTGTTTAAATGTCCATTGAACCATACCGTATGTATTAAGAAACTGGGGAGAGAAAGTGATGATCTTGTTTATAAAAATTGTTAGTATATGTTTCAAAATGTTTCAAAAAATAAAATGTTTCTGAAAATGCAATGGTCTGTGGTGAAAAGATCTAATTTATTTTTAAAAGGATTTTGTACAATTCATAAAATTATAGGATGCCAGCAGCAACCTCACCTTCTAAATGATGTACCATTTAATATATTTTTTAAGTAATACATAGTAAAATAGTTACAACATATAAATACTTATTGGAAGAGGGAACACTTCTTACTACTTTAAATGGAGTGGAAAAGTAGTTCCTCGTCCTAAGGCAACAAAGAATACTAATTAGTATGAAAAACAATTGTTTTATTTATTTTCTTATTTCTGTTAAGTAAGGTATTGCTAATCTAGTCTACAAAAGAAAAAATATTATTTGTTTTTTCCTCTTTGGAAGTTTCTTTCACTTGATCAGTAAAGGAAGATGAGAAAGTCTCTAGTAATATAGTGGACTGAGTGCTCAAAAACAATTGGGTAAGAGAGTATTTTGAAAGGTCCCCTGTGGGACACTAAAGGTTTCTAGTATATAGCTGATCTGCAATACTAATCAGGTCTGTGTAAAAGAGATTGGAATGGAAGTTTCTGAAGTTTGCATAGAGAAAAAAAAAACCAGAAAAAAAAGGTAAAAGTATTAGTGATAGGTTGGTAACACTGAAATTAATATGAAATAATTGATAAGGCTATTGAAGATGTTAATAGAGCCATGCTGTAGCGTACAGTCATAATGATTCTATTTTGATTGTCCATTAGGTTCCTATTTGAGACCAATATTTTGTGATTGTTTTTTTCATTCTGTTTTCTTTCTTAGCTCCTTTTATCCACAAAAATATCTGTTAACACATTTTTTTAAATATGAGATAAAAGAAAACAGACTCAGTAATTAAAAGACAATGACAACAGTTAGAAAAGTACCTCAACTAATGGACTATACCCGTTACTAATCAAATAAAATAGCAAAGCTTGGGGAAAGAGAAAAACTGATTACAATATCACCACATAATACTTAAAGGCACAAGTTGTCAAAAAAAATCATGCAACATACAAATAAACAGAGTATAGTTCATTAAAAGGAGCAAAATGAATCAGCACAAATTATCCCTGGGGAAATCCAAATATCAAACTTACTGGACAAAGACTTTAACTGTCATAAGTATATTCAGATTTCTAAAGGAAATAATGAACAAAGAAGTAAAGGAAATTAGGAAAATGCTGTATGAGCAAAACATGAATATTAAGAAATGGCAGAAAGTATAAAGAAGGTACTAAACATAAAATTTGGAGATGAGCATACAATAATATAAACTTTTTTATGAAATAAAAAATTACCAGAGAAATTTAGCATCAATGTTAATCACTCATAAGAAAGAATCAGCAAGTTTGAAGAGAGGACAAATAAAATTATTGAACACACAGCAGAAAAAGAAAAGAGTGAGTAAGAGTGAATACAGTCTAAGAGTTGTTCGGGGCATCAGACCATCAGATACCCTATGGATTCCAAAGAATGAAGAAGAGAAAGTTGAATAAAGCTTTTCCAAAATTTAACTAAATAATTGTACAATTCTAATAATTCCAATAATTCCAAGTAGGATAAACTGAAAGAGACCTCACTAAGACACATTGTTATCAAATTATTTTATTTTACTTTATTTTATTTTATATATTTTTTACATCACTTTTCATTTTTGTGCAATGTATGCATTTTCATCTTGGTTATATTCCCCATACAATTCCCACCCACCCCCCTTATTTTGACCCCATTTATGATGTGGTTGACACAAACTAAATTTAATTGTGCTCTCTAAAAGTCAAATTTATAAGTATTTATTATACATTCATCTTTTAAATTCTATAGGAAATAAAAAGTTGAATTACGAATTGAAACTACATGAGTACTGGCAATTATGTTTGCCTATGTATTTAACTTTACTGGAAATGTTTATTTCTTCATATATGAGTCCTAGTTTCTAATCCCTCTAATCCCTCCCTACCCCCCACCCTCGCCCCGTAGTAGTCTCTGGTTTATAGTTGCTTGTTGATTTTGATTTTTCTTGGGGTTGTGCTACTGTCCAATGAGCGCCTAGTGAGGGCAGTACTGTTATCACATTCTTAAGAGTCAAAGATAGAGAATTTTGAAAGCAAAAAGGGAAAAGTAAGTCATTTGTAAGGGATCCTTAATAAAATTAACAATTGATTTTTAATAAGAAACCATAAAGATAAAAAGCAGCAAGTTAACATTCATGAAAGGGAAAAAATACTATCTACCAAGATTAAGAATCTGGCAAACTGTCCTTCAAGGAATGATGAAGTTAAATTTCTAGATAAGCAAAAGCTGAGGCAGTCTGTTTCACTTAACCTACCATATAAGAAATGATATTCTTCAAGTTAAAGTGAAAGGGATACAGGATAGTAACTAGGAATCATATATGAAGAAATAAACATTTCCAGTAAAGTTAAATACATGGGCAAACATAATTGCCAGTACTCATGTAGTTTCGATTCGTAACTCAACTTTTTATTTCCTATAGAATTTAAAAGATGAATGTATAAAAAATACTTATAAATTTGGCTTTTAGGGAGCACAATTAAATTTAGTTTGTGTCAACCACATCATAAATGGGGTCAGAGTTCTATAGAAACATAGCTTTTGTATGTTATTAGAGTTAAGTCAGTATAAATTCAGATTAGATTGTTATAACTTTAGAATATTAAGGGTAATTCCAGGAACTAGAAAGGAAAACACACACACACACACACCCCACCAAAAAAAATAATCTAGACATTTCACTCTGACAGGTGAGTACCAAGACAGAAGGTAAAGAGAAGTTACTGGGACTGGCTGAAAATCTAGTACCTTCAGAGAGAAACTGCTGCTTGGTGTTTTATTTAGTACAGACCTTGGGTCTTTGTGGAAAAAATATGCAAAATGACAAAAAAAGTCATCCAAGGTCATCTTAGAAAAATATACATGAACATTATCAGAAAACAGAATAAATGCACTTTTTAAGTTCACAATCAGTGAGATTCAGGAAGACATGCTGTCCTCAAAAGGTAAAAGCTCCACCAGGAAAAAAGTAAGATGACTGCAGGAAGACATTCAGAGAGAGGAGCTGTGCCTTTCCCAAGGCCCTGGCCCACAGTGATTAGAACCGTTCCTAGTAGATAAGCATGATGGGAGTCTCCCAGCAGCAGACACAAACTAGAAATAAACTGATGGTCAATCCTACTTGATATTCAGGAATTTTCATAATTTTCACTGCCTGCATAAGTATTTTAGTAGGAACTTGGGGGAGGCAGAGTTAGGGGCTACTGGTAAGTTGATGTTGTATCCACAATCTTTCTCTTTTAGCTCTGAATAGTGTATTTTCAGGCATAAGTAGTGGAGAACATGGAGCAACACTGAAAGTTGCAAGGCCCATGGTATTTGGTCTCTAGCCTTCTCATTGATACCATTATGGTCTACTGCAGTCAGATCGGGCCCGACTCTAAATGCTAATAAAGACTTACAACTTTTTCTCTTTGGGTTAGTGGCAAAAGCTTGGAGAGGAGGAATTTTTGACCAATGGAATCTTGATGACTGCATCTATGAAATTATAACAGTACCACCCCTATCATACCTATGTCAAGGGTGTCGTGAGAACAGACTAAGATACTATTCCACTGGTGAAAAACCAGTGGAATAAAAAGTACCTTGAAAATGTAGTATTGAACCTTGAAGTGGTGTTAAACTCGGTTCTAAAATGGCAGCCTCAGATCTTCCTGTCCAAGATTAAGCCATGTGGTAAATAATCACACAGCAAAAATAAATGGGATGTCAGGGAAGTTTTTCTTCTCATAAATATAAGTAATTCAAATATTGAAATTCTGATCACTACATGAGAAAACAACATCGTAAACCAACTGTCTACTCTTATCTATGAGAAAAAAATTAGAACCAAGTAAAATGTTTTTAAATAATATTTTCCTCTATTATTGACAATATTTCCCCATTGCTTAAATATTAGGTGTTCATTTTGAGGCTCTGTTTGGCTCGTTTGGTGAGTTTAGTTATTGCACGACATACTGTGAGAAGGAGTGAAACACAAGTTAGCAGACCAAAGCCCACAGATTGAAACCCATCTGTTATGCAGCTGCCCTGGCCTGAGATCAGCCACCAATATCAGTACAAGTGATATCTTAAGTTTCTGAATAGGTTTATTATTCTCACACCTGTGTTTTCAAAGTTTATTTGGTTGAAATGAGTAAACCTGACTGTTTTGATTTCTTTGAATTTTTAATTTCTTTTTTTTTTAAAGATTTATTTATTTATTTATACAAGCACTGGGTGCAGCCAGAAACGCAGGAGGGTGAGAGAATTCACCAGAGCCAGAGATGGGAGCAGATAAGGCAGACTGAAGAAGTACACTGCTGACGGGAGCAGCGGGCGAAGCAGGAGAGGTCTGCGCGCCACGTGGGACCCTCGCAGTTGGCCAGGAATCGAACTGGCGCTGCAGAAGCTGCAGGCAGCTTCACAGCCCAGCGCTCAAGTGCTGCGCCACCGGGGAGGCCCGAAATTTTAATTTCTTTTGCTTATTTCTAGGCTTTGACTCTAAATATAAATGTATGAGTAAAGTCAACTGTTCTTGTTGCCCTCAAAGAAATCAAAGGACTGGGGCCTCCCCTGGTGGCGCAGCGGTTGAGCGCTGGGCTGAGAAGCTGCCTGCAGCCTCTGCAGCACCCCGCGGCAGCCGGGCAAGGCAGCCAGGCAAGGGTCCCACACGGCGTGCAGACCTCTCCTGCCGCCCGCTGCTCCCCTCAGCAGTGTATTTCGTCACTCTGCCTGCTCTGTTCCCCACTCTGGGTCTGGTGAATTCTCTTACCCTCCTGCACTTCTGACTATACCCAGTGCTTGTATAAATAAAATAAATAAATCTTTAAAAAAAAAAAGAAATCAAAGGACTAATAATCCACACATATTCTTTAAAGCAGGACCTTTTTTTCTGAACTTTTCAGAACAGAATTAGTTATCAGTAGTGTTACCTATTATCAAAATGGAAACCTCAGTTTCTGCAATCATTTATTTGTCCATTATTTATTTAATAATCAAGCTAAATTTTCAGGTAAGGAGATGACATATTTCTAATTTAAGATGTTAATTTAGAGGTAGAGATTTTTTCTAGGTGATATAATAATTTAATGAGAAAATATGACTGAGTTTTTGAGTGTGGATTATTCTTTAGTCCCTTATTCAACTATAGCCACCACATCTGAAATCAACAGTCAACCAGTAACTGTAGCTCCATCTTTCTTTCTCCTTCTGATTTTCAGTTTTAGAAACTGATACACATCCCATGGTTTTGTCTTGAATGAGAGTCCCATCTTTCTACTTTCCTAGTTTGTTTTTAAAAGACTAAACTATTTCATTTGGCAAATATGCCTGAGGTCTTAATTGATTTTAAATATATACCATTCATAAGTTATCTCTCAGAATTTTTTAAAAGATTTATTTATTTATGCATACAAGAACTGGGGTGTAGACCAGAGGTGCAGGAAGTGAGAGGATTCACCAGAGAGAGTGGGGAGCAGAACAGGCAGATCTCCTGAAATACATTGCTGAGGGGAGAAGCGGTCAAGCAGGAAAGGTCTGCTGTGCCATGTGGGTTGCTTCCTGGCCAGCTTGGGATCCAACTCTTGCTGCAGTGACTGGCGATAGCTTGGTAGCACTGAATCTTTAACCCCTGTGCCACCAGGGAGACCCCTACCTTTAAGAATTTTACTGCTTTTAGGGCCTCCCGGGTGGCGCAGCGGTTGAGCGCTGGGTTGCGAAGCTGCCCACGGACTCTGCAGCACCGGTTCGATCCCCGGCTGCTCCCCGGCCACCGGAGGAGGGTCCCACATGGTGCGCAGACCTCTCCTGCCGCCCGCTGCTCCCCTCAGCAGTGTACTTCGGTCCTCCTGCCTGCTCTGCTCCCTGCTCTGGCTCTGGTGAATTCTCTCACCCTCACGAGCTTCTGACTGTACCCAGTGCATGTATAAACAAAAACAAACAAACAAATAAATAAACAAACAAATAAAACATGCCTCTATAAAAAAAAATGAAAAAAAAAAGAATTTTACTGCTTTTGTTTAGTTGCTATTTATATATTCATGTGTGTTTCCTTCTAACTCCAATAGGGTAAAGAAAAAGGGATGTGAAGTTAAGTGCGTGGTCGTTAAGGATCAGTTTATAGGTATGTAGACAGAAGTGGATTACTCATAAGTAAGGATGACATGTCCGTAGCCATTATAGGGAAGAAGGTAGATCCCCATATTTTTCAAACTAAAGAATAAGTCTGATTGAGAGACTTGCTATTCCTAGACAGGAAGTGACAGGGAGAGGATTAAAATCTCAGTGGTCAGAATAGTCCAGTGCCTGGACTCTCAACTATGATGCCACCTCCCAGTTTGGTGGAATGAATGCTGCTGCTATTATTTTTTTTAATGAAGTGAGCCCAATGGCATCTTTGTTCCTTCCTGTGTGGTCACCTGTGATGCTTTTAGTGCATAAGTCAATTGCCTCTTGGTTATAAAATAAATATTTTCTTGATTCCCTCCCAGTTCTTCTCAATGGAAATGAACATCCCAGACATGGGATAGAAGTGAAGGCAAAGGCAAGGATGATCATGATGTAACAAAATCACAGCAGAGTCAGAACACAAGTGGTCTGGACGGGGACAAAAGCCACTTATCAACGAGGAGGCTCTTTAGAATCATTTTTTGCCTGGATTGTAAAGTGATTCCAATGGCACCTATCTCAACAAAAAAGAAAAAAAAATATTAGGTAGTGTGTAGACAAGCTGGAGAAATAAAAAAGCAGGTCTATTCATCTAGCTTCTCTGTATTGTGGCAAGGCCACTAGGGAAATGACTTCTATGGTTCAAATAGTACCTGAAAGTTTGTGAGTTGAGATGCCATAAGAGAGAAAATATTTTCTACAAGAATGATCTATGTCAATTTGAGCATTTTAAAAAATTCAAGAAAACAATATGAACATATAAAGAAGCCAGTGATACTCTTACATATTTGAAATTTTTAAGTGTTTATCATTATTTGACAATATTAGATGCCTTATAAGAAAAATGAATGAAGTTTCTCTTCTCTGCACAGCAATGGCACAGATAAACTAGGAAAGGGCACACAGACATAAAATTGTGAAACAATTATAAACATGCTAATATTTTAAAAGCCGGGTTCTTCTGTTGCAACATCTCTTGGTGCAAAATCTATCCACTGCCTCCTCTTCAGAACAGAAAGGAGGGCCTCCCTGGTGGTGCAGCGGTTGAGCGCTGGGTTGAGCGCTGGGTTGCGAAGCTGCCTGCAGCCTCTGCAGCGCCGGTTTGATCCCTGGCTGCTCCCCGGCCACCGGAGTAGGGTCCCACATGGCACGCAGGCCTCTCCTGGTGCCCGCTGCTCCCCTCAGCAGTGTACTTCGGTCTTTCTGCCTGTTCTGCCTGTTCTGCTCCCAGCTCTGGCTCTGGTGAATTCTCTCACCCTCTTGTGCTTCTGACTGTATCCAGTGCTTGTATAAATAAATAAAAATAAACTTTAAAAAAAAATTAAAAAGAGAACAGAAAGGAATGGAAACCTCCTTGCCTTAAAGGAACACCACTCCTGTTTGTAACTATTCCATTTTCCAATCCACAAATAGTTCTTTTAATATTTGTGTCCAAATGAGAATAACCCTTACTATTTTTTCTGTGATCTTATCATGCTGAAGAATATACAGCATTTCCTTTTGGTGAAAGATAATATAACAAAACCAGAGTTCATTAACAGCCTAGCAATTTCATTTCCTCCTCCTATACCAACAGTTATAGTTATAAAATTTAAAAGTGCTCTTACTGAACAAGTTTTCTTCCTACTCATTGTTTACTTTGCACATAACCCGGAAAAGATGGTTGGCTGCAATTTTTGTGGTGTTACTAAAACATTTCTTTAACATCCCAAGCGACTACAGTTACATGAATAGATGACTAAGACGGAAGCTGAATTTTCATATTGTGCTTTATCACATGGTACACAGGGATTCAACATTTGGCAGGTTTTAGTAAACGCTGCACATATCACAAGGGTAGAAGAATTTTTAGTTCTCTTTACCTCCCCATACACAATTTCGCCCCACTGTTCCACATTAAATTATATGTCTTTGTTCAAATTCATGTTTGTTCCAAATGATAGAATTCCAGTTGTAATCCACATATTTGGTAAGAAAATAGGACACCGGATCAACAAGCATATTTTCCATCAATTATATTTGTCAACAGGAAAAGATGCAATTAAGTAATATTTTTTTTCCTACTAAAGCTCTTAGAAACAGAAGTTCCAAGGCATTATTAATTTTGGTCATAGTCTACACCTTTAAAAGGCTCCAAATTATTTCTGAAGTAAAGAATGAGTTAGGGAACGCAGGTGAGTACTAGTCACTGAAGACTTCATCATGTTAAAGTGTTTGACTCCAGTAAGATAAGTCTTAAACAAGTGTCTAAAATTTTGCTTCTGAGCTCAAAGTAAATCCCACAATTATTTTCCATTAATATGCCTCAAATTTTATAATGTTTGAGCTGAGGAAATAATGGTATTTCTCAAAACCTAAAGTGAGTTGCAGCAAATAGTAACTGAAGGGATTATGTTTGGATACAAGGACTTGTTTCTGATGAAAATTTAAATAAATTTTCAATAACTTTGCCATATTTGTCAAATATAAAGGTGGATCGTTTTGCCATATGCTATCTTTTGACTTTACCAGTTAGAGTCTAGTTTGCTCATTATATTCATGAGGGGAAAAATTTAGGTTCTTAGAAATATTGTGTATATAAAATGGATTCTTGTTTTATAGTGGTATAACTCATTCATAAGCAGACATATTTTTTCACTTTTCATCAACATTGCTAAAAAACTGAAGATGGAGTGAGGTTTTTAAAACTCTGAAGAAAAACAATCTCTAGCCTAGAATTCTAAAGCTGTGTTAGTTCAAAATTAAGCATGATGGCAAAATGAAGACAGTTTAAAACAAGTAGGGCTCAAAAGTGTATTTCTATTGGACCTTTTCTCAGGAATTTACCAGAACATATTATTGACTAAAATGAGAAAGTAAATCCAGAGGAAATACACGGAGGGATTCAAGAATGGAAGATCCACCACAGAAGAAAAAGTGAAAGGAGATCTTGGGGAAGAGCTGATGATCACAGTGACAACTGTGTACCAAGGTAGAGAGATGACAGCTATCCACTCTGGAGCAGGGCCAAACTCTAGGCAAGGTTGCTTCAAGATGATGACATTGGTAGAATGACTGATTTTTCTCTTTCTGCAAAGATATGTACACAGCTGGTAAAGGATGACTTCACAGTTTAAAAATATATAGGAAAATAAGCAAATGAAAAGTAAGTTCATTATTAGCTATAGGAAAAAAAAACACTTTTACAGAAATGAGAGTACGCAAAGTATACTAAGCTTGTAGCCATGAAGTACACTTAGTAGTAACAAAAATGTTAACACTATTTATCTTGCCAAAAGGATGATGTAATAAGAGAGGCTGGGGTAGCTAGAGAGTGTGGTGAGGTGAAAGTGTATGTGTTTCTGCAGGAAGGGTGTCTGGTGGTAGATTACATTAATTTTTCTCAACAAAAATTTACTCTTCTGATCTTCTGGCTCAATCAATGAGGACCTAGCCACTTGATGTGCTCTGGACAATGGGACATAAGCAATGTGGGCAGAGGCTGGATTTGTGCCATTGTGAATTGTCTTGGATTTGCTTCTCAGAAGGGCATTCCCTGAGTAGCTGCCACAGAATAGTCCATGGAGCAGACCTGAATCTATTAATAGCTCCACATCCTGAGACAGAACTGCCCAAGTTGACCTATGGACCTCTCATTGAGAAATAACCATTTGATGTTACAGTGACTGAAGTTTGGGGTTTTTTCGTTACACACACTAATACAGCAATGATCCTTTACACTATGTAAATATATGATTGATAAAAACAGCAACTTTAAGAACAAAAACACAAATCAGATAGTAAAAGATACCACATAATAGTAGTAATAATAATAGCAACTAAACAATAAAACAAGATATCATCTGACAATTTTTTTTTTTTTAATAAATTTTATTGTTATATTCCCCATACAATTGCAGCCCCCCCATTCTGACCCCAATCCCTCCCCTCCCACCCCGCCCCCTAAAAGTGTCTCTGGTTCATAGTTTTTTGTTGATTTTGATTTTCACTTTCTTATAGTTACTCATTTTCCTGGTCCCTTATTTAAGTTTTCTAGATTCCTGCTATGAGTGAGACCATCCGGTATTTTTCTTTTTCTTTTTGGCTTATTTCGCTGAGCATGATCCCTTCCAGCGCCATCCATGTTGCTGCAAATTGCATGTGTTTATCTTTTTTGAATGCTGAGTAATATTCCATGGTATATATGTACCACATCTTCTTGATCCAGTCATCTATTTTTGGGCATTTGGGTTGTTTCCAAAGCTTAGCAATTGTAAACAGTGCTGCTATAAACATAGGGGTGCAGGTGTTCTTTGGAATTGATGTTTCTGTGTCCTTTGGGTAAATACCTAGGAGTGGAATTGCTGGATCATATGGAAGCTCTATGTTTAGTAGGTCCAGAAATCTCCATACAGTTTTCCACAGTGGTTGGACCAGTTTGCACTCCCACTAACAGTGCAGAAGAGTTCCTTTTTCTCCACACCCTCGCCAACATTTGTTGTTGCTAGTTTTTTTAATATGTGCCATTCTCACTGGTGTGAGATGGTATCTCATGGTAGTTTTGATTTGCATTTCCCTGATGACAAGTGATGTTGAACATTTTTTCATATGCCTGTTGGCCATTTGCATTTCCTCTTCAGAGAAGTTTCTTTTAACCTCTTCTGCCCATTTTTTTTTTTTTTTTTTTTTTATAGAGGCATGTTTTTTTTTTTATTTATTTATTTGTTTGTTTGTTTTGTTTATACATGCACTGGGTACAGTCAGAAGCGCGGGAGGGTGAGAGAATTCACCAGAGCCAGAGCGGGGAGCAGAGCAGGCAGAAGGACCGAAGTACACTGCTGAGGGGAGCAGCGGGCGGCAGGAGAGGTCTGCGCGCCATGTGGGACCCTCGCTGGTGGCCAGGGAGCAGCCGGGGATCGAACCGGCGCCGCCGAGGCCGCGGGCAGCTTCGCAACCCAGCGCTCAACCGCTGCGCCACCGGGGAGGCCCTTCTGCCCATTTTTTGACTGGATTATTTTCTTTGTTGTTGTTGAGTCTCATCAGCTCTTTGCAGATTTTTGTGATCAGTCCTTTATCATTAGTGTTGGGTGCAAAAATGTTCTCCCAGTTGGTGGGGTTTCTCTTTGTTTTTGTTATTGTCTCTTTTGCTGTGCAAAAGCTCTTTAATTTGATGTAGTCCCAGCTGTTTATCTTTGCCTTCACTATCACTGCTTTGGGTGATGTGTCTGTAAAGATGTCTTTGATGTGCAAATCTCGTAGTGTTTCGCCTATATTTCCTTCTATATATTTTATGGTTTCAGGTCTTATGTCTAGTTCTTTAATCCATTTTGAGTTGATTTTTGTGTATGGTGTGAGGTGGTGGTCAAGCTTCATTCTTTTGCATGTAGCGACCCAGTTTTCCCAGCACCATTTATTGAACAAACTTTCTTTGCTCCAATGCATATTCTTTGCTCCTTCGTCAAAGATTAGTTGACCATAAATCTGTGGGTTTATTTCTGGATTTTCTATTCGATTCCATTGGTCTGTATGTCTGTTCTTGTTCCAATACCATGCAGTTTTGATGATTATGGCTTTGTAGTATAGTTTGAAGTCTGGGAGTCTGATGCCTCCATTCCCTTCTTTTTTTTTTCAGGAGAGCTTTGGCTATTCGGGGTTTTTGGTGATTCCATATGAATTTCATCAATAATTGTTCTATTTCTTTGAAGAATGACATTGAAATTTTGATTGGAATAGCATTGAATCTGTATATTGCTTTGGGTAGGATGGCCATTTTAATAATGTTTATTCTTCCAATCCATGAGCAGGGGATGTCTCTCCATTTCTTTGTGTCTTCTTCTATTTCTTTTAACAGTGTTTTATAGTTTTCTTTGTATAGGTCCTTTACCTCTTTTGTTAGATTTATTCCCAAATATTTGATTTTTTTTGTTTCAATAACAAAAGGGATGGTCTTTTGATTTCTTCTTCTTCAGATTTATTGTTTGTGTATAGGAAGGCTACTGACTTTTGCGTGTTGATTTTGTATCCTGCCACTTTACTGAACTGATTGATGAGTTGAATTAGCTTTTCTGTGGAGTTTTTGGGGTTCTCTATGTATAATATCATATCGTCTGCAAATAGTGATAGTTTGACTTCTTCTTTTCCTATTTGGATTCCTTGGATGTCTTTCTCTTGTCTTATTGCCCTGGCTAGGACTTCCAGTATTATATTGAAAAGCAATGGTGAGAGTGGACATCCTTGTCTTGTTCCAGATCTTAATGGAATTGCTTTCAGCTTTTCACCATTGAGAATGATACTGGCTGTTGGCTTCTCATAGATGGCCTTTATGATGTTGAGGTATGTTCCTTGTATCCCCAGAATTTCAAGGGCTTTTATCATGAATGGGTGTTGCACTTTGTCGAAAGCTTTCTCAGCATCTATTGATATTATCATATGGTTTTTATATTTCTTTTTGTTGATGTGTTGGATAACGTTGATTGATTTTCGGATGTTAAACCATCCTTGTGCCCCTGGAATGAATCCAACTTGGTCGTGGTGAATTATCTTATGGATACATTGTTGGATTCTGATAGCTAAAATTTTATTGAGGATTTTTGCATCAGTGTTCATTAGGGAGATTGGCCTGTAGTTTTCCTTTTTTGTGTTGTCCTTGTTCGGTTTTGGTATTAGTGTAATGTTGGCTTCATAAAACGTGTTTGGTATTGTCCCTTCCTTCTCAATTTTTGGAAGAGTTTGTGAAGGATAGGCACTAATTCGTCTCTGAATGTTTGGTAGAATTCATTTGTAAATCCATCAGGTCCTGGGCTTTTGTTTTTGGGGAGGTTTTTTATTACCATTTCAATTTCGCTAATTGTAATTGGTCTGTTTAGGTGTTCTATTTCTTCTTTATCTAGCTTTGGGTGATTGTAGAGTTGTAGGAATTTGTCCATCTCCTCTAGATTGTTAAACTTGTTTCCATATTACTGTTCATAGTAGTTACTGATTATTCTTTTGATTTCTGCTGTGTCCGTTGTGATTTCTCCTCTTTCATTGATGATCCTGTTTATTTGTGCTTTCTCCCTTTTTTCCTTTGTGAGCCTGGCTAGGGTTTGTCTATTTTATTGATTTTTTCAAAAAACCAGCTCTTGGTTTCATTGATCTTTTGGATTGTTTTTTTAGTTTCAATTTCATTTATTTCTGCTTTGGTTTTTATTATTTCTTTTCTTCTACTGGTTTTGGGGTTTTTTTGTTGTTCTTTTTCTAGATCTTTGAGCTTCGAGATGAGGTTGTTTCTTTGCGTTCTTTCTTGTTTCTTGATGTGAGCTTCTATTGCTATATATTTTCCTCTTATTACTGCTTTTGCTGCATCCCATACATTTAGGATATTAGTGTCCTCCTTGTCGTTCAATTCAAAAAATTTTTTAATTTCTTCTTTGATCTCCTCATTAGTCCAATGGTCTTCCAGTAGTGTGGTTTTTAATCTCCATGAGGTAGGAAAGTTCCTTGCCTTCTTTTTATGGTTTATTTCTAGTTTGATGCCTTCATGGTCAGAAAATATGGTTGATATGATTTCAATCTTGGTGTATCTGTTGATGTTTGTCTTGTGCCCCAGTATGTGATCGATCCTGGAGAATGATCCGTGTGCGCTTGAGAAAAATGTGTACTCCGTTTTTGGGGGTTTATTGTTCTATAGATGTCTGTTAAGCCTAATTGCTCTAGGTCCTTATTTAGAGCTTTGGTTTCTTTACTTATTTTTTGTCTTGTTGATCTATCCATTGTTGATAGTGGTGTGTTGAAGTCTCCCACTACGTATGTGTTTTCTCTGATGTCTGTTTTCAGAGAGGACAACAGTTGTCTGATATATTTTGGTGCTCCTTCGTTTGGTGAGTATATGTTAATGAGTGTTATTTCTTCTTGAAGTATTGTCCCCTTGATCATAATGTAGTGACCATTGGGGTCTCTTTTTATCTTTTTGAGTTTGAAATCTGTTTTATCTGATATAAGTATAGCTGTTCCTGCTTTCTTTTTTGGTCCATTTGCTTGTAGGATTGTTTTCCATCCTTTAACTTTGAGCCTATTTTTATCTTTTGTAGCTAAATGTGTTTCCTGGAGACAGCAAAAGGTTGGGTTTTGTTTCTTAATCCAGGCTGCCACTCTGTGTCTTTTTATTGAAGAGTTTAGTCCATTTACATTTAGAGTTAATATTGATATGTTAACATCTGTATTTGCCATTGTGTTTGTCTTTCCTTTGATTTTATTTATTTATTCTTTTAATAACTTTTTTTTTTTTTTGGCCTTCTTTCATTGTTATTCGTCCCTCTGAGGTTCTGGCTTTAGGACTCCTTGTAGTATTTTTTGGAGTGGGGGTTTAGTTGCAATGAAATTCCGGAGTTTCTGTTTGTCTGGGAAGGTCCATATTCTTTCTTCAAAGAGGAAGGAGAGCTTTGCGGGATAGAGTATTCTTGGTTGGCATCTGTTTTCTTGGAGTCTGTTGACTATGTCCCTCCACTCTCTCCTTGCCCGTAGTGTTTCTTCGGAGAAGTCTGATGTCAGCCTGATTGGTTTTCCTTTGAATGTTATCTGTTTCTTCCCTCTTGCCAGCTTCATTATTTTTTCCTTGTCCTGGATTCTTGGGAGCTTTACTATTATGTGTCTTGCTGTATTTTTCCTTTCGTCGTGGAAGTTTGGTGTTCTTCTTGCTTCTTGTATATCAATTTTCAGCTCCTTCTTCACATTTGGGAAGTTCTCTTCAATTATCTCTTTGAATATTTTCTCTGTTCCTACATCTCTCTCCTCTCCTTCTGGTATTCCTATAACTCTTATATTTCCTTTCCTCATGGAGTCAGATAGTTCCCGAAGTCTTTCTTCGTTCTTTTTCCTTCGTACTTCTCTTTCCTTTTCTGTTTTGGTTCTTTTTATTTCTGTGTCTTCAAGATTACTTATTCGTTCTTCCATTTCATCTATTCTGCTTTCATTGCTTTTCCCAGAATTCTTTAGTTCTTCCATTAATTCTTTGATCTCCTGCATTTCTTTTACTTCCCTCTTTAGGGACTCAATTTCTTTCTTCTGACCATTGTTTTCCCTCTCTAGGGACTCAATTGCATTCTTCTGATCGTTGATTATTTTTCCCTTATCATTGTTTTCCTTTATGACTTCTGTCAGTTTTTTAATCACGGCAATTTTAAATTTTCTTTCTGGAAGGCTCAGAAATTCTTCCAAGTTATTGTCTTTGCAATCTGGGGGCTGGCTTTCTTTTTGTGGTGTGCTTTTTCTCTGGAGAGTTGCTAGGTTGCGTGTGGTTCTTCTCCTCCCTACTGTCTGTTTTCTAATTTGCCGTATGCGTTGGGACACTGTGTTGTTGGGACTGGCCGGCATCTTGGGTGGTCTTCTCTGTTCCCCTCTGGTTCTTCCAGGAGTCATCTGTCAGTTTCAAGCAGCCTTTAATGGAGAAAGGTCCCTGTTCTAAAATGCCGATGTGGGGACACACTCCCCTGTGCGCCTGGTCTGCCCCGGCGGTGGGTTCCTGCTCCCCTCTGGGCTTGGACTGCAGGCCAGAGGGGGTCTGGCGTGGGCGAACTTCCCCCACTCACCTCTGGCTCCTGAGGAAGCCTTCTGCAGGTAGTCTTTACTGAAGAAATGTCCCTGTTCTAAAATGGTGATGTGGGACACACTCCCTGCGCGTCCGGTCTCAGGCACACTCTTCTGTGCGCCTGGTCTGCCCCGGCTGTGGGTGCTCGCTCTCCCTGTGGGCTCAGACTACTTGTTTGGAAGGAGCCAGGTGTGGGCTCACTCCCCAGCTGGCCACTAGCTCCTTCAGTAGCCTGTGCTGGGGTCAAGTCGCTAGGTGGCGCCAGAGATCTCTCCTAGAGCCCTTGGGGAGCTGATTTTCCACCCTGTGGGACAGGGAGCAGAGCGGGGATGGTAGGGTACACCTCAACGGCTTTGGGGTGCTGTGTCTGCCTTGTGCCCCACCGTCGTGGGGAACCCACGCCCCTAATTTCGTGCCCCGGGTCTCAGTTCCAAAGCCCTCAGTTCCAGGACGCGGGCTGTAGCCCAGATCAGTGGCGCGGGAATGGCGCCTTTTGAATCCCGCTCCCCTGCCTGGGCGCCTTGTTCCTGCTCACTCAGGGAGGGCCTCCGCCGTCTCCCCGCAAGCCTAGGTCGCAGGCGCGGGGACCTGGGCAGCTGCGATCTGGTCTGGATCCGCGCCACTTTCCGCGCAAGCTTACCGGGCGGCCGGGGCTGTGTGCTGGTGCTGGCCTCCTCCTGGGCGGGGCTCTCTTTAATGGCGCCTGGAGCTCACCTCCGCGGCGGATCCTGCAGGGTTCGCCTCAGCTCCCGTTCACGGGGTGTGGTGGCTGCAATAGTTCCTTTCCACTCACAGTCCCGCTTGCTGTGTCCGTTTTTCTTGTTGGCCGTTTTGGTTTGTTGTTTCCTCCTCTCTGCCGGTCGGAGAGTGCTGCCTCTGTGGGCGGGGGAGGGGAGCAGGGTTCTGCGCTTCCCTCCCTTCTGGTCCTCTTTTATGGCCACTTTCTTCTTCGGGCAGTTTGCTGGAGTCGTCCGTTTATCTTCCGTGTCCCACTTCTCACTGGGACCTGCCGCTTTTCCTCCCTATTAACTTTTTTTAATGGGAGATCTTACTCGCAGCGTCTCCTCGCCGCCATGTTGCTCCGCCCCTTCCATCTGACAATTTTTTAATTGAAAAAATGTCGTGAGTCTTTATGCTGGAAATCCAATTATCAAGCAGGTGTTTTTTTTTTTCCCCCACCTATTTGAACTGTTTTGTAATTTGTCTCTCTTCAACAAGTGAAACTTATCAGTTTCATTTAATTGTTAAGCTATCAAATATTCTATTCACTTCTTATTCTTTTAATATCTTTTAACTTCTCAAAACTTTGGATCAAACTCTTCCTCACCTTGATTTTGTCTTTTCATTCTTCCCCTTTAGTATCCTTTGTCCTTTATCATTAGCTGACAGACTTTTCCCAAGTGTATCTGACAAGCCACATTACAGAAAGAAAAATTATAAGTAGATTACAATTATTTGAAGAGTCAGGAGAATATGATAGTTACAATTAAATGTTCCTCCTAAACACTCAACAAAAATGAACTGTGGCTGCTATTAAGTGTTGTTATGAGACAGAGCATTGTGAATTCAGGATTATTGTGAACACATTAGAAGAAATATGAAATTCAGGACTTCATCTAACCCCTAAGTTCTCTTCTTCATTTATATTAGTGACATTTTCTTAATCCTGAATCCTCATAGGTGGATGCTCACTAACATCAAAGACTAACATCTCCTTCAAATACAGCTGTGTAACTACCCAAACTGTGGGTTAACAGCAATCTTCTTGTCATCACTCAAAGATATTTAAAACCTTAACACTAAAAGTTACAAATTAATTATTTGTAATGTCCTAAATCCCTTCTTTGAATGTCTAGATCTCCCACACTTTTTATTTTTTTAACAAAAGAAACTTAAATTTTATTTATTTATTCATTTGTTTGTTTGTTTGTTTGTTTGTTTGCCTGGCCAAGAGCATGAGCCAAGTGTGCCTGACCCCACTAACATGGCTAGTTTTTATTTACAAACAGAGAAAATGGCTGTTTAACTCCGCCCTTAGGTCCTCGCAACCTCCCCTTGGGAATCCTGGGATTTGTAGTTCCCGGTGTCTTGATGGAGTGGGGGTGGCATTTCCCAGGAATGGAGGACCTTTGCTTTCCACAATGAACAATACCTGGAGAGACTGGTTTGCTTTCCAATGGGAACCCTGAGAAAAATTTTCATTTGAGACTGTAGCCCAGCATCCATACATTTGATCTTCAACACCATGGAAATGGTGGCAAAAAGTGAAAGGGGGGAATTGTTAGGGGGAAAGAATGTCCTGAGTTAATTCCATCTCAAACTTTCTAAACCCTGATTTCCTAATAAGCACTTTTAAAAATCCAAGAAAAATTCCATTAATTAGAACCCCCAGCCTTGTTTTCTTTCCTAGCTGATTTACATGACACCCTCTTTTCAATCCTCTTTTTTTTTCCAGACCTTCCCTTCACTTTTCCAATTACACCCTTTTCCCTAAGATCTCTTGGAAGGAAAGTGCAGCAGAGCATCGAGGAAGTGAGTGTCAGCCCTCTCTGACCCCTCAGGAACAATGCAAGATCAATTTAAGATCCCTCTCTTCAATTAGAACAGAACAATGCCATTGCTTATAATCCTAATTGTTTAATTTTTCTGTTACAAAGATTTTGGGATGTCAGGCTTTTGAGAACCAACATAAAAAGCTTCCTAGAGACCAGTGAAGAAAATACCCACCCAGTTATAAAGGACAGTTTTTCTAGGGTTGGGTTTCTGCCAGAAGCCTCCTCTTTGTGTAATAAAACACAATTCAAGATAGAAGAAAGTATCTGTTAGAGGCCAATGTTATAGGTATACATTTAACTTTGGATAGTTCATAAGTTGAGAGCTAAAGATTTTAGTTTGTGGTGTTTCTTCTAAAAACGACTTTCAAAGAAAGCTGGAGTTTTTCATTTTCTTGACATTGTATAGATTTTACATAGTATGATGATGAGTTAGCTATAAAAATTACAGATTCTATTTCCTAAAAATGTGTATCTGTTTAAAAAGCAGAGAATTGAGGCTGTACAATATGTATTTGCAAATTTTGCTGAATCTCGGTATTTCAAAACTGGCTTAAGGTGTTAGCCAAACCAAAAATGCAGTTAAGTTCCCCTAATTCTGACTTATACCACATATTGAAGCCCACTTCCCATTGGGTTGCTTCCCAGAGTGTACATTATCTGTTGATTGCTATAAAATATAGACCAAGTTCAGCAAAACATTATGTAAACAGAAGGGAATTATGTTCCCCTGCATCACACTAAAATGTAACCCAGCATACAGTTTATTGTTGGGCTTGTTTTTTGGTGTAGGTCAAAAACAAATGTCTTTAAAATACACGAAAATCAATTTTGAAGCATTGTTTTGTACTACAATAAAAAACACTCATTGATCTGTTCCTGGGGGATATTTAAAGTTACATTAAATGTTGTCTTAATGTCTGTGATCTTGTTTCAAATTTTGGTGGGCTATTACTATAAAACAAAGATACACAAAAAACAACATGTTGGTTTATGGGACACTGATTAATATGATTAATTTCACCTCTAACAAACATAATGACAGCAGAAAGTCCATGTCTCTTCTCCACTTATATTTATTATATATAACAGATATGAACAATTAGTAACTGTTTGGCCTGAATAAGATGCAGCCAAAGTTCTCAACTAAATTTAGTCTTTATGAGATGAACTGTAGTATATTGTATTTGGTTCAGTTTAAATAACCACCCCCAAAGTTCAGATAAATATCTGAACTTTACCCGAACTATCCAAACTTCCTTTAGCTTGTGATTCAGCTCTGAAAATCTCATGAGAACAGATGCTCTTGTAGCTTTCCCTTGCTTCCTGCCTCACTGTGAGAGCCAGGTTTCCACAGAAATTCTTACACGCAGAAGACCAAATGCATGAGTTCTGGGGACTTTTGTTCCCACTCAAATTAAAATGTGTTATTGCTTTTATCCAATATAAATTGGTTGTCCTTTCTCAGTATCATCATGATGCCCTGATAATTCTGACTATACTTTTCATCTTTAAATTCTTCCTTCTTAATCTTTCCATGACATTAGTTTGTCTTGACCTCCATCTATCTTTCTGGTCACCTCTTCTGAGTTTCTTCTTTAACTTTGCTTAATCAGAACATACCTTCATTGTTCAGTATTTCCCAGGCAACTACTGCACATAGAAATATACACTGAGCATGTTGTACGTGCCTACCACTGTCATCTGTATGGGATTTATAGCAAAAAAACAAAGCAGGGAAAAAAATGCCAGTTTCACAGAATATAACTTCTCCTGAGGATACACAAACAAGTAAAACAATTAACTAAAATATACTACACTTTATAGTAGTATAGCCTATAATATAGTAGATGGTTCTGGGTTCTGTAGGGAATAAAGCAAAGTCATAGGGGAAAGTCCTGAGAGTGGGCGGACTGTGCTAGGGTTGTCATGGAAGATGTCACTTAAAATAAATGAGAACAAATACCTGAAGCAGGTGAGAGAGTGATCCTGGGTTATTTGGAGAAAAACCACTCCCAGCAAAGAGAACACTATTTCAAAAACTTTGGAGACTGGGATGTAAGGAATGTGCCTTTTTGACTTCACTTTTTTTCTCACCCCACACTTCATCTATTCCCATGGGCTAAGAAACTAACAAATGTGCTCATCACTCCCACATCTGTATCTCCATTTCTAGTGAGGCTAACATGTATCTCCAACTTTCTCCCGGACAGCTCTACATGAATGTCTTGTGAGCATTTCAACTCAATACATTCCCAAGCCTCATATGTTTCGGTTCTCTAAAACATACATTCCTCCTAATTTATTTTATTGTGACATAATCACTCAGCAATCAAAGCCAGAAACCTAGAAGTCCTCTTAAGTGTCTCCTCTTCCCTTCCTCTGCATATCGAATTTGCTTTTCCACTTAACAATAATTATTAAGAATCTGCATTGTGCTTGTTTCTGTGCTACATGCAATGATGGAAAGTATGTTCATTAACCACTTACTGAATGTTTTCTTCTTTAATTTTGTTGACATCTCCAATACTACAGGCCCAGCATGTCATCAGATTATAGTAATAGCCCCCAACTGGTGTCCTGAGAATGGAAAGGTAGAAAGACCCCTTGAATCCCTGGTGTCTTTGCTTTCACAGTTATCCTTCTAAAATATGAACATTATATATACTTAGTGACAATGGAAAAATGAAATTTATATTTTAAAATTTAGGACGTAATTCCATTTTGACTTTTACATAAAAGGCACATTTCCCACCCCAAACCAAGAAAATCAACAAACTACAATGAATGTGAACAAGAGAGGAGGCGATACTAACTAGGTGTGTGATCATGGAAAAATAACCTCAGCTGGCCCCTAAATCTTAAAAGGAGTCAAAATACATAATGGAGAAAGGAAAGTTTCTTCAATAAATGGTGCTGAGACAACAGAACAACCACGGGCAAAAGAGTGAAATTAGACTACTATATCACAACAAACAGAAAAATTAACTCAAGAAAAATTAAGACTTGGATACATGATCTGAAACCATAAAATACAGAGAAGAAACCACAGGCAAAACACTCTACTACATTGTCTTCAGTTGTCTTTGGAGACTCAACTCCAACAGCAAGAGAAACAATAGCAAAATAAATAAATGGGACCATATCAAACTAAAAAACTTCTGCACAGTGAAAGAAACTATAATTAAAATAAAAAGATACCCTACGGAGTAAGAGAAAGTATTTGCCCATCACACATCTGACAAGAGGCTAATATCCAAGATCTACAAAGAACTCATATAACTCAACAAAAAGAAAACAAATAACCCCCTCAAAAAAAAAATTAACCAAAACAAAACAAAAAAACCTGGCAAAAGAGCTAAATGGACGCTTCTCCAAGAAAGACATGCAGATGGTCAACAGGAACACATATGAAAACATGTTGATCATCACTTAACACAGAGAAATGCACATCAAAAGCACAATGAGATACTATCTCACAAAATGAAAATGACTCATATGAAAGGAAAAAAAATCCAGAAAAAAAGTATTGGCGAAGTAACCCTCCTAACCTACAGATGGGAATTTAGTCTGGCCCAGTCCCTGTGGAAAACAGAATGAGGATGTCTCAAAACATTAAAAATATAAGTGTCATATGATCCAGCAATCCCATTCCTCAGTATCTGTCCAAAGAGTACAAAATTAT
The DNA here is from genome assembly GCF_014898055.3 of Talpa occidentalis. Classification (NCBI taxonomy): domain Eukaryota; kingdom Metazoa; phylum Chordata; class Mammalia; order Eulipotyphla; family Talpidae; genus Talpa; species Talpa occidentalis. The sequence continues at coordinate 90,210,289 of NW_023605194.1, read as the reverse complement.
TAATTTGAAGGGGTTTATGCATTCCCATGTTCATTGCAACACCATTAACAATAGCCAAGCTATGGGAAAAAAAAAAAAAAAAACCTAAGCATACAACAAGGGATGAATGTAGTGGATGTAGTGTATTACAAAATTCAACAATTCAGCTATAAGAAAAAGATGAAATCTTGCCATTTGTAGCGGCATGGATGGGTTGTGCTAAATGAAATAAATCACAAGGAGAAAAACAAACACAAAACGATTTCACTCATATGCAGAATATGAAGACAAAACCAAGGGACAGACAAAACTAATCCAAAATAAACCTTAGAAATCTAAGTGCAGAATTGAGGCTGCCAGAGTGGTAAGCAAAGGAGGGAGGGAACCCAAAGGTGCTTAGGTGGGATTAGGTGCTTAGGTGGCAGGTGAGGTGTGTAGGGGTGCACATCTGAAAAGGCAAGAACCTACACTCCTAAATGACATAGTATTATAAACCAATGTTACCTCAATACAAGATTATACAAATTAAAGAAAAAGTAAATAAACACTTTACCATAAAAAGACAAAACAAATTGTAACTGTTGATCTTTCCAATCCAATCAATTTTCAATAAAGTTCAGTAGAAGATAATATCAGTACAATATGGGCCTCAGAGGAAAAGAAAGATTTCTGCATGTTAGTGAGTGAAACGGTGCATTTCCAGATATAATATTAAACCTTGTCAGCTTTTACGTTTAGATGAAGTAAAGATCTGAAGATCAGTATATGCTAACATGTAAAGAATGAGTCACTTCTCAACAGATTCACTTTGCCATAAAAAGGTCCAGAATATCACAAAATACAAAATCAGTGAGGTTACAAAATAATATGAAAAAAGGAAGCAAACCAAAATTAAAAGCAAGAGATACTGAACAACTGATTAATACCTATATCAACTAAGACATCCTATCAGATGTTTTCATCTTGAGATCTTAAAGACCAATACATAAATGAATAGCAGTCCTAAACAAAAAGTACCCCATACCCCAATCACACAGTGCAAAACATGATAAGAAAATAGAGAAATGCTGAAAGGTTAGAAAAGCCCTGGAAAAATTTAAACCTCCTTCTAGTATTAGCAAAGAATTTATTGAAGATCTATGATAGTTAAAAAATACTCAAATTCATTTTTATGATTTTATATTGAAAATAGTAACAAATTTCCAAATCCATACAGAAAACCTCTACCTTACACTCTTTCACCATTCTTATGTCTATGAAGTATCTTAAAAGTAATGTGTCAAATATAACTTTCCATTCCCATAGCTCTTCCCACCACCAGTAACAAAACAAAAAATGAAAAAACAAAACATGTTCCTCTCAGTTTCTTCCAACCCAATGAATGTGTTACTGTGTCCTAAATTTCTCAAACAAATTACCTAGGAATGGTCTTTGATTAGTCTCCTTCCCTCACCTACCATGTGCAATGGTAGAGAAAACACAGTTAGCTCCACCTGTACAATATAAACTAAATGTAAGTCCTTGGTTTCTGTTGCCATAATCACAGCCTAAACTACTTCATCATTTGCCTAAACTATCTCTACAGCTTCCTAACTTGCCTCTCTGCTGCTACTTTTGTTTCCCTATAATTTATCCTTTACATATCAGTCAGAGTAATCTTTTCTTAAAAACAATATCAATAACAAGACACTTCTGCTTAAATTCTGCTTAGAATAAAATCCAAATCCTTTACCAAGACATACAAAGACCTACATAAACCAGACCCTTTCTTTCTCTGGCCTTGTATTCACTTGCTAATCGACACTAGTTCAATAGTCACAAAAGGTTCGGATTGCTTTTGGCTGAAAGCTATAGAATATATGACAGACGATGGCTTAACTCATAAGGACATTCATAATTTATTTACCCAAAAGTCCAAAATTAGAAAATCCAACAATAGTTGTGAAAGTCAATGTGATCAAGGACCCAGGCTAATTTCAAGTTTCTATTCAACCATCCCTAGCATGTTGAACTCCAGTCTTAAATTGTTGTCTCATGGTTACAATATGGCTGCTGCAATCTGAGCAGGAAGAAGGGGTAAGAGAGAAGCCTCATCTCTCTCTTTCTCAGGAAATTAAAGCTATCCCCAAATTTCCCCTTATGTGCCATTACCCAGAAACAAACTTCTCTGTAAGTTCCATGGTTTTCAAGGAGGTTAATGACCAACCCTGGCAATAAGAGATGTTGGGAAAGCTCTTATCTGACTTTCAAACCACAATGTTGAAAAGAGGCAGGGGAGAAATGTACCTCCTTTCTATCACATAAACACACTTTCTCCTTGAAGATCTTTGCATAAGCTACTTTCCCTGCCAGCAGTGCTTTCCCTCCATAAATTCCCATGATTTCTTTTGTCATCCAATGTTCATTTCAAAAGCCATCCCCTCGACAAATTCCTACAACTCTACAATCACCCAAAGCTAGATAAAGAAGAAATAGAACACCTAAACAGACCAATTACAAGCAGCGAAATTGAAATGGTAATTAAAAACCTCCCCAAAAACAAAAGCCCAGGACCTGATGGATTTACAAATGAATTCTACCAAACATTCAGAGACGAATTAGTGCCTATCCTTCACAAACTCTTCCAAAAAATTGAGAAGGAAGGGACAATACCAAACACGTTCTATGAAGCCAATATTACACTAATACCAAAACCGAATAAGGACAACACAAAAAAGGAAAACTATAGGCCAATCTCCCTAATGAACACTGATGCAAAAATCCTCAATAAAATTTTAGCTATCAGAATCCAACAATGTATCCATAAGATAATTCACCACGACCAAGTTGGATTCATTCCAGGGGCACAAGGATGGTTTAACATCCGAAAATCAATCAACGTTATCCAACACATCAACAAAAAGAAATATAAAAACCATATGATAATATCAATAGATGCTGAGAAAGCTTTCGACAAAGTGCAACACCCATTCATGATAAAAGCCCTTGAAATTCTTGGGATACAAGGAACATACCTCAACATCATAAAGGCCATCTATGACAAGCCAACAGCCAGTATCATTCTCAATGGTGAAAAGCTGAAAGCAATTCCATTAAGATCTGGAACAAGACAAGGATGTCCACTCTCACCACTGCTTTTCAATATAATACTGGAAGTCCTAGCCAGAGCAATAAGACAAGAGAAAGACATCCAAGGAATCCAAATAGGAAAAGAAGAAGTCAAACTATCACTATTTGCAGATGATATGATAATATACATAGAGAACCCCAAAATCTCCACAGAAAAACTAATTCAACTCATCAATCAATTCAGTAAAGTGGCAGGATACAAAATCAACACGCAAAAGTCAGTAGCCTTCCTATACACAAACAATAAATCTGAAGAAGAAGAAATCAAAAAAACCACCCCTTTTATTATCGAAACAAAAAAAATCAAATATTTGGGAATAAATCTAACAAAAGAGGTAAAGGACTTATACAAAGAAAACTATAAAACACTGTTAAAAGAAATAGAAGAAGACACAAAGAAATGGAAAGACATCCCCTGCTCATGGATTGGAAGAATAAACATTATTAAAATGGCCATCCTACCAAAAGCAATATACAGATTCAATGCTATTCCAATCAAAATCTCAATGGCATTCTTCAAAGAAATAGAACAATTATTGATGAAATTCATATGGAATCACCAAAAACCCCGAATAGCCAAAGCTCTACTGAAAAAAAAAGAAGGAAATGGAGGCATCACACTCCCAGACTTCAAACTATACTACAAAGCCATAATCATCAAAACTGCATGGTATTGGAACAAGAACAGACATACAGACCAATGGAATCGAATAGAAAAATCCAGAAATAAACCCACAGATTTATGGTCAACTAATCTTTGACAAAGGAGCAAAGACTATGCATTGGAGCAAAGAAAGTTTGTTCAATAAATGGTGCTGGGAAAACTGGGCCGCTACATGCAAAAGAATGAAGCTTGACCACTACCTCATACCATACACAAAAATCAACTCAAAATGGATTAAAGAACTAGACATAATACCTGAAACCATAAAATACATAGAAGGAAATATAGGCGAAACACTACGGGATTTGCACATCAAAGACATCTTTACAGACACATCACCCAAAGCAGTGATAGTGAAGAGAAAGATAAACAGCTGGGACTACATCAAATTAAAGAGCTTCTGCACAGCAAAAGAGACAATAACAAAAACAAAGAGAAACCCCACCAACTGGGAGAACATTTTTGCACACAACACTAATGATAAAGGACTGATCACAAAAATCTGCAAAGAGCTGATGAGACTCAGCAACAACAAAGAAAATAATCCAGTCAAAAAATGGGCAGAAGAGCTAAAAAGAAACTTCTCTGAAGAGGAAATGCAAATGGCCAACAGACATATGAAAAAATGTTCAACATCACTTGTAATCAGGGAAATGCAAATCAAAACTACCATGAGATACCATCTCACACCAGTGAGAATGGCACATATTAAAAAAACTAGCAACAACAAATGTTGGCGAGGATGTGGAGAAAAAGGAACTCTTGTGCACTGTTGGTGGGAGTGCAAACTGGTCCAACCACTATGGAGAGCTGTGTGGAGATTTCTGGACCTACTAAACATAGAGCTTCCATATGATCCAGCAATTCCACTCCTAGGTATTTACCCAAAGGACACAGAAACATCAATTCCAAAGAGCACCTGCACTCCTATGTTTATAGCAGCACTGTTTACAATAGCTAAGCTTTGGAAACAACCCAAATGCCCAAAAATAGATGACTGGATCAAGAAGATGTGGTACATATATACCATGGAATATTACTCAGCATTCAAAAAAGATAAACACATGCAATTTGCAGCAACATGGATGGCACTGGAAGGGATCATGCTCAGCGAAATAAGCCAAAAAGAAAAAGAAAAATACCGGATGGTCTCACTCATAGCAGGAATCTAGAAAACTTAAATAAGGGACCAGGAAAATGAATATAAGAAAGTGAAAATCAAAATCAACAAAAAACTATGAACCAGAGACACTTTTTGGGGGGTGGGGGGCGGGAGGGGAAGGATTGGGGTCAGAATGGGGCGTTTGCAATTGTATGGGGGAATATAAAAATAAAATTTAATATTTAAAAAAAAATAAAATAAAAAAAAAAAAGCCATCCCCTCAAAAAGATTCCTTCTGATTATCTTGTCTGAGATTGTCCCCCAAAATCTGTAGCTTCTCTGTCCATTACACTGCTATATTTTTAAAGTACTTAGAATGAGAAGATGGCAGAATAGAAGAACCAAGACCCCAACCTCCAAAGATGGAGAAGTAGAAGGTAATTAGACATTGGCTAAAAAAGAAAAATAGAATAAAACTGAAAAATTAAAATTTTAATTATTTATTTATAGTGATCTCTAATTGAAAATATTTTATCAAGTAACTACACTGGTCATGTCCATTAGCCTCCCTCATCCTAACCCTTCCTATTACCCAATTTACCTCCCAGACCGAGAAGGCACTGACCATTCTGGAGAGCTGTGCAGATGACAGAGAGGGCGCCTGCAAGGGTGGTACCACGTGCTGCCCACTGCCAGGTAGTAATTGCTTCAAATGGTTTGCTTCTGGCAATCCATGCTAAAGTGGAGATTCTTGACTTCTGAGTCTCCAAAGCCTAACTATTTGGCAAAAATATAAGAAATCTGGCACTTTCGATGCTCATATATCCAAAAGCTAGAGTTGGAAAAAGCTAGCAGCCCCAAATTGGTGTCCACTTTGGAATATTTGGCCCAGAAAATGTATATTCTCATGCGCAGGAAGTTGGTTTGCAAAAACGAAGGCTGAATAGGGGCCAAAACGCAAGCACCATTTGCCAGAGTGTAGATGAAATATGATAGTTCATTGCACAAAGTTTCTTTTTAAAAGTTGTTTGCAGCTGCCATGACACATCTTTAAAGTTGTAATATGCAGGACTGTTACTTGGGAATTCCAACAGAGGAGGAAAAAACTCAGTTGTTTACATTTGAACATGATGTAGTGAGATACTGAGATAAATGTAAACACCGTAGGTTGGACAAAGCAGTGCATGTGAAACGTGGCTCTAATCACAACACAGACTTAAATGGGCCAAAGCAAAAGCAGAAATTTCATTTTTATAGAAAAGCTGTATTAACTCTTCCTACTTTACTGATTTTGTTACAGTGTGTAGTGAGAGAAAATACAGGGTTTTAGGAAGTGTTGAATAGAATGATGAAACCCCCTTTTGCACTTTAAAATTTTTTAATTAAATTTATGTATGTTCTTACATCATTGTTCATTATTGTACAGCATTTGATTTCTCTCCTCAGGTGAAGTCCCCATATTTCTACCACCACCAGAGCCCCATGATCCATCACCACAGTCCCTTGTGTTCTTCCTTTCCCTGTTTTGACCCCTTTCCCTGTCATCTCCCCTCCCCTGCTATATGCGCAGATCAATGGTCTGGTTACAAGTTTTGTCTTCTTCTTGACCCTTTATTCAACTTCTCTATATTTCACATGTAAGTGAAACCATCCAATATTTATCTTTTTCCCTCTGACTTACTTGACTTAGCACAATCCCTTCTAGCTCCATCCATGCTGCACAAATGGCATGAGTTTATCTTCTTTGATCACTGAGTAGTACTGCAATTACACATCTTCTTGATCCATTCATCTGTTCCGGCACATCTGGGGAACCCTCTTTCTTTTAAAAGAAAGTTTTAAATAAGATAATGGTAAACTGAAGTACACTTTTTATGCCACTTGAAGGAAGATGCATGACAGAAATTCATGCAAAATTTACTGGTGAAAAAAACATTGAATATATGATATAATAAGTTTAGAAATTGTGTAACCAAGAGTGAACCATTAAAATTATTAGCACTTGGCAAGCAGATAGGAAACAGAGGGTGTATGCAGAAAGGAAGAGTTCAGCAGCAACAACAAATAAAAGAAAGATAATAAGGAATGAAATGTAGAAAAAAAGAAAAGGTTTTTAATTTTTCAGGGTATTCTATTCCAGAATAACTTGGAGTGTGTCAAGGCGCAATTTCTAATGGTGAATTTTCTATTGTTGGTTAACAATGGTAACTAAGGAAATGTTTTAATCTAATAAAAGATTGAGTTTTGAGTTCCTGCTTAAATATAGACTCTTATTTGGAGATGTGGCAACTGATTGTAGACACCTCCAATATTCTTCACTCCTGTCTAGTTCCCATGCACATATAACTGTTCACCGATTTGTTGGTTTCCATGAGATACCGTTAATTGCAGAAATATAAGCTTTCATGAGAACAAAGCCTGCATATTGCTTTCCACTTTCAAACACAAAAAAGCAAAGAATCTGGCTCTGGAATAAGACTTGTCTTCAAAGTTGACTCTCCTACCTATTCTCTTTGTGACTGTGAGCAAGTCATTTACTATTCTCATGTATATTAACAATAAAATGATCCTGACTGTTGGAGATATTAGATGTATTGACATAGTAATGACCTTGACTGATGGAAAAGTAGGGACAACTGAGAGAGAGAATGACCTAAATTCTCAACCACTTGCTTACCACGACACTGACCAATAGACCTGAGAGGCAAGGCCATATTAAAAACCTTTCTGGGTGGAAAGGGCCACCTAAATCAAAATTAACAGGTGATCCTGGGAATATGCCTCTGAAAAGTGGCATAAATACAGGCACTGAAGTTGAGGCAATTTGAGATGTTTATGGGCTTAGCCTTATGGCCAGGGACTGTGGTCCTGAAAAATGATGCCCCTCCTCTTGCAGATGGATGGGTTCACTAGGGAATTTTTACAGCCCTTTTCTACCTAAATAACAATCATCTTTAAAAATAATGTGTAAAAAGAAAATTCTTGCTTGGTGGTTGGTTGATTTGGGAATTACATTAGCTTTAGCAAAATACCCATAAGAAATACATCAGCAAAATGAAGTAGAGGAATTAAGTGATTGCACAGATACTTTTTCCTTTAATAACTGTTTTCATCTAAGATTAAAATAATTCAGTCTAAAACATTTTTAAAATATCTTTGCAAATGAGCTGTAGCACTAAGTCCCACTATTACCTACACAGGAGATATCTGTCTGGTAGGCTACCACAAAACTCAGGATAAAGGAATTTTTGTTGCTGGTATAAATTATCCAGTTTTCCTGCTGACATAGCTTCTTTTCATTTTACCTCTGAGGATGCAAGTTACAGGAAATTACAGCTCTCCGGGGATTTTCTAAGCACTGTGACTTTCTCAGGAGGTATAAACCTCACTCTAAGTTCTCTCTGCTTAGGAACGTCTTATTCTTAGTAATCCTCCAGACAAACAGCCTACACTAGAACATCCTTTGCAAATCAGTAATCTATTTCACAATTGATTTCAGATTATCTATATGTGGATGTAGTGAAGATTACCCAGAAGCTTGCTTGATTAGTGTAATGATTACTTTTATTTGTCAAATGGCTGGGCCATGGGCTTCTCAGATATGTAGTCAAGCATTAATCTGGATGTTTCTGGGAGGGTACTTTTGGATGAGATTATCATTTAAGTTGGTGGGCCTTGATTAAATCGATTGCCCTACATAATGTGGGTGGGCCTCATCCAATCAGTTAAAAGCCTGAAGGGGGACAGGGGGAACCCTTCCAGAGTAGGAGAGAATTCTAATGCAGACTGCAATTTCCTCAACCTGAAACTGCAGCATTGGCTTTCCTGTGTCTCCAGCCTTCCAACCATCCTTAAATTTTGGGACTTTTCAGCCTTGATAAGTGTGTAAGCCAATAACTTATAATAAATCTCTTTATATCCTATTGGTTCTGTTGCTCCTTAGAACTCTGACTAGTACAGACACTAAGCACATTCCTACAGAAAGATTATCCTAATCTATCAATTGAAGTGACTACATCAAAAAGGTAATTCAGGGCCTCCCCGGTGGCGCAGTGGTTGAGCGCTGGGTTGCGAAGCTGCCCGCGGCCTCTGTGGCACCCGTTCGATCCCAGGCTGCTCCCCGGCCACCAGAGGAGGGTCCCACATGGCGCGCAGACCTCTCCTGCCGCCTGCTGCTCCCCTCAGCAGTGTACTTCGGTCCTTCTGCCTGCTCTGCTCCCCGCTGCTCCCCGCTCTGGCTCTGGTGAATTCTCTCACCCTCCCGCACTTCTGACTGTACCCAGTGCATGTATAAACAAACAAACAAATAAATAAAACATGCCTCTATTAAAAAAAAAAAAAGGTAATTCAGGTCAGTATGAATCTTGCAGCCTCCCCAGATCATTACTGTATTTTCAGAAGTAAAGTCAGACAACTTAAACCATGTCATGGTGCCTTCTCACAGGTGCCTTGGATCATAATCTTTTTGAACTATGAGGAGCAGTTCTTTCTTCTGCTTCTATCCTAATACTGAGGAAAATGATAAGAAGCTTCTATTCTAAATATCTGATGAATTCCTAGAGTATCAGTTTAATTCTCTTCAGCTCTCTTGGAAACAAATCCATATCTATAATCACATGAGAACAGATCCTTAATAAATGTTCCTGTGGGTGTACAATTGAGCATAAAAAAGAAGTAACATAGGTGTTCATCCTTACAGTCCACACTTTTTCTTCTGTGCATTCTTTTAATTAAGAAAAAAGACAAGAAGAAGTAGGAGACAAAATTATAAGGCTAGATTCTGTAGTAATACTTGGAGGAACAATATAAAAATTAAAAATTATGGAATCATGGGGCCTCCCCAGTGGCGCAGCGGTTGAGCGCTGGGTTGTGAAGCTGCCCGCAGCCTCTGCGGGGCCGGTTCGATCCCCGGCTTTTCCCCGGCCACTGGAGGAGGGTCCCACATGGCGCGCAGACCTCTCCTGCCGCCCGCTGCTCCCCTCAGCAGTGTACTTCGGTCCTTCTGCCTGCTCTGCTCCCGCTGCTCCCCGCTCTGGCTCTGGTGAATTCTGCTTCTGACTGTACCCAGTGCTTGTATAAATAAATAAATAAATAAATAAATAAATAAATAAACAAACAAACAAATAAATAAATAAATGAACAAACAAACAAATAAATAAATAAAAATCTTTAAAAAAAAATTATGGAATCATGACAGATGCATGTTCTCTTATTCCAAGGATGAACCAAGCCAATAAAAATCTTAGAAAATTAGATAGAATGAATTGGGTGACTGAATAGGAGAGAAATGAAAGACAAATTCTAGAGATAAGAGATGTGCTTTTGCATTTAACAAGCATTTATCAAAACTATACTGTGTGGCAAGTGCTGTTAAATGCAATTTAACACCAGTTTTGAACTTAGATCAATCATCCCAATGCTAGGCAAGCCTAGATGTCATTTTCTCAACTTAGGTGCTACCAGCACATTCTCCAGCCCACAAGCACTTTTTACCTAGCAGTTCAGTTTAATGCACTCCACCACATTCCTCAGTGCCATGATAACAGGCTGCTTAATGCTTAACACAATATTTCTGTTCTCTCCAAGGATGCTGATAACATCACTTTTGGGTTATATTAAACTGATAACACAGAAAGGAGCAACCATTCCAGGAAGGTCATAATCCTGTGACTAACTGCCATTAGACTGCCAGTGACTTCTGGGGCCTGAGAATGAAGAGACCTTCACCAAACCCCTCCCATCACTGCAGTTCTTTCTTTCCTATATAACTTTCCTTCATTCATTTCTTAAAGAGCTGGTTTCTTTAGAGCACCATCTCTATTCTCTGGAGGTGGCACTCTTGTTAATGAAGCGGAAACATCCTTGTGGTGCTGAGTTTGGCTTTCTGAGCATGAGGGATACAATCCAGTTAGGTCGATAACATGTACACTAGGGTCTGGGAATTTGGAAAGTGACACAAAGAACATGGAAGAAAAACTTTGAACGACAAAAATGTTTTATATCCTGATTATGGTTACACAACTGTGTTTGTCAAAACTCATCAAATTATACTTAGTTGGTAGATTTTTTTGTTATGTGTATTCTATTTCAATAAGTTAATTAAATATAAAATTTCAGAGTAAGTCCACAGCCTCACCATCTTCTATTTCTAACCCCCCAAAGGTACCAAGTGAATCAACATGAATTTTACATCTAGGGTAATGTTACAAGATAAATGTTACAAGTAGATGCTACAATTCTATAGACTGTAAATTTATCATCATAAATAATGTTTAAAAATAACAACAGTTGGGTTTTGCTGACATATTTAATTGTTGATCACTGATTTCCCCCAAAAAGCATTTGATTTTCAAGTTATTCTGTCTTTTTCACTAGGGATTCTTAAAAATTTATTCTGCTGATTAACTCTGAGAAATCTGATCTCCACATCTATCTAGTAAAGTCTGGAATTTTCATGCTACAAAATCCTACACATTACAGATATTTTGCCTGCCATGCTTATTAAACATTATATTTAATCTGTTTATGCTTGGATAAAATTTCAAATCACATACCACACTGGTGTTTATAGTTTTCTGTGATTTAAAATAATTTGTAAGTAAGTCACATTTTTGAGTTATAAAATGATCAACAAGACACTTAAGATAAGCAGTATAAAAATTCAGTTTCTTGTGCATTGTGCTAAAATAAAAATTCAAACATGGAATTAATAAAAGAGTAAATTACACTAGAGTATCTATTTCTTTCATTTTATTTTTCTAATAGAAGGAGGGGAGTTCTTCTAAGATGAACTGAAAATACATAGCGAGTCAGAACACTCACCTAATGCAATTAAGGAAGTATTTCCAATTAAAATTGCTACTTGGATAATATTTTTTCCATATCCTCACGCATTATAATACTGTAAATATGTTTTATGTCTAAAATATGTGTCTTTATGAAAAAAAATAATGGGTTATGAGGAGGAATAAAACAGATCATATGACTTCCTGGTTGGTGTTTTAATGACCTACATATATCTTCCTCTTTGCATTTTGGTATAGAAATTTCTGTATCAAGGGAATATCTGAAGCTAAAGCTATACACAGATGTTCACATTATAACTGCAGTTTTGTTCTCATTACTTAGGGCCTTGTTATCCATTTACCACTTGCAAACTGACCTGCTCAAGTCCTACCTTTTGGCAGGATGATCCACGTTCATCATATGTATGGATCCTGACTAGAAAACACTTGGCCATAGTGCCCAGCACTGTACCCAAATGTCAGACCTGGCCTGGCCCCTTGGCCTGGTCTGATGGTGGGCTATTTGAGGTCCAACCAGGGAAGGGTGCTCACTAAAGCATCACTTTGGACCACAGGGGAAAGGTGCTGCAAACAACCACAATGGACCATCAGAGGAGGAGGGGAGATGTGGAGTATTTGAGAAAGGAGGGAAGAACTATTTTAAGGTGAAAACTGAATCAAATGGACTAATAGGGTGTAGGAACTAAGAAAACTATAACTCAAGTACAAATATGTGGTGTGTAAGATTTAAAAGCTGTGATTTAAAATATGTGTTTTTGGCAAAATTTGATTTCATGGAATGGACTCTGAAGGCTGGGTGGAGATTGCTTTTGAAAAAGATTTAACATGTAAACTTCAGTAAGGGTGTGTTGGGAAGATGTAAGCTTATATCTTTTCAATGGAGAAGGCAGAACTTAAAATATGCATACCTTTATTTGTTGTGCCTTCTTTGGAAGACTTCCTAATTTAAATCACTCTTTCTTCCCCTAACCTCCCGTGTCTTAGTTAAGCTATTTAAAATGATGTCTGGAGCCATGTGGATGGTGAGTTACTCAGTTGTACTGGATATCTCATGTATATATAGAGGTAAACCTGTTGTTACTAAAATTCATTTTGATTTTTGTCTTTTATCACTCTGCCTGATGCTTATGCGATTATATATCAGCTTAGAAGAACCCAAGGGGATACAAGATGATTTCCTTGTGCCCTGACTAATACAAGATGTGATTCAGGCTGAAGCAGCCCAAAACAATGGTGACATTTGCTTTCTCTAGGGGAGACAACAGTGTCAAGACTCAAACATTGTTTAATAACCATTTTGCCATTTTAAACAAATCAACACTCACAAATCATACCCTTCCCTGTCCCATAGTTCATCTTTCCTGTGTCATCCTTAGTTACAAAAAGTGCTTCAGATCAAAAAATGCAGGCTTATTGCAAAGACTTCTTTCACCAAGATCCAGCCTCAGGACTAAGTGGAAGAATTCTTAACAACCTTTAAATGCGCTCAACAATTTCTCTAAGCAAAAGGTTCCTTAATATAGTAAAATGTGTGGCCCCCAAGGGGAAATGCTAGTGACCTCATAGCCCAAAACTGATGGAGTCACAGCACTGTATTCCTGAAAAGCTCTCATGCTTTCCACTTTGATAAATCCAGAAGCAAACAAGAGTCAGTAGGTTTGATATCCATTGTTCATTCTCACTGAACTCCTCCTATATAGCAGAGCACAGTGGTTTGATTCATAGCGTGTGGGACTTTTTTTTTTTTTAATATAAACCAGTCAAATTTTTTTCTATATTAATCAGTGGTTTCTAAAGATCCACAGGGATAAATAAACCCTCAAGCTGGCAAGGGCTTTTCATGGCACAACCGCTGGTAGTTATAAACAGTAAACAAAACATAGTAACCATTTTAAGCACAAGAGATTGCTGTATCACAGGGGGCATAAATCATTAGCTTAATAATTTCAGCAGCAGTGTCTCCAAAGCAAAATTAAGCCAATAGTTCCCCCTGTGGCAATAATGAAGTACTGTAATGCTAAAAGAAAAAAAGAGCTGAGAGAAGGCATCACTGTACTTTGGAAATGACTGAAAAATCCAAGTGCAAGAAATAACTGTAGAACTCTTGTCTCAGTGTGTTCTTTGGAGAGGTGGGAAAGGGCTTGCTCCATACTCGGTGTCTATTCTTTTTTATTTTTTTGTGGGACCCTCGCTGTTGGCCGGGGAACGAACTGGCGCTGCAGAGGCTGCGGCAGCCTCACAGCCCAGCGCTCAACCACTGCACCACCAGGGGAGGCCCTCGGTGTCTATTCTTAAGACAGTTTTACAAGCAGAAGTGTATTTTCATCTGCGCCCCCCATGGTCCGCATGGGCTGTAGGTAGATCTTAGAAATGATGACATATTATAATTGAGATGACAAATTTCTCTCGGTTGTATTGGCAAATATTATTTACAGATTTAAAGAGCGCCAAAAGAATGCTAGAGCCAGGAGGGGAGAGAGAGAAGATAATGCTCCCTTCTCAGGGGCAATCAAACTAGATGGTCAACAATCTGAAAGAGCAATGGACCCAGTCACAAGAGGAAAGCCATCCTGCGTCCTCACGAATTTCACCAAATGTCAAACTGCACTGAAAAAAAACTGGATAAAAATTTCTTCATTTTGCATACATATAACAGGCTATGGGGCATTATTGAACACAGGCAACTAGGGACAACTTTTTGATTCCTCTGTTTTGTTGAATCAGCATTGCAGAATTTCCATTTTCATCCTGAGTTCTTCATCCATTTTGTGAAATCATATAGTCTTGTCATTATCCGTACAAAAGAAAATTCTGACTAGATAGCTTTCCCTCCTCAATAATACCATTTCTTTAAAGTGGCCTTTCCCCTAACAACATTCCCTATATTTTGGTACTTTTTATGGATATAATTGTCTCTTAAGAACATACTTGCTTTAAAGGCTGTAAGGTTCTGTCAAACAGAAGCTGTATTATTTGCACAAAGCTAACTACTAGCTTGACTAACATTCAGTGGATTGAGGCAAGGACTGATATGGGGCTACAGATTATATAGGGTCAGAAATTCTATAAAGGACAGGCTAAGCACTCCAGACATGACAAACAAATGTCATTTTTCCCATTTTTATTGTGCTTTGTTTTCAACTATGACACTTTAGACAAAGTTGTCTTACAGAATCCAATGTTTATTCTTTTTTTTTAAAGATATATTTATTTTTATACAAGAACCAGGCACAGGCCAGATGTGTGGGAGGGTGAGAGGAGTCACCAGAGACAGAATGGGGAACAGAACAGGCAAGCTGACTGAAATACACTGCTGAGGGGAGCAGCGGGCGAGACAGGAGAGGTCTGTCGCACCATGTGGGTTTCTCTGTGGCCTATGAGGATCAAACTGGCACTGCAGAGGCTGTGGACAGCTTCAAAGCACTGTGCTCAACCTCCTGCACCACCAGGGAGGTCCCCAATGTTTATTCTTAGTAGGTCTAATTACAGATATAATCACTTTCTTTACATTTACCTTTATTCATCAGAAATGAGAAAACTAGATGGAGAAATGGCATTCTTTGCATCTATAGAATAGGAAAACTTTTCCACAAGCTAAATAAATGACTACAACTTTTAGCTTTAGCTCTAAAGAAAAAAAGACACTAAACATAATCACTATACCATGTATTGTAAGTGTAACATGGAAGTCATCTTGCATATGAAGTGGCGGATGATGCTCTTTTATGGTCAAGAAAAGATCAAAGATGGATCCTACATTACATTGTGAGGGAAATGCATTTGTCTCTATTACTGCACTTTTCCTCTGATCCAGGCCATTTCCCTCCTTTAACTCTCCTGTGTTCCACCTCACCTACTCAGGAACTCTACTGATTAGTGTCACCATTATTATTTAAATCTGGTGGTTCTTAAATATTCCTAATACCAAGACAAGGCCAATGATAGTAAGAGATGCATGATTAGGACTTCACAAATCTCAACTCCAGTGGCCAGAGGTATAAGTACACAGCAGATATACCCATCAGACACAATGTGGAAGAAGAGGTTGAGAATGAACCTTTCAAAGTCATTTAGTCAGAAGGAATTGCCACTGCTCTATGATAACAGGATCTCCCAACCTGAATACGCATTAAAATGTACTAGCTGTAGTCACTGAATGGGAGAGCACATTTCAGGTCAGATGTCTGATAGGAGTCTGTCTAAATATATCAAGAAATCTTGGGCCTCCCAGGTGGCGCAGCGGTTGAGCGCTGGGTTGCAAAGCTGCCCGCAGCCTCTGCAGCACCTGTTCGATCCCCGGCCACCATAAGAGGGTCCCACATGGCACACAGACCTCTCCTGCAGCGCCCACTGCTCCCCTCAGCAGTGTACTTCAGTCCTTCTGCCTGCTCTGCTCCCCGCTCTGGCGCTGGTGAATTTTCTCACCCTCCCGTGCTTCTGACTGTACCCAGTGCATGTATAAATAAATAAAAATAAATCTTTAAAAAAAAAAGAAAAAAAAAGAAATCTTACAACTCAACAATAAAAAGACAATTCTCCTACTTCAAAAATTGGGCAAAAAAATCTGAATAGACATTTCTCTAAAGAAATGTCTCCTTTTTTAAATACAAATGAATAATAGGCACTTCTTAAAAAGATGCTCATTTAGGAAGAAATACAAATCAAATCCACAATGAGATGCAACTTCACACTCATCAGGAAGGCTATAATCAAAAGACAGACAATAACAAGTGTTGAGGAGAATGTACAGAAATTTCAACTTTCATACTTTGCTGGTGAGAATATAAATGTTGTAGTTACTTTGGAAAACTGGCAGTTCCCAAAATGTTAAACATTGAGTTACCATATCATAGCAATTCCATTCCTCGTATATACCCAAGAGAATTGAAAACACATGTCTAATAAAATGCTGTACACAAATTTTCATAGTAGTATTTATTCATAATAGTCAAAAAGTGGAAACAGCCCAAATGCCCATCAAATGATAAGTAAACAAAGTATGGTACATCCATACAATGAAATAAGATCCATTAAGACAAATGAAGCACTGATATATGATATGACATGAATGTATTTTAAAACTTGCTAAGTGAAAGAAATCATATATCGATGGTCATGTAATGTTTGTTCTGTTTATATGAAATGTCCAGAGCCGGTAAATCCATACATACAGAAAGTAGATTAGTGCTTGCCAGGGGAGCAGGGTGGAGAAAATGGGGTGTGTTTCTTTTTGGGGATAATGAAAACGTTCTGGAACTAGATAATGGTAGATATGCTTGTGCATATGCTAAAAACCACTGAAATGTAAACTTTTAAAAGATGAATTTTATGGTATGTGAACTGTATCTCCCTTTTTAAGATTCTTTTTTAAAGTACTACTTGCATTCCTATGTCTCAACCAACCTAAACCAAAGTAAGTAATTCCCCTTTCCTTTAGCTCTGATTTAGTGCAAACATAGGGTTTTAAATAAGCAACATTTTTCTCTCCTACAGTATTAAGAAATGTCTCATATACCTGAAGTTAAATTGGATATAGGTTCCTAAAACAGATTCTAGAAAACAACCTGAATGGTACATGCCAATGACTCAACCAGCTTTTCCTGACTCCGGGGTCACTCTTCAGGGGCCACCCAACTTCAATTGCTGTCTCTTCAATTATGCTCCTTGATCTTTTATTTTTTAAAAAAAGATTTATTAATTTATGCATACTAGAACTGAGGGTACAGGCCAGAGGTGTGGGGATTGAAAGGATTCACCAGAGACAGAGTGGGGAACAGAACAGGCAGACTGACTAAAACACACGGCTGAGGGGAGCAGTGGGCGAGTCAGGAGAGGTCTGCTGCGCCATGTGGGTTGTTCTTGGCCGGCTGGGGATCGAACTCGTGCTGCAGTGGCTGCCTCATAAGTTGTGTCTTAACACCCCTTACACCACCAGGGAGGCCCATCCTTGGTCTTTTAAATCAAAGATTTATAAGAAATGAGACAAATCATGTATCTATTAAGTCTGTGTCTGTTTACTGCCTACTTTCCCCTCTGGAAGTTCCATGACTAGAAAATCATTTGTTCACCACTGTACCCACACCAACAACAGGGCACAGAGCAAGGTAGGCAATGAAGAAATATTTGCCAAGAAAAAATGGAGTAAGTTACACTCCACTGGTTGATGGAAAAGAGTGAAAATAGTAGTCCCCAATACCTGAAGTTAAGAATGTCAAGTTCTCCCTAAGTTTTCCCATTTCTGATGATGACATGCCCATGTCCCTGTTGGCTTTGAAGCTGATCTCTCAAGCACCTCTGATCCTTGCTGTGCCAAATATCAGTGTTGACGCCTTTGTCTTCTGCTTTCTGTGCATTACATCCAAAGATTTCTTCAAGCATTTCTGGAACTAGTCTAGAGACCTACTTCTTATCCCCAATTGAACTACTTGTTTGATAACTTGACTTGGAATGTAAGACTTTACCTGGAAATAAATTTTGATTTCTAGTGTCCTCATAGCCAAGTCAAAAAGTCAAAGGTCATTCTACTACAATGCATTAATTTAGCCAAATGAAACATTCTATTATGCACTACAAGGAGCATTTAAGTCACAATCTGCAGCCTTAAGAATAAGTTAAACTCGACAAAGGGATCTCTAAAAAAGAACTCTGTGACCTCACTTCTGATGGTATGCTGTTTTGCTCTCAATTTTGATCTTAAAAATTATTTTGGTGTTTACTATTTCATAATCATAAACTAACTCCATAACACAGTAAAACTTGGAAGGGGATAGGGAAAAATACAGAACCCAAAGAATCACAGGGAGACCATAAAGATCATAGGATATTTCAAACAGACATGGATGAAGGGGTGCTCTCCTGAGATACAGAAGGAATGGTATGATGTTTGAGACAAAACACAAGGCAAATTAATTATATTTGTCCACAGTCAGAAATGGGGATCATCATGCTGGTCTTGCCATTCCTGGACCCAAAGCTCTCCATGGGTCCACAATATTCATGCCCTTCTTCTCCTTGCCAAAGACCACATGCCAAAGACCACTTGCCTGCCATCCAATCACTCAGTCTTGACAATGCAGATGAAAACCTGGGAATCATGTATGTTTGGTCCAGCACTTGTCACTGACAAGATTCAAGGACCTGTATGCTTCAGGGTGAAATTCTCATCATCCAATGTCTCCCCCAAAATGGACTTGTTGCCAGTGCCATCATGGTGTATGAAGTCACCACTCCGGCACATAAATTCTGGAATAATTCTATGAAAGCAGAAAATCTTATAATCACATCCTTTCTTTCCAGTGCTCAGGACACAAAAGTTTCTGCTGTCTTTGGAACTTTCTCTTCAAACAGCTCAAAGAAGATGCAGTGCAAGGGACCACCGTCAGCAGCAATATCGATAAACAATGAGGTTGACCATGCTGCATGACACAGAACGTCTGGCAGTGGTGATGTCTGGAAGACCTTAAAATTTATTTTTAAATATATTGTTTAAGCCTTGCCAAAGACAAGCTGAATTATCCCCGCTCACTCATTTCATTTACACTGCTTTCCTATATTTTGCCATTGTATATCATGCAGAAAACATTTGTCTCTCAGACAGTAAGATTAAAAGAAATTTATTTTGACCAGTTACTCAATCGTATCTAACACATGATGTCTGCTTCTGTAACAGGATCCCTTGGACCTCGACTTTGCTTGTGTAACCTAACCTTCCTATTATTGAGCCCCCAAGTTAACAGGAATTCAGCCAACCACCAGTGAGAAAAGACCCTTCACCTGCAAAGGGTTTCTGTGTTCCAGAGGCAATGGTTTCAGAGCCAGCTCAAACAAGATGGCTGCACAAGAGCAGGTGGTGGAAGAGCAGACCAAGAAGTTACTGAGGACTCATTAGCATACTAAAATGCACACTCAAGTGGAGACTTACGATGATGAGACACACAAAGTATAAAGAAGCATGTAGCCTGTCTGCACCTACTCCAGAGCAGCCCAGCCAAGAATATGCTATGGTGCTGCTCCTTGAGTCCCTGCTCTGGTAACAGACCCCAAAAATCCAGGACCCCCACAGCTCTCAGGTTGACAGCTGCCCATCTCCTATTGTGTGAACCACAATAAGTATTCCTGGAGTGAAACCTATTTCAATGATTAATTGGAGGATTTATTGGTCAAAGCCAAAGACCCTTCAGAATCAGTAACACTTTTGTCACTAGATTCTTACAAGCCCCTGGCAAAGAGCAGTAACCCTGTCCACCTTCACACAAGCACTTTAGAGGGCGAATGTGCAGAGTCCAATCATGAATTCTTTCTACTGAGAGCTCCATTTTTGTATGATTTCAACTGAATACAATTATTGGGGGGAGTATGGGGAGATTGATATTTCTTAACCTCACATACCCCCTAGTGATGGCCCTGATGACAACACACATCTGGATGTTTTGCATCATCTGGATGATTGATCTGATTTTTCCACTCTTCACCTAGACTTTTGGCATCGCCTCGACGGATCTATCACTGTGGGCTTTAGTCCGCAACTTGCTTCCAGCTGCACGCTTTGCACTACACTCTGCTTCACCTTCCTTTTTGGCTACACTTACCCCTGCGTCCATATGTTTTTTTCCCCAGATGTCATCCCCACCTAACTGAGTACCAAGTCTCACTCTACTTATCCAAGACACACTCCCTCCTACAGTCTGGCTCAGTCATCTCCACTGTGTGCTTAATCTCTTCTTTAGAGCATTATAGAGACAGTAAGGCTAACACTGGTGTGGTTAGAAATGGCCACCCCTAATCCCACAGTCAGCAAACGTTTATCAAGGCCTTGCTTTAGGTTTAGCATGCAAACAAACAGGTCCTCAGCTTTCCACTTTCTAATCTCAGGTCCACCCAGTGTGAGCTACATGGAACAATTCAGTGTCGATTCAGTTTAGCCAAACCTGACTTGAAGGCCTGTTTCTCTAAAGGCACACTGCTAAGACATCTCAGGGGTTACAAAGATAAATGTCATACTTCTCCAGTCCTCTGACCAGTTTCATAATACCTGTAAATGAGATTCCAAGTTAGGAAAAAACTGAAACTGTGAGATGAAAGAAATGTTTGTGCCAAATTTCAACTGATGAGAAATTCAATGAACTTAATTCTTGCAGAATTGCATAATCTGAGAACAGAGTTAATTGCAAACTGTTTATATTATTGCCATCACCTACAACGCCAGTGAAAAGAAACACAAGCCCTCCTTTGTCAGTGTTCTGAGAGCTCCTTGTGATGACCTGCATTACAAAATATGTGTTAGTGACTTTTGCTTTTATAATCTAAGCAAGCACTGTTATTATCATTTCAAATCTCTTTTTTTCTGTCCTTTCACAACCTCATCCAGGTTCATTAAATGGTGCTGTTAAAGCTAGTGCTAAAAAACAGCCCTCCAATCAAAAACTTTGAAACAGAAGATGGGATAAAGCAGTAGGAAGGAGAGAAAACTACCACCACCACTGATTTAGGAAAGAGCTCTCAGCAAAATAATAAAGAAAATGTAAACAGTAACTTCAAAGCAAATATACACTAAAATAATTATAAATGTCTAAGTTCCAAAAATGCATGCCCCTTTGGGAAAAGTCACTTTGAATTAGTTGAGTTTTCATACAAAGTTTTTATACAAAGTCTCCAGGAATAACATTTCTCTCATATGAAAAGCAAGTGCCCTGAACTTAAATTTTATTTCCCACTGCTCTACCTTACAATCCCTACAGTTCAGTTCGAAAAGTTTCTTTATTATTCCACACATCCTCTGCCAAGGAAACCAGCAGTAACCTTCTCTCACTGTTTCTTTTATTATGCTCCTCTTCCTGTTTGAAATATCTTCACTCGTCCTAACCACGAATCCAAATACACAACCCAACTTCAAAGACCCACTCCAGCTCCACCTCATCAGTACCATTGTACCTGACTTAGTGGAGGCATAGGATGTAGACGGGAATGGGTCTTAGAGAGGATCTAGTTCAAAAATTTTTCCAACTGTGCAACACAGAGGCATTTGTGAGTTTTTCAAGAGTCAGGAATAGGCAGGGAAGTAGGCAGCAGAGTACTGGACTATCAGTATCTCTAACCTGGACTGCCTTCACCCTTGTAATTATTCTGCCTTTACAAGAAATTGTATGAACAACAGATTCCAGAGGGAAATCCTACTGCCCCAATGCTCAGTAGGATAAATGAAGAAACTAAGGCACTGCGGGTGCCTATCCTGGTCCAGTCTAGAAGCAGACACCTCTGGACTCCTGGTCCCATTACACTGATCTGTTTTAACACTAACACCCTTTCAGTTTCCCTTTGCTGACTGGATGATGCTTGTCACTGACACATGTCCAATCTGTCTCATGCTAAATGGGGCTGTGGCAACTCCAGGTCAAGAAGTCATTGACACTCATCTTAGATGAGTGTCAATTGCAGGTCCAGAGACTGCAATTGACCTGTCTTTCCAATATTCCTCTTGTCCAACCCTCAGGATTTAATCAGACGTAGACATATTCTGCCTCTGAAGTGCCTGATTCGTTCTTCTTTCAAGCCCCATTTTTAAGGTGATTCAATATAATAACAATTCAACTAGTATCTCTGATTTGGTCCCAACCTCTTTAATCACTGACTACATTTCCATCAGAATTATCATGTTCACCTTCATCCCCAACTCCATCTCTGCTCCATTTACTGCAAAACAGAAAACAAGTTCTTTGCATAGTTTCATGCCCTTCAGGGTCTAACCCTGGCCTGCCCTCATGCCCTTACTTCCCACTGTCATTCCTGTCTCTTGGTCATCATGTGCATCCACACAGAAGCCCTCGTAACCACAGTCTAGCCAGTGCAGACGATGCTAAAACCCAGACAATTGCTAATTTATAAATTTGTCTTAAACTTTTACATACATTTACTTAAGCTACCCCTCTTGTCTGTACTGTTATCTTCCTCCTTAAAGGTCAATAAAATCCATTGAACTCTTATTGCCAGTTACTTTAGGAAGCCTTCCACAACTATGGTACCAAATTCACTTAGTCTTCTATGCTCCCTTAACATTTGTACCACTATTACAGAGCTTACATTTTTTTCCATGTTATGAACCAATGCTTTTTTTATTCCTTAAATATAATTTCCTTTTATGCAGGGACTCGTCTGTACTCGTTTCTGTATATTTCTCATGCTTTCCATATTGTCCCACACATAGTAAGTGCTTTGTAAATGTTTGTTTCATTTCTGAGACAAAGTTAAACAGAGATCAGTTTTAATAAAAATATAAATCAAACCACACACCATATTCGCTTAAAGAGGACTCTCAGGATTCCTTTGTTCTATTCCAGTCCATGGTGAGACCCTCAAACATTTACTTTATCACAAGATTCTGAGATTTTCCTCTCCAAATGGCTTTAACATCTCCTTGAAAAGCTGCAGTGCTAGGTCTGCAAAGCTTGTCAAGAAACCCTGCTGAAAGGCAGTGCAGAACGGCACTATTATTGTGGAGACAGGTGTGGTGTCCCCCAGAGCCAGCCACCTGGCGTCCTGAGTCTGCAGAGATGACCGGCACGTGTCACCTCAGGTCACTTAGCGCCCTGTGCACAAGGCTCCTTAGATGGAGACCAGCTGGGATTGTAGAGTTTTCCATCCGAACCCCCTCGGACTTTTCCAGCACCTGCTCTGACATATGCCTGGTTTTGTTTCGTGTTTATAGTACGTCTCCTGGGCAGTTTATGGATCTGTTTCTGGCAATTTTCCCTCACATCATCTTGGGAATCACAGCATGGAGTTAGGGGTCAAAAATCCAAGTTAGGCTGTTTAGTTTTCTGACATGGGATTTCCATATTCACTGGTGACAACAAAATGTTGTATCTTTACGAAGTAAAAATGCAGATGAAAACTAATTGACAAACTAATTGACAGTTCAAAAACAATTTTCTAGTATTTAATTCTTACAATGTGAGATATGTACCCTGTTTTACAGATTAGAAACAATGGTTAGCAGATTTATTTTTTTTTTAATTTCTTGAGATCACAGAGCCGATAAGAGTTGGGCTAGGATGCAAGTCTTCTGAACCCAAATGCCAAGATCTTTAATACAATATAACAATAGGAAATAGCCAAAGATTTAAAAATAAATCAGCTATCTTCCAGATCAATGATGTAATGTTTTAATTATTTGCAAAATTAAGCATACTAATTTCTCATCCATATGTCTCAAAGTGTGTTTGTGATAAAGTACAGTCCAGTTAAAAAACTAAGCTCCCAAGCTGAAGTATAAAGCAGTTTAATTACCCATAAGCATGGCATGTATGATGAATTAAAAAGTAAATGGATAATAAATACAATAAAGTAAGTAAAAGAGTCACTTTCAGCAAGGCTTTAATATTGCCTTATTATCAAAGTCAAATATTGCAATAATTATTTCAAATATTTTATAAGTCCTATGCGAAAACTCTCACAATTCTTCTAATACCAAACGAAGTCTATTATAGGATGTGTCATGCTGTCTCCCATAATTTGACAATCGGTTATTCTTAATGCAGTTATTATCTATGCTATATCAAATATTCTTCACTAGGATGCATTAAAGAAATTGATCTTTAAATATTAACTTATTGATATTCAGGCCACTTTTTAAAGACTGAAATAATTTTAATGGTACTTACAGCAGTAAATATACATATCTGATATTACCTTCTTGACTGTTGGTAATTATTATTTCTATCTCTTTCATTTTTCTATATTTAATATCACTGATAAAGTATGATTTCTTTACCACTCATGGGGATAAAATAAGGATAAAACTGCAGAGAGGTCTGCTTATATGTTCTGCGCTGTACTTCTTTCCTAAGGGGTTATGGTTATATTAACTAAATGTTATCTTCACCTTGCTTCTACTTTGTAAGTATTTACCCATTTAATTTTTGTGGTTTAAACTTGAAATTAATGCTTAGCCTCTTTGAAGTCTATCTTTTCATCTAACATAAATACTTAAGGTTATAAATGGCCACTAGTACATTGTCTCACAACTTTTGTTAGGTAGTGTTTTCACTGACAATTAGTATCAAATCTTGCATGACTGTCATTTTGATTTATTCTTTCACCCATAAACTAAATTGTGTATTCACTGTTTGATCATGGGGATAGTAAATACAGGCCTATATATTTTTATTAATTTATAATTTTATTGCATGGTAATCAATGAACGAACATCATCTATCTAGACAGTGACTGACATTTGCAAAGACTTCATTGGTGTTCAGCTACATGTTTAGTTTTTCTTATTTTAATGTTCCAGCCATGCACACTTCTTTCAGTAATTTTATTCATAGTTCATGCTTTTTGATTCTGTTGTAAATGGAATCTCTTTGTTCATATTTGGATTGCTAATGGAGAGAAATACAGTCAATTTTTGTACATAGATTTTACATGCTGCAACATTGTTAAACTTGATTATTAGCTCTGATAGTATTTCTTAGGTTGTGTGTGGGTGTGTGTGGGATGGGGGGTGGTCTATACACAAAATAATGTCTTCTGAAAATAAGGCTGTTTTCTTTCTTTCTTTCTTTCTTTCCCAACTGGAGGTCCTGTATTTCTTTTCCCTCCCTAACTGCCATAACTATAACCTCCAGTTCAATGGTGAATAGAAGTGGTGAGAGTGGACATCCTTGTCTTGTTCCTCTTCTTTGGTGGAAGAGATCAGAGTTTTACCAGGAAGTATGATACTAGTTGGGTTATTTGTTGTTGTTGTTGTTATCCTTTGTCAGGTTGAAAAGTTTATTTCTCAGTGTAGTTTTTTTTTTAATGTTTTTTTATCATAGAGGGTGTTGAAAATTTTTTTAACTGTTTTTCTAACTTGTTTTTAAAACCTCTCAAAATGATCACTTTATGTTTTTATAGTCAAGCATACTTATAATCACCCAATTTTTACAAACTTAAAGTCACTGCTACCTCTAACACTACATTCTTTTAATTTGGATTGATCTTGCTGATGTTCTTAATGGAGTCTTTTCCACAAAGTTCTGTGCGTTACAAGCTTGATCATTCTTTGAGAACTTTTTAAGTCTTTTTTTTTTCCCGTTAATGTTTCAGTAATTCTTCAGTTGGGTGTAGAGCTCTAGGTTAACATTTTGTTTTCCTCAGGATTTTAAAGATGCAATTCCACTGTGTCCTTGACCCTCTTATTGCTATGAAGTAAGTTCTTATCATTCTAGTTAGTAACTTTAGTTTACTTTTTTTTTTAAGATTTATTTATTTATTTATACAAGAACCGAGGCACAGGCCAGATGAGTGGGAAGGTGAGAGAATTCACCAGACACAGAGCAGGGAACAGAACAGGCAGACTGACGAAATACACTGCTAAGGGGAGCAGCGGGCGAAGCAGGAGAGGTCTGCCACGCCATGTGGGACCCTCACCAGCTGGCTGGGATCAAAACGGCACTGCAGAGGCTGCAAATAGCTTCACAGCCCGGCGCTCAACCGGCTGCGCCACCAGGGGAGGCCCAACTTTAGTTTACTTTTTGTTTCTTTTAATATCTTCTCTTTGAAGTTGGTATTCTGCACCAGATTCAATTATAGAGTCTCTATGTGGATGTATTTGTTCTACTTGAACAATAGTAAGTATGCTTTTGCAACCTGAGAATTCAAATGTTTCTTCACTTCTAAATAACTGTTTCTATTTCTTTAACATTGCCACTCATCAAATTCTCTTTATTTTTTTTCCCCTGAAAATGTTCCCACTTAAAGGTATTTTAGGTTTTATCATGTTATTTCACATGTCTCTAGACTTGTATCTGTACTGTATTCAAAGCAATTTCCTCAAGACTATGCTTATTAAATTATTCTTCAGTTAGATGCAATTGTAGACACCTGTGAGAGGTTTTAGTTTTTGCCATAACTCACTACAGTTTTAATTCTAGTAGTTTCATTTTATTCTTTTTCCAATATTTTTGTTTCTTTAACATGCTGTTCATTGTTACTATTTCTTCTTCAACTATTTTAATAATTTTATAGGGAATGACAAACATACTTTTTAATATCTTTTAAATTTTTCTATTATCATAGCATGTCATATTCATGTTTGCCTTTTGCTAACAGTCCCTCAAGATTATCTTTGTACAAAAATGTATATACATATTATAATATATATGGTTCTGTCTTCAGTGGGTGATTGCTTACTTGCCTCTGTTAGCTCTGTGTGTGTGTATATATATACATAAGTATATATGTATGTATATATGTATGTATGTATGTATTTAGAAAGAGAGAGAAATCATCCTCAGCAGATAATTTTCCTTTGTGCATGCCATGCACCTAGGGATAGGAAATTGTCTTTATAGAGTAACTGAAATCTTTGTCTCCTTAAACCTCAACCCAGAGGTTTCTTCTGGTCACAGACCAGTTTTTCTCTTTTAATTAAGTTCAAGGTTATTTCTGTTTCACATAGTTACTATGCATTTGACCATACAATTACTATTGGTAAGGACTTGGGTTCTTGAATTTTCTCTCATGAAATGATTTCTAATTCTGTCCAGAGAGTGACAAGTCAGTAATATTTCTTTACACTTGCTCAAGTTCTATCTCAGTGGTTTCCTGCCTAAGTCCTGCCCTGACGAGCCTCAGGCTATATTGATTATCACTGGCTGGTTAGGCCACACTTCAAACTCCCTTTTGAATTTGGGTCATCTATATGTTCTGGCATGTGGACTTTTAGATTTCCTTTTCAATGTTCCTGGCTGTGTGTTTTCTTATTCTATAGCGTATACCCAGTATTTTCTGTGTTGACAGTGAAGAATGATGATCGAAAAGGATTTATGTGAAAATAAATTCTGCTGTGCTAACTAGTGATTCAGATTAGTGCTTTAGTGGGGAGGCGGCACAATGAACTATGGTGGAGGACCATGGGTGCCTTGGGGTTGGTGTGGTGTGGTAACATCTGAAGGGGGGATCCGATAACTCTGAATCACATACAGTGTTGTAAACCAATGTTAATTCAAAAAATATAGGTAGATAGGAGGAATGGCTTGAACAACTACTTCACTCTCTGATTTTGTACCTTTAGATGTGCGTCTAACTTGCCATAGTAGTAAACTATGCAGATATGTACACTTCAGTTATTAAATCATAATTAAATTTGCATTCATGCTTTGTTTTGAACCAATAACAACCAATACATCTCTTAGCTGATTATGATCAGTGTTAGAGAAAAATACAGTGGAAATGCCGGCTATACTGCCAAAGCACTGAAACTTAAATAATAGCAGTAGTTGGAATAACATAAAGGAAGACATAAAATTACTTTTAAATCTCTGATTAGCTAAGAGCACACAGTACTTTTATTTAGCATTAATTAGGAAAAAGTAATGTAAACTAAGTGGTATGTATCTGTGTGAGAAATTTTTTTAAAAACTGAGAGAAGAGACACCTTTTAATAATTTACCCCCTCTACCAGGTGGATTACCAGTGGCAAATGAAGGAGAAAAACATGGAACTGGGAAATGTGGGTCCACCACTTGCTAATTTAGGGACTTTACTTGTGAATATATCATATAACACAGTAGGTCAATAATTTCAGCTTGAACCATGAAACAAATCAGGGGGACAGTGTATCTTTTTTTCTTCACTTATTTTCATATAAATTATATCAACAATCTTTGCTACTCCTTCTCAGTTTGATTAATTTGACTGCTGCATCGGTAAATGAACAAACAATCTATTATTTCCATTGTCTGCAATAAACCGAGTCTAAGGCAGAGTAAAATAATGCACAACCATTAAAATAATGCATAAGCAGTAAAATAATGCATAAGTACCTTCCTGGGCCATTTTTTTCCTGATTTATTAATTAATTCATTTAATTTCCTTACATCGCTGTGGGCCCCATAATTCTTCCACCACGATATTATAGCCAAAATAAGTCAGAAGGAAAAAGATAAATATGGGATGGTCTCACTTACATGTGGAATATAGAGAAACCAAACAAAAGGTCAAGAAAAAGTCCAGGTCATTTTTAAGAACAATGTAAAGGAAGATTAGTGAATCTCTCTCTTTTACATACCCACTCCTACCTCATCCTACTTCACTTTCTATACATTCAGGAAAAATAAGCTACATTACAGACAAGTCTAATAACTGTCTTTAGTCTCCTATGGAATAACAAAAAAAGCAGGATAAAAAATTCAAGGCTTTCATCCCCAAATGTATTTCCCTAGGTCACGGCTGCAACATTTCTCCCTCTGTTTCTATAGATTTACACTTTGTAGGCCTAATTTCAAAGGTTCTCTAAGTCACATGGAGAATGTTAGTATTTTTGCCAAATCAACTGGTTTGTGATGGTTGAGATTAATATCACTTCTTCAATTCTCTATGTGCATTCTACTAGCCTTATTGATAAAGAAGTGCCTCATTTGATTTGTACACCCAGCAGGCATCTGTGAGACCCTCATTACAGATTTTGAATTGCTATGACAATCACTGTCTCCATGGACAAGAGGATCAAATACTGATAACTAGTAGTGTGTATTTGAATTACTTCCCTTCAAAATGTCTACTCTGTTCAGTTTCACTTAAGTATTAATGTACAGTTGCAGGCACTATAGTCTTCTGCTAGTGAGAAAGGCCAAAAAAACACCTAAAAATGCCAGTAATGTGTGACTTGACACCAAACATGTTTAAGATGAAGTTAAGAGTTACATACATGTATGTGCATTATTGGCAGAGTAAACTTGCTTCGTCAACAAAAGAGTACAGTTTTCCACTCCAGATTAATAGATTATAAAATCAGTAGGCTTTTCATGAAAGTAATTAAGAAAAATGGGGGCAGAAACAAATTCAATCTTTTAAGAATTTTTTGCCTTTAAAACAACTTTCTGTAAAATCACCTGAAATAAAATATAACTGATTCTATGAGTTCAGTGGAGTCAAGTTTAACTTGAAAACATCTTTCATTTCTATAGCTACTTTATTATATTTATACAAGACTACAAAAAATTAATTGGGTGATTTAAGTGAGTCAACTGTCACATATATTATGAGCTCTGCATGTGTGTGTTATGAAGCAATGCTGACTATGAGTTCAGCCTTTTACCAATTTATTTAGCCAAGGTTGCTAGAAGTTACTTAATGAGCATGAAAACACAAACTGTCAATAAACCTACAGGAGGAAAAGTAGCCATGACCTAAAAAGACCCTTCTGTTAGGCCAGGAGATGATGAAGTATGTTAGGTCACCGGTCCCTCTGTGTGATGCCTGTTTTTGCTGCCAAAGCACGTGTGGCAGATTTGCAGAGTTGGGGGTGTGGGGGTAGGTAGGTAGGAGAAGGTCAGCTTCTAAAAATGCATCTCACAGCATGCATTCAATAAAAAGCCTGGGAGAAGTACTTTTTCCAAATTAAAATTTTAGAAAGTGTGAATGTCTGTAGCATCTAGTGTTTGACCTCTCAGTGCCTAAGCTATTCCTTGATAACACTTACCAATCTATATTGATTCATTCAACACAATCTGTAGCTTCTGAGCTGGAACAAAAGGTTTTTCAATATATCTATTGAATATATAAAGGGAGCAGCTCAAGAATCAGGTTTACATCCTGAGTCCACCATTGACAAGCTGTGTGGCACTGGGCAGACTATCCAGACTCCTGAACCCCCAGATTCCTCCTGTTAAATGAAACAGTAAGTAATGCCTACTGGGGAGAGGGTTGTAAAAGGAAGTGAAATAAAACAAAAAGCAATATACTTTGATTCCTTCAGAAGTATCACCATTTACACTTGTTAGAGTTCTCAGCTCTAAGCCTTACAAACTAACTTTGGCTAAATTAAACAGAAAGGGAACATACTGGCAAGATATCAATAACTCAGAAAGTCAGTTGAAAGACTGGAGAATGAGACCCTGGCAGAAAACTAGAATCTGCTCAGAGCACAGGAACTATATTCTTGCTGTGACACCATTGTCCTCTCAGCTCCTCCCAATCAGCCAGCAAAAACCTCTACCTGGCCCTGCTCCCTCATTATTCAGAGACACAGGTAAAAGAAGCCTAAGAGAGGAGCCAAAATTCTACAATCTGCAGGGTAAATGGGGTTCCTTGTGTTTCTCCAAGGGGAGATAGGGTTTACCCCCATGTAATAATTCCTCCAAATAGGAGCAGAATGGGTCAGGCGGCATACCACTAGCCCATCAGAAATGTTCAACAAAGCTCAGAGTCAAAACAGAACGTAATCAATCTCTGATCACAATTCCAATTGCATTAAATTAGATCTTCAGTCAATAAAAGATACATTTTTAAAGCTCCATGTACTTACACTTTTTTTTTAAACAATTCAGTCAAAAAAGAAATCATAATGGAAATTATGAAACAATTAGGAAGGGATGAAATAAAAAAAAAATCAAAACAGGGAATGCAGCAAAGTTAGTACTTTGAGGGAAATTTAAAGCCCTAAAATGTTCATTTTTAGAAACAAAGTCTAAAAATTTGTGAGAAATTGCCCAGTTGAGAAGTTAAGAGAATGCTAGAAAAAACAGACTCATGGTAATCCATGAATAAAAATAGACATAACCAAAAGTGACAATAAAGCAAAAGCTGGCTACTAGAAATAATAAAGTGGACACACTTCTGCAAACATTGATCATTAAATAGGAAAAAACAACAACTTTCAAATAAACAATTTTAGGAATGAAGAAAAGGATAGATCACAAAAACAACAGAAATTTTAAAAAAATAATGTAAAACCAATAAATTTGAAAATGTAGATAAAAGGAATAAACCCTAAAATTTAATATCTTATCAAATAGATTCAAGAAGGAAATTGAGAACCCATAGAGTCCTATGCATATTCAAAAACTGACTGGGGTTGAAAACCTTCCTAACGAAGACACACTCAGTTGCTGAATTCACATCCCCACCCCCTCTAATATTTAACTGACTGTCCTAACCCTGACCCAGCTCTCAACTTCTCCACTTAGGTCAGAAAGGCTAGGAACTACTGCTTCACAGTCAGCCAGCTTAATTCCCTCCTTTGGTTCAGAATGTTTCCTTTATCTCCCTGCCTTAACAGGAGGCATCTTGTTTGCATATGTAAACAATTTGGGAAAGTTTAAATTACTACTGCCTGAGCCCCAGCCCTAAAGATTATGGTATGATTTATCTGGGGTAGAGCCAGGCACAGGAATTTGATGAAAGCATCCTCTGAATTCCTAATCTGCTGCCATAGGTGAGAACAATTATTGTAACTGAAACCTGGGTCTCCCCTGAAAACTTGGAGATGAAGATTGCTGAATCTTGTGTGCCCTCATGCCTCTGGCTTGTTCTCTTGACCTACCCACTCTGTGAAACCAATACTTCCTGACCTACAGCATCCCTTCTCCCTGAGGTTCAATCCATAGATTTTTTTTTTAAATTTTATTTTATAGAGGCATGCTT
Source organism: Talpa occidentalis (assembly GCF_014898055.3). Classification (NCBI taxonomy): domain Eukaryota; kingdom Metazoa; phylum Chordata; class Mammalia; order Eulipotyphla; family Talpidae; genus Talpa; species Talpa occidentalis. The sequence goes on along the minus strand of NW_023605194.1, from coordinate 90,178,206 downwards.
TATTTATTTATTTTTTTAATTTGTTTGTTTGTTTTGTTTATACATGCACTGGGTACAGTCAGAAGCAAGCGCCGGAGGGTGAGAGAATTCACCAGAGCCAGAGCAGGGAGCAGAGCAGGCAGAAGGACCGAAGTACACTGCTGAGGGGAGCAGCGGGCGGCAGGAGAGGTCTGAGCGCCATGTGGGACCCTCCTCCGGTGGCCGGGGAGCAGCCAGGGATTGAACCCGCACCGAAGAGGCCGCGGGCAGCTTCGCAACCCAGTGCTCAACCGCTGCGCCACCGGGGAGGCCCCAATACATAGATTTCTTAAGAGATGACACTGAAAGCACAATCATTGAAAGGAAAAAAATGATCATTTGAACTTCATCAAAATTTAAAATTTCTGCTCTTCAAAAGACCCTGTGGAGAGCATTAAAAAGACAAGCAACAGGCTGGGAAAGAATATTTATAAATAAAATATCTGATAAAGAACTTGTGTACAGAATATATAAAGATTTCTCAGAAGCAAATAACAATAAAACAACCCAATTTTCAAAACAGACAAAGAATGTTAGTAAATACGTCAGGATATACACTTGTTAAAGAAAGACATAAAAATATGCTCAACTCGGGCCTCCCCGGTGGCGCAATGGTTGAGCGCTGGACTGAGAAGCTGCTCGCAGCCTCTGCAGCACCAGTTCGATTCACGGCCCCAGCAAGGGTCCCACAGGGCGCGCAGACCTCTCCTGCCATGCCCGCTGTTCCCCTCAGCAGTGTACTTCATCAGTCTGCCTATTCTGCTCCCTGCTCTGGCTCTGGTGAATTCTCTCACCCTCCCACGCTTCTGACTGTACCCAGTGCTTGTATAAATAAATAAATAAATCTTTAAAAAAAAAAATATGCTCAACATCTTTAATGATTATGAAAATACAAATCAAAACGTGCATGAGGTGAGCTTATAGGGATATTTGTGAGCACAGGAAGTGGAAAAGTACTTTGCAAAACAATTTGATAATCTCTTGAGAACTTAAAACGCACACTTACAAATGACCTAGTTATTTCATACCTAGTTACTCACTTAGGAGAAGACACACATCCATGCGTAGACTTGTAAAAGAATAACTATAGTAGTTTTATTCATAATAACCAAAAACTATATCATCATGAACTAGTGAATGAAAAATTAATTATGGACTATCCATATGATTAAATATTACTCAACAGTAAAAGAAGGAATGGTTATTGATAGGTAGAACAACATGGATGAATCTCTAAATAAACTACTCTAATAAGAAACCAGAAAGAAAAGAATATATACTGAATTATTATATAAATCTAAAGTGACAGAAAACAGGGTAGTGTTTGCCTGAGGAGGCGAGAGGTACCAAGGGGTACAAGCAACCTCTAAGGATAATGAGTACATTGTATTCATTACCTTGTTTGTGGTTATGGTTTCACACACGTGTGCACATGTCAAACTCTATAAAATTATACATGTTCAATCTTTTTAGTTTATTGTGTTTTATTATGTTTCAATGATGCTTTTAAAAACAGTAATTACATTATAAAGAAAAAAAGTAATTTTGTTCCAGATAGTGGCCAAAAAAGATAACTACAAAGCTACTCAATATCTGTTAAAACTCAGCTAAGGTATGATGACTGCCTTTTCATTCACTATTCATTCAATGAATAATTATTTATCAAGCACTTAATAAATGAAAACTTGTAACAATGAACAAATTGCCTGCCTTCCTGGAACTCACATTGTAGTGAGGTAAGGTCAACAGTAAATAAGAAATAAATATGCACTACATTTCAGTGATAACTGCTAAAGAGAAAAAAGGACAATTGTTTTTCTTGATACCATCAAATTTTTCTCTGAATTCCCTTATTTGTGTTCTTTCAACCCCAGTTGAATTGTTTTTACAAAATTGCACTTTTGGAGTGATATGATGAATAAATACATATTGAAGGATCCATTAAAATCAATTTTCAGAAGTCATTCATAGAAGAAATATATGAGGCAAGCTCACGTCTAGTTGATTTCACATTATAAAAAATGAATTTAAAAACACTTATATAGGACATAATACGTGTTAGACATTGTTCTATAGGATTTATAAAAATTTACTCATATAAATCTCATCATGACCTTATGAGATAGAGCAAGATACTGTGATTATCCACATTTTCAGAGGGCATCTTAAGTGTAGAAAGAGTGAGACATGTGTCTAGAACCCTCATGCTGGTAAATGCTGGCAGCAGAAAACTGGTTCTAGAGTCCAGCTCTCAGCCAGTACTTGATGGTGCCTTCCTTAAAACATGAAAGCTTTGGTAGAGCTATAGCATTTTCAGTAGATTTCAGCAGTGAGATACAAAATGGCCATATTCCAGAAGTGAGAGGAAAAATGAAGCTTTACAAGAGAAAGAACAGTTTGAGCAGTGACTACACACAGGAATTGCCAAAAAACATTTTAATTTTCAACCATTTTTTAGTAAAAGCCTACAAAGAGGGATAAAACCAATGGGTCTGAGGCAAATCTAACCTGAAGACAGGGTTGGCTTGTCAGATTTGTGTTGCTTGAAAGCTAGCTTCTCATTTCCTAACCAGGAAGATCAGTAAATGCTGAGAATAAGGGGAAATAAGCCCCAGTCCCTGACCCCAACTAACTCATCCATGTCTGTCTGTCTGTGCATCCATCCATCCTTTTTCTATCCATTAAACTTGTTTTAAGAGTCTATTATGTGCAGGAAGGCCAGGCACAGGGCTACACGGTGAACTAGAAAAAGTCTGTCTTCCTGTGGCTTAGTAGGTGAAGCACACTGTAAGCTCTTAATTTAATAATTAATTAGGGCCTCCCTGGTGGCGCAAGGAGTTAAGCACAGCACTGTGAAGCTATCTGCAGCCTCTACAACATGAGTTTAATCCCTGGCCGGCCAGGGAGCTACCCACATGGTGTAGCAGACCTCTCCTGACTCACCCACTGCTCCGCTCAGCAGTGTATTTCAGTAGATATGCCTGTTCTGTTCCCCACTCTGTCTCTGGTGAATCCTTTCACCCCCAACACCTGTGGCCTATACCCCAGTTCCTGTATGCATAAATAAATCTTTAAAAAAATATTAATTACACATGTTATAAATTGTCATAAAGAGTATGTTCAATTGCCGAGGCAATATAAACACAATCACAGTTCAGAGAGCTAAAAACTAAGAGTATTAAACATGGACGACTGAGGGGTGTAGAAGAAAATCACCAGACTCCATCTTTGTAAGTTTGGAGGAATGGGGTAAATGATTCAGAGGAAGGATAGGTGGAGTCAGAGAAGATATTTCAAAGAAGAATCCATCCTAAATTATTGAGATCAAAAAGCATGACATTGTAGCTTCCATTTTTCTCTTCCCAGGTGGGAGAATTATTAAATATATATATATATTTTTTTTTCTAATCCCCAATCATTTTGTTTTCCTGACATATAGGTTTGTCCCAGTTTTAACAGTCCCACATCTCCACATGAATCTGGAAGGTTCTGCAGCTGAATGTGCACTGAAGCCCCACCCTTAGGTCATCTGCTCCTAATTAGGTTGTGCGGGCTCTCCCTGAGTAGTGACTTAGCATGACTCTGCAGCCTGATTTTTTTTTTTTAAAGGAGCCTGATTATTTAATGACACAAACAAGTAATACTAAGCAAAACTAACTCATGCCCTATTGAACAGAAACAGAGTTCTTAGCCTGAGCAGAAAGGTTAGATGCTTGCACAAAGCCCCCCAACACACTGTTGGCATTTAGGTTTTATATTTATTTCTAAACTAAGAGCACACTCTGGGATAAGGAAAGTCTGAGTTTGCATTTTCTGAGGACTCTTCCTGTAGAACAACTTCTTTCAGCAGCTTCCTTTCTTCATTTTTATGAGTTAAATCCAAGTGGCAAATAAATGGATCTGTCATCGTTTACCCGAATGTGTTGTTTTCAGCATGACCTGCTGATTTTCCCCAGTGTTCACTGCTAATGCGGGGTCCTGGTAGCACAGCCCATCAGCCCCTTTCCTTGCTTCTTGGCCATGGGATCCCTTGCCTTTCCTTTGACCTCCACCCAAGTATACAGCCTTGCATCATTCTTTTCTCCAGATGTCTCTACTTTTTTTTTTTTTTTGATTCAAGTCCAAAGTATTTTAACGTGAATTTCTTGACTTATCCCAAGAATAAGAACAGCTGCTGGAATCAAGCCCAGTGTTGCACAGTGAATTCTAGGTAGCAACCTCCTCCCACCCCCACCACATGTGTACAGCAACTGCACTGTCATAGTTATGAAAACAGCCCCTCCAGCTTTCTTTTACTACCCATGGTGTTGTTGAGTCAAACAAGCTCAAATATGTGAAGCTGCTTTATATACTGTAAAATTATAAAGGGGGATAATTTTTGCAAAGCTTTATCCTTTGTTTGAATTAGCTGAGTTAATCTGGTAAACAGTAAATTGAACAGGGCTTGTTAAGCAATTGATTGTGACACCTGCTTTATCTGCCTCAGGCTTTGCTTCCAGGTATCACCTCCTCCTGGAATCTCCACTGAGCCTCGATTCTCAACTCTGCCGCATACTGGAATCAGCAAGCAGCTTTTTCAAATGCTGATGTACAGGCCATGCTCCCCATGCAATATGTCCACAATTCTGGAAGTAGGAGTCAGGCATCAATATTTTATAAAGCATCCCAAAGGAATCCAGCATGTGGCCATGAGAATCACGGGACTGTGCCCCACATGCCTTGTGCAGACCCCAAGCACAGTCTCTACTTAGGGCATGGTATCAAGTCTGTCTGTCCAGGTGTCCATCCTCTTCCCTGGAATGGCGCTCCCTCCTTTCTTTTATTTATATTTCATGTCTGGAACCTAGCACAATGACCTAGTGCTTCATACTAAGTGTTCAATAAATGTTAAATTAAATGCAAGAAAATCATAAATTGTTTCAGATTCCTCTGGATGATTTTTCCTATCATACTAACCAGGAAAAAGTTTAAAAAGTGGTTGGAAAAAGAGGACTGGGTAAAAGTTGAATTTTTGTTTGTTTTGAATATCTACACTATTGGCTGCAAATTTTGATAGTTGGAAAAACTATAAAATTTCATCTCTGAGAGAACATCTTTTTGATTTGCATTATTTAACTTTTAAAGTTATTTAGCTGAGAGAAGGATGGTAAATTTATTTGCAAATTTTAATAATTTTGAAAAAATCGATTGGTGGTCTCTAAAACTAATTTTTTGTCAGTATTTTAAAACACTGGATCCCCATACATCTATGTGCTTAAGAATGAACTTGCAGCTTTGTTAAAAATGCAAAGTCCGGGCCTCCCCCGTGGCGCAGCGGTTGAGCGCTGGGTTGCGAAGCTGCCCACAGCCTCTGCTGTGCCGGTTCGATCCCCGGCTGCTCCCCGGCCACCTGAGGAGGGTCCCACATGGCGCGCAGACCTCTCCTGCCGCCCGCTGCTCCCCTCAGCTGTGTACTTCGGTCCTTCTGCCTACTCTGCTCCCTGCTCTGGCTCTGGTGAATTCTCTCACCCTCCTGCGCTTCTGACTGTACCCAGAGCTTGTATAAATAAATAAATAAATAAATAAATAAATAAATAAATAAATAAATAAATAAATAAATAAATAAATCTTAAAAAAAAAAAAAATGCAAAGTCCTTGGCCTTTCTTCTTGGAATTTCATATTCATTTCCGGGGTGAGACAAAACATCTGTATAGGTAGCTTTGTTTCTTTCCATGCCAACGAGTGTTTTATTCCCTATACAAATTTATACTACCTCAAGGTCTAACCAATATGTTAGAGAAGCAATGTCAGAAATTACTATTTAAAAAAATAAGATGCCACCACTAAAATGCAAAAGTCAGAATATCTGTATGGTAAAATATTAGCACTCAAAAATACATTAGGGAGGGCCTCCCCGGTGGCGCAGTGGTTGAGCGCTGGGTTGCGAAGCTGCCGGCAGCCTCTGCAGCGCCGGTTCGATGGTTGAGGGTCCCACATGGCACAGCAGACCTCTCCTGCTGCCCGCTGCTCCCCTCAGCAGTGTATTTTGTCAGTCTGCCTGTTCTGTTCCCCGCTCTGGCTCTGGTGAATTCTCTCACCCTCTCGCGCTTCTGACTGCACCCAGTGCTTGTATAAATAAATAAATAAATCTTAAAAAATAAAATTAAAAAAATTACATTAGGGGCTTTATCTTAAATGAACCAAATGAAAGATGTGGTCTCTTAGTTGCTCAAATTGCTGGTGGTCATGTAAGATTAAATTATCACTAATACAGTCATAACTCATAGCTATCTAGTTCAAAAGCACTTTCCTTCACTCCTGTGCTCTGGTCATGTATGTTTTGGTTTGTTCCTAGTTGAAACTGGTTGCCAGTGCGGACAATCCTGCAGACAAGAGCAATTATCAGACACGCTAAGATTCTTAGATGTGATAATAGAAATCCATCTACTTACTTAACAAGTAAGGGTTTCACCATGAGATCTGGGTGGCTCACAGAATCATGGAGAGGCCAAGGCAACAGATTTTAGGCTTTCTTCCAGAAAGACTCCTAGAATCCTACTCTCAACTGGCCCACCAAGGAAGCTGGTTCCTCCACCAATATAAGGAAGTTAGATCCTCAAGAAGCTGCACTGAGAAATGGAGGCATCACATCCATTCATTTTCACTGCATAATTTAGTTGCAAACCAAAGTCTGTCCCAGATGCATCTGATTTCTGAAAATCAAATTAAATATCTGTTCCCAGCAGAAAGGGATTCTATCAAGGGAAGTGGAATATATACTGTAGGGAACTATACAAGTATAGGAAAGTTTTGGGGTAGCTGATACCCACTGATCTAGGTAAATAAGTCCTTATAACAATCTTTTTTTTTTCATCTAGAAACACTCTTAAATGTCTTTGCTTTTAGTTGGGTAGCTTCAGACAAAACATAAAGTTGCCTAGGTAGCCCTCTATGCACCCAGTTGTTCCAAAATCAATGATTTCACAATTTCCAATTTCACTTGTACTATTCACTTTCACTAAATGGGTAAATAGATTTTGGTAGAAATGTTGAATCAGTGGTTCCATGTAAATACAGTAGATTAGGCTGAGATATCACTCTGAAAGTAAATGGAAATATTTTCTTCCTTTTGTAAATTCAGTCCATATTAAAATGTTTTATTTTTGAGAGGAAGTGGGAGGAAACTTCTCTGTAAGGTTGGCTGGAGATAGAACAGCCAATATCCTTTAATTTAATAATGGATACCTGTAGCAACAAGGGCAAAATGATGTTAAATGTGACATGCTTACCAACATTACCCTATATTCACCTGCACACAATTAGTATCGATGATAATAGAAAAAGAAAGAAAGAAAACAAAGGAAGACCATTTGTCTTCGTTTAGACAATGCTACCTGACATCTGGAATGCATGCCAATTAAAAACAGACAAAATTTAGTAAAATATGATAATTATTTAAAGCAGTCTGGGTTTCCTTTAAACAAAAGAGAGATGGCTTGAAATGACCACAGGGTTTAGCTCATTGCCACTCTTAATACAAGGACAGTTGAGGTGAAGTGCTTCAAGGAGTCCATTATCACTGGCTCTTGGAATTCCAGCAAGTGCACTTGATGAAACCTTTCCAAACCTTCTCATGAAACTCAGTTTGCTCCAACTTTGTTTTTTTGCAAGGTTTCTCTTTCCTTACTGCATCACCTGGTCAAGATAGTGAAGCAGCCAAAAATCCCTATTCTCAGTAATTTTAGTCTCCTCATCTTAAAGCATAACTAGACCCTATGCTCTCACCTAGTAGATCAGGGTCTTGATATGTCTATTTTATCTCTTAATCCAAATGTATTAACTGACTTCATTCATGCTGGAAAAAAAATGATGGATAGCTTAAAGCTCAATATCCTCACAGAAGCAATCAGAGTCAAGCCTTCCACTTAAAAGGCACACCAAACACATACACACACACACACACACACCACACACACAACCACACACCACAGTCTGGATTACCAGGATTTTAATAGGCATGTAGGAGTAAAATGATACACATACAAATAATATTTGTATTTACATTTACATATGAAACTAAATGTGTCTATAAAAAAACAAGTGATGCTCTTACTTTTCCAAAAAGTCTTAAGCCACAGCTTTTTAAGAACAAAAGATTCATTAGAGCATAAATTAGGGTACCTCTCTTTCTGCTCCCTATTGTCACTGACCCAACTCAAACCATTACTACATTGCCTAGAATAAAACAAAAAGCCTCCTGGTGGGATTCCAAGTTCCCAAGTCTTCCATATCATGACCAGTCATCTTTCAAAAATAAATATTATGTTTGGTTGCTTCTCAAAATTCTTTAAAGATTCCCAGTCACACAAAGGAGAAAGCCCAACTTTCTTGGGATGATACAGCAGGCTCTTTGATTAATATAACCACAACTATTCAGCCACAGGGCCTAAGGATTTTTCACTCCAAAGACTCAACCTTCTCTGGGTTTCTAATTAATCCTGCCTGACACACTGATGTTCTTTGGGAGGATTAGACCCTTAGAGACTAGTTGTGCTGCCCTAAGATTGGCAACTCGTATATTTTGCATTAATCCTCTACTTGTTCAAGCCCATCAAGATTCAGTCTTCTCAGGCCTCCCCGGTGGTACAGCGGGTTGAGCGCAGTGCTGTGAAGCTGTTCACAGCCTCTGCAATGCGGGTTCGATCCCGGCCGGCTGGCGAGAATCCACACAGCGCAGCAGCCCTCTCCTGTTGTGCCCGCTGCTCCCCTCAGGAGTGTATTTCGGCCTTTCTGCCTGTTCTGCTCCCCACTCAGTCTCTGGTGAATCCTCTCACCCTCCCGTGCTTATGCCCTGTACCCCAGCTCTTGTATAAAAATAAATAAATCTTTAAAAAAAAAGATTCAGTCTTCTCACTGACCTCCCAATATTTGTCTTCTCCTTTTTACTGGGCTTAGGTTTTAATTCTCCTTGTTTACCCACCACTTCTATCACAGGGGTTCCAGTCTTGTCCTGAAGATCAGCCTATTTACACAGATCTGCACTGTCTGAACCCACGGCAAGAGCCATAGGACTGGACTGTCCCTGCTGACATCTGAGCCATGTTAGATTGTTACCTATATGACACACTGTTATCACCACCATCTTAAGAATATTGCTGCTGTGTTCTGTGCCATTGATCATACCCCTCAGTATGTCAATATCAACTCAAATAACATGAAATGAGCCTTCTGACCAACAGTATGGCCGACTTCCTGAACCCTAGACCTACCTGTTTCAGGATTACTCCATCTCTGCTGGTTGTACCTAGGAGCTACCAACATGCTTTTGACAAATTCCACATCAGTTATAGCTCTACAGTCTAACTGATTCTTGAATGCAACAGGATGTGTTTCATACATCGACCTTGGTCCATATTAATTGACCTTCCTAGACTTTCCTTACCTTTGATAAATCAACCAACTTGTAACAATCTTTCAAATGCTATTGCTATGAGGTCTTCATTAAAACTCTGAAGCTTACTCCCATTTGATATAGGCATTAATTATAGAATTTCTCAGATTGCATAGTAATGTTTTTGTCCTTACATATTTACCCCAAAAAGACTGAGACCTCCTTAAGGACTGACTTAGCCCTTAACAGCTTTTTCCTCACTCACAGCTGAGACCATATGTGCCCTATAAAAATGTCCCTGGGGTTACTCCAACATTTCATGGAGTATATCCAGGATCCACTCCCACTCTTTTGTCCACATCCCTTGTTCCAGTCTAGTATGAACTTGCTTCATATCCAAACGTCCTTTTCCTGGATAAACTGCTGGGTTCTGCCCCATTGCCTTGCCTCATAAGATTGGACTCAAACTGTCTTCTTGGCTTTTGATTCTGGTTCCATCCTCAGATCTACTTGAGCTCCTTGCTCTTGTACCCACCTGCCAGAAACACCCTAGCCTCTGTTTCACCCAGTGGCAGGACCCTAACTTAAGTTCTGTTTGTCTAGATAGAACCTGAATAAAATAAACAAATGTATCTGAGCTCTGTGAAGTTTTCCCCTAATGAAATAGAACAAAGGCATCCTCTTCACAAGGAGCCATAACTTATTTATAGCTTGAAAAGTAGGACGATAAGATATCTACTCTGGAATCCATGATTTCTAGCCAAGCCAAGGGTTCTGGAGGCTTCACAAACGAAACCCAAAAGAATAAAAAGGTAAAAAGGACGACCATTTCAGATATTAATTTATTTCATAACAAAGATGACTGCGATATGAACAGTAATGGAAATCTTTAATCTTCACTCCACCCCTCATACTTCCCACCTCTTTATACTGACCTTGCTAAGCTCCTTAAACAGTCCTTTAAATGGTTTTCTCATGATGTTGACCTTACTACAAACCCCACCTTCAACACTCTTGCCTCTATTCTTTTTTCCTGATCATATCATTTTCATCTTTCACGTATGTAAATACTATCTTCTCTTAGAGTCCTTTGTTGATTTCCTTTTTGTACACAGTAGTTCTCTCATTAAAGACATTCCTTGTTGAATTAATTGCAGCTCCCACTAGAGCTTAAATTCAGGACAGAGACAGTGAGTCTATCTCCCAAAGAGTTTAGTACAGGTTATGGTCTTTAGTTCATGTTAAGAAATATCTGTTGTGTGTGAGTGAGTGGACAATAATCACTGCTATATGAAATGGCTGATTACAGGACAAATGCCAGGATATTGGCTGATGGAGCTAGAATAGACTGGATATGTTCATTCTTGTGGACGATCAAGGGGAAGGAATGGGACAATAGACAAAGGCCATTGACCCAGTGAAGACACAAAGAAAACATCTGTAAAAATATACATCATGACAAAATTATCATAAAATTAAAGTATCTATGATAACACTCATCACAATGAAAAAAAATCAATTTAAAATGATCTTCACCTAGAAATCTTAAAACCTACTAGGAAAGGGGCCTCCCTGGTGGCGCAGCGGTTGAGCACTGGGTTGCGAAGATGCCCGCAGCTTCTGCAGCGCCGGTTGGATCCCCGGCTGCTCCCCGGCCACCGGAGGAGGATCCCACATGGCGCGCAGACCTCTCCTGCCGCCCGCTGCTCCCCTCAGCAGTGTACTTCGGTCCTTCTGCCTGCTCTGCTTCCCGCTCTGGCTCGGGTGAATTCTCTCACCCTCCCGCACTTCTGACTGTACCCAGTGCTTGTATAAATAAATTAATTAATTAATCAATTAATTAAAAAAAAACTACTAGGAAAGACTTAAAGGGTAAATACAAACAGAAATTACATTCTGAAAAATGATGAGTATAAAATTACAATATATAAGAATCATTGGGATACATTTCAAAGTTATGAGAACAAATTGTGTCACCATAAACATCTATAGTCATAAAATGAAAGAATGAAAATAAACCTTAACTCAAAAAGCCAGAGAGGACAAATCAAAGAATGTTCAAGAAAGGAAATGGTGATGATAAAGTAGAAATTAATGAGATGAGAAGGGAAAGTAAATTAAATTAATAAAATCCTATTTCTTTGGGGAAACAATCAACAAAATGAACAAATCACTAGCTAATTAAGCCAAGGAAAAAGAAGAGAGAGCACAGATACACAAATTCACTGGGAATGAAACTATTGATAGGAAAGTTGAAAAGTCTTAGCAAACTTTTTCACCTCTCTAGGCAAATAAATTTGAAAACCTAGATAAAATGGGTAATTTCCCAGGAAAATATAGTTTATGAAAATTATCACAAGGATACAAGAAAAGCTTTAGTATGGTTAATTTACACAGAAGAAATAGAGAAAATTATCAAAGAATGGCTTGACAAAAATGTAACAGGGCCAGACATTTTCCTAGTAAAATCCTACCAAACATTTAGAGAACAGTGTTGGTAAAGCAGTCTTCCATGAGCCCTAGTATTCTTGCTGAGTATGAAAAGGATGTAAGACTCCACTCATTCTTTACCTGGGTCATTGCTCAGAATTGTGTTGGTGGTAACCAGTGTTGGTAGATCAAATAACTTCTTCCCCAAGACAAAGAACAGGTTTGTTTCCACTTATAAAAGCAGTAGATCTCCCAGACTCAGTCTCTCTCCTTAACCTACACTGTGATTGTTAGACATTCAACTAGGTTGACCTGCATTGTCCCTGGAGACCTATAGGGAAAATTGGGAAAATGAAGCTTTGGATAATTTTTTTGCCAATAAAGTCCTTTGTCACTAACCCCAGGAAACTCATCTTCTACTGCCACCCATGAGACAGTCATAAGCTAACTCATTAGCTTAGAAATGAGTAAATGCTCAGGCTCGTACAGTTGTCATGATTTACTTCAGAGAATGGAAAATGAAACTTCTAAGTTAGGTTTATGAAGCAAATATATCAATAACATCAATAGCTAAACCTAACAAACACCACACAAAAATGAAAATTACAGACCATTACATGCTCATTAATACCAATGCAAAAAAAAAAAGTGAAATATTTACCAAGACTTTAATACCAAATTAAGAAAATAGTCCACCACAAACAGTTTATGGAATTTATATTAGGAGTAGAAGAAGTGTTCAATGCTAGGAAATTTAAACTATAACTTAATAGATCAAAGGAGAAAATCAGATAGGTATATTTATTGATGCTGAAAAAGACCTTAATAATATTCAATGTCAATTCCCAAAGAAACCTCTATAAACAATAAAATAGAATTCATTACAACTCTCTTAACATGAAATAATATATATGACCCTTTCCCAAACTCAGTATACTACTTAAAAGAGGAGGTGGAATTATAGGCATTACTACTAAGGAGAGGAATAAGATGCCACTACTTACTATCTTCGTTACTATTTAACAATGGTACTAGAAGCATTTGCCAATGCAACTAGACAAGAGAAAATAACTAGAGGTATAAGAAATGGAGAAAAACATGGCAATATAGCTAAAACATGCAGAAAAAGAACTAAAATATCGAAAGACTTCAGCTACAAAGCAGAATAAAAATAAACATGCAAACAGTTAAAAGTCATCTTGTAAACAGATCATAACCACATAAAAAACATGATGGAACAAAAATCCCCACTTAACAACATTTTCATTAAGATGACTAAAATATAAAATATACTCAGGAATGAACTCACAGGAAATGTGTGAAATTGACATGAAGTCTATAGAACGTTTCTAATGGACCAAAAATTAGACATGAACAAATGGAAAGATCTACCTTGTCTTAAACAGTAGATTCAATATCATCAATTTTATTAGTTTTCCCTATGTTTAATTTTTAAAATGTGGCCCTTAAATGTATGAAAAGATGCTTCATTTTACTGAAAAGAGGAGAATACATATAAAAACTCACAGAAATAACTTCTCATCCATCATATTGGCAAAAACCTCAAAAGCCTGTAATACTTTGTTGGCAAGACTGTTCATGTATTGCTGATAGGAAGGTAAAGTGACACAACTTTATGGGGGATACTTGGCAAAACTGTATGTTTTTATTTTTTTTCTTTTCTTTTCTTTTTTTTTTTTTTTTTTTTTTTTTTGCTGCAATAATCCCACTTCTTGGAACCTACCCTGTCTAATATGAAAATATATGCAAGAGGTTATTGATTGCCTCATTACTTACAATTGCAAAATACTGGAATCTACCTAACTTTTCAAACACAGCAGATTGGTTGTATATACTATATTACATACACACTATACAGCTGCATCAACTATGTAGTTGCAAAAACAGAATTTAGACCTCAGTGAAGCAATAGGGAGTTACTTTCAGAATACATTAAGTAAAAAGAACACAGTGCAAGAGTATATATTTTATCAATTGTAGAGTTCCTAAACTTGATCATTTTACTGTGAAAATATGAGAAATATCTTTGTTCTTAGAAAATATACAGGGTCTTAAAGAGTAAAAGTGAGACATATATGCAAACTACTCATAAGCAGTTCAGAAAAAGAAGAAGAGATTAAGAAAGAAGGAATGAAAGCAAATATAGCACAAAGTTAAATTGATAAATCTGGGTAAAGTGCAAAAATTGCTGCAGAGAAGCCATAGCATTTCTGGGGCATTCCCAGAGCATCCTCTGCGAGTTTCCACCATTATTCAGCACTGACTGTGAGTTGCTGAATTCCTATTGACCTTTGTATCCCTGTGAGTTCCTATCCCTGGGAAGTGCTTAACTACAGTGTGAATGAATCCAGTGGTGAATGGATAGCAAAGGAATTAGGAGAGAGAGACTATGTACATTTGTGCTCCAAGGAAGGAATCTATAAGGTCATAAAATTAAAAATGTGTCTTCAAAATTGCTGAAATCTGAGAGTGAATCTAGACAAGGTGAACAACTTGAACATAGCATAGAAATAAGAGTGAGTAGGGCTGGAGACAGCAGGGCTATGAGGACAGAAACAGAGGCCTTGAAATGGAATTTGTGGGGAATAAGTTTGGAGAATAGATGAAGAGAATCAGACTGTAGAGATACTAAAGAGGGCAGGAGGTTTGGGAAGCATTGGCCCCGTCTCCTCCCCGGGGCTGCTGGGTAACAACCTAATGCAATATCCAAGCATATGCAACAGCTTCTCCCCCTGGCTATGCACACTGGCTTGGAGTGGCTGGTGGGGTGAGTGAATACAAGGGTGTTTGTTTGCTGTTGCCCTCTGCCACTGGTAACTGAGCAGGATTCCTAATTGTTCTGATCTTCCTTTTGAATTTTAAGACAGGAATCTAGACAGATGATGGCTTGGTTTGACTTTGCCATTACATAGCCACAAGAAAATGTTGCACCACTATTATTTTTTTTTAATCTGCCACCCTAACCACACTGTTTCATGCTCTGAGAGTTTTGCTTTGATGAAACAATATGGAAAAAAGAAAAGATAAAGTTAAATGTGTTTTAAGTTTACAAGGCAGAAAGTAAGAATTTCAGCTCCTATGATTAACTAGGTATGGCTTATAGGCAGGAGGTACCAAAGCTTAACTTGAAAGATGTTAAATGCTTCAGGCTGTGTGAGCATGTGACTCCTCAAATGGGCAGAAGTGATTGCCATGAACAGAGGAGAACTTCAGCTGAGGGATGTGCAGAGTTGCTCAGTGACACAGGTCTTACCAAGCTCACAGATTAATTATTGCATTAATTTATTTTTTTCCTGAGAAGGTCAATATTAATTCACACAGCTATGTCTATAAAATATTTAAGATATAGGAATACACCTGTAAAATGTACACAGTATTTAGATTAATTTCAGCACTACCTAATATAGACCAGGATTAAAGGGGAAAAAAAGCCACATAGATTGGAATAATTAATATTATTTTTTTTAAAGATTTATTTATTTATTTATACAAGCACTGGGTACAGTCAGAAGCGCGGGAAGGTGAGAGAATTCGTCAGAGCCAGAGCAGGTTGCAGAACAGGCAGAAGGACTGAAGTACACTGCTGAGAGGAGCAGCGGGCGGCAGGAGAGGTCTGCGCGCCATGTGGGACCCTCCTCTGGTGGCCGGGGAGCAGCCGGGGATCGAACCGGTGCTGCAGAGGCTGCGGGCAGCTTCGGAACCCAGTGCTCAACCGCTGCGCCACCAGGGAGGCCCAGAATAATTAATATTATTAAAATGGCCATCATACCTAAGGCAATATACAAATTCAAAATTTTAATAGCATTCTTTTTTTTTATTTTTTTTATTTTTTTTATTATTTTTTTTAATAGCATTCTTTAAAGAAATCTAACAAACATTACTGAAATATATATGGAACCACAAAAGATCCCACACAGTGAAAGCCATCCTGACAAAAAAAAAAAAAAAAAAAACACGCACATAAGAATTGAGGTATTGCACTCCCATACTTCAAACCAGGAGTTTGAAAAGCTATCATGAGCAAAACAGTAAAACAGTATTGTACTGTAATAAAAAAATAGATACACAGACCAATGGAGTAGAACTGAGAGCCCAGAAATAAACCCACACTTAAAAAAGAGCTAAGAGGGTCTCCCCGGTCACACAGCGGGTTGAGCGCAGCGCTATGAGCTGTCTGCAGCCTCCATAGCCTCTGTAGCCTCCACAGCCTCTGCAGCACAGGTTCAATTCCAGCCAGCCAGGGAGATACCCACATGGTGCGACAGTCCTATTCCCCGCTGCCCCCCTCAGCAGTGTATCTCAGTCAGTACACCTGTTCTGTTTCCCCTATTCTGTCTCTGGTGAATCCTCTCACTTTCCCGCGTCTCTGGCCTGTATCCCAGCTCTTGTATAAATAAATAAATCTTTAAAAAAAAAAAAAAGCTTAGAGTATACAGTGGAAAAGGAATATCTCTCCAACAAATAGTGTTGGGAAAACTGGACAGCCACAAACAAAAGAATGAAACTAGACCACTATCTAACAATAAACACAAAAATTAACACAAGGTAGATTAAAGACTTGTATGTAATACCTGAAATCATAAAATACAGACAAGAAAACAGTCACAACAGTGGTTTCACAATGTCTTTGGGGACTTGACTCCAACAGCTGGGGGAACAAAAGCAAAAATAAACAAAAGGGACTACATCAAACTAAAAAATTTCTGCACAGTGAAACAAACTATCATTAAAATGAAAAGACACATTACTGAATGGAAGAAAATATTTGCACATCATATATCAAACAAAGGGTTAATATCTAACATCTATGAAGAACTCACACAACTCAACAACAACAAAAAATAACCCAATCAAAAAGTGGGGAGATCTAAATAGAAAATTCTCCAAAGAAGACATGCAGGTGGCCAATAAGCACATGAAAAAAATGTTCAATATTACCTATCATTGGGAAAATGCAAATCAAAACCAAAATGAGATACCATTTCATACCTGTGAGAATGCCCTATATCAAAAAGATCAGAAACAAAGATTTCAGCAAGGATGTGATGAAAAAGGAACTCTTATACACTGTATGACTGGTTTAACCCCTATGGAAAACAGAATAGAGGTGTGTCTAAATACTAAAAATAGATCTACCATATGATCCAGCAATTCCACTCCTAGGTATGTACCCAAAGAAAGCAGAAACACTAATTCAAAGGGGTCTAGATAAACCTATGTTCACCAAAGCCCTATTTACATTAGCCAGGTAATAGAAAACACCTAGGTGCCCAATGATAGATGAGTGGATTAAGAAGTTGTAGTATATATACACAGTAGAATACTACTCAGTTATAAAAATAAAAGATGAAATCTTGCTATTCGCAATAACATGGATGGAACTAGAGAGGATTATGCTAAGAAATAAGTCTAAAGAAGAAAGGCAAAGTCTGACAGATTTCACTTACATGTGTAATATGGAGAAACAAAACAAGGGGTTAGACAAAGCCATACCTTACAAATCTGAGTAAAATTGAAGCTCCCATTAGAAGGAGGGGACAGTGGAAAGCAATGTCACGAGGGGACTGATGGGCTCGGTAGAGGACTCTGGGTACCTTGGTGGTGGGCATGGTGTGGTGACATACATCTGAAGAGGTGGGATCCTATACCTCTGAATCACATGCAATGTGGTAAAAAATTTACATGTTGTAAAAAAACATGTAATAAAAGAGAAGAAAAGAGCAAAATGCTACTCTTGGTTCTGGTAAGCCCAGGCAGGAAGAAGATGAGTTGAAATTCAGAAGAAGAAATAGCCATTCATTCTTTCATCTAATGCATATTTATTGGTATAAAAAGATGCTTACTTTTAAACATGCTTAGATTATATAATATCCTGTAAATATTAATAAGCACCTTTTAAAAAATTCTTACATACTCAGCTGTATACATGCCAATGCATTTGTAAACTACTTCAATTTCATAATTGCTCATTCAAAAAATATGTGTTAAATGCCTGCAAAATGACAAATACTGCTCTGTGCACTGGGGACATAAGCAGAGCAGAAAAGGCAGAGATAAAATCCTTGCGCCCAGTTGTTAACCTCCAGTAGGTGCACAACGCGGTGAAGCATAAAGTGCAGTGGGCAGCTGGTGGTAGAGAGTGAGGAATTGAAGCAGGGCAGGGGAGGAAGTGTTGAGTGGGCTGCAATGTTAAAGTTTTCTTGAAAGACTTATAGTATGTGAGAGCCATGTAGACAACTGAGAAAAGCTTCCAGAAAGGGATGCAATGTGCATCCAGGGCCTGCCTGGTGTATCCACAGGGAGTGAGGAGGCCATGTGCTGGGAGTGGAGGGTGGTCTGAGCAGTGCAGGAACCCTGAGCCAGAGCCTGCGCCATTTTAGGTAGGGAGGTGGGATTTTACTCTAAATAGTCTGAAGTGTAGTGGATGATTTTGCATAGAAGAATAATAACTGGATTTATGCTTTAGCATTTCACTCTGGTGGCTGTGTAGAGAACAGATCACAGAGAGACAAAATCATGAGCGAGGAGAGCAGTTAGGAGGTGACTGAGACAATCCATGAAGGAGGTGAGGCTGCCCATTGGCCTTCTGCTTAGGTGGAATATTTACATTGAGAAGGGTGTGTTTTTATGAAGTAAATGAAAGAAAGGGATGTTCTCCAAGGTGTACTTCAGGAAAAAAAGGTGGGTGTAGATGGGATAAAGATAGGAAGAATTTGTGGGCAAAGGGCAGAATCAAGTTCCAGCCTGCTGAGCAGAAATAGAATGGAATTGTCTGAAAGGGAAAGGAAACAGAGGCAGGAACAATTTAAATACACAATGGGCACTTTGGAGTTCTCCCTTGTGGATGTGTGAGACCAGCATGTTAGGCGCCTGGATTTCCCCTCTGTCTTTGGACAGATGGACCCATCTTAAGGCCCTTGGAAGAGCAGAACTAGGTTTAAAGGAATTTTTACTAAGTCAGAGGAGTAAAGAGAGAAATGATGAGGAAACCCAGAGAAAAGGAACAGAGATGTTAAGAAAGAAAGGCTCAAGGAGAAAGAAAGATAAGCCTGGAAAATATTTCAATAGTATAACAAGAAATTATCCCAACATCTGCTCTGGGACCCTCATGGGTCCAGCAGCAGACATGAGAGCACAGGCATGCAAGAATACAGCTGAGAAAGGAAAAAAAAAAAAAGATTTCTGAAAACCCTGACTTGATGACTTTTTGTAAGCTGCCTGTGTCTATCTCAGATGTGATCCCTGATATTTATTGGTAATAGCTGAAAAAAGATAAAAGTGCTTCATATTATCACTGAGTTATTTCAGATTGTTTTAATTCCCTTTGATAGTACTATGATTTTCAGCTAGGGATGCAGAAAATAATGGAACACAAAAATCAGAACTGGATGAAATTCAAACCAAAACTTCACTGAAATTTGATTAATCTGGCTAATTTAGACAGCTAACCTAGATCATTCAAGTGTCCAAGTAGATTTTTTGGATCAAATGATCACATGAAAGTGAGTAATCCAGTTTGGTTGTCTGAACTGATGAAGTGAACTAAGTAATTGCA
This sequence comes from Talpa occidentalis, assembly GCF_014898055.3. Classification (NCBI taxonomy): domain Eukaryota; kingdom Metazoa; phylum Chordata; class Mammalia; order Eulipotyphla; family Talpidae; genus Talpa; species Talpa occidentalis. Next base: position 90,158,811 of record NW_023605194.1, on the reverse strand, counting down.
AACTTTCTACCTTATTTCCACTATGTAGACAAGTTCTGTTGTAGAAAAGCAGCTTTGAAAAATCTCGCAGGATTATATTGTCCACGGCATTTTCGATGTATTAATTCTCAACATCTTCTCTTAATGACTTGTTTGAACAGAAATGTGGTTTGTGATTCAGGGCTGAGGACAAATGGTGCCCAACTGCTTATTATTATTTTGTGGGCACTCTCAGCTTTTATCACAGTTCATGTCCCTGTCATGATCCTAATGTGGGGTTGTTAGGTCACTGCTTTTCTTCCTCATTTTCCTGACACACATCTGGAAACTTACCAGCCCTTTTTCCTATCCAACAGCTAACTAGGCCTATTTAGAACATCAGTGCCAAGCAGCAATTCTGAGTAACTGCTTTCTCCCTACTTCTGACATTTCTCCCTGTCCCTCTCCCTCAAATTCCAAAGCTGTGCATGGCTCCACCTGATGTGGCTTTGGGATCAACACAAGTGCAGGCCTACAAGGCAACACAAAGCAGTGGAATGAACAAGGGTGCCTCTGCAGGCCAAGTCCATGCCATTGCCGCCTCTACTCCTTTTCGAGCTCATGTGGGTATGATGCTATAAATCACATTTGGTTCCTTCTCATTCTACAAATAGCTAGTTGCCTATGGTAATACTAAGAATGATAATAACGGCACATAATAAGTGCCAGGCACTCTTGGCATGTATAGGAGACCCTTAAATAATATGAATTTGAGATTTAGAGATGTAGTTAAAGGAGGCTTACAGAACTCCTGGATTCATTTCATTGAACTTTACAAATGTGCCAGGAGCTGTTGGAGTTCTCAGTGTCCCTGTCTGTTTCATCCCTGACAATTATTCTTCTTTCCTTTATTCACCTTGTTTTATTCATTTGTGAATTTATCTGATTATTATTAAGTACCAGCTGAGCAGCATCAGCATCAGTGTGCTAAGCTGAAGGTGACTGAGCTATAATCTCTGGGCGGCAGTTCTGCCCACCCTCCGAGGAAGCACAAGTGGTAACTGTCACCACGCCATTTTTGATGGCAGTGCATGTGTCCTTGTACATGCAGGCTCATCAAAAGTAACTCCCATAGTACCAGAACTGACGAAGCCCTTTTAATACTAACTGACAGGCAGGACAGAATGGCTTATCAGATTTGGGTTTTCACCTCTCTGACATTTTTGCAGAATTCTCCACTTCAAGTTTGTTGTACTTGCTGAGACAAACGAGAGAGTATATGTGGATATGTCCCAAACCAATTTCTAGCTGAACTGGTTTAGGAAATTAACCTTTAAAGCCTCAACATCCTGATTTGAAAAAGGAGATGACAATGTCTAATTTGAAGATTATAGTGAAGAATAAATGAAATAATGTGCATAAAATGCCTCTCTTTAATGAATACTAAAATGGTACTGGGAGGGGCAGAGGAGGGAGACAGAAGAGGAGGAAAATGAACACCATGTTGTCTTTGCAGGAGTAAAAATATGGTAAGAGCAGCAGGACTTCCAGGATGAAGGAAGACTCAATCAACGGCGCCTTCTTAAAGAAACAAAGGTGGGTTTTGTTGTTTTGTTAGTGTTTGTGTCTTGGAGTCTCTTTAGTGAAGTATCCAAACCTTTTCTGTATTTTCAAGTTCTTTAATTATACCCCTTCTTGGCTTTCTGTTTTCTCTTGGCTTAAATCTGATCTCCCATATTATTTGGGAAATTTTCTGATGCCATTATCCTTCCCAATTCCCTCACAGAACGATAGTGCTTTATTTGAGCTTGAGCTTGTGATGTGTATGTTTTGTTTTGTTTGTTTGTTTGTTTTCATTTAGAACTATCTTTGGGATAAGGGATGAGCCCACATACTTCTATTTAATACAAAAACATTCAGAAAGTCAAAGTGACGATTAATTCAAGGAAATGAAAGATTCTGATTTCAGAGACCCAATTTTATATTATGTAAAAAGATACCGAGGCCAAGAAACCACAATGAAAAAGAGAAACATAAATATATATTTTATCCAAATTTTGGGAAAATATACATTAGATGACTAACTATGACTTCAAGAGCCAGTTCAGAATATGATAGGAATAATTAGAAAGAAGACAAAAGCAGACTGATTCAACTTTCTGGGGGCTCCTGGGAAGTCTACTATAAGAAGCTAAACTATATTTAAGAAATGGCTAAAGATCCAACAACTGAAAATGTTGCAAGTTAAAACTAACCAGAGTAAGAATAATACAGGCCACTACAGTAAAGTGGAGAAAGGAATATAAAGTTTTACATGCACCGAGCCTTCAAAAAAATGTGACGAAAGCTAGTACATGGGGCTTGGACAGGCCATGTGTAAAAATAAGTAGAAACAAGGCAAGAGACCTAAGCTTTAGCAATGAGGGAAAGGATCATATGCCAAACCACAGGAAAGTATTTCTGCTGACGATAATGGGCTCTTGAAATATATTTTCAGAATAAAGGAATAAAGGTAAAAGTTTTCCTGACAAATGCTAAAGAGAAATTAAAGATAAGGGGAAGGAAAAGTCCTGAGTTCTAGTCCCATAAGTGCTACCTTCCTTGAGAAGGAGTAACAAGACATGGGGAACCAGGCAGTGCTGAGCACCCATTTCCTGGAATAATTGGGAATATGATTTAAAGTGAGATGGTAGAAATTGAAATAGCAGTAAAAAGGCTAGAAACCGATAAGGCAAAGTATATACCAGGTCTTAATACTATACCATTATTACTACTAGATTGATAACATACCGTTTCACTATGCTAAAACCTTTGGTAGTAAAGGGATCATATAAAATGATCAATAAAACCACCCTTCAAAACAATAAAGATAACATATTCCACATGTTTTAGAGGAAATGAAGAAAAAATTAGTTAAGATTTAAACTTGTTTAGGTCTCCTATGCCAGGTTAGATTAGTAAAAATTCAAACCAGAAGTAAACATTATTTTTCTGATCAAGGTTGAGAATTTAAAATCAGAGGAGGAGACCAGACAATATGTACTGAAGATCTAGCAATTTTCTGGTTCATTTGTTCAATGTGGATAGTTTCCAAGTTGGTTTTTTTTTTAAACTTGTATTATTACAACGATCGTTTTATAAAGTTTACTATATTAACAACTTCCCTCTGTTATTTCTGAATATAGTATAAGAAGAATGGGTGTATAATTTAAATTTTTCAGCAATATTTAAACCATAAAACAATGACAAGAGTACATATTATATAAATAATGTTTTAAAATCTATGGATACAATGATGAATCAGAGAAAATACTCACAAATCTGTCCTTTACATATATATTAACTCATTTACTCCTTACAAAAAGCCTGGAATATAATTTATATTATCATCCTCATCTTATAAGAGTGGGAACTTAAGGGTTCCCAGATTTGAGTTACTTGCTCAAGATCACAGAGCCAGTAGCCTTGACTTAAATCTAGGCTGTTGGGCAGCCATTGTGTCTTAACCATTATCTTGCAGAGCCAACAAATAAACAGGGTGGTATATGTATTTATGAAATCATTTAGTTAAAAGTTTGGACAGTAGGAAAGCAAATTACCTACCTTCGAGGTGGGAGGGAGGGTTAGTAAAGTCTTCCTTGAAACATGAATAGGAATTCACTTAAGAGGAATTATGTTGGAGAAGAACATTTCTTGCAGAGATAATTATGTGGTCTGGTGAGAGAGAATATGCATTTGAGGAAGGGGAAAATTATAGTGAGTTAAATGTTGCTTGCACAAAAAAGAGAAGCGTGTGTGTTCACAAACCTTGTTGATTTAGTTCCCCAACTTCACTGCAGACAGAGTGAGTCTTCGTTTGCTAAATTTAGTCTCCTTAATCTGAAGCCAAAAATGCATTCCCTTGAAGTAAAAGAGTCTTCCATGTTAACTATATAAGATTACAAATAAACAATTGAATGGTGTGTGGAAGGTAGATTAAATATCATCAGAATGGCTAAGGTGGCTGACTCATGATCTCAAAAGTATTAAGATTTTACCAAAAAGAAAAATAAATAAAAATATTTGATTCAATTGATTTATCAGTCTAAAATATACAGAGATAGATAATTCAGAATATTATTGTTTAAATAGCCATTCCAGCTCTATAGATGCTCTATCTTCTAGAGAATGTGGTTCTCTCTGTTTCCATTAACATGTCTGTTTTTATAATCTGTTTTTAAACTATTTGAGCAATGTTTAAAATACTACAATATGGTCTAATTTCTCGCAGAATCTTTATTGAAATAAATAAGAATATGAATATAGACTATTGAATGAAGTTACTCCATCTTCTTAGACTCCATAGTCCAAGATTGTTGACAATATTTAAACCTTCCTATTAGTCCCCTTCCAAACATAAAGTCACTGGGGTCTTTTTTAAAAAAAAAATTTAGGGCCTCCCCGGTGGCGCAGCGGTTGAGCACTGGGTTGCAAAGCTGCCCCCGCAGCCTCTGCAGCGCAGGCTCGATCCCCGGCTGCTCCCCGGCCACCAGAGGAGGGTCCCACATGGCGCGCAGACCTCTCCTGCCACCCGCTGCTCCCCTCAGCAGTGTATTTCCTCCTTCTGCCTGTTCTGCTCCCCGCCCTGGCTGTGGTGAATTCTCTCACCCTCCGCGCTTCTGACTGTACCCAGTGCTTGTATAAATAAATAAATAAATCTTTAAAAAAAAATTAAAAAAAAAATTTTAGATACTGAATCACATCTTTAATGAAGTGGTTTTCTTAAAATGATTTAGAATTCCTAAGAAAAGAATCAATGTTAAATATTATATTCTACTACATTCTAATGTCTCAAGTAAACAGAATTGGAAAATGAATTTTGAAATTGACCAATTCCACATCTCACGGTTTCCCAACACTCTACTCCAACTGCAACCCTATTTGAATTTCTTCTCATTTAAATGTAATGAAACTGCACCTTAATTTTGAAACCATGAATGGACCTCTTAGTTCCTACCACTAATTCTACCCCTTCCCCACTTGCACCTAATTTTCTGCAGCAATCCTTTCACTTACAAGGATTTATACAGGTCTCCCTAAATGTTAACACCAAGTTAAAGTCAAGAAACAAAGCTCCAAAGTCAGCTGCTGCTCTTACTTATACCCACTGGTGACATCTCAGGTACTGATACTAGATTGGTAAATTCATTACAATATATTTAAGCATATATAGGTTTTGCATCACACACAAATTTAAGTACAAAGCAACTGAAAAAACACTGTTAAAGAAAAAACTGGAACAGACTCATCAGAAATGTTAAACTATTTTGGTGGATTTGGGTTTTGTTAGATTCTTAAATGTTTGGCCTAACACATTTCCCTTTAATTCCCTTAATATACCCTGTGGATTTCCACAGAAATGTGAACCGTGTGTTTCTGATTCATTTATACTTAACTCATCAACATGTTTGGTAAGAATGATTTGAAGCACAAAGCCTCAGGAATAGTTTTTGTGGGTTCTTTTATTTAGTTGGTAAACAACTGGAACCTGAACCCAGAAATCTGAGGGCTTCATTTAATACTCACATTCCATAAAGAATGAGCGTGCTATTAACTGGATCGGGCACACTTTGCCTTTGACTGTGCCTCGCTCCAAAGCTTGCAGCTGGGAGGAATTATTTTGATAGTTCACTCTATTTCTTGTCACTTTTATTTTAGGGAACATAAGCCTTTGATGGTGCAGAACTGGTTTGAGTCAGGACCAGCTGACACCCCATCAGTTCGGTGTGTTTACACAGGTCTAAGTCAGTGCTTCCCTGACCTTGGAGCTGCTCATCCAGCCAGTCTGAAGGGACGACTTGTCTCTCCCAGAAGTAAACTAAGAAAACGAAGCAGTGCAAGGTGGTCATCTTCATGACCTACCCACGACCAATTTGTTGATTTATGTAGAGCTAGAAAGAGACAGAAATGTTTGCCTGTTCTTTCCAGTGAACAAGTATGAAATGATCTATTCAATGACTATTTCATCAAGCTAATTATTCCTCAGTTTCCTAGTCTAACCCCAGCATCTTTGCTAAGAAAGCCCAGAGACACATCTATTTCCTTTCTCAACCATCTTGAGAAATCGTACACTACAAGACACGTCTGTGTATTTAATGAAAAACGCCCTGCATCATGGCTAGATGCTCTCTACCATTAGTCTATCATCCTGCAGGGGATTATTTTCTCTTGAAAATGGTTGACATCTATTTTTTTGGAAATTAGCAACCACACCTCCTGTAACTCCTCCTTCCTCACGGGCATTCCTCCAACAATTGCCAGATCCCTGTCTCCCTGGGGTTTGTAGTTATAAAGACCCTTAACACTGTAGAGATAATCTTCTTAGACTGAAGTCTACTTTTCCCTCTACCCGCCCCCACTCCTGCATTATCAAACCCTACGCCTTCTCTGTGACTTCTAAGGGCTCCTCTGGAAACAAGATCTGAGGTCTAGAGGCATTTTTTCCCCCTCTGCTACTCATTGCAAATAGAAATTCTCTGGTTATGAGATATATGTAATTTCTGTAGAAGAAATTTAAAAACAGAGGATTAGCATACTGAAATAAGAATAATCCAAAGGAAATTCCTAAGAAGAAAAAACAGCTCTTTCATCAGCTCTCTCTGGAATTAAACTGAGATGAAACAGATATGTGTGGTATTTGCAGAAAAAAAAAGTGCTTTTCAATACAGGACATAAAGTTTACCTTCTTGGTTTCATATACCACACGCAGGTCCTGATTTTTTTTTTCTCAACCTAGATTGTGATAAGTTATCAGGAAAAAAGAGAGAGAAAGAAACTGCAGAAAAGGGTCCTGAACCACCAGTTTAGCAAACATTCCCCACCAAGGTGTTGTGGAAAATAGGGCCCTAGGGATGGAAGTGAGCTACCCCTCATTTGCAATCATTAAGGACTTTTATTTCCCTGTTTGCATAAATCATTCTGCCCATTACTATAAAATTCTGAATGGAATTGCTTCAAAGTGGGGAGGGGAAAAATTCCTAAGACTTCTACATATTTTTTAAGATTTATTTTTATTTATTTATGCATACAAGAACTGGGGTGCAGGGCAGAGGTGGGGGGAGGAGGGATGGTGAGAGGATTCACCAGAGAGAGTGGGGGGCAGAACAGTCAGAGCTACTGAAATACACCGCTGAGGGGGGCAGCTGATGAGACAGGAGAGGTCTGCTGTGCCATGTGGATTAGCTCCCTGGCCCGGTATTGAACTCAGGCTGCAGTGGCTGGCAATAGCTTGATAGCACTGAGACTTTAACCCCTATTCCACCAGGGAGGCCCTGACTTCTACATTTTTAACCTCATCCTTTAAAACATGTACTTTTAATACATATTATGGAATGTAAACAATACACTAATTCTGTAGTACAGGTATACATCTTATAAATAGACAAGTATAGGAAGATTCAAAATACCATTTGTGTTTGCTTTTACTACAAGGGATGCTGAAACAAAAATATGCCTGGAGCCCACTGACCTACCAAAAAAGCATCCTGGACTGTAATTCTGGATCTGGAGCACCTGTGACCACTTAGCTGCCTGCCCTTGGAAAAGTCACTTAGGTCTTTGAGTCTCCATTCCAAGTTCCAAAATTAAATTAGATAATGACTAAGGTCCCTTTGGAAAAATGTCAGTAATACCTTGTACACATGCTTGTTAAAACTAGGACTTGACATTCACAGTGACCCACAACTCAACAGGTTGTGAGGGTGAATAGCACTGTCATCAAAGAGCTGGGAACCTAACTGCACAAGAAAATTTAAAAGCTTATTCCATTCTAATATTTGTATGAAGGTCACCAGGAACAGCTTTGTTCTAATGTATGAGATATAATATGTTTGATCTCCCCTAGTGGCGAGTGAGTGGAGGGAAAAAGAGTTTATACATTCAGGTTCAGGGGAGGGAAAGCTCTTGATGTTTATCAACTGGGAACAAATAAGTTTGAGCTGTTAAAAAATGAAGTAAGAAAATACCAAAACTAATTAGGGCCAGCTTTGATGAGTAGTCTCTAAATCTTCCTTAGACTTACCTGAAATTCTTGGACATATCCCTTGTGACATAGTCAGTTCTTATGAAATGTTCACACAAATGATTAAGTTCTGCCTTCTAATCACACTGCCTTCTAATCACACTGCTCAACTATAAATAATGAGTGATTTCATCCATTCCCTTTCAAAATGAAAAGATCTTAAAAGGACATATCTCCCTTACTATATTTTTTATTTCTTGAAAAAACAAAAACAGTGTTTATTTCACTGTGGACTCTCCAAAGTCCCAAAGTTAAGTTTTTGTACCAAGTAGTTGCTCAAAAAATGAACAGTTGACTTTTGAACAATTTGAGAACTGCGGGTACCAATGGCTTGCCAAAGTCTGAAATCATATAACTTACAGTTTGGGACTCCCAGACACATGGGCTGAATCCGTGAATGCAGAACAATGGATAGAAAAAAACTTTGCTTGTAAGTAGAACCATGCAGTTCAAATCTGTGTTGTTCAAGGGGCCACTGGAATGAATGGGCAAGAGGGGAGAGCAGTACCTTACCAAATCCTAGAAAAGCCCTCTTAATTACGGACCATTTGTATCATTCATTCTTTTGAGTCCTTATTTCAAATTCCCTTTATTGGGTTTCACTTCAACCTTATTAAAATCCCTCACATATTAATAAGTTCACCAACGCACGTTGGACATGAAAAGTTTGGGAGCCATCAACCAAAAGAATGTCACGGTCTCACTTCTTTATATTCACCATAAATATAACAGTATAACTCAACATGCATGTAAACTGAAATGTGAATTATTCACTATCTAGAAAGTTCAAAGCCCTTCAATGGAATCTGTTTAACTTGTTTGGCAGCAATTTCTATTCTGAAATTTCTTGACCCTAACATTCCCTTTGCTTCAGAGTTTGTCTTATTCAGAATCCCATTTGCACCCCCGAGGCTACATATATGCAATCATTTGACATCAGGGGTCTTACCGCAGTGGTGGAGGAATAGGGGCCGACTGAAAGTAGTAACTATTAATGGCACCAATGAATTGAGTGCTTTTGACATGCCAGGTTTTGTTGCAAGCACATTTTATATAGATCTGTTTATTTATGCTTCATACCAACTCTAGTTATTAGGTGCTATTATTGGTCCATTTTAAAGAGAAGAAAACTGAAGAACAAGAAAAGATAAGTCACTCACCCATGGCCACATAATTAGTAAGTGGTATGACCTGGGTTAAAACCCAGGGAGTATGCTTATGCTTCTAAGTCCATATGCTTAACCACTAAGCTAAACTACCTGACAAGAAATGGGGGTGAAGAACAAAGTTCTAGAGAGTTCAGGGAGAATGAAAGGATTAGACTGCCATAGAAGGATGCCTTTTAACTTAGAATAAAATTGATGATGTCCTTGTGTGACTGTTAGTAATGTATGTAACTGTTAACTGTGCAGCTATGATTTGATAGCCTTTCCCTGAATAATTGCTTAGTTGCACTCACCCCCACTATACAACCGTCACAAACATAATTCCTGGAGTTAGTGGATCTGGTTGATCTTAATTATGAATTGCCAACCAGGAGGACTGTATTTTCAGTTTGGGGGAAGTCTAAGAGTGAGAAAGAGATAGATATCTAAGTGGAATTGAACATTCCTTATGGAGCATAAATAAAAATGTAATTTTAGGGAAACATAAAATAATAGTCTTCACTGTGGATATGCTAGAGTGGGAACAAGGCATTTCTTACACACTTTGTGTGAGGCCCAGATTATGTGAGATTTATCAAAATGAAAGGAATATAGAGATACAGATAGCAGAGCAGGTCCTTCTCACCAGCCTGGAGTAACAGTGGTGGGGAAAGCAGTTTCCTGGGGGTTGGGAAAATTCACCCCTTAGACTTAGGGCACTTCATACTCAGTCTTCTCTGAATAGGAAGGGCAGAGATCATACACTTTTTTTTCCCATATCAAGGCAGGACAGTTCTGGTTGTGACTCCCAAGTGTCATCAACAAGAGAGACATGTCATACATGTTGTTCTGAGGTAGCTTGCCGGTGCTCTGCTTGCTATCAGTGGAACACGAGCAACTTTGATCTCAGTCATCACAGGGAACAGGTCAGATTAGAAGAGGGTTAAAATCCAGTACTTGTTATTGAGAAAGGACACACACTTCAAGTCATCAAGCATTTATTGAATGCTTGTTACATTCCAGGCATAATGCTAGTCCCCAGTGGGAGAATTTCCTCTAAGTTATATGGAAGAGTATTTAATAGACCAAGCAGCAGGAATAAGTCAGACTCCAATTACCAGGACTGGTAGACAAATACAGGAAAGAACATAAAGTAGATCATTCTTCTGAAGAATGACCTTGAACACTGATCAAAGCCCCATGGTAAAGTTTAAATAAAAAAAAAAAAAGGAAAATGCAATTCTCTCTCAACAAGGTAAAATGATTTTTTTAAGCAAATCCTAAACATAAACTTAACAAAGGGGAAAGATCTTTGAAAAAACATGCACCAAGAAATAGCTTTCACCATGAATATGACAGTATAACTCAACATGCATTTAAACTGAAATGTGAATTATTCACTATCTAGAAAGTTCAAAGCCCTTCAATGGAATCTGTTTGACTTGTTTGGCAGCAAAATAAACATGATGGGTGGTCTGGCTCAGGCACCTGTCCAAGTGTAATCACATTACATGTGCACAGAGTCAACATTTAAAATCCCCATCCCTGCTGCATCAGCAACAGTGTATGGGAATCTCTCCCGAACACACAGCAACCAGCATGTTACAGGTATTTTTGCTCCATGATCCAGACGCCATCAGTTTTCCAGAAAATGCAAAATCAGCAAAAAAAAAAAAAAAAAAAAGGGATTTGCATGTCACAACCCAGAGCTCTACCACTTAAAATCCATGGTGTTGTCTTGAGGAGTGAAGAAGACTCTTCTCATTAATAGTTGACTGCAAAAGCATGGGCATCATTTTCCAGCTCAAATGGCAGAGAAGAATCTAAAATGTAAGTTTTCTGACTTTTGAATATTTTTCACTACACACACTGTTTCTCAATTCAGTTTTCCACATCACTGAAGCCTGGCATAGAGTTACTAAAAATTCACCAACTTTTTCCCTCTCCTTTATATATAAGGTGTGGCCTACAGGATAAAATAATTCTGAAGCCAAATTCCACTGTGTGGTGGGGGTGGAGGGGGGATTCCCACATCAATAAGCAATTCTCTGACAGCAGCTGAATGTCCTACAATTCAACACAGTTCTGACACTACCACAAGTCAAGGACTCAATTCAAGGTTGCTCTCCATTTGAATCACAATTACAAGTCCCAATCACAAGTCTAGGTTGTCATCTATACTTCTCACCAAACAGCTTTAGACTGGAGGTTCCAATGACTCCTTCCTTGGGTTTGATTAATTGGCTTGATTGGCTCACAGAGCCCTTAGGAGCATTTACTTATTACATTACTGCTTTGATATAAAAGGATCTGATTTAGGGGCAAGTCATGCAGAAAGAAGGCAGAACTTCCTTGCTCTCTGAGGGTGTGACTCTTTCCAAATCTTTGCTTGTTCACCAACCTGGAAGTTCTCCAAAACCTGTCCTCTTGGGTTTTTATGGGGCCTTCATTACAAAGCACAACAGATTTACTCCTTGGCCATTGGTGATACTCAAACTCCAGACCCATTCTTTTTTTTTTTTTTTTTTTTTTTTTTAAATATTAAATTTTATTTTTATATTCCCCCATACAATTGCAAACGCCCCATTCTGACCCCAATCCTTCCCTCCCGCCCCCACCCCCCAAAAAGTGTCTCTGGTTCATAGTTTTTTGTTGATTTTGATTTTCACTTTCTTATATTCATTTTCCTGGTCCCTTATTTAAGTTTTCTAGATTCCTGCTATGAGTGAGACCATCCGGTATTTTTCTTTTTCTTTTTGGCTTATTTCGCTGAGCATGATCCCTTCCAGTGCCATCCATGTTGCTGCAAATTGCATGTGTTTATCTTTTTTGAATGCTGAGTAATATTCCATGGTATATATGTACCACATCTTCTTGATCCAGTCATCTATTTTTGGGCATTTGGGCTGTTTCCAAAGCTTAGCTATTGTAAACAGTGCTGCTATAAACATAGGAGTGCAGGTGCTCTTTGGAATTGATGTTTCTGTGTCCTTTGGGTAAATACCTAGGAGTGGAATTGCTGGATCATATGGAAGCTCTATGTTTAGTAGGTCCAGAAATCTCCACACAGCTCTCCATAGTGGTTGGACCAGTTTGCACTCCCACCAACAGTGCACAAGAGTTCCTTTTTCTCCACATCCTCGCCAACATTTGTTGTTGCTAGTTTTTTTAATATGTGCCATTCTCACTGGTGTGAGATGGTATCTCATGGTAGTTTTGATTTGCATTTCCCTGATTACAAGTGATGTTGAACATTTTTTCATATGTCTGTTGGCCATTTGCATTTCCTCTTCAGAGAAGTTTCTTTTTAGCTCTTCTGCCCATTTTTTGATCCAGACCCATTCTTAAGTACCACCCAAAGCCAATATATTAACACAACAAAGAACTCTGATTACTCTTATAGCTTAGGACATTCCTAGGGTCTTAGGAGTTCTGTGCCAGAAATGTGGACCAAGACCAAACGTATTTGTTACTATAACTTACAATATTCTATCACTGGCATATAATCTACAATAGATTTGAGTACCCAAATATCCTCCGAACTCTTTGTACCTATAGGGTAAATGAAGATTGCCCAGGCTTTTGCATCGATGGTCTCTGTGGCTATTACTTGCGGCCTGAATGCAGGAGGCACTTGGAAGCGTGGGCTCAGGGTACACATGCCTGATGGTGGGCATGCGTAAGTGGACACAACTGAGCAGAGAGACAGGCTATAGAGACAGCATCACATAAAGGACCGTGTGCAGCGGAGGGCGGCAGAGACACCACGAGAGAACATATGAGAGTGCTGGAGAGCCCAGAGAGAGTAAACTTTTTGCGGGGGCTGGGAGTCCCCCAGGCACCCCTGCCTGCCCTCCACCTGGTTGCTGCACAAAGATCATTAAAAGCCTGAAAAAGCCACTGAGGGCTCAGGACTCTCCTCTGCCCCCTCTACCCTGCGCCTGCATGCACTACGGTTCCCTAAACAAGTCACTTAACTTCTCTCAAGTCCACTTTTCTAGCTTCTAATTATACGGATTAAATTGAAGAGATTTTGAACGTACTGTAGGAAGATTCTTGCAAATCATAAGCACCATGCACTAGGCAAATAATCATCTCCCTGAGGTTAAGGATCATAACATACACAATTGTCCAACTAAAGTACCTTATCTATAGTAGTAATGATAACTGAACATTATTAAACATTTGCTATGTGTCAGGAATTGAGTTATTTATTATAAATAATAATAGTATTATTATTATTCCCATTCTATTAAACATATGCGGTTCAGAGAGGTAAGTGTAGGTACTGAAATTCCAGCCTGAGAAGTTCATGAAGGTTCACCACATGATCTAAAGCATGTTTATATATAATATATATATATATATATGTTATACACAGCATGATAAAAATTATAGCACATTTCCAGCAAACCTTCACTTTGTTTCTGATTCCGGGATCTCCCAGCCAAACACCTGCTCATAAAATACTTCCTGAACTTCCTGATGAGCTGCCTGTTCATTCACTGGTCTCTGAATGCCACTTCACCAGCCCAAGTCACTGACACATGTCTGGCTTAGCATTGTTTATAGACCTCAGGGGCTATTAGCAATTTGTGTTAAAACACAAGTGATTGTCTTCAATAGACTGCTAGATTGGCTTGCTCCACTCTCATTTTACCCCTTCTTTGATCTCTCTTAATGTATGGTCAATTAGGTTTAGATATCAAAGAAGAACTGTTAAGTTGTGAGATACTACAAGCCTGGAACATGACCATTATGTTTAGCTGATTGAGTATTGTTGCCCTGAGGTTCAGTCTATCCAGAACTTCAGAATGTCATTTTATTTGGAAATAGAGTCTTCGCAGATGCGATTATTTAAGAAAAAGTCACCCTGAATTTACAGTAGGCAGGAAATCCAATGACTCGAGTTCTTTTAAGAGAAAGGAGAGGGCAATTTGAACATAGAGACACTCAGACACAGATGAGATAGAGGAAAGAACGCCTATGAGGCCAGAGGCAGAGAGTGGTGGTGTGCGTTTTTCACCAAGAAACACCAAGGATGGCCAGGAGCAGCAGAAGGTAGAAAATCAAGGATGAATTCCTTCCAAGAGCTTCGGGAGGGAGGGTGGCCTTGCCACCATGGATTTCAGGTTTCTGGCCTTTGGAACTATGAAAGAATAAACTTTTGTCTCTTTAAGCAGCCCAGTTTGTGGTAATTTGTTACAGAGGCCCCAGGGAACTAACAGCCCATTCCTACTGCTTGTTCTGTGAAGAATTAGAATAGGTATTTCAATGACTTTAGAAGTCACTGAAGAATCAGAGATTCTAAACATAGAACTAAATTAAGAATTCCGTAAATCACACTCTCTATGTGGGGAAAAAATTCTGTTAATCACACTTCACAAAGAGAGAACAGCAGCCATTACTGGCAGCATTTATTTTCACTTTTGATGGTCCAGTAATGAGAGCAAAATCTACTTACAGTTGAGAGACTTTTTCCCTCGTGTAACACACTTCCACATAGTTATAAAACAGCATGCTCTTAAAAGACAAGTTCCACAAAAATAAACTTAAAGGAAATATTTTAGAAAAAATGATTTCCAAAAATATAATAAAATACTGTCATATTTCTGCCATCAAATAACCATATCAAGAGGTATTTTCATTACCCTAAGTTATTTCTGCTATATCTAGCCCACTTGTAAGCCTATGTCATAGTAAAGTTGACTTAAAATATTCATTAACCCATAATTTTCTACAACCCAAATAACCAGGGACCATCAAAGATGATTTTTTTTTAAGTATATTTAACTGGGTCCATTTTGGCATATTTGAATATTTTGTCCAGAATTACTACCCAAATGAAATACAGTAGAGACCCCAAATTTTAACTTACTAGGGAAAATAACCTGTAAAAATTTTATGCTTTACAATCAAAAGTAGTGCTCCCAGTGTGGTGCCTGCTACCCATGAGCAGCTGTGAAGCGAAAAAATCAAGGTGTTGATTAAAAGGGCTTTTTTTTTTTTTTTCATATTATTCACCCTTAAAGGTTTTTTAATTGGAACACGGCCATCATTAACAGAACCTGTTCACCAGAATGCTTTGCTCCCAGTGATGAAAGGAGCCACCCAACTTGTGATTCTTCATGCCAAGCTGTTGCTTGCCACTGACACCTCTCCACAGCGTCCTGCTTTGTCCCACGTCAGCTTTAATGAAACAAAAAACATGGTAACTCCATTTATGGGCTTCTGACATCCTGTGGCTTCAAAAGAAATTTGTTTCTTCAGAGGACACATTGAAAAATTTGAAGTGGGTCTTCTCAGGTGAAAAGTTCTCCCTGTACATAAGCCTCTGTCCCCAGGTAACCCCCACTCACTCAACCTGCTTTCCACTTCCCCATATCTCTGGAAGGTAGAATTTTTCTCTAGTGTCCTTCCCTGAAAATTTTAGAACCACTTTAACTCATTGTAGGGTAAATGGAAGTTACCAGGTTGTTTTTTGTTTTGTTTTGTTTTTATATATAGAGGCATGTTTTATTTATGTATTTATTTGTTTGTTTGTTTGGTTTATACATGCACTGGGTACAGTCAGAAGCGCGGGAGGGTGAGAGAATTCACCAGAGCCAGGGCGGGGAGCAGAGCAGGCAGAGGGACCGAAGTACACTGCTGAGGGGGGCAGCGGGCGGCAGGAGAGGTCTGCGCGCCATGTGGGACCCTCCTCTGGTGGCCGGGGAGCAGCCGGGGATTGAACCGGCGCCGCAGAGGCCGCGGGCAGCTTCGCAACCCAGTGCTCAACCGCTGCGCCACCGGGGAGGCCCGGAAGTTACCAGGTTTTTCCCACCCTCCCACCATTAGTGTCAAAGATCGACACCTGTGGTCTTACACGCGTGCCTGACGGGGGACACCTGGAGTGTGGGGTGGGTGTGCATGAGTGGGCCCACCTGAGCCAAGAGACTAAGCATATAAAGGCAGCATCACAGAGGATGTAGCATGGAGGTAGAGGGCCATGAGGCAGAGTGCCAGTGGAGAGCTTGAGAGAGGAGCTAAGAGAGGAAAGAGCATATGGGGTTTCACTGAGGGGCCCAAGTTGCTGTCTCCCGGCAGGCTTGTTTCCCTTAACCTGTAGGGATGATGCCAAGGGCGCCAAGGTTCTCTTTCAAGCTGCCTGAACAGATGATGAACCTATCCGGCCTGGAATGGTTACAGAACACTCATCCTTCTGGATATTTCCTGCATCTAATTCATCATTAGATCCTGTGGTGTCTAACTGAAGCTGTCTCCAGTCCTGTCTCTGCGCCAACACTCAGGCCACCCTCCTGTCACCTGAGATTTCTTGATGACACACTTGGGCATAGACTCCTCCCCTCTAGAATCCCTCCCTCTGGCTCAATCTGGGTAAATGTGCCCAAAACATTTATTTTTATCTTTTAACTTTATTTTTTTTTAGAAATTGATATAACATCACACTATACCATTATATAACTTTCATTCTCCTGCTTAAAGATTCGTTATGGTTCTCAACTTTCCACCAGATAAAAACGCTAATCCCAGCCTGGGCTTTCAAACCCTCTATCCTGTCACTCACTGTATCTATCCACCTTTCCTTTGCTTTTAAACTCCAGTACAGTTGCTGTTCCAGACAGAGCAGTGTTCACACTTCTTTCTCACAACCAGGCCTCCAGTCTCCCCTACAGGGACACTCAGCCTGTCCCCAATTCTTCCTTGATTTTAAGCGTAGAATGTCCTCCCTCTTCCCTCACCATTAAAGCTCTACCAATCCCCAAAGATTCTGCTTAGTCTTGCTACTTTAAAGAACCTTCTCACACAGTACGTCCTCACTTAACATTGTCAATAGGTTTGTGAAAATTGCAACTTGAAGCAAAGTGGATGTATAAAGAAAAGGATTTTTACCAAAGCTAACTGAGCATTTCGTGCTAAATGTCTTATTGTCATGCATTTGTATGATTACTTTGTTTTACAAATTTTTGTATTTATTCATTCACTCACTCATTTTCCAACTCACTTATTCCAGGTTCCAGGGTAGTGGGTGGCTTGAGCTGTCTGCACAGCTCAGGGCACAAAGGGGGATGCAACCTTGGACACAGTGTCATCTCAGGGTGCATCACAGACACACCTGCACTCACTCCTTTCCCTATGTTCTTCATCTTTGTTAAGAGTTTCATCAGAACACTTGGAAACATTTTTACACTATTTCCTATACTTACCTCCAAGTCCAATGAGGACCCACATCTTAACCAAACTGTCCCCACCCCATCCTGAAAACCACTGCTCAGTTCTGTTCATTCTTGCCTGTCCTTAGTCTATTGAAAAAAAAAAAACCTCATGAGTCCTTCCTTACAACCTCTTCTGATATTCCCAATACATCATATCTAAATTTATTTCTATGTTGCCAGAACTGGCTGTTAAAAGCATGACCATGTCACACCTGTTCTGAAAAAATCAACTCTGGTCTTTGATACGTTTTTAAATGTTAGCCTGTTGGGTTTTCCCAAGTTAAATCATTGTCCACACAGGAAGGCTAGTTGAGAAGACCAGGGTATAACTCTTGCCCATATGATATTTGAGATGGTTCCTACTTGCTTCTATTGTTCAATGTACCAGGTGCTTAGCTGTGAAACTGCTTCTTCCTCTTTCCAGAAGCTCAAAAAGGAGTCTCTTCAGGTGAGCAGCTCCACACACACTTCACTGCTTGCTGTTACTATTTTCTTTCTCACACAACCATGAACTTCAGTGAATGCTCCTAAAGATGTCTCCATGATTTCTATAGAATAGAAGCATTAATGGTATCACTATTGTAAATGGCTGTTTAAATGTCCAGGCTCTCTACCTTTAATATTACTATCAGAATAAGGATATCAAGAACTCACCTAATTGAAGACAGTCCTGGATTTTCAAGATTATTTTAGAGGATTTAACAATTGTTACTTTGCATTTAACATGTGCAAACAAATCCATGGAGCCAATTAAGCTGCTTCCAGTTTATCTGACAGCACATGAAGGAGCTTACCAGCAGTGCCAGCCTGGGCAGCAAGCAAGTCTTGACACATGGCTCTCTCCTCCCACCCAGACTGGGAGATTTAAGTGTATTTTTCAAGCTGTGTTTCAGGTTTATAAAGGCTCTTCTTCTACTCTTCCTTCTAATATACAAAGTGTAGGGTGAGGAAAAATATCAGGCTTTTCTGCCCTCCCGCCATTAGGATAGTTGACAGAACCCTGTGCTCCTGAATGCATGCCTGATGGCAGGCACCTGGAATAGGGTGTGGGCATAGGTAGATGGGATTCACTGGGCTAAGACTGTGCTTTTTAAGGGCGGTGTCACGGAGACACCAGTAGAAGCCGAGCAGAAGCCGAGAGAGAAGCAAGAGAAGCAGAAACCAAGAGAAGGCCGGAGAGCCCAGGGTGAAGACCTGCTGGGGGCTGGAGGCTTGCCAGCCTACCGGCCCCCCAGCACCCCTGCCTGCCGTGTACCTAGTAATCCCAATAAAAACCTGCAAAACCACTGAGGACTCTGAGTCCTCCTTTACCCGGTCTGCTGGGTCAGAAAACCTGCTCAGTGGCCATCCCTGCCTCCTATAATTGGCGTAAGTTGACAAGATGATCCATGCAGACGGGTATAGAGAGCCCTCCAAAGACCTGGAGGGACTAAGGAGTAACAGACTGTGTTTGCCTGTGATGACGCTGGAGGCGCCATGGCGGCACAGAAGATGGACACAGTCCGGGAGCTGCAGAACGAGACTTCAGCTGGAGGAGGAGACGCACGAGAGGACCAGCCAATGACCCCTGAGGCAGCAAGAATCGTTGGGAAGACAGGGCCACGATTCGGAGCTCGCCGGTGCTGATAGCAGGGAGAGGCCTAATGGACTTGGACTGACAATCCCGCCAGAAGGCGGAGGACCTTGGCAGGTTATGTTTTTTTGAGAATCTGGGGTGGCCAGTGGGCCTTGATGGCCAAAAGCAGCCTGTGTATGGCTAGCAGCTAAGCAGAGGAAAAAAGCCAACTGAGAAGGCAAAAGCTGGTACTGATAAGTTTGGGAAGCCCTGAGTGGCTGTTAAGCACTAAGTAGGCTGAAGGACAGTGAGTCTTGTAAAATCACCTGTGGGTGATGCCCTGCTCGTTGTCGAGTGAGGGTGAGGAGCTGAGGAACCCGTCCTTGGGAGGATGGGTGAGGAACGTGGCTTGGGGTGGAGCCCAAGCTGAATTTAGAGTTTGTATCCAAGGATCCCTGACCCACATGCTTGTGCAATGGGTTGGCCTGAGTGCAGGGGTCTGCGAGTCGCATTAGTGGCTATGAAGGCCAAATGTTGGAGCCACTGCTGACAGAAACCCTGAGGGTTGGCGATTACCCCCAACAGAATAGAATCACCAATCCCAGAGTGACTGCCTCCTGGGGGTGGATGCTGTGTGTGGCTTGTAGCCGAGACTACAGCCAGGGAAGGCCAGGAAGCCTGACGGCTCCTGGTGTGTTACAGTAGATGCCGTGAGTGATCCTCTGTCCTTATATGACCAGTGCCTTTGGCAGCAGATGTGGTGGCTCATCTGCTGGTACCAATAATTGTCTTTTGCCACTAGGTTGGGGCCCTGCCTGGATTTATTTGTGTTCTGTTGTATTTTGTTATATTGTGATGTATTTGCTTTTGTGGACCATGGCTGCATTGTTTATGTTTGCTAAGAAAATTGTATATATGTAGATTATATGGCAGAAAACCCTGAGAGGGTAGACTGTAGGGTAAGGAAAAATATCAGGCTTTTCTGCCCTCCCACCATCAGGATAGATGACGGAATCCTGCGGTCCTGAATGCATGCCTGATGGCGGGCACCTGGAATAGGGTGTGGGCTTAGGTAGATGGGATTCACCTGGGCTAAGACTGCTTTTAAGGGCAGCATCACGAGGACACTAGTAGAAGCCGAGCAGAAGCCAAGAGAGAAGCAAGAGAAGGCCAGAGAGCCCAGAGTGAAGACCTGCTGGGGGCTGGGAGGCTTGCCAGCCTACCGGCCCCCCAGCACCCCTGCCTGCCGTGTACCTGGTAATCCCAATAAAAACCTGCAAAACCACTGAGGACTCTGATTCCTCCTTTACCCGGTTTGCTGGATCAGAAAACCTGCTCAGTGGCCATTCCTGCCCCTTACACTAAGGCAATGCTTAGTATAAGGCTGCAAGCCTTATTTTATGTTCATCTTTAAGACTTTCACACAACATAAATATAAAGAGCTTTATCTGAGTTTACTTGTACTGTCTCAATCAAGATGGAGCTAAAAAATGCTTTAAGAATCGCCCTCGTTTGTCACATGTTAGGGTGTGTGTGAGAGCTGGAAAGAAGCAGCCAAGGATTAAGTTTGTTTATCTTAAAATTTTGAGCTTGTAGTCAATCATTTCATTTTAATGTGCTACATCATGCTACAGTAATTGTTTTAACCCATTTCCTACTGGCCAAAGCAAACTGTCTGTGAAATCAATTTAATTTAGTCTTTTTGAAATTGCCCTCCAGAAAACAAGAAAAATAAAAACTTGATGCAATTATATGAATAATTATGTCAAAATCCAACTGTTGAAGTAAAACTTTGAGCGTGCATTTTTTTCCTCTATTGGCGCACACTTCTGAGCATATTTTTCATGCAAGGCACTCAGCTATATTATATTTTGCAGGTTATAAAACCACTTAGAATAATGGGTCAATCAATTCAAAAGCTAATTGAGTAATTAACTTACTGAATCACTTTTCCTCTAATTATATAACTGTTAATATTTGTTTGGAAGAGCCAAACATGTTATACTTACAATCATTCTCATAATCTGTTACTCCATGTTCCAGAAGTTTTGTGATACAAAATCACACAGTTATAATGTCCTTAAAATTAAAAAACCCTTCCCCCACCCAAAAGAAAAGCTTTAAGTTTAAGCCAATATGAACGAGTCAGAGCTCTCCCTCTCAATTCACACCAGGGCGTGGTGCCGCACAGCTGGGGAGCTGAGCTAATAAGTGTTGAAAAATGAAAAATGCTGCTTTATAGCATCACATAAACTGGCAAAAAAGAATACTTTTACCTCCACCCCGTTTTTGACAAACCAATGCCAAAATGCAGCCGCTGCAAGAATGAGACTTTATGGTATCAGACCCAGGGGGTGAACAGACTGTCTTGTGGGAGTTTCTTTTTACTGAATACTATAGGTAATAAGAAGTGGCATAACATTTATAAAATCAAATCACTTTTTTGTTCCTTTTTGAACCTCAAAGGGGTCATTTCTAGAAAAACTGTTGGAAACACTACTTAATGACCTATTTATCCAGTAGTGAAACAGGATTATCCCTTTTACAAGGAGACTGAATTTTCAATAACATAAATACTGTAATGTGAATACACAAATCGAGTACTTTGAGGAACATCGTGTTCAACAAATATTTATTGAATAACATAAGAGTTCAAAGAGTGATGCTAAGGGCTCTTGAGTACTTTACATTAAATAATATAATCAGGACCCAGCTGTTTTTCTTGGTCTGGTTTGTTTCCTAGCTGATGTTCACTCATTTACTCACTGTCATTCATTCAACACATACTCAGCAGTCAAGAAGACCATATCCACTGCAAGTTGACCAAGTCCAAGTCACACTGACCTACTAAATCATGAGCACTGTGCTACCAGAGCATAATATCCCAACTTTATTATTAAAAGAAATCTCTTTCTTTAGAAGTTAGACATCAATTGAATGAATGCAGAACAATGGGAACAAGAGAAACAAGAGGGTACATTGTCAGGGTCCACTCCTTCCCATAGGGAAACATAATGAATTTCAATAAAAAGGAAAGGGAACAGAAACCTCAATGCCCTGTCATCATAAGACTTCTAGGTGTTGTTAGATTCAAGTGGCAGAGAATTTCTGATTACAGCTTTCAGACGTCTGTAATTGCCTATCCTATATATACTTTCCCTGATTTTCCATAACTAGAAATATATCTTCTCCCCTGAACTTGTTAAAATTGTATCCATAAACTGATAGGAGCTAATAGAATTTACCATATGTCATGGACATGAAAACCTCTGGGCTTCTTATCAAATATAAATTTCTTAAGAATAAGATCAAAGTCTGATGTGTCTTTCACCAATAGTAGTTACCATTGTGCATTATGGATTATATCACGTGGACGAATAAATGTCTCTAGTGAAGTTCTGCATATACTCAAATATTCATACCACCTGATAATGCTTATTAGAGTAGAGAAAAAAATACAAGTACTAATTGAGAAAAACTAAAAAGCATGACTAACATTTGGGAGAAGAGACATTTGTGAAGTCTAAATCATTTATGGATTAATAATAAAATGAAGAGTGTTCTGGTTGCAGCTAATAAAACATGGAATTACATGAAGTCTCTAAAAACTGACCTTTGTCAAATATCCAAAAGCATTTGAGTATATTTTATTACATAATTGAAAGCTACAATTACAAGAGTTGAGTCTTATAAGCATTTTTATATTCCATAATTAAATTAAATGTATCACTAGAGAATTTTCCTCATAAACAAATGCAAATTTTACAACTGGCAGATGACTTCCAGGAAAAAAAATCTATTCCCATCACTTATTTCTATCAGTGTTGCTAATATGAGTTACTAGTCCATTTACCGATATATACATTGAAATGCTACAAAAGGATTCAGGTCAGTAGGTTCTGACTAGTAAGCAGAAAGCTTTAGCTGTATCATTTTTTTCTCATCACCTGTTGCTAAACTCTGATATACAGAAAGGAAACACCTGGTCATTTTTGGACATTATCTTTGTTTTAGTGCTCAGGATATATGTGCAATATATCAGTGTTAGTCACATTTTCACTAATCTTGTTAAACTTAATGAAAAACTAAAATCCTCAGGTAACAGTTACTCATTTTTTGGTATCCAGTTGCACTTGATGGATGACTTACAACGTGAAGGCAGTTACCACATTTCCACATAATATCTAGGAAACTTAGTGATTTCTGATTTCAATCTGATTAGTGATTTCAATGTAAGAGAAAGGGTTATTAAAACTTTTTTTAAGACTCAAGATTGTTCACTTTTGGGGCCTCCCCGGTGGTGCAGTGGTTGAGTGCTGGGTTGCGAAGCAGTGTCGGTTCGATCCCCGGCTGCTCCCCGGCCACCAGAGGAGGGTCCCACATGGCGCGCAGACCTCTCCTGCCGCCCGCTGCTCCCCTCAGCAGTGTACTTCGGTCCTTCTGCCTGCTCTGCTCCCCGCTCTGGCTCTGGTGAATTCTCTCACCCTCCCGCACTTCTGACTGTACCCAGTGCTTGTATAAATAAATAAAAATAAATCTTTAAAAAAAAAAAAGATTGTTCACTTTTGGGAAGTGATAAATATGGGACAATTTTACATTAACATGAGATATCTGCAGAAATCACTGATTTTGTGTCACTTACATTGAGAGGTCTCAGTCACTTGAATTCAAATAATATACCACAATACAACCTCACTGAGTTAGGCACAAAATGCCCAAGAGGCTTAACTGAGCTTATGGGAACCAACTGTAACAGCAAGCCTTGACAGAAACACTCTTCTGGATGCCCGAAAGTCCTTCTTAAAACATGGGAGGAGGGCAAGAAAATACAGCAGAGGATGTAGGAAAGCAGTAATGTGGAATGAGGTGACATGTTTTGAGGAAAAGATTTCATCAACCACTGGTAAAAATAGACAATAATTATAAAGAATGGCAACCTCCAAGAACAATCATCACAATTCAAGTTTTCAATTCAAAGGGCTTCATTTTCAGCCTCAGATTGAAAAATAATAGCCATGATTAGCATAATCTCTGAACATGAAGAACTCCCCTATTTTCGAGCTTATGAAATAGATCATGTTTTGAAAGAAAAAAATGGAGTATTTGTCTTTTTGTTTTCTTTTAGTTCACGTCGATCTTTGAAATAAAGTCTCTGAAGAAGCTTCCTGGATGTGAATGGCACTACTGGAAATGACTTAGAGATCAGTGGAACACAGATAAGACACGGTTGCTACATGGTACTCAGAGTATGACTGAACTGTTAATATTACACTCAGTATTTTTCTTCTCTTTTTTTTTTCCTTACCCAGATATGAACAAGTCCCTATAATGATGTTATTGGGGAAAGCTGGTGCTTTACACAAAACACAGCCTGTAGGAGAAAAAAATGCATGTGCTTTGTGTTTACAGCCAGGGTATGGGTCAACACAAAAATCATGCCCTGCATGAACTGAATGAATCAAGAAATTTCATTTGCAATGTATTTTTTATGTTTTCTACAAGTTTGTTTCGAGACAAAGAACACATTTATTGACAGTTCAATCTTCTCTGGTATAATGTATGGTTTAAAGACAATAATGAAATTTGAGGCTACATGTACATGTGTCAAGAAAATATGAAATTTGCCTTCTTTATTTAAATTCTAGCATGTCTTCTCTGAATAAGCAACAAATTGGTGGTAGCTATTACCCAAGTGGCTTCCAGATGTTAACCATGTGACTGAACTATGCTCTGATGAAAGTGGCAAGGGAATTGTTAGCATAGTCGATGATTTTTAATAACCATGACAGGCATTTTTTCGCCTATCAACCTCACCTGCATGATGTTAAAAACCTAAATAGGATACATTTTTGTGGGGAAGAAGAGGAAGATACAAATGTCTATAGCGTGTGAATCTATTCTTTAAAAAAATGAAATCTCATAATTTATCTTTTAATACTTCAAATGTTTTTAGATTTTAATTTTGCATCTATGTCTGCTAGAAAGGGATATACACTCTTATAATCTATGTTAAGATCTTACAAGACTCTCTGAGGTTTTTTGGTAATCCAGGTAAAACTATGCTGATCAAGTGTTTTCAGTTAAAGTTGAACATTGATGCAATTTACTTTTTTTTGGTAAGAAAAATAAATAACACATTTTTGCAAGTGAAGGTATACTCTTTCTGGCTTTCTTGAAATTATATTATTAGAAGCAAGTGCCAGCAGACCTGCATGGGTGGCATATTTTACTGAGAAGACACGAATCAATATTTTTATTAGAGTCAACCATTTGTCTCCATAAACAAAATATCAATAATGTTTCTCCATTTAGACTTCAATGCTAAGAGCGGAATATACAAATTGTTAGAAGAGAGAAATAACTTCATTTAATAAACAGTTTTTCAAAGACCGTCTCTTGTACAAATAAGAGCCAAAAGTTGAGACTGTCAGTTAAGCTTCCAAAAGCTGATGCTTTCTGTGTTTTTAAACATGTAAATTATTGAGTAGATTACTTATTTATTTATTGTACTTTCCTATTGACACAGCTGTATTTAATAATGTTTTTGAACATTCTTTGTCCATTATGCATTCAAAATTACATGTAAATACAAACTTATGGGGAATATGGGAGAAAGACTAAGTGAAAATTCTCTCTCCTCCTACCCTGCAGCCCCTCCACACATACCTGCAGCCTGCCTTCAAGTCAGAGAATAAATGCAAAGGACATAGCATAATGTAATAGTAAATGAAAGATCTTTATTTTTGTTGATTATTTTATGGGGGTGGGGATTGAAAGAAAAGTAAATGGTCAAACATGCAGATTCTTTCTTAGCAGCAGCCATACTTGCTGTAGGAGCAGGTATAAGGGCATCTGAGCTGAATAAGAACCAATCAAAAGAAAAGAAGAGATACTTGAGTTTTGAAGAATAAATAGGTCAGGCAAAGAGGCAGGAAGCAGAGCAGCACGTTTGGCGAACACTTGGTGTCCAGCATGGTGAGAAGAGTAGAACAGGAGACTGGCTATCTCTAGAAACAAATGAGAGATGAAAAGGGATGTGTTCCTGATGAGTTTTTGGAAAACCAAACCTGTTATTAAATATATTGTAAAAGCAAAATAACAAAAGAATCTTTTTATAAAGGTCCAGGCACTGGGAATGTAAAGACAGAAAAAATCCAGCTTGTCTTCAAGAAGTTCACGAAATAAACACTGAGACATAAATTATATTAGTTTATCTTATAAATTTAGACTTTGTGTTGCACAACATACTTGCCACATTCCTATAAAAATGACCTCATTTACTTGTTGTTTCCATTCTTGGATTCGCAAGAATCATCCTACAGGGTAGTGTTTACTAAATTGGGTAACTTTATCTCAAGAGGGTATAAGAAAATCCTTTGCAGGGCCTCCCTGGTGGCGCAGGTGGTTGAGCGCAGCACTGTTAAGCTGTCTGCAGCCTCTGCAGTGCGGGTTCGATCCAGCAAGGGAGATACCCATGTGGTACGTAATACCTCTCCTGTCTCGCCCGCTGCTCCCCTCAGCAGTGTATTTCAGTCAGTCTGCCTGTTCTGTTCCCCACTCTGTCTCTGGTGAATCCTCTCACCCTCCCACACATCTGGCCTGTATCCCAGTTCTTGTATACATGAATAAATAAATCTTTAAAAAAATTTTTAAAAAGAAAAGAAAATAATTTGCAATGTGGAAAAATATTAGAACTTGCATTTTATTTTTATCTCATGTTTTAAAATTTCTACTTTTCTATGCTTTGTTTGTACATGTATCAATAAATAGTGCAATCATGGAATTTATAAATAAGTAAGTGTACATATGAGATACACATTATTTTTTTAACTGACGGAACATTTAATAGAAAAAAATTGAAGATGGTCCACATAGAATAATTTTTCTTCTACTAACTAAGCAGGATAATATGGTAGCCTGTACCAGGTGGACAGAGCTGTTTTGGTTTCACTGAAAATAAACTGAGAGCTCTTTGGAATTGATGTTTCTGTGTCCTTTGGGTAAATACCTAGGAGTGGAATTGCTGGATCATATGGAAGCTCTATGTTTAGTAGGTCCAGAAATCTCCACACAGCTCTCCATAGTGGTTGGACCAGTTTGCACTCCCACCAACAGTGTAGAAGAGTTCCTTTTTTTCCACAACCTCGCCAACATTTGCTGTTGCTAGTTTTTTTAATATGTGCCATTCTCACTGGTGTAAGAAGGTATCTCATGGTAGTTTTGATTTGCATTTCCCTGATTACAAGTGATGTTGAACATTTTTTTCATATGCCTGTTGGCCATTTGCATTTCCTCTTCAGAGAAGTTTCTTTTTAGCTCTTCTGCCCATTTTTTGACTGGATTATTTTCTTTGTTGTTGCTGAGTCTCATCAGCTCTTTGCAGATTTTTGTGATCAGTCCTTTATCATTAGTGTTGTGTGCAAAAATGTTCTCCCAGTTGGTGGGGTTTCTCTGCACCCCTATGTTTATAGCAGCACTATTTACAATAGCTAAGCTTTGGAAACAGCCCAAATGCCCAAAAATAGATGACTGGATCAAGAAGATGTGGTACATATATACCATGGAATATTACTCAGCATTCAAAAAAGATAAACACATGCAATTTGCAGCAACATGGATGGCGCTGGAAGGGATCATGCTCAGCGAAATAAGCCAAAAAGAAAAAGAAAAATACCGGATGGTCTCACTCATAGCAGGAATCTCGAAAACTTAAATAAGGGACCAGGAAAATGAATAACTATAAGAAAGTGAAAATCAAAATCAACAAAAAACTATGAACCAGAGACACTTTTTGGGGGTTGGGGGGTGGAAGGGGAGGGATTGGGGTCAGAATGGGGGGTTTGCAATTGTATGGGGGAATATAAAATAAAATTTATTATTTAAAAAAAAAAAGAAAATAAACTGAGAGCTTAACAAGGTGTATCCCTTATTTTACAGTTGGAAAAACTGGTACAAATAGACTGAATGGTCTAAGTTCACACAGCATGTTATTCCCAAAGCTAGAACAGGAACCTCTTACTACTATTTCAATATTCTTCTCATTGTAAGCTAGTAAACACACACATGTGCACACACATACATACACACACAGAGAGAGATCATATTCTCTTAAGTGAATGAAGTAAAATATAGATGTTCAGACTGTATTGATAGGGAAATTAGTCTTATTTTTAGTTTATTTTATTTGTAATACAGGCATGCATTCATCTAATGGGAGGGTTTGGAAATTGAGCCTTCCTTGCCCTCAAAGGAACAGACTCTAGTTCAGAGTTGCTAATAATTCTTGATCTTGATTAGAACAGACATCAAGATCTGTTGTAGAAAAACAAATAATGGACTATAGGAAATACAAAAAACAATGGTAATTGATTCCTGAGACTAATAGTAAGACTTACAGGTGGTTGACTAAGAAGTGCTTCCATGGGAATGTAAGAACTGGTCATGAGAGAAGAAATCTTTTTCTAAGGAGAAGTCATATGACAATGCACAGAACACTGTTCAGATGTCCAGCACATACCCTGACCACCCAGTGTGCCCTCAAGGGGAGTACCTTCCACTGTCCTCACTGAGTGCCTGTACATCACTTTGACTCACTAGTCAAATGTGATAACCTCCCTGGTCCAAGACTGTGTTTGGTCAGTGTTTGAGTAACTCGTGTGTACCCTCCAACCCCACTGCTTCAGTCCAGCTCACAAACATCTCTAAAGTGACCCCATCTTTGGCCATGCATTATGTCATAGGAGAAATGGAGTGAAAAGGATAACTCTCCAAATCTGTATTTAGAAGGATTGAACTGAAAAAGCATCTGCAGAACTGATGCAATGGCTACATTAAAGTATATAATTGTTTCCTTCTAAAGAGTTTAGTTTTACTGTTTGATAAGAAGTCAGAACCTTCAAGTTCTAGTTCTTCTTTCATAAACAGATAAGGGGACTATATAAAGAAACTTGCATTGATAATTTAAGAGAGTTTAAAGAGGCATCTAAAGCTCAGTTATTTTGTCCAATGTATATGCAATTTTATGTCAACATGTTTTTCTGTTCCTCTGAATAATTTAACAGATAAAAACCAACCAAAGGAGAAGGAAGAATTTAATTTTCACAAATGAGGAAAACAAATACACAACTGTATTGTCTGCATGACTAATGTGGTTTCACTTATCTGTAATTGAAAATACCAAATATTCTACTCTAACTAGCTAATCTATCAATCATTTTTAAAAGCCAACCATTGTACTCAAAAGGATTTCCAAACACATGGAAGAACACAAACTAAATTTTCACCTTGCCCTTTATATCATTACATCCAAAAGGGTATTGAAACCCTGCAAATGGAAAGATTTTTTTTGTGGCTTTCATTTTGTTTACTTTTCTTAACTTAAACACTGAAGTTACAGAAGAGAGTGCATCAATAATTGGTATATTGATTGACTAATATCAAACGAGCAACCAAAAATTAATAGCTACACAAAGAGCAGAATGTAGGAATGAAAATCTTCCAGGGACTATTCCCCCCCCAAATTCAACAAGGTAAAAGATCCACCATGAAGCAAACAACTATCCTGAAACTTAATTACATTTCAAAGTAACATAGTTACATGAGAAGAATAAAATTTTTTTGTTCCATGGTTTGCCTACCAGATGGCATTTCTAAATATAGTAATCTAAAACCTTCTGTTTGTTCTATAAAGATGAAAGGAATAGCAACAATAGCTAAGCATTTAAATCACTGGAAATAAGAGCACTTTGATTATGTTGGGAAGTATCTGCTTATTCTAGTGTTGCTGAATCTGGGGTGGCTCATGTTCTAGGTATATCTCAGAATCCCAACCTGCTCAACTATCTGCTCAGCTCAGTGCTCATCCAGGAAGAGGAGCAAACCAAGAGCTAACACTAGATTTCAGGAAACAGGAAGAAACACAGGAACTCTGATAGAGATTATAAAGAACTACAATCAACATCTCAAGGGGAGTATGTGTTTCTTTTTAAACAAAATAGCTGGGACATGCTGCCTTACTTTCGTGAGCTGATGTGTACATATGGGTAATAGTTAAGGACCTGGACTGTGGATTCCGGTCCAGGTTCTGGAAATGACCAGAGTAGGACCTAGAAATAAGTTCTTTACCTCTCTGAGCTGCATTAACAAAACCAGATAGCAATAGTGCAGCGTTTTATGGAATTACTTATGGCAGAGTGTTTGGCATCCAGTAAGTTTCAATGACTGAGCTATTTATCATGACATCAATAATAAAATTATATAATCAATATAAATTATAATTACTAGTAAGTAATTATGTTTCTGATTTCTTGTTCTCTTGAACTAATATAGTGCACAGCAAGGGGTCCAAAAAGTAGGTGGGACTTCAAGAAAGAAGTCAAAGCCTTACCTGGTATTTCACCCAGAGCCTTGTCCTACTGCATGCAGCACTGCCCCTCCTTTCATTTGGCTCTTGAAAGTTGAGGATAAGTGTTGCAAAAGCAGGTCTAGAGATAGGAGATTTTGAGACTTGGTTGTCAGAGTTCTATAAGCTTCTCCCCTCCCCTAGTCTGTCCTCCTAAAAGACTTCACTCTTGGGCAGTCTCTGCTGAAGAGCCATAGGCTTCACTGAAATAATGCAAGAGTTTCTTCTTAATCTGGTTAACTAATGGATAGTACAATACAGTGAGAACTGAGAGCTTATCCTGGCAACATGACCTGAATAAGCAGTTTAGTCACTTTGTAGTGGGGTGATTAACAAATAAAAGGAAAGCTGTAATTGCTATTAATGAATGAAAGATTGGTGATTAATGGCACTTCACATTCTACTGGATTATTTGTCAGATTTTGCATGAGTAAAGAGCCACCTGCTGTGGCTAAACCCTCAGTATTAAAAGATGGCTATGGTTAGGTCTGTATAGAGAAAGTAATTCCATTGGGGGGGGTAATTTTAAAACTGATGAAATATACAGATTTACCATCTTAACCATTTTTAAGTGTGTAGTTAAATGGCATTAAGTGTATTCATGGTGCACAACTATCACCACTATTTAAAACAACTGCCATTATTCCAAACAGAAACTCTGTACCTATTAAACAATATCTCCCAATTTCCCTTCTCCTGGCAACTACTGTTCTACTTTCTGCCTTTATGAACTTGCCTATTCTAGATACTGCATGTAAGTGAATTGACATAATAACAGTATTTTATAATAATCACACATATTCATTGCAGTAATAACAATATTGAGAGAACACTGTTATTTTGTGGCTGGCTTATTTCATTTAACATACTATTTTCAAGGTTCATCTACATTGTACTATGTGTCAAAATTTCATTCCTTTTTAAGGCAGACTAATATTCCATCATATGTCTATATCACAGTTTGTCCATTCACCCTTCTGTGGACATTTGGATTGTTTCCTCCTTGGAGGTGGTGAACAATGCTCTGTGTCCTTGCCGTACAAGTATTTATTTGAGTCCCTGCTTTGATTTCTTCTGGAGCTACACCTAAGAGCACAACTGCTATATTCTGCGGTAATTGCGTTTAGCTTTTGGAGGAAGAGCAAACTGCTTCCACGGCGGCTACTCCACATTCTCATCAGCAACGCACAGGGTTTCCATTTCTCCCAGTCCTCACCAATCTTTATTTCTTTTTTTTCATTAATAGTCATCTTCACGGGGGTGAGTGGTACCTCTCTAAATCAGTATGCTTTCAAAACGACACAAAACTGATATCATTAGGTGACTATCTTACCCTGCAGCTGCAGCTACAAACATCCTGTTCAGATCCCAATACAGAAGGTGTGGTTATATGTGCTTAATTTTACGAATAATAACACCACTATTTCTCTACATAAAAAGGCAACCCTGAGTCTTAGGACTACAGCTAAAAATCCCAAATAAAGTCGAGCCGTTAGTCACCACCCACGCAGTTACCTGCAGAACCCTATTCTCAGCACAAGCAAACTAGAACAGCTGGAAGCAGCGCCTTGGAGATGACCCAGAGGCAGGAGCAGCCAACCCCGCATGCGCGTGTCCCGGCGCGCCCCCAGCGTGCGTGCGTGTGTGCGTGCGCGCCGGAGGGGCGGGGCCAGGAGCGTGGCGGCGGCGTAGTCATGGCGGCCGCCTCGGGCTCAATGCACCTGCAGCGCTGCTTGGTATCGCCGGCTGGGAGGCACAGCGCCTCTCTGATCTTCCTGCACGGCTCAGGTGGATTACAGTTTTTCTGTCCTGGTTATCTGCAGCTCGGGAAAGGTCCTGCCCAGGTTCCCCCGGGGTGGCCCGTGAGGAGGAGGCCCGGTGGACCCGGAGCGGCGGCTCGCGTTTGGCCTGCCGCGCGGTTGTGGACACACGGACCTGGGGACCTGTGGCCAGACGTGCCCTGTGACCCTGTGGTCACTGACCACTGTCCAGGCTTCGGCCCTTTGATTCTCCCCCGCCCCCCACTAAACTTTCCATCCTCAATCTCCTCCAGGACCACCCTAGCCAGCCCCCACTGCTCTCACCCAAATTTAAACAGAGCAGTTAGTAAGGTAAGTCTTGTGCTAGAGAGAAAGAACTTGTTTAGTACTACTTAAGTACTTAATGAGTGATTGGAGTTTTCAACCACATAACATCGTTCGCCATTGCTTTCTTCAGTCTCCCATCCTAATGACAGCTAAGAGTCACAGTTGTAATTATATTTATTGAGTATTTTGTTTCGGTGAGCCTGGCTCGAGTGTTTTCTCCCAGTCCTCTTTACCGCAATCCCTTCTCTCTTTTCTCCTCTGTGCTTTAAGCCTCTCAGATCAAGAGCAAAGTCAAGTCTCAGTCCTAGGAGTGGATTCTCCTTCCATAGCATCTCCTAATCACCTGTGCTTCATTCTGGGCAGGTTTTTACACTCATCTCTAATTACTTGCATGTGTCTTCCCCGCTGCATTGTGGTAGCTCCTCAAAAGTAAGGACTCTTGGTTTCATCTTTGCATCCCTAGTACTTGGTCAAAGATAAGTTCTTGGGAAATGTTTTTTAACGAAATGAGATGAGGCCTGTGTCCTCAGGGGCCCACCTAAAGTTACAAACAACACGTTCAGTTAGTTTGAGTCATCAGTGGATGGTGGTCACAAGATGGTGCAGTTTACTGCCAAGTGAATTGTAAAGAAAACAGACTGGTTAGGCATTATTAAGGCATT
Organism: Talpa occidentalis; assembly: GCF_014898055.3. Lineage (NCBI taxonomy): Eukaryota > Metazoa > Chordata > Mammalia > Eulipotyphla > Talpidae > Talpa > Talpa occidentalis. Next base: position 90,125,728 of record NW_023605194.1, on the reverse strand, counting down.
TGAAAGATGAAGAGCTGGACAGGGAAAGTGGTCTTTGAGCTGACACTAGGATAGTTTTAAAGGACTTGGGGTATCACATAGTGGAGGGGACTTGAAAGGGTACAGAGAGCAGACCTGGAAATGCTCAGTTTGTGGAAAGCACCCTCATTTTGAAAATGGATAGGTTGAACTTGGAAATGAAATGGAAGTTCACTTAGCTCTTCCTGTGAGGGGCAGTAGAATTGCGATTTGAACCCAAATCTCCGACTGCAAAATCCATGTTCTGGAAAGGTAAAGTGAAAAAAAAACTGGCTAGAATATGTAATTTTGAAAACAGAAGAGAAAGGGTGTAGGGTAAAGAAAATATCAGGCTTTTCTGCCCTTCCGCCATCAGGATAGATGATGGATCCTTGTCCTGAATGCATGCCTGATGGCGGGCACCTGGAATAGGGTGTGGGCATAGGTAGATGGGATTCAGCTGAGCTAAGACTGTGCTTTTAAGGGCGGCGTCACGGGGGACGCCAGCAGCAGCAGCACCAGCACAGCAGCAGCCGCAGCCGAAGCCGAGAAGCAGCAGAACGAACGCTAGAGAGCCCAGATAGAGTGAGGACTTGCTGGGGGCTGGGAGGCCTGCCAGCCTCCCAGCCCCCAGCCAGCACCCCTGCCTGCCATATGCCTGGTGAACCCCAAATAAAAAACCTGCAAAACTACTGAGGACTCTGACTCCTCCTTTACCCGGTCTGCATGGGATCAGAAAACCTGCACTGTGCCCGTTCCTGCCCTTACAATTGGCGTAAGTCGGCAAGATCCATGCAGACGGGTATTGGAGCCTCCGAAGACCTGGAGGGACTAAGGAGAACAGACTTTGCCTGTGACGACGCTGGAGGCACCATGGCGGTATAGGAGATGGATACGTCCACGAGCTACAGGATGAGACCTGGCGTGAAGGAGACGCCCGAAAGGACCAGCCAACGACACCGGAAAGGACCAGCCAACGACACCGGATAGGACCAGCCAACGACACCGGATAGGACCAGCCAACGACACCGGAAAGGACCAGCCAATGACCCCTGAGGCAGCAGGCCATTGCTGAAGCAGGGAGAGGCCAATGGACTGATAGACTGATGAACTGATGATTTTGGACTGACAATCCTGCCAGAAGGCGGAGGACCTTAGCAGGTTATGTTTATTTTTTGAGAATCTGGGGTGGCCAGTGGGCCTAGATGACCAAAAGCAGCCTGTGTATGCCAGTGGCCAGGTGGAGGAGAAAAGCCAACTAAGGTGGCAAAAGCTGGTACTGATGCTAAGTTGAGAAGCCCTAAAGCGGCTGTTAAGCCGCCTGGGTATGCTGAAGCCCTGTGAGTCTCGTAAAATCACCTATGGGTGATGCCCTGCTCATTCTTGAGTGAGGGTGAGGAGCTGAGGAGCCCGTCCTTGTGGGACGGGTGGGGAATGTGGCTTGGGGTAGAGCCCAAGCCAAATGCAAAGTTTGGATCCCCAACCCATGTGCTTGTGCAGTGGGTTGGCTTGAGAGCAGGGGTCTGTGAGTCGCATGGGTGGCCATGAAGGCCGAGTGTTGGAGCGACTGCAGACAGAAACCCTGAGGGTTGGCGATTACCCCCAACAGAATAAAATTGCCAATCCCAGAGCTAGTGCATCCTGGGGGTGGATGCTGTGTGTGCCTTGTAGCCGAGACTACAGCCAGAGAAGGCCAGGAAGCCTGACGGCTCCTGGTGTGATATAGCAGATGCCGTGTGTGATTTCCCCTCCCTCGTATGAGCAGTGCCTTCGGCAGCAGATTTGGTGGCTCATCTGCTGGTACCAATAATTGTCTTTTGCACTTGGTTGGTGCCCTGCCTGGACTTATTTGTGTTCTGTTGTATTTTGTTATGTTGTATTTTGTTATTTGATGTATTTGCTTTTGTGGGCCATGGCTGCATTGTTTGTTTGCTTAGAAAATTGTGTATATATGTATAGACTGTATGGCAGAAAACCCTGAGGGGGTGGACTGTAGGGTAAAGAAATATCAGGCTTTTCTGCCCTTCCGCCATCAGGATAGATGATGGATCCTTGTCCTGAATGCATGCCTGATGGCGGGCACCTGGAATAGGGTGTGGGCATAGGTAGATGGGATTCAGCTGAGCTAAGACTGTGCTTTTAAGGGCGGCGTCACGGGGGGACGCCAGCAGCAGCAGCACCAGCACCAGCAGCAGCCGCAGCCGAAGCCGAGAAGCAGCAGAACGAACGCTAGAGAGCCCAGATAGAGTGAGGACTTGCTGGGGGCTGGGAGGCCTGCCAGCCTCCCAGCCCCCAGCCAGCACCCCTGCCTGCCATATGCCTGGTGAACCCCAAATAAAAAACCTGCAAAACTACTGAGGACTCTGACTCCTCCTTTACCCGGTCTGCATGGGATCAGAAAACCTGCACTGTGCCCGTTCCTGCCTTTACAAAGGGCTAAGGACGTTTAAAGGGAAAGATTTAGCTGATGAAATATATTTAGCAGGTGAGTTGTGTAAGAGATGAAAGCAGTGCTTAACAGCTAGGAGATTATCATTAAGATTATTGGGGCCCTGAGAATATTCATTTAAAGCTACTAGAAATATCCTCATGCATAACTCCTTTTAATAAATAAGTTTACCATATCATTAGGAAATACTCCTAGAGTTTCCCCAGGACCACCTCAGTTAACTAACTGTAGTCTTTTCATTTTATTTTTATAATTTTTATAAAATTTTAAAGTAATTTTTTTATAGTTTATAACTATGTGAAACCCAGACTTTTTTGTTATGTATAGATTTTTCCCTTAATGCTTTGAATTTATACAAAGAATCCTGCCAATTATGCAAGTATAAAGCAATCCCTATATATTTAGATTTCCAGTGTGGTAAATAAAATTTACTGGGAGTATGTTTTTACATCAGAATTTCACATATGTGCTTATGTTTCAGGACATGTTTGACTTCTGGTTAATCCAAATATGGGCAAACCAGTTTTAATAAGTTTACTATACTCTTGGAATAAAGTTCTGCTCTTTAAAAAGTGAACCTTATAAATGGACTAAAGCAAAGGACAGTTTTGTTAGTTTGTTCATCCTCCCAGATTAGATTAATTTACTCTGTTACATGCTCCCTTAGCACACTAGGACTAGGGTTCTCCTAGCAGTGGCATTCATCATAGTTGTAATCACTCCACATTATGCTTTGAGGGTCTTGCAGGCCAACAATGTGTATCTCTTCTATGGTTTTCTACCCACATAGTAAGTGTCGGCAAATTGACTTGAATTGGCTTTAAAGTCCCCAGTAACCTGTGTTGCTGAATGTAACAGACATTTCTTGTTATTTGAACTGATTCTAGTTTCACCTCAGTAAGGGTGGCTAAAATAATATATTTCCATTGTAGGTCTCCTTTGAGCTCTAGGCATGTTATCCTTCTGCCTAATAATCATTCTTTAAACCACTCAGGATTATCTGTTGCCCAACCACTATGAGCAAAGTGCTAGCCCAGGCTGTGAACAGCAATGAACAGTTAAAACAAGAACCCCCCACTTTCACAGATCTTATGTGCCAGGGAAGTAAAGGGTGTATGGTAGAGACAGTAAATAAGGGAGGGCGGAATAAAGCAGAATGAGAAAGGTGGCAGGTTTTGGAATTAATAGTTTTAAATAAAGAGTTCAGAGTATGTCTCTCTAATGGTGACACTGAAGCAGCCTCACTCAAATGAGTAAATCCTTTGGGTACTGGGCTAGACTGTTATTAGACAAGGAAAGGCCCCCCCAAGGATCCTAGCTAGGTTTCCTGAAATGTTCACGGACAGTAGGAGGCTAGTGTGCCTACACTAGAGGACTCAGAGCGAATAGACACTCACTGTCTGAGTAGTGTGGTCATGGGCAAGCTTTTCTGTTAGGGTCACATAATAAAGTCATTTTAGATATCACTGGTTACTTAAAGTCTTAAATATTTTTTCTCTGCCTTTTTTTCTGTTTTTTGTTGTTGTTGTTGTTGTTATTTTAATGACTTGAATATGAAGAACATTCTTAGCTTATAGAACTTAAGGATATGGATTTTTGCCCTTCAGCTGGCCACAGTGTGCATAACCCTTGTGGTGTACTTTGCATTGTGAAGAAGACCCCACACTCTGCCTGCTGCTTCGTGTGCTTCCTTTCTCCACATCCAGTGCTGTTCTTCACCCAGATGCTCTGACCAAAACTCTGGGCTGCATCCTTGTAACCTTTCATCATTGACCTTTCCTAACTAATCTGTTCATTTACTAAGTGTCTCTGGCATCTCAATGGCATCGCAGCACCCTACTTCCCAAACAGCAGCCTCCACTCTGATCCCCCTACATCCGCTTTTCTCTTCCTTCACCTGTCTTCACACAGGTTCCAGAGTGAGCCTTAGAAGCAGGCTCCCTTTTTGCCAAAAAGTACATCTACAGTTTCTCCATGCTCTCTCTGAGACCTATCAGGACCTTACTTAGCCTCAACTCATGCTCTTTTATTTTCTATTTTCCACTTCCTACATGTCATACTGACCCTTTCCAGAAAGGGTCTTCACATCTGTCCTGTCATATCTAAGATGCTTTTCCCTCTGGGCTTCCCTTCCACCACCCTGTATATCTAGTTCAAACCATTTAACAACATCTGTCCTGTGTCCAGTTTGTGTCAATCCTTTCTCGGCATTAAATAAACCAACTTGTTTACTTGCCTTGTGGAGCTTGTAGTATAGTGAAGGTATCTCTAGGCTCCTCAACTGGGTCACTTCTGTATGTACTAAGCCTCAAAATGCCAAATATCTCATCTTTACAAGGTTTACATTTGTCTTTCCCATTTATTTATACAATTGTTTGACTAGTATCTATGTCTCACAATAACTAAACGCTCTAGAAGAGCAGGTCTTTCTCTCCCTCACCTCCCTGTCATTGCTTCTCTGGCATCAGCATAGTGCTTGGCATGCCACTAGGTATTCAATAGACATTTTTTGAATTGATGTCTTAATACATTGACTGATTAAAACTTAAATTTTAAGTTACCTCTAAAGTGTCCTCTTCAGGACTACATGAAATAACCTATATTTCCTCCCAATTTTTGGTGCAAACATGCTTACAAAATTCTTGTATGGGTTTTGATTATTTCTCAACTTTAGGGTTTATAGTTATTTTAAATTCCTTTTTTAAATTTTATTTTGTGTATTTTTTACATCATTTTTCATTTTTGCCAATGTATGCATTTTCATCTTGGTTATATTCCCCATACAATTTGCACACCCCCCACCCTTATTTTGACTCTTATTCCCCTGCCCCGGTAGTGTGTGTCTGGTTTATAGTTGCTTGTTGATGTTGATTTTTACTTTATTATAATTAGTCTTTCCTGGCCCCTTATTTAGGTTTTCTAAATTCCTGCTATAAGTGAGACCATCCAGTATTTTTCTTTTTCTTTTTCTTTTTGCCTTATTTTGCTGAGCATGATCCCTTCCAGCTCCATCCATGCTGCTGCAAATTGCATTAGTTTACCTTTTTGATTGCTGAGTAATATTCCATTGTGTGTATGTACCACATCTTCTTGATCCAGTCATCCATTTTTGAGCATTTGGATTGTTTCTATAGCTTAGCTATTGTAAATAATGCTGCTATAAACATAGGGTTGCAGGTGCCCTTTTGAATTAATGATTCTGTGTCCTTTGGGTAAATACCTAGAAGTGGAATTGATGGATCATATGGAAGCTCCATCTTTAGCAGGTTGAGGAATCTCCACACAGCTATCCATAGTGGATGGACCAGTTTGCACTCCCACCAGCAGTGCAAGAGAGTTCCTTTTTCTCCACATCCTCGCCAACATTTGTTGTAGATAGTTGTTTTAATATGTGCCATTCTCACTGGTGTAAGTTGGTATCTCATTGTAGTTTTGATTTGCATTTCCCTGATTACAAGTGATGCTGAACATTTTTTCGTATGCCTATTGTCCATTTGCATTTCCTCTTTGGAGAAGTTCCTCGTTAGCTCTTCTGCCCATTTTTTGACTGGATTATTTACTTTGTTTTTGTTGAGTCTCATCAGCTCTTTGTAGATTTTTGTAATCAGTCCTTTATCATTAGTGTTGTGTGCAAAAATTTTCTCCCGGTCTGTAGGGTGTCTGTTTGTTTTGGTTTCTGTCTCTTTTGCTGAACAGAAGCTCTTTAATTTGATACAGTCCCAGCTGTTTATCTTTGCCTTTGATGAGTCTTTAAAGATGTTGCTGAGGTGTATGTCATGTAGTGTTTTGCCTGTATTTCCTTTTATATATTTTATATCTTCAGGTCTTATGTCTAGTTTTTTAATTCATTTTGAGTTGGTTTTTGTGCATGGTGTGAGGTAGTGGTCAAGCTTCATTCTTTTGCATATAGCAACCCAGTTTTCCCAGCACCATTTATTGAACAAACTTTCTTTGCTCCAGTGTATATTCTTTGTGCCTTTGTCCAATATTATGCTGAGAAAGCTTTCAACAAAGTACAACACCCATTTATAATAAAGGCACTTGAAATTCTGGGGATACAAGGAACATACCTCAACATCATATAGGCCATATATGACAAGCCCATAGCCAATATCATTCTCAATGGTGAAAACCTGAAAGCAAATATTTGTCAAATATTTCTCAGTTGACCATAAATCTGTGGGTTTATTTCTCGATTTTCTATTCGATTCCATTGGTCTGTGTGTCTGTTCTTGTTGCCAATACCATGCAGTTTTGATGATTATGGCTTTGTAGTATAGTTTGAAGTCTTTGCATATGTGCCTCCATTCTCTTCTTTTCTCTTCTTTTTTTTTTTTTTTTTTCAGAAGAGCTTTGGCTATTTGGGGTTTTTGGTGATTCCATATGAATTTCATCAATAATTGATCTATTTCTTTGAAGAATGTCATTGAAATTTTCATTGGAATAGCATTGAATCTGTATATTGCTTTTGGTAGGATGCCCATTTTGATAATGTTAATTCTTCCAATCCATGAGCAAGGGATGTCTTTCCATTTCTTTGTGTCTTCTATTTCTTTTAACAGTGTTTTATAGTTTTCTTTGTATAGGTCCTTTACCTCGTTTGTTAGGTTTATTCCCAAGTATTTGTTTTTTTGTTGTTGTTGTTGTTGCGGTTTCAATAATAAAAGGGATGGTTTTCTTGATTTCTTTTTCTTCAGATTTATTGTTTGTGTATAGGAAGGCTACTGATTTTTGTGTGTTGATTTTGTATCCTGCTACATTACTAAATTGATTGATTAGTTGAATTAGTTTTTCTGTGGAGTTTTTGGGGTTCTCTATGTATATTATCATATCATCTGCGAATAGGTATATTTTGACTTCTTCCTTCCCTATTTGGATTCCTTGTATGTCTTTCTCTTGTCTTATTGCTCTGGCTAGGACTTCCAGTATTATATTGAAAAGCAGTGGTGAGAGTGGACATCCTTGTCTTGTTCCAGATCTTAATGGAAATGCTTTCAGGTTTTCACCATTGAGAATGATATTGGCTATGGGCTTGTCATATATGGCCTGTGTGATGTTGAGGTACGGTCCTTGTATCCCCAGAATTTCAAGGCCTTTATCATAAATGGGTGTTGTACTTTGTTGAAGGCTTTCTCAGCATCTATTGATATTATCATATGGTTTTTATATTTCTTTTTCTTGATGTGCTGGATGACATTGATTGATTTTCGGATGTTGAACCATCCAAGTGTCCCTGGAATAAATTCTACTTGGTCGTGGTGAATTATTTTATGGATACATTGTTGGATTCTGATAGCTAAATTTTATTGAGGATTTTTGCACCAGTGTTCATTAGAGAGATTGGCCTGTAGTTTTCTTTTTTGTGTTGTCCTTGTTCAGTTTTGATATTAGCATAATGTTGGCTTCATAGAACATGTTTGGTATTATCCCTTCCTTTTCCATTTTTTGAAAGAGTTTATGAAGGATAGCACTAATTCATTTCTGAATGTTTCGTAGAAATCATTTGCAAATCCATCTGGTCCTGGGCTTTTGTTTTTGGGGAGGGTTTGGATTACCATTTCGATTTCACTGCTTGTAATTGGTCTGTTTAGGTGTTCTCTTTCTTCTTTATCTAGCTTTGGGTGATTGTAGAATTTTAGGAATTTGTCCGTCTCTTCTAGATTGTTGAGCTTGTTTGCACATACATGTTCATAGTAGTTTCTGATTATTCTTTTGATTTCTTCTGTGTCTGTTGTGATTTCTCCTCTTTCATTTGTGATCCTATTTATTTGTGCTTTCTCCCGTTTTTTCCTTTGTGAGCCTGGTTAGGGGTTTGTCTATTTTGTTTATTTTTTTTTTTGAAGAACCAACCTTTGGTTTCATTGATCTTTTGGATTTTTTTTTTTTTTTTAGTTTCTATTTCATTTATTTCTGCTTTGATTTTTATTATTTCTTCTGCTGTTTTTAGGGGTTTTTTGTTGTTCTTTTTCTAGTTCTTTGAGATGTGAGATTAGGTTGTTTCTTTGAGTTCTTTCTAGTTTCTTGATGTGAGCCTGGATTGCTGTATATTTTCCTCTTACTACTGCTTTTGCTGTGTCCCATACATTTAGGAAATTGGTGTCCACCTTGTCATTCAATTCACTGTATTTTTTAATTTCTTCTTTGATATCCTCATTAGTCCAGTGGTCTTCCAGTAGTGTGGGTTTCAATTTCCATGAGGTAGGAGGGTTCCTTGCCTTCTTTTTATGGTTTATTTCTAGTTTGATGCCTTCATGATCAGAGAAGATAGTTGGTGTGATTTCAATCTTGGTGTATCTGTTGATGTTTGTCCCAGTATGTGATCGATCTTGGAGAATGATCTGTGTACACTTGAGAAAAATGTGTACTCAGATTTTTTGGGGGTTTAGTGTTCTATAGACATCTGGTAAGCAAATGAGATCTAGATCCTTATTTAGAGCTTTAGTGTCCTTACTTATTTTTTGTCTCATTGATCTATCCATTATTGATAGTGGTGTGATGAAGTCTCCTACTACATATGTGTTTTCTGATGTCTGTTTTCAGAGATGACTATAGTTGTCTGATATATTTTGGTGCTCTCTCATTTGGTGAGTATATGTTAATAAGTGTTATGTCTTTTTGAAGTATTGTCCCCTTGATCATAATGTAGTGACCGTCTGGGTCTCTTTTTACCTTTTTGAGTTTGAAATCTGTTTTATCTGATATAAGTATAGCTGTTCCTGCCTTCTTTTTTGGTCCATTTGCTTGTAGGATTGTTTTCGATCCTTTAACTTTGAGTCTATTTTTATCTTTTGTAGCTAACTGTGTTTCCTGGAGACAGCAAAAGCTTGGGTTTTGTTTCTTAATCCAGCCTGCTACTCTGTGTCTTTTTATTGAAGAGTTTAGTCCATTTACATTTAGAGTTAATATTGATATGTTAGTGTCTGTATTTGCCATTTTGTTTGTCTTTTCTCTGGTTTTATTTATTTTTTTTTTTTGGGGGGGGGTTCTTGTTTCATCCTTATTCATCCCTTTGTTGGTTCTGGCTTTAGGACTCCTTGTAGTATTTTTTGGAGTAGGGGTTTAGTTGTAATGAAATTCTGGAGTCTCTTTTTGCCTGGGAAAGTCCTTATTCTTTCTTTGTATAGGAAGGAAAATTTTGTGGGATAGAGTATTTTTGGCTGGCATTTGTTTTCTTGGAGTTTGTTGACTATGTCCCTCCACTCTCTCCTTGCCTGTAGTGTTTCTTCGGAGAAATCTGATGTCAGCGTGATTGGTTTTCCTTTGTGTGTTACCTGTTTCTCCCCTCTTGTCAGCTTCATTATTTTTTCCTTGTCTACGATTTTTGGGAGCTTTACTATTATGTGTCTTGCTGTATTTTTTCTTTCATCATGGAAGTTTGGTATTCTTCTTGCTTCTTGTATATCTGTTTTCAGCTCCTTCTTCATGCTTGGGAAGTTCTCTTCGATGATCTCCTTGAGTATTTTCTCTGTTCTATGTCTCTCTCCTCTCCTTCTGGGATTCCTGTAACTCTTATATTTCCTTTCCTCATGGAGTCAGATAGTTCCCAAAATCTTTTCTTCATTCTTTTTTCTTCATATTTCTCTTGCCTTTTCTGTTTTGGTTCTTTTTATTTCTGTGTCTTTGAGAATACTTATTCATTCTTCCATTTCATCTGTTCTGCTTTCACTGCTTTTCCCAGAGTTCTTTAGGTCCTCCATTAATCCTTTGATCTCCTGCATTTCTTTCACTTCCCTCTTTAGGGACTCAATTTCATTGAGTCTATCTGGAAGGCTCAGAAGTTCTTCCAAATCACTGTTGTTGCAATCTGGTGGATGATTTTCTTTTTGTGGTGTGTCTTTTCCCTGAGTACTTGCTTGGTTGCTTGTAGTTTTTCTTCTTCCTGCTGCTTGTTTTCTAATTTGTCCTATACATTGGGACACTGTGTCATTGGTACTGGCCGGCATCTCTTTGGTGTGCTCCTTCTGGGATGTCAGAAACTGGTGGCCCAATCAAGTCTAATACTGTTACACCAAAATTCCAGTAGGGCATAGTACTAAGGATATATTGATGGGTGCTGTCCCTGGAAATCCACTCCCTATGTATTTATTTAATACTAGAGGTGGGTCTTGAGGTCCCTCAGACTGTCCTGGTGGTGGCTGGATCACCCCTGGGCACCTAATCGCTGGATCCCTTTCTGAGTTCCGACTCAAGGCCAGACATGGGGCCTGGCTTGTGAATTCTTTTTGGTTCACCTCTTACTGTGGGGATAGCCCTTTCTCAGTTCCACACAGTTTTAGTGAGGTCAGGACTCAAAGCTCCCAGTCTTGAGTATGGCTCATCTGGGAGGCACTTCCCTGCTCCCTCAGACTGCCCTAGTGGTGGCTGGATCCCCCTCTGGGCTCTGACTGGTGGCCAGACAGGGCCTGGCTTGTGGGGGCTTTTCAGCTCACCTCTGGCTGTGGGGGCAGCCCTTTCCCAGTTCCACAGAGTCTAGGTGGGTTCTGGATGCAAAGATACCAGTTCTAAAATGGCGAGTCAGGAGGGCACTTCCCTGTGCCCACAGTCTGCCCCAGTGGTGGCTGGATCCCCCTCTGGCCTCCGGTTCCGGATGCAAAGATCTATAGTTATATTAAATTCTGTAAGTAAACTTGTTATCAAAACTAAATTCTAATTTCTTGAAAATAAAAAAATTTCAACCAAGAAAGTTGTTTCAGGTTGCTCCAACTACAAATGTTTACAAACACCTTAGGAATTTATTATTTTTAAAATAATAAATAATAAGAAATGACAAATACAGAAATAGGATATAGAAATATTTTCAAAATTTACCTTGTTTCTATTTTTCCCCTTAAACAATTGAGGAAACTTAAAACTAAGATGTCTTCAGTTATCAATGGCAGTCAAGAATAAATAAAATTATTCCTACTTATTGATAAATTGGTTTCTATATAGGTATTTTTATATATGGAGACTTTTGAATATCCTTTTTATGCCTCTGTGTGATGTGAAAGTTATAGATTTCTTGTAAATAAACTGTATTGTCAAAATGTTTTATCTTAATCTAATTTTGTGATTAATCAGGTGATTCTGGACAAGGATTGAAAAAGTGGATCAAGCATGTTTTACATCAAGATTTAACTTTCCAACACATAAAAATTGTTTATCCAACAGCTCCTCCCAGGTATGAAGTAATTTATCTCACTCTTACTATAACTCTGTGGCCTAAAATGCATATTATATATATATATATGCACATACACACATACAAATATACCTCTCCATATAACAGGTAGATGTTCTTCTATATTTAAAACATTTTAAATCAGGATACTATTTTTCCAGAACATATTTTTGTTTTTGCAATTACACTGTTGGGCCAGTTTTTGCCACTTGAGAAATACACTCTCAGTTGGCATAGTATTCCCTAAAGCTGTCAATTTAAACTTTCTTCCAAGTACAACCTATCATACTCTGCTTCCTTGGCCCTGCAGATTGCTCATTTTTAAACTCTTTTCCCCCTCATTCATCCCAGAAAGAAACCAATAACTTTAGTGAGTATAAACTTTTTCTAATAATTTAGTTAAGCTAGAGTTTATGATCTCTGATAAAGGGCTTTGTGACCTTTCTACACTTAAAGGGATTTAGAAAGGTTATGTTTTATGAATCAATAAATAAAAGTAGGAATATGGCATTGACCATTCAATACATGTTTAGATTATATAACTTGTAGATAATATTACTCTCCATCATACCATTGGTCTAGGTTTGAAGCCAAACTGCTTTTTATGATTATTGATTTAACATCCCCATAGTCTTTCATTCTGAACACATGCTTTAAAGTGAGGTTTGCAAGTATTTGTGTGTGTAAGTGAAATGCTGAACGAAACAACCCAATTTGATTTCCCAACCTGAACTAAACAACCCAATCTGTTCTTTATGTATTCTTACTGAGCACATTGTGCTTTTGCAAGTGTTATGCTTTATTTTTCTATTCACTTAGAAGTGAGAAGTAGAGCTGGAATTTCAAGAAACTTTTCATATGCACTATCAAGATTTTGCCTACCTCAGTTGATGGACTTGAAAGAGGTAGAGCAATATGACTATACTTTTTAGTTGTAGTACTTAAGATTCAAAAGAGTTATTATTTCACCCCAGTACTTATATGCATAAATAAATAAAAAATCTTTAAAAAAGTTATTATGTCAATATAATTCTAGAGAGCATATTATGGTGGCACAGATAAAAGATCTAATGACTCATGAGTTGTTTCTGTGCTATAGATTAAACGTCTTTCAAAATGTCAAAAGAAATTATTATTGGCTGTTGGGTTTTAGAATCAGTAAAGTTGGGATGGAGAAAGATAGTTGTATTCCTATGGGGATGGGAGAATAAGTTCAATTAAGCCAATTATAAATGTAATTTATATTATATTTAATTAATTATTATTAATGAAATTAAGTAAATAGCTAAACAATGAGCATGTAATTATTATCATTTATGTCTTACTAGACATTTTAACCCTTTAAGTCACAAATCTCTGTCACTTGCCATGGAGAAAGTTTTTTTGATCTCTCTCCCCATTCTACCATCCTCCCTCAAGAATTAATTGCTTCTTCCTTTGAGCTTAAATATAAGTTAGCCAACAAGTGTTCTCTTAGCTGACATTACCAGGACTCATAATATATTGGCTAGGATAGCAAAGTAGTTTGAGTATAGATTCCTTGATTTTTTTTTTTTTGTAGTTTTTTATAGTTACCTTCCATATACCTAATTTGATAAGACTTGGTATTAGTGACTTTTTTTTTAATCTTTCCAAAGCATTTTAACTTTTAACATTAAACTTAATTTTCATAGGACCAGAACTCTTTTACTCATACATCATTGTTTTAAATGATATTTACCTTTAATTGAACTAGAAAATGCAAGTGGCATATATTGTATAATTTGGGAACAAACTCAGATGACTCCTAGTAAAAATAAAAAGCATAAAGTCCAATTTGTAAACCAAAGATATGAGAGCGTGTTAGAATGAAGCGTCCTTATGGGGCCATTTAACCTGCCCTGGACATCAGACCTGGAACAGACAGTTTTGGTTAATCCTACCAGGCAGTCCGATAAGAGAGATCGTGCTTAGCATATTGAATTGTAAGTAGCTGATTTTTTTTTTCCTACCTTGTGCTAGATTAATTTCTAGAGCAGTTGATAGCATAGTCATCTCTGTCTCCCTAAACTAGGGATACATTATTCTTAATTAATTCCTTAGTCAAGCAAAGAAAAGATTTACTGAATATTCAAAATATTTAGCAGATTTTATTATAACTTAAAATTCTGTAGTAGAAATGAGTAACTATAGGTGTTTATATATATATATACATAAAATATAAATATCTTAGCTGTGTAGTGATTTCTATTTTTATGAGTTTTTTCAACATGCGATTTGCTGTAGTAAATGACATAAGAATTATAGTTCCTGAAGGGTTGCGGTTATTCTCGTCTTACATAGTAATAGAACTAATACAGAATAAGCATGAGATCCGTCAGTTGTGGCTTATAAAGCATCATGGAGCACCTTTAACTGATGAGTCCCAAATTGAGGGTGCCCTCAGGGTTAAGTCTACAATCTTTAACTTGGTTTCCAAATTTCAGAAGGCTGCTTGATAATGTTTGATTAGAATAATCTGGCATCCATAGGATACTCCAGTTTCAAGATCTCCAACTGCTGTTCCAAATAGTTTACTTTGTATAGGCCAGAAGTTTGTGCAGAGTTTATGAGCTTGCTTTTACAGCATCACATCCTCCATTCGGTAGCAGAGAGAGCTGCTGCCTTCTATCTATTGTGACAGTGTTTCTTGTGTTTCTGTAGAAAGAATGCTGTGTGGTTGTTGGGCATGCCTTCCATCACATCGTAGCCTCCCTTCAGGTAGCCTGTAGCAGATACAGGGCGTTCCTTAATTCTCACTCTTTTTAATGTATTTGATAAAAGCTAATTGTACCTCCTTTTAAACAGTGCATCCGTATTTTTGACATGGAATCTTGTTTTGACATTTTGCAGTACACATTCTGGCATTGTTCAACTTTCCAGCATTTAATCTCGCTCCTGTTTTTTCTTTCATCACCTGTGAACCCTGAAGTTTTTCTCCACTGAGTATTTAATTGGCTGTGTTATTCCTACCAGGGTATCCCGAAAATAACAGCTGACTTTTGAAATCTTGCCACTGGTGTCACCTAACTGGCATACAGGACTGAATGGCCTGTTGATTAACCACAGTCTTGTCCTCCAGTGACCTGGTCTCCCAACATGGAAATGATGCTGGCTGTGATGGAACTTTTCCCTCACTAGATATTCATGGAAATGAATGAAAATGAAATTTTAAAGCAGGTTTAGCTTTATTAGCTTTGCTACGGAATGCCAAACCCATTTCCACAGAACTGTGTTTGAGGCTTCCATTTGTTTCATGTCTTGTGGATAATTTCCATTGTCAGTCTGTTTACTTTTGGCCAGTCTAGTGGATATACAGCTTTATCTCATTGTGCTTTTAATTTGTATTTCTCTAATATTAATAATGTTGATACCATTTCAAGTTTATTTAGCATTTAGATATCCTTAAAAAAAAAAAAGTCCATTCACATCATTTGCCCATGCTTTCATGGGTTGTCTTTTTCTTACTGAGTTGTTAAAACTTATATTTTCTGATACATTGTTTTGTTGTTAGGTATATGAATTCAAATATCTTGCCCCTGTTTGGTTTGCATTTTTACTCTCCTAATGACATCTTGGAAACAGAAGTCCTCATGAGTTTTTTTCCAAATTTAATGAAAAAATCTTAAACATACAGTTTAATAAATTTTGATGAGTATATGCAGCAGTTTAGCAGTTTTTAAAACAATGTTCCAGTTACCCTGGAAAGTTTTCTTGTGTCTCCTTCCAGCCAGTTCCTACCACACATAGGCTTCCATTGTTCTGATTTCTGTCACTGTTAGCATAGTTGTGTCTGTTTTCAACTTCAGTTAAATGAATTAATTCTATCTTTTGTGTTTGCTTCCTTTTTTAAGATTCAGCAATAGTTCATTTTAAAACTTCTGAGGTTTTATATTTATCCATCCTACCATTGATAGACATTTGGATTAGTTCCAGTTTTTTAATATTACATTAAAAATTTTTTAATATTACATTATTTTTTTTTTTTAATAAATTTTATTGTTATATTCCCCATACAATTGCAGCCCCCCCATTCTGACCCCAATCCCTCCCCTCCCACCCCCGTCCCCCTAAAAGTGTCTCTGGTTCATAGTTTTTTGTTGATTTTGATTTTCACTTTCTTATAGTTATTCATTTTCCTGGTCCCTTATTTAAGTTTTCTAGATTCCTGCTATGAGTGAGACCATCCGGTATTTTTCTTTTTCTTTTTGGCTTATTTCGCTGAGCATGATCCCTTCCAGCGCCATCCATGTTGCTGCAAATTGCATGTGTTTATCTTTTTTGAATGCTGAGTAATTAATATTACATTATTTTTTAATATTACATTATTCATTACAATAATGTTGCCATAGTATTCAAAAGTCTTTGTGAGCATATTTTAATGGATTCTTATCTAAACTATTTTATTCCATTGGTCTAATTGTCTAATCTTATGCCAATACAAAACTTTTGATTACTAAATCTTTATAGAAAATTTTGAAATTGAGTGGTATGGGTTCTTTTTCAAAACATCTGTTTGGATCTTGATTAAAATTGCACAAAATCTACAGTTCCATTTAGAGAATATTGATGTCTTCTAGTCCAAACACTTGGTACATCTCAACATTTATATAGATCTTGATTCTTTTTGCTTAGTGGTGATTTTGGGGCTTTTACTATAGAAATATTTTTCTCAGTTTATTCACAAATATTTTATGTTTTTTCATATTATTCTAAGTGGTTTTTTAATTCAATTTAATTATTTAGAATGCTTAACTCTACATTTTACTTTTATCTCTTGTTCTTGTAGCCTCCTGTTTTCCTAAACTCACTCACTTCTAGTAGTTGTTTAATAGACTCCTATGATTTTGCTATAAAAATTTATGTCATTTGTGAACAAAGATTTTTACCCTTTCCAATCTTTATTCCTTTTATTTCATTGTCTTGTCTTATTGTACTTGTTGAACTTATAATACTATGCTGAATGTGTAACAAATCATCCCAAATAACAGTTTTGTTACAGTCACAAGTCTGTAGGCTAGGAATTCAAAAACGGTATACAATGGTGACTTGATTCTGCTCTGGGATAACTGAAACTGGTGCTGGAATGACTTGAAAGCTGGGGACGACTCTTGACTGCGAGGGCCTGCAATCATATGAAAAATGACCGGTATCTGGCAGTTAATGTTAATAAATAAGAACCTTCCTTTGGTTCTAATACTATAACACTAATGGGAGTTTTTATCACCTGGTATCTTCGACTGCATGATAGTGTGGAGGCTGAACTCTATGAGCAGTAGAAGGAATCTGCACTGCCTTTCATAGCCTAGTACTAGAAGGGAATTGGTGTTTTTTCCTCTCTAATCAGAAGGATGCTCAGATTCTAGGAGTGAGAACACAGACGCCACCTTTTGATGGAAACACCATATGTCCTAAGAAGACTGGGATGGAAACTATTGTTCTGGACAGATGTAGGAAGTACAGTTCTGGGAGCTTCCTTAACCTGTGGGTTATTTCGAAATACATTGTTAATTTCTAAATTTTGGCATTCTAATGCCTTGCAGCTGTTATCTTTAGTTTTATTCCATTGCTATCAGGAGAAATAGTCTGTACAATTTCAGTCTTTTGGTGCTCATTGGGACTTAGATATAGGATCTCCTTGGTGACTAGAATTGTCAGTAATTTAAGTTGTTACAGTTTTACTCAAATTTTATATTTGCTTAGTGGTTCTGTTTTCTAAGTTGTTCTATTAGTTACTGAAGAATGGGTATTAAAATCTCCTGACTATGATGTAAATTGATCTACTTCTTTCTTTAGTTTTGTCAATTTCCTGTGCATTTTTAAAATTATATTATTAGGGACATGCCCATGGAGAATTACTATCTTCTATTAGTAGCTACTTTTATCTTATAAAATGTCAATTTTTATCTCTGGTAATACCTTAATGTATACTTCGTTTAATAACAGTTTGGTATATATCAGCTTGTTTCCTATTTATGTAGCTTATCTTTTACATCCTTTTGTTTTCCTTTGATTAGTATTCTATTTTTTCCATCTTTTTAACCTACTTGTATTATTATATTAAGGGAGTTTCTTATAGGCAACATGAATTTGGGTTTTGTTTTTTTTTTTCTTTTAAGATTTATTTATTTATTTATGCATACAAGAACTGGAGTACAGGCCAGAGGTGCCGGTGAGAAGATTCACCAGAGACAGAGTGGGGAATAGAATAGGCAGATTGACTGAAATACACTGCTGAGGGGAGCATCGGGCGAGACAGGCGAGGTCTGCTCTGCCATGTGGGCTAGCTCCCTGGCCGGGGATTGAACTTTTACTGCAGTGGCTGTGTATTGCTTCATAGTGTTGAGACTTAACCCCTTGCGCCACCAGGGAGACCCCTCGGTTTTGCTTTCACTTTAACTAAACTGAGAAACTTTGTCTTTTAAATAATTTGTTTAGACCATTTTCATTTACTGTAATTACTGATATGTTTGAATTAAATCAACTTCCTTTTGTTCCTTTTTCCATCTTTTTGGATTATTTGCATTTTTTTTATATTCCATTTTCATTTATCTTTTCTATTCTTCCTGTTTGCTTTAGGGATTACGAGATATTAATCAAACCTTTCACCAATTTAGTGTTAGTTTTTTTTACCACTTTCACAAAATGTGGAAGCCTTACAAAGTTCCTTTACTCTCCCCTCCATATTATACTTGTCATATGTATTTCATCTAATTACATTGAAAACTCTATCAAACAAGGTTATTTTTACTCTCAGCATGTTTGTATGTTTTTGTGTGTGTGTGTGTGTGTGTGTAAAAGAATTTAAGAGGAAAACAATAGTTCATTGTATTTTCTCAGTTATGGTCTATTGCAGCATATCAGTGTGTTTTGATTAAATTGTAAATTACCATTTTGACTAAACGATATCCCTTTTCCTCAACCCTATTCAATAGCTGTTTTTAGTCAGCTAAGTTAGGGGTATGTTAAATAGAAGTCAGCATTTAATTTGCTGTGCTGATTTAAATGGAAAATATTGCTTCATTTTTTCATTATGTTAATTTGAAGACTATATTGAGGTGTTCAATAAAGATTTTTATTTCTATGACATGCTTTAACTGTATTTGTAATTAGAGGTTTTCTTGGTTGGGCTTTACTATTAGAATTTCCATTTAAAAAATAATAACAGTTTTTAAACAAGCCATTAATAATTTTTATGACGCTATAGTTTTTCTGGGTGTTTAGAAAAATTCTAAAAGTTACCAGATTTGCATAGTGCCTCTAGTTTTTGAGTCACTGCTGTTTACATGAAGTATATGTTTGTATTTTCCATTAAATGTGTATTCTAAAACAGGGTCAGGGCCTTTTGCTTTAGGTGTAGTAAACAATGGATTTGTCTTTACTTCACATATAGAATTCCTAGCTGAAGTTCTCCATTAGGCAATCTCTCTCCTGATCCAGTAGATCATGTACTACAGGTACACTTTGCTGGTAAAGAACCCAACTGAAAACATCTATTTTGAAGAAATAGTTTACTTCTTCAGTAAGTATTTTAAATAGTACTTTTAAATACCTATATGTAAAAGCTGTTTTCTTTGAAACATGTTCTCTTTTTTAAAAGAAACGTAAGAAAAAATTGATCATTTCTTAGGAATCACAATATGAATTTTACAAAAATTAAAGTCAAAAGATGTTCAGAGATACATAAGAAATTTTAGATATCCTATATTTCTACCTGACACAGATTATTCCCTAGTAACACAAATGATTATTGACATTCATCATTCAATGGTAGGGTCAAGGACTGCCCTAGGAGATACCATTTGAGCAGAACCTAACTGATCAGTAGGATCCCATCATGCAGAAAGGTGCCAAAGAGCATTCCAGGTGAAGGGAATGACACATGCGAAGCCCTGGATAAAGGATGAGGTTGTCCTGGGGCCTCCCTGGGGGCACAAGGGGTTAAGACGCAACCTGTGAAGCTGTCTGCAGCCACTGCAGCACGAGTTCGATCCCCCGCCAGGGAGCTACCCACATGGCACAGCAGACCTCTCCTGACTTGCCCGCTGCTCCCCTCAGCAGTGTATTTCAGTCACTCTGTAGTTGGTGAATCCTCTTACCCTCCACACCTCTGACTTGTACGCCAGTTCTTGTATGCATAAATAAATAAATCTTTAAAAAAAAAATGAAGTTGTCCTGTGAATAGAGAAACCAGAGGGAAATTGCCTTGGGCCCTCGTGAGTGGATGCTGGGTACATGCTTTGCAATGGACAGAAAGGAAAAGGAGCCAGAGATGTTACCTGAAAGGGTATTAGTGACCTTTTTATGACTTTCAGGGAACACATATCAAAACAGAACTCAGTGTCAACTCTTCCTTTTGATTCCAGCCTAGTATCTTACCTATGTAAAATGGTGGTTTGATTGATTTGTTGGTTGGTTGGTTGATTTAAGAGCCCCACACATGTTCTGAGGCAAACAGTTATTTATTATGGTAATGTCTGAGCTGTTCATACCAGCTCATAAAGTAACATATTTGAGGAAGAAAGTGAATGAATATAACATATGCGCCCGTTTGTTTAGCTGTTTTAAAACAGTCTTACTTTTTATGATTTATTTAAAGGTTAATTTAACAGTGGCATTATACATTCTTGACTATTTTCTTCACAAAAAAAGTTCTATCCTGATTACCACCAAGCCTACCTTCAAAATCACAACTATGTAAATGACTGAAAAGTTAATAACATTTCAGAAAAAACAACACAGATAAAATTTAAAAATAACAACAAAAAGGTCTGGCTGCCATCTGTCACCAGACATTTTAGTCCCTTTACCGCTTAACCTCTGGTATCTTCCAGAAGGAATCCATTCTCTTGTATAAGAGATTGTTTTTGGTTTTTGTTTGTTCATTTGATTTGTTTCTTTATCACCCACATGAGTGGACTCCTATACTTGCCGACCACTTTCTGACTTATTTCAGTTAGCATAATCCCCTTTGAGTTCATCCCCTTTAGGTTTGTCACGATTTGCAAAACTTCATCTTTTTTAATAGTTGAGTAGTATTCCATTGTTTATAGATACCATACCACATCTTTATCCATCCATCTTACTGTTTATTTAATTAAAAAATTTTAAGTGATTATATTGGGAGGAAGGAAATAAGGGTTATATTTGAAAGCTAACTTCTTATTCTACTATGACAGGAAATCAAACAGTAATGTTTAAAAAGAATATGTAAGAAACAGCTATGTGGATATTTTGTTGAGGAACGTAGATGTAATAAAAGAAGTATTTAATTTTTTTAAAGTTGGAGAATATAGAATAAAACTTTTAATTTTAAGACTTGTCTTTTTTTTTTTTTAAATATTAAATTTTATTTTTATATTCCCCCATACAATTGCAAACGCCCCATTCTGACCCCAATCCTTCCCCTCCCGCCCCCCACCCCCAAAAAGTGTCTCTGGTTCATAGTTTTTTGTTGATTTTGATTTTCACTTTCTTATATTCATTTTCCTGGTCCCTTATTTAAGTTTTCTAGATTCCTGCTATGAGTGAGACCATCCGGTATTTTTCTTTTTCTTTTTGGCTTATTTCGCTGAGCATGATCCCTTCCAGTGCCATCCATGTTGCTGCAAATTGCATGTGTTTATCTTTTTTGAATGCTGAGTAATATTCCATGGTATATATGTACCACATCTTCTTGATCCAGTCATCTATTTTTGCGCATTTGGGTTGTTTCCAAAGCTTAGCTATTGTAAACAGTGCTGCTATAAACATAGGAGTGCAGGTGCTCTTTGGAATTGATGTTTCTGTGTCCTTTGGGTAAATACCTAGGAGTGGAATTGCTGGATCATATGGAAGCTCTATGTTTAGTAGGTCCAGAAATCTCCACACAGCTCTCCATAGTGGTTGGACCAGTTTGCACTCCCACCAACAGTGCACAAGAGTTCCTTTTTCTCCACATCCTCGCCAACATTTGTTGTTGCTAGTTTTTTTAATATGTGCCATTCTCACTGGTGTGAGATGGTATCTCATGGTAGTTTTGATTTGCATTTCCCTGATTACAAGTGATGTTGAACATTTTTTCATATGTCTGTTGGCCATTTGCATTTCCTCTTCAGAGAAGTTTCTTTTTAGCTCTTCTGCCCATTTTTTGACTGGATTATTTTCTTTGTTGTTGCTGAGTCTCATCAGCTCTTTGCAGATTTTTGTGATCAGTCCTTTATCATTAGTGTTGGGTGCAAAAATGTTCTCCCAGTTGGTGGGGTTTCTCTTTGTTTTTGTTATTGTCTCTTTTGCTGTGCAGAAGCTCTTTAATTTGATGTAGTCCCAGCTGTTTATCTTTCTCTTCACTATCACTGCTTTGGGTGATGTGTCTGTAAAGATGTCTTTGCTGTGCAAATCCCGTAGTGTTTCTCCTATATTTCCTTCTATGTATTTTATGGTTTCAGGTCTTATGTCTAGTTCTTTAATCCATTTTGAGTTGATTTTGTGTATGGTGTGAGGTAGTGGTCAAGCTTCATTCTTTTGCATGTAGCGACCCAGTTTTCCCAGCACCATTTATTGAACAAACTTTCTTTGCTCCAATGCATAGTCTTTGCTCCTTTGTCAAAGATTAGTTGACCATAAATCTGTGGGTTTATTTCTGGATTTTCTATTCGATTCCATTGGTCTGTATGTCTGTTCTTGTTCCAATACCATGCAGTTTTGATGATTATGGCTTTGTAGTATAGTTTGAAGTCTGGGAGTGTGATGCCTCCATTTCCTTCTTTTTTTTTCAGTAGAGCTTTGGCTATTCGGGGTTTTTGGTGATTCCATATGAATTTCATCAATAATTGTTCTATTTCTTTGAAGAATGCCATTGAGATTTTGATTGGAATAGCATTGAATCTGTATATTGCTTTTGGTAGGATGGCCATTTTAATAATGTTTATTCTTCCAATCCATGAGCAGGGGATGTCTTTCCATTTCTTTGTGTCTTCTTCTATTTCTTTTAACAGTGTTTTATAGTTTTCTTTGTATAGGTCCTTTACCTCTTTTGTTAGATTTATTCCCAAATATTTGATTTTTTTTGTTTCGATAATAAAAGGGGTGGTTTTTTTGATTTCTTCTTCTTCAGATTTATTGTTTGTGTATAGGAAGGCTACTGACTTTTGCGTGTTGATTTTGTATCCTGCCACTTTACTGAATTGATTGATGAGTTGAATTAGTTTTTCTGTGGAGATTTTGGGGTTCTCTATGTATATTATCATATCATCTGCAAATAGTGATAGTTTGACTTCTTCTTTTCCTATTTGGATTCCTTGGATGTCTTTCTCTTGTCTTATTGCTCTGGCTAGGACTTCCAGTATTATATTGAAAAGCAGTGGTGAGAGTGGACATCCTTGTCTTGTTCCAGATCTTAATGGAATTGCTTTCAGCTTTTCACCATTGAGAATGATACTGGCTGTTGGCTTGTCATAGATGGCCTTTATGATGTTGAGGTATGTTCCTTGTATCCCAAGAATTTCAAGGGCTTTTATCATGAATGGGTGTTGCACTTTGTCGAAAGCTTTCTCAGCATCTATTGATATTATCATATGGTTTTTATATTTCTTTTTGTTGATGTGTTGGATAACGTTGATTGATTTTCGGA
Organism: Talpa occidentalis; assembly: GCF_014898055.3. Classification (NCBI taxonomy): domain Eukaryota; kingdom Metazoa; phylum Chordata; class Mammalia; order Eulipotyphla; family Talpidae; genus Talpa; species Talpa occidentalis. The sequence goes on along the minus strand of NW_023605194.1, from coordinate 90,102,493 downwards.
TGTTAAACCATCCTTGTGCCCCTGGAATGAATCCAACTTGGTCGTGGTGAATTATCTTATGGATACATTGTTGGATTCTGATAGCTAAAATTTTATTGAGGATTTTTGCATCAGTGTTCATTAGGGAGATTGGCCTATAGTTTTCCTTTTTTGTGTTGTCCTTATTCGGTTTTGGTATTAGTGTAATATTGGCTTCATAGAACGTGTTTGGTATTGTCCCTTCCTTCTCAATTTTTTGGAAGAGTTTGTGAAGGATAGGCACTAATTCGTCTCTGAATGTTTGGTAGAATTCATTTGTAAATCCATCAGGTCCTGGGCTTTTGTTTTTGGGGAGGTTTTTGATTACCATTTCAATTTCGCTGCTTGTAATTGGTCTGTTTAGGTGTTCTATTTCTTCTTTATCTAGCTTTGGGTGATTGTAGAGTTGTAGGAATTTGTCCATCTCCTCTAGATTGTTGAACTTGTTTCCATATAACTGTTCATAGTAGTTACTGATTATTCTTTTGATTTCTGCTGTGTCCGTTGTGATTTCTCCTCTTTCATTTATGATCCTGTGTATTTGTGCTTTCTCCCTTTTTTCCTTTGTGAGCCTGGCTAGGGGTTTGTCTATTTTATTTATTTTTCAAAGAACCAGCTCTTGGTTTCATTGATCTTTTGGATGTTTTTTTAGTTTCAATTTCATTTATTTCTGCTTTGGTTTTATTATTTCTTTTCTTCTACTGGTTCTGGGGTTTTTTTTGTTGTTCTTTTTCTAGATCTTTGAGCTTCGAGATTAGGTTGTTTCTTTGAGTTCTTTCTTGTTTTTTTGATGTGAGCTTCTATTGCTATATATTTTCCTCTTATTACTGCTTTTGCTGCATCCCATACATTTAGGATATTGGTGTCCTCCTTGTCATTCAATTCAAAGAATTTTTTAATTTCTTCTTTGATCTCCTCGTTAGTCCAGTGGTCTTCCAGTAGTGTGGCTTTTAATCTCCATGAGGTAGGATAGTTCCTTGCCTTCTTTTTATGATTTATTTCTAGTTTGATGCCTTCGTGGTCAGAAAAGATGGTTGGTATGATTTCAAAATTGGTGTATCTGTTGATGTTTGTCTTGTGCCCCAGTATGTGATCGATCCTGGAGAATGATCCGTGTGCGCTTGAGAAAAATGTGTATTCCGTTTTTTTTGGGTTTAGTGTTCTATAGATGTCTGTTAAGCCCAAATGCTCTAGGTCCTTATTTAGAGCTTTAGTTTCTTTACTTATTTTTTGTCTTGTTGATCTATCCATTGTTGATAGTGGTGTGTTGAAGTCTCCCACTACATATGTGTTTCTCTGATGTCTGTTTTCAGAGTGGACAACAGTTGTCTGATATATTTTGGTGCTCTTTCGTTTGGTGAGTATATGTTAATGAGTGTTATTTCTTCTTGAAGTATTGTCCCCTTAATCATAATGTAGTGACCATTGGGGTCTCTTTTTATTTTTTTGAGTTTGAAGTCTGTTTTATCTGATATAAGTATAGCTGTTCCTGCTTTCTTTTTTGGCCCATTTGCTTGTAGGATTGTTTTCCATCCTTTGACTTTGAGCCTATTTTTATCTTTTGTAGCTAAATGTGTTTCCTGGAGACAGCAAAAGGTTGGGTTTTGTTTCTTAATCCAGGCTGCAACTCTGTGTCTTTTTATTGAAGAGTTTAGTCCATTTACATTTAGAGTTAATATTGATATGTTAGCATCTGTATTTGCCATTATGTTGTCTTTCCTTTGATTTTATTTATTTATTCTTTTAATAACTTTTTTTTTTTTGGTCTTCTTTCGTTGTTATTCGTCCCTCTGAGGTTCTGGCTTTAGGATTCCTTGTAGTATTTTTTGGAGTGGGGGTTTAGTCGCAATGAAATTCCGGAGTTTCTCTTTGTCTGGGAAGGTCCATATTCTTTCTTCATGGAGGAAAGAGAGCTTTGCGGGATAGAGTATTCTTGGTTGGCATCTGTTTTCTTGGAGTCTGTTGACTATGTCCCTCCACTCTCTCCTTGCCCGTAGTGTTTCTTCAGAGAAGTCTGATGTCAGCCTGATTGGTTTTCCTTTGAATGTTATCTGTTTCTTCCCTCTTGTCAGCTTCATTATTTTTTCCTTGTCCTGGATTCTTGGGAGCTTTACTATTATGTGTCTTGCTGTGTTTTTCCTTTCGTCGTGGAAGTTTGGTGTTCTTCTTGCTTCTTGTATATCAATTTTCAGCTCCTTCTTCTCATTTGGGAAGTTCTCTTCAATTATATCCATGAATATTTTCTCTGTTCCTACATCTCTCTCCTCTCCTTCTGGAATTCCTATAACTCTTATATTTCCTTTCCTCATGGAGTCAGATAGTTCCCGAAGTCTTTCTTCATTCTTTTTCCTTCGTACTTCTCTTTCCTTTTCTGTTTTGGTTCTTTTTATTTCTGTGTCTTCAAGATTACTTATTCGTTCTTCCATTTCATCTATTCTGCTTTCATTGCTTTTCCCAGAGTTCTTTAGTTCCTCCATTAATTCTTTGATCTCCTGCATTTCTCTTACTTCCCTCTTTAGGGACTCAATTTCCTTCTTCTGATCTATCACTTTTTTAATCATGGCAATTTTAAATTCTCTTTCTGGAAGGCTCAGAAGTTCTTCCAAGTTGCTGTCGTTGCAATCTGGGGAGTGGTTTTCTTTTTGTGGTGTGCTTCTTTCCTGAGGAGTTTTTAGGTTGCGTGTGGTTCTTCTACTCCCTACTGTCTGTTTTCTAATTTGTCGTATGCGTTGGGACACTGTGTTGCTCGGACTGACTGACATCTTGGGTGAACTTCTCCGCTCCCCTCTGGCTCTTCCAGGAGCCATCTCTGTCTTCTGGGGGAGCTTTCTGCTGGTTTTAGGCAGTTTTTACTGAAGAAATGTCCCTGTTCTCAAATGGCGAAGCGGGATGCAGTCCCTGTGCCTCCGGTTTCAGGCACACTCTTCTGCGCACCCGGTCTGCCCCGGACGTGGGTGCCTGCTCCCTCTGTGGGCTCAGACTGCTGGTTGGAAGGGGCCTGGCGTGGAATAACTTCCCGGCTGGCCACTGGGTCCTCCAGAAACCTTCTGCCCTTTTCAAGCAGTCTTAAGAAATGTCCTGTTTTATAGGGTGTTAGTGACTTTTTTTTTTCCTGGTCGCTAGGTGGCGCCAGAGATCTCTCCTATTGTCCTTGGGGGGCTGTTTTTCGCCTCCCCCCACCCCGTGGGACAGAGAACAGAGCGGGAATGGTAGGGTACACCTCAACAGCTTTGGGGTGCTGTGTCTGCCTTGTGCCCCACCGTCGTGGAGAACCCACGCCCCGAATTTTCGTGCCCCGGGTCTCAGTTCAAAGCCCTCAGTTCCAGGACGCGGGCTGTAGCCCAGTTCAGTGGCGCGGGAATGGCGCCTTTTGCACAGCTCCCGTGCCTGGGCGCCTGGTTCCTGCTCACTCAGGGAGGGACCTTCACCTCAGTGAGGACCTCCGTGCGTCTCCCCGCAAGCCTAGGTCGTCTCCCCGCAAGCCTAGGTCGCAGGCGCGGGGACCTGGGCAGCCGCGATCCAGGTCTGCACTTGCTTTTCAAGCTCCCCGAACGCGCCGCGTTTCCGCGCCAGCTTACCGGCAGCCCGGGCTGTGTGCGCGTCTCCCGGGGTCTTTGTTCTTCTCTAATGGCGCCAGGAGCCGTTCGCTCACCGCCGTGGCGGATCCTGCAGGGTTTGCCTCAGCTCCCGTTCACGGGGTGTGGTGGCTGAAATAGTTCCTTTCCACTCACAGTCCCGCTTGCTGCGTCGTTTGTTCTTGTTGGCCTCAGTCCGCGCGCGCGCGGTGGCGGCGGCGGGCGCTCCTCAGGGCCGGCCCGGGCAGTCGCGGCGTGGTCCCGCGGGCCGCAGCGCGGGCGCTAATCTCGGGCCGCTGTCCGCCGCGCCGCCTCCTCGCAAGACTTGTCTTTGATGTGTCTAACTATCACTTGGTATTTAAACTTGTTTAAGAGTGATCACCACATCTGAGGGGAGAAATCCTGTATCTGAAAACAAACAGATAAGGATGTAAAATAATGATGTGTCATTAATTTTTAAAAAGTTCTAAATTGTTCTTTTCTCATTAATTTTTTCCTATTATCTCCTTTCAAAAGAATTTTAATTTTTGCAAAGAACAGAGAGAACAAAAAGCTACTATAGTTTTATTTTAGTAAAAGTTGCACTGTGCTTCTGCCTCCATGGAGCATCTATCTCTACTGAAGTAAGGCGCTGTCAAAGATCAAAAGTTAAGTGACTATCATTTTTTCAATTAATGGCTAAGTTCCTAGAATGATTCACATTTTAGTCTGTGATATCATATTTAAGTGCTCAGAGAAATAGGATGAAATGAAAAGGGAAGTAGAAATAATTCAAAAGAGTAACAGTCTTATTCACGTTAAATATTCACTTAAATATTAACTTTAAATATTCACTTATTTAAAGTTATTGTTGTATACTCAGTTTTCATTCAGAAGCACTCTGTGATTCAGTGACCATTTGAATAGTTGGGGATTTTACTTTATCTGACAGCGATGTTAATATTGTGTGCAAAATAGCTTCCGTGTTCAGGGCACTGTAAAAAGGGTAACTGAGAAGTGATTCTGATACCTAGGAGGCTGCATTGCTGTCTCTGTTGATTCAGTTTTTCTCCCCCTCCAGCCAAGCAAGTCCTGAGATCAGAGGCCTGCAGGAATGAAGGGCTGGGGCTCTGCAGGAAACCCTGTAGAGAGCTGGTGTAGGATTCCCTCTCCCTGTACCTGCTGAGTAGCTGAACAGGGAGGAGAATTTCTTGGAGAGGGACAGAATGTGGCAAATGATGGGAAGAGCACAGCCTTTCAGATTTATGTCACAAAATCATAAACACCAGATAATAATGCAGTATTAGTTAAAATCTCACTAGGACTTTAAAGGAGGATTACTTGAGATTATTTTACAATCTGCTAAATATTTTAACTAATTAGATAAATAAAGAAGAATAGATGCCTGAGAATAGGTAGAACAAGTAGAAAAAGAGATTGGGAGCGATGAGGAGGGCAGGAGGTAGGAGAGAACATCCTCCTAAACCCACTGTAATGTGGCCATTGTGATCCTGACACAGGGATGAGTAGTAGGTCAGTGGGACAGAATGGAGCATTTCCAACCAGAGTTCTTTACCTGATTTGCAGATTTACCTGATTTGAATAGCTATTTCTTTTTCCCAAGGGCATACAGAACTAGTGACATTCTAGATGCATGGGAGAGAAGTCTGTTCATTTTGTTAGTGCATGTGTTACACGGGCTTAATTCTCACACAGACCCTAGGTTGAGAGGGACCAGGTAATTCAGAACTATAAAGTTAAATATAAGGCAAAGATGGTGTTTCACCTGTGAAACAGAAGTGGGGTTTTTGGTTGTCTGTGTTTTTAAATAGTAGTGCAGATAGAGTGGACTATCCATATTGGAGAAAATTAATTTGAACCCTTAGACCACTTCATGTGTGAAATAAATTTTAGAATTGTTCCAGGCTTAAATGTAAAAATGAAAGCAAAAATCTTAGAAATAAATTTTGGATTCTCTGTAAAAATGTGTAGATTGGTAACTGCTTCTTAAATCATGAGGCCTGGAAATTTAGTTTGTTTTTTTTTTAAAGGTCAGATTTCATCATTGTAAAGAATTTTATGTTAAAGATTTATTAAAAATTATTGTCAATATACAAAAACAGGTTAGAAAAACACTTAAAAATACAAATGACTACTATTTGTGTCATAATAGACAAAGTGGTCTTCTAAACTAATAAAAAATAATCAAAATCACACTAGAAAAAGATAGCAAGTTATATGAACTGGAAATTGTACTTATGTGGACTTCTAGAACAGATAGCACCAGCCTATAGTAATGGAAGTGACTCAGTGGTTACCTATGAAGGGCATGAATCACTTGCAAAGGGGTGTGATAGAATTTTCTGAGGAAAAGAGAATGCTCTGTTTAATTGTGGAAGTTTAAATTGTCTAAAGTTTGTGAACTATAGACCTAAAACATATTTTTATATATGTAAATTAGTTTTTAAAAATAGGATTTTAAAACTATAGTTGGTGCCATTAAATATTGACATTTTAAATATGTTAGCACCTTCTTGCTATTAGGGCTCTAGGCAAAAGGATATTCTCTCACCTTTCTTGTAGGAAGCTGAATTATTTATGTCCTTCATGGAAGCAGTTTTGAACATCTAGTAATATAAAAGGTATGCCTTTCAATTCAGCAGTCCTGTTTCTTTGACTGTGATATGTGGGCATGAAAATACCAGAGTGTAGAAAACATCGATGCCAATATGTGTAATGCAGCATTGTTCTAGGTGACTGACCTACCCAGCAAATGCCCATTATCAGAGGGTGGCTGATTAGACAGTCAAACATGTCTATCACGAGATACAATATTGCCAGTCTAAAGAACTGGTTAGAACTAATTTATTGAGGAATTGTTAAAGGAGTCCTCAAATATATTCTGTAAAGATGTGTGCACAAGAAAGACATCAAGGGCTGTATCCAGATCGGAAATGCCATGTGCCTGTGAAACCAAGACTTGGGGGAGGGAGAGAAGGAGGAGTGGGAGAGGCAAGGAGGAGTAGAACAAAAAATAAGATTTATATGAAAAACACCCAGATAACATATACACCATTCCCCACATTTGAAAAAAAATGTATCTTCATAACCTGGGAGAAGATGTTAGGCTTAAATGTACTGATTTTTAGGGATATTTGAAACATGACTGAAGTTTCAGAAAGCATGCGTCCAAGTAACTTCTGTAACTTGGTTCTATTTCGGTAAATGAAAGATCCTCTGTGGATGAGTTCTCATTAAATTTGAGTCAGATCACCTTTCTTGTTTCCAGGTTTCTTTCATTTTCCCTGAGAAACTTTCCAAATACAGCCCTCTCAAATTCCAGGCTCCTGAAGTGCATCTGTTTATTTTGGAGTGGTGTGATCAGCACAGAAATGCTCTCCTGTGTCCTCCAGCACCTCCCACTGGTCCTAGAGTGGCAGTTCCCCAGGAGCAGGGATCGCGGGCTCCTTTGATACAGCGGATGAGAAAATTAGACCTGAAAGTCATACCGACTTGCATTTGCTAAGGTTCCAGTGAGTTTTCACTGGAGAACATACACAGAAATGCATTCAGGTCTCAGTGGGTGCCTCAGCCCTCCATTTCTTCAGGTTCTGGCTCTCATGGACTTTCACGGGTACAGCTAAGTGTGAGATGGGGCAGAGCAGGAGGAATCTTGCATCCGTGCTCATCGCGGGTTTATATCTCTTTCAGGTAATGATGGCACCTTTGGCACAGATTGTGTTTTCTATGGCATTCTTGCATGTACCACAGATTCCTCTTCTCACTGTCACAGAAGGAGAAGACAAAGCTTGCTGAGTGAAAAACACTATTTTGTATGAAACTCTTTTCCTCATCTTGGGAAATCCTTTGTTCTTCCATGTTTATTTTGTATGTTTGTATACTTCTTTGCATTTGCCTACAGGAATCTCTTTTTCTCCCCCTTCTTTACCTTTATCCACAAAGGACTTGAACACAGTGCCCATTTCTCCTTTGTCATTGGTTAAAAGAGAATGCTTGGACTGTCTTGAAACACATGCTTTTTTTAAAAAAAAATTGTATTTATTTATACAAGCACTGCGTACAGTCAGAAGTATGGGAGGGTGAGAGAATTCACCAGAGCCAGAGGGGGGAACAGAACAGGCAGACTGACGAAATACACTGCTGAGGGGAGCAGCGGGCAGCAGGAGAGGTCTGTGCGCCATGTGGGACCCTCACCTGGCGGCCGGGGATCGAGCCGGCGCTGCAGAGGCAGCAGGCAGCTTCGCAGCCCAGCGCTCAACCACTGTGCCACCAGGGGAGGCCCTTGACACACACACTTTAATAGAGCATGCTGGATGAATACACAATGAATGGGTTAAGATTCCCTCTAATGTAACCATTCTATCTCACACTTAAATGTAAAATATCTTAAAAGATCATCCTTATTCCACAAGACACCAGTTCACAGCATCTCGTCCCATGTTGCATCCATACATGCAAACAGTGTGGAATACCTGTTTGACCATTGCTTCCACAGATTATTTATATCCTAATAAACTCTTGTTTCAAGTTTCCTAAGATTTTTAAAAACTAGTTCCAAATCTTGATTTTTATCTTAGATCTTGATTCTTACATTCCTTATTCTAAGGATTGTCTGTCTGGATATGATCAAGAAAGCCCTTAAATTATTAACTGAGATTTCTTACTGATGTGCTATAAATTAAACACCTTTTTAAAAAAGATTTATTTTTATTTATTTATGCATACAAGAACTGGAGTGCTGGCCAGCAGTGTGGGGGTTGAGAGGATTCACCAGAGACAGAGTGGGGAGCAAAACAGGCAGATCTACTGAAATACTCAGCTGAGGGGAGCCGCTGGTGAGACAAGGGAGGTCTGCTGTGCCATATGTTGGTTAACACCCTGGCCAGGGATCGAACTCATGCCCTAGGGTTTAGTGATGGCTTGATAGTGCTGAGACTTTAATCCCTGTGTCACCAGGGAGGCCCCTTCAGTAAACACCTTTAGAAGCATTTTGGTCAATCTTTTTTTTTTCCACTCTTGAGGTAATGAATTTTTTGCATGGGCATTTATTTCTCTGTGAATGCTTAAATATTGATCCTTACATTAAAGGGGAAAAAGAGATTAAAGTAAATCAAAGCAGAAATTGAAAAGAAAAAATAAACCTACCTAAGTCATTTAAATTGAGCTGAAAAAAAAAACAAACAGTATATTTAATTCTCTTTTTGTCGTGGAGATATTTTGGAGAATTTATGAATCTTAAAAGGTAGAAGAAAGAATAAATATGACCTGGTATTAGTAAATGTTAATGGGATCATCCTAAGTGTAGGAGAGTTAATGCAGTATTCATAAGATGTTTTTAATATGGTTTCTTTACCTTACAAAACTTGGAGGAAGTTAAAATGACCCCAAATACTGATATTGTAGAAATTAAAATATTCATTTTTAATATTTGCTTTTTTTGTGGTTTCCAACAGGCCATATACTCCTATGAAAGGAGGAATCTCCAATGTATGGTTTGACAGGTTTAAAATATCTAATGACGCTCCAGAACACCTTGAATCAATTGACTTAATGTGTCGAATACTTACAGATTTGATTGATAATGAAGTGAAAAGTGGCATCGAGAAGAACAGGATATTAGTAGGTAAGAACTTTAAGTCATAATTAAAAATTTTTTCCACTTGGTTAATTCTATACATTGAACTTTACTTAGAATATTATTTAGAAGTACATGTATTTCACTTGTTCATGTGTATATGATATGTCAGTTGATATTCTTTTTAATAACATAATCTGAGAATTCCATGGTTAATGTTCAATTTAGAGATTATTCATTTCAATTTTTAAAACACTCGAATTAGATTAAGTTTATGACTACTTTTAAACTGCCGTTGCCATGGTTAGAGTACAGAGTTGAAATATAACATCATGTTTATGAAAAGTAAACACTTAAGATTTACTCTCAGGAATGAATAAGGTATTTGTAAACTTTTGGTAAATGTGTCTTTAGTAATCTTTGTTCTGTAGGGGATATATTGTACCTTTACATAAGCCCTTTATCATACTTAACACCCTTTTTCTTTTCTCTAATACCAAGTACATAATCTATTAAAATCTATCTCTCTAATATACACAAACATGAGATGGGTTGTGTAGAATATGGATGGTACAGGATGTATTTTGTGAAGGAGTTTTATTAAATTAATAAGTTATATTTAATAATGAAATTACAAAGCAATTTAAGTATATACATGAAGTTCTAAGTAACATCAAAATGCATATTAAAATCCTTTATAGATAGGATTTGGGCTAAGTTAATAAACTTTCTTCATGTTTGTTAATGTATGGAACTTTTGTTAGTTAAAAACAGTGTAATCCCAGCCTGGTAACATCAATCTCCTTTCTAACTCTCCTTTCTTTATCTGTGTTTAACTGTATTTCTCTGTTTCTCTGTACCTATATTTAAATCAGTGTTTAATGGAGAGGAACTTTGAAAATTGTGGGAGTCCTGGGAAAGTATAGAGAAGGGCCATCCAACTCATTCTAGGGGACAATGAAGCAGTTACAAATAGAATTCCAACTGTGTAACTGTATGGCAGGTTCCATCATTCACTCATTTAGCAAGTCTCCTTTTTAAATTCCCACTATGTGTCAGGGAGTATGCTGGGTCCTCAGTGGGACACAGATAAATAAAGCAGACTCTGTCTCACAATGACTTACAGTCCCAAAGGCCCATGAGGCACTGAGACAGATAACTTTGACGTCATCCAGCCAGTGATGAGTGTCCCAAAGCTCTTCCAAGGAAATGAACGTGTAAAGTTATTACTGTACAGAGCAGAGGCTCAGGAAATTTGTAATGAATGGCATGACCTATCCCTAATTTGCATATACACAAGTCTCCATAGCTTCTGTGCTTAGGTGATGATAATGGCACCCATCTTACAAAGTTGTAATGATTAATCTATTCATGTAAAATAGTTAGAAATGTGCCTGGCGTGTAATGTTGTAAATCCTTTCCTTCTGTTACTAAATATGCTGTCTCTCCAGATAGCACATGAGCCCTTGGGATCAGTGTTGCCACTTGGAGACCCAAGTCACTGGTCATTTTTCTTCTACCAACTGTCCTTTCCTTGTGTCCATGCTGTGCTCGCCTCTTTCTTTTTCACTGCTCATAGATTATTTAAACAGAAGTCTCTGCTTAATATGTTTCTACTTTTTTAAATGCTTTTGTACAGTGTCTATAATAGCACATTTTAAGTTATGATTTAAGTGTTATTCATGACACTTAAATGAAGGTGGGATTCAGTAATCCTGCATAATTTTTATTAAGCACACACACACACATACCTTAGTTAGGTTAGGGTATTAAAAAAATTGTTGTAAGAGGAAAAATTTTAAGACCCCCCAAAAATGGAGATGATAAGTACAAACATTGTTATCCTTACTGATTTTCATTACTGTGTAACAGTTTTTTTTATTTTGATTAGTGGAATTTTATTGTATTAAACTTAATTTTAAAAGAAATTAATTTAAACATCCAGCCTTTTCTAGGTAGTCTATCCAGCTAGGTCATCTATCCAGGTCAGAAATGGTACTTCTCATACTAAATTTGATCTCCATATAGTTAATAGAAATTGTAAGTGCTGGAATACTCAATAATCTATCAAAAATTTATTTTTTTTAAGAATGTTCTTTTTATTTTTGCGTAGAATGGGGTGTAGGCCAGAGGAGTGGGGGGGTGGTGAGAGGATTCACCAGAGATAGATGGGGAGCAGAACAGTGGATTTACTGAAATACATTGTTAAGGGGAGCACCAGGCTATGCCATATGTGGGTTAGCTCCCTGGTGGAGATCAAACTCAGGCCATAGCAATGATAGCGCTGAGACTTAACCTGTAGGCCACCCGGGAGGCCCTGCAAAAAAATTTACAGTCTAATGAGACATAGAACAAAACTATTCTAGCCCGGTGCAAATATTGTAAAAATATGTACAAGGTACAGTGTAAGCAATGAGGAAGAAGTAAATTTGGCAGGGGGGAGTCAAGAACTCTTTTTTAGAAAAGATGATTCTCCTGAGTTTTAAGGAATGAGTGAAAATATGGCTGGGTAAAAAGGAGGGAAACATATACATGAAAGGGACATATGAGAATCTTAGGAAATACCAGTTTGGTATGTGCTCCAATTCCTAGGATTATTGAATTGTACATAATGATGATTGAATGTTCAATTTAGAAAGATTATGTTGACAGCACTATGGGGGGCTGACTGATCTGAAGGCCAGGAAAAGAACAAGGTGGCAAATGATAAACCCATTAGAATGAGGAGAGACTAATACATAAACTGTTCCAGGATTTGGAGACCCAAGGATGAATAAAATTAGATTGCAGGTATGGGCTATGCAAGCAAATTCCTTGTTTTCTGATATATGTATTACTTGATTAATGGGAAAATTAAAAAAAGAAACTTTGGTTAAATAGGGAAAATGAAACAAAAGATTCACTTCCTATCCCAGGAAGTAGAATGCATATATAGAGATGTGCAATAAAAATTAGTTCCTTGGGACCTCCCCGGTGGCGCAGCGGTTGAGCGCTCGGCTGCGAAGCTGCCTGCAGCCTCTGCCGCGCCGGTTCGATCCCCGGCTGCTCCCCGGCCACCAGAGGAGGGTCCCACATGGCGCGCAGACCTCTCCTGCTGCCCGCTGCTCCCCTCAGCAGTGTACTTCGGTCCTTCTGCCTGCTCTGCTCCCCGCTCTGGCTCTGGTGAATTCTCTCACCCTCCCATGCTTCTGACTGTACCCAGTGCTTGTATAAATAAATAAAATAAATAAATAAAAATAAAAAATAAATCTTAAAAAAAAAGTTCCTTGGAGATATTTGTAACTCCTCACTCTACATTCTCTACATTAAGAATATCAAACATAAGAAAGTTTATTTTTATATATTCATACAACATGGAATTCTCCAGAGAGGATGAAAGAAGTTAGGGGAGCACAGGCATTATAATAGTGACTTTCAAGTTACTCTCTGAATGCTAGCCTTTTATGTTCATTGATAAAACTTGGATTCAAACCCTGTATTCCACTAAAATTATTAATAATTTTAGATTACCCTGTGTTCTTCTGGCTTTTCCTGCATGTTAAGAGGGTCTGATGTACAGAATATAAACCTGATCCATTGTACATTCTGCCTCTCTTTAATGTTGATCTTGAAACTTTTCATTTTCTTCTAGCATGTTTCTGGATAATGTGAGAAGTCAAATGGGAAACAGTGTATCACTTTTCCTTTGTGTACTATTGCACTTAAAAAAATCTATGTGATAGTAATATGACTAAAATTGTTGACATTTTTATTATATGCCAGTTTTTAAATTTCATTCTATATCAGTTATATATTTAGTGTTTTAGTTACACAGTTGCTTTCAAATATAGTATCACTCTTGACCCTTAGAAAATTTTTCTCATTTCAGTTTGAAGAAGCTAAACTCCAAAGAGATTGCTGGCTAATATAAAATAGAGTTGGGACTGGAACCCAGATCCACTGATTTTGTCAAGAATTTTGTACCATGATGAAATTCCTTTTTTGGCCACTAGGTGGTGATAATTTGTTGTTAAGAGAAAGTATAATTTTGGTTTAACTTTGATCTGGAATGTATAGAACCTGATGTGTTATGTGACCAGATTATAAACATTTTGATTTGAGTATACTGTCAGACTTTTAAAGCACAGGGAATCAAATGCTTCTGGAATTATACCTGAGTAATTTACTTGAATACTTTATAAATGCCCATCGCTTGAATTACGGTCTGTTAATACGGTTGAATATTATGTAACGAGTAATTGCTGTCAGCTCATAGAAAGCAGGTAGTAAGTATATGTTAAATGAATAAAAAATAATTAGTCAGTTTTGTATGCTGTTGAAAGACTTTTAAATAAGTACTACCCGATAGAAAAAAATAAGATATAAATTGTCCAGGTAGAGTGAGGTTTATAAAGATGAATTTCCTAAAAAAAATGTTAAAATTATAGGCCTCCCTGGTGGCACAAGGGGTTAAGTCTCAGCACTGTCAAGCAATTGGCAGCCACTGCGGCATGAGTTTGATCCCCAGCCAGGTAGCTGACCCACATGGCGCAGCAGACTTCTATCTCACCCGCTGCTCCCCTCAGCAGTGTATTTCAGTAGATCCGCCTGTTCTGCTCCCCACTCTGTCTCTGGTTAATCCTCTCACCCCCTGCACTTCTGGTCTACACCCCAGTTCTTGTATGAATAAATATATATTTTTTTAAATGTCAAAATTATCTATGAGTAGTAAGATTTTAGGTGACTCATTGTCTTTGTTTCTGTCTGCATGGTAGAAACACTTTGCACCACATATATTAATATATGTGAATATACTAATTTTATAGTAAGATTTAAAATAAGAATGCAGGGATAGCTAGAATTGCCATGATGGCATCCGCCACCCAGATCCCAGGCCTATTGTCCTGTCCTTGGGATGTTTCTTCTCAAGCTTCTGCAGTGAGCACCTGACAAGAATAGATTCTTGTGCTGTCCTTCTAACGCACACATGTTGTAGCCACTTACTTTTCTTCAACAAGTATAAGAACTTTAAAAGCCTAGGGCTGCTGTTCTTTTGGTGACTCTGGACCCTTTGTATGAGAGAAAATAACACTAATTCATATGGCGGGCATAACTTAGATATTCCCAAATCAAGAATAATTAGAAGATATAAATTAAATGGAAGACTTGTTGAAATTTGGAGAAAGGGTGGGTTTTGTTGAATTTTTATAATCCTGTTCATTTGATGGTACATTTGGATTGTAAGTATTTTGTCCTCTGGGTTTTGTTTTCAGATAGATTAACTTAGTTTTCACAGTATAGTTTTTTTTTTTTAAACATTGTTTCTGTTTTATTTTATTTAAAGAGTTCATAAAAGCTAAGTTTATTATTTTTTAACATGTTTTATTCAGCTTGTTAATCTTAAATGTATGTTGAAATTTTAACTCTTGACATTTTAATACTTTGCCAGCAACTATAAATATACACTATAACCATTACCTACAATGAGTTTACTATTTGGAATCCACTTATTGAACAGTATATTTTATATTGCACTTTAGACACTTAGATGGAAATTGAATTCAAATAACTAGTCCTTTGTGTTAAATTTTCTTCTGTTAGAAAAAATACACAAAGTCCCCTTTCACAGTAGTGTCTGTTGCTAAAGGTGATTGTACTGTCAAAGATGGCTGGTGGGGGATCGCAGATTACCTCACAAGATTATAAATGGGTACGGGACTTAGATTAAGTCTTTAAATCGTAAGATTTCAATGAGTACATTTTTTCTTCACTATAATCGTGAATCAGATATGAGGTTGAATATCTGCTGGATGCATCTGTTTGTTCATAATGACATTTTTTATGTGGGAAGATATTTTATTTTTTTGTTGTTGGACCAGTCCCATCGAGAAGACTCTGGAACCAGATATAGCAACTATGTTTCCCTAGCCACTGAAAATGAAGGGCTAGAGGGCACATTTAATGTGTAAAATTTTCTTAGTAGCTTTACTTTTAGAATAATTTTTATATGTTTTTACTTACTAATCTGTTTTTGTTCATATATTTCTTGTGATATTTCTGAAAAAATTTTAACACCTAAAAAGATCATATTTAATAATATTAGCCTCAATACTTTATGCAATATTTTTCTTTTTGCCCCATTTGTGGATTTCGAATCCCTTTTCAATCAATGAGGCAGCTTAGATTATGTAGAACTTCATTGTTGAACATGATAACCTTTAGCCATGTGACTATTTAAACTTAAATAAAATTAAACATTTAGTTTCTCAGTCACACTAGTTACATTTAATATGTTCCTTAGGTACATTTGACAAAAATATAACTTAAGATCTTGAATTTCTCCAGAAAGTAAATCCTTATCCTCCAGCCTTGGTATCTGTAACATGTGCTTTTCTTTTAAATCGTGACCACATTTTCACTTTCTGTTCTTAGCCATTACACTTAATTTTGAATTGTCTGCCTTGCAGCTATTAAAATTTTTCTAAGACTGTGATTTTCATACATTTGACTTGTAAGTAGGTGAGCTGTTAAAAATTAGACATAGGCTTTGAAATTGTGTTAGTGGCTCTAGGGCTGTCTAGGAGTCTTTATTTTTAAGAGGCCACATGATATTACATGGAAAAACTTGAGAAGCAAGGACAAGTCCATAACTAGAAATATGGCAAAAGCTTGGAACTCTTATTGCATACTTAATATGAATGTTTGATATGTCCATCTTGTCTGCAGTGAACTCTTCATACCCACATGGGGCATATCAAAGATTTATTAATGTACACATTCACAGATAACATGGCTCAGTTGTTTTTATCCTTTTTGGGATCTAATGCACATAAACAAATTTTGCATATAGTTTTTTTACTGTTCCTCCCCCACCAAGGTCATTCCTGAACCTCTAATTATATGTACCCTTATTCAGACGTGTTGTGGGGTTATTTCAAAGAGTTGTTTGAATGGTTCTCATTCATGATGAGCTACTGCTACTGATGAGACCCTGTCATTTCTTTCTAGCATGTTGAAACCCAGATGTAATATTTATCACACACTTTAGTTATTTACATAATATATTCTCTTTTTTTTTTAAGATTTATTTATGCATACAAGAACTGGGGCACAGGTTAGAGGTGCGGGGGGTGAGAGGATTCACCAGAGACAGAATGGGAAACAGAACAGGCAGACTGCCTGAAATACACTGCTGAGGGGAGCAGCGGGCAAGTCAGGAGAGGTCTACGCCATGTGGGTCACCTCCCTGGCCTGGGATCAAACTGCTGCAGTGGCTGCTGATTGCTTCATAGTGCTGCTTCTTAACCCCTTGAGCCACCAGGGAGGCACCATATTATATAAACATTTTAAAACTCTAAACTCCCCAAGCTAGTAACCCTCACTCATACATTTGTACCCTGGATCTAAAATAATTTCAATCTTCCCCATATGAAATAATTTTATTCTAATAAATATTAGGATAGCAGAAAGTACGCTAAACTCAGTTGGACGTTATCTGCTTTCAGTTCTAATTTTATAGCTAAAATTTGGGGTGCAGCCTTAAGTAGGTCACCTAATCTCTTGGGGCTTCTCAGTTCCCTTCATCTATTAAAGATTGTAGTAAATCCAAAGTTGTCCCTAAGGAATCAGTTTTATACGTTAAGTGAACTACAGCAGTAGGTTGGAAATTAGGAGGTATGAATTCTACACCAAAGTATATTTGTTATTGTTACAAGTGTGTGACTATGTAGTTTACTGTCTGTATTTTTTCATGAAACATAAGAAAGATACCTCTATGTTCTGTGATATGTCTTCCCCACCTTGAACAGAAGTGTCTTTGTGTTTTAATATGTGTATCTCCAGTAAGTAGCAATGTTGAGTACCTGAAATCACTCAATTAATTTTTTTAAAAATCTCATATGGATGTACATGTTTAAAAAATGCTTGAACTGGCTAACCAAATTATTGATCAGCCCCCTCATTTAAAGATCACTGAGTCTCAATTATAAGGTCAATCCTGGAAATGTAAATCCTTCTGAGCTCATATGTTGGCAAGTGGGACTAAAGATGCGTGTTATTAATTGTACTTGCAGTGTGAGGATTCCTATATTATACGCATAAACAAAATACAAGTAGACATTAGTTTAAATAAATAACACTTGTACTATGATTCATATTTTGAATTATGTTAAATATTTCTACTTGACGGGCCCAATTTCTCTTGTAAGTCTAGCTCCTCTTATAACAAATCTCCCAGTGATGACATAGATGAAACAGTGTTATTTACTCATAGCAGGTCTGTCTTTGTGAGATCTTTAGTGCCATATCTCTTTAAAGGTCTCCAAATATTTTCAAGATATAGCTTAGAGTAGATTTATATTGCTGGCAGAGATAGACTCTTGTTCTAAATTATTGTTGCATATATTCTCCTCTTTCTGAGAACTGAATTTTTGCTTCTCTTAGGAGGATTTTCTATGGGAGGGTGCATGGCCATGCATCTAGCCTATAGAGCTCATCAAGATGTGGCAGGAGTGTTTGCTCTTTCTAGTTTTCTGAATAAAGCATCTGCTGTTTACCAGGTAAGTTCCAGATTTTAAAAACAAGACAGAAAAACATGAAATACTTACACATTGAAACTAAAACAAAGTTGGTAATGAAGCAGTAATGATTAATGCACAGAGCATTCCTGAGGTTGTGACCACATTGGTCATATTAGATTAAATGGCGCTCATGAATGTGCAGGAATTGCCCTGTCCAAAGAATAATGTTAAGCAAAATCTCAAAAGGGGACAAATTTTAAAAATGTGCATATGTATCCATTGCATTTATTAAAAATGTAGATGATTATAGTAAGGTTTGTTTATTATGTCATGACCACAGCCAAAGCCAAGACTCAGTTATACTGCCGATACTGTTTTACAGCAGTATAACAGATACATTATAGTATTGCAGCTTCATTGCCAATAGAGGCAGCTGGCCCAGAAATGAGAATGGGAGTATCATTCTTCCCCATTTTACCACAGTTCTGTGCTCCCCCTCCTTCCACTTCACAGAGGTTCATTCTCCCAGTCAACGTGGTTTCTTCAGGAACTCCCTTGACCATTTTCTGGACCATTCTCCTGGGCAAATGCAGGTCAAACACAGTTGCAGCTCAGGTGGTGCCAGGGTCCAGGGAACTCCAGGCCTGATCAGTGATACCCAGAGAGCAGTACCACTGCTCTATTTTCTCTTTACAGTTGAAGCTTTGGTAAAATTGAAATTTTTTGGCCTTCTCAGATTTCCCAGAATAGTGTTCTTAAATGAGTTTCTTAAACTTTTCCACTTCTATTTCTTCTCTAGGAACTTCAAAATAGGGATGGTGTGCTTCCTGAATTATTTCAGTGTCATGGCACTGCAGATGAGTTAGTTCTTCATGAGTGGGGCGAAGAGACAAACTTGAAGTTGAAATCTTTAGGAGTGAATACAAAGTTTCACAGTTTCCCAGGTGTTTACCATGAGCTTAGCAAAAATGAGCTAGAAAAGCTGAAGTCATGGATTCTTACAAAACTACCAGCAGAACTTGATAGCCAAAACAAATGACTCAAGATTGGGCAGTTAACGTACACGTACGTAATATTCTTTGTGAAAGTGATTTTACTGCCAATTTATAATTTAATAAGTGATAATTTAAAATATTAAGAAATATCAACAAGATACTGATTTATTTATTCATTGTGAACATGCTTAGCACCATAGAGACTAATAGCAAACATTTACTTGGACAAACATTTGTGTATTATTTTTCAGATGCATGTTTCTGAAAATTTGGAGACCTTTTAAGTAATTATTTAATTTTTAAAAATAATTTTTAAAATAAAGACTGAGGCAACATGAAAAATCCTAATGTAGTATTGTGTTTTTTTTTTTCTTTTCTACAACTTTCTCTAAGTTACCTTGCCAAAGATATTTGTGTTCATAGTGTTCAACAGAACACCACCAATACTCCAAGTTTATATACTGGTTTCACATCTTACTTGATTTTCACAAGAGGTTGAGTATTTGCTACTGGCATTTGTCCAGATATCATTTAGCCACAATATATTAAAACAAGCATTCATCATATAAAAGGGATTTCTTGATAACACAGTAAAAGAACAGAATTGCCAAAACCTTGCAAACATTTTAAGAAAATATCAAAAGCATGCAGGCATTTCAATTCAGATTGTTATACATAAAGACAGCTGTTTCAAGACACTGACTCAGTAATTTTAACACATGAAGAGCTAGCATTGTATTTCCAGAGAGCAAATTTGCTGCCATGTATATTTTAATTCTGCTTTTCAGTTTACTCTTCAGAAATGTATCTAGCAGTATGCATGTGTGAACAACTCTAAAGGGAAGAGGTGGCCTACACTGAGAAGATTCGGGCTCAACATGATATCTGAGTACTATTAGCTAAATTCTGTCAACTAAATAACTTTATTTCACACATCATTGATTTAAGATGGCTAAGGACAGAATTTAGTTTGCAGTACTGACCTCAACTGTACCCCCTGGCTCCTGGTCCCATCCAGCTGAATAAATCCCATAGTTATTAAGCATATGCCTTAGGAGACCAGCTGCTTCCTTGTCTGGATTGACAGTCCCACTTGGTCCATAGCCCTAAGCCAGGCACTGCAGGATATAGGGACAATTTCCCAGAGTATGAGGATCCCCAGGACACAGTCTAGCAAATGTGGCTTCCATAAAAACTACAGTCCTGAGGTGTGAACAAGAGGGTATCTTCAATCCTTTTAGATAAAGACAGACTGTAAGGGGCAGGATGGACAATGAGCAGGATCTCTATGACCCAAGCAGACGAGTGAAGGAGGGAGTGAGTCCTGGAGCCCTCAATGGCTTTTGCAGGCTTTTATTGGGATTTACCAGGTACACGGCAGGCAGAGGTGCTGGGGCGGGCAGGGAGGCTGGCAGGCCTCCTAGCCCCCAGCAAGTCTTTACTCTTTCTGGGCTCTCCAGCCTTTTCTCACGTTCTGCCCTCTTCTGGCATCCCCGTGATGCTGACCTTATAAGTTCAGTCTTGGCCCAAGTGAATCCCATCTACACATGCCCACACCCTACTCCAGGTGCCCGCCATCAGGCATGCATTCAGGACCCCAAGGATCCATCATCAATCCTAATGGCAGGAGGGCAGAAAAGCCTGATGCTTTTTTACCTTACCCTACACAGACACAGATTTCTACCAACTTTACTAATTGGATGATCTCCATTGAAGGGTCATGGCCCCCAAACTGTACATGAACAACAAATTGGTCATTTTTCTAGAAGCTTTCCCAAATAACCAAGCTTTATAGCTTTATATAGCTCCATGGTCACATAAGGTCTAGCTGAGAGATCTGTGGTATGTCCTAAAGTGCTTGAAAATCTCTTCTGAAAGATAAAAGTCACCATGTGTCCAGAGAGACAGGTTAACACCTATTTTACATTTGTTAGGTCCCTTCAAATGGGACCTACATTAGCGAAGGGCACAGGTAACAGTGTAACCTCTGCAAGGTGACTTTCTGGCCTTGGCGTTCCCAGTTCAATTCAAACAATTAAGAGCCTCAAGATTGAAAACACCTGGTGCACTTCTGCTAAAACATTTTGACTGCTGGGCCTGACCTCCCTCTATAACCTCCGTAGCGCTTTAGTACCTTCCTGGTAAAGATAGTAAAAAGTCTGTGAAAACAGCAGATTTTGTTTTAGCTGAAAATAGTCCTTGTTTTAGGCAATTTTAAGAGGCATTCATCCCAGCTGTGCTGTCTGTCCTTACCACCAAAGGCATGGCATATGGGAATAAATGTGGGTATATATGGGTGCAGGAGCTTTGGATAGGTGTTTTGGTATTGTCATTTGTGTGTGGAGAGGGACCAGGGAGGGTTGGCATAGGAACCAGGGCCACCCTTTGCTGTTTCCACAAATTTTTTTTTTACTATCTTTTACTAAGGTACTAAAGCACTACAGAGGTTATAGAGGGAGGTCAGGCCCAGCAGTCAAAATTCCGTAACAGAATTGCACCAGGGGCCTCCCCTGGCGGCACAGGTGCTTGAGAACTGCGCTGTGAAGCTGTCCGCAGCCTCTGCAGCGCGGTTCAATCCCGGCCAGCAAGGGTCCCACATGGTACGGCAGACCTCTCCTGTCACGCCCACTGCTCCCCTCAGCAGTGTTATTTCGTCAGTCTGCCTGTTCTGTTCCCTGCTCTGGCTCTGGTGAATTCTCTCACCCTCCTGCACATCTGGCTTGTACCCTGGTTCTGTATAAATAAATAAATCAATCTAAAAAAAAAAATTGCACCAGGTGTTTTCAATCTTGAGGAAGCCTCCAGGGTAGTTCAGAAAGGCATTAGCAGTATCCCTCTCTCCCCCACAGAGCCTTGTTCTCAGCTCCCAGATTTATTCCTTTCCCTCTATTCCCCCGTCATTTATGTCCCATTTCAATAGTTGTAACTCCATTTTTATCCAGTCGTCCCCTATTCACACCCACACCTTTCATCTAGAAGGACATGAGGATTTTTGAAAATTTAGACCCATTATGGCCCCCATTTTTGTCCACATCGACCTCTGTTGGGGGCTCGGCAAGCACTTTATTCTTCCAATCGGCCATTATATTTTTCATCTAAGTTCATGTTGATGCGAAAGGTAACTCCGTATCTCTAAAACAGTGTGAAATATGATTCCCCTGCCTTGTTTTGGTCAACTGGCCTCTCAGAAGATGTAACTACCAGGCCGGCCTAGAGCTGCTGTTAGAGAAAAGGAGAATGGCATGCTCACGTGATCAGCAGGTGTTCTGAATTTTCAGAATTACTCAGTAGTGTCTCCTAGCACTTTCATGCTGGCCCTTATCTAGAATGCAGCTCAGAGGAGGGAAACAACTGCACTCATTTGGCCAAACTACCTGACTAATGTGTGGACCAGAAGAAAGACAGAGCTGGACATCTTCAAAGTCCATTTTTGAGGTAAATGTCCTAATGTTTAATAGCACCAGATCCCAGTGAATTGTAGGGGATATGAAAGGCCCATCCAATATCTGACCATCAGCCCATTGTTGAATTGTTTTGCGATAAAAGGTACACACACCATTGTCAGAAAGGAAGTGGTCCAGAAATTTAAGCCAAAATATAAAGATTAGTTTTACGAGTCACAATGGTGTGGCCAGAGTAATCTTATCGGACTGAAACAGCAACACATAACCTAAAAAGATGTAAACAGCAGTGAGGTGCCATTTATAGGGCCAGAAGCGGTCAAAGTCAGATATAATTAAAGTGTTAGAATATGTATGGACAATACCCCACACTGTGCCTCAAAGCAAGGTGGCTGTGACAACCTTTGTCAACATAAAAGATTGTCATACAATGGTATCAAAACAGGATCAAAAACAGGATCTCTTACTTGGTACCCAATATAATAGTTGATGCACTGCTGGTGTAATGATGGTTCAAGTTCACAATGGTGACAGGTTGGGCAGTGTGGGCTCAACTGGTAGTTTGATTCCAGTCAGTTTCAACAGAGAATGGATCTGCCTATAAGAGTGACACAGATGATTCAGTCACCAGCCACTATTTCCTCAGTGTGCTGTGCAAAAAAAAAAGGGGGGGTGTCTTTAATTTTCTAGTATGTAGCTTTCCAAGTGTCAGTTCAAATAATCAGGTCATGGCAACAACCTACTTGTAAGTGAAAATAAAATGAGGTTTATCAAGAGTAGTATTTGCCAGCTTTATAATGGCCTTGAATTTGCCTGCTGAGTGGAATGCCCAGGACCGTTCACAGTTCTGAATACTTGGCCCTGAGGCTGAACTGTTGCGGCTATCCAGTAGATGCCTCCAGATGTCAGCTTACTTGAACTATCAGTGAGGCAGGCCCAGACCTTATTGGGGCATTTCTGTGAGTCAAGAGTCCAGTGAACCAGCAGCTTGGCTAAAGGTGGTGGAGTAGAGCAGCTGTCATTTTTCACATAGATTCAAGATGCCTCTGGGGTCAGGCCAGCCACATTGTCAAGTGTGCCATTTCCATTACTGCTTCTTTTTCATTTTGAGTCTAAGTCAATTCACCCAAAATTGGAAATAACAGGTCAGGGAGTCAGTCTACCCAGGGTCAGACTTTCCATTTCAATGGAGATCAGTGGGAAATTCACAGCTGCTTTCAAAAATGGTGGAAGATTTGGTGGATATGGTGTGGTGGGATCCTGTACTTTTGAATCATATACAGTGTTGTGAACCAATTTTACCTTCCTTAAGAAGTAATAAAAAGAAGAAGTAAAAACAGACTGTGTGGGGAGGCAAAGAGTATAGTCGCCAAACAGCACCCTCAGAGGAGGTTCCTTCCTTTTGTTAGCATCTATAACTGGTAATGTCATCAGTCACAGAGGCCACTAAAGATGTGCACTCTTCTCTATACCCCTCTTTTCCCAATCAGGCGCACCCTCTTTTTGCCACTAACCAGCACTAAGAGCATAAGCATGTAAAATATCAATACAGTAACTCCTCGGTAACATTGTTCATAGATTTTTGGAAACTGAAACTTTTTTTTTAATTTTAATATATTTTTTTTCATCATTGTTCATTTTTAAACAGTGTTTTCTTCCCTCCACCCCATCAGGTGTAGCCCCATAGTTTCCTTCATCAATGCACCCTGCACCATTACCTCAGTCCCCTGTGCTCCTCCCTCCCTCCCTCTGATCTCTCTCCCTCCTCCTCCCCTGCAGGATGTCTTTGTTTTGTTGTGTTTAGCATTATTATTTTTTCCCATGATGTCTTATTTGGTTCCCCTATATTCCTCCTATAAGTGAAACCATCTGATATTCTCTTTTTCCTTCTGACTTATTTCACTGAGCATAATCCCTTCTAGCTCCATCCATGTTGCTGCAAATGGCATGCATTTATCTTTTTTCATTGCTGAATAGTATTCCATTGTGTATATATCATCTTCTTGGGCCAGTCAGCTATTTTTTGGCATTTGGGTTGGGAAACTGGAACTTTAAGCAAAAAAAAAAAAAAAAAATACATAATGACAGTAGCTCCTTGAATGAGTTATCTTGTTCAGCATTGCCTGGAATTCTTTTTTTCTCATCGGTGTTACAATGAAACAACCTTGAGTGAAATGGTATTATTCAGGACCTGCTATACTAACAATATGTCAGCAGGGGAAGCCAGAAAAACAGTACATTGAATGAACAGGACACCACAACTCTGCCAACCCCATCAGCTCATTTTGGGCATCCCCTCACCCCCGCAACTCAATAGGATGGTGACTCAGGTGCTAGCATCTATCCCTCATCACGAAAGTTTGAATCCCATCCCTTCCCAACATTCCTGAACATTCTCTCTCTCTCTCTCTCTCTCACCCTTTGGGGAACAGGGAGATCACCCCCTAGCCCTAAACATCTTTCTTCTTAAACCAGCTGAGGTGAGGGGGAAGGGATGGATCCAAGGGACTGGAGAGGGAGAGTGGCCCCATGCAGTCAGCAAGCCACACTTGAGTTCTGAGAGCTGTGGCAGCTGCTTACACTCATTTCTTTAGATTGGGGGGTTTCTTTCTCACTCTTCAGAGGATTGACCTCATCAACACTATAAACCCAGCCTACAGCAATGAGAACCTGAATGTTAGTCAACACCCATGAGAAGTCATCTGTCTTAAGGGGACACATAAGGGGGTCAAAACTCCCTTAAAGTTAGTAGGCCCAACTGCAGAAAACCAAAGCAGAATTAATCCACGAGGTTTTTCATATCATTTTTAAATGGATCCATGGGTGGTGTGATAGAGCTACGGAGCTTCTAGACAGGAAGGTAGCCCCACTATCCTGTTCTTGGCCAGATTTCTGCACCACACCTTCCACTGGTCACATGAACCAGCCAACATTCCAACTGGGCCTGCTCGTAGGGATGTGAATTCCCGCCTCCACATTCAGTGCTGGTAAGTGGGCCTGTACCTGTGTCTGAAGAGGGCAAAGGGCAGCACAGCAAGATGGGCCCTTGAGAGGGCTGAAGTTGCCCACAGTCCTACCCCCTGGAGACATGGAAAGAAGCAGATCACCGAGCACCATTTGCGTCACTGTTGGATCTCTCTCCTCAGCCTTCAACCACCTCCCAATTTCTCTTCATTGAAAGGAAATGAGACAGAAGACCATTTACTGCCCAATCAACTATGCATGTTCTCTTGGTCACCATCATATCCTATGAACTCCCCAAATTCTGCTAATCAACCTGAAAACCTCCTGCTTTCCTTTCTAGCATTTAAGTACTTTAGAAAATAAGTGTGACATTTCATTTGAAATATTGAGCAGATACTTAGCAAAATGTCAACTATTAGCTTAAACTATTTTTTCTTTGTGCTACGGTTGAGTTACTATGTGCAGTACTTTTGTGATATTTAGTTCTCTCATTCTGGGTTGTTCATGAGATCTGTATGTGGTTTTTATATTGGGAATATAATGAATGAGTCTACGATGAATAGTGAACTTCCTGTTTTGAAGAAATCATATTTTGGGCAAAATGCCGGTTAGACATTTATGTTTTTGCTAATAGTTTAGTTGAGAACTGCTGGGATCTTTTCTTCTTTAAAGAAGTGATCAGAAAGTTTGATGCTTTTGCATTTTATTTTAAATTATTTTAGGGATAATTTCAAAATAACATGTTACTGTTTTTTGTTGCAACGAATTAATAATTGTTGTGTTGGTTTGATGTTTCCCTACCTACTCTTAAGGCATAGTATTACCTGAGTTAAAAATCACTGTTTTCATTTTCTGTTTCTCTCTTCTCACCCCAATTTTTTCTAGTCCATCATTGGCTTGTCCAATTGAAACTAGAGACACACGTGACATATTAATTTTGGCCACTTCTGGTATGCTTTATTTTGCCAATGAAATTATTGAAATTGAAAAATTAGGTGGGGGTGTCTAGGAGACATGGAAGTCTTTCCCTTGGGCCTTGAGTATTAAGCCAGTTTCTCTATCATATAACAAGAGAGAAGTGTTAAAACCAGAGTTCACGGCATGCAACTGGCAGAATAAATGGTTCTCTTTAAAAATTTCACTTGAACAGCAATAAATTTCCAGTGAAGTCAAAAAACAGGACTTTTAAAAGGCAAATGAAAAACATATCAATTTCAAATAGTAGCTGAAATACATTTTTTTTGGTTTCTTAATTATCCTGTGAAACATAAAGTATGTTTTAGGGCAGCTGGTTAACATTGTCTTAGTTCTGCCACAGAACCAAGAATTTTTATTGCTTGAAGGGAATTTAGAGATTTTCATTTTACACCTATGGAGACAAAAAATGAAGTTAAGTAACATACTCAGAATCCCAAATAAGCAGTCCTAATGCTCTTTTCCCAGGACCACATGGTCATAGTGCTGGTGTGCAGAAAGAATAGCTAAAAATCCAAATACATTTCAAATATCTTAGAATCAGAGCCATTTCCTTGCCTTTGTAGACATTTTATATTCATGCTGCTTTTGGCTTCATCTTTACTGTTTTATTAAAGAAGTGTATTGGTCTCTCTCTCTGCCTCCACGTAATACCAGACCCACTCTAATTTTTATCATCATGGTATAGATTTATGAGTTGTTAATGATTATCCATCATTTCTATCAGAGTTCTCATTTCTGAATTCCATAGCCTGTCCTTACCTTGTTTGGAGTCTTTAGAGGATCTGATACTCTCACAAACTCCTCCTTCTGGACACTATGGCCTTCCTTGTACCTCTAGACAAAGATTTCTCTCTCTCTCAATGGCTCCTTCACGGCCAGTCCCTTAATGGGAGGTTTCTTTTGGTCTTGCCTTTATTTTTATTCTCTCTCTGGATGCTCTTCCACTTATATGGCTTCTAGCTGACTCCATGACTGTGTCTCTGACTTTACATGTTCCTCGCTCCACATCATGTGTCACACTTCCTGCTGGGACTCCCATCCATCTTCAGACATTCAATGTCTTCAAAAGTAGGCAAATTTTCTATTTTAATTGACTCCCCCTCCATATAATGTCTGTGTCATGATCCAAGTTTTCTCTGCTCTCATCTTTGCAGCTCAATTAACAAACTTTTGACGTTCTAGAAACATCTTCGCATTTTGGCCTCTAAACCAGCTCATTGGCCCTGCCTTTTGGTTCCATTGTGCTTTTATCTGGTCTCCCTGCCTCTGGCCTCCTCAATATTAGCGTTTTCCATACTTGCAGCCCTTCCTAGCAACCCCTGCTGGTTTCCAACTGTCTTCAGAATAATATTAAAGTTATTTTTTTAAAGATTTATTTATTTATTTATACAAGCACTGGGTTCAGTCAGAGGCGCAGGAGGGTGAGAGAATTCACCCGAGCCAGAGCGGGAAGCAGAGCAGGCAGAAGGACCGAAGTACACTGCTGAGGGGAGCAGCGGGCGGCAGGAGAGGTCTGCGCGCCATGTGGGACCCTCGCCTGGTGGCTGGGGATCGAACCGGCACTGCAGAGGCTGCGGGCAGCTTTGCAACCCAGCGCTCAACCGCTGCGCCACCGGGGAGGCCCATATTAAAGTTATTTTTTAACTAAGAAGCTAATCCGTTCATATTCTGGTTCACGTCTATCATTTCAGCTACATCTCTTGGGTCTTATCTCCCATGTCACAGCTTTTGCCACCTCAAAACTCTTAGAAAAACTAAACAATTTTTACAACTTCCCCTTAAGCATAGTATCTGTGATTTCCTCCATTGGAAGACTCTCTTCCTCCTTCATATCACAAACTTAAGACACAAATTTGGAGTGACCCAAGGTCTGTCCAGTTGTCTTTGTGGGAAACGTTTCTCTGTTTTTCGTGGTTCTACATTTGTCCTTTACTTATTGGTCCTTCACTCACTCCAAAGGGGGAACCAAGGGCAAGGCCATATAGTTTCCTTTTCAGAGCTTTACACTATAACTGGCATACCAGAGGCGTGAAATAAGGGGGTGGTAGCATAATTATTACTTCCTGCTGACTCCTTAACTCTCAGATTGCTTTAGATGTTCTTTTGAATTTATTTTATAAGACCCCAGGATCATGTGGTCTTGTCTTCACTTTTGTTGCCACTGAGGTTAGATTTACTTTTTAGGAAGACAACATTTAGCAGTCAAAATATCGCCAAACAGACAACATGC
Organism: Talpa occidentalis; assembly: GCF_014898055.3. NCBI lineage: Eukaryota > Metazoa > Chordata > Mammalia > Eulipotyphla > Talpidae > Talpa > Talpa occidentalis. The sequence goes on along the minus strand of NW_023605194.1, from coordinate 90,074,259 downwards.
ATCCGACTCACCACTCCCAGACACTGGTGAAAATTGCTCATCTGACAAGGACATTCTTCCCTGAGAAGACTGCAGGTTCTCTATCCCTGGAAACACAACACTTCAAGTAGCCACATGTGAACAAAATTTCACATTTCACAGCTGATAAGAAATGTGCTTGTGATAACAAGTAATTAAAAAACACAGGGTGAACATGCGATGACCTGAAATTCTGGTCCAGCTTTGCTGCTAACAACCCTGAGGTGTATGTCATAGCACTTTGTGTGGTGACCTGCACGATACAGATACTCAATGATTACTTGTGCATTAGTGAGTCTTCATTACTCAACTATATTTGCCATTTTCTCTATTGAAATAATAGGGCCATTAATTCCCAAACTAATAATCTAATGAGGATCATAAGCAGGGAAAACACTTACTTGATATATAAAGAATATCTTGGGCCTCCCCTGGTGGTGCAGGCAGTTGAGCGCTGCACTAAGAAGCTGTCTGCAGCCTCTGCAGCACCAGTTCAATCCTGGCTGGCTGCGAGGGTCCCACATGGCACAGCAGACTTCTCCTGTCGCGCCTGCTGCTCCCCTCAGCAGTGTATTTCATCAGTCTGCCTGTTCCCCGCTCTGTCTCTGGTGAATCCTCTCACCTTCCCACGCATCTGGCCTGTACCCTGGTTCTTGTATAAATAAATAAATATTTTTAAAAAAGAATAGCTTCATTAAGTCAAAATATTTTGTACAATGAGGTAAAACATAATATTTTAAAACTAAGTATCTTATGGTTGACTTATAACAACTGGGTATGTAGAATATGCCAGTATATATTTTAAAACATTTTTTCACAATTTCTATTTATAAAAAGTTGTGATTACAAAGAACATTGCCCTAAACTAAATGAGAATAAGTTATCACAGAATGCCCCATTGTCCCCAATACTTCACTGGTATTTCCTATAAATAAGAACATTGTAAAGATCCATAGTACAACCACAACACTCAATAACTTGTGGCTAATCCTCATACCTCATTCAAGTTTCATGAAGGGTTCAATTAATATCTTTTATAGAAAAAGAATCAGCACCAGATTGCACAGTACATTTAGTTGTTCTGTCTCTTTAGTTGCCTTTGATCTTCAGTCTTTCTTTGACCTTGATACTCTTAAAACTTTTAGGCAAGTTACTTTGTCAGCTGGTGTTGACAGATTTTTCTGACACTTCCTTATGATTGCATTAGGTTAATTCCTCTTGGACTGAAACATAGAAGTGACAGTGTGCACACCTCTTGGTACCCTATCAAGAAATAACAGTAAAAAAAATGTAATTCAGAGATATGTAAATATCAAAATAATTAAAATAATTAAACATGAAGGAACTATTTTGCAATATTAGAGTCAAATCTAATAAATTCTTGTAAAATCAAATTCTAAATGCTAATAAAAATAAAAATGGAGTTGAAGCACATGATATATGAAGGCACTTCATAGTAGCTAGGATGTCTGAATCAGAACAATATTTCAAGTCCTAGAATATCATGGAAAAGTGATGTTTCATTGTCTGAGGGAGTCTTCTGTGGCTTTTCCTCCTGGTTCATATCTTCATCTGCGCTTTTAGCTAACTTTCCCAAGTTTATACTTATGAACTATCATGAACCACTGTGTGTGGAGGACATTTTGAAAACAAGGGAAAAGGAGCTGAGTTCCTTTTATTATTCCAATACTTGGTAACTACAGAATTAGTGTTTGTTGCTGTTTGAATGGCCGAGCAACATCAATTCACTGCAAAAGAAAATGAATTAAACTAAGGTTGTTTGGTCCTTTCCATACACTTTTAATCATGTCTGAAAGCAAAATACAGGTAAAATATCTATGAAGTTAATCTCATGTCATTAAAAATCTTAGGTGTAATTGTAATTAAAATTTACCAGACAGCTTCCAATCCCTAAATGTAAGAATCTGTCTACGTCGCCTTGGTTGGTTCTTAGTCAGAAGTGTTATTCCAATGAGCATCTGGGATGCACAGATTGGCCCCAGAAGACTTTTAGGGTGCTGGTGGGAAGTTGTTTTCACGAAGGGCCATCCTAGGTGAAGAGCCGATGCTGAAGGAGAACACACAGACATGTCTCAGCCCAGTCTTTATGTGAGACTCACAGCACCCTGCATGACCACCCACCCAAGTGGACACTGTTCTGATTGAGAAGGCATTTTTAAAGGCTCTTAAAAAGTTACTTGTCAAAATGTAGTCCTATAAATCCTTAAAAATAGCTACTGAGGCCACTAACAATGACAGCTAACTTACATAGGGCATTTCTAAGAAATATAATTCTACTTTTAAATTAGTCTCTCTTGCCAGTGCATTGAAATGCTTGGAATTTTAAGTAAATCATCCTTCAGACCCCTTAACAATTTTGTACAAATGAGAGTCACATGGGCAAATGTCTTGCATGCGTGGGGATGGGATCCAGATGATGAGAAAGTAGAAGGGATCTTTTGAAACATGTGAGAGGAGAACATGGGAGACATCCCACAATGGGAGCAATGGAAGGACTATCCTAAAATCTCAAACAGTGCAGGGATACAAGACGCCAGAACCTGTCTGAATCTCCATCTGCACTAAAAGTTTTTGCATTTTCTGTCAAGAAGAGATTAGCTTGACTATACCAATATAGTCACACAAATATGCATATGAATAAAGGCACATCTAGAATATGTGAAGAACTACAAATCAACAACAACCAAATAAAAGATTTAAAAATGGATGTAGAACAAGGATCTGACTTGATTTCAATGGATATTTAATATTTCAGACCATCTATTTCAAGGTCAGCGTTGGATTGTTTGGTCTGACCAAAGAGGATTTGCAGAGTAGCACAAAAATGAAGTGTGGCCATTTTTTCTATGGATGTATACACTTCTGTGCAGTATATTCAGAATTAAAGTTATCTACTTCCTACATGATTTTCTAAGACAGATTCATTGTGTATGTGAGCCTCTGAATTCAAGCACAGTCTTGGCAGGGGTAAGACTTCTCAAAGCCAATATGGAGATTAAGTACACCGTGATTGTTTTATATCCGAGTTGCCGACATTTAATAAAATGTGTGCCCTATTCTTCAGCACATTTGTGTAGGGAGCCAAGAGAATAGGTTAACATGGGGAAGTTCTATTACTGGGGAAAGGACTAAAGGTCTGGTCCTGAGGTCCAGCACTAGCTTGGGATTCCCACATTATTATTTTCATTATAATGAACTTAAATGAGCATTTCTATCAAAGAAATTAGTCTTTATGTGAATGGCCTACAGATAAAATTGTTATACAGTAGAATAATAGGAGCAGGTAATGAGACTTGGGTTTCCAGAAAACAAACATATGGACATTAAAAATTAAAAAAAGGAAAATGTGTACTCTATAGGTCCTATGTGGGAAGACTGAAGTTATTCACTTCCACATGTGTCTGGATCCTACCCCTCTAGGAGCACACGATTCTTTCAGGCAGGGGACTGCTCTTACTATTAGGGGTATTGGATGTGAGAAGATGTGGTTTCCTGTAGGGGGTGGGGAAAGGGAGAGGCAAAGTTTTCAACAGTTGCCACAGTTTTGTTCAATATATTTTATTGAATAATGTGATGCTAAGATTCATGGCTAGGTGGCATTAGCAATTACAGCATTTGTTAGTACCTCAAAGAAAATAATGACACCTCTAGTCTGTGTGAAGGATTATATTACAAATATCTGCATGGCTTTAGTTGTCCACATCAGGTATCATGTTAGTTTCAAATGTACTTGTTCCAGACACTCATTTCTTTTCTTTTCTTTTTTTTTTTTTTTTAAGATTTATTTACTTATTTATACAAGCTCTGGGTACAGTCAGAAGTACGGGAGGGTGAGAGAATTCACCAGCCAGAGCAGGGAACAGAACAGGCAGACATGAAATACACTGCTGAGGGGAGCAGCGGATGTGGCAGGAGAGGTCTGTGTGCCATGTGGGACCCTCGCCAGAGGCCGGGGATCGAACCGGTTCTGCAGAGGCTGCAGGCAGCTTCGCAGCCCAGCACTCAACTGCGGCACCACCAGGGGAGGCCCCAGACACTCATTTCTTCAAAACCTTAATGGAGCTCATAAGACAACCTTCTAATAAACAAAAGAGTGTCCCTTTGTGTCTCTTTCCTGCAGCTGTCCACTCCTTCACATAATACTTGTCACAGTGGTTGTCATCTACCTCAGAGCTGCGCTAGTCAGTAATCTGTGACAGCATCAAATACCAAAGTAATGAACTAGATATTTGAATAATCTACTTACACATTTTATGAATTTTCAAATCAGTGAAATGTCAATTAAACATGAGAAAGCACTTTTTTAGTTTAGGTTTAACTCCTAAAACCATATGGGTTCATAGAAAATGCTAACAAAGTAAGACTGCTAATTGACTGTTTTGAAATTGGAAATCATTGGCTAAAGCAGCACAAAAAGTCAGGTTAACACAAATATAGGCCCTGTCAATGTAAATTACTTGCTACACATTGAAGTTGAGAAAATTTTGAGAGTGCTTATTATGCTAAATAAATTATCAGCAAAATAAAATATGGGTTCCATAAACTTCAAAGTTCATTGCTTAAATACTTTATATTTTCTTTTCATTAAAACATAAAATTACTTTTTCAAGTATAATTATCTTGGGGATCGAACTGACCCAGTTATGACCCTTAACAATGTCTTGGATCCTGTGTGGAGAGAAAAACGTGGCAGTGAGAACTTTTCAACAGTTACCAAAAATTTTGTCAACACATTTAGTGGGTAATGTGATTGATATTAAGCCTCGAATCATAGGCAATACTAGTAATTACAACACAGGGCGCCATTTTGTATAGTTATATTAGTTATGCTACTGCTGTGCCTGGCTTGATCATCAGCTCTCCAGTACTCTCATCTCCATCTTCTCTGTTTTTTTGCCTATTCTTTTTTCAGACTTCATCTTAGACTTCTCTTCCTCAAAAGTTTCTGGGAGCTCCATGTCAGTGGTGGATTCCCTCTGGAATTTTTGTTAGCATCCTGTACCTCCTATTTTATTTCACCTACACTTAAATTTCTTGCTTAGTATCCCATCCATCTGCCCAGCTGACCGCTCAAAAAAAATGTACAGACTAATAGAACTGTCTCATTTTCCACTTCATCCCCAGCTATCTATCATATGAACAACATGCAATTTGCTCAGTATGTCCCTACTTGATAAATGAGATAATGAGAAGTGAAGGTAGAATGAATGTACGGAATGAGTGGATGCATGAGTGGGAATATACAAACCTGGCTGGGACATTAACTACAGGTTAATGTGGCTATGGTTTTGGGCAGACCACTCACATCTCTCTATCGTGGCTTCCTCAAGTTCTGACAGAGGGGTATGGGCTAGATGACTCCTACAGTCTTTAAGGATCTATAGGAATATGATTCTGTGAGAACACATCAGAGCAATCACTATTCAGAGAATAATTTCACTGGTCTGAGAAATGCTTCTCTGAATTGCATATGCTGTGTTAAGGGAGAATTTCTTTTCTAAGCAAATTGATAGCAATAGTCCAGATATAAAAGATTTACTTAGTTTCTGAGGCAATGTCTTAAACAACTGCAGACTTTCAACATAATACCTGCTCTACAATGTTGAAACTATGAGAGAAAATCAAACAGTGGGTAATAAAATAAGACCCTATGTCTACCAGCACAAATCACAACATAAACCTCATGTCCTTTAAAATTAGCCATTTAGGGCCTCCCCGGTGGCGCAACAGTTGAGCCCTGGGTTGTGAAGCTGCCCGCAGCCTCTGCAGCGCCGCCGGTTCGATCCCCGGCTGCTCCCCGGCCACCGGAGGAGGGTCCCACATGGCGCGCAGACCTCTCCTGCCGCCCGCTGCTCCCCTCAGCAGTGTACTTCAGTCCTTCTGCCTGCTCTGCTCCCCGCTCTGGCTCTGGGGAATTCTCTCACCCTCCCGTGCTTCTGACTGTACCCGGTGCTTATATAAATAAATAAATAAATCTTTAAAAAATAAAATAAAATAAAATTAGCCATTTAAAAAATAAGTTAATATTTTAATTCTTCACATGTAAAACACTATTAGAGTATGAGGATAAGCATTACTGTTATGAAATAAGTAAGTTTTGGCCACTGTGCATATGAAATCAAGAGGGTATTAAAAGACAGAAGAGCGTGGTAGATATCATGCTGGGCATACAGTGAATAAGCCTGAGGAGGTGTTCAAAGGTGTGTGGATTATGTACAGTTTGTTGAGGGTCTCTTTCAGAAAGTCCACATCTCAGGAGAAATCACTGTCTTTTTTTCATTTATATGTTTTAATCCTCTGTCTCTCGCCCAGCTAGTGAGACAACTAGATAGTAACAGTTAATACTCATTCAGTTTTCTGTGTGTCAAGCAGCGTGACAGGAAATGTATCATTACCACCATTTTACAAATGGAGCAGATTATAAAGTGCTGGGATTTGAATGCAGCTTCCAGAATAAAGCCCAGTTGGGTAGTCACTTACTCGGTTTGTGTTTATTAAATTAGCAAATGACTAAAAGATGAACAAATAGGACTCCAGCTGTACATGAGGAGGACAGAAATATGATGAAAGTTTAGGGAGTTGGTCAAGATGGCAGGGAAATTCCCTTTATGAAGAAGCATTACCTTGGGGTATAGAAAAAATATTTTATCACAGAACTGTGTGTGTGCCTTGTAGTATATGTGGCTGTTTTATGTATTAGCATATAAAATCATTTTAAATGATAATGTCTAAACTGAAAGGTGAGATTAGGTATTAGATTCCAATTGATAGCAAAACTAAATATGATATAAACTCCTGATAAGTAAGGATGATAATGGAAATCTTAGCAGCTCCTCAGGTATGTGTCTAGAATACGTCATCATATTTAAACTCTTCACATGTAGTCCTGGAGTAAAGTTAAATTACAGCATTTTCCCTGATAGACATTTTAATCCAATAGTAATAATTGAATCTGTTCAGTTGCCCATTTTCATGTGATCATTGGTATTTTCCCTACTCTTTTTTTTTATTTATACAAAAGCAGGAGTACAGGCCAGATGTGCAGGAGGGCAAGGGGATTCACCAGAGACAGAGCGGGGAACAGAACAAGCAGACTGACAAAATGCACTGCTGAGGGGAGCAGCGGGCAAGACAGGAGAGGTCTGCTCACTATGTGGTTTGCTCCGAGGCTGGCGGGGATCGAACCGGCACTGCAGAGGCTGCAGACAACTTCACAGCACTGTGTTCAACTGCCTGCGCCACCAGGGAGGCCCTATTTTCCCTACTCTTTAAGATGGTAACCAATGAATTTGCAAACAATTCATTAAGATAAAATATTTTTAACTGGGTTGAAGAAAGGGGTACAATATTTCCAGTATCATTAAACACTAGTCAACCAATGACTCTAAATGGGAAAAGACAATATGTTATAATATGGAATCTAGAGGACCTGGTTGTAAAACATGAAAAAATATAAACCATATTCTGCAGCAAGCCATACCACAGTTGTGTGCTTGTGTGGTTTTCATGATACAGTTGGGTAAGAATCACTACTGGAAGACTGATATTACTAGTGACTTTGTACTTCTTTCTGAAAATACGAATGGCAATATTGGTTAATTAGTACCACGGAGACAGCATAGAGGAAGATAATTTATAAATGTCATTATTGAAACTATGTTTTTAAACAAGCCTAGAAAAACCATCAGAATGATCAAGGCATCCCTTCAAAATGAATCTGTCATGACATAGTGATAGACCTAAGGTTTTACACAAGTTGAAATTATGTCCTAAGGAATGCAGTGGAGTAAAAGTATGTGATGTAGTAGCCCAAATGCTAAAATTGAACAAGTGCATTTCTAAAGTCTATTTCCATAAAGAAATTATTCTTTTCTTCATTATCTGAAGATAATGTTAAAATAAAAATAGAACTACTATATCAAGGCACAAATTAAGTGAGAATAATGTTTCAGTCTCTTTGATTTTAAATTATGAACTTCCTAAACTGTTATTTCAGAGTTGAGTTCTTTTAAGTTCCATTACCTTCCAGTGAAACTGGCTTCACCTATTGCTGTGGACTGAAAGTTTTTTTTGAAGCCCCCATCCACACTGTGATGGTATTTGGAGTCAGATTTGGAAGATAATTGAGTTTATATGAGGTCATAAGTATAGAGCTTCATGATGGCATAAATGCTCTCTCTCTCTCTCTCCCTCCCTACCCCCAAAACTGAGGACACAGCCATCTATAAGCCAGGAAGAGAGCCATCTCTCATCCTCAATATTCCTATAAAGTAGGCTGACTCAAAGCCTAGCCTTGAAATGGAATTGTCAGACTTTTTCATCAACAGTCCTAAAGGAATGTCATCCAACAGACTTTATTGGTAATAAGGCCACATCTTCACCTCCATCTGGGTCTGATTTCTCAGTCAGTGTATTTGTATTTGAACTTGAGAGGAGAAGAAAAGGCAATTATTTACTGCTTCCCTGAACATCAGCACACCTACCTCTCACTCTATGTTGTTGCCCAGCTTGGAATGACTGATACCAAAATTCCCTCTATTTATGACAAAGCCAAACTTACAAGAAGACTTAACCCTAATTTATCTTCTATAAAACAAAGGAATAACCTGTGGTAGAAAGACCAGGAACTAAACATGAGGCCACCTAAGTAGGAACTCTGGGTCTATCATGAAATGAACCTAGGTCAAATAAACCCTTCCCTGTGAATTTGTTTTCTCTCCATCAAGACTGTCTTGAATATTCAATTAAACATATAAGAAAAAAATCAGATAGGACCATATCTGCTACAATAAGTGTTTAATAGAATATTATTACTGCTAATATTCGTAATGGCCTATTAAGCAAAAGCAAACTTTTGGAAGAATGTGTCAGTTTCTGGTACATGATTATCAAGAAACGCTAATTCCTTTTAATCTAGTTTTTGTTTCTGAAGAATGAATAATAGAATCCAAATTGAAGGTTTGCTGTATTTGTTAAGTAAATTTAAAATATATACTGTAAAAAGTTTATAAAGAAGCATCTGTCAAGTGAAATTTGTAAGTTTCTCTACTAGGGAAAGTTGCAGTTTGTACTCTATTATTTATGGTCCAGATTTAAGATCATGTTGGGTGGCCCAGCTGTCAGTCCTGTGCACTAGGAATGCTGGGCACTGCATACTTCTTAAATCCAAAGCAATAGTGCTTTCCTTTATGATCCTATTCAAGATGTAGTTAGAATCCATTGGGCCAAAAGTTGAATAGGGTCATAAACCAAAGCTAGGCTTTGCTTCTTCCAGTTTGCAAGCTTTGTGTGGTTTATAATGTGATTGACTGGTAACCAGGAAAGCACAAAATAACCAGCTCATTACATCTGGGTTAAAATGTTTGCAAAATTATAAACATTGACCATAGCTTCAATTGAGGAGAGGCACCATATTTTTTTAAGAATATGGCATGACAGCCATTCAACTCTGGCATAAGATATACCTCTTCAATCCAAAAATTAAATGACCCTCTTTAGAAGTCTTTTATTAAAGCCTCACACACGTAGTACTTTTTGATTTTTAAGAAGAAATCATTGAGAAATGGGGGTGAATAAAAAGGGAAAGGATAGAGAGGGTTAAAAAAAGCCTCTTGTTGACATGAAATAAATTTCAGATATTTTTTATCCTTGAAACAGTGATATTACTGGGCCAAATGATTGTCTCTTTAGAAAGAAAACACTATACCACTTCTCAAGCATTTCTTAATATGCATCTAAAGTTTCATTGTTAAAGAGTCAAATTTTCCAAATCAGAGAAAAGTATTACTTCATGGTTCCCAAGTTTCCAATCACTTAACATATGAAACATTGAAGTTTAAGAGTCAAATGCTCCAACTGAAAAGCATCTGTTTGATGTCGGCGAGGACTCTGACAAATCCAGCATTAAAAGACTCTTTGTACTGCTCTTTGAAAATATATCACTTTATAATAAATCTCTGGATTCTGACACACACAGAGATGAGGTTTTCTTTATAGACTTAGGCAAGAGGATCTGTCCGCCACACCTTGCTCTCTGTGAGGGAGCGTGCAGGTTTTTAGCGCTATTAACACACAGCTCCAGGTTTCTGTGTTAACTCGGTGCCTGTTTTCTTGACGGAACATACATTCTCGAGAGAGTGAACTTACCTGTCCTATTGGACTTTATGTTTTTTCTCATTTTATGTGAAAGAAAGGTGCCAAATTGTAGAGGTTGCAGGGAACTAAACTACTGAAATATCAATTATAAAAGTTTGTGAGTCCATATCATTGTGGCACACAGATTTTGAGACTTTGGGATATGATTATTTAAGCTGCTCTAGGGGCTGGTTGATTTGCCAAGAGAATGTATTCAATGTCATTTGTTCTATTTGTTGATTGCTTCAGGGCATGAAAGCTATAGAAAGAATCAGCATCTTACCCAATGTTGAGGAGTACCAAGATGATTAATTAGACACCAAAATTAACATACTTTTGAAGAAAACTGTATTATAAGCTCACTATTGAAACTTTTGTTAAGTGGAAAGAAAGTCTCAATGACAAGGAGTTTACTAGATAAAATGAGGATTCTAACTGGAAAGCAATCTGACAGATACTACTTTGCGAGAACTGTTCCAACAAACAGGAAAATGAATTTAGTTTATATAGGGAGGAACAGTGAGTCATTGACATTAAAAATGTAATTATGCTTGGCAGGGGTTTTCTAACTCTTTTTTTAAAAAAAGATTTATTTATTTATTACAAGAACTGGGGTACAGGTCAGAGGCATGGGAGGGTTAGAGAATACACAAGAGACAGAGTAGGGAACAGAACAGGCAGATTGACCAAAGACACTGCTGAGGGGAGTAGCGGGCAAGTCAGGAGAGGTCTGCCACGCCATGTGGGTTTCTCCCTGACAAGCCAGAAATTGAACCCACTGCAGAGGCTGCAGATAGCTTCACAGTGTGTTCTCAACCCGCTAGGCCACCAGGGAGGCCCAGGGTTTTTCTAATTTTGTGTTGTCCAGGTCTAAAGATAGGGTGATGCTATTGAGTAGGTCAAGCTGAATTTAATCTCTTCCTTTCTAAAGAATGGGCTGCAGAGATGCAGAGGCTGGGCCGCCATTACTAAATCTTATTTATCAGCAACTTGGTCATCCACGGGTGTGAAAAGAAGGCTTTCCTCCTGGCAGCAGGCAGCAGATTCTGCATAGCTGTTGCAGACTTCAACTCTTGCAGATAGCCTTGCTCTCCTGTTTGCCAGAATATGGAGGAGCCACTTCCCAAAACATTTTACAATATGTTCACACTTTAGATGACACAAATAACACAAAAGTAGTGAATCCCACCATTCAGAAATAACCATGTTGTCCTATGTGGATTTCTCTTATACACACATTCACAAAAATAGGAAAATACATGTGTGTATATATATATGTGTGTGTCTTTTAAAAAAATAACATGCACCCCTTTACATATTGTTCAAGATAGTGGTTTTGTCACATAATATGTTAAGAACATCATTCAATCAATCGCCCTCTCTCACACCCACATATATATTCATGTTGCTGATTGCATATAACTCAATTATACAGATGGGTTCAATCTCTTAGTATAAGAAAGACCAGATCTATTTTCCCTGTATTGTTTACTTGATAACAACCCAAGTTGAGTGAGCTGACAATTCACAGCACCAGGCATGAACTACATTGGACAAGAAGTCCATACTGAGCATTTTACATTTGAATACTAAAAAAGAGATTTAAATGAAAAAAAAAAATCATCCAAATAACTGAATTATCAAATCCAAATAACTGAATTATCAACAATGATGTATGGAAACCATGAGATTTTACACCCATTTATTCCCTTTCCCACCAATCAAAGGAGTTTTCTGAGTTTCATGAGTTTTCTGAGTTTCTGTCATTACTTTTCATTTTAAAATACACCCTCCCCTCTCCCCCACCCCACACCCACATGCATAAGTCGATAAAATGTGTGGCTTAATTTTTGGGTGCTTGGCCTTATGAAAATGGGATCATTTTGTTTGCAGCCTTCTTTTATGAATGTTCTCAGGATTCCTCTATATCACTGAATGTCATTCATTTCTGTGAAACATTCCATAGTGTTAAAATACCCCTCTTCACCCATTCTGCTGCTGAAGGACATTTTGCTTATTAGTGGCATGTGTATGTGTACATGTTTGTATCATTGTTATGAACACCACTGCCATGAATAGCTTTGCTCCTGTCTCCTGACACAAGCATTAAAATATCTAGGCATAGGGCCTCCCTGGAGGCACAAAGGGTTAAGACACAGCACTATGAAGCTATCCACAGCCACTGCACCTGGAGTCTGATTCCTGGCCAGGGAGCTGACCCACACTGTGCAGAAGATCTCTCCTGACTTACCTGCTGCTCCCCTCAGCAGTGTATTTCAGTAGATCTGCCTATTCTACTCCTCACTCTGTCTCTGGTGAATCTTCTCAACCCCTGCCCCCCACAACTCAGGCCTGAACTGGGTACAACCAGTTCTTGTATGCATAATAAATAAATAAATCTATAAAAAAAATCTAGGAGTAAAAATACTGTATCATAGATTATATTAATATATGACTATGCAATAAAAGATGAAATTATTTTCCAAAGTTGATTACACTAATTTACCTTCCCAGCCAAAGTATACAAACATGCATGAAAGAACTAGCTGCTCCATATTCCTGTCTGCCCTGGATATTTTCTATTGTTTTACTTCAGCTATTCTTGTGTGCCAGTAGTATAACATACTGTGCTCTAATTAGTGTTTCCCTCATGGCTACTGAGAACCTATTCATATGTTCATTAGATATTTGGACAATTTCTTTTGTGAAGTGTCTGCTCATATCTTTTAGCAATTTTCCACAGGCTTTGTAATTAAGTTTTGGAATTTTAAATACACCTTCTGAATTAGTTATGGAATAAATTGGTAGCAATTATTTTCTTCCATTCTCTGATCTAGTTTCACTCTCTTTATGGTGTCTTTTGATGAACAGAAACTCCTAATTTTAATTTAGTTATATTTACTTTTCTTTTCTGGGGATAATTTTGTGTTGCATCATCTTTTGGGCATTACCAGTTTTGCCACAGAAATCTGATTACCCGGGGCCTCCCTGGTGGCACAGGGGGTTGAGTGCAGCCCTATGAAGCTGTTGCAGTCTCTACAAGATCCCTGGCTGGCCAGAGAGCTAGCCCACATGGTGCGGCTGACCTCTCCTGACTCACCTGCTGCTCTCCTCAGCAGTGTATTTCCGGCAATCTGCCTGTTTTGTGCCCTACTCTGCCTCTGGTGAATCCTCTCATCCACCCCCTGCACCTCTGGCCTGTACCCCAGTTTTTGTATGCATAAATAAATAAATCTTCAAAAAAAAGAAATCTGATTACTGCATTGAGGTGATCAAAAGAGAAGATAGGACGGTGGAGTTAAGGGTGTAGGGGTCCAGTGGACTATAGTGGAGGAACATGGGTGCTTTGGTAGTGGGTGTTATGTGTTAACCATATCTGAAAAGTGAACCTGTACCCCTTAATCATGTATCATGTTGTAAATCATTGTTACCCTTTTTAAATGATACAATCTTAAAAAAAAACAATTCTTTTTTTTTTAAAGAAATATTTTTGCCTGATACAGTCACAAAAAATATTCTTTCAAAAGCTTAGTGATATTGGGCCTCCCCTGGTGGCGCAGCGGTTGAGCGCTGGGTTGCTAGGCTACCCGCAGCCTCTGCAGCGCCAGTTCAATCCCCGGCCACCGGCAAGGGTTCCACAAAAAAAAAAAAAAAAAATGTTTAGTGATATTACCCTTCATAGCTGGTTCTACATTTTATCTAAACTTGATTTTTCTATATGGCACAATTGGTTTGAAGATTCATTTTTTTCAGATGGATATTATATTGAAGGTACATTATTCACTAAAATGACTGTTCTTTCCTACCATTCTGCTTTGTCACCTTTGTCATGTCCTGATGGCCCTGAGTCTGTTTCTGTCCCTCTGTTTTACGCATGGTCTTTTAATTTATAATATTTTTCAAATACTTTCAAATGCACAGTCAGAAAGTCAAAAAGAAAAAGACTATAATCTTTGAATTTCATGGAGCTGGCCTCCCACTTAGGAACACAGAAAATGCCTAAGGAAAAAATGCCTTCAGAGCAGAAACACCTTAACAAACATGAGCAGCGAGCATGTGGTCACTGGGTTCACCACTCACGCTGTGGGGATTAGCACAGGTTAGGTCCCAAGAGGGAGCTCCTCCAGGCCCCACTACTTTATGAAAAGCCAAAAGAATCTTTAAAAACTGCCAGTGAACAAACGGCAGCACCAAGTGCACACAGGACAGGGTGAGCTTTTCTTGTTTGTTTTCACTTGTGGCGGGATGGTCCTGCACCCTGGCTGAGTGCAGTGCATGCTTAGGTTTTATGCTGCTGCTCATCCATCTGGACCCTGCTGGTGACTCGAGAGAGTCTGAATGGACCCTCTGTTCCATCTGCCGTCACCAATATCCAAACTTGAACTCTTGATCAAGCTGTATATTCCTGGTAATTACACTGGTGAGTTCTACCAACCTTCAAAGATGAACTAGTACCTATCCTTCTCAAACTTTCAAAAACTTGAAGAAGAGGAATGCTTCCAAACACATTTGAGAAAAGACTCTTGATTCATCAGCCCTTTTCATATAACCTAGATTGGCACTGCAAACACAAAAATGCTCATGTTTACCAATTGAGGCAAAAGAATTTTATGGATGTGGGCCTCCATGGTGGCACAGCAGGTTGAGCGCAGCGCTGTGAAGCTGTCCTCAGCCTCTGCAATGTCGGTTCGATCCCTGCCAGTCGCGGAGCAACCTACATGGCACGGCAGACCTCTCCTGTCTCGCCCGCTGCTTCCCTCAGCAGTGTATTTCAGTCAGTCTGCCTGTCCTGTTCTCTGCTCCATCTCTGGTGAATCCTTTCACCCTCCCACGCATCTCTTGCCTGTACCCCAGTACTTGTATAAATAAATAAATCTTAAAAAAAAAAAAAAGAATTTCATGGATGCACCAAAGCAGAATTCACCTTCAGCTGACGGCTCCATGCCTGTGGCTCCAGGCAGCCCCCTTGTCTCTGAGCCCACCTCCTTGTGCTTGTGGATATGAATGTTCTAGAAGGTTGGGGGGTGGGAAATGTAGAGTAATGTGGGTGGGATTCTAGAGTAACCTGTACTCTGGATGTTCCTTTATCCTGTCGGGTTTTTCAAGGTCAGAGTGTGACCCACTTGAGTGACTCTCCATGTTTTCCTTGCATTTTATAATGCCTATGTGAGCTTCAGGGGGGGAGCGCGTTTATTGTGCATGCCATTCAATTTAGATTCCACTAGAGCAAATGATTACAACAACTCAGAGGAAAAAACTGGAAAATAAGTCCCTGATGGAAAACTGGTCACAGGGCCAAAACGGTAGTGCCAATTATGATTTCAGTGCCTTACACAGGTTCCTTTGCCAACAGCCTTTTAAAAAATATATAACTTAGTGTTGGTTGGGGCAGGCATATTAAACAATATTTTTTCTTAAGCAGCCAGTTGTCCTTGTAGTAAAAGCTAACACTGAAGGTTTCAATTGACTTCAGTTAATTTTACTTTTTTGATTCCTAAATGAAAAGGAAGATGGCAATAAATTGGGTAGAAGAAAAAGGATGTCTGTCAGGCTGACTCTGCATGGGTGTGACCCCAAGGTATATACAGAAATTTCTACAATTTTCTAGCTATGTTCCTTTCCTTGATTACATGGATTAAAGGTGGCAAGTCAATCACACAGGCAATAAAGGCTTATTACATTCTTCTTTTGTTGAAGCATGGAACCCAAATCTTATGACAAACTTGAACTAAAGAATCTGATACCTGCATCAAGGAATTTTTGAAGAGATGGATGAAAAAACAGTAAGTGTCATGATACAAGAGATGAGCAATACGTTTAATGATAAAAATAATTGCAGAGCAATGACATATTGACAAACTGCAGGTGCAAGCAGTAGGATTAAATCCATAGTATATAGAAGATAAACTATTCTGTGAAAATGGTTCCTGTTGTGAGCTGTGTCAGAGGAGAATCAAAATGAATTTACGAGTGAATTACTTAACACTGAAAAATACCACCCCGATTATTCTGTGAAAATAAATTCCAAAGTTGCAGGAAAACTTGAGTTTTTGTTTAGTAGTTCACTATAAGCATTTAAAAACCTTGGCATTTCTTTCAAACCAGTACATGAATTCTCTTTTTGTATTTTCCAAACCCTAGAAAGAATCTTTTGGAATGACATAATCATGAATCAAGAAAATACCAGGCTATTTCAAACCCACCCATTCATTAATACCCCCAGCTACATACCAATCACTCATTTACATCAAAATGTGTCCATCACATAAATTTAGGATATTTCCCCAAAATGTTAATGACAAGGAAATTTTGGCCAAAGTCAATAACCACAAGAAGATAACCTACCAGCTTTCGCCAACCTTTGTCCACTTCAAGCGCAGAGATTAAACAGTTCAAGCCTGCAGGAAGCCCCAATAATCTCAGCCTTTGCAAATGTGGACAAGCTGTTCCTCTGCTTACTTTTTAATGTAACCATGCCTACAGGGAACTAGGAAATTAATGCCATTCCTATAAATAACATGCCCCTTATGTTTCAGGCCTTGTGCCACCTCTTTACTTGTGGAAGATCATTTATAGAATATCCCTTCGCAGACCTCTGACCTGACCATTTATTCAGTCCTTCATCCATTAAACACTTGTTCCCTTAGAGAACTAGCTCTGGTGAGTCATTTGCCTAAGAGCACTCAGTCAAATCATCAACTGCTGAGAAGATGAGAAGTCATATTCTTCCTGCCACCCAAGTGCTCTCAAACAGAGGCTCCATCAGAACCACCTGAGCTCCCACATATGTCTCTGAACCCCATACAGACTATTTAATCTGAATTTTCTATTGTGGGACCCAGGAATGTTAGCAAGAGTTCCATGTAACCTGATTGAGTAGCCAGGTTTAAGAACAATTACCACAGAACACATTAGCTTTTCTAATATCTAATATGGTAACTGATCCAAGATGCTCAATAAATCATGATTCCATTCACAATATTTACTAAGAACCTACTGACTGTGTCCCTGGGGCATAACTGGAATGGCACGGGTAAGAACTCCTGCTGTCGTGAAGCTGACATTCTAGTGGAGGGGGGGGCGGTGGAGACAGGTCAGAGGGGACAGATGACAGCATGACAAGTTATGCATTATATTAAGAGATGTTTGGTGCTACTGTAAAGAGATAGAGAAGTGTGCAGGCATGGGAAGGGTTAGAGTAGAGAGTAGGTGGTCAGTAGGATAGGGAGGGTTGTCTTCTTGCAAGGCAACATTCAAAGGAGGTCAGCAATGAGTATATATAGATATCTGGAAAGAATCATCAAGCAGGGGGAAGAGTTAGCACAGAGATGCTCAGGTAAGTATGTACCCAATGAATAGATACCAGGGAGGCAGTCTGGGTGGAGGAAGAAGAAAGAGAAAGGAATAAAAGTTGAAGTGAGAAAGTAAGGTCTGGGAAGGCCAGGTGGACACATGTGGGGTCTTACAGGTCATTGTAAGTATTACTTTTACTCTAAACAAAATGGAAATCAATTGTCAGGTTTTGAACCAAAACACTATATGACCTGATAAGTCAAAAATAAATTCCACTTACAGAGGCTAGAAGTTTTTGAAAGATTTCTATTCCAGACTCTTATAGGAAAAAGGCAGGTGTTTTTCTATATTATTCCAGGAAAACTGCTACAATTTCACATGAAAGGGGGTTTAGTTATTCTTTAGTCATCCATCCACTTCATTCAACCATTCATTAACCAAATATTTATTAAATCCACAGCTTGCCCTGTGTTAGGTGCAATGCTAAATGCAGAGAGCTTTATAGGGTTTATGACTTCGCCGCCAAGGTACTCACTGGCCGTAGCAATGCATGTGGTCCGTGCTGCCTGTGAAATAATTGTTTATTCCCAACTTAATGACTTCCACTGTAATTAAATCCCCTTTCCTCTGTCAGCAGGTGACACCATCATCAAAGTGGTCCCCAGCTCTATGCCTATGACAAGCAAGGGCTTCAGTGTACCCCAAAGGTTCATTAGGTAGCAAAGGAGTTATATGTACACAGCTTATCTGTTTTGGAAAATTGGAGCTTACTGGTAGGAAAGAAAGGGTATCCAAAATTGGAGGGCTTAGACAGGAGAAGCAGAGAATTGTCTTGTTTCCTGGGGTTGAAGGTGGGTTTTTGGGGAAGGTGATGCTGTTGCCCAGGACTTCTGGCCAGTAGGAGAGAAACTTGAATCAAACTAGCGGCTTTTGCTTCTGTAGTCTCTATTTCGAACTTATTTTATTGCCATTGACTAGGAAAATGCTTTAGAGCAATAGAAAAACGTGGAATGGAGACATGCCAAAGAAAAATAATCTTAACACAGTGACTAATTCTTTTAAAATGATTCAGCTTGCAGACTTCACAGGTAGTGGAAATAGTGTGGTAATGAGCAATGTGACGAATAGTAGTCATCTCAGCTTTCTTACTCAGAGGGATAAATAGGGAAGGTCCAAAAATCTGATTAATATCTTAACTATGCTTTTATGAAGAGACACTTCAGTGGCTACATTTAAAAGACTTTTCTTGGTGCTTTACCTGCTGACCCATCCACTATGTCAACTTCATGGCATAATGATTTAGCTTTATGATATGTCTGCCTAAGGGGTGACAGGAATCGATCATAATCCCCCGATTCAATCTTTGTATTCCTAAAGAGTTAAACTAATAGAATGTGTTTTTTAATTTTCAAGAGGTATCTGTATTATGAATATAAAAAGGTCATACTAGGAAGAGACAGAAAACCTCTGATATAAAATCCATCATTTTCTAAACAGGGTTTATCATATTATTTCCAAAAATAATCAAAATACAACTAGGAAAGATATCAAATTATTATCCACTTAAAGTGGTTAACACATGCTAGATTTTAAAAGACAACATTCTTTAGTCACGATATTATGCTTGGTTGAGGGTTCAAGTCTGATTGAGTTTAAATCTCAAGTTTGGATATTGCTGACGGCAGATGGAACAGAGGGTCCATTCAGACTCTCTCGAGTCACCAGCAGGGTCCAGATAGATGAGCAGCAGCATAAAACCTAAGCATGCACTGCACTCAGCCAGGGTGCAGGACCATCCCGCCACAAGTGAAAACAAACAAGAAAAGCTCACCCTGTCCTGTGTGCACTTGGTGCTGCCGTTTGTTCACTGGCAGTTTTTAAAGATTCTTTTGACTTTTCAAAAAGTAGTGGAACCTGGAGGAGTTCCCTCTTGGGACCTAACCTGTGCTAATTCCCACAGCGTGAGTGGTGAACCCAGTGACCACATGCTTGCTGCCCATGTTTGTTAAGGTGTTTCTGCTCTGAAGGCATTTTTCCTTAGGCATTTTCTGTGTTCCTAAGTGGGAGGCCAGCTCCATGAAATTCAAAGATTATAATCTTTTTCTTTTTAACTTTCTAACTGTTCATCAAAAAATACTTTCAAAATATTATCAGGCTCCAGAAACATCTGGACACTGATGGCAGCACAGAAGCAGGTCGTGAAGACCTAGACACTTCGAGGTCTTATTAACATGCTAAAAATGTACACTCCTGGGTAGATACTCAAAACACTAATGAGGAGCCTCCCTGGTGGCACAGGTGGTTGAGCACAGCGCTGTGAAGCTGTCTGTAGCCTCTGCGGTGCTGGTTTGATCCCCACCCGCCTTGAAGCAACCCACATGGCGAGCAGACCCTTCCTGTCTCACCCGCTGCTCCCCTCAGGAGTGTATTTCAGTCTTTCTGCCTGTTCTGTTCCCTGCTCTGCCTCTGGTGAATCCTCTCACCTGCCCACAAATCTGGCCTGTACCCCGGCTCTTGCGTAAATAAAAAAAAAAAATCTTAAAAAAAAAAGCGCTAATGAGACAGTTGACAAGAAAATGCACTTGGCTTTTCTGCACATGTCCTAGTATAGCCCCCCCAACCCCTCATCTAAAACATGCTACTTACCCTATTCTGTCCTGTTAACCAACCCCATCAAACCAGAATCCTCACCATTCTCTGGTTGAGAGGATAATTCCTGCCCCTCTTATATTCTGTGATCAACAATAAACATTCCTTGCTGGAAACCTTAAACATTTGTGGATGATTAGCTGGTGAAACCCATACAAAGACCTTGGGAATCAGTAACATTATGGTCATACTGGTCTGATACCTCACCATTTTTCTCAGGGTAGTAATAAGTGACCACCTACAGAGAAATGATGCCCAATATCATGGGTAAGCCAAGGTAAGCCTTTATAATGCCCTGAAAAGAACAGATTGTAGTAGCAAGAACAAGGTAGAACTTCAAGTGTGGAGAGAGGAATAGATCAGCAAGTCATCCTTCCTAAAATAACTGCAAATCTGGACAGATTTAGCCATAACTATGATGCCAGTGATCTGGAAATCTCTCCCAAGACCATCTGAGAAAAAATGGTAGCTTTGCTGTTGGTGAAGGCTAACATTATTCAGGATGAAAGACTTCACCCAGAAGCAAATGAGAAAGCCAGCAGCTCTCCCAGTTTGAGGTTGAAGCCCCTGTTGAGATTTGAGTAGAATACCGGAGAACCAAACAGAGAAATCTTAGAAATGCGCTAGTCATTGAGGGCCTTGATATGCATTCCATACATCCCAGCTGTGTATGAATCTGTGTGTTCATGAAGTGAGAGCTGAGAAGGCCCAGCAGAAAATAAGAACTGGGGCAGACTTAAAGACTGCCCTGATTTGGCATGCACTCCTCAAACCAAACCCTGATCCACTAGCAGAGTGAAAACCTTCAAGACATGAGGAGTTGGTCACAGTGTGTGACCAATCATTGGCTGGCCACTGAGCTCCGCAGACACTGGGGTTACCTCTAGGAAGTCCGGCTAAGAAATGAAAATAAATTTATGAAAAAATATCTGAGCAGAGACAATAGTCACATGCTCCAGGGGTGATAAGTTTCTCTGATTAAGCCTAGGCTAGCTCATTTTAATACGAGCAAACAAGGAAACAAAATCCCTGCAAGAACAAAACTCTCTGGAGAAAAAGAAAGCAGAAAATTATAACCAGAGTTTGTTATAGCATATTATCTAAAATATCCAATTTTCACAAAAAAAGTATTAAACATGCAAAAAAAAAGCAGAAAATTATGAATGACATACTTGGGGGGAGAAATGGTCAATGAAAACAAATCCTGAAAGGCTCTATGGGTTGACTTTAGCAAAGTCCTCAAAGCATCTATATTTGAAAAACATTTTAAAGAAGCAACACAGAATTTGTTTATAATGACTCAATATACAGGGTATACTGATAAAACAATCAAATCTATTACAGTACCAGAAGAAAATTCTAGAGTGTAAAAACATAGTAACCAAAATGAAATATTCACTAGATGAATTCAACAGCAGATCTGAGTAGGATAAAGAAATAATTACTAAAGTTGACAATGAATCAATAGAATTGATCCAATCTGAAGAAAAGAGATAAAGAGAAGTGGAACAGAACCTCATAGATGTGGTTGCCACCACCAATCACATTAATCTAGATGTTGGGGTGGGTGGGGAGGCTGGTCCCAGTGCAAAGGAGAGAAAGCAGGGAGAGAACAAATATTTGAAGAAGAAATAATGGCTAAAAATAGAAATAATGGCTGAAAATATCCCAAACTTCACGAAAAATATTTTCAATAGATCTAAGAAGTTCAATGAACCCAGATAAAATAAAGAGATCTCATCTTGACACCCTATAGTCAAAAAACAATGAAATCCAATGAAAAAAAGAGTATCCTGAAAGCAACCCTTGTTAGGGACTTAGATGCCTGTTCATCCAAATTCCTAGAACTTACACTAAATGCAAAGGAAGAGTTGGAAAGTCCTATCTTTCACTTCCAACGATTTGATGCACATCTTTGAGCAAGCTTTTATTTACATCCTTAGATGTCTTTGAAAAATAGATTAATGAGGGGCCTCCCTGGTGGCCTAGGGGTTAAGTCTCAGTCACTGTGGCCTGAGTTGGGTCCCCAGCCAGGAAGCTAACCCACATATGGTACAGCAGATCTCTCCTGTCTTGCTGACTGCTGCCTTAACAGTGTATTTCAGTAAATCTGACTGTTCTGCCCCCTGCTCTGTCTCTAATGAATTCTCTCTCACACACATACACCCCCATACCTCTGGCCTACATCCCAGTTCTTCAATGCAAAAATAAATAAAATCTAAAAAAAAAATTAATGAAAGATGATCCATAAGCAAAAGAGGCATATCAACTTGACCTTGATGACACAATCTAATCAATTAACTGGTTACTGATCACTTTAGCTATGTTCTAAGGAGTGAAAATTCTACCAAGATCTGTCATCAAATTCTTGGGAGAACACCTTGGCAGCCCATTCTATCAGGAATGATGACATACAGACAAAAGTTAATTCTGGATTGTTTCAACAGGAAAAAACTGTATAGCCAATCCTTTCCCCCTACTACAAGAATTTAATGATCCTGGCATCTGAAAACCTCCATTTAAATGGGTAGATGGACTATGAGAGCAAAATGGAAAGCTGGTTCCAAATAGAAAAAGAAGCTTTGTAATTAAAAAAAAAAAAATGTTCAAGGTCGAGTCCGTACCTCCTTATTAAATATTAACAGGCAAACAAACAAAAATCAGCGTTCTCTAATTTCAATACCATGTGTTCAGATTATTTAGTATAGTTTGTTCTCTAATGAGCTCACTTTCTGGATAATTGGAAAATTAAGTAATTGCCTAGAAAAGGTAAACATTTGTTAAAGTCCTTAAGAGGAGGCTTAACTTACTTGAGACAACTGCAATAAAATAGTGGTTTGTATCAACATACAATCCTTCTTGTATCTATCCTATGATGTCATGTGGAATTGCCAACACAAACTTTTTGATGTAAGACTTTTCAATACACTTCATTCATAATTAGACCCACCATGTGATATCATTTTTCCCCTAAACTTTGAATAAATAAATAAAAGTATGTTGACTTTGATTTATTTGTGCTTTTCCTAGGCACCTGATGACAACACTTTAGGAAGATTCAATTTAGTGGTGTGATAGAGCTAAATGACTGATGACTGAAAAGGGGGGATGTGCTCAATTCTGAATTAACAAGTGGTAATTGTACCCTCACTTTGGGGCTCAGGATGGACCAAAGAACACGTGTTCCAAATGTTATCTTCCCTCTGGTTGTTCATTCTTCTCAAGCAGAATTGTTTCACTGTGAACAAGAGTCACCATTTCCCCCTCCCTGTATCTCCAAAGGGATTTTTGTTTTGTTTTGTTTTTATTTTTTTAAATACATTTTATTTTTATATTCCCCATACAATTGCAATCCCCTTATTTTGACCCCAATCCCTACCCTCCCCGCCCCCCACCCCCATAGAGTGTCTCTGGTTCATAGTTTTTTGTTGATTTTGATTTTCACTTTCTTATAGTTATTCATTTTCCTGGTCCCTTATTTAAGTTTCCTAGATTCCTGCTATGAGTGAGACCATCCGGTATTTTTCTTTTTCTTTCTGGCTTATTTCGCTGAGCATGATCCCTTCCAGCGCCATCCATGTTGCTACAAATTGCATTTGTTTATCTTTTTTGAATGCTGAGTAATATTCCATGGTGTATATGTACCACATCTTCTTGATCCAGTCATCTATTTTTGGGCATTTGGGTTGTTTCCAAAGCTTAGCTATTGTAAACAGTGCTGCTATAAACATAGGGGTGCAGGTGCTCTTTGGAATGGATGTTTCTGTGTCCTTTGGGTAAATACCTAGGAGTGGAATTGCTGGATCCTATGGAAGCTCTATGTTTAGTAGGTCAAGAAATCTCCACACAGCTCTCCATAGTGGTTGGATCAGTTTGCACTCCCACCAACAGTGCAGGAGAGTTCCTTTTTCTCTACATCCTTGCCAACATTTGTTGTTGCTAATTTTTTTAATATGTGCCATTCTCACTGGTGTAAGATGGTATCTCATGTAGTTTTGATTTGCATTTCCCTGATTACAAGTGATGTTGAACATTTTTTCATATGCCTGTTGGCCATTTGCATTTCCTCTTCAGAGAAGTTTCTTTTTAGCTCTTCTGCCCATTTTTTTGACTGGATTATTTTCTTTGTTGTTGTTGAGTCACATGAGCAGATTTTTGTGATCAGTCCTTTACCATTAGTGTTGTGTGCAAAAATGTTCTCCCAGTCGGTGGGGTTTCTCTTTGCTTTTGTTATTGTCTCTTTTGCTGTGCAGAAGCTTTTTAATTTGATGTAGTCCCAGGTGTTGATCTTTGCCTTCACTATCACTGCTTTGGGTGATGTGTCTATAAAGATGTCTTTGATGTGCATATCACGTAGTGTTTCGCCTATATTTCCTTCGATGTATTTTATGGTTTCAGGTCTTATGTCTAGTTCTTTAATCCATTTTGAGTTGATTTTTGTGTACGGTGTGAGGTAGTGGTCAAGCTTCATTCTTTTGCATGTAGCGACCCAGTTTTCCCAGCACCATTTATTGAACAAACTTTTTTTGCTCCAATGCATAGTCTTTGCTCCTCCAAAGGGATTTTGAAGTGTCTTTTATAAGTATTGTCAACTGACTCACTGAAAAGGGATGCAGAGGACTTGTGTATAGAAATTGAGCTAGATCTTGGAAAATGGAAGGATTTTGAATGAAAATGCAATAAAGTAGGTTGTTAGAGTGATTTATTTCAGGCAGTGAAAACAACACCCACAAATACCCACAGAGGGAAGGCACAAAGCTTACTCAAGGGACTTAGAGCCTTACCAATTCATCAGGGTAAGAGTAGGGTGCAGGAGGAGACCCAGCAACAATGAAATAGAAAGCATAGTCTTAGCATATAGCTGAGGAAAACTTGAAGAATGAAAGACTTAGTTGTGTATTTTTTAGGATCTACATGGAATTAACAGGCATGTTTCAGGTGCTGGCTTCTACATCCTATGTTGAGTTTCAAGGGTCATTGTCTTCTAGAGAAAGCTAAGGGATGGATTTTCCTGATGTTACCATGTGAGATGAACCATAATGACTCTCTAAGAGTTTACATGCCCTCTTCTTATATCAGGCTCTGGAACATGGTTTTAGTATTAATTATACTCATCACTTTTATATACCACTTTTCAAAAGCCTACTCTCCTTTGTTCAATATTGTCCCATTGATAAAAGTGATTTTTTTCTAAACCATTCCTATTACCCCTTCAAACTCATGAACACTTTACATAAATGTAAAGGAAAAGATGGTGATTGTCAGATTTTTCAGCAGATTTCCTCTATTCTCCTCTCCCTACCTCTACAGTTGGACCCCAATGCCCACCACTCTCTTTTTTAAAAAATAAGTTATTTATTTATTTATGCATACAAGAACTGGGGTGTAGGTCAGAAGCACGGGAGTTGAGAGGATTCACCAGAGACAGAGCAGGGTTCAGAACAGGCAGATTGACTGAAATACACTGCTGAGGGGAGCAGCGGGGAGAAAGGAGAAATCTTTTGCACCATATGTAGGTTGCTCCCCGGTCAGGGATTGAACTCAGGCTGCAGGGGGAAGGCTGACGAGGTGTAGTGCTGAGACTTAACCTCTAGGTCACTAGGGAAGCCCAGCCTCTTCTTTATTTTGGAAAATTTCTTAGGAAAAGAAAGGCCAGGCTGTCCTGACAACTCTTCCCTCAAGTTTCGAAAAGTTGGCTCCAATACCTGTAGCTACTACCACATGGGCTCTGTTTTCTTTGTATGTTTCCTAGTAAATGCTTTAAAGGGCATCCCTCCAGACCCCCCCACCACCACTACACACACCCCACCCTGGAATCCCAAGTTCCTCAAGGTCAGCGGTGCTCCACCTCTATGCATGTTCGATGCTAACTCACATGATTTAGACACAGTTAACTAAATGCAAAATAAGAGAAAAGCATGCTTAATCTTCTGTACATTTGTAGACATAGACTACATAACATTAACTCCAATATCTATGTTTCTTATCAGATAAAGGTCAATTCTCATTTTGAAAAGAAAATAGCAAAATCAATTTCAGAGGATATTTTCTTCCCAATACAAATTACACCCTATCATAAATAAAGTAGGTCAAGAATATACTATCTATTCAGATGAGCTACAGGTAAGTCAAATTATATGTTTCTTCTCAAGTTATTAATCATCTTTTTTTTTAAATAGAGGCATGTTTATTTATTTATTTATTTATTTGTTTGTTTGTTTGTTTGTTTTGTTTACACATGCACTGGGTACAGTCAGAAGCGCGGGAGGGTGAGAGAATTCACCAGAGCCAGAGCGGGGAGCAGAGCAGGCAGAAGGACAGAAGTACACTGCTGAGGGGAGCAGCGGGTGGCAGGAGAGGTCTGCGCGCCATGTGGGACCCTCCTCCTGTGGCCGGGGAGCAGCCGATGATCGAACCGGTGCCACAGAGGCTGCGGGCAGCTTCACAACCCAGCGCTCAACCGCTGCGCCACTGGGGAGGCCCTATTAATCATCTTAACAGTAGTATAAAATTAAATGTAATGCTAAATATAATACTAAATGGAATATAAATTTAAGATACTATTAAAAATTTTAAATTTATGTTAGGACAAGAGTCTAGACTTTGCTTTACTCTTGGTCCTCAAGATACTTCTCCAACTGAAAAAGAATATGGCACCTGGAACTTGGCCCTATCACTGCTACCACTTGCCACTTTTACAAGGGAAATTTAAGAGTTTTCTTCCAGAGAATCAAAGCAAGCAAAATCAAAATTATCACCTGTCATCTTTCATGTTGACTAATTGAAAAGGGAAATCCTTGTGGAATTTTGGGAAACATTTATGTAATGGAATAGATAAAATAAAAGTTTTTATTGCAGAACTCTCTCCCCTCCAACTCAGTAATTCCTACAAAATGTACCTCTCACTCAGTCAATTCATTTTTTCAGCTGGGCTCTCTTGAAGAAACAAAACATTAATTGGACTTGCCATTGTATCTTGGGCTATTTAGGTGACAATTTTCTGTGACAGGGAAAAAGAGTTGCTAATTCATTGCTTCAGGAAATGAAGACCTAATAGCCTCACATCTGGTAAATTATGGCCTTCCTGCTCCTTGAGGCAGCAGCAGTGCACAAAGCATTATTTGGAATTAAGAAAAAGCAGCGAAGGAAATCAATTTTTACATTTGCAGTGGACTCTTTAAAAACAAAAAAAAAAACCAACAAAAAAAAAACCCCAGCGATTTACAAGCCAAGAACATTTTCTTTATAAAAGCATCCATTGTCTAAGACAGAATCAAGTCAGCCAGAGGATAAATTGAGCAAAAACCCTTCCAATATCTTAATGGAAACACTGAGAGGTCACTGTGGACTTAGGTCACGTGGCATAGCTTCTTGCCCCTGGGGGTGGGGCCACGTGGAAATTTCCGTATCTGCACAAATGTAATGATACAGTCTTCTGGGATTCTGGAGGAAATGACAATGATTGGTTTTGCTTTGAGTGGGATCAGGTTGCATATTGGATGGGAAATTCAGGTCAACCCTACTTTCACATAACACCTAAACAGATAGGTTTATAAAGAAGGAGACAGGGAGCATAGCAGCAAATCCCCCAGAGAACAAACATAGGACAAGCCAGTCTTCCTTATGAAGAACTGCAGGAGTTGAGGTGGAGACATGGGGATGTCTGCCCCCATTGTTGTCTGGGTGGCAAGGCTGGTGTGAATGACTTTTATCTATTGGAGGCAAAGTTGCGTGGTAGACTTGTGTGGACGCAATGACCACCATATTTGTTTCTGTCTAGTTCCTAAGGGAAAATCAGCAGGATGACCAAAGAGGTTAATTGGAAAACTCAATGTTTGGTACAAGTGGTCTGGTAAAAATAAGCCTCACACATGAGGGCACTGGCCCTGGGATGCGAAGGCGCTTTTTAGTCTGGCAGAAAAGAGACAGAATAGCACCACAGAGGCTTGCTCCCACCTAATCCTCTGTAATCCCCAATTGGAACAATTAATTTTACAAGGGGTCATGCTCCCTCGCTCTGGTATTTCTACTGAGAGCTTTATGAGGTGGACATGTGTCCATTATGATACATTTTGACAGCTCCTTTCACCTAGAGCTGAGAATATTGATTGATTTGGGTCAGTAAATTCTGGTGCTGTAAATGGAGTGGAGCTGAAGTGTTTCCTTGATCATGGATCACAGAGAACAGCCTGGGCTCAGGGAGGAAGAAAGAAAGGGAGGAGAGGCTGTGGATTTGGAAGGGGTTCTGCTTGTCTAAGCCTGGGCCTTGTTCCACACAGATGACACAAACAGGAAGTGAGGTTGGAAGCACAACAGGGTCAAGTCAGGATGTCACACTGAGATCAACAATTCCAGTCAGAACTGAGGTAGAGGGAGCACCACAGTTCAGGCTCAGAAACTGGAGCAGGAAAAGACCATGTCGTGTGAGGCCTCACACGCTCCTGTGTTTGACTATACCTCACTACAGATTGTTCATCTGATGGTATTTGACAAATTGCCTTAAAGAATTGTGATATTTTACCTAAACTTTCTCAGTTTTACTGTTTTCAAGGAGATGGATTTTTTCAGTATTGGGGGAGACCTGGGAATGTAGGAAAATATAAAATATGTAACATGAAATATTACCCCCCAAAGTTCAAATATGTGATAATATCTTTTCAAATTGTTTTCACATTTATTATTTCATTTTATCTTCCTGGTAACCATATGATTTGGCAGGTACCAAAATCCCCATTTTTGTACATCAGGAAAAAGAGGCCTGAACAGTGTAAAACATTTTGCCAAGCCTGGCGACCAGGTCAGAACTGGAACATAACCTAACTTTGGACTCTTTTCCTTAAACTGAATCATTACCAGGTCTCACTAGAGGGTTGGAGAACTGATCTCTTCAGTGAGTAAGGGGTTTCTAATGCATCCAGGTTATTTTAAGAGGAAGGAGGAGAGAAGAGAGACAGAGGCCTATGTAAAAGGGCCTCTTCATTTAATCATCACAACAAGCCTAGAATGTACATGCTATTGTTGGATGATATTTAACAGACAAAAAAGTGTGACTCAGCTCAGTTGTGGAACTTGCCCACATTCACAGCAGCTTGTAAGTGGCCAAGTTGGGTTTGAACCCAGGGAGTGTGGCCCCGTCAGTGTTCTTACCCATCACACTACCTTCCCTCACTATTAAAATTCCTTTTAGCCTCCTTGATGTTGAGCAGAGTTTTCACCACATGAAAAGACTTGATTAATGGACAGGGAAAGGAGTGATTTCCTGACATTTGTCTGTTTACCTCTGTGCTTAGGGCTCTGTTGCTGTTTGCAACCCTGTAATTCCTTGTTGTCAGGCCTATTGTTGCTCTGTAGGATGTTAAGCTGCCTCCCTGGTCTCTAGCCACAAGATGCCATTGTGAGCATCAAAACTCTCTCAGATACTGTCAAATATCTGGGAGGTGGGAGGAGTAAATGGGAAATCACCCTTGGATTGAGAAGTCCTGGGACTCGAGGAGTGAAAAGGAGGTGCAATCTTGAAGGGGGTGTGGTTGATAAGGCCTTTCCAGGAATCCTGTATCAAGAATGCCTCAATTTTTCTCCACACAATCTTGGTCTCTCCTGCCAGCACCAGGGAGATGATGCTTGTTGGGATGAGATCCTGGGATTTACGCAAAGTCTCACCTGTGGTAGGGGGAGGATCCCTCACTGTAGGCCAGTGCATTTAGCATATTCCCAAAAACAAAGGAAAGGAAAGGAATGGGATGGGCTCAAAGTGAGGTAATGGACCTTGAAGAAGGCAGTTTCCCCTCATCAGGAGCTGAAGTGGAGATGATGTTGCTTTGACATACGACTGGCAGGGACACTGGATGGAGAATCCAGAGCCTCTGTGTGGGAGACATCTGGTACATTCTGAGTCATTGCGAGCACAGAGTAGGACTCTCCTGATGAGCAAGTAAAGCTGATGTACTCATTTATTGAAACAATGAGGTCATCAGAAGCCCCATAAAGCTGAAATTTGCGCTCCAAGTTCAGATCTACTTTGTTATTCTGATAATGGTTCCAAGCTAATCTAAAAAGCCAGCTTTGACAAGTTGAATGTCTTCTTAGGATGTTTAATTGTAGCATAGCTATGTTATCATAAACACTATTTTTAATGGTGAAGAGAAAACTGAAGTTAAGGGAATTTTTACAGTGAGATATATTCTTTCTTCAGATGAAGACTTTCTGAGTCAGATTTTCATCAGAGCTGCAAGAAAAAGAGCCTATATCTTCATCAGCATTTGAAAATCACATCAAAAAGAGAAAAAACATGGGAGAGAAGAAATAAACCATAGCCTTGTACCTTTCATAGAGCTCAAAATATTAAAAAATCTAATTGCAGATCTACCAAACTTCTTAACTGAGGTGAGGAGGTGCAATGGAATGAACACACAGTACAGACGGATGGCTCCTAAAGGGAGTTGCCAAGCATTTCCTAAAAGTTTATAAATGAATGTCATTTTCATCACCTCCTACTGCAATATGGAGTCTGTGGGATTTGCAGACATGCAGAATACTGTCCAAATCCTTTCTGGACTGTCACTGCACCTCATAACTTTCCTAAGCTTCATTTCCACATGTAAACATGTAGATAATACTATTACATAAGGCTTTTTGATACTTAAAAAGATATTTTTAAACCTTAACCAAATACTTAAACTGATTACTCAATAAATAGAAGCTATTATCACAATATTGTAATCCTAATATCTTTGTGACAGCTTGTTTAGACAAATGGGTATCTGCTTTTCCAGAATTTAGAGCTGCACTTTATTCCTGTCCAACAAGAACTTTGTCTATTTTCCTGAGATGTATACAGACAGAGGAGGGAGGACGACAGCAAGATGACTAATTTTTTCAGTTATTGAAATCACATTAGCCAGTTGCTTATGACTACATTATACATTCTGAACATTGCATATGTTTAATCTAAAAAGGACCCGCAAGTTAACTCCCAACGCATAAAGTCACAATCATTATTGAACACAAATAGCAAAATAGTTTGCTATTTCTGGCCAACCTGACAAAATCCTAGTCCACTATGCTAAGTAACCTCTGCAAAGAGACTTGAACATCTAAAGGAGAATGCAGAGGATAAAGAAGTGAATGATTTTTGATTTTTACTTTATTAAAATTAGTCTTTTTCCTGGTCCCTTATTTAGGTTTTCTAAATTCCTGCTATGAGTGAGCAACTATAAACCAGAGACATACTACAGGGGGTGGGGGGAGGGAGTAGGATCAAAACAAAGAGGGGTGGGAATTGTATGGGGACTGTAACCAAGATGAAAATGCATACATTCTGCAAAAATTAAAAATGATGTAAAAATATATAAAATGATGATAATAATAATAATAATAATAAAAAGAAGTAAATGAGACTTTCTAAGCTTAGAGAACTACCCAGATAGCTGCAATGACTGGCTGCTGGGATCCGCTGATCAGGGTAGACTGAAGGTTATATAAAAAGCACATCCACTATCATTCCTTTTGACCTGCAGCCAGATTAACTAGCATATCATCCGTCAGCACATGTAACTCCTCCCCCACCCAGTTAAAAAACATTAATCCATAAAGATAAAGAGAACCAGAAAAGAAGATGCTAGTGAATAAAAGACTTTGATACATTTTTTGAAAACTGGAAACCAGTAGATGGAAACAAAGTGGTATAACATAAAATCTAGGCACCTTTTATCTGGGAAGTAACAAGCAGAGAGCCAATTCACCCTGCAAAACCCCGGGAAGGCTCAGAACTTGGAGTTTGTGGGTTCAGCCAAAGGCAGAGTTCAAGGGCTCATTAATGTTCAAGTTCCTGCCTATGCTGGTACATGCACCCACGTACTGTTACCTACTACAGTACCACTTACCCCCAACACACACACACACACACACACACACACACAGCTGGACATCTGGACCCAGAGTTTGTTCTGGAACAGCCATAAGGAGAAGTTCTTCACAGGTGGCACAGAAAAAATGGAGTCCTGGGATGGTCTCCCCAAATCTGCTCTGCTCCCAGAGAGCCATCCCACTGCCTTCATACCCACCCTCATACTTCATCCCTGGCAGAGACCAGATTTTGTTTCTGAATAACAACAAGAAAAATATCTTGGTCCTCCCTGGTGGCACAGCGGGTTGAGCGCAGCGCTGTGAAGCTGTCCGCAGCCTCTGCAGTGAAGGTTCGATCCCGGCCAGCTGGTGAGATAACATATGGCATGGCAGACCTCTCCTGTCTCGCCCGCTGCTCCCCTCAGCAGTGTCTTTGGTCCTTCTGCCTTTTCTGCTCCCCACTCTGTGCCTGGTGAATTCTCTCACCCTCCCGCACCTCTGACCTATACCCCAGTTCTTGTATAAATAAATAAATCTTAAAAAAGAAAAAAAGAAAGAAAAATATCTCCAGACCTTTAGGACTAGTCAATGGAAAGAGTAGGTCATTGTGTCCCGGGCTCCACAGAGCTCCTGCCCATCATCATCTCTGCTCAGGGCCACGCACGTTTTGGAAACTGACTCTTAGGTGAAGTAACAGACATAATGAAAGTGTGATATATAGTACCTATATATGTGATCTCCCTCCATGGCTGCTGGATCATGGCTCCCCACAACCTTGTAATTTCCTGTGGGCTAAGAGCAATGGTCCATCTTTGGTTACAACATTTGGTCTTTTCTTAATAAAACTGCATTTTTTTTTAAATTGAGATAACGTTGGTATAGAATTTAGGGGTATAAGCTCATGCCTCTTCAGATGTTTGTTAGCACACCACACCCACTACCAACGCACTGGTAAACACCACAGTCCATCTTACGCTGTTCCCACTTTGCTCCATCCGCTATCTTTTCCCTCTGCTTGCCTCGATTCTACAATCATATTTCCAGGATTTTTTTGGTTTAATTTTGTCTGTTCCTTTGTTTTGTTTCTGTTCAATCCACGTGAGTGGTATTTTTCCCTGAGTTTCTAAAATTGCTCCAGAGCCATAAAGGTGAAATGAGTGTCTGATCGGACAAACCCCTTTCAAACACATCTTATGCTAATGAAGTGACTTTTGGAAAGCCCCTAGGTAATTTGGGATGGGGTCTGTTCCCAGGGGCACCAACCACATGATTAGAGGTTTGGAACTTTTAGTCCCCGCCCCCTCACCCAGCAGAGGAGAGAGAGGCTGGAGATTGAGCAATGGCCAGTGATGTAAGCATGAGGGTTGCATAACAGAGCCTGTGTGAAAACCTACAGGACTTGGATTGCTATAAGATTAGTGCAGACAGGGAGATTTGCAGAGTGCCTTGTCCAGAGTACATGGAAGGTCCTCACCCTTCGCAGGTATGCTGCAGTGTGGGGATCTAGAGTGACCTCAGCAGGTCTCCTATAGATTCCATATGCCAGTTGCTGCCTCAGCAATTACCCAGCAGTCTCAACATGGCCGTCAGAGACAAGACAAGATGGGGTTTGTCTGATTCAAGGCAGGTTCCACATTTGTTACCAAAAGAGTCCTCCCCAGTATTATGTAAGAAGTCACTCTGCCTTTCCTCCGTGTGAGGCTTGTGACTCCTCTGTAGTGGTTTTCATCCACATTTTCCCATTCATCTTCTCTGCTGAGCAATAGAATTGCAGTTAAATTAAAAAGGATGGAAATTCAGAGAGGTGAGGAAGGAGGACACAGAAGGAGAGAAAAACACACTTCATGATCTTTTCACTCAAATGGCGGAATGCAACAGCAAAACACACCTACCATGTCTTTGTCTCGCTAAGATAGTTCATCATTTTGCTCTCTTAGGTACAGGTTTGGATTTCTTACATGGGAATAGAGTTGCTACTGGCCATCTGTGCCTGTAAGCACTATAATAATCTTTTTTTTTTTTTTCATGAGTGCAAAGATGGAGATGTGGAAAAATGACAAGGACTTGCTTCCCAGATCTCTAGTCTCCCCTAAAAGTAAATAATTTTGCTACTTTATCAAAGAGTTAACCAATCTTCAGAAAATACTTTCAGAATTATCAATATTTCCTTTGCTACTCCAAGTTACAGATGCCAGTGCACTTGGTTCTCAGATAAGATTTTTTAAAATCATATATATTAATTTGTGAAGATTTTCATTGAATTCGGCTTTAAAATGAAGTCATTTTTAAAAAATACTGTATTTGTGGTAAAATACCATTAGACAAGCTCACATTTAAATTATCTTGCTTGTTGGGCCTCCCTGGTGGCTCAGCGGTTGAGCGCTGGGTTGTAAAGCTGCCCGCGGCCTCTGCGGTGCCGGTTTGATCCCCGGCTGCTCCCCGGCCACCAGAGGAGGATCCCGCATGGTGCGCAGACCTCTCCTGCTGCCCACTGCTCCCCTCAGCAGTGTACTTTGGTCCTTCTGCCTGCTCTGCTCCCCGCTCTGGCTTTGGTGAATTCTCTCACCCTCCCGCGCCTCTGACTGTACCCAGTGCATGTATAAATAAATAAATAAATCTTTTTAAAAAACAAAAAGTTGGAAAAGAGAGGAGTACTTCAAAATACTTAAAAAAAAATAAATAATCTTGCTTGAACTGGGTCAGAAAATGTTAATGCCTTAAAGAATCTGGATGATAAACTTAGGTTGCTTTCCTTCAAGACTGCTGGAGCATGCGATCCCTTGGTTTTCTTTGGCTGTGTGAACCCCTCTTTGGAGGCATAGGACCCGAGGGTGTGTAACTGAGATACATTTCAGAGGGCACAGGGTTACAGAAAAGGAGGTGGCAAAGAAAAATTTGATAAGTATCAGAATACACGCTTAATGCTGAAACCTGATCATTACTTAGTCTGTCCTCTGTCTGATCACAGAGATCTGAGACCCAAGAAGGCCCAGGAGAGGAGTGGCAAGATGAAATGAGGAGATGCATGGGAAATTAATTGTAAATTGAAAAGCGCTATGTAAGTCCTCGCACTGCAGAATGAAGGCTCTGTGTAGACATTTTATTAGATTCTAGGGAAAGCAAATACAAAAGAAATTCACAATCCCTGTGCTTAAGGATCGTATGGATAAATTGCAGAGAAAACATGGCAAGAAAGTTAGAGAAAATATTACATGCAGGAAAATCTCTAAAATGATGGACTGTAGAAGGTAGGAGTGATTCGAAAGAAGACTTGGTGAGCAAAGAGTCGATAGTTCAAGTGAGAATCACTCTCATTTCTATGACCTGCATTCTGTTTCAGCTTGTTCTTCCTCTGGAGCCCCTGGTATTGTCAAATACTTTCAAGTGTATTAACTTTCCCTGATGTCCACAATAACTACTTCTATAAATGAGGATAGTTTGGAGAATGGTTTAAAGCCAAGTAAGTCTCTCTGGTACTAAAGCCCCTCGAACACCCACTTTACACTTTAGAGGAACATGTCAATTCACCCACTTTTCTTTAAATGACAAAGTGCACTGTGTGAAACCAATCACATTGACCAAATTCCTGAGTGCCCAGATAACCCTGTGGTTCAGTGAGAGCAGCGGGTGAGCAGCAGGTTCTGAGACTGGGTTCTAGGGGCTGGAGAGGTGCCTGCACAGGAAGAATCTCAGGTTTCCTGGGCGTTCTTGCTGGAGCTCATCAGAAGCCTCAGGTGTGGTGTTTTGGCTCCGCGCTCCAAAACGCTCAATAAATAACAGCTGGGTTTGTCCATGTCTGTTGTCTCCTTTTGTTTGTACCTATATGTTGTGTCTCCTTTTAGAGAGTGTGCATCTAGAGCTTACACCCTGTGACCTTCCTTGCCTGAGTTTTCTTTGTATCTTCCACAGCATGTGCATGTAGCAAATATTCACAATGTTTTGCTGGATCTTTGTAGAACAGTCTGGTGCACAAGTTAAGCACGTAGGGTTGCTTAAAACCTGGCATCACACTCCACATCTGCTACCTATGAGCTGTTAAATCACATTGCTTAATGTCCTTTGTCAGAAATATGGGGCAGCACCTGCTTCCTAGAGTTGTTGATAAACTAAGTAAATTTTTATAAAGTGCTTATAGTCCTTGGCCTAGATAAATGCTAGATAACTGAACTTAAATGTTATTTAGTACAATTGTGTTTAGTGTCAGAAAAAAAAATTAAGCAAGAGAAAGGAAACTACTCAAGCAATCTTTGCATATTTAATACATCCTCAGTACCTTACCTACTACATGAAAGACCAAATGAGCTCTAATGCAGGTATTGTCATTTTGTGTTTCGGTCTTCTGGGTCCCATTGGATATAGAGGAAAATACTTATTTTTGTTCATTTGGATAATTTGGAGGTGCAAAAGTAATCACTGTAAAAATATGTGAAAATAAGGGCCAACTCTCAATCTGTTCTACATTCTATTGGCCTTTGTTCTGTTGGGAACCCCTCCATTTACCACTCCATTTCTTTAGTGATTCTTTCAAAGAGTAACAATAATAACACTTACTGTTTCATGAGTGTAGGGGCAGGAATGGTTCCACTGAGCAGGTTTTCTAAAATCCAGCAGACTGGGTAGAGGAGGAGTCAGAGTCCTCAGTGGTTTTGCAGGTTTTTATTGCGATTACCAGGTACACGGCAGGCAGGGGTACTGGGGGGCGGCTGGGAGGCCTGCGCAGGTCTTCACTCTATGGGCTCTCCGATCTTCTCTTGGCTTCTGCTACTTCTTTCATCGGCTTACTCTTTCGGCTTCTGCTACTTTTTTTTTTTTAATAGAGGCATGTTTTATTTATTTGGTTTAATGCACTGGGTACAGTCAGAAACGCAGGAGGGTGAGAGAATTCACCAGAGCCAGAACAGGGAGCAGAGCAGGCAGAAGGACTGAGGTACACTGCTGAGGGGAGCAGCGAGCGGCAGGGGGAGTCTAGCGCGCCATGTGGGGCCCTCCTCCGGTGGAGGGGGAGCAGCTGGGGATGGAACCGGCGCCGCAGAGGCCGCGGGCAGCTTCGCAACCCAGCGCTCAACCGCTGTGCCACCGGGGAGGCCCTGGCTTCTGCTACTTCTTTCTCGGCTTCTCTTTCGGCTTCTACTGGCGTCCCCGTGACGCCGCCCTTAAAAGCACAGTCCTAGCCCAGGTGAATCCCATCTACCTATGCCCACAACATATTCCAGGTGCCCGCCATCAGGCATGCATTCAGGACCGCAAGGATCCATCATCTATCCTGATGGTGGGAGGGCAGAAAAGCCTGACATTTTTCCTTACCCTACAATGAGTTAAGCATTAGTCCTCATCTTTGCTAATATTCAGGTTTTTTTTAAATTTTTTTAAAGATTTATTTATTTTATTTATTTATTTATACAAGCACTGGGTACAGTCAGAAGCATGGGAGGGTGAGAGAATTCACCAGAGCCAGAGCGGGGAGCAGAGCAGGCAGAAGGACCGAGGTACACTGCTGAAGGGAGCAGCGGGCGGCAGGAGAGGTCTGCGCACCATGTGGGACCCTCCTCCAGTGGCCGGGGAGCAGCCGGGCATCGAACCAGTGCCGCAGAGGCTGCAGGCAGCTTCACAACCCAGCTCTCAACCGCTGCGCCACCTGGGAGGCCCAATATTCAGGTTTTTTCAGGCCTCCTGACCCTTAATGGAGCTGGAGGTAGCAATGATTAAGTTATATGTCACCAATTCACCTTCCCACTCAGATACAAACTCTGCCCCAGTCCCTTTGCTCTCTGCTTAGCCTCAAGTTCAGCCATGTCTTTCTTTCCTTGCTTATCAGCAGATTAGATTAACTTAATCTGTTGCTGGGTTACAAGTTTCTTCATACTCCATTCACATGTGCAGGGAAAAAGCAATTTCTATATTTTGTGGCAAAATACTCCCATTGTCTTCAAAAAAACTACATCTCTGGTAACAGTATATATAATAAAACCAAAAATACAAAATTCACATATTTTTCCAGGTCTGGTTATAGTTTAATACAATAGTTGGAAGAGTCTATATATCCACCCACTCTTATGGATGCATTGCTTCCTGTTCTCCTTGTCTTACTCAGAAAGTGTTTGGTCTTTGGTGGAGGCCCCCTGGCTGCTAAATGTCTCTGGACCCTTTGCTTCTGCAATGCACCAGTCTCTCCCCAAAACTCATGTTGCTCTTTGATCCCCCCAAGTCTTAGCGAATTGGAGTCCAGTGCATTCCCTGTATAGCTCTTTACCTCCCCTGGGAGTGTGGACCCCCTGAAGTCTCCATGTGACTTGGTCCACAGCCATTCTGAAGTCCTCCACCCCAGAATGCTTTGATGCCACCATTGTGATCCCTCTGCCAATTTCAGTTGCTCAGCAATGCCACATCCCCCTCTGCGGAACAACTGGGAATTACTGAGTACTGTGAGCACTACCCGAGAAGTAATCCAGAAAGAACAACCTTGAGCTGTGTCTTATTAAGCAAGGTCTGAGGTGTTGACATTACCGTCTCCTGCTGGAGCTCTGGGAGCCTGCAGGACACCCTAATTCCAGAATCCCATTCCTGAAAGCGGGACTGATATCCCTCGGTGACTGCATCTTCTGGCATAGCCCATCATTCATACCCAAGTCTTCCAGCTGTATCCAGTTAAATTTAAAAACTGACTATCTTTAGGATAGTCACTGAGCATTTTAGATGTATTACATTCTGTGCTAGATATCACCTGTGATGTTAAATAAGGTACCTTGTCTGTTCCTCCTCTGCTGGAGGAGTCACCCAAGGCCTTGCTATAAAAACAGGTTTTATAGTTAGTGTGTTGAGAGAGAGGTTCCTAAGGAAGGCCTATTGACCTAGGCTGGCAGATGGGAAATTACAGCCAGCTTCCTAGAGTAAGAGTCACCTGTCCTCTCATATGCCAATGGAAGGGCCTGGATTGTTAATGTCATTAATTTCCTAATGGGCCACTGCATGGGGGCATCATGACAGTTCTGCCATCCTGCAGCTCTGAGTTAAAGAAATTGAAATAGAAATTCAAAGATGGGTAAAGTCAGATCCATTGCCTCTGACCATTTCTTTCTCAAGCTATTAAAAAAAAAAAATCTGTCTCCTAGTTTACATTTGGGATGAGATACCTCATAAGAGCCAATTTCTTCAGGAGAATCTGAGCATTTCCTCAGCAGAGAAATAAGCCAGAAATAAGCACAGCTGTTCACAGAATTTGATATTTCTGATTTGAGTGAACTACACAAAAGCTAAAAACAAAAACAGAGGAGATGGTGAAGTTAAAATGGGAAGGCTTAGCACACTCCCCCCAAAACAATGGTTTGATTATGGTGTTACATAAAAATATAATAATCCTATTATCCAAAATTATAATTTTAATTATCATGACCCTGCTCACAGTTGAAAATAGCCTCTCCTCCATTTCTTTCTCCTCCTCTACTTCTGCAATTTAGTCCAATCATATAATCAGAATCATTGTTTTCCTCATCTGTCACATATTTTTGTTATTTTATTTAAATATGGAATCAGGAAATTCACATTGAAATAAAACATCTTGTTTCCTATGGCTGAAAGCCAGAAAGAACTTGTCTTTGGAAGGCTGATTACAAAACACAAAATTGTTTGTATAATGTCTTTCCTACTTGATTTCACCAAGTGATTATGACCAAACCACTGGACATGAGTGTGTCTAAAAATGAATAATTTGGCTATCTTAATACATAACCTATCCAGAATAAAATTAGTAATCTATTGAGGCAGTTTGCATTTCAAATATGGCATCCAATGTAAATAAGAACCTCAGGTTTAAAGTAGGGAAAGACACCCTCGGGGAAGAGGAAGAAAACTTGCCTGCATTGTGGAAGATGCTCTCTCTCCCTCCCTTCCTCCCTCTCTCTCTCCCTCTCTCTCTCCCTCTCTCTCTCTCTCTCTCTCTCTCTCTCTCTCCCCCCCCTTTTCTGAGCTCTTTCAGTCTCCTTAATTGTATGCCTAGCCCAGAGCAGCATGTTTTTGAAAAAATACTGAAGCTACAGATTATCCCTCATAGCAGCTCAACTATTTCTTCATTGTTATCTTCTTGAAGCCACGGTTGAAATAGAGAATTTGCTGGAGAACTTTAATCAAACATCACTTCATGAAAGAGGAGTATTTTGGTCAACCACTGGATGGAAGGGAGATATATTGAAACTCAGACATTTACAACCACATTAACTCTACAGGAAAGTCAGACATGTCACCTCTGTCTGAAGGACACTTCCTTTTTCTTCTTCTCAAATAGACTCAAAACTTTCAAGCCTCCATGACTCCAACTTTTCCCATGGCTTTATTATTAAGTAAGCCCACAATCCTCATGGATTTTTAACATAAAATGTTATCTGTATTTGACTCTCCTGTCCTATTCCACCCTTTCCAAAGATTGCTGATTTAGGGTCATCAAAAACTGTTTTTATCATATCCATTTTCTGCTCTGACTTGCACCTGAGCAGCAGCCTCATTTCTTACCTCTGATAGCTACAAGAATTACCTGCTCTTGTCATTGTTCCCCAAGTTGGCATTCT
Source organism: Talpa occidentalis (assembly GCF_014898055.3). Classification (NCBI taxonomy): domain Eukaryota; kingdom Metazoa; phylum Chordata; class Mammalia; order Eulipotyphla; family Talpidae; genus Talpa; species Talpa occidentalis. The sequence continues at coordinate 90,033,742 of NW_023605194.1, read as the reverse complement.
TTTCTTTCTATTATTCCTGTTATCTGAAGCATCGAATCTTTATCTTTCAAAATCTACCCTTCCTTCATGTCTGGTTCAAATTTTCCATGATGACTCTTCTTCCAGATGACTTGGGAGCTACACACCAGCGTTGACGTTAAGTCTTCTGGCAGCTCAGATTCCCAGGCACAAAGAAGTTAAAGGAAATCTGCCCTCAGCACCAATGTCTTTGGGGGAGGGAAAGAACTGACATGTGTAGAAGGAGTTGACTGCAATGCAGTTTCCACCGAGGCTTCAGCAAATGTTCTGGAAACCCAGGAGTTAGAGACCCATTCAGATGTTTCCCAACTGAGGCCATTTTATTCCTCTCCACCACCAGGCTTCACCTTAGGTGAGACAACTTTGTTGAGGCATGGACAGTTTCTGGAGAGACCAGCGATCATTAGCAGCCTACCTTCCTTTCCTGCTGTTGGGTGAATGAGCATGTTCTGTGGTCCTGAAAAAAGCTCTGGACAGCATCCACAGACCTTATAGTTCACACAGGGCCTCCCACTTACATCTGTGTGATGGCAGAGAAATTTCTTGTCTATCCGCATAATTTTTTCCATAATTTATTCCTTGTCTTTTTCTCCTTGAGCTTTATATGACATAATTCATACAATAAATGCCTCAGAAAAAAAAGCTCAAAAAACGTTAACTATCATCATAATAGCATTTACCATCACTACTCCTGACACTTACCTATGCTGCCTCATTTTATCACTTTTAAAACTTAGTTGTGGCTCACCTCACAGTACTTCATAACACACAACCACTGAGAATCATTGAACTGACCTATAAAATCTCTTAGGGCAGAAATTGTATCTTTTCATCTTTCTAATGGATCCTTCTTCCCACCCAATATCATCACTGTGAATTTGCTTGATTTCATGTGATTTGGGTTTAGTTTTGAAGTCATGCACTGGTAAAGAGAGATACAAGATAAATGCCCTGCCATAGTTACAAATCCAGTATTTAAAAGAGATTCCCCATTCCCTGCTTTGAGACCTTTTGTTTAAAGCAACATTTATCAGGCCTCCCTGGTGGTGCAAGGGGTTAATTAAGCACCACACTATGGGGCGGTCCATAGCCTCTGCAGCACAAGTTCGATCCCTGGCTGGCCGGAGAGAAACCCACATGGTGAGGCAGACCTCTCTTGTCTCACCCACTGCTCCCCTCAGCAGTGTGTTTCAGTCAGTCTGCCTGTTCTTGTTCCCCGCTCTGTCTCTGGTGACTCTCCTCATTCCCCCTCGTACATCTCTGGCCTGTACCCCAGCTCTTGTATGCATAAATAAATCTAAAAAAAAAAAAATAAAGCAACATTTATCACCAGAATAAAGTCTATTCTAAAAGAGGTCTATCACGAGATCATTCTCTCTCGGAAATTCCTTAATCTGTTCCATTTTCTTTAACTTCTCTTATTGTCCTAATTCAGGGCCTCCACACTGCCAGAGTTTTTTTTACTGCATCTTACCATGGGCCTGTCCCCCACTCCAGCTATACTCCAAACACAGCTAACTCCTGAGCTCCACATTTCAGATCCATAATGTGCTTCCTTAGTTCTCCTGTTTATACAATCAACTCCCAAATCCATGGCATTTGGAAGATTTTTGCAAAAAATTTACTCAGTAACTCCCCCTCCCCACATTTCCCAGTTTTTCAGCCCCTCATTGATATCATTATTTGTCTCCCACTGCTGCCCTGATTCAATTTCTACAATATATTATGTGGCTTCATTTGCTTTCACAACTGCTTTTTCTCCTCCTTACTGTGCTCCATTCCTTATTTCTCCGATTGGCATATTGTTGGCATTAAATTGATATCTGATAAGTAATATATTAATGCACACGGTAAACATTTCCTGAATTCTAAAGTAGTTCTGTGTTCGGGGACACAAGGAAGGTAGCAACTGGCATTCTGCAAATATATGACGAGACACATGAATTATAACGAAGTAATAACTTCTAAGAATACAGTCCATAGATACTTGTTTCCAGATCAGCTAAATGTCTGCTGGTTGCCCCAGGAAAATGCTTATAAACTAGAGGACAGGTAGGCTCCTGGTTTCTGTATCAGTCACTACTCTGTCCAAGGCCCCTAAGAGTTGCACATGGGTAGGGGTCAAGTTTTCCACCTTGGTTTGACTGCATATCCAGTTGGTAGATATGACTGAAGCAAAGCATGGGCAAAGGTGAGGATCCTGGGCACCATGAGTTGGTTTGCCTGTTAGAGCTTTGGCTGCATCTGTAGAGGGAGCTACCCTTCCACCAGGGGCAGATGTAAAGGGGACAAGCTAAAGAAAGAAAAACATCACTCTGAAGACGGGTAGCTTGGAGGTGAGGGAAGCTAAGCAAACACCCTTCTCCTATGAGTCACTTTTTAAAGTATTGCTTAAATTTTTTGTTTAAAAAAATTATGATTTAAAAGGTTCAAACAGCCTAGGTTAGTAAATCCATGCATACTTTCAACATTAGTTAATATTTACTAAGAAATCATAGGTTACAACAAATTAAACTTTTTGGCTCTCCAGCTGAGCTTTTCTGGCCAACCTTGTTAGCGACTATTCCTGCAGATAGTTTATAACTCTATTTTTTTTTACCCTTCTAGAGCAACTAAAGTGCAAGAAGTCAGGAGAATGCTGGGTTCATGTGTTTCTTAAGCCAGGGTCTTAAGAAAATGGATTTGAGGTTGGGGAATGGATCGGTGCAGACAGCCAGACAGTAGACGTGCCCACTAATAACTGGGAAAAGTGAGTTCGATTTCTCTTTGTTTGAGATGGAATTCCTTCACATAAGCCTGGGCACCCTCAGAGAGAAATGCTTTATAGTCCAAACTGATGTTTATTTTGGACTCTGTTTCTCTTTCAGCTTTCAGTTGTGACCTTAGGAATGAGCTCACAATTGGAAGCAAATCTGTCTTCTTTTCTACTGTTAAAGAATTACCTACCCACTGAAAAACCACATAGGATTTACCATGGCCTTGTACCAAATATATGCTCTTTGGAATTGCATGGATTGTATTTATGATACTAGCAGATTTCAGTTCAACTGATGAAATATTTCAATAAGAGTGATTGGATTCTTAGTCAATGGGATGTTTCCTCTGTTCGGTTTTGCTCTGCTGACTGCTGGACATTGGTGGGTCTGACCCATTCATTACACGAATCTGGAATGATAGAGAAGGCAGGCCATTTGGTTTTGATACCACTTATGTTTTTGGCCATATCTGCTAATGAAAACTTCTCAATAAAACAATGGCCCTTAAAAATTATTCTTAGCTTCCTAGGTGTAGTCTCCTAGTCTTGAGAAATGGGTAGACTTCTGAAAGCATACTTGTACAAATTACGACTTCACATATCCTTTTTGTGGGTTTTAGTTGGTATTGATCCAAAAGTCTATGGTGACTGCAAGTATGAGAGTCATCAAAGAGAATGGTAGTGGTTTTTGTTTCATTGATTGGATCCTAGAATAGACTCCAAGTTACCCACATTGGATTAATATCCCTCATTTTCTGGGTGGGATAGAGAGGGTAGAAGGAACTGATAATTATTTACTCATTTGTTTTTCGAACAAACTTTTATTTGGTACTAACCAAATGCTGACTTGAATGATTTCTATATAACATTTAATTGACTTATAATAACTCTATGAAACCCATTTTATAGATATGGAGGCTGAGGCTCAAGAGATTAAGCAGCTTATAAATGGAAGAGCTAGTAAATGGAGTACCCAAGGTTGAAATTTAGACTTGTCACTAAGAATTGCTTTGGGTTTTTCACTAAGCACACTCCCTTGTGCATATATCACACATAGGAAAACACAACCCAGCTAAAGTGTAGGGCCAAAAGTTTGTGAATAGCTTATTCCTCTAGCCACTAAATATAGGAAAATATATTGCTGTATAAAAAGCACCTTCCTCCTCTTGATCCAGTTGCTGAACCTCTCTCCCCAACTATTTCCCACCACCCAAGAAGTGTCTCCAACTCCCACAGTAGGCAAATTAGGAAACATCGTTTTAAGATTTCTCCCCATGCATGCCTCTGACATCCACCCCTTTCGAACAGCCTCAAAAGCTTTCAAAGGAGAGGATTTAAAAAGGAGTTTTAAAAAGAAGCAGACCTGGAGTCGCACAGAAGGCAGCAAAGACAGTTTTGAGGTCATTCTTTTTTTCTACACTGATGTATTCTCTCCAGAGTGATAATAATCTTTTTTGAAATGCAGGTCTAAGACGGAAGGAATTTTTATCTGGAAGAGTAATATAAATTAGCTTTGACTGCCAGTTTCCACTGATTATTACTTTCCAGGCGGAATTCCTACAAATTCTTGAGGCATGACCTCCAATGAAAAAATAAAACCCCTTTAAAAACTTGTTGAGAAATTCCAGATAGCTTTCACAAGAGATTTAATTTTAGAGCATTAACACAATCTTGGTTGGAAAGATAAAACTACAATGCAGTTATTTGGTAAAAGTCATGATTTCACAGTGAAGTCATTGGAGATTATTTTACTGGGTTTATCTGTCCCCCATTGTTGCTTTTTTTTCTTCTAAACTTGGTTCCTTTCTCCCCAAACTAATTTTACTGTGCATTACTCAGTGCACTCTGGATTCACCCTCATAAAAGGATAAAGTGTTTCAACAGATAACCAGTTGGAGGCAGCCAACTTGGGACTCAACTTACCGGGATGGGCAGAGGCTGTTACTGGCCATTACATCCATACACTGTTACATACATGTGGTTTTAGAAACCACAGCGAAGGTTGAAAAAGAAAAGGCATCATATGAAATCATGGATTCAGAGAGATTCCCAAATACTTTTGAAATCGATTTATGTGCAGAGATGTAAGAGCATGAGTGTATTTGCTGAGCTCTTGCTGGGCACCAGGTGTGAAGGTATGCGGGGTGGTGAGGAGCCTCCTCCCTATTGGACAGACGGTTAAGTACAAATCAGAAAGAGAAAGCGATTGGCTCAAAGACCCACAATCTCTAAATAGTGGGTGGGAGCAATTCCAGCCCAGGAATATCTGACTGAAAATTGGTTCCCTTCCCACTGCAGTCTGTTGCTTTCTTGAACTGGCCGAAATGTAAATGGAGAAACAGGGAGGGGAGTACACGTGTGAATGTGTCAGTGTTGTAGAATAGCAGCCCAGGGCAAAAAGTTATCACTACCCATCACTGTCCCTTCATTTTCATTTACTTCAAATTATACTTTCAGTTACCCTTCTTCCTCTGGTATATACATAAATGTATAATCATGGGGGGGAAGTGTGAATTATTCTTATCTTTCCAGGCACTTACATGAAGGAGTATGATTACCCTGTGACTACAAAGGCGATTTTTAACATAACAATTTCCTTTTCCATTTAAACATTTGAAAAAATGTTTTACTTTCTACCTATGAGCACATGAAAAAGAAATTTATAAAATCAGAAAGGAAAGAAAGAACTTTGTAAACCTATCGGTCTTTACCTTAAAATATTCTAACTTCCCCAAGAATAAGTCCGTGGTGGAAATTATCTTTTAGATATTTCCTCTTTTCAAGAATGTTCATATTTTACTGTTATAGGAGAAGTCAAAATGGGTTGTCTATCCAATAGCAATCCAACATTTTCTTTTTAAGCAATAAAATCTCATAGGAAGACTAATAGAAATCCATTCGTTAACCTCATTTGCTGAGCACCACATTACTCAGGATGTCTAGGATACCAACAACAACAAAAAAAAATCCTCTTCCCCAAGGCATTCCAGTTGCCTAAGAAAACAGGCAGAGACAATTGTAAGTACAGGGCAGAATGGGAGAGTTATGTCTTGTACAGACATACTAATGTGTATAACTGGGCTTCGTAGATCCCCAAATTTTCAGAAATAAGAATCACATCACACAAAAACTGTATTAGAATATTCAGGGAAGTTGTGATGATAGAGTTTGAGAAAAAATGCAAGTTTAGTTATATTTTCAAAATATAAAAACATTTAGTATTAACATATATTTGTTTAGATCATGGGCCTTGCTTTTAAATGTGCTTCAATAACAATTTCTCCCCCCAAAATCTGAACCACTTTCACAAGCATTAAGCCTCTTTATCTTGTAATATTTCAAGGATGGGAAGTTAGGTACTTTTATTATTTCTATTTTATTGATACATGTCTATTATAACTTCAGTTACTTCCCAGAGACAAGACAACATAACCCTGTTCAGTAAAATTCCTTAAAACTTTATAACTCTCAAAAAAGAATTCTCTGTACTGTTCTTTTTATCTAAGGATCTTTCTTTCTCTAAGTACAATTTAACTCTCATAGTCTATTCTTGGTGAATGGTAAATGCCTCTCTTTACTTTTTATGATTTGCAGCAAGTGATTAATAATTATCCCTTATTGAATTCACAATAGTCCATATTTGTTTTGCAGAAAAAAACTACAAAATACAAATAAGTAAAGCAAAGAAAGGACAGCAGTGTGTGTGCGAGCAGGCATGCGTGTGTGAAAAATCCTCCCATTTTTGAACTTATGTCCACCCTAGTTCCTGTTTCTTCTACTTTGCATTTTCCTCAGCTCAGAGGTATTACCATAACTGTTAACTGATGTCCTTGTTTGACTTTCTTTCAATCCATTCCACTTATATTTCCTAAATTAGCATTTTCAGGGTCAGTCCCTTAGATAAGAATTTTTTATATCTTCACTTGTCTTATAAAATACTGTCCAAGGCCCTTAGCATATTCTAACAAATTCATTTCAGCAAAATATTCCCCATCCTCCTACACGCTCCTGTGAGTTCCAGAGGCTCCTCCCTATAGGTGGAGAATGGACCTGCGAGGCAGTGTGATTTGGTTGCAAATTCTGGCTCCATCACTAACAGCTGGGAATCTAAGCCAAGTGTCCTTACTTCTCTGTACTCAGTTTATCTGTCTATAGAACAGAGAGAATATTATTTGCCTTTCAGGAGATGAAGATAAATTAAAAAGGTATTTTGAGATACATTGCCTAGTGCTGGGCACACAGTAGGTTCTCAACAGGATTTAACTTCCCCTAATCTTCAATCAGATTGCAACTTGCCCTTCTAATCTTTGCCTGGGATGCCTATACATTCCCATTCTTCTATTCTCACCTACTGTTTTTCTCCTCTTTGAAGTTCTTGGAGGTTAATCCAGCTCACAGGAATGCCTCCCCTTCCTCTGAACGCCTAACACATTATATGCTAAACAGTTCCTCCTTTGTTGGGTGAGGTCTCAGATCTCTCTTGGTGTGCTGTCATATTTTTCTTCTGCACACAGCACTCCATGAAGACCTGCTTTGATTCCCCAGACAGACTGTGAGTTCACCAAACCTAGATCCATTCACTGCCTTCTCAGCACCTCACACAATGCAGGAAGTATAGAAAGTGCTCGACCATATCTTGACCGAATTTATGTTTTATCATCTTCCTAGGTCTGCCCTTGAGACCTTATCCATTCAAGAGAATGAATGAATTCATTCATTCATGTCTACGTTCTCCACATCAATGTGCTGAGTGTCTACGATATGCCTCACCCTGATCTGGTCACTCTTGATGTGATTATGACAAGGGACAAGCTCTCTGTTTTCGTGGGTCTTGTTGGAGAAAACACTCAATTCAAATGTAAACAGATAACTGAAGACATAAAAAGGGGAACAGGAGAGATGCAGAGAGATAGTGACAGAGACACAGAACTGTGTTAGAAGTCTTAGAATCATGGGGCTTTTTGGCCATGCGACCAGTGTCTGCAGCTGTCACCTAATGGCACTGGTGGCTGCTCTTCATATACTGTGTCAGAGCACAGCCTGTGGGAGCAGGAAGGGGACTATGTAGTAATGGTGTCCAGCAATTCTCAATCCTGCCTTATTGTCATGTATTTGTTCAAGTGAAATCTCAGAGACTTTTATAACCTCTGCCAGGGTTTATGTTATTTACTTTGACAAATGAGGATATGGAGCTTTAGACAGGGCAGAGATAAGAATGGTTGCAGTTAGATCCCAGGCAGCTGTGACAGATGTTGTAGGCATCTTTTGATAACTGAGGACTCATGTGACCATCACTTTATTTAAAGGAACAATTGGCTACAAAACTGTATCTTAGCATGATGCCTCCAGTTCCACCCATATTGTTGCAAATGGAAAGCATTGTTTTTAATAGCTGAGTAGCAGTCCATTTTATGTATATGCCACTCTATAATGTCAAGGGAATTAAGTCCAAAGGAGAAAACCCAATACCAGATGGCTTCACTCATGTGGAATAGAAACAAGACAAAGAGTCAGATAAAATCAAACCAATATTAAACCCTAAAAATCTGACTGTAGAACTGAGACTTGGAGAGGGGGAGGGTAGAGAACAAAATGTGGAAGGTACCCAAAGGACTATGGTGGAGGAATAAGTTGGTGTGTGTGGTGTGGTGTGGTAACACCTACAGTGTTGTAAACCAATGTTGCCTCAATAAAAAATAAAAACTATTTCTTAACCTAGGGGTAGCATTTATTGCTCTACCTCAATTTTAGAAGATAGTATTATCCAGTATATTCACTAATATATTCCTTAGGCATAGTTCCTAGGAGCTTCTAAATGTTTCCGGAGACCAAATCAATTATAGGACAAGTATTTACAGCCACTGACTTTGCACGTTACCCTGTAGCTCAGCTATAATTTACCTCTTTGCTTGTGATACTTGGCTCCTTGTGCCTTGTAGTGTCACAGCTTATATCTTGGTGATACCTTCTACATAAGATGGAAAACTGTGAACAACATGTGTCTGGAGAATCTTAGGGGTACCCACTGAAAACAGTGTCTCACATTACTGCAGGTGCTAAATATCAATTACTAAATAAGTGTCACAGACTCTGACACACATTCAAACTGAGAGGTATTGACAAATTGTTATGAGCATTGATGGCATCACTGGCATATGGGGGTAATCTCCCCAGGTGGCAGTCTTGCCAAACAAAGCATCATTTGAATGTGTAAGATCTGGTATGTCATCAAAAGCAATTAACATGATTCCATCATCCTGGCACTTATTGAGTGACTGTTAGGTTATTCAGAACAGGATACTAGGTGATTAGGATTCAGAAGAAGCATAAAACATAGTCCATAACTTTAACAAATTAGCAGTTTACACTGGGAAAAAAAGAGGCTAAAAATATAAATTCATAACTAATTAAATTCTAAAGTGTGTAGTAAAATAAGTGATCTTGAAACCCAAGAAGCCATGATTAAGTGACAGTTGGGAAGCACAGAGCTTGAAAAAGCGCCAAACATGGCATGTAGGTGCCAAATCACCCAATGGACCAGTGAGGGAATGGAAGACTAGTTCCGACACAATGGACCCATCAGAAGAATAGAGAGCAAAAGTGACTTTCAGTTTTCCTATCAAGAAAGAGCCTTGTCTTGACACAGTGCTGCGAGTTTCAGAAATTCCAGTATGGATGTTGCTCCTGAAGGAGAAATATTTGGAGAACGCATGAGAACACAAACTTGCCCTTGAACAGGAGGACGTGAGCCAAGTACTTCCCAGACATTACTCACTAGTTCTGCGTATCCCACAACCTGTAAGGATGATTTGTACCATGTCACCGAGGGGAATGTGGTTTGTTCCAATATGGGCTCAACTCAGTACACTAGGAATGGAAAGGGGCAGGGTTTCTGACATGAAATGAGAGGTCTGTGCCTTATAGAGATTACACAAGATAAATGTCAGAGGCCCAGGATAACGTGATGAGGAGATTCGAAGGGTGTCACAGGTATAAACCCATCAGGAACTTGAGACACAAGTACTCTCCCTCTGGCCCCGGGTGTGGGTGTGGAGTACTTTCTACTTCGAAGCATCCAAGGTGGTATTCTCATGGGTATTTATTCAGAGGTAGAAAGTTTAGCAGATATTAGTAAAGATAAAATAGATAAAATATAACAGCCAAAGATTCTTCTTACGCAAATCTCTCCATTTATCTAAAAATGATCACTGGGCAACAAATGTCATCGGATGGTACCTCCAAGGAATTCTCACAGTGATGATGAAGACCCCAGCTGTGATGTGAATCACTGAAAGAACCTCACATGCCTTAGACTGACACAAAGAACCTTAGCATGCAGCATAAGGGTGCAATGTGGGGTAGGGTGCTCACTACATTAGGTATTTGTCAATACCTTGAAGTTTATGCATAGCAGTTTACTCACCACTTCCTATGTGTTGTACTAGGCATCTATTCTTATAGTTTCAAACCCTGACTTTGAAAGAAATTAAAGTTAGAATTCCAATTTGACACTGAACAGTGGAATTATGGGGCACAGACCACTCCTTGGTCACCACATTCATGATTTCCTCATCTTAAGAATACAGCTTGTCTGCTTTCCAAATAGCCCTGCATGTTCAACTAAGTTTATAGGACTTTCAGTGTTGGCCCACAAAGACCTCTGGCTCAAAATCCTAACATTTTCTAGTCAGTGGGGACTTTAGTCATGGATTCCAGGTGGTGGAACATGGGCCGGAAGGAACCTGAGTCTGTTCTCCTAACTGGAGGAAACCTGGTAGGGGCTATTCATTTTGGATTTTACATGAGTAAAACAATAATAATAATAACTTCTTTTGTTAAGTCACTGAGATTTTGGGAATGATTCTTCTGAAACATTAGTAGTTGGCGTTACCTAAAAATACGCAGCATTGTTGGAATAAGAGCAGAGGTGACAATCCTGAAGGACAGTGCAGATAAATTTGAAACTTCTGGTATTGTATTTAAAATAACCACTTCAGAATGCCAGAATTCCACCTGAGCTTATCAGAATCCAGGTACTTTCATTTATTGCTCATCATGTAGATAAGAAATTGAAAGCCTACACACACATATACATGTTTAATTTACTACATTGTCCTACTAACACTGAACTAATTACATTGCCTTTTTAATTCAGAAAAAAAAGTTAATTTTTAAGCAGTGGTTACAGTGTGCTCTCTGGGAGAGAGCATCGTTTGGGGTCAGGACATCTGAATTTGAGCCCAGGATTTACCATTTATTGGTGTAGTTACCTCATCTTTGAGCACCAAAGTGGGATTATAACTCCCTTCACTGCATCGGGGAGATCTGGGTGCTGCCCTCTGGAAAGGAGTTGTGAATTGTGTCTGTTGTCAAGGTAACACCCATCTATTTTGGGGTTCTGAATAGTCAATCCAACAGCTTTCAACCATCCATGTCCTCACCCACAGCCAAATTTTCCCCTGGGGTTCCAGTACTTCCCAAGGACCTGTGAATCTTAGCTCTGAAGGGCCCAAATAGAGGCTTGTGAATTTTGAGCAGCCAGATTCAGTTGGAAGACTCATCAAAAGCAAGGGCCCCGGTATCGTGGAAGCAGAAACACAAAGACCAAAAACCAAGGCTGAAAAATAAAGTAAATAAAGCAGGGAATTTTGAGGGTGGGGGGGCCTGCCCTTATCTTACTCTGTCCATGCCTGGACTTCAAAGCACCTTTTGTGATTCAGACCAGCTAAATTACTAAAAGCAAATGCTAACTTATACAATAAAAGAGTGGGATGGCAATGGTATGAGAAAATCATGGCAAATTTTTGAGGAAAAAAACGAAAGTGAAATAAAATTAAAATCTTCATGATTTTCATTTTCTCTTGCCCTCACCAGAAAACCAAATGCTGGTATAAGAAAGTGATCGAGAGAATGGATTTGGAAGTCAGAAAATGCTGAATTAGTATCTCAGTTCTATTCATCTCAGCTACTTCTTACTAGCCTCATTAAAAAGCAAATAATAGTCCCCGTGTCTAAAGAGTACTGAGAAATAAATGTATGGTCACTGGCACATGGCAAGAGATATTAAACATCAGCTCTAATTGTTTTTGGATTATCCTTTAAGGTCATTTTGGTTTATCCATTATTTACTATGCATCAGATCAAATTATTGGGGCCAATGCTCTTTCCTTAGTTTTTTTAGTCAGAGTAGTTCCTTCTCCCTGGACCAGGTTATGAAGTTGCTACTTAGACTTTTGTGCTTGACTACAAGCTTTTTCTCTCAGTCATAGAATGAAGGAGAGAGAAGAGAAATCCATTCTCTATAGTTTAAAAATTGGGAGAGGGATCACTGCCACCTGAAAAGTGTGGTAAAGTGTAAACACACTGGATTATAGATCCCAGGCTGACCATCAGTCTATTCTTCTGGAACATTCTTTGGTAGCACCAATGTTCTATGGAGAACTAGGAGTCTGATGCATTCCAAATTCAACCCATATCAGTATTGCTGCCCCACCCACCACACCATCCCTCATCTTTGGTACCATGTACACATGGGTGTGCGTTCCCTGCTATGCCATGAGGTCCTTTAAGCAAGGGCATAATGACTTTTTCATCTTTCTATTGTCTCTTTCTCTCAGAACCTAGCAGTATTTGGAACTGGTAGACACTTAATATAGATTTTAAATTAAATGAGAGATCTTGGCATTATTGTACTGCCATGAGACATTAATGGTGTGAGTTTGAGCAAGAAGAAGACCCCACACACATTTCTTGAATACTTAATTTGCATCTGGTCCCTTTACATATGCCATCTATCCCACAACTAGAAAAAATTAGGTAAATATTTAATAATAGGTCGTCTTACTGCTCAAAAAATTTCCTCCAACAATATATTGAATTCTGTATAAAAATATATAATTTTTGAACCAGGAAAATATCTTGGAAGGTGATAATGGAATAATGTACTGTTCTTTCTGAAGTGCAACTTTAATAATTTTGCTTATCGAGTTTACTGAGCTGCTGTAAAAGGAAGAGTTTTGTGAGTAGAGAGAGAAAAGGAAGAATTAATGCTGGTGTGTTGTAAGGTTTGGAAAAGGTGCCTTCTCAGGTCTGGTGCCTTAGGGAGTTGAGGGAAAGGACACATCACCTTGGTTCAAGGAGTATCAGGACTCTGGGCTTCTGGAGGGGAAGGAGCAGATAAGGGCTGCTGAGAGGTGAAAAAGCATCAGTGGTTTCAGGAAATGAGGAGGAGTAAAACATAATAAACTTCACTTTGAAATTTTGCCATGGGCCCAAAGTCTTCACTGCTTCTGTAAATAACACCCTACATCCCAGGCTAGCTTTGCTTCTTCTTTTCTCTTCCCTCTCAAAAGAAACACAAAACAATGGGTTCTTAGCTTTTAGAGTTGGGTCAGTGGGAGGTCTTAGTAAAGGCTTTTTCCAATGAGCAGTTACAAAGTGACTTATAGGCAGCTGCCCCACCCCAGAGGAGGCCACCCACTGGGGAGACTCAGGCCTGTGAATCTTGGGCCTCCCTGGTGGCGCAAGGGTTTAAGCACAGCACTGTGAAGCTGTCCACAGCCTCTGCAGCATGAATTCGATCTCGTACCAGGGGGCAGACCCACATGGCACAGCAGATCTCACCTCTCCTGTCTCACCCGCTGCTCCCCTTAGCAGTATATTTCAGTGGATCCACCTGTTCTGCTGCACATCTGTCTCTGGTGAATCCTTTAACCCCCCACACCTCTGGCCTGTACCCCAGTGCTTGTATGCATAAATAAATCTTTTAAAAAAAAAAAAGAACACAGTAACATTTCACTGGCCTTGTTCTTCTCTTTTTGTTTTCTTCTACCATTAAATATTACAGGTTATTGAGGTCAGGCATCATCTTGCCTGTCTGTCATACATTGTCCTGTCTCATTCATTTATAAAACCCTTCATAGAATCCAGTGTAAAACCTTGTATTCTGACTCTAACAAAGTGGTGGAATACAAAAACTGTATGTGAAAGATCATAGGCTTTGGATAAAATGGAAAGGAAGGAGTTCAAGCGTAGCTCTACAACTAAGTTGTGGGTCACCAAGGACAAACTATTCATCTCAGTGTATCAGTTAGCATTGTGACAAAAGCCATTCTTCAAGTGTGAAGAATGTCCTCTCACATTGGTTGAGTGCAATAACAAGATGGTGACTCTAATTCCAAATTCAAGCAAGAAAACAAAGAGCTCACTGAGGTTATAATTAAAGAGAAATGCCTTCCCTTAGCCAACTTTCTCAGAAACCCTACTCAGCTCTCCTTACAGAAATCACCAAATTGGCCAGAACTGTGTACCAGAGCTATGAAGACCACTGCAGAAGATGAGGAAACATTGCTGTTGCAAGAGGTACATCACTATCTCAGAGAAAGTCTGTACTCTGCTCATTAAGCAGAAGCAGAGAATCAATATTGAGAATGTCAATGCCTCTCTTTGCCACACATAAAAGAGGAAAAAAATAATACCTACCCTATAATGACAGTGGCTGCTGATACAGGATAGTACATTTGCACAATGTCCGGTAACCACAAGCAGTCAGTAACATTTGTTTTCTCTGTTTTCTTATATACAGTACTCAATAAATGTTAGTGAATTTTTAGAGCTAGCACCTTATGGTTTTCAGAGTTTTCATCCTCATTATTTTACTTGATGATGTATTTGCAAACTTGACCTAGCCTATCTTATGGATCCATTAAAGCAAATATATTGACTTAGTGGACTGGAAAGAGGTCTTGGGCTCTTTAATTTTAATAAACTTTAAGTATTGACTCACTTAAGTATGTGGTTCCTAGAAAGAATGGTTACTATATTTTTGATAACTGTGTTTTTTGGTCTTTGTTTTTTTTAAAGGGTGGATCCTATGAGATTTTACTGCTGTATCATAAACAAATCTTACCATTAATTATAAATGCAGAAAATTTTAATAATACTGGGAATATAAAATTAAAACTGAATATTATTTCTCTTTAAAAAGTATGACAGGGGGCCTCCCCGATGGCGCAGCGGTTGAGCGCTGGGTTGCGAAGCTGCCCGCAGCCTCTGCAGCACCAGTTCAATCCCCGGCTGCTCCCCGGCCACGGGAGGAGGGTCCCACATGGCACGCAGACCTCTCCTGCCGCCCGCTGCTCCCCTCAGCAGTGTACTTCGGTCCTTCTGCCTGCTCTGCTCCCTGCTCTGGCTCTGGGGAATTCTCTCACCCTCCCGTGCTTCTGACTGTACCCAGTGCTTGTATAAATAAATAAATAAACAAACAAACAAACAAATAAATAAAATAAAAGTATGACAGTATTATTAAAGAAATTAGCACCTGGCAAGAATAGTTAAGATAACGTGCACAAGCAAGGAAAAAAAATTAATGTTAGCATCACCAGAATTCACATAATTTTGGCAAGTAAAAATTTTGTATGAAATTCAGGTCTTTGGCTGATTAGGCAATTATAGTCAGCGAAAGGTGCACTTAAGTAAATCTTTACCTAGCAGATTTGACTTCCTTTCTCTAAGGAAAAAAAAAAATTCCTCTTAAGAAAATCTCATAAAACAACTCCCAAGGCTTTTTGCACATCAAATAGCCCTTACAGGACCAAATTTTCATGAGGTAAGTGTAAGGAATTCAGTAACATATGGATTAAATTTCCCCTAAAATAGACATTATTTTAAAATTGAAGAGAAAAAAAAAGTTCCTGGTAAAATGTGAAAATATGTTTTGGTTTTCCTTGAACCCCAAAGACAATCTGAAAAATAGTTCAAGATGTCCACTGAACCCCCAGTACACCTGGTCTCACCAACCTGTACTTTCAAATATAAGCCATATCTTGAGAATGCTGGTAATTGCAAATCTCACAACAATATTAGCAGATATTGATAAATATGCTAACTTGTCAGAGAGAAATAAGATAAAGAACAAAAATGTATAAATAAGCAAATTCAAAGTTAGGGTTTTGATCTTCAACAATATAGGGATGGATAACCTGATCCCTTATAGCTGATGAAATAATTTACATTTCTTAATATATTTCAGATGAAGATGTTGAGTAACAAATATAAATGAGTAAACATTTTAAGAAAAATTTCCATAATATTAAAAAGGGGGAAAAATCTCCAGTGCAAGAGAGAACTTGTGACAAGCAATATTCAGAGTCCCACAGAGCTATCCAAAGACCCAGTGAGTTGATTCCTCAGGGGAGATGCTCTGACAAATTCTGATCATCACAGGTGGTTCAGTTTATGAAGCCTTGCATTAAACAAATTAAGACTGTGATTCAATTTATTGTTAATTTTTATAGACTTGCTCTCTACAGCTAGTACTCTTCATTTGTGATAGAAATACCTTTCTAATATTCAACTACTTCCTGTCACTTCCCTTAAATCCCTCTTGGATTCTCCACTGCTCTCAGAAGTAAGTCCAAAGTTCTTAGCATGGCACTAAGGTCCTGTCTGAACACCTAAGTTGTGTCATGTTGCACTGTGTCGTGTTTGCTATTCCCCCTAATCACCCCCCCCCAAAAAAAAGTCCTCCACATGCTATTAACATGCACTGTTTTCATTCACAATAATGCTCTATAGTGGGATGTCCTGCTGAGCCTTAAACTTGGACCTTTTTTTTTTTTCTCCTCTCTCTGCTAGAAATGGTACTGGCAAGTCACTTGAATCATATTAGAAAAGTAAAGAATCTTTACGCACTGAATATAGTATTTACAGTCCTAAGAGGGAGTTCATGTAACTCCCTGTGCACATATTCTGGAGATGTAGCCATCTGATTACCCAAGGTAAAAGAAGCTATTTCCAGGACTGAAAAGGAAAAGCTGCTAAACTCCAGCTGCTGTAAGTCCATAGAGAAGCAAAGAGATAGAAAGCTCAGGTGTGCAGGGGATAAACTTTTGGTTCATTCTTGACATCACGCTCCTGCAGGGGCTGTCACTCAAGAGGATGGCTCTGTAGGGGATCCCAAGACCAAAGATGAGAGCGCTGAGCTAGGGGCCCCTCATGCTGCTCAGGTGGATCCTCTGACTAAGATCCAGAGCAGCAGGTCTTGGGTCCATCATCATTTATGGGCTGTGTAGCTCCACTGCCACAGTGGCAGCAAGAAAACAAAGTAACAAAGGACTCATCAGAGCCCCAACTTTTCAGTCTTGGGTGTTAAAGTCAGAAGAGGGACCTCCTATTTGGCTAGAGTTTCACCAAACGCAGAAAAATGAGGAATTGCAAAATGGAGATAGTTGAGTGTTCTGCTAGTCAAAACGGAAGGGCTGAGCTACTTTTCTTTTGAGTTAAAAAGTAGGACCTCTCTGGTGGCGCAGGCAGTAAAGCACCGCACTGTGAAGCAGTCCGCAGCCTCTGCAGCGCTGGTTCGATACTGGCCAGCTGACAAGAATCCCACATGGTGCAGCAGACCTCTCCTGTCTCCCCCACTGCTCCCCTCAGCAGTGCTGTCAGTCCCTCTGCCCTGTTCTGCTCCCCGCTCTATCTCTGGTGAATCCTCTCACCCTCCTGTGACTCCGGCCTGTAACCCAGCTCTTGTGTAAATAAAATAAATCTTAAAAAAAATAGAATATTTAAAAAAAAAAAAGAAAAAGAAAAAGTAGACCTCTCTCCCTTTGTCCAGTTATGTGGAGCAATTAATGCCTGTTATAGTTCTCTGACTTCCCACCTCTGGTCTCTCAAATGTCCCTCATTCCCAATTATCTTACTGTCAGTTGAGTATCACTTCACAGCAAAGTCCTCCCTGCCTTACTGAGACTGAAGCATCCCCTTATGACCCCACAGACATACACAGACATCAATGTTACCTCTGCCTCCCAAATCTGTGGTCTTTTCGTCACATTGCAACCATAACTACCTGAACTAAAATGCCCAATTGGCTCATTATCTCACTCAATTGTGAGGTTGTCTAAAACAAGGACTACATATTAACTGACTGAAAAGTTTGCACTAACCAGCACACATTTAACACTTGCTAATAATAAGAGAACCAAGGTCTTTGGTTTGGAAAAGGAGACATCCATGCCAAATTCCAGACTCAAATACTGACCCACAAGAGTTCTCATTTTGCTTACTAGCCCTTGAATTGAGTGAATAAAAGAGACCAAAATTTGACCAAGGTCGTCAGGGAATTGTGTGTTTAGAGAAAGACAAAACTAATGAAGGAAAGTCCTGGAATTTCTCATTCCCTAGTTTAATCACCATGTTCTCAAACACTGACTGAGAGGACGTGGAGAACCCCTGATGCACCCCTAAGAAAATGAACAGGGAAGTATCTCTAGAGGGAAGATCTCAGGAAAGGCAGGTGGGTGGCCAAGGAACTCACTTCAAAGCCAGTATGGGGAGAATCAGTTTCCTTTCCAGGATATGACCTGGAGCTGGCTTCTGTTTTCAAATAGAGGACTTCATATAAAATAATTACATTTTTTTTTGTCCATGTAGAGTTCACTTACAATCCACATTTCAGCAGAGATAACACAATTCAAGGAGCTGGCTAACAGAGTACAAGAGAACATTGAGGTAAAGTGGAGACTCTAACAACAGGAAGTAGGGCCTGGGCAAGGCTTGGGGAGACTTTCCAGTCCTCAGAGGAAAGGTTTCGCATAGCTGGAGAGAAAATACCACTCATCTGGCTCATGGGGAAGGAAGAATATCTTTACACTTTCCTCAGGAAGGTTCAACCATCCTTCATCCAACTGAAAATGAAGCAAACCCTCTCCCAAAAAAAGAGGCAATGCAAAGTCCCCACAGCCCATGTCTCCATCCCTGAGCAACAGGCACAGTGGCCCCACATCTGAGTGACAATCCCAATACTGGTCGTCCAGTCACAGCCCTGCCAGAATACTCAGTAACCTCAACAATAAACTTTGAAAACCTAAGATGCAGGGGAAAGAAAATAGCCAGCATGTATACATACAACACAAAAAGGCAGGAAGAAAACACACATGGCTGCTGTAGCCTGGCTTCTGAAGGCTATAGCCTTATGAGGCCACAGTCAAAGTTTATAATTTTTCCCCTCCACTCCCCATTCTGTGCTTTCTCTTCCCCCAGCTCCTTGGTTAATTTGGTTCTTTACCTGTAAGGTAGCACTGATGCTATCTTCTTTTGATTGCTTTCATTGTCAATTTAACTTTGCTATTGACTATGAGAGCAAGAAAAGGGGCCCTGAGACCTTCTAACACCTACTTATATGTGTCCAGTCAGCACTGGGACAGTGGAGATCTGGGTCTCCTGAGTCATTAAGATCAATCACCCAGGCAAATGGCAAGCTCTTACTTTTTATTTATTTATTTTTTTTGCATGTGGGTCATTGGCTTTAGGAACTCAAAATGTCAGAGGTCACATCAAAATTGCAAGGTAGTGAGCACATAAGACAGACACACTCAATGAAGTTCAGGAGATTGATTCTCCTTGGAGTTTCAGGCATGGAAGGGTTGTAAAAGTTAGCATTCATTTAAAGATATGAGGAAGGGGGGAGGAAAAGAAAATTGTAATGTGAGGTGAGCCTGAAAGAATGTCAGCAGTCACTGGAATACACCCCTGACCAAAGCAGTGATTCTCAAACTATTTGTAATTTGGGAATCTAGAAGGTTCGTGGTTTGCCAAACTGGAGCTTCAATGCCTTGGATAAAATTGGACAGAATCTGGAAGCATAAAAGAAACAGTTCAATGTATTCAGCACCCCCCCAAGTTGTGTTTTATGGATGATCAAGGAGAAATGTCTAGAAATACTTTTGAAGAAGACATTTTCCTGTGTTCCTCACTTTAGCATTGAGGGTTAGAATCACTTTGTAGGATGACTCCCCTTGCACATCATGGCCAAGTTTACCCACACTGTTATTTATCCCACTGGAAACCTCATACAGCCCTGAGACAACAGGAGCGACTTGTAATATTTTATACATTTAAACACACAAGTCTGGAACCCAGGCCTGCATCTAGTTCTCGCTTTTGCTTAGATGACAAATTTATTCAAGTGCATTTAAAAGGGAGTAGGGGCTCTAATGATATGTGTGAGGGATAGACTGGCCTGAATAGATCAACAAAGGTTTATCATAGGCAAAATCAAAGTCATTGTTGAAAACAATGAGAAAGACAATGAGGGGAATAACTTAGTGAGTGATTAACACTTCAGGCAATGATTCTGGAATCAGGTAACATTAGAACATAAAAGGGAATGTACTTTTCCTTACTTGGGAATTATTTTTCTGCCTTTCATACATTCAAATATTTTTCCAAAAGTCAAGCAAAACAGTGAGACTTGTTTACTTGAAACTTCTGAGATGATATAGCTCAAAGTTCTTCTCCAAACTGAAATTGAAATTCTGAGAAAAAGCAAATCTGGTGCTTTCAGCCTCCTATATGTTATTTTTCTCTTCCTCCATTAGCCTGTTTTCTGTCCCAAATTTTCAGAACTCTGTTATTTTGGATCTTTTATGAGCACGAGTGGTATGTTCAAAATAAAAATCAAATTTCATACATACTGTATCAAGGGAAAAAAAGAAAATCTGAGGTTAGTCTCAGTTTAAGATTTTAATGCCACATGCTAAATGCTAATTTGTTGAAGTCATGCCTCTTCCTTTGATCGTAGGTGTTAAAATAGGAAAGTTCTGCGTGAAATTGGCTTCCTAGTGTGAAATGCAAGACTTGAAGTTCAAAGATACTTGTGAAATCCAGACCTTGTTTTATTCATTAATTCCTATAACCAAGCATAACTATTTAGCCAAACAATCCAAGACCTAGCTTGACTGCTTCATGTATAAACAGATGGAACGCCATAGGAAGTGGCTGACTGTTCTCTTCTGAGGAACTCAACATTTAGGACAGTCACCAAGTACAATGTCAAAGGTTCAGATGAAAAACACAGGGATTAAGTTTAGTCCAGTCCTGAAGTTGCAGAGGCACTGAAAAAAACAACACAAAATAGAACAGTGAATGATTTCACTTATATACAGAATGCAGAGAAAAATCAAAGGGCCAGTCAAAACTAAACCCATAACAAACCCTAGAAATCTGACTGTAGAATTGAGGCTCCCAGAGGGGGAAGGCAAAGGTGGAGAGTAGAGTGTGGGAGGGGACCAATGGACTGGGGTGAGGACTATGGGTGCACTGGTGGTAGGTATGGCGAGGTAACACACCTGAAGGGCAAGATCCTAGGTCTTTCAATGGCATACAGAGTGTATACCAATATTACCTCAGTATTTTTTTTAATATTTATTTAATTATGCATTCAAGAACTGGGGTACAGGCAAGAGGTGTGGGGGATGGGTGGGTGAGAGGATTCGCCAGAGACTGTGCAGGGGGGAACAGAACAGGCAGACTGACTGAAATACACTGCTGAGGGGAGCAGGGGGCGAGACAGGAGAGGTCTACTGCACCATGTGGGTTGCTCCCTGGCCAGCTGGGGATCGAACTTCTGCTGCAGAGGCTGCGGACAGCTTCACAGTGCTGTGCTCAACCTGCTGCACCAAGAGGGAGGCCCTCAGTATGTTTTTTTTTAAAAAAAAGAAGATATGAACAAGAGAGAAAGTTAAAACAAATCAAGACCTAGAGAGAAGAAGGAAAATAAGAGAGGTGAGGGGCGGTCTCAGGCCCCTATACTGCCTTGAATGGCCTCTCCAGAAGCCTTATTTGTTTCTACCAAGTAGGTGGAGTTGGAAAAAGCAATGGACTGAGGGACGGAGGCCCCAGACAGGTAGGTAATGGTGCAGCCTCTTCCATTTGATGTGCCGCATGAGGCTGGTGATTGTTGCAGAGGCAGATGCCCTGCCTGTAACTCATGGTATAATGAAATCCCACCTCTCCTGAGTTCTCCACTGTGACCTTGAACAGGGACAACTGTGGTTCTCACAGGACTGGCACTTGCTCAACAATGCATGATATAAGCCTCACTAATAACCCAGGTGATTTAGAAAACATGAGAACAAAGGCAAAATCAACACTAAGAACCCTAGAGAAAAGTACAACAGATTCCTTCAGCTGTTTTTCACTCTCCCCCATAACAATGTTTTTGGAAATTTGCCTTCAACACAGGCATGTACACACACAAGCACACACCCACATACGTTCACACAACAATTTTTAAAAGGCCGTGATGTAAACTTGCTCAGCATTCTAACATTGGTCAGATCATGACAAATCATCAGAACTCCCAAGAACACTGGTCTGTGAGACCACACTCCTCACCAGCAACTCTATAAGTGTGCTTCTCCAGGAATACACAATCATTCTTTAGCCTGCAAGAACACAGCATATAAAAATATACTGGAAATGTTACTTGGAAATAATCATCCTGTAAGGGAAGTAAATGCTAATTGCTAATATTCTGCCCTCTTCTGTAAGTTGTGGGTTAGAGGCTCTGAAGTCTAGACTTCTATCTCTAGGAGGAATGAGGGTGTCACTACATCCCTAGGACAAACCTACAGCATTTTGATGGAATGTTCTGAGAAGCTGATAACTGGGTCAACTCATCAAACAGATTCTACAGTTGTTTCGTTCTGCAGAAAATCTGTCTGATCTTACCAATTCTACACCTATTGGAATAAGAAGGAACAAAAGGTGAAGATTCAGGCCCTCTCTTCACTGCTCCTCCCTCCCCCTTAAATGTTTACTGCATTTAATAAAGGCAGCAGCTAAAATTTAATAGCATTTGGAAAACCACGAAGCCATCTCCTGGAGTTACATAGCATGTTTTATATTACAGGGTTTGGGTTAAGAGGAGGGAAACTAGAACCTTCCTTCTCCTCCAGAAACTTGCTTTCAACATCAGGCTGGTATAAATGGTGAAACACAGGATGACCTCAAAAGGGGTGTGTGTGTGTGTGTGTGTGTGTGTGTGTGTGTGTGTAGGGGACAGGTTGAAGAGCTGCAAAAAATCAGCACATATGATTTTTATTGTACCAAAATCTTGATTTAACTAACACTTCACTGAGTTATCAAAATGTAGATATAATAAATTCCCTAAATGGGAAAGATTTCATTGCAGCAAAAGCACTTTACAGTAAAGCACCTTGATTTTCTTCAAATGAGGTGTTTTCAGGCTGACGTGCTATTCATGTGCGTGGTTGGTGCACAGGTGAGATCTATTTTCAAATACACCAAACTTATTAACCATCACTGGACTCCAGCTGTTTCCTATGGGAAATACATTTTTTTTTGTTTTCAATAAAACATATGGGCCAAATTAGAAAGTAAATAAATGAATATTTCTCAAGAATCCATGATAACACTTGCCGAGCAGTGGGTCAGGCCAGATTTAATCTAAAATCTTTCTGCTGTGTGTAAATGATTATGTCATAGCATTTGTCTTTAATTACTCACCTCTTTCCAAAGACTTGACTCATAATGTGTTTCTCGGTTAACCACAAACACTTGTACTACAAGATTTGTCATATAGATTCCCTCACCCTCTAGTCCAAGCCCCCCTTTTTTGCTCTTTGCAACATTGTTAAGTCATCGATCCAGAAAAAGAAGTTTTGAGACATTGTCTAAACTACCTCCTCGATATTTTCAAGATTTCCACGCTAAGAAAAATAGCACCATTTCTCTTGACTCATGAAGGCCATTATAGCAGGCTTCATAGTAATGGAAATAGCAATGACTAGCTTCAGGGTTTTGGACTTACCAGGCAGTGGTCCTTTGAGGAGCTCTAAGAGTTCAACATATGAAAAGAATAAAAACAATGGGTTGTAGCTTACAAATGAGGACAAGTCAATTAAGCAACCACATACATATTCTTTCCTTCATCACTTTGCTTCTCACCTCACCTTCCCCTATGAGAAACAGAATGAATTCTGATTTAATTTGGAATTAATTTGGAATGAATTAAATCAGCTATCTCCTCCACTCACTTAGCAGGAATTGTTAATCCACTCAGTTTTAGCAGAGGTGGTGGTGCCCAGAGCTGCTGATCACCATCTCTGAATGTGGGATTGTAGAATTTGGGGAAAAGAAGTGATTCAACCCTATAGGTATGTCCACCCCGGATTGTTATTTTTTGATAGGTATAGTAAGAAGCAAAAAAAAAAAAAAAAAAAAAAGAGGTAATTTGGGTGTTCAAAGGCTTTCTTCACTCCCAAATCTTAATTTTACTGAACTGAAATCCCTACTTTGGAATTTTTGTTTTGTTTTGCTTTATTAGTTGGGAGGATGGGATAAAGGATGAGGTGTTGAAATAAAAAGACCTCTGTGAAAGAGTGAAGAAATAGGCGTGTAGATTGTTTCTCTGGGTTGAAGTAAAAATTTCCCAGCTAAAATGTCAATTCTGGCAGGGATTGCTAATTTATTAATCATGCTCCCAGAAGAAAGTAGGAGGTGACTGATATTCAAATATTCAAATTCTTTATCAATTGCCTATTGTAATCCCAGTATGGTTATTACTGTAAAATCACTCTCCAACTTCTTTCCAGGATTCTTGACTCAAGTCAGTGGCCTAAGGCCCTTTGTTAACTAGAACATTCTATTTGCCTATTAGATTCAAAGCGGGATTATGGAGCTTCATTGGCGGCTTCCCTTTGGTCTAGGTCCTCAAGGTTTTACTACTTTCACAGTGAGAAGAAGCAAAAGAATGCCTTTCAAATTGTATCAAGGGAAAAGAGCCCCTTGGCCTCACCTGTCTTCCTCTCCAAGTCTGCTTTCCCCTGGATACCACAAAACTTCCCCGTGAGGTTGCAGCAGCCACATGGGGCAGGGAAAAATGAGGATCAGCACAGAACATGTCAAAAATGAACCAAAAGCAAAAAGTGTAAAATGCTAAGAAGTCCCCAGTCAAGAATGCATTGTAAATAAAAGCATGAGTTTTTAATAATCAAACACCTTTGTTGACATGCCACCCATTAGCTGGTCTTACCTTCTCACCTGGCATAGCTTGCTCTCCCCAATCCTAGCTGGAATGGGGGTTATGGTTGAGGGGTAAAGGTATTAACTCCTGCAGGAGTTAGAGAAAGCAATTGATGGTGCACAGCTCACTATTACCAGTAGTTAATGCTGGCTGCAATGAATTGAGGAACACTTAGTAGGCAAGCTGAGACAAGGAGGATTTGAAATGGTGAGGCAATTGAGGTTCTGGAGATCTCGTGGTGTGGTCTTACTATGAGCTCATGGAAGTTGGGAAGGGATGGTGAGGCTCATGCAATTTGGGGAAAAACTCTGGCCATCAAGAATCAATATGGTATATAGGGAGGTCAGAGGGGGCTAAGGTATTGACAATAGTTTTAAATCAGCTGACAATTTCAATAGCCATGGTGTGACAAATGAGTCTGGAACTCCCAAATAAAGGAGGTCTTCCATTCTTGATTACCTCATATCCATTTCCTTAGAGGTAGGAAAAATTGTTTTTAATCTAAGACTGTCATCATTGAACTCTATCCTATATTTCCTCCATTCTATCTCTATAGGTACAGAAATATTTTAAAGGTCTTGCTTATGCATTACATGTTTTGCCCATATATCTGTCTTTATTTTTCTACCCAGACCAGCTTGAGTCTTGCTGCATACTTCCGTGGACAAGTAAGGAAACATAATTCTGGCTATTGGCTTCCTTCCTGTATTAACTCCAGTTCTTAACATCTGGCCTGGCAATACTTTTGGTTTCTCCCTCACATACGTTTCTCTGATTCAGTCAGTCTTTTGTAGGTACATTCTGTCTGCTTGGGAAATTTCTCTAAGCTTTTTTTTCCAGCTCCCTAGCTGCTCTCTCTCTCTGATGAAAGGTTTCCTTTCTAGTTGATGATAGTTCTTCGATCTGGACCTCATCCTTTCACATTTGGATTCCAAGCTGTCATAGCATTCTTTTCTGTTTATGCCCACCATTTTCCTCATCCCTTGATTCCAGGCCAGAAGAATTGCCATTTTCTCCTTATAAACACTTCTGGTTTCTTTTTTTCTCTTCCCTAGGAAGGTCATCCTTCAGAACATAATACACATCTCCAAACACCTTTTATGATATGATAGTATATATATAATATATATGTTCTCAAGTGAAGACATATATATACATGTCATACATACATACATATATGTGTGTGTGTGTGTATATATATATATATATATATATATATATATGTCAGAACTTGAGACACATTTCCTATGGAAATAAGCCACATTAAGAAACCTGAATCAAAATCAAAATTGCAACCCACATGGACTGCTGGTGCTAATGCTGTCATTTGCCAACACCAAATATATCCTTTGTTGATTATTGCCTTTTTACCACCATCCCAAATTTGAATACCTGGGAATGATCAGAGTTGAAAAACCATTTCTATTATGTATTTTATTCATCAATAAGCACCTTCTCTTTTATCTTTATATTTAATTTATTTCTTTCTTACTGATGTGAGTGTATGGTTAATATATTTATTTTTTATGCTAAGTATATTTTCATATGCCACCTTAAATCTTTCTTGGAAGAAGGCAGAAGTTACCTGGTATATTTATTAGTGTAAATGTTCCTTTGTTCTCCTGCCCTTCATTCCTTCTGCCTTTCTATGATTCCACATTTCTCAGTCACTCTTGGCTTCTTGATCTGCCCATCACAACAACCTATAATTAGAGTAAGGAAATCTAGATACTGATCCCAAATCCACACTTAGCAGCTGTAATCGCAGAGAGTTTCTTAAAAAAAAAAAAATATATATATATATATACACACACACACAAATGTATTTAAATGAGGACTGTCCTTAGAAGAGATACACATAAAGGTATAAATAGATAAAATAATGCTATTAAAGGTACTAGCATAATACCTGATTCATGCTATGTCCTCAATAAATACTCCCTTGATTCATGATCATAAAATATGTCACCATCATGATTTGACTTTGTCAAGCATGTAGCAATGGCAATGCACATCTTACCGAGAAGGATTTCTGGGAAACCTCTTCATTCTGGTTTAAATATTCCCTTATGGGCTCAAGTGTGATGTCATTAATCAAACATTTATGTAAAAAATTGTAAATGGGGACAAATGGTGAATTAATTAAAATCCTTTTCTTTTGAGTAGATAAAGTATTCTAAGCAGTCACTTTCATTTTGCCTTTTTATTCTATATTTCCCTAAGGACATGCCTTGGTCTTCTCTGGAATGTTGAGTCAACCTTCATTGCTAAGCTTGCATGCCACCCATTTTTTCCCAACCAACTCTGATAACGCTTAATGAGAGTAAGAAGAAGGGGTTGGTGTCAAAGGGAAATTCAATCTCCAGTCCCCCCCACCCCTTAGTCAGTCTATGATGGCTTATAATAAGAACTTGAGCTTCAAAGGTTTCGAGTGCTACAGGAAATGATAGGTCTTGTGGTGTTCATGTAAGCTAACTGTCTCCCCCCAAAGCTTTCCGGTAATCTCCTCTTCGCTATCACACCCTCTGATTTATTACTGTATCTTTTGACCTTCTTTCTCTCTTCATAAAAAGCATTAAGTTGCCATTTATATAGCAGAGGCCAGCAGATAAATGTTAAAATTTACTGTAGGCCCCCACTTGGGAATGGACTTACAGATCTCTCTGGCACAAAATGCCATGAAAGCATGTGAGTTTTGATATCCTTCAGTTGTGTGAGGAGGAATAATAAAGAATCAAGTCCTCAGAGAAAAATTAAACTTTCCATAGACAGAACATAGCTGCATTTTAAGTAACCACTTTAAAGACATGACTGCTGTTTTGGCAAAAGCCAGTAAGCCACACAAAATTAATTTCATGTTTCATTGACATTACTTTCAGGAATTTCATGTTGACATAACCTATAGAGTAAGGGTGAGATACAGCAGACAATATATTTAATGCTGCTACACCAACACAAAATATTTTAAATCTGAACAGAGACCCAATTTCTGGAAACAAAACAAAAAAGGAATGAAACTGATTTTCATATCAATTGTCTAAATGCTAATTATTTCTAGTGCAAAAGTTTAACTCAGACTGTGAACTCTTCATGGCTGCTGTGTTGATCCTAAGTTATATTTCAACCTCTCTTTGACTTTGTCTTTCATATAGTAGGGATGCTTTTAAATGATGTGTTATAAGTATCAACTAGTGTGCCATTAAGTCATAGGCCAAACTAACAATAAGGCATCCATGAACACCTACACCTACATACATTCAATGAAATGCTTTTCTACAAAACAAAATTATTTCATTTACTCATCATTTGAGGGGAAGGGAGGTTGTTGTCATTGGCCACTGATTTTCTGGGTGTTCTGTAACTCTTCTGTCTATCCATTCTTTGCATTAGTATCTGTTACCACCGTCCATATGCAGGTCCAAGGCTCTTTCTAGTTTTTAAGACAACAGGCATTGTTTTTTTTTTTTTTTAAAGATTTATTTATTTATTTATACAAGCACTGGGTACAGTTAGAAGCACGGGAGGGTGAGAGAATACACCAGAGCCAGGCAGGGAGCAGAGCAGGCAGAAGGACCGAAGTACACTGCTGAGGGGAGCAGCGGGTGGCAGGAGAGGTCTGAGCACCATGAGGGACCCTCCTCTGGTGGCCAGGGAGCAGCTGTGGATCAAACTGGTGCTGCAGAGGCTGCGGGTAGCTTCGCAAGCCAGCGCTCAACCGCTGCACCACCGGGGAGGCCCAACAGGCATTGTTTTTATAATGTACAATGTCTGCTTCTACCTCTTGGTCTCCAAAGCTGTTCAAAGTTACATATTAGCAATTGTAGAAATTACACTAGTTTTACTGCTATTATAAAAGCTTCTCAGCTTTATAATAGTATACATCAACTAAAAGTATACATCAGCACAGTCATTAAGAATTATTCTCTCTCTTGATTTGCAATTTGTCCCTTTCAAGGATACCATAAATCCATGAATTCACTTAGTCTGGCTGAATTTAGAGATCACTTGGTAACATGGAAATCTCAGCACTGTCTATATGGTTGGATTTCTTTGGCAATGAGTTCCAAATTTCATAGTGAGTACCATTTCTTGAAGTCATGGGAAAATATTCCTCTTGTGACAGCCTATTCATATGTATTAGCCAGTTACCACCAAAATATTACTGCCTAATAAGCCATTCTAAATTAAGTGTCTTTAAACAACAATCAGTATTTCTCGTTCACAGAACTGCTATCAGCCAGGGGTCATCTGATCTAAGCTGGCCTCTACTAGGCATGGCTCCAATTTTCAGGTTGCCTCTAGGTCTACTCTGTATGTTTCTCATCATCTTTGTACTGGTGGCCCAACTGGGACATGTTTCTCTTAAGACAATGGCAGAGACATCAAGAGCGACAAACGGAAACACACAGGGTCACTGAAGATCTGCTCTCAGAACTGGCAACTGTCATTCTGCCCATATTCATTGACAAAATCAAGCCAATTGGGTGGACCCAAAGTCAAGGACTGGGAAATTACATTCTTCTTTTAGTGAGAAAAACTCTAAGGTTATATACCAAAGGACAGAACACAGGAATGGATTAGATACTGGGGCCAACAATTGAATCGTCCAAGCTGACAACTGTCAAAGTAGGTATACAAGTCAGCATACAGTCACAATTCAAGGAATTGATGGGGCACATTTGAGAGGACAATTACCTCAGCAGTGAGGAAGGCCATGAAACACCTTTTACTTGAATTTCAACTTATACTTGCTCTCATGTTGGAGTCTCACAGACATGAGGGTCTACTGAGAGATAGCAACACAGGATTCTAATTCCTTATTAGTTAATGCAAGATTATACAGAATTTTGATGGTTACTTCACTGGTGTCTATAGCCCTATTGACTAATATAGAAAAAAGATTTTGTTAAGATTGAACATTTCTTAAGGGAAAGACTCAAAGGCAGGAGGAATAATGTACCAGTAAGAAAAATTGGCAGCTTCTGCCTGGAGCCCAGTTGTTATTCAAACCATCAGGGTAACTCACTGCTGAAGTCCCAGCATAGAAAGATCAGGGAGGGGAAAAGGAGAGAGGGATCTAGTGGGATGAGGAAGAGGCTGCCTTGATGACCCTCAAGGAACCCAGCCAACAGCAAGAGCCTGAACCCTGGACATCCAACCCCAGAAAGTTTTCTTGACTGGCTATCAGCTCTTTAACCACCTGGTGGTGTTGCCACATATATGAGTGAAGAAACTATCTTGGATGTTGCAGTCTCAGCAGAGACATCACATGAAGCAGAGATGAGCCATTCCTGATGCACAGAATTATGAGAGTTAATAGACTATGATTTTACCTTTATGGTTGGGGGTAGTTTGCTGGGTAACAGTCATTGAAAGAATCACCTTCATGATAATTTCTCCAAAAGGTGGAATTTTATTTGGCATTTACCATTTTTCCATGGCAGCCATTCTTTCTAGGGGAAACAAGGCATTTTTGTCATGGAGCATGTTAGTGACAGTGCAAAGATTACCTTCTGTTATTGGAAGAATTTGGAAAGAGTTTATTCTTTTGTAACTAAAAGCCATTTAATTTTGAGACCAAAAGTCTGCAATTGAACTATCTAAAGGAAAAGACTCGATTAGTTAATATATTAACTGGCTTTCTGCCAGAAAAGTGAGCCAGGTCAAAGGACCGTGACCCATGGGCAATTCTAGGGGAGAATTCACTTCCTGCTCATTTGGGCTACTGGCAGAGTTCACTACACTACTCTTGTAGGGTTGAGATCCAGACTGCCTTGCTGGCTGTAAACTCAGGGCTGGTCTGGTGCTGGAGGTTATTTACATTCCTCGGTCTATTGCCCTTTACTTTAGCAATGTCAGGTCATGTCCCTCTCACATTTCAAATCTCCCCTCCTACATATGCTTCAATTTCTGACCAACTTCCAGCCTCCCATTATACTTTTAAGAGCTCACATGATGAGATCAAGCCCACCTGGATAATCCAGCTTAATCTCCCTGTGTTAGGGCCAATTAGTAACCTTAAATCTATCTGCAACTTTAATTTGCTATATAACAGGTTCTAGGGACTCAACACAGGGATAATTATTCTGCCTACAATAAAGGAGTATTCACCTCACCCAGCTGTAAGACTTTGCATTCACATCATGGTCTATGCAAACCAGGAACTGTGCAGGGTGCAACCTGTTAGCTCTATGTGGCAGTCTTAGCAGCATATTTGACAGAGATGTAGAAGACCACATGTCCAGGCCCCATGCTGTGACCCTGGCTGTCCGGATCTCAAACTGGTCAGTTACTACCTTCCTCTTGTTCCAAAGTGGGACTTCTCTTTTCACTGCCCACCCATTAACTCAAGATTCAGACTTTTCTTAGACACACAAAAAGGAAGTTTTTAAAGGAAATATTTATACTAGGGAAAATGTTTTAATCACAGAAAGAAAAATGTCAGGATAGATTATTTGGCATCGATCCTAGATCCTGGACATCTACACAGACCCTGCAGTTCACTGTCAAGCCTGGTTATTCTCACATAGAATGCCTCTAGGTAGGTCTGTTTACCAAATGATTTCTCATTCTCCAAATGAGTCAGCCTTTCTCGTGTAACCTAGCCTGGGATAGCTTTTTCTTGTCCTCTTGTAGTCTATAATAACATTACTTATGACTATTAATCATCTCATAATCTAATTATGAAAAACCAAGCTTGACTTGAGAATGATTGATATAGTGCCATGTTTCTCAACTTTATGCAGTAGAAAAGAGTTTTTAAAAATATCTAGTATAATATGCACTTATTTTAAAAAACTCACATGAAGTTTTCATGATTATTAATTCAGCTTCCCTTTTACCTGCCTTTGAACCACCTTAAACTGCATCATGAAATGCTGAAGTTCCTTTGAACACAGTTTTAAAGAGATTAGTGTAGTGAAAACAGCATTGGAAGGGGAAAGAGTACATTGTGGTTTAAGCAATCTACTCAAGTCTGGGTTTCTCTTCACAGCTAAATGAGAATAATAAATTTTCCTACCAATTTACCAGGTTGTCATAACCATCAGACTCTCCTCCTGCTGTTCTTGTTTCTTTTCTACCCTAATATTCTAATGATGTAGGATTGTTTGATCCTCTCTAACACCTACCTATTTTCATGACCCCAGTCCACTGACCAAGTTTTTCTTGGAAGAGACTGCTCTTCCCTAACACCTAACTATTTTATGACTCAAGGCTGTTGACCAATTTTTCTTCCATACCTAGGATGAATTTTCCTTTTCTTTTTTCAGTGAAATTACTCTTTTGGCATAAATGACTACTCATTTGTAAAACATTCTGGCCTAGTCATAATGAAGAAATTTTGCATGTGTGTGTGTTCTTTTTAAACTGTGCTTACATAATATTTTGTATTAAAAAAAACCTATTAAGCTGTACTTGAGTTCACAGAAACTCAAATAAGTTTTAATTCAAATAATTTTCATATTCTAGTATCTAATATAGTCTTTAGCACAAAATAGGTTCCAAGTAATTATCTTCTGAATAGTTGAATCAGACTCAAAGTATTTATCATTATTATTATGGTGGCTATCCCTGTGAAGACATTTTTTTCCTTCCCCAGAACACCTTGCCAGAGACTCCCTAATCATAGCCCACATCAGACAGCTAATACTCCACTTACTGGTGATAATGCAAAAGGCATAGAACAGTCAATAAGAGAAAACACATTTTATAGCAAGCTTTTAAAAACTCCCACTCTATTTTTCTTCCAAATCCCTGTTTCCCATATTTTCACCACTGGTTCTCCTGTAAAACATCTGCCTTTTACCCAAACCCAAAATATTTCCCATATATGTACAACTTTCATAAGTTTGATATATGGATCTAATCTTCAAGTCCAATTTTCTTCATCAAATTGCATACTTATATTAATAGAAAGTCACAAAATATTTTATTAGTTTATTTCTTATATTTTATTTCTTTTTCAGCTCTATTTTCAGTTACCACTTAGATCAACTTATGTCTGCATAATTTTAGAGCATCCTGAGTCAATTATGCTATCCCATCCCATTCATACCCAGTGGCTCATGTAACCAGTCCTAAATAACTGGCATGATAAGGCTCAGTGCTGCTGAATTACTTATTAAAGTAACTATAAAAATGATGTAATCATGGCCTCCCTGGTGGTGCAAGGTGTTAAGCACAGCACTGTGAAGCTATCCTCAGAATTTGCAGCACAAGTTCGATTCCCGGCCAGCCAGGGAGATACCTACATGGCACACCAGACTTCTCTTGTCTCGCCCGCTCCTCAGCAGTGTGTTTCAGTAGATCTGCCTGTTCTGTTCCCCACTCTGTCTCAGTGAATCCTCTCACTCCCCACACCTCTGGCCTGTACCCCAGTTCTTGCATGCATAAATAAATCTTTTTTTAAGTGACGTAATCATGGTCTGCTTCATAAAAACACCATATTCCTTATCCCATTCCATTTTTCATTTACAAATAAAAATGTTATGGGGCATATTCACACACATCAACTTTAGCTTTCATTTGAACTGATCTGAGGAAAAACACCTGAATTTATACGGAATATAATTGGAAACAGTAACTTTGAAGAGAAATAAAGTAATTTGTATTGTATTCTTACTAACTTGTGGTTTCAAATTACACATTGATATTCCTAATCATGCTTTGAACTCAGCTAAGTCATTGAGTTATTTGTGCTGCAACACAGAATTTTAGAATAAACTGCATTAAATACTAAAAACCCAGCTTGCCACTTAAATGAGGATTCCCCTCCCTTGACATAACAATAATTCATTAATTTACTCATTTACGCATCTACTTGTACCTTTGTCAATAAACATCCATTGAATATTTCCATGTGTCTGGAATTGTTCTGCCCCTAGATATTCAGTTACCAATAAGCAGGTTTCTTGTTAACAGAAAGCTTATATCCTAGTGATAGAGACAGAAGCACACCAACTACAGAAGAGTTTCAACATAGAGTAGGGACACACAAGAGAGAAAAGTGAAGTCCAGAAGTAATGATATCCTGATAGGTTTTCCAAAGGAGAAGATACTGGAACACAACCCTCCTTAGCAGAAGAAACAAAGGCACGTAAGTTCTTGGCACATTTGTTACATCAACAAAATCCTGTGATGTCTCCTTTCATCAAGGATCCAAGTCAACTCCATCAAGAGTTCTATGCACTCCACTAACTAATTTTAGAGACATAAGAATGATAGCTTCAAAATTGAATTGTTGTAAAAAGCTTGGATTTTAGTAATAAACACACCAGGGTTTAATTCTACTGCTACTACTTACTAACCAGAATATATTTGGCTAATTTTGTAATATCCCCATATTTCACTATTTGTAGTTCTGGCTGCTATAACAGAATGCCACAAATGGGGTAACCTACAGAAAACATACTTATTCCTTACCTTCCCAGAGGCTGAGTAGCTCAAGATCAAGACAGCAGGAGGTTTTCTGTCCAGTGAGAGCCTTCCTGTTTCATAAGATGATTGCCATCTAGCTACGGCCTCACTGTGGTAGAAGAAAGGAGAGTTTTTAGGATCCCTGTTATAAGGGCACTAATCCTATTCATAAAAGCAGCACCCTCATAAACTAATCACCCCAAAGGTCACATACCCTAATACCATGAGGATTTAAATATACGAATTGGGGGTAGATACATTCAGTTCACTTTCATCATTCACAAATTAAGGATATTTATACCTATTTCATTATATTATATGAAACAGGAATTTAGAGCCAGGTGACATGAGCTCTAAGTCCTCTTCTGCCATAATATTCTGATGTGATATGAGGAAGGTTACTTGATTTCTTTTATGTGACATCAGGAAGGTTACTTCTCTGGGCCTCCTCCCCTCAAGTGTACAATGGGGAAGGGTTCAACCTCATGTCATAAGATTATGGAGAGAAGCCAGCATGATAACTATGAGAAAGTTCTAGGACAAAGAAAATGCAATGTTGTTCTATGAGTTATTAGGAATTGAATCCTTCTCCATGTATTTTAGAAAACAAAAATCTTTTTTGCATTCACAACTTACACAAATAACAGCTAATTGTTATTTCATTCTGAGTCAGCAGCTAAATGGTGTCTATTACTTGCCAAGTTTAAAAATAGATGCTAGTCTTCTTTTTCACACTGGGTTTAAGAAAATTTAGGTTTGGCAATGGGTACCACTTGTGTCTATTTCCATTTCTAGTTTAGAGGTCTTCTAAGACTGTTTGGAAAAACTTTGGGAGGAGAATAGTCTTACAAAACAACATTTGATGAGTTGGAGTAAATGAATTAGAAACATATGGATCAAATTTCCCTGAAAATACATCAGGGTTGAAAAATTAAGAAGAAAAAAGAATTTAGCTTTGTCCAAATATGTAAAGACTAGCTTGGGAAACTTGACCAACCCAAACCCCACTGCATTTTTGCACCATATATTGGCACAGTCTTGGGCTTCCTCTCTGACACTTTGCACTGTTAACTAATTTCTCTCTTTCCAATGCAGGAGTTTGCAATGATAACATTTCTTTCTCCAGGATTCTTAGACTCTCTAAAGAATTCTCATAAGAATATACAAAAGAGGGCCTCCCCTGGTGGCGCAGCGGTTGAGCGCTGGGCTGCAAGGCTGCCCGCAGCCTCTGCAGCGCTGGTTTGTTTCCCGGCCGCCAGCGAAGGTCCCACAAAATATATATATATATATATATATATATATATATATATATATATATATATAGAGAGAGAGAGAGAGAGAGAGAGAGAGAGAGAGAGAGAGAAAAGAAATCTAATCCAATTATGCATATTATGTGTTCAGGAAGAACACATAGCATGTAAGCATTATTTGTCTTACAATTAAAACTAATGTAATTCAATGAACAAAACACACTTTACAGCAATTTGTACAGAATATTGTGTAAGCAACAATTGTTGTTTGGGGTACCAGCAAAGCAATGGAAAATAGCTAGAACATTCAGTTAAGCTAAGTAATGCTTTGACAGCTTTAATACAATAGTTCCATGATCTATTTGAACATCCCAGAAATGGATCGATTCAATATTCCAGAGTCCAAATCTTTTTCAAATTTAACCTAAGACTCAAACTACTGTAAGCTACCTAGATTATCCCTTTGTTTTATTCAGGAGTCAATAAGCATTTTCCTAAATGTTTATTACCAATAAGAGTAATGAACAAACTAGTCAATTAAGTGGATGGGATGCCAATGGCTGTTATGTGTACGGGGATTACATTAACACTAATGTAAAATCCCGTTTTCTTTTCCTCATCTTCTCCACTCAAACTCACAATGTCTTCCTTTCCGCTAACTCCTTACTTGCTCCTGGAGTTGAGTCAATACCTTACCCTGCCCCCACTCTTATCTATTCATTTCAATAACATTAATGAATTTCCCATTATACTAAAAATAATACTGTTTGGGACTGGGATGATTAAATTGCTATGGGGGCATGGTCTGAAAATCATCAGTGAAACTACAACTAGAACCTAGGTCTTTCTGCATTCATCTTTATTTATATAGACTAGAAAATTCTGTTTTGTAACAGAATGGGGTAATGAGTTATCTGACTTCAGTTAAAGCTCTTTCAAACCTCTTCCTCGCAACTCAGTAATCTTGTCTGAACTCATTTAGCATTTATCTTAACCTGTAGGGTGCTATTTACTAATGTTCCTGGTATGTGTATCTGCCCAATCTACCCAAAGACAGGAACTGTATATGCATTTCCAGAAACACAGACAATGCATGCAGCCTGCATTCGGATATAGCTTTCCTTCCTCCCAGCCTCCTGTTTCCTCCTCTCCTCTCTCTCTCTCTCTCTCTCTCTTCCTATTTTAAGGTAATATAAAACACAGTATATAATTTAGGGAAATTCTCATTAACATTTGTTGTTTCTGATTTTTTTTTAATATGGGCACATCTCACTGGTGTGAGGTGTTATCTTTATAGATTCGATGTGTATTTCACCGATGGTAGTGACATTAAATATTTTCTAATGTGCCTGTTAGCCATGTCTTTGTCTTCTTTGGTGAAGTGTCTGCTTATATTTAGCTCTTCTGTCCATTTTTGATTGTTTTCTTTCTTGTTTTTGTTGAGTTGCTTGAATTCTTCGTGGATCTTTGATATTAGCCCCGAGTCAGATACATGATATGCAAAATATTTTCTCCATTCAGTAGAGTGTCTTTTTGTTTTAATGATTGACTTTTATTTTTTGGACTATACAGAATGTTTATTTTTTAGCTTATTTTTGCTTTTATTGTTCTTGCTGTTAGAGTTGAGTCCCAAATGACATCCCTGAATTTAATGTCATGGAACATCTTGCTTATGTTTTCTTCTATGTATTATACAGCTAATGTTCTTACATGCAAGTCTTTAGTACATTTGGAGATAATTTTTGTATATAGTGTGAGAGAGTAGTATAGTTTCATTTTTCTGCATGTGGCTATCCAGTTTGAGTGGTGATCCAGTTTCCAACCACTCATTGAATAGACACTCCTTTCTCCATTGTATACTCTTCACTGCCATAGATTGACTTTCCACATAAATGTGGGCTTATTTCTGGGCTCTCAGTTCATTCCATTGGTTTGTGTGTCTATTACAATACCATTCTGTTTTTATTACTATCAACTTCTAGTATAGTTTGAAGTCCGGGGCTTCCATTCCTCTTATTTTTTGTCGATATTCCTTTGACTATTTGGGGTATTTTGTGGTTACACATAAATTTTCATAATGTTTGCTCCATTTCTTTAAAGAATCTCATTCAAGATTTGATAGGAATTGCATTGAATCTATAAATTGCTTTGTGTAAGATGGACATCTGATCAATGTTTATTTTTCCAATCCATAGCATGAAATATTTTTACATTCTTTGTTTCTTCTTCTACATCTGTTTACAATATCTTCGATTTTTCAATGAGTAGGCCTTTGTAAGGTTTATTCCTAGGTATAGAATACTTTATAATGTAAGTGGGGTTGACTTGATTTCTTTCCTAGTTCATTATGGAATATGCAACAGACTTTTGTATGTTGATTTTGTAGCCTGCCACTTTACTATACACTATTTCTAATATCTTTTATAGTAGGACCTTTAAGATTTTCTGTATACATTATCCTGTGATTTGCAAATACTAATAGTTTTGCTTCCTTTTTAACTTGGATTCCATTTTAATTTTTTTCTTGAAACAAAAGCCAGTTTCTATTATACAAATAGAAAGGAAATAATAAAAATTAGAGAGAAATAAATGAAATGTAAGTCAAAAAGATAGTTGAGAAGAACAATAAAGCCAAAAACTAATTCATTGAAAAATAAACAAAATAGACAAAACTTTAGCTAGACTCATTAAGAAAAAAAATGGAGAAAATTTTAATAAATAGAATCAGAAAGGAAAGCAAAGAAGTTACTACATATACCTACGAAATACAAAGGACCATAAAAGACTACTATGAATGTCTTTTGCTGACATATTAGAAAATTTGGAGGAAATCAACAAATTCTTAGATGGAAACTCCTTCCAGGTCTGAATTAGGAAGAAATAGAAAACCTCAACAGACTATTTACATGTAAAAACATTGAAACAGTAATCAAAGTTTCTCCCAACAACAAAACCCTAGGATCAGATGGTTTTGCAAGTTCTACCAACTTTCAAATAGGAACTAATACCTAATACCTATTCTTTTCAAACTAGTCCAAAAAAATGAGGAGGAGGGAATGCTCCTGACCACATTTTATGAGACCAACAGTACTCTGATACCAAAAAACAGACAAGGATATCATTAAAGAAAAGAAAACTACAGACCAATATTCCTAATGAACACAGATGGAAAAACCTTAACAAAATCTTAGCAAACTGAATTCAACAATATATCAAAAGATCATTCACAGCCAAGTGGAATTTATTCCAGGGATGCAAGGATGATTCAAGCAAGTCAATCATTGTAATTCACCATATCGACATAAGATAAAAATTAGTGATTATATCAATAGAGGCAGAGAAGGTAGCTGACAAGTTTCAGTATTTATGATTAAAAACTTAGTAAAATGGGGATAAAAGGAACATATTAACATAATGACAATCATATATGTCACACCCACAACTGGTAACATACCAAATGTTAAGAAACCTAAATTTTTTTCTCTAAGATCAGGTACATGACAAGCATGTCTACTCTCACCACTATAGTTTAAGGAAGTCCTGCGATATACATCTTTGTGAAATTTATTATTCTTTTCATTTTTGTCTAGTTAATACTAGTCAGCTTATCTGATTTATTTTTTACTGGAAAGACTCAAATATATAATAGAAAATGTAAAGTTAATAATGTGAATATATATTCTCAAATTCCTCTTCTTTTAACAATGTATTACATATACTAATTCTAGAATGCATGTACTTGAGGTAGGCCTATATTCAGAAATTTCTGCAATTCTGAAATTTTATAAATTTTCTTCCTCCTTAAATTGTATTGGTATGGGGTATCCAATAAGTAACATGATTCTTTTCAGAAAAGGTCCAATCTTATTTCACTTTTTTCTCAAAGTAAGGTTTATTATTTTGGGTTGACTTGATAAATTATAATATTCAGTATTAGACAGTTGGATAATATATGTTTTATTTTGTTTTAATGTGCTACATTTATTATACCCCTCTGTCCTGAACTAAGTGGCCTTTTTATTATTAAAAATCTAATGAAAACAAAGTTCACAAGGAACCATTGTTACAGAATACACTCATCATTTCTTTTTTTTCTCTTAGGTGGACTTACAAGAAGCTGTTTTTATAGGTCTGAGCATGAATGACAAGCCGTTTGCTTTAGATTTATGTAGAATTTATAGTAAAAATGAAACTTAAATTTATTTAAAAACAAAATCTAAATTAAGTGGATTCATAAGCCATTGCAATAAAAAGTTGATTGGAATCTCAACCTTGACAATTTCTATAGAAGGAACATTTGACATCTTTCTGGTAGATTTGTTTTATTGTAGCAGAGTTTTAAATTAAGTTCAGTGCAGAGGAAAAATAACAGTGCTATTTTCAATACTTTTAGTTTGAAAGTTCTTTATACCTATATCCTACCTAGGCTGATAGTCATAGAAGTGGAAGATCAGAAAACTAGAAATAAAGGTTAAATAGAAGCTAGACACCCAGGATGTCAAACTGGAAGTGTCTGATATGGAAGGAAGCAGGGAGCAAGCAGAGCTGAAACTAGCATGAAAAGAGAGGCCTCTGCAGGAAGGGCAGTGGGAACATTTTAACAAACACCAGGGCCCCTGCCTGCTTCTTTTATTTGGAATTTGAAATGCTTTGTTTATTTTAGATGAGAAGTGTTCTTTTTTTTTTAAATAATAAATTTTATTTTTATATTCCCCATACAATTGCAAATGCCCCATTCTGACCCCAATCCCTCCCCTCCCGGCCCCCACCCCCCAAAAAGTGTCTCTGATTCATAGTTTTTTGTTGATTTTGATTTTCACTTTCTTATAGTTATTCACTTTCCTGGTCCCTTATTTAAGTTTTCTAGATTCCTGCTATGAGTGAGACCATCCGGTATTTTTCTTTTTCTTTTTGGCTTATTTTGCTGAGCATGATCCCTTCCAGCGCCATCCATGTTGCTGCAAATTGCATGTGTTTATCTTTTTTGAATGCTGAGTAATATTCCATGGTATATAGCATTTTTCACACTTTTTTTTTATTCTTTTTTTACACCATTGTTCATTTTTAAACAATGTTTGCTTCCACCCTTCCTCAGGTGTAGTTCCCATAGAATTTCCTTCACCAATGCACCCATGTGCACCATCACCACAGTCCCCTGTGCTCCTCCCTCCCTCTGATCCCTCTCCCTCCTCCGCCCCTGCAGGATGTCTCTGGTTTATATTTGTCTGTTTTTGTTTTGTTTTGTTGTGTTTTGTATTGTTATTATTTTCCCCCCTGATGTCTTATTTGGTTCCCCTATATTCCTCTATAAGTGAAACCATCTTATATTTTTCTTTTTCCTTCTGACTTATTTCACTGAGCATAATTCATTCTAGCTCCATCCATGCTGCTGCAAATGACATGAGTTTATCTTTTTGATGGTTAAATAGTATTTCATTGTATATATATCCCACATCTTCTTGATCCAGTCATCTATTTTTGGGCATTTGGGTTATTTCCAGGTTTTACCTATTATAAATAGTGCTGCAATAAACTTAAGGGTGCAGTTGTCCTTTTGAATTAATGTTACAAACACTTTTTAATGTGTACTACTATTAGCACTTTTCCTTTCCCTTTCTCTCATCTGATTTCTGTACAAGCTTGCATGCCCAGACTTTTTATTAATTCACTTTTGGCTGCCCTTAAAAGCAAAATAAGATTCAACACAGGTGCTATTCAAGTAAGCTGGCATTCTCAGCATGCCCCTCTTGGTCACCAACATCCTGAAAGATGTGAGAACTGATGTTCCTCCTCTCTCTAGGGCCTTGCCCTGAGAAACTGACATAGGCTCAGTCTGCTCCTCATCAGAGCTACATAACTATCCACCCTCAGGATTCTGCCAGTTTTTGTTTCCCTTTGTTCACAATGAAAAAGAGCATCTGGCTGCCAATACATGTTGTGATCCACCAAATATTTGCACAGCATAATTTATGTTTTCTAAATAAGAGGTGTGGCTAAAATGATTCAAAGAACCCATTACCCGCTCCTCTGGGATATCCTGCCATTCCCACTAAGACATGAGTGGATTCAACTTTACACTTGAAGCCTAGTTCACTGGAGGAGAAAGGTCAATTAAGTGAATAAAGCATATTTTCCCTTCCTCCACCCCCTCCAGAAAAGCTTTCCCTTGATGCATAGTAAAAAAATCACCAGCCCCTTGAACTTTCCCCCCTGGGAGCAGCCAAAAGAAAGGGCTAAAATATGTCCTTTGGCAGAGAACTACTCTTATTCCCATGGAAAAGAAATAAATAAAATAAGAAATCTGGATTATTGTTCATCTGAGAGCCTTGTGGGTCTCCAAAGAGACTTTGTAGCAAATATGTGCTTCCTGTGATCCTGGGGTGACCACTGATAAATTGGCCAAGTCAGCAAAGAGGGGAAGTCAAATTTCATGAGACTCCTGGCTGTTAGACAGAGTTGGCTTGGCTCATGTCGTGTGCATTACCCAGCTGCTGCCTTTACATTTGAGTTGGGCACATCCCACCTGCAGGAGCCAGCCACTCCCTCTAGATTAAAGACCAGGGGTCATTTCCAGCATCAGAAGAATGGGGGCAGGATGGGTTTGGAAGGCTCTACCATAGAGAATGAAGTAAGGAGATTGGCCAAAATGGGTGAAAAGCAGCAACTAAGGCTTGGTTGAGGTCAGTGCATTCAGGTCTGTAAATCTCCTTCATGGATAATTAGTGAGGAAAGGAACTCCTCCCCCAAGATCATTCAGTATATCCTTCTGCTTCCCCTGGGTCACTTCAACACATGGTTTTTCTTCCAGGTCTGACAGATTTTCAAGAAATATCATGCCTTTTGACTTCTTTTTTACTTTAATCTCCTACATTCTCTTTTTCATTCTTCTTGACTCAACCGATATGCTCTACTAATCAAGACAAAAAGTCAGAAATTTCAGGAATAAAATCATCAGCTTTGGTTCCTGTACAGTTCATGGTATTGTGTTAACCATCCAGCAGTCAGCTGTCTTACAAATGCTCAGAAGAGCCAGAGAGTGTGCAGGAAGCTGTAAAGCCCATCATCACTGCTGGGAAAACAACTCTTGTATTCATTCAAGAAATATCGACTGAGGTCTTGTTATCTATCAGTCACTTCCTAGGCACTTTCTCTAAGACGAAGAATGAAAAAGACAAATATCCTCATTAAGTGGGATTTACACATGCTGCTGACACAGAGAAAACACCATCTCTCTAAAAATGAGTGTGATCTCTTCTATTACCATCTCAGCTCTTGATGAGTGCTAGTGTACTTTATATTAATCATGGCATTGGAGCCTCACAACAATTTACTTGGTAGGTAATATCAATATTTATATTTTATAAAAGAAAACTGGAGTTTAATGGGGTAAAGTAACTCCCAGTGCTGTACAGGTGAGCAGAGGTCTGAATAACTTTTTACCACTAGACCGAATACATAAAATTCATTGCCATACAGAGCGTGTCCCCATTTTGTCTTGGTTCTCTTCAAAGTGTCCCCAGAGAAATTCTTCTTAGAATGACTGTAGTTATATAGTTCATTCATTTCAGGATTTACTGAAAATATACTATGCATTAGGAGCTAAGCTTGGAGTCGATAATACAGTGAGATGTCCCTGCTTTCACAGAAATTTTAATATAGGAAGAAGAGAGAGCATGGCAATAGCATGAGAGATGAGAGGCAATACGATGGGGTAAATGCTTGGAGAGGGGTATGACAAATGTTAATGAATCAGAAAATAGGGCAGTTCATTTCCTGTAGAGATGGTCAAAGATAGCTCCTCAGAGAAGGCAGGGAAAGGCCAAGGGACTAAGGTGATAGTTCATGGATGATGTGGTGGTGGGGGATGTATGGGGACTACACCTGAGGGGAAAAATCAAATATTGTACAAAAATGAACAATGTTGTAAGAAAATAAAAAAATAACTTAAACAAATAAATAAAAATGTGAAAAAAAGAAGGCAGGGAAGCATCAGTGATGAAGAAAAGTGTGTTGTGTTGTATGGTTTTGTGTGTGTATGTGTGTCTATGTATGGTGACAGCAACATTACAAGAGAGTGGAAAGAATGGGAAGTGTTCTAGAAGATATGGTCTATCTGAGGAACTTTGTGTGACATCTCTTAAACCTAGATCAGGAGAGGCCCTCCAAATATGATCTTACTGTTGTCATTCAAACTTCTCACTGTGTAAGTTTGATTTACTTTAGACTTGACAATAACACAGGCAAAAAATGGCAATATGCTCTTAGGACCACA
This sequence comes from Talpa occidentalis, assembly GCF_014898055.3. Lineage (NCBI taxonomy): Eukaryota > Metazoa > Chordata > Mammalia > Eulipotyphla > Talpidae > Talpa > Talpa occidentalis. Next base: position 89,990,201 of record NW_023605194.1, on the reverse strand, counting down.
CTTCCCTCTGTTCTGCTCATGCTATGATTAGAATTTCTTTGGAAAAGAATAAAATTGGTCTTAACATCATCCAGTGATGGCTTCAGTGTTGTCACATGACCCTGGGACTAGCATCACGTGGGATACCATCATATACAGAGTGGGGAGCCATCGTATATCAAAAATGGATTGTTTTCCATAGCAGAACCTTCGCATGCAAGCTGATGATCCTTCAAACTAAATTTTGTGGCTACAGACAACTTCTTCATGCTACCATGGTGTAATTTAAAAAGGTGTCTATTTTTCAAATAATTTTTTTTTTTTGCAACCCCAGATGTTGATGTTTTCTGTTTGAATCAAGAAGCCACAGGCTGAGGTTCACATGCATGCCCTGCCACACTGTATATGTTTTCAATCAGTTCTACAAGGTTGTTATTTTTTTTCCAGTGTCAGAACTTAACCCACACGTGGTCTCATGGGGCACAGAGATACCTAAGCCACAATGCTGGGTTGTAGGACCTAATATCCATGTAATGATGGGATTGGCTGCAGGGCACATTTGGAAATAATCTTCAGCCTTTGGGACTGAGAGTGAGTGCAGGAAATAATAAAACTGTGTGAAGCTACACTGCCTCCTCCTTCTGCTCCCAACATTCTGCACTTTGGGTAGAGAATGCCACTGGACTCAAAGAAATGCTAAGTTGCCAAAAAAGAGTAAAGTGTATGGTTGAGCAGAGTGGGTAAGCCCCTTGTGAATGACATAGACCAAGAGAAGGGCATTTGGTGACAGTGGAAGAGGGAATAGAGGCTGTGATCGAAATGCAGATGTTGGAGGTCTCTAAGCATCTCATCAAACAAATAGACAAAGGGAAATGCTTTTCTAAGTAGCATGCACTTAACCCAGGGAACTTGATGACACATGATTTTTATTGAGCCAAGGAACTCTGTAACGTTTGTCAAAGGGCTGGACATCGTGATGAATATGAATAACATCTGTAGCTCAGCTAAGTGGGGTCAAAGGGATGAGCCTGACCCATCTTCTGGCTTTTGCTGTGGAAACTGGCTTTTGGCGGGGCTTGTTCAAGAGGGTGAAGAGCCCAGTGGGTCAGGGGCCATTTTCTAAAGGATTTGTTCAACTTTCTCTGAAATATCACAACAAACCATAGGTAGAAAAGAAAGATCAGGAACCTTGTGTCTACCTAAGGCCCTCAAGCTCTCTCTAGTTTATCTGTTAGAAAAGATTCTGTAATATCATAGCCACTGCTTTGTTGTTCTCTGAAATTTATCAACTACTTCTTGTTAATGTTTTCAAGTAATTTGACTATTATTACTTTAGTTAACATGTGTAATAGACTTATATACATGGGCATGCTCTCTCAGGACCTTTTTGTTTACAGATCTCCAGCTGAAAAATGAACTTATCAGAAGCTTATTGTTGGGATTAGAAGACCCATTATGACCCAATAATATAAGTAGTGTAGAAGAAAGAAAAGGAAATAATAAAAAAAAGAAAAAGGCCCTCCCCTGGTGGTGCAGCGGTTGAGCTCAGCGGCGGTTCGATCCCGGCCACCGGCGAGGGAGGCAGGGAGGGAGGGAGGGAGGGAGGGAGGGAAGGAAGGAAAGAAAGAAGGAAGGAAGGAAGGAAGGAAGGAAGGAAGGAAGGGAGGGAGGGAGGGAGGAGGGAGGGAGGGAGGGAGGGAGGGAGGAAGGAAGGAAGGAAGGAAAGAAAGAAAGAAAGAAAGAAAATTAAAAACTAAGGACATATCAGAGAAGTTCCAATATACAGCATATACTACATGACTCTGGAGAAGCTCAATCTAATTATTGGTTCAGTGTTAAAATGGCAGGGTCTATGCTATAAAAGCTACTGGCTTATATCTAATGTTTTTCAATTAGTTCATTGAGATGCCTATTTTGGACACCTATATCCTCAATCTACCTATCTCATTGATGGTTAATATTCTTGTAAAGAAATACAAATATATGGGGCTCACCTGGTGGCGCAGCGGTTGCTGGCTGGGCTGCAGCGCCAGTTCAATCCCTGGCTGCCAGTGAGGGTCCATGGCGAGACAGATCTCTCCTGCCACTCCCACTGCTCCCCTCAGCGGTGTATTTCGTCAGTCTGCCTGTTCTGTTTCCAGCTCTGGCTCTGTTGAATTCTCTCACTTTCCTGCACTTCTGACTGTACCCAGTGCTTGTATAAATAAATAAATAAATCTTTAAAAAAATACAAATATATCAAACAGTTGTTGATAAGTTGGGCAATAAAGCAAACCATGCCTACATTTTGTCTTTCATTCCCAAAGTCATTCTGAGGCTTTTAAAACAAAACAGAAGATGGATTTGGCATTTAAAGATATTTAGTAAAAACACAGCCATGCAAACTAATTATGCAAACAGAAAATTGAATAAATAAATCTCAGACACATCATATGCCATTGGCAATGGGACATTATCTGGTAGATGGATTTAAGCCATATCTATAAAGAACTAGTCTAGTCTCTCATACAGATGGCAAAGAGTCACTTCCACTTGGGTGGAGCTTTGTAGGAAATTTCAGGGCTTTATAACTTCTAATTCCACTTGGATAAAAGTCTTTTAGGTTTTAGTAAATTACAACACTACTCTTGCTAATATTTCTCCACTAATATAAATACAGCTTCTAGGATCTATATCCACGTCACTCTATAGGGGAAATGTGGCTGAGGAAAGAGCTTGGAGTCTGCAAAAAATCAGATCTGAAGTTGCAGGTTGGCACTATCATTTCTGATAGTGACTGATCTATCAGCCACTGATCTGACTTACCCAGTTACTCTTTGAACCTCAGATACTTCATCTATAACTGTACATTTAACAGGTGTGTATACCTCCTAAATTCAATCCCTGCTGAACAATAACCATACAGAACCTACCTGTTCCCAGGTGTTCACTGTCATCACCATTAGCTCAGATTAGTCTCTATTCCTCTTGTGTTTGACTTACAACTTCCTAGATGGCTTTCCTTATCCCAGTTTTTTCATGATACAGTTTGTTTGTCTTTCTCAATAATGATACTTCTTATAAACAGTATTTATCATAGCACTGTTTTTCTCAAAAATATTTATTTTTTTTAACTCGTATAGTTCAAACACTAAATTTTGACTTCTGATTCTGATCATGATGGAGTAAGTGGTACCAATTTGTCCCCCTCTTCTAAGTAACTGGAAAACTGGACCAAATACATGAATAAACAGTGTTAAGAAACTGAAAAAATCTTCAGCATGACATTATATTGTTTAAGAGAAGTGAAACAAATAAGATTTTCTATTGCCCCAGATTTGTACCTGGAGGCATGTACTAGATCCTGGCACACAGCTTTTTAAACCCAAAATGAGAGAATTTGTAGCCAGTAGAAGTAGACAACAGGAAATGGTAAAAGATAGTCTTAAACCAATGGCAGATAGAACTCAAAGTTACATAAAGAAAAGGAAAATACTACATATGGCAAATAGTACATTAAATATAAAATATTTTTTTCTTATTGATTTTTAAAGATTTTTGATGATTAACATAAAATAATAATGTGTTATGGGTATTAAAACATATGCAGGAGTAAAATGTAGGACAAGAGCACAAGGAGTGAAAACCTGGTGGCGTAAGGGTTAAGACGCAACCTATGAAGCTATCCGCAGCCACTGCAGCACAAGTTCAATTCCCGGCCATCCAGGGAGCTACCCACATGGCGCAGCAGACCTCTCCTGACTTGCACGCTGCTTCCCTCAGCAGTGTACTTCGGTCAATCTGCCTGTTCCGTTCCTGACTCTGTCTCCAGTGAATCCTCTTACCTGCCCTCCCCCACGCCTCTGGCCTGTACCCCAGCTCTGTATGCATAAATAAATCTTTAAAAAAATAGATGAATTAGCTTGAAAGTCGTTATATTAAAGGTCAGAGGGATATAGTATTATTTCAATGTAGGCTGTGAAAAGGTAAAGATGAATCATATTAACTATAGAATAGGGCTCTTTAATAGAACTTTTGGGAAATGGTAGAAATGTTCTGTTATTTGAGCTATCCAATATGGTTCCCTAGTCACACTGGGTTAATGAACACTGGGAATGTAGGTACTGTGACGATGGAATTGAACTAGCGCACCAAGTCACACATGGCTAGTGGCTACTGAATTGGACAGCACAGTACACAATAACCATTAAAAACAAAACAATACAAAAGCCTGTTAATGAACTGATAAAGGAGATAAAAAGGAATGCCAAAAGTAATAAAATAGAGGGGAAAGAACAATAAACAGTTGGGATAATTATAAAGCAAATAGATCAGTCTTGTCAGCAATTATTTAAATATAAATGGATTAAACACACCATTAAAAGGGAAAGAATGTTGGACTACACAATAAAAAAAAAAATCCAACTGAATTGGCGACATTGTTTTAGAAAAAGTAGATGTCAAAGCAAGAATACCAGAGATAAAGAAAAAAAGGGTCAACCTAGAAGCTGTGTAGAACACTGCAAACAGAACTGCAACACATAACTTCTTACAATAGCACATAGAACATTTACCAAAATACACCATATGGTAGACCATAAAATATGCCTCAATAAATTTAAAAGGATTGAAACCAGAGTATGTTTTCTGACCACAATAGCATTAAGTAAGAAATAAAAAACAGAAATATCTGGAAAATGTCTGGATATTTGGAAGTCAAATTGCATACTTTGAAATAACCATAGCACAAAGAAGAATCAGACAGAAACTAAGAAAATACATTGAGCTGAATGAAAATGAAAATTGAAATATATTCAAATTTATGGGATGATGTTAAAGTAGTACTTAGAATGATTCTCAAACATTCTCATCTCAAGATCACTTGACAGTCTTAAAAATTACTGACAACTTGTAAGGGCAGGAACTGGGCACAGTGCAGGTTTTCTGATCCCATGCAGACCAGGTAAAGGAGGAGTCAGAGTCCTCAGTAGTTTTGCAGGTTTTTTATTTGGGGTTCACCAGGCATATGGCAGGCAGGGTGCTGCCTGCCAGCCTCCCAGCCCCCAGCAAGTCTTCACTCTATCTGGGCTCTCTAGCGTTCGTTCTGCTGCTTCTTGGCTTCTGCTTCGGCTTCTGCTGCTACTGCTACTACTGCTGCTGCTGCTGCTGCTGCTGCTGCTGCTGCTGCTGCTGCTGCTGCTGCTGCTGCTGCTGCTGCTGCTGCTGCTGCTGCTGCTGCTGCTGCTGCTGCTGGCGTCCCTGTGACGCCGCCCTTAAAAGCACAGTCTTAGCTCAGCTGAATCCCATCTACCTAGGCCCACACCCTATTCCAGGTGCCCGCCATCAGGCATGCATTCAGGACCAGAATCCATCATCTATCCTGATGGCGGAAGGGCAGAAAAGCCTGATATTTTCTTTACCCTACACAACTGTAATAGGCTTTTATTTACATGCATATATCTATTAATACTTATCATTAAGAAATTAAAATATATAAATTATATAAATTTTTAATTTTGAAATAAAATAAATGCATTGCCTAATAACATAACTGAAATGTTTTCATAAAGATTGTTCTGTTCCCCCCAAATAAATGAAATATCATTATTTTACTTTCCACAAATCCTTGATAACTTGTTTGTTAGAAGATAGCTTAATTCTTCTATTTCTGAAATTTAATCTATTGCCTTCAGTTGTTTCAATTAACCTATATGAGGAAAATTCAGTCTTACAAAAACTTGTAGTTAGTATAGGATGGAGTATTTAATAGACCTTACAGATAGATGTGGATATTTTTTCACAGTATACTAGAACTTGAAAAGCTTTAAAAAAAAAAAAAAGGTGAATAGCAATGCAAAATCTGAAGCAGTATCAATTAATTTTTCTAATATTATCCTATTTTTGTTCTTTCAATGTATACCCACATATAATTTTTTTATAATTTTCCATTGATCACTTGGAACATCTTGGTGCACTGAATTCTGAATGTTCAACATTCAGCAGTTCTGAATATTGAGGCATTATATTATATGCAATAAAAAATTACATTAGTTGGTATTACGACCAACATGAGCATAAGAGAGTTTCCAAGCCCACTGTGGCAGATAAAGTTTTCCAAATGTCTAATTTTCACTTGAATGTCCAAATGTTATCACTGGCAACAAAAGCTGTTAGTTGATTTCTTGAAGTTACAGGTGCTCTTCATTCACTGTTGAGAAAACGGCCACCTATTATGCAAATATCCTTTTTTTTTTCTCAAGCAAAACTAGTATTTTCCTAAGAAGGTAGCTAGTTCAACTTGCAACTTAAATAATTGCATAAATGCTTCGCCTTGAAGCAACCATTGTACTTTACTATCCAGCAGTAGCATTTTAAACACATTCTCCATTTACCACAAAAAATATGAAAATAACATGAACTCAAAAAGAATTGCAATTAAACAACAAAATATCTGAACTACTAGAAGAATCCCTGTGTGGAATGCAAAATATAGCAAAAGCATTTAACTGTGCTTCAACTGTATGAAACAGCCTCAATGAAGGGAGTCAAGGAGAGAAGTTTTCACTTAGTACTGTAATAGAATCCACAAGCTTGAAGTAAAAAGAAACTCTACACCAGCACTCTCCTCTAGTTAATAAAGTGGTTTCCATAGTGGTACAGGTTACCATATCTGGAACTGCTACACATGTATACTGTTCAGGAGAAATAATCATATTGCATGCAGTAGATAGCACATATGTATCATATGCCCCCTATTATACATGATACTCAAAATAGTAGGACCATTGTATGTGGGGTACATGGAAAATCTGAATTATTTTAGTAAGTTTTATATAACCTAAAAATATTCCAAAAAAAAAAAAGACGTGTACTTAAAGGTACATACTTACTGAAATTACTAATTGCTCCTACTTCACCAAAAGTATTTTAAAGTGAAACTAACATATTGTTTTTGCTATGAATGCATCACTATAAAGGCTATGTCTGCTTTTACAGTTTGATGTAATTTCCCTAAATTACACTATAATGCCCATACATTTATCCATCATTTTTGTACCTTCAAGGCTAAGGTCAATACAGTTTTTTCAAAAGCAAATTCTTAATATGGCCATGAAAATTATTCAAATCTTGTAAACCCATAAAATGGGTGGAGAGACTCCAGGGATCTGTGACTCACATTTGAGAATAAATTAGAAGGAAAATTATAATTCTAATTTTATTTTAAAAGGTATAAAGTTGATTATTTAAATATCAACATTATGCAATTAGGAATAGAAGACTAAATTATAACCAAAGTAAGCCAAAGTAGATAGAAAAGAGATTGAGTAGTTAGAAAATTGATGCTAATCGAGAAAAATCAATGACACAAAATTAACTTCTAGTAGACCAATTAAGAAAATAATTTACCAATATTATGAAAAAAGGAACAGGTACTATAAATATTGCAAGCATTGAAAAGCTTAGAGGAATATCAGGGACACCCTCTCCTCCAAACTGTGCCCCCCACCCCTCCCAGGGCAGCATTGGCTCCTGATTGCTCTCAGCTGGGTGCCTCTCTGAGCCCGCCTTTGACTGGAGCAGTTAGTCTTGTCAAGGTCAGGCTCCTTTTTGGAGATGAGCTGCCACCAATGAGTAGTTGATTAGAGGTATGAAGTCTGGATCTTCTCACACCATGTGATGACATGGCATGAATTCCCCAGCTCTGGAGCTCCCCAAGTGTTTGGGGACTGAGATCTGCATTGCATACAACTCACAGCAGGTCGCCCCTCCCTCTGCAGTCCTGACCCTGCTTCCTAACTCCCGCACTGGGGGTGTGCTAGGTAGGGCTCTTCCTAATAAACTTCCTGCCACAGCTCAGACTCTGTCTCCCAGGGAATCCAAATAGAGACTATAAACAAGTTGAGGGTGGAGACCCATAATTATGTGGCTTCTGGGACCCTTATACTTCACACAAAACCCCCAATAAACTCTTGTTATCATTGCTGAGAGTCCTGAGCAGCGCACACATGGGCTGAGTATCCCCTGGACCAGGCCCAGAGCCTGGGGTGATGCTGGAGGAGACACCTCAGACACCTCTGCTCCCCTGGAGACCTCCCCCTTCTCAACATACAGGATGTCCTGCCCTGGGCAAGTGCCTGGGCTGTCCCTCTGGCTGCACTCTCCCTGACCTGCATCTATTTTTAGGGGTCACGTTATCTTTTCAGAGCTAGTGTGAGGAAAGGGTGGCGGGGAGAGAAGACTAAAATTTTCAGCAGCAGTTATAGGGCAGCTTTTACTTCAGTCTCCTACCTTCTCTTTTCTGGCCCACTGCACTACTAACCTGGCCAGCTCTGGTCTACTGCTTGTGCACTCACTCATATGTCTTTCACTTGAGAGGACTTAGTGGCATCAAGGAGAGTGTAAGGTTTGCTTGTTTATCAGTCCTTTTTACACATGTGCACACAGGTATAGCTTCCAAACACTGTGGGCATTTCCTAAATGCCATATTTCACTAAGTATTTCCCAAGGTGACACTCCTGAGCAGAAATGTCAGGGGCACTGGGGATTCTTCTGGGCCACTTCAAAAACAAACCTCACTGTATAACCACAGGGATGTGTCTGTTTTTAAAATTAGGAATAGTGCATTTCCCTTTCCTGAGCATCTAAGACAAAGCAAGAATATGGGTTCCTAGCAAATAGCAATAATCTGCTGATTTTTCCAAATTAACCCATATTCTTTTTTTAAAAAAGATTTTTATTTTATTTATATAAGAACTGGGGTACAGGCCAGATGTGCTGGAGGGTGAGAGGATTCACCAGAGACAGAGTGGGGAACAGAAAGGCAGACTGATGAAATACATTGCTGAGGGAAGAAGTAGGCGAGACAGGAGAGGTCTGCTTGCTATGTTGGTTGCTCTGAGGCTGCGGGGATGGAACCGGCACTGCAGAGTCTGCAGACAGCTTCACAGAGCTGCAACCACCTGCACCACCAGAGAGGCCCTAAACCCATATTCTTAATGATGAGATGGGTTTGTTTGCCTGGAATGGGGAGTCCAGGAGGTACAACTTTGATCCAGATATCTGGAAAGTTCTGGTAGTTTTAATTTTTAAATGAGCTTTTGCTGACTCCACCTGTATACTGTGTATGTTATCAGGTGGGGGATGAAAGAACCTCTCAGAGGTTTATTATAAAAAGGGAAAGGAAGTCAAGGATGCTTGCAGAGACATAAGCACACAGGAAGAACTGAATATGAAAGGGATGGGTTTGTTAGAAGAAACAACTACATTGTCACAGGAAGCAGGAGAGCTGCTGCCCTTTTAAATCTTTATTCCAAAACAGCAACTATAATATCACGTTTTCCAGTTACTCATAAGAACAGCAGAGAACACGATGGTTAGTAACTTAATTCTTTGTGTTCTGTGCAATGTTGTCATGTTGTCCTCCATGTGTGTCATCCTACTTCCTGCCTCAGTTGACTAGAGGTGAAGCTTCCAGAGCATTCCAACAAGATTAGAAGTGGTCACTTATACACATGCCAGCAGGACTGGGCAACTGTGTCAGCCCAGACCATGCTGGGTCTTACCAGTGACTATAAGAGGAGAATTTTAATGACTCAGTCAGATTCACCACGGGCTTGAAACTATGGTAAGAAACAAAATCCACAGCTCAGAGCACATTACACACTCCACGGAAGTCAGCAAGTGAGGGATTTTCCAGCTGGAGAAATTCACATCATCCCTAAGAAAGCTAAAAAGCAAAACAAACTCCTGGCAATTAAACTCACTTTTAATATAATAAAGAGATTTGCTGAGCTACCATTGACATCTCGGGCTAATTGCTAATCATGCTGTGGAGTCACAAGATCATCTGAAAGCACCGTGCTTACCTCAGCAGTACAGCAAATACCGACAAGCACCACTGTGGTCTTAAACTCTTAAAAGATATACAAAGCGAACTGTGTTTTCTCCCATTAGGGATTTATCCCCTTTGACTAGTCCTAGTGTTACATCAGCCTCTTTATTTGGGAGCTTGAGCTCTTGTAGAGCATAAAATAACCATGACTTCGGAGATCAGACAAGCACTTTTCCTGGGAACAATGGACAGAACAGAAGCAGATACTGCACAACTCACCCACTCTGGTCTTTCACAAAGCTTTCCTTTCTTCTTAAAAATAACAACCCTCACCTCATTTTATACGTGAAGGTCATTTGCTAAAACATGGGATGTGGATTTAATGATCCGATTTCTTAAAATAAACATGGGGGGCATAACAAATAACATCCTGTGTACTTACGCAGGGGGAAAAATCTACAAACAGACACACAAAAGTCATGAAAATGTCACTAAAGGGATATAAACTGATTGTAAAGAAAAAATGCAAGTCCAAAATTTTCTATTACCTGACACACCTGAAAGCAAAGCCCTCGTTTCTGCACTGCGGTGGTCAAAGACGGCTTTATGTCAAACTTTACACATAGCACATAAAAGGGCTGGTTATGAAAAGCCATGAGACTGGAACTGGACATGACATCTGGCTATATAATGCATGGAAAAGTGAGTGTGTTGGTATCTGAAAGGAGCAGCTGCATCAAAATTTCCTCCCCCTGAGAGTCAGCCATCTTGATTTGCCCACAAAGGTACAGGTCTCAATCAGGAGGACTTTTATAAGGTCCTAAACAAGCAAAATATTAAGTCTGAAAGATTCACTAGGATTGTCAACCTGTCTCTCCACATGTAAGACATCATTGATAATGGACTTAGCCAGCAAGAGCTTTGCAGAGACATAGGGGAACTGCAAATAATACCAGGTTCAAGTTTAGAGTCTTGAAAACTTATCGAAAACCCTTCCAAAACATAGTGAATGGAACTGGAAAATGGAACTGGAAAACTTGTATGAATGGAACTGGAAGACTTGTATGACAAGGATTTCTTGATGATAAATTTAAACCATCCCTGCTTTCTTCTTAGTGCAGAATTTATTGATACACCGTATCTTCTTAGAGTTTGCCATTTTTCATTCCAGGTTCATAGCACTTACAAAGCTTGTTTCCAAAACATTTATTGCAGTTGGTATGCACTGACTTTTGCATAGTCACTCAACTTACATCTGCCCCAATATGAAAACACAAGTTCCTTGAGAGACATCATAATTGTCTTTATTCTGCTTTCTATTCCACCTCCCAGCAAAGTCCCAGCCAGAGAGTAAAGTCTCAATAAGTTAAAATGAAAAGAAAAAGATTTGTGTATGCACATTCATAAGTGCATAGGTATACATATGTTCATGCACTATATATTGCAGGACTGGAAAGAGAAAAACAAGAGGACATTTTCAGTACATATTTACACCATTTCCTTTAGAACCAGGCCACGGACCCCTTATCTTCATGTAAATGCCCGACAAACCTATTTTTAAAAGCATGTTCCATGATGGCTTTTAGGACAAGGAACACACCATTCCAACATCAGGTAATGAATTTTTTTCTTTTGCTTTTAAAAGAGAGAGGAAATGCTCCAGTAATGATGGTTCAAATACTGCACAAGAGTCCCTGATTCGTTCATTCAAGATTTTTTGACTTTATGATAATATGAAAGTCATATTTAACATATTCCCTAGAAAACAGACCAGAACTTGAATTTGAGCTTTCCCCAGGCTAGTGATATGTGACCTGATATTCTCTTGTGACGCCTTCTAATGAACACAGTCCCAGCCAGTCCTAGATCAAGGGGGTACGCTACAGTGTAACTGTCCAGTCTCTCACTGTGGATTCCCAACAAGTAGCAATTAATCTAGCACAATGGTTCACACATACTTTGGGCCTGGTCTGCTTTTAGTTATGTATGTTAACAGTGAAAAAACACAGTTATTCTGTCTTTCACTCTCAGAACTACAGTCTGAGAGTGCATATGCATACTAAGTGCATATGTACATAATATGTATTACAAGACAGTCAGTACTTTGTTACAATAGACTTTATGTTGGATGGTTTTGCCCAATGATAGACTAATGTAAGTGTTCTAAGCACATATAAGGTAGACAAGGCTGTTCTGATATTCAGTAGGTTATTTTCAATTTATGATGGGTTTGTTGGAAATGTAGCCCCACCAAAACCTGAAGATCTTTATGCAAAAAAGAAGTATGTCTCTTCTAACAGTTTAACTTGGACTATGTGCAAAGTCTGTGTGCAAGTATGCACACACGCATGTGCAATGTGCGAATTACATACACACATGTTTGTAATGCAGTGTGCACATGTGTGATCACAAAGTATGTGCCTTGTGTGCATATGTGGTCATAAGATACATTCATGCATGTAATATGCAGTCTGTGTGAATATGTGTAGTGTGCAAAGGGCAAGTGTATGAACATGTGTGCAATTGAAAATGTGTTTATGTATGCACACATGTAGTGTGCAAGGTGTGTGCACATGTGTGAGGTTCCCTAACAAGGGCCTACATGCACAGGTTTAAGTCATTTAATCATTTTATTTATTTATTTATTTTAAAGATTTATTTATTTATACAAGCACTGGGTACAGTCAGAAGCACGGGAGGGTGAGAGAATTCACCAGAGCCAGAGCGGGGAACAGAACAGGCAGACTGAGGAAATACACTGGTGAGGGGAGCAGAGGACGAGACAGGAGAGGTCTGTCGTGCCATGTGGGACCCTCGCCGGCATGGCACTGACGGTGCAGAGGCTGCGAGCAGCTTTGCAGCCCAGTGCTCAACCGCTGCGCCACCAGGGGAGGCCCCATTTAATTATATTAGTCCTCTGATCTGTAGGATAGAAAACAGGCAGGTAGGCTACCAGTACCCTGCTTTTTTTTTAAACACAAGGACATGTAAAAAGGTGGGAGAATGGTCTATCTATTTCACTCTTTCAGCTCTCTTCCAGGACTCTGGGAATATGATTTTTCTATCAGATGTTTTTTCTTTCACTGCAAGAGCCTAACCTTAGTGATTTTTTTCTAAATTTACTCTTAATTATTGACATAACATTTATTTACAACATTATAAAGATTTCTGGTGTACAGCACTATAGTTCAACAACATCTCTGCACAGATGTGTACATGACACCTGTGTAGATTATGAGCCTCACCGAAAGTCTAATTTCCATCCATCATCCTGCAATTGACTGTCTTTACCTAATTTGTCCACCTCCCCAAGCCCATTCCCTTCTAGGGCCACCATCTTGTTCTCTAAATGGAAGAGCTTGTTTTGTTTCTTTTGTGAATGTTTTAGTTGCAAAGCTTTATACTTTAATATCTGTCTGTACTGCATTGTGATCACCACCAAAAGTCTATTTTCCATCTACCACCATACAACTGATTGAAACCCCAGCCCCCTTCCCCTCCGGTCACCACCATTGTGTTGTCAAAATCTAAGGGTTTGTTTTTGTTCTGTCTGCCATTTGCTTTCTTTATTTCCCATATAAGGGTGAAATCAAAGGTGTTTGTGGGGAGACATCTTAAAGCAGATCGTCTTTTCAAAGGACCCATCAGCTTAGTCTTAGTTTTAGGGTGTGTGTCTCTCCATTCCCAGTGCCTCTGCAGCTATTTCTCAGTGCTGCCAACTCAGAGAGGGCAGGAATGTGCTTTACCAGGCACTTTCTCCTCAGCTTTTCAATCAGCTTTCAGCTCCTGCACACACAATTTAGCAACACACTTGCAAAATATATGCAGATTTAGGGTTGATTTGACGTTCAAGGTCCAAGGAACTTTATAGCTTAGAAATAGGCAAAGTTGTTTTTCCAATAGTAACATGCAGTGGGTCCAGAAGAAGGTATTATTACGGGGAAATTGTTATTCACATTATTTATGACAACAGTGAGAGGCAAAGAGAACTTGAGTCTTAGAGGAATTGAACTTGGCGAGAATTTCTAATTTTAAAAGCATTCCATTTTGGCAAACACAGTCTTTCAGTGTCAACTTTTATATTTCAGAAAAGTAAATATCTTCCCAAAACAGTTAGTCTCTTCCTCATTTGGAGAGATAAGTACACATACTTTGTCCCTCTATTTTGGCCAGTTTTCTCAAACCAGTAACAGTCTGAGGGATACAAAAATGAAATGTTAATCCCCTTGAAACTTCTCTTCTCTTTGTTTTGATAGATTAATGTTATAGTGGGAAGAGGCATTCAAGATCTTTTATTTCATTCTTGTCGTTCTGACACCCAGAGATGTGAAAGTATTTGTCCAAAGTCACACAGCAGTGTTTCTACGTTCCTAATCCACATACCTTACTCTTTCCATCAAAATAAGTCACCACATAAACACAAGTTATCCATGAAATTGTCAAGTGCTATGTCACATATTAAAATAGACATGTACACAACCACAAGAGATTTTACAAGCACTTTGTGTTCTGAGGGATGTGTTTCAGTTACCTGGAAGATTAACTTATGTGGATAATTGATGTATCAAGAGGGCTGGATAAATCTTATTTTAAAATATTTTATGTGTATATTTAACATTTGCATTAGATAGGTTTGCTTTGTTAGTCTGTGCAGACTTTAACTTTTGAAAACAATGAAAAACTTGGATTTCTGGAGCCAAAATCAGAATTCTACTAGGAAATTTGACAAAAGAATAAAATCCAATGTCACAATAGAAATATTTCTTTATACTGTGGAATATTACCACAACACAGGATGAAATGCAGCCACTTCCAATAAAATGGAGGGAATGTGAAAAAATCACATGCAACAAAACAAATGAGAATAATAAATCTTATACATTCATATAACAGCTAAAACAACATAAAACACTTTCAAAAACCACTGGGCATCAACAAGTATCCAGAGGGCTCTGAGATTAAGAAGGGAGGTAGGAAGAGAATATAGGACCTAATGGATGGTAGTTGGATAAAAAATTACTTGAAATTAAATGAAAAATATACAAAGAAAATCAACATTTCTTTGGAATAGTGCTGTCATCTATTCCATGCCTTTCCTCATGTCTGCCTGTCACAAGTTTCCTTATCCTTCATGTCTGTTTAAATGTGACTTTGTCTAATTACTGTCTTTAGATCTACTCTCTGCCTCCTCTGAGGTCTTTGAGTTCTTGTTTACACTACTTGTATGTCTGAAAGTGCTGAATCTGTTCCAGGAACTCTGATAAGAACTTTCCATAGATTATCTCATCCCATTCTCTCAACTGTAGGAGAGGAGTACTATATTATCCCTACTTGACAAAGGAGCAACCTGGTCCTCAAGAAGCTATTTTTCTAAAATCACACAGCTAATAAATGCAGAAATGATAGCAAGTCTAATTGCCTTTATGTTCAGAATGTGTGTATGTGTGTATATATATATATATATATATATATATCTTTGATATATATATATATATATATCAAAGTCCTTGACTTCATACTCATTGATGCCACTATAGTCCAAGAAACCAGCATCTCCTCACAGGAATGTTGCCAGAATTTTCTACTCCTTGCTTCCTCTCTTGCTCCCCATAATTCATTATCTACACTTGAGCTGTCCAACACAGTAGCCACAAGCCACACTGCACTATTGAGCATATGAGATGTAATAAGGACACTCTAGATGTTACAGACTTACTACCAAAAAGTATGTAAAACAGTATTTTGTTCTTTATTTTTCAGTTTGAGATTTGCTTCACTGGCATCTATTGGAATACTTACTATTGAGGTATGTTTGGTAAAACTGCAAAATGTTTTAAGTGTGCATTGTGGTGGTTTCACACACATTGTGTGTGTTTTTTTTAAAGATTTATTTATTTATACAAGCACTGGGTACAGTCAGAAGCACAGGAGGTTGAGAGAATCCACCAGAGCCAGAGTGGGGAGCAGAACAGGCAGAGTGACAAAGTACACTGCCGAGGGGAGCAGCGGGCGCAGCAGGAGAGGTCTGTGCGCCATGTGGGACCCTCGCTGGCGGCCGGGGATTGAACCGGTGCTGCAGAGGCTGTGGGCAGCTTCACAGCCCAGTGCTCAACTGCTGCGCCACCGGGGAGGCCGAATTGCTGGAATTATTTATCTTATAGCTAGAAGTTGTTTATTTATCTTATAGCTAGAAGTTGTTACCGTTTACCAACTTCTCCTAATTTCTTCCACCCCTAGTCCCTGCCCTGGCACTTTTCTAATCTGTTTTTAGGAGCCTGAATTTTTTTTTTTTTTAAAGATTCCACATATAAGTAATACCACACAGTATTTGTCTCTCTCTAACTTAATTCATTTAGCTTAATGCTCTCGAGATTCATCCATGTTGTCACAATTGGCAGCATTCCACTGATATATTTTTGTCTTGATTACATGTTGAAATGATGATATTTCGGGGTTAGAACTTAAACATAACAAAATTATTTTACCCATTTTATCCTTCTTAATGAAGTTACTAAAAACTTGACAATCACCAATGTGGCCCATATGTTTGTAGAGTTGTTCTTATTCCCATTCAGCAGCTTCCATTTCCTTTAGAAACATATGCAACTTTTTCTTCTTACTAGTGTCCCTAAACTGACCTTTCTCCTCTTCTCTAGCCTCAGATTGACTGACTCTTTCTCATTCTGGCCATACTGTCCTGTTGAGTTTAACCCAGATATGCCAGTATCCACTGTGCACTTCCTTTCTTATTAGCAGAACTGCATTTTAAAATACTGTTCCGTGAAGGTAGAATCTGGATGTACATGGTTGGGGGGAGGGGAAATTGAACTGCTCAAAACCCCAACATGGTAAACTCAGTTTCCAGGACAGTAACTGTGTTAGGTCCTAAAATTTGGTGTGATTCTATTCAATGAAACATAGGGAAATTTGATGGAGACTTTTTGGAAAGATTTCCCTCTATAAATGAACTAAATGGGAAAGGGAAATCTCTTCCTCAGCTATACATTGTTGAGCTCACATGTGATGCCTGGTCAGAACTATTGATTCATCTTTTAACCACAAGGAGAATAAATAAGCCAAAGGACAAAGATTTCAGACTGAACATGGTAGAACCAGATTTTTGATGATGTCATTTGACAACTGAATGACTCAGCCCTAGCTCTATTTTCTTGAGTATGATAATAAATACCCTTTAGTGTTTATATCTGAGCTGAGTATTGTTACTTGCAATCAAAACAATAACTCCCACAACACACCTACTTTCTACTTCCAACTTCATTCTTTTCCCACTTTTTAAGCTTTGCATTCTAGCCTCTGATCTCTTTCCATAGCTGACACCTTTGTATCATTTCAGAATCAACTGGAATGTGATTTCTTCAGGCTAGGCCTTCCCTGATTGATCACTGTACCTTAGCTTCCCAATCATTCTTTATCTCATCATGCTGCTTGTATTGTCTTCAGAGATCATCTTACCATGGATCTCAATTTTGTGATTATATTTTATTTCACTCAATAAAATGTAAAACCCCTAATAAGCCTGACATAGAAAGAAGAGATTCAATAATATTTGCCAATACCAACCAACAAAATGAAATTTGAATAAAGAAAACAAAACTATGACATTTACAAAAGAGTCACTTCTTTCTTTTACATGGAAAAATATAATCAAATAGTCTCTATTTGGACTTATGAGTTTCTATTAGAATCATATAAAATACATTGTGTCTTTCATTTTAGGTGTCTAGGCTAATCAGGATATCTTTTTCATGAATCCCACCAAGGGTCAAGTTGTTTTAAGCTACATCTATACATGTAGATGTAGCCAACTGACAGTCAAGACATGGGAAAATTCAGCTAAATTCTATGTTTCCTCATTCAAAAATTATTTTAAATAAACTCTTTGGGTTATTTTCTAGATGTCTGGTGAAAATTTTAATAATTGGATCTGATGCCTGTTTTTATTCTTATTATTCTGTCACAGTATTAATATATCCTCTACTTGAAAACAGAACCACACAATACTACAGTGCTGTAGAAGTATGATGAAGGAATGTACAAGGTCCTAAGACAGTCCAAGAGAAGGAAACACCAATTGAGAGCTTGAAAAGGATTCACAGAAAAGCATCTTAAAGAATGAGTAAGTGAACCTCAGCTGGACAAGGGGGAGAGAGGTCATTTGGGACTCTATGAAAATGATTTGGAGCCAATTCTTAATAAGAAGCACATTTTCATACATGAAATTAATTTCTAATGTTCAAATATCAACTATTTAGCCTCCACTATGCAAATTTAGTGCCCGTGCTACTTAACAAAATTGGGCATGCACTTGTTTTTCTGGTAGAACTGTACTCATCATTGAGCTATCTTTACTACTCTGGTAGTAAAAAGCAAATGATACAAGGGGAGGTTTTAAGCAAAATGAAGAGGAGAACCTAAGTTGCCTGGGACTTGAATAAACAGCCTTGGATCACCAGGAGTTGACCTATTTCATTTGACTGTCAATGTCAATTAATAGCAGCTCTTCCCTAGATATCTCCAAGAAACTTAAACCTGGGAATGGTGCCAGAACAGACCCCTTTTCTCTTTTCTTGACAGTATTCTGCAAAATCAAAATTCCTTTTATGTTTAGTCATGAAAGAAGGACTATCAACTAAGTCAGAAACACAGATGTGACGATGACAAATGGGAATTAGGGCCAGTAACTCCCAGGACACCAGTAAAATTTTGACTTAAAATTTCTCCCTATTCTTAGAAAATAGTTATCTTTGTCTTGATGACCTCTCTGGGAGCCTCAGCTGTGATCTAGTAAAGCTATAAACTTTCAGCCACTATGGCTAACGCCATCTATGATGAAAACTTTAAACTTTGTATCGGGAGTTTGGGTGTGTTGACAATAAAAAATATCAAGATGATTGACTGTGTTCTAAACTTTAATCCAGATTTTCTATTTTATGCATATGGTCATATCTTATCTCAATTTTGGTTAGTTAAGCCTCCAACTAAAATGGGTTTACCTAGATTTTTTTGGCTTCAGGCTGAATCTACATCGAATTGAGATAGCGGAAGTGACCTATTTAACCATCTAGTCAATTTCCCACTTACATCTTGTCTAATAAAGATAATAGCCACACAACACATGAATCTGCCAAAAAGAAAATCTTACAAGCACACTGCAAACAAAAATGAATGTTTCAATGTTCTGCATTTGAAAAACAATAAAACTGATATGAAAATGAAGTTAGAAATATGCAAAGATTACATGGTAACAGAAGAGAAATTGTAGTGCAATAAGAAAGTTTCCACATAAATAAATACTAAAATTAATCATTTTTCACTAAGTGTTGGTGGGGATAACAAAAACCTCCAAACCTAAGTGATTTACAACTACAAAGGCTTATTTCACATGTCCTCCGTGGATGAGTTTCTGTTCAAGTGTCTCCATCATCCTGGTATGCCCCTAAAGGGTGACCCCTCTCTGGTACATCACATTTTCATGATGGAGGGAAAAGAGTGACGGTGGAAAGGAAATACTTGCTCTAAAGTATCAGCTGAGAAGTGATATATATCACTCTATTCAGTTCCCACTGGTCAAATGAAGTCAAGTGGCTAAGGTTGATGTTGTTGAAGAAGGTAGCATAAGCTATCCACTGAGAGGACACCAGGGAAGGAATATACCTGGTTGGACCCCATGAGTGGCAGGAGAGAGAAAGTGTATTCTTGGCAGAAACAGTTCACTTGGCTACACGGCTCCTTTCAGTTATTATAGAAGGCAGAGCCTTTATTTTGTTGGTGAAACTATTTGCTTACAGAAAATGGGAAATATATAAAAAAATAGTTTCTTATCCCTTGGTGATGATTTTGCTATGTAGAAAAGCCTCTTAATTAAATTTAGCTTATTCTTAAGTTGAATTTATTGTAACATCGTTTACAGCACAATATAAATGGTTTAACTAAACTGTTCACTTTTTAGCCATTGAACAAGTTGACACTGGACTTGAGTCCATAAGTCATGCTGATTCTGAGAGCTTGGTTTTATAATAAAGAATGCTTTGTGTCTTATTTAATAACACATTGTTCTAGGGTTCTTCACCTGGGGAACATTTTAGACACAATTGTGTGTGTGTCTTTGTATTTTTTTATTTAGAAATATCCACCTGAAGGGGCCTCCCTCATGGCACAGGTGGTTGAGCACTGCACTGTGAAGCTCTCTGTAGCCTCTGCAGCATGGGTTCTATCCCAGCTGGCTGGCAAGAACCCCACATGGTAAGCAGACCTCTCCTGTCTCACCTGCTGCTCCCCTCAGCAGTGTATTTCATCAGTCTGCCTGTTCTGTGGCCCACTCTGTCTCTGGTGAATTCTCTCACCCTCCCGCACATCTGGCCTGTACCCCAGTAGTTGTATAAATAAATAAATCTTAAAAAAAACTCTTTAAAATATAAAAAAAAAAAAAAAATCCATCTGAAAAGGAAGTCACAGACATTACCAGGCTGGTCAAGTGTCTAGATGGATAAAAAACTAAGACTTTCTGCTTAAATTATATATAACATTATCATGTATTTTCACTCATTTACTACGTGGACTTATTCTCTTTTTATTATAAGCTGAGATAAAGAGGATGTCTGTCTACTTCTATATCCTTATTTCTCTAGACCAGTTAACTTATATTTAGCAGAAGAAAGTGAAAAAATAAAAACCTATCTCATCTGTCTTAGACAATGAATTTTTTTAAAAAAGATTTACTTATTTATGAATACAATAGCTGGCGTATAGGCCAGAGGTGTAGGGGGGGGTGGTGGGAGGATTCACCAGAGACAGAGTGGAGAGCAGAACAGGCCAACGGACTGAAATACACTGCTGAGGGGAGCAGCGGGCGAGACAGGAGAGGTCTGCTGTGCCATGTGGGTTAACTCCCTGGCCTGGGATTGAACTCAAGCCATAGTTGCTGGGGATAGCTTTGACAGCGCTGTAACTCAAGCGGTAGTGGCTGGGGATAGCTTGACAGTGCTGTGTCTTTAATGCCTGCACCACCAGGGAGGCCCAACAATGAATTATAGTCATCTTACTTGTTATTTAATGATAAAATGGGCTGATCCCCAGAAATGCAGTTAATATTTGGGGTTCAAAAACAATAGCCAGGATCTAGTAGTTTTTATCCCCACTTTTTTGTCGGTCATCTTCAGCAGTTAGCTATTTTTCTTTGACTGTTCCAAACATCATACTACATTGCATACAGATTGCTTTTTTCCTTTATCACTTTTAACTTAGGAGTAAATCTTCCCCAATACCCACCAGAAAACTATTCCTGGATGTTCTTGATTACAGTCACCTCTCTGACCTATGCTGAGGCCAGTTATTATTGGCTTGTACAACATAGGTTTTTTGCTGAACCTTGGGAGTGACTCCTTCTGATTTACAAGGGAAGGAAGTGAATTTCCAAGCAAAAACATGGGGGACTGTAGCACCCTGTCAGCAAGAAAAAATGGGATTAAGGCTGCTAGTGAGGCCACCAGCCCTGCAGCTGCCGTCTAAAAAGCATACTTTTTAATCATCCAACATCAAGACTAGAATTAAAGCAACCATGTGTATAATTCAAACTGGAACAATCCAGAATATCCACATCATTAAAGACTTTGTATAGCAGTAACTATCAAGACCTGTGAATCATTTAATTCTACTATCACAAATCTGGCACCACGCAAATATTTTTCCCAGCAAAAAATCTTCCTTATTTATAATCCACTGAAGGATTTGAGCAGGCTCATTCACTTGGAAACAGGTGAGCATACAAATCTCTTTAATAATGTAACCAAGTAAAATGGGCAAATTAAATTTTTAAATATTCTTTTTATATAGCCTCCCCAAATAGCAGATTCTGATAAATATGAAACCGAGACTATGAAAGAAAAAAAGACTTCAAATTTATACATTATCACAGCAGTATTCTGTCTTCTTGTGTATAAAATGAAGGGATGGGGGGACAGAGTAGAATTCTGTCCCTCTATATTCCAGTTGTACCACATATTTCCAACCTTGTGTCTTAATTCATCAAGGCCAGTCTACAGCACAAACGCGAATATTTGGATTGATTAGGACCAGACTGAATCTGGATTTACTCAATTGCATGCAGTATTCCTGGTCATATGCAACAGGTGAGGCACCTCGTGAAGTGCTAGGGATACAAACCTGATCAAGTCAAAGTGTAAGAAAACAAATGTTTCCTCATCTGGAATGTGCCAGACTGCATTAAATACAATCATTGAGGTCATTTTTAAAGTGCTCCTGAGCTGCTCAGGGAGGATAGTGGCTGGACTGAAGAAGAGTGGTACAATGGGAGCTACTGTAAGGAAATTACATTTGAGCTTGCCCTTGCAGGGGAAGTAAACCATTGCCTGGCAGAAAGACAGAAGAGTATTTCACGCAGAACAAAAGCATTATCCATGGCCAGTCTAACTGCTGGATCTAGTGGTCCTTCCTTCAAAGAGTCACATGCAGAGATCTATGCTGGGAGCAAGAATATTCATCTCGACTTGTCACTCTTTAATGAACACTAAAGCGGGTCTAAAAGCATTGTCCATAGCAACTTGTCAAACATCCCATGGGCTGCTGTAGTGCAGGAATGGCCACAGTGCAGGTTTTCTGATCCAGCAGACTGGGTAAAGGGGGAGTCAGAGTCCTCAGTGGCTTTTTGCAGGTCTTTTATTGGGATTTAGCGGGTACATGGCAGGCAGGAGTGCTGGGGGTCTGGGAGGCTGGCAGGCCTCCCAGTCCCCAGCAAATCTTCACTCTATCTGGGCTCTCTGGCCTTCTCTCTCAGCTTCTCTTTTGGCTTCTACTGCTGCTGGCGTCCCAGTGACGCTGCCCTTAAAAGCCCAGTCTCAGCCCAGGTGAATCCCATCTACCTATGCCCATACCCTACTCCAGGTGCCCGCCATCAGGCATGCATTCAGGACCGCAGGGATCCATCATCTATCCTGATGGCGGGAGGGCAGAAGAGCCTGACATTTTTCCTTACCCTACAGCTGCCCAATGTTCCAGCTCCCTACAACTGAAGAGAGCTCCCATCCTCCCACCTGAGAAGACTTCTCTTCCCCTACTCCACCTCACCTGTTCCCACTATTCCATCCCTTTTGGTTCTTGACCCCATGAATGGTGTCCCTGTTCAGCTCCGTTTCTCCAGGGACCTCATTCTGGTGATTTGGACGTTTCTCTCTATCCCCTTCTTCTGACTGCTCTGGTGCATTTACTAATCCCCCTAGATCCCAGTTCCACATCCCAAAATCTAGACCCTCCACAATTAGGAGAAGGAAGTGATAGTCTCCCCTCGTCAGGAAGACGTGAACTCCCACAGAGCAAACCTTTTTGTCCCATCACATAAGGAAGCATGAAAACGCCATCTTTGTCAGTGACCCCAAGCAACACCAGGGGAGGGAAGGTAGGAGATAAGGTTTGGCAGTTGCTTAGGAGCCAGACTAAAAAGAGCTTTGATTCTAAAGTTGGTGCCAGAGTCCTAGGAAGGTGAAGAGGCACTAAGATCTGTGTTTAGAGAAGACGGCATGACTGTGACGCTTAGGGAACAAGTATTAATTCCAGTTACTCATCTTTCTGGGCTTCTTCATAGGATGTGAGTACCCCAACTTCAGTGTAGTGAGGAAACCAGGTGCAGAGCACACAGGGGGGTCGGGAGGTTGGCAGGCCTCTTAGCCACCGCCAAATCCTTATCCTCTCTGGGCTCGCTCTGATGTTCTCTCTGAGGCGTTCTCCCTCACTCTGCCGCTGCACACTGCCCTCTGTGATGCCGCCCATACAGCCTCAGTCTCTTGGCTCAGGTGTGCCCACTTATGCATGCCCAAAGCACACCCCAGACGTCCGCCATCAGGCACGCATGCCCGAGCCCATGCTCCCAAGAGCCTCCTACATTCAAGGCCACAGGTGATACCCACAGAGGCCAACGGCACAAAAGCCTGACCATCACTTACCCTACAGACTGATGAAGGATGCCCTCATTTATTTTTCCAAACTAGAACTTAAGAGAAAAAAGGGACCAGCAAATGAGCAGCATTCTATCAGTAATTTTTGGTGTCTTTGGATTGATGCTATGAAATTCATAAACATTTTCATAATAAGAACAAGAAGGAAAGGAGGAAGAGGTGGAGTCGAAGAAAAACATCTCTGTATACTTCCTCTCTCCCAGGTGCCTCCAATCCCATTCTCTAAAGACAACTCTCTGACCTTCACATCAAGTTTCCTTGTTCTTTGAACCCCCTACCCCTGGCTCCTGGGTTCCAGTCTCCAAGGATCCAGTTCCATAATAATATACTAGTAGGAGATCATGATTTTGTACCCCTCATCCTGATAACATAATTGCATTTTCAATCAAATCTTCTGAAGTCCTATCTTATTCCAAAGGACTGCTCTCCTGGCAGAAATGCAAGCAGCCTGGGTGGTGAGGTGATGAGAAGAACTTAAAAGATTCTGGGACAGAGAAAGTTTGTATTCCTGTTAATAAAAAAATACATCTCTTCCTATGAAGGGAGGCTGTCCTGACTTGAGGATTGGGGAATATAAAATATTAGCATCAAGAGAACTAGAATTTTTGTCCCACTTCTTAATTACCTAAATGATGAAACCAATATCTCCAAGGGAAAGTAATTGAGATCTCAACAGAAACTCAATTCAGAAGGCCACCATTTTTTGTTATTAAATGATTTTACACAGTCAAGTTAGTTTACAACACATGTATTATTTAAAGGTTGTAGGGTAAGGAAAAATGTCAGGCTTTTCTGCCCTCCTGCCATCAGGATAGATGATGGATCCTTGTGGTCCTGAATGCATGCCGGATGGCGGGCACCTGGACTAGGGTGTGGGCAGAGGTAGATGGGATTCACCTGGGCTGAGACTGGGCTTTTAAGGGCAGCGTCATGGGGATGCCAGCAGAAGCCGTGAATGAACGGAAACCGAAGAAGAAGAGAAGCAGAGAGAACACCAGAGAGCCCAGAGAGAGTGAAGATTTGCTGGGGGCTGGGAGGCCTGCCAGCCTCCCAGCCCCCCAGCACCCCTAACTGCTGTGTACCTGGTAAATCTAAATAAAAGACCTGCAAAAGCCACTGAGGCATCTGACTCCTTTACTGGGTCTGCTGGATCATAGAAAACCTGCATTGTGGTCTTCCTGACCCTACAGAGGTACAGGCTCACATCTCTTCAATGTATGTTACCACACCATGAGTATCACTAAATATCCCGTAAGCCACACAGTCCCCCGAGAAGACTATTTTTTTTTTTGACCTTGAGCAGCTTCCTTCATCTCTAGTCTCCAATGAGAACTCTCAATTCTGAGATAATCAAGAATTTCACACCCAGGGTGGACATACAACGCTCTTAAATCTAAAACCTTCCATGATGCCTGAAATGGTAAAAATAATGCTTGTCCATTTTTTTCTAGGAAAGCAATCACCTCAAAAATTCACAGGCTGTCACTCAGAATTTGTAAGCAGCACCCCAACATTGTCCTAGAGACAAAAGTAATTGGTCTATTTGCACCATGCAAATATTTACATTGACTCTACCAGGAATAAGTCTGATGTTTAACCATCAGCCCGAAAATGTGAGTCACTTACTCTGACAGGACAGTTAGGTGTTGGTGCACTCTGTGTGTGTGTTTGTGTAACCATCACAGAACATGTAGATGAAACCAGGGAGTGTCAGTACACCAACAACACATTTAATAGTCTGAGAGCTCACCTGTGCCACATGTACAACATGGTGGAAACAACAGGAACCCTCCTTTGTCACTCTGTTGGGAAGTAAAGATAAGTTACAGTAGCTGACATCGTATTCAGTGGTGGGGGCTCAGTTTCACCTCATAATGGGAATTACCTTCAAATTACTTGAGAGGAGAAATGTGGTTCCTGCTTGCTGAGTTATTGCACCAGTCTCAAAAGGAGCCTCCTGGTCTCGTTGGCTGTTAATTACATATATTCTGCATCAGCTTAATCTAATTACAACTCTCTCCAGTGATTGCCTGATAAGACATTCTCGGGCCCATTTTTTTTTAGTTCCCCTTTCCCTAGGCTTCTGTGTCTCAATTCCCCTTCAGAAGTTACACTCAAAAAGCTTAGTAACAATTGGAATCTAACTACATTTTAACATAACACTCACATTCATGCTTCTGTTCACACTGTAAAAGGTAATCTTTGAATGGTTTAAGCATCTGGATTCTATTAGGCAAAGTATAGCATTTAAAATGGAAGAGACTTTTACATTTGCGTGGAATTCAGGCAGCTGCCTGAGCCACCCTTGGGCCCAGTTGTTTCAAAGAGATTTGCAACAGGCTTAAGTCAGAAATGATAAAATTGTCAAAAAAAGTTGGAATTCCTTTTGGAAGACAGCTAAAAAAATAAAACCAAACCAAACCTCCAAGAGGAAAAAGGAAGAGATTTCTGCCTGCAAATTTTAATAATGCAGTTTATTGGGTCAAATACTAAAACTCCAAATAGTGTCTGCTGTGCATATCCAAGAAATAGTGATACTTTTTCCCTCTCAAATATAACATTGGTTTTATAGTCCTGCAGATTACAAATCACAAAGTGGTGTCTTTTTTTTTTTTTTTTTTTTTTTGCAGGGATATTGGATTTTTCTTCCATTTGTCCTTTTATGTAAATAGTCCAAACCTCTGTGGTTTGGTCATTAAAATCCAGTTGGCAGAAAAAGGCTGAATCTTTATGTTTTCCAGCTGTGCTCCTACCAGCTACACAGAAGCATTATTAGCCATATTGCCATGTTTACATCAGTCGTGATTGAGAGTTTCTCATGATCCAACCAGAGCAAAGAGAGAGATGGGGTCCCCGAGGCACAAGATGTCTCCACACAGAGACAAGGAAAGAATTTCCAAAGAGTGATAGCAACCCACCTGAAAAGGGAAGTGGTGGGGACCTTATCTCTGATGTCCACCGCTCTGATTTAGACAGGACAAAGCTCAGGGAATACACTGTAGGCAAATAAAAAGGTCTTTGGTAGGGCAAGAGAGGGAGGGGCAGAACAAAAGAAAATCCTCAAATTTTCTTTTTGAGAGGGAAGGCTTTGATTCATGTAATAGATACTCTCTCAGAAAAGTATAGTTGACCCAAAGACATTTTTTTTTTTTTTGCAGTAACGGAATAATCTATGACAAAATTCATGAGGAATCTTCAGGTTCCTATATAGTCAAAAAAAATCTTGAAATACAAGGACCCAATTAAAGTCATCGCATTTCCTGATTTCAAAACTTACTACAAACTAAGGCAATTAAAAACAGTGTGGTGGAAGTATAAAGTCATGCAGGAAGTCCATAAATAAACTCTTAGATATATAGTCAAGTGACTTTCTACTAAGGTGTCAAGACCATTCAATGAGGAAAGAATGTTCTTCTCAACAAATTTTGCTGGCAAAACTGATTATATGCAATAGAATGAAGTTTGACCTTTATCTTACACCACGTACAAAATTAAAGATCAAAGACCTAAATGGTAAGAGCGAAAACCATGAAACTCATAGAAGAAAACATACGTGGGAAGCTTCACATGACATTGAATTTGACAATGACTTATGGGATCTGACATTGAAAGCACATATAACAAAAAAATAAAGTTATCAAATAATATCTAAATAAATGTATCAAAATTAAAAGCTTCTATTCATCAATGGGGGCTATCAATAGCGTGAAGAGGAACTCACAGGAGAAAGTATTTGCAAACACATATCTCATCAGGGACTATTATCCTGAAAAACTATTTAGGTATGTACCTACATATATATAACCTCCTAAAATTCCACAACAAAACAAAGCAGACAATCTGATTACAAAATGACAAGACTTGAATAAATATTTGCCCAAAGAAGTTACACAAATGACCCTTTGAAAAGATGCTCAACATCATTAACCATTAGAGAAATGAAAATCAAAACCATGATAATCTCAGACCACACCACACCTAGATGTGGATATTTTCAAAAAACTAGAAAGGCAGGGGGCGGAGCAACATGGCGGCGAGGAGACGCTGCGAGTAAGATCTCCCATTTAAAAAAAGTTAACAGGGAGGAAAAGCGGCAGGTCCCAGTGAGAACCAGGACACGGAAGATAAACGGGTGACGCCAGCAAACTGCCCGAAGAAGAAAGTGGCCATAAAAGAGGACGAGAAGGGAGGAAAGCGCAGAACCCTGCTCCCCTCCCCCGCCCACAGAGGCGGCACTCTCCCACCGGCAGAGAGGAGGGAAACAACAAACTAAAACGACCCACAAGAACAAACGACGCAGCAAGCGGGACTGGGAGTGGAAAGGAACTATTGCAGCCACCACACCCCGTGAACGGGAGCTGTGGAGGTGAGCTCCAGGCGCCATTAAAGAGAGACCCCACCCCCCGGGGAGGAGACCAGCACCAGCACACAGACCCGGGCCGCCCGGTAAGCTTGCGCGGAAAGGCGGCGCGCTGGAAAAGCAGACGCGGATCGGGATCGGGATTGCGCGGAAAGGCGGCGCGGAGCGTAAACGGGATCGCGCGGAAAAGCAGAGCGGTTGAAAAAGCAGTGCGGTTGAAAAGCAAACGCGGATCCGGATCGGATCGCAGCTGCCCAGGTCCCGCGCCTGCGACCTAGGCTTGCGGGGAGACGCGCGGAGGCCCTCACCGTGTGAGCAGGAACCAGGCGCCCAGGCACGGGAGCGGGATTCAAAAGGCGCCATTCCCGCGCCACTGAACTGGGCTACAGCCCGCGTCCTGGAACTGAGGGCTTTGGAACTGAGACTCGGGGCACGAAATTAGGGGCGTGCGTTCCCCACGACGGTGGGGCACAAGGCAGACACAGCAACCCAAAGCCATTGAGGTGTACCCTACCATCCCTGCTCTGTTCCCTGTCCCACGGGGTGGATAATCAGCTCCCAAGGGCTCTAGGAGAGATCTCTGGCACCACCTAGCGACTTGAAACCAGCAGAGGCTCCTGAAGGAGCTAGTGGCCAGCTGGGGAGTTAGCCCACGCCGGGCCCCTTCCGACCAGTAGTCTGAGCCCACAGGGGGAGCAAGCACCCACAGCCGGGGCAGACCAGGCGCGCAGAAGAGTGTGCCTGAGACTGGACGCGCAGGGAGTGTGTCCCACATCACCATTTTAGAACAGGGACATTTCTTCAGTAAAGACTACCTGCAGAAGGCTTCCTCAGGAGCCAGAGGTGAGCGGGGGAAGTCGCCCATGCCAGACCCCCTCTGGCCTGCAGTCCAAGCCCAGAGGGGGAGCAGGAACCCACCGCCGGGGCAGACCAGGCGCACAGGGGAGTGTGTCCCCACATCGGCATTTTAGAACAGGGACCTTTCTCCAGTAAAAACTGCTTGAAACTGACAGATGACTCCTGGAGGAACCAGAGGGGAGCGGAGAAGCTCACCCAAGATGCCGGCCAGTCCCAACAACACAGTATCCCAACCCATACGGCAAATTAGAAAACAGACAGTAGGGAGGAGAAGAACCACACACAACCTAGCTACTCCCCAGGGAAAAAGCACACCACAAAAAGAAAACCAGCCCCCAGATTGCAACGACAGTAACTTGGAAGAACTTCTGAGCCTTCCAGAAAGAGAATTTAAAATTGCCGTGATTAAAAAACTGACAGAAGTCATAAAGGAAAACAATGATAAGGGAAAAATAATCAACGATCAAAGAATGAAATTGAGTCCCTAAAGAGGGAAGTAAAAGAAATGCAGGAGATCAAAGAATTAATGGAAGAACTAAAGATTTCTGGGAAAAGCAATGAAAGCAGAATAGATGAAATGGAAGAACGAATAAGTTCTCTTGAAGACACAGAAATAAAAAGAACCAAAACAGAAAAGGAAAGAGAAGTACGAAGGAAAAAGAACGAAGAAAGACTACAGGAACTATCTGACTCCATGAGGAAAGGAAATATAAGAGTTATAGGAATACCAGAAGGAGAGGAGAGAGAAGTAGGAACAGAGAAAATTTTCAAAGAGATAATTGAAGAGAACTTCCCAAATGTGAAGAAGGAGCTGAAAATTGATATACAAGAAGCAAGAAGAACACCAAACTTCCACGACGAAAGGAAAAATACAGCAAGACACATAATAGTAAAGCTCCCAAGAATCCAGGACAAGGAAAAAATAATGAAGCTGGCAAGAGGGAAGAAACAGATAACATTCAAAGGAAAGCCAATCAGGCTGACATCAGACTTCTCCGAAGAAACACTACGGGCAAGGAGAGAGTGGAGGGACATAGTCAACAGACTCCAAGAAAACAGATGCCAACCAAGAATACTCTATCCCGCAAAGCTCTCCTTCCTCTTTGAAGAAAGAATATGGACCTTCTCAGACAAACAGAAACTCCGGAATTTCATTACAACTAAACCCCCACTCCAAAAAATACTACAAGGAGTCCTAAAGCCAGAACCTCAGAGGGATGAATAACAATGAAAGAAGGCCAAAAAAAAAAAAAGGTTATTAAAAGAATAAATAAATAAAATCAAAGGAAAGACAAACACAATGGCAAATACAGATGTTAACATATCAATATTAACTCTAAATGTAAATGGACTAAACTCTTCAATAAAAAGACACAGAGTTGCAGCCTGGATTAAGAAACAAAATCCAACCTTTTGCTGTCTCCAGGAAACACATTTAGCTACAAAAGATAAAAATAGGCTCAAAGTTAAAGGATGGAAAACAATCCTATAAGCAAATGGACCAAAAAAGAAAGCAGGAACAGCTATACTTATATCAGATAAAACAGATTTCAAACTCAAAAAGATAAAAAGAGACCCCAATGGTCACTACATTATGATCAAGGGGACAATACTTCAAGAAGAAATAACACTCATTAACATATACTCACCAAACGAAGGAGCACCAAAATATATCAGACAACTGTTATCCTCTCTGAAAACAGACATCAGAGAAAACACATATGTAGTGGGAGACTTCAACACACCACTATCAACAATGGATAGATCAACAAGACAAAAAATAAGTAAAGAAACCAAAGCTCTAAATAAGGACCTAGAGCAATTGGGCTTAACAGATATCTATAGAACACTAAACCCCAAAAAAACGGAGTACACATTTTTCTCAAGCACACACGGATCATTCTCCAGGATCGATCACATACTGGGGCACAAGACAAACATCAACAGATACACCAAGATTGAAATCATATCAACCATCTTTTCTGACCATGAAGGCATCAAACTAGAAATAAACCATAAAAAGAAGGCAAGGAACTTTCCTACCTCATGGAGATTAAAAACCACACTACTGGAAGACCACTGGACTAATGAGGAGATCAAAGAAGAAATTAAAAAATTCTTTGAATTGAACGACAAGGAGGACACCAATATCCTAAATGTATGGGATGCAGCAAAAGCAGTAATAAGAGGAAAATATATAGCAATAGAAGCTCACATCAAGAAACAAGAAAGAACTCAAAGAAATAACCTAATCTCGAAGCTCAAAGATCTAGAAAAAGAACAACAAAAAAACCCCAAAACCAGTAGAAGAAAAGAAATAATAAAAACCAAAGCAGAAATAAATGAAATTGAAACTAAAAAAACAATCCAAAAGATCAATGAAACCAAGAGCTGGTTCTTTGAAAAAATCAATAAAATAGACAAACCCCTAGCCAGGCTCACAAAGGAAAAAAGGGAGAAAGCACAAATAAACAGGATCATCAATGAAAGAGGAGAAATCACAACGGACACAGCAGAAATCAAAAGAATAATCAGTAACTACTATGAACAGTTATATGGAAACAAGTTTAACAATCTAGAGGAGATGGACAAATTCCTACAACTCTACAATCACCCAAAGCTAGATAAAGAAGAAAAGAACACCTAAACAGACCAATTACAAGCAGCGAAATTGAAATGGTAATCAAAAACCTCCCCAAAAACAAAAGCCCAGGACCTGATGGATTTACAAATGAATTCTACCAAACATTCAGAGACGAATTAGTGCCTATCCTTCACAAACTCTTCCAAAAAATTAAGAAGGAAGGGACAATACCAAACACGTTCTATGAAGCCAACATTACACTAATACCAAAACCGAACAAGGACAACACAAAAAAGGAAAACTACAGGCCAATCTCCCTAATGAACACTGATGCAAAAATCCTCAATAAAATTTTAGCTATCAGAATCCAACAATGTATCCATAAGATAATTCACAACGACCAAGTAGGATTCATTCCAGGGACACAAGGATGGTTTAACATCCGAAAATCAATCAACGTTATCCAACACATCAACAAAAAGAAATATAAAAACCATATGATAATATCAATAGATGCTGAGAAAGCTTTCGACAAAGTGCAACACCCATTCATGATAAAAGCCCTTGAAATTCTTGGGATACAAGGAACATACCTCAACATCATAAAGGCCATCTATGACAAGCCAACAGCCAGTATCATTCTCAATGGCGAAAAGCTGAAAGCAATTCCATTAAGATCTGGAACAAGACAAGGATGCCCACTCTCACCACTGCTTTTCAATATAATACTGGAAGTCCTAGCCAGAGCAATAAGACA
The DNA here is from genome assembly GCF_014898055.3 of Talpa occidentalis. Taxonomy (NCBI): domain Eukaryota; kingdom Metazoa; phylum Chordata; class Mammalia; order Eulipotyphla; family Talpidae; genus Talpa; species Talpa occidentalis. Next base: position 89,957,864 of record NW_023605194.1, on the reverse strand, counting down.
AGAGAAAGACATCCAAGGAATCCAAATAGGAAAAGAAGAAGTCAAACTATCACTATTTGCAGATGATATGATATTATACATAGAGAACCCCAAAAACTCCACAGAAAAACTAATTCAACTCATCAGTCAGTTCAGTAAAGTGGCAGGATACAAAATCAACACACAAAAGTCAGTAGCCTTCCTATACACAAACAATAAATCTGAAGAAGAAGAAATCAAAAAAACCATCCCTTTTGTTATTGAAACAAAAAAAATCAAATATTTGGGAATAAATCTAACAAAAGAGGTAAAGGACCTATACAAAGAAAACTATAAAACACTGTTAAAAGAAATAGAAGAAGACACAAAGAAATGGAAAGACATCCCCTGCTCATGGACTGGAAGAATAAACATTATTAAAATGGCCATCCTTCCAAAAGCAATATACAGATTCAATGCTATTCCAATCAAAATTTCAATGTCATTCTTCAAAGAAATAGAACAATTATTGATGAAATTCATATGGAATCACAAAAAACCCCGAATAGCCAAAGCTCTCCTGAAAAAAAAAAGAGGAATGGAGGCATCACACTCCCAGACTTCAAACTCTACTACAAAGCCATAATCATCAAAACTGCATGGTATTGGAACAAGAACAGACATACAGACCAATGGAATCGAATAGAAAATCCAGAAATAAACCCACAGATTTATGGTCAACTAATCTTTGACAAAGGAGCAAAGACTATGCATTGGAGCAAAGAAAGTTTGTTCAATAAATGGTGCTGGGAAAACTGGGTCGCTACATGCAAAAGAATGAAGCTTGACCACTACCTCACACCATACACAAAAATCAACTCAAAATGGATTAAAGAACTAGACATAAGACCTGAAACCATAAAATATATAGAAGGAAATATAGGCGAAACACTACGTGATTTGCACATCAAAGACATCTTTACAGACACATCACCCAAAGCAGTGATAGTGAAGGCAAAGATAAACAGCTGGGACTACATCAAATTAAAGAGCTTCTGCACAGCAAAAGAGATAATAACAAAAACAAAGAGAAACCCCACCAACTGGGAGAACATTTTTGCACACAACACTAATGATAAAGGACTGATCACAAAAATCTGCAAAGAGCTGATGAGACTCAACAACAACAAAGAAAATAATCCAGTCAAAAAATGGGCAGAAGAGCTAAAAAGAAACTTCTCTGAAGAGGAAATGCAAATGGCCAACAGGCATATGAAAAAATGTTCAACATCACTTGTCATCAGGGAAATGCAAATCAAAACTACCATGAGATACCATCTTACACCAGTGAGAATGGCACATATTAAAAAAACTAGCAACAACAAATGTTGGCGAGGGTGTGGAGAAAAAGGAACTTTTCTGCACTGTTGGTGGGAGTGCAAACTGGTCCAACCACTATGGAAAGCTGTGTGGAGATTTCTGGACCTACTAAACATAGAACTTCCATATGATCCAACAATTCCACTTCTAGGTATTTACCCAAAGGACACAGAAACATCAATTCCAAAGAACACCTGCACCCCTATGTTTATAGCAGCACTGTTTACAATAGCTAAGCTTTGGAAACAACCCAAATGCCCAAAAATAGATGACTGGATCAAGAAGATGTGGTACATATATACCATGGAATATTACTCAGCATTCAAAAAAGATAAACACATGCAATTTGCAGCAACATGGATGGCGCTGGAAGGGATCATGCTCAGCGAAATAAGCCAGAAAGAAAAAGAAAAATACCGGATGGTCTCACTCATAGCAGGAATCTAGAAAACTTAAATAAGGGACCAGGAAATGAATAACTTTAAGAAAGTGAAAATCAAAATCAACAAAAAACTATGAACCAGAGACACTTTTAGGGGGTGGGGGCGGGAGGGGAGGGATTGGGGTCAGAATGGGGGGGCTGCAATTGTATGGGGAATATAACAATAAAATTTATTATTAAAAAAAAAAAAAACTAGAAAGGCAATTGTTGGTAAAGATATGGAGAAATTGGAGTCCTATGTCCTGCTGGTGGGAATGTAAATGTTATAGCCACTATGGAAAATGGTATGGATGGTGCACAAAAAAATTAAAAATAAACTTAACAAAGGAACCAACAATTCTGCTACTTCTGGATATATATTCAAAAGAATTGGAAGAGACTTGAATAATTCACATCCGTATCCTTAGCAGCATTATTCACAATAGCAAAAAGGTGGAAATATCCCAAGTGTTTACCCATGGATGAATGAACAAAATGTGATGTACACATATGACAGAATATTATGCAGCCTTAAAAAGGAACTTTCAGCACATACCATAGCATGGAGGACATTATGTTAAGTGAAACAAGTCAGATAAAGGATGAACATTGTATGATTATACTTACATGATAAGTACTTTGGATAGTTAAATTCACAGACAGAAAGTAGAATGGTAGTTACCAGGAACTGCTGGGGAGGGGGCAATAAGGAGCTGTTAATTTGGAGTTTCAGTTCTGAAGAAAGTTCTGAAGACAGGTGGTAATTAACAATGCACAAAAAAAATGTGAATATACTAAAGTCACTGAACCATACACTTCAAAATGGTTAAATTAGTAAATTTTGTATTGCTATGTATGTTTGACCACAATAAAAAATATATTTCTACAATTTTTAAGTATCCCCAGATATCCTCAATTTAGTAAAAAAGACAGAGCTGTTTTTAGAAATAAAAGCTAGAGACTCTTTCTTCTTTAGTTCTATACAACAGATTCCAGTAGCAGATACTTCCTTAAAATAGTAATTGTAAATTAATTTCTTATAATCATATTTTAAAGTAGAAATTTTCATTTTTTAGTTAAAAACCCACAAAGTACAAAATGTAATGACCCAATCCTCATCCATTTGTCTTCATTACAGAGTGGTATTTTTGCATGTAAGGATGCCAAACTCAAAGACACCCAGCATCCAAAGGGTATGGACCACAAGTTGGCAAACATTTTTTGTGAAGGGTCAGGGAGGAAATACTTTAGCTTTGCTCACCAAATGTTGCAATGCTGCCATTGCAACAAGAAAGAAGAACTAAATGATACATAAATAAATGGAGGTAATATGTTCCAATACAACTTTTTTTTTACAAAAACAGGCAGTGAGCAGCATTTGGCCTAGTTTAATGACCAATGTTGTCATTTCTAAAAGATGCTGTTAGAAGCATCTAACAAAATTGCTCAAAAGAAGTGATAACTGAGTGGATTTGAGAAGGGACAAAAATAAGGAAATATTAGGAAGTCCAAGTGGTGGAAAAGTATGGGATAGGGTTAAGAGAATGGGGGAGGGAAGGGTCTCCACAAGGAAGCTATACCCGCCAAAGATCCAGAGGCTGAATGATGTCCAGTGTGTTGGTGAAAGCGCTGCTGTTACTGGAACTCATGGAGACCTCATGAGTGGTGAGGCAGTGAATACTGAAGAGTGTATGATAGGAACTTCCAGTTGGCTGAGGACCAGAGCCTCATAAGAGCTGAAAGGAGGCAAGGGAGGTGAAGCTGGATAGCCTTCATTGAATTAAAACCTTAACTAGAGCTTTGGTGGTGGGTGAATGAAGCAAGGTCACATATTGAGATGTTAAGCTGCACTCCTGAGATTAGATAGTCTTGTAAATGAATGCTTAATCAATACAATTTTTTTTTAAAGGATTTCTTGGTGGTGCAGAGGTTGAGCGCTGGGCTACGAAGCTGCCCGCAGCCTCTGCAGCACCAGGTCGATCCACGGCTGCCGGCGAGGGTCCCACGTGGCACATACACCAATCCTGCCATCCCAGCTGCTCCTCTCAGCAGTGTATTTCCTCAGTCTGGCTGTTCTGTTTCCCACTCTGGCTCTGGTGAATTCTCTCACCCTCCTGCGCTTCTGACTGTACTCAGTACTTGTATAAATAAATAAATAAATCTTAATTAAAAAAAGGACTTCTGACATCTGAGAAATGCAATAAGCAGTTTTGAAAAACCGATGCTCAGTGAACCATCTTACTAAGGTAATTTCAGCCTGTCTACCATTAAATATTGATCTGTTGATGGGAAAGACAAATTCTTAATTCAAATCATTTCCATTTTGATTAGCAGCCAACTAACAGTAGAATACCTTCCATATTTAAATATGCCAGTATAGATAGTATATATACATGCCCTAAACTCTAAGCCTCTCTATTACATTTGCTAGTAAATGACAAATACTTCTAAAAAAAATGTCATGAAGGATATTTTGCTGACTTCTTTTTTTTTTTTTTTAAATAATAAATTTTATTTTTATATTCCCCCATACAATTGCAAACGCCCCATTCTGACCCCAATCCTTCCCCTCCCGCCCCCCACCCCCAAAAAGTGTCTCTGGTTCATAGTTTTTTGTTGATTTTGATTTTCACTTTCTTATATTCATTTTCCTGGTCCCTTATTTAAGTTTTCTAGATTCCTGCTATGAGTGAGACCATCCGGTATTTTTCTTTTTCATTTTGGCTTATTTCGCTGAGCATGATCCCTTCCAGCGCCATCCATGTTGCTGCAAATTGCATGTGTTTATCTTTTTTGAATGCTGAGTAATATTCCATGGTATATATGTACCACATCTTCTTGATCCAGTCATCTATTTTTGGGCATTTGGGTTGTTTCCAAAGCTTAGCTATTGTAAACAGTGCTGCTATAAACATAGGGGTGCAGGTGCTCTTTGGAATTGATGTTTCTGTGTCTTTTGGGTAAATACCTAGGAGTGGAATTGCTGGATCATATGGAAGCTCTATGTTTAGTAGGTCCAGAAATCTCCACACAGCTCTCCATAGTGGTTGGACCAGTTTGCACTCCCACCAACAGTGCAGAAGAGTTCCTTTTTCTCCACACCCTCGCCAACATTTGTTGTTGCTAGTTTTTTTAATATGTGCCATTCTCACTGGTGTGAGATGGTATCTCATGGTAGTTTTGATTTGCATTTCCCTGATGACAAGTGATGTTGAACATTTTTTCATATGTCTGTTGGCCATTTGCATTTCCTCTTCAGAGAAGTTTCTTTTTAGCTCTTCTGCCCATTTTTTGACTGGATTGTTTTCTTTGTTGTTGCTGAGTCTCATCAGCTCTTTGCAGATTTTTGTGATCAGTCCTTTATCATTAGTGTTGGGTGCAAAAATGTTCTCCCAGTTGGTGGGGTTTCTCTTTGTTTTGGTTATTGTCTCTTTTGCTGTGCAGAAGCTCTTTAATTTGATGTAGTCCCAGCTGTTTATCTTTGCCTTCACTATCACTGCTTTGGGTGATGTGTCTGTAAAGATGTCTTTGATGTGCAAATCACGTAGTGTTTCGCCTATATTTCCTTCTATGTATTTTATGGTTTCAGGTCTTATGTCTAGTTCTTTAATCCATTTTGAGTTGATTTTTGTATATGGTGTGAGGTAGTGGTCAAGCTTCATTCTTTTGCATGTAGCGACCCAGTTTTCCCAGCACCATTTATTGAACAAACTTTCTTTGCTCCAATGCATAGTCTTTGCTCCTTTGTCAAAGATTAGTTGACCATAAATCTGTGGGTTTATTTCTGGATTTTCTATTCGATTCCATTGGTCTGTATGTCTGTTCTTGTTCCAATACCATGCAGTTTTGATGATTATGGCTTTGTAGTAGAGTTTGAAGTCTGGGAGTGTGATGCCTCCATTTCCTTCTTTTTTTTTCAGTAGAGCTTTGGCTATTCGGGGTTTTTGGTGATTCCATATGAATTTCATCAATAATTGTTCTATTTCTTTGAAGAATGCCATTGAGATTTTGATTGGAATAGCATTGAATCTGTATATTTGCTGACTTCTTTTAACCTCTACTTCACTATTCTTCAAAATTTTGGTCTGCTCTGGGCAATGTTACTATCTCACTTCGCTTGCTGAGTCATACAAGACCAACAGCAGAGTAGCAATGCATAGAGCAGGTTTGTCTTCCTACTGGACCTGAGGGAAGGTGAGTGGGGGACAACAGAAACCCCTGGGCAGCACTGCTTCAGCTCCCAGAGGCCAGATGCAGCACATGAGGGCCTCTGCTTGGCTGGTGCTGATGCACAAGAACTCCACAGAAAAGGGAGCAGCTCTCTATCACACTCAAGCTTCTTGAACTGTCATTGTGCTCCTGAATTCAGATACACTGCTGTACCACTGGCGGTCAGTATACCTTTAGGTGGTGTTCTCAACTCAGGAAAATGCACAGGACACATCTCTGATGGAGTTTTTGGCAAATCACTTGATTACATTCCCTGATATTCAGTAGATGCCTGTAATGCACATGGCAAACAGATCTGCTCAATGGGTAGTGCACCAGAACATTAAATTGGAGCCACCATAAGTACCCATATATAATGTTTAATACAAACACAAAGAATTATAAAAGATATAACTGCAGAGTTTTTTACTACCCAACCTTCGATTTCTGTGGTAGCATATATTCCACTGATCACATCAATGCATATTTATTGTTAGATTCTCTTTGGCATGGAAAGCCAATGAAATATTCTACATAAGGGTGATTCTGAATAGTTACAGCAACATTCAGACCCTGTGGCTTTTGAGATTAGTAGAAAGATAAATGATTTATGATGTCATTCCTGTTTACATGATTCATTTTCTATTAGGGTTATTCGGCATTTCTTTCAAGTGGAAAGACTTCTTGGGTTAGTATCTCAACAATCCCATCTTTTCTCTGCCAACTTTATTTCCCTCCCCTTCACAGCCTGCACAGCTTACATGAACAAGTTTCACTTGAAAACTAACAAAAAGTATGAAGAAACAAGACCAGAGTTACAAATGGAAACATCCATCTTCATCTTTGCTGGTGACTCCAAAACTTTGTGATTAATTCATGGAAAAGGTGGAAGAAGGTAAAACAGATGGGGAAGTATAGAGAAATTTTTCTTGAATTCCATGATCCCAATAGCAAAGATTTTAATGAGTAAAGGAAATTTTTGAGAAATGGTGTTCTTGCCAATTTTGTATTTGTAACATACTTAGCAAAGGCTATCCACCTGCTGTTTTGATTACATAAAATATTCCTATCTTTGGTGTCCCTCTGACTGTGTCTGAAAAACACTTCCATTGGCAATCAAGGAGCACTGGGGAAGCAATCAGTAGTGGCTTTTAGAAGAAGATATTTGAGTCCTCTGTTTATATATTCTAGTTTAATACAAAATTTTCCCAGATCAAAGGTGATGTCAATTGATTAAAAGCAAAATGTACAAAAATTCAAGAAAACCCAAAGTAGTGAAAAAAATATTCTATGCTTGTGGACTGGAAAAAGTAATATTGTTAAAATAACCATTTTACCTTAAGCAATAGACCTATTCCACACAATCCCTATCAAAATCCTAAGGGCACTTTTCAAAGAAATAGAATAAAACAAATCTTAAAGTTAGTATATAACCCCAGAAGGTCCCAAGTAGCAAAAACAATCCTGAGAACAAACAACAAAAATGGTGGTATCACATTTCATGACTTCCAGCTATAGTACATAACAATGTCATATTGGAATAAAAACAGACACATAGACCAGTGCAACAGCAGTAAGAACCCAGAAACAAGCCCACACATATATGGACAACTAATTTATGACAAAGGAGTCAAGAATATACAATGGGGAAAGGAAAGTCTTTACAATAAAATGTGTTGGAAAAACTGGCCAGTCTCATACAAAGGAATGAAATGAGATCTCTATCTTATACTATACACAAAATACTAATTCAAAGTGGATTAAAGTCTTGAATGTAAGACCTAAGAATAGAAGAAAACCTAGGCTTTAATCTATTTTACTTTAACCTGAACAATTCTTTTATTTGAATTTAACTCTAATAGCAAGAGAAACAAAAACAAAAATAAATAAATGGGACTACATCAAACTGAAAAACAGACGCACAGCAAAAGAAAACCTCAGCAAAACAAAAAGGCAACCTAATGAATGGGAGAAGGTGTTTGCAAATCATATATCCAACAAGGGGTTTAATATGCAAAATATATAAAGAACTTACACAATTCAGTAACAAAAATTCCAGCTTGCTTGATTAAAAGCAGGGCAGAAGACCCAAACAGATATTTCTCTAAAGAAGATATAGGTGGTCAAGAGGCGCATGAAATGATGTCCATCATCACTTATTGTTAGGGCAATAAAAATCAAAACCACAACGAGATCTCACCACACACCTATGAGAATAAGTAATAACAAAAACACAAGAAGCAACAAATGTTGGTGAGGATGTGGAGAAAAGGGAACCCTTGGTAGTGAGAATATAAAATGATATGGAAAGAAGTATGGCGATTCTTCCAAAAATTAAGAGTAGAAATAACATATGACTGAGCTATTGCATTTCTGCATATTTACCTGAGGAGCACAAAACCACTAATATGAAAAGATAAATGTATCCCTCTATTTATGGTAGCATTATTTACAGTAGTTAAGATAGGGAAACAACTTAACTGTCCAACAATGGATGACTGGATGGAGAAGACGATGTGATATAGAGTCACATGTCATTTAACAAGATGGATATATTCTAAGGACTGCTTCATTAGGTAACTTCATTACAGTGCAGATGTCATAGAGTGTAATTACACAAACCTGGATGGTCTGGAAAACTACACACCTTGGCTGTAGGGTGTAGCCTGTAGACCACTGTCAAACACTTTGTGTTGCTAAATGACACGTGATTGTATATATACATACAATAGAATACTATTCAGCTATAAAAAGTATGTATAAATCTTGGTAACTGTGGAAACATAGATGGACTGAGGGGGTATTATGGTAAGTAAAATAATCACATGGAGAAAGACAGTGTGATTTCATTCATATGCAGAATTTTTTTAAATGAACAAACAAAAGAAAATTCTAAGAGAAAGCAGGTTAGTGGTAACCAAAGGGGAAGGAGGACAAAGGTGAATGAAACATGTATAGGGACTGAAATGTATGATGACAGAAACTAAACCTGGGTGGTGATCACGATGAGGCATTTATAGGTATAAGAATTACAACAACGTATGGCTGAAACATGGTATAAGACAATGTCACCTCAGTAACAATTATTTAAAACAAAGCAAAATGTATAGAAAAAAAGTCCAAAAATGACATGAACTGTCTTAACATGATCCTTAGTCAAAAAGGAATTTGAAACACATTTTTTGAATTTTTTTGAATGGCATCTAACACAGTGTAGTACCACAATTAGTGTTAAGTGTGGTACTAATTAGTACCACAATTAGTATAAACATGAATCAGTTCAAGACCTATAATTTATTCATTTTTATTTTATGATTTATTTTGGTACTATAATATATATATATATAAATTACATATATTGAAGTCCTAAATAACTGGGGATTGATAAAATAAGGAAAAAACCATCAGACAGAAATATATGTAGCTCATTTACAGAGTAGATAGCTGTCTGGCTTGATGAATGTAATTCTGTTTCCTCACTAAGAGATGAGGAAGGAAGTCACATAGTGATTCTCTAAGCCCACATACTATTAGCTGTATGACACATTCAAGTGAGATTCTATTTATCTTGGAATGTCCCAGCCATATAACCTGTCTGCTAACTTCAGTGATGGCCTTGCTCTTCCCCATAATTCCCATAATAGAAGGGATTTAGTGAAGCTGTCAGTTAACATAAATATACCTTCTAGAGATTTGGGGGATTTTAGACACTCTATCTAATGTAGAACAAACTTATTTAGAAAAGAAAGCACAAAAAAGTTGATATTTCACTCTCTGCATGGAAGACCTTTCTTAGAGAAAAGAGATGTTTGTAGCAAAATCAAACTTTTATATCCAGGAGCCACATGGTGACAGTGTAGCAGTTGCAGCCCAGAAATGGAATGGAATAAACTCTTTGGCTGCCTCATATGGTTCCTCCTTTCCCATATTCTAGTCTGTGTCCCAGGCCACTCAAAAAATTGTTCAAAAGCCTGCAACAGACAAGTTACAAATCTAATACTGGGCTACCCCTCAGGAATTTAGGGGTGATATATGGTGACAGCAAATCATGCCTTAAAATGTTATGTTCCATTGTTAGCACGTGAGTCCTTATTTGGGATTCTGAAAATGACTTTACACGATGTTTACATATACTAAGGAACATTTAGGAAAGTGTGGTAGACCAGCAGGACAATGACACAGAAAAGAGCAGAGCTTCCTATATTCTGTGTTAGTTTAATTCTTTTTTTCTCATTGCAAGCTCCATGAAGAAGAAAAGAAGGATGAAATTGTTCACAGGAACAAGAGGGTAAAGAAACAAAGACAAACAAAGTTAAGAAGTAATTGTATACTATAATTTGTGAACAAAGAATTTTGTAGGTTGCCAACCTGTGTAAATTATATGCAATTGGGAAAAGACCTCCAAGCAGAGGGAAATATAATCACTTCATCTATTTTTTCTCAGTTAGTGTTTCTAACACTAACTCTATTGTACGAGTGAAATGTATAAAAATACATTAGAATTACAGATAGCCTTTGAAGTCTGCCATTGTAAGCCCTGGGAACTCTACACAGATCTGTGTGGTTGGAGCCCTCTAGAGGTCAGGCCGACTCTAGTAATATGGATTCCTAAACTCTGTTCCTGGAATAATGGAATCTCCTCCCATTACCCCATTCCTGTTGGGTAACAATGGGGAGATGGAGATGACCCTCTGGATACATCCCTATAGTCCAAACATAAATAGAGAATTCTGAAACCTACCTCCACCACCAACTGCCATTTAAAACATGTCCAATCTTCTAAATATTCTGCCCTTTCACTCACTTTCTAACATAGGTTTGAATAAAACTGCTAAAGAACAGCTACTATTTAAAAGAAGGAGGAGCTCTGCACCAAGACAATGGAGACCTGTATTCTACCACACTCTTCACAGAGCCCACTGAGTGAAAGACTGGTGACTGATTTGACACAATGTATTTCCCTATAAATTCAAGAGAGATTTTATATTCCTCAAAAGCTCTCAGGAATTATACAGAAATATGTCCCCCAAAAATATTTTTGGATAGCCAATTAGAATTCTCCCCAAGATTCTTTTATGACTCCTTTAATGCTTTCTTCTTATGGTAGATTTTAAAACTTACATCAACTTGGGACACTCTCCTGAGACGCCTCTCTTCTGATTTGGAATAATCTTAAGAAATGTCTAATATATCCATAGCTCCAAGTATCACCTATATACCATGATTAAATGCTTACATTTAAAAATTGTACCTAGATTTAAAAAAAAAAAAGATTTATTTATGCATACAAGAACTGGGATATAGGCCGGAGGTGCAGGGGATGAGAGGATTCACCAGAGACAGGGTGGGGAACAGAAGAGGCAGATTGACTGAAATACACTGCTGAGGGGAGCAGCAGGCGAGACAGGAGAGGTCTGCTTCACCATGTGGATTCCTCCCTGGCTGGGGATTTAACATGTGCTGCAGTGGCTGCGGTTAGCTTCATAGATTTTGTCTTAACCCCTTGTACCACCTGGGAGTCCCCCTAGATATGTTTTTTGGGCACTAGACCTGCTTATTTGGCCGCTCCCTTTAGATGTCTCATAAGAGCTTCTGGCTCAACATGATTAAAAGAATAAAAGTGAACTTCACCTAAATCTGCTCCCTCTTCATGTTTCTGATTAGAACAAATGGCACAACCTACAAACATGACCATTCGTTTTGATTTTTCTCTCTTTTTGGAGCCACATTAGTTACCAACTTAGTAAATTCTACTTTCTCAATCTCTTTCAAGTCCATTCCCCCTTTGTCTATTTTAGCCATCATGACTAACCTCGTCCAAACCACACAAACTTATGCAACCACTTTCTAACAAAAAATTCCTTTATCCATTCCTTCTAATCCATTGTCTTAAAATGTACATCTGATCATATCATTTCTCCGCTTTAAACCTTTTGACAGTTTTAATGATAAATTTCCAAATTTTTATTATGGCCTCAAAACCCTGCATAATCTGGCCCCTGCTTATCTCTCTAGTCTCTCTTCCCACTCTCCCTCTCATGCTTCTCTGTCCAAACACAACAACCCTTCACATTCCTTCCTCTTTGGGACCTTCCCTGAACTATTCCTGCCTGATGTGCTCTCTGCCTGTGTTTACCTAGGTAATTATTAACACTAATCTAGCATTTTAAAACTGTGTCTCTTAAAAAAAAAAAAGATAGAAGATAGAAAAATATTATGTGGAAGTGTCCTTTAGCTGAGCCATAATTAAAAGGAAAGAAATTAAGCAAGGGCTGCTGCACAGGGAGGAAACACTTTCCCCTCACCTATAATTGCCGTGTTTACACAGATGGTGTGCTCTGAAAGGTCTTGCTTTGGTTTGATAAGGAAACTAAAATTAAACAAAGAAATTTGATTCGCTGATTAATCAAGCTGACACGAGGTCCCCCTAAAGATGAAATCTATCTAATTCTTGCTTTACATTCCATGTGGCAAGCTTCAGTGTTCAGCAGTTAACTTTCATCCAACATAAAGAGATAATACCACAATTGAGGTCAAATTTGTTTTACCTAGTAAAGTTGTCTTTAACACCTTGAATGTCACTTTAACCTCCAGGTTTGAAAGAAATTCTTAGAGTCTTAAAATCATGAATCACCCTGGGGTGAGGAGGAGAGGATGGGAGAAATGTATCCATTGCTCTTCACTTGCACTTTAAATATTTCCACATTTGGTGTTCTTTCTTTGTTCTTGCAGCTATACAGATAACCTGTGAAAATTTCTTAGTAGGGGGAACATAGCTTCCTATACTTCCTTGCTTCCTTCTCAGCAGGGTTTGGTATTATAACTGGGAAGCAAGGTTGGCTGGGTTTCGTCACACACAGATGAAACTAGTTACTCCCACACCTACCTTTAAGCCAAAACATTGCTTCTTCCTGGAAGACATCCCCAGTATCTTTGTACATATGTCCACAATAATGTGCATTTTCTACTAATCACTCATCATTAATTGCTTTTAGATTATAAACTCCACATAATATCTACTTTGTTCATTTGCTCATACCCTGCATAGTACATTGTGATTGGTCTGAATATACTAAGCATTCAGGAAGTACTTGTTGAGTGGGAAAAAAAAAAAACACAATTTCTTCATATGAACAGTGGCTTCCTGACAAAATGATGCAATAAGAGAAGAAAATTAGTCTAAGAATACAGTGTTTCTCATAGATCCCAAAAGCAGGAAAGTGCAGTTTGACCTGGGAGAGAACTGGAAAAGCAACAGAAATACCACCAGGAATCACAGCAAACTCACTCGGACTTTCTTTCTCTGTCTCTTGTTTTGCTTCTCTATACTCCTGCTATGTCCATGGGTAGATTATTCCTCTGCTTCTCCAACCATAAGATATAGGATGTTATCTTAGAAATTTGGAGTTTATGTGGTCTCGGCTCAAAGGAATAGTAGAATCTAGTACTCTTCATACCAATTCCAAATTCCAAAGAGAGAGAGAGAGTCTCTAGAATGGTTCAGGACCAGCGAGACTCCCGTTGCAATCAACTGTTGCTAGAAACACAGTATCACCAATAAACATGATTTCAGTCCATGTATGGGTGGGTGGGTGGTGGGAGAGGTATTGAACATAGCAAAAACATCAAAATTTTTCTCCTACATCATTTGTCTCCTTGAGTACTTCTAGAACATCAGAACATAGATGACAATATCAATGGAAATAAAAAAGTGTGAAATGTCATTGGTGCCTCTGCAGATGCTAGTGAGCATTTGGGGACCATCTAGAGTTTACAGCTGTATTAACAAGCATTTCTTTTCTATCACATAAAGAGTGTGCTCCTTATTATTTGCTATAACTCTATTTGGACAACTTTGTTGTTTTATTTTTCCTCCAACTCCTTAAGTGACCTGTTACATGTTGATGATATTATACCCTGTCATCTCTAGTTACACGGTACTTGCAAAATATTGTACCTTTTCAAGGCATAACAATATTAATTTAAATTCATCAAATTAATTTCTCAACATGCCTTTTATCAGTCAGATTGTAGATAACTTACAAAATGGAAGAGGATATCTTCTAAGAGTTTAATCCATAAATGTTAATAATTTGGTTTTAATGCATCCCCATCCATATAATGGTAGAACTGATTTTCCTCTGCCTTGCCCAACTTGAGTATACGATTCATTTTTCTCCTCACTACTTCTCTTAAAATTATCCAAAAGCAAGAACTTCTTTATAATCCTTAACTATTTGAAAATATTGAATTGTGCTTATTTTCTTTCATTGTGACTATATCTTCACTATTCAGATTTGTTTAAGATAAATAAACAAGGGTCTTTTTTTGGGGTGGGGGCCCTCACCAGCGGCTGGGGATCAAGCTGGCACTGCAGAGGCTTCGGACAACCTTGCAACCCAGCGCTCAACCGCTGCGCCACCAGGGGAGGCCCAATAAACAAGGGTCTTAATATCACTATAGACATGGCATTTGTCAAGCAGTACTTAAAAACTCAATTATACTTGCTGAAATTTTGTCAAAATAAATCAAATTTGGCATAAATTTTCCATGAAATTGCTTATTTTAAATCTGCAATAAAGCTTAGGAAAAATGCACTGAATAATTTTGGGACAGAATTGCTCAATATCTTTGCAAAATGACTAGGGTATAATTCTTATAATATCATATCTACATCCTCAATAATTTATATGAATAGAAATGAGAAATAACATTGATTCACTTAGAAAAGAGCTTGAAATTTCAAGAGAACCTACACAATATTTTTTAATTTTTAATATCTAATGATTTAAAAATAAATTTGGGAGTATTTTTCTCAAATAGTGGAGATATATTATTATGTTTTAACTTATGTAGCTTAACTCACTGTCATAGGAAAAGACTATTAAAAAATAGAACATAAATTGTATTATAATTATTGTTAAAATTAATTCTCCAGAGTCTAGGCTGAAATACCTGTCAAGGAGTGTGTTTCTCAAATGACATGGCTTAATCATAATGTCAATATAATCATTTCATAATTGTAAAGTGAAATATTTTTTAACATCTTCAAAATTTTGGTGCCCCCAATTTGTCAAAAAGCATTTAACTCATTTTCAAAAACACCCCATGGATTCATTTTTATTATAACCTCTTGCTTTGAGGACTCTCATAATAACTAGTCTACAACCTTCATGCCTTTTTGCCTGATTTTTGAGGTCCAGGTAAAGTCCATAATAAAATAAAATAATCTGATGTATATACAGCATTATATGCTTGTTTTCTTTTGAGGTATATTGTCCTTAGAGACAAGGACCCTCTGAAGAACATTAAATTTATTAACCAGTAGCTAATTAGGAGGTATACTGTCTTTAAAGACAAGGACTCTCTGGAGAACATTAAATTAATTAACCAGTAGCTAATTAGGATACTTTGTCATTTTTAGACCTCATGCCTGGCAGCCTCAAGAGTTATGCAAATAAGAAATGAAGCCAAATCTCACATCAGTTATTAAATCAGGAAGTTAAAATTGAGGCAGTGAGTATCACCACCCACTTCTCTATGATGACCTATATCAATGCTCTCTTTACCTCCCTATTTGGAACAGTATCCACTAAACCCTTATTCCTTGTCTCACCTCTCTGGTTAATATACTAACCTCCTTGTTAAGACAATGTATTCACATCCTCTGGATAGAATTGGTTGGGTCCAGAGTGAGTTCTAGAGTCTTAATAAGTCCTTCCTTGAATATCATCTTTGGAACTAGTAGAGACTCTATTGTTTGAAGTGAGTGGCATTCATTGCAATGCTCTGGGGAAAACCTGTATCTGGACTTCATTTACTTGTCAGATTCTGTGACAGACCCAGTCTTACCATTAAATTCTTTTTCTTGATTTAAGTCAGACAGATTTATTTTTTGTCAAAGGCAACCAAAATACTTTAACTAGTCAATATGTAGATAGACATTTCTAGAAACACAGAACAGAGTCTGGCAAAATATGCTTATCTACATAGATCGAGTTTAAAATTTGGCTCTTTGCAGGTGAATAAAATGTGAAAACAGCATTTAAACCAGTAGACATTTTGTGACCTGCCGTTTAAAGAGCGCTGTTGGGTGATGAAAGAATGGTACTAGATTTAACTATCAACATTTGGAGATTAAAGTAGAGGTGGAAACTGTCTCTATTTCTGTGCAAAGAAAATGAGATTTTATTTCATTTCCAGTGGAATGAAAATTACATGGTTAAAAAAGCAGAATCACACTTTAATAGTGGATTGGTGAAATTATGGTACATCTCTTAAAAAAAGAATGAGTTAGATCTGTATGTGTTAAAATGAAAAAATGCTTAAGTGAATAAACCAAGTAGAGAATAATGTTTAGAGTATAACATGCTTATATATTCATAGAATCAAGGTTCCTAGAAGAATACATAAGAAAATATAAATGATGTTTATCTGTTGACAATGCCTTTGGGTGGTACAAAGGGGTTGGGACCAAGAACTAGCCTTTTCCATTTGGTGTCCTTTTGTACTGTTTGACACACTTTTTTAATATCATGAACACACTCTCATCATTTAAGAAATAAGAATAGAATCAGTGGGATTCATTTTCAGCTTTACTACTTAGCAGTTATATGCCCCAAGGTGAATTGCTAAACTTTTATGAACCTGTTTTTTCTTCTATAAAATAGTGATAATCATAATACCTGCCCTGCCTACAGTCTAGTGCTGCTCTTTAGAACTACAAGAGCAGAGGTCCAGAGTCCCAAGAACCTCTAAACTTGGCTTTGTTGAGGGAAGTGGTCCTTGGACTATAGAGAGACTCACAGGCAGAATTAGAAAACTTGATGTACATCTTGTCTCAGGTAATATCTGAGTCTCAAGTGGATCTGTAAACCAAAAGATCCTAAGTTCTTGGACGACAAGTTGTGTGATGGGTGTCTTTGTATTCCCAGATGCTAAGGCATCTTTGACCATTAGTGAACATTTTGAAAGTATCAATAAGGAAGTGGATAAAATGAAGTCTTACTGTGAAAATATATTAGACACTATCAATACTGCACAAATATTACTATAATCATTATTGTGACAACTTTTTTATTTCCTGGAAAATTCAATTTGCGAATTTAATAGCTAAATTAAAGTCACACTACTGACAGTTGTATTAAGCTGTGCTTCTTGAATCATACCCTGCTTTATAAGGGCTTAGAAGAAACTAAAAGCTACATGAGGGAAATGAGGGTGTCTAGCAGGTAATAACATCAAGTCTGAGTCTGAACTCAAAGTCTGTTAGCTAGATTAATATCAAATGAAAAATGGTACTGTATAGAATTTATTTTTTGCTATACCCAGTCTATGGGAGTAGATTACGTGTCAAGAATGGAGAGAAAGACACGTCTGTAATAAAATGCATAGCAACATTCTCCACTGAAGAAGGCCATATTTGCATAGATTGAAAAACATTAGACTAGAAATAGGAAGTTCTGTGTAATCCTTAGCATGTAATTTATTGATTTGCTTTAATTCAATTCACTTAATTCTCCATTCCCTCATCAGTAAACTCTCAGTGTTGGACTAGACCATTCCTAATGTCATTTCAAGCTCCAGGAGCCATAAAACACTGCAGTCTCCAGGCGTCATCTTGTTTGCCTAATAAGCCTGGAAGATAAACAGGAAATATTGCTGTCTACACTTTATAAATGATAAAAGTAGGCTACAGGAAGGCTGAAGGATTTCCAAAAGCCATAGTGGGAGCTCATTTTTTGACATTTATGGTCCAATACCTCTTTCTCCCAAGCTTAGCTGAACAGGAAATTTAGAGTCTCCATGGGCAAAGGTGTTGGCTACCAGGAAACAACAAAGATTATTTTCTCAGAACAGACCTAGATTTAAATCTCAAATCCTTCAACAACCATTTGTGTCACCTTCACTACAGTGATTAGTCATCTAAGTTTTCTATTTTAATATTGATAAAATAATAAAAAAAAAACATGTGCCTCCCAGATTTATCGGGGAACTAAATGAGATAATGTGTGCAAAGGCGTCATGAACACTGACCCCTCCCGTCCCCTCCTGGGCTGGCTGCTGGCTCACTGTCTCGTGGGGACAAACTTAGCCTCCTCCATTAAGAGAGGAGTTTTGAGGCTAGAAGGTGGATTTCCTTTTTTATCTCCTTTATATTTAAGCATACTGTTTAGCTTTTAAAGACATCAGTCTGGTAGGTTTTAGCAATTAACATGTTTTTAATTTTTTTTTTCAGTTTAAAAGTGTCCTCATACCAAAAAATAGCATCTGATCATGAAAGCCCCTTTGAGGAATAATCACAGGATCAAATCCAGGAGACTTAGCATGGAGTGTGCAAGACAGGGTGTTAATTAACACCCGGAGTTAATTACAATCTCTTTGGATAACATCAACACGAGCAAAAAAGCAATGCATTTCACAGCACTTTAACTTTTACTAGTAGAAAATTACTCTTTCATTGGTACCTTATCTTTTCAAGCAAATACTCCCTACCTTCAAATATGCTGCTTTCATCTTCATGTTTGTTTTGGTGTGCTTCATCTGAAGTGAGTTGCTGAAATCCATTATAGAGACCCTGGATGAGGGCATCCCTAGTGAGAGTAAGCATCCTGGGGCAAAGAGGGAAGCTGATGTCACAGGGTTCAGGGGAAAAAGATCTACCTGTGAGGCTTTTTGGTCAAGGACTTTGAAGTGGGACTACAAATTACAAATGATTTTAAAAGACTATAATGTAATACTGTGATGACCTTTAAAATGTAAGTTGTCTTTTACTCTCTTGCTATGTAATTCACCCAAAGCCCTTTGTGTTCATTCAGTTCTATTCTTCCTTGAAGTAATAGGAAGGAAGATGAGATGGAGGAGGTGAGAATCACTGTAAAGGCACCCACCCTTCTAAATGGAGCTTGGCCTCAACAGCTTGGGGGAGAGGCTGAGACAATGCTGTTGTACCCTGAGTCTGACTGTCTAGAACAGG
Organism: Talpa occidentalis; assembly: GCF_014898055.3. Taxonomy (NCBI): domain Eukaryota; kingdom Metazoa; phylum Chordata; class Mammalia; order Eulipotyphla; family Talpidae; genus Talpa; species Talpa occidentalis. The sequence continues at coordinate 89,938,920 of NW_023605194.1, read as the reverse complement.
AGAGGACAGGAACTTGGAAGTTCCTGCATTGGTGGTTTCTTGGACCCTGATGGCATTCAATTAAATCAGTCCTGACTCCTGCTATGTGGACCAATACATGCTGTTAGTACCCTGAGGGTCTAGACTTTCCAAGGAGATGTCGAGTGATGGGTGGTGTTAAGGGAGACAATTCTAGAGCTGCAAATTCCATGTTCACTATTTCTTAAAACTGACATAGAAAACTTGCCTGCATTCCCAGCATCATAAGGTCCATTAGTCCCCAGGTCCCATTAAAGACCCATTCTTTTCCTTGTATCCTAAAAGGAAAGGATTATTGTCCATCCTGACTCAGCTCATGGTATGCTATACTGGGGGGTCAAGCTCTCCAGGAAATAAGTAACATTATGAAATATTTGTAATTCACAACAAACCTTCAAAGATGTACCATGAACTTACATTACAAGTTCCTCTCTTTCTTGTCTTATTTCAGCTAAGGCAGCACATGTGCTTAAAATTGGGGTTGCATAAGGCCCTGTTGAAATCTTCTGAATTCAGAACATTTGTAGAGTTCTATGCTAGGACCACAGTAATGATTACATTTGCTTAAAACCTTCTTTTATTTTACAAGTATGGTTAAAGAATGAATCACAAGCAAAGCAAGTATTATTAATAGGAAATACTGATTTCATCCTGGCAGAGAACTCATATATTGCCAGGCTGTGTGCCCCTGTCTGTCTGTCTATCTATCTATCTATCACCCATCTACCTATACATCAACAATTTAACATCTATATGTCTACCTATATACTGACCTACCTAGGTACAATCTATTTTAGTATTAGAATAGTCAACATTAATTAAAAAGCATGCTGGAAATTCCATTCTACTGCAAAACACCCTCTTTGCATTTATATTATACCTAATCAAAAGAAAGAGCTTGGTAAATATTTTTATATAGTTCATGTTCTTTTTCATATCTCATTTTTATACTGAGGAGATAGTTTCATAATTATCTCTTATCAATCAATGTTATATCTCAAAATAAAAGAAATATATATATTGAAATTACTTAACATTTTCTCTTCTTTTAGCCATTATTCAATTGTATAAGAGAAATATTTTCAGTGACTTTTTTCCAAAGATTGTTCCTGCTTATCAATTTTTAATCTGCCTAATTTTTTCCACTGTACATTTATTATGGTTTCCATACCTTAATAAGAATATATTAGAATTATCCTATAGATGATGCTTTAGCAATAATTAATAATCTCTTACAAACCCCATACTTTAGTGCTCTTCTTTTTGTTAATAATTTCTACTTTACCCTCCCTCCTTATGACAATAATCATATTAATCCTTGTATCTACTAAATAATTGAGTCAGGGGAATCCCTATATATCTATAAAGAGTGAGCTTTCAATAACGTTTTTTCCTTTTTATGTTTGATATTAATTTCTAAAAATGTATTTGTTTTGTCATCAATTCTACATAATTATATATTATATATATATTTATATAGTAATATTTGCAATGAATATTTACTTTGATAACAATATTAAATTATACTGTATTAAATTACAATGAAATATTTTTACTTAGCAAAAACATACAAGAGGGGAATATTAGTTTTTCAAAATTCTTTTGGAAGATACGTCAGGAAAATATTTTAAAGTTCACAGTCCTAGTCATATGTATAATGATTAAGAATAATTTAATACAGGTACTAAATGTCTAATATGCAGCTATTATATACCAAGATCATATTACTAGCACTACTGCTAGTAGGATATATGTTTTGAGTTGAAACTGCTTCTCCAGAACTAGGGATGGACCTTTAGGGAACAATTTGTGTTTTCAATCTTCTGGTGACCAGCACCTCCCTGTATTTACATATTTGACAAGTGCCCAGGGTGGTCAATTGTTTAGCAGAAAGGAAAGTCTTACATGACTATATAAGCATGCTGCTTAGAACTTGGCCTCCTAATGCACAGAGAGGCTTGTTTCTAAGAGAAATGTACCCACTGGGTCTTTCCTGGATAATTCATCATTTATTATTATGCAAAGTAAAGCTGGCAATAAAAAGCTTGGTTAGAAAAAATGGAAAGAAAAATAGAGAATTGGATAGGTTTCAACTTTTTTTATTTAACTTGTATTCTGTTATTTCCAAGTTTCTGTTTGGAAAATATGAAATGCCAACATTTTATATAATGATGTCATTGCTATAAAAATCATCTTTAAAAATTTTCCTTTGAGTTCTTATTTAGTCAGCTCTGCAATAAGCTGAATCAAGGCATTTGAATCAGATCACAGATGAAAAGAAAGCAAATTGCCCATATCTTAAATAAAAATTGAGTGTTTTAATTTGTTTTGCTTTTTAGTACCATATTTGAAACTAGAGCTAGTTTGTCTAAACCTGAGCAGTTTTTTGAAAAGTGCATTTTCCCCTAAGATAAACTTTCACATCAAACACAAATTATAAAATTTCATGAACATTAAAGCCAATCTGTCAATCAGCCTTGGCCAAGTAGGTTGACTTTCAGTGAGTTTCTACTAATAGAGTTTTGAAAATAGCTAATTTCTTTTAACTGTCACAGCACCATCTAAAGGAAAGCTCTAGCAAAAGTCAATAGAAAAGGCCAAAGCAGATATTTGCAACTGTTTAGTGTAAGGTTACATCATTTGGTAAGGTTGACAAGTACTGAATGCTATGTTTTAGCATATTAAGGTAGTTTGAATTAATATTAAGCTATGATGTTAATTCATATTAATCTAATTATTATAAGGAAAAAGAAGTGAAACCTCAAAAGATTGTGAAATTTGAAAAGGAATGAAACCTAAAAAAAGGTTTCTGTTCTGGGAACAAAGGATAGTCTGAAGTACTGAGACACTTCTAAGAGTCTATTCTTTGCTGCCTCAAACTTTCATGTGAGAATAAGTAGCTGCTCTCTGTGCTTATATGTGAAAGTTGGAGAATGGGGTTCAAAGATGTGGGAAGAGCAAAGGCAGATAAAATCTCTATTCTTGAAAATTTCAGAGATTTCGTCCTCAGGTGCAGGGGCCAATCTTGAATTTGTGACCACAAGTTCCAGTAACAACAGCCAGAAAGATCCAGAAAGTAAAGCACTTGTTCAATCATTTTTTCAATGAAAATTTTAGTGTACACACAAGCCCATTATTGGGGTCAGCCTCAGGCATACACTGAAGAGATGAAAGAGCCTTTCCTTTCTCAGAGATGATAACACCGTGCTAGAGACAAAAGAGTAAATAGTCACTCACAGTATATGGGCCTAGAAGATATATGGGCCTAGAAGGGATGTTTATGATGAATTAGGATTACAGGAGACAAACATCTTTCCAGTTGTTTTTTTTTTTTTTTTTCATCTTTCCAGTTTTAAGGAAACCAAGGAAGGTTTCCTTAAAGGTTTCCTAAAGGTTCAGTAGCATTTAGTTATTAAAAACTGTGGAGAAGAGGGAGGAGCAGCAAGTTGAGGATGACAAGAGGAGTAAATAGCCCACATAACATTTCAGAAGGAAAAGAGATTTTGCAGGTGAATCAACAGAAGACTTTGCTTAGTCTTCAACAGTAGCAGAAGACTATGCTTTAGGGCTATGAAAGGTTTTAATAAAAGAGGAATAAATCTATCTGGTCCATTTTTTTTTTTCTTTCATGCCCCTTGATACAGTGCATGAAAAGCAGTTAAAGGAAACAAGATGGGAGATAGAAAGATATTAAGAGACTGATGAATGAATTCCTTTGTTTCAATTGCTGAAACTTAGACCCTCAATCTGGGATTTCTTACCCATACAGTGAGACTTTCATTCACCCATTTAAAAATATAATCTTTCTGCCCATCATCTTTAATGGGTGTTATAAAGATGCCATTAGCTACGTCTTAGTTAACTCCGGTGGCCATAACAAAAATACCACAGTCCAGGTAGCTTAAACAGAAACATATTTTCTTACAGCTCTAGATACTAGAAGGCCAAGATTGAGATGCCAACATGGTAGTTTCTGATGAGAGCTCTCTTCCTCCCTTGTAACCATCCACTTCCTCTCTATGTGCTCACATGGTAGAGAAAAAAAGAGAGAGGAAATCAGCCTCTGCTGTAAGGGCACAAATACCATCATGTGGGCCCCACCTTCATGACCTCTGTAACCTAATTATCTGCCAGAGGCCACATCTCCACATACAACCACATTGGGGGTGAGGGTTTCGAGTATGCATGGTAAACTGACACATTGCAGCTCATGACGCTGTAGTTGAGATAGTTTATAACTAGTGTCCCTAACCAGTAATCCCTTTTGGGGAGGATGGCGCAGTTATATATAACATAGGCCTTTCAACAATGTCATTTTGTAAACAGAACATAGAACATTGTCTTATTCCTCGCCATCCTTAAATATGTTGATTGCCAAAGAGGATCTTTTCATGTGGCCACTATTTTTTTCTTAGGGTGACATATAAATAATAACATGCATAACAGCAATGGTAATAACTTGCCTGGAGCTTGACAAGGTGCTGATGCTGGGTAGATCCCTAGAGAGCACTCAGAAAACATTGAAAAGACTGGGATTTCTTGATGAAAATCAAAGCTGGGAGATGTGATCTCAAGAATAACTGAGATTCTGGAATTAGGGAGGGAAAACAGAAGAGAAAATGGAAGAGGAGAGAGGAGGCAGATGGGGCAGAGGCAGGTCTAGCCTGACAGTGAGAGAGAGAACAGAGCAGGGGTGGCAGGAGTGAGCAGTTCAGGGAATGGGGGGCACTTTTCAGGGAGAGACTGTAAGTATTACACCTAGAAGCCAAGTTGGGGACAGCTTCCTATAGGACTGGGCACATTCCCTTTAGTTCTCTGTTTTCTTGTCTCCCCAACTCCATCAGTCCTCCTTAACCTCAGGGAACACATCCTCCACACCCTGCTCATCACTTCCTTCAGCACCGTGATTTATAAATACTTGATGAAAAACAACTGCGTGTCACTTGGTAAAGTGGTAAAGTCTCTTAATATCAAACAGGAAGGAAACAGATAGATTAATAGTACTGTCTTTTGTTCATCTGTTTAGTCATCATCTGTGCAATATATAAACATGTCCTCACCACCTCCCTCGATAAGATATTTCTCCAGACATGGTAGGGAAGGGAAAGAGGCCTTGGGCAGCCATAATTAGCTGTCACAGTACACATTACCATAGTGCTGATCAAGAATGGAGTTGTCTCCCCTCTTGATACATTTAAACAAAATCTGTGCAGCATTCATATCAGACTATTTTCTTAGGAACTAGAGAAGTGTGAGCTTGATTGAAGAGACAGCAATGCCAAATCAATTCTTTTGGGGATTAAATGTCTGTCAGGTCATTGACCTAGCATAAATATCAGCAAATAATATGCCCAGGCAAACAGCAAATCTGGATATTTGCTATCTGAGATGCACTCTTTGAAGAGTCCAAGGAGGAGCTATCTTAAGATGTTTTGCGAGAAAGAAAAATGGCACATCTCTACCAAGCAATCAAAAAATACATGAATATATATACATGTATGTATACATACATCTACACACACACACATACATGTATAGTGTCCATTACCTCTCATTTCTGAAACAGAGGAATTCTCAGAGGACCATTTTCTGAAACACTAAAATTCTCAAAAAGGTTCCCGGAACAGCACATTACTATAACTTGACACCACGTTTTAGATACGACCCAATAAATGTGTGCAAGGCAGCAATAAACCTTGCTTCTAATAGCAGGCTTCATGCTGTGCTACCCAAGTGCAGAGGAAATGACTGAGCCGAAGCTCATACACAGAACACAAGGCAGCATCAAAGACCTTCCAAGGCCAGTTCATTACTGTACCACAGAGGACCTTCAGGCTGCTGATTCCTTCCTCGTTACAGGTCACTTGCTTCAAGCCTGTCTAATAACTCCTGAATGTGGAGGCACTCAGCAAGGCACGTTTGAGGGAGTCAGTAGTATATGCCATTGGGTTGAGGAGCTGAAATTGGAAAGTCTTGCAAGTCTAACATAAAATCCTGACCCTTCAGCCTGTTTTTTCCTGATGGTCCTCTCGCTGCTGACATTAACCAGCTCTGTGTGTACCCCCAGCTTCAAGTGCCAGCTGCAATCCAATAAGCTTGAGATTTGAGAACTCCATTTTTTTAAAAGGTTCTCAAAGACACATTGAGACATCAGGCAGAAGTCCACCTTTTAAAAGGGGAAATAGGTTGTTATGCAAACCATTTTCTCTGCATTGGGGCCAGGCATTCTTAACTGATTTTAATTTACTAAAAATTAAAACGACAGTCTGTCTCCTACTCAAGAAAGGGAAGCTTTGAAGCTGAGACAGAAATTTAAGCCATCCTGCTTGGCACTAATGCCTAGAAAAACATATCACACAGGACTTAAAGCAAGTTTATCTCTGGGTGCAGGTCTAGCTATTGGAGTCAAACAATTCTATTGTTCTCATTAATTCTCGGTGGCCTGCATATCACCAATCAGCTTAATAAGCTTAGCACCTGAATGTACACATAGGCTGTTTCCTGATAAGGAGTTCCTTACTTTTTAGCAATACTCAGTTCTCATTCCTTAAAGGTCATACTTTTCTAAAATCCGGCTGAGATTACGGTTGTGATAATTCTGGACTGACAATATGTGAAAAAGGAAAACAAAATTTAAAGAATTTTTTTTTTGATCATTATTAAACTCTATGCTGAATATAGATCATGCAATTTATGCTTGCAGGGATTGTGTCTTATTTATTCCTAAAAATTAGTACAAGGCCATGAACATATTAAATGTATATCTATATCTTAAATAAAAAAAAAAACAGCATTTACTATTACACAACACTTTTTTAAGCCTAAGCTTTCTCATCAGTGAAAGGGAATAATGACATTCATTTTGTAAGTTCTCAGTTGCAAGTAAGAAAGCAGGAATGCTTAGCTATAAGGGTTTCTCAAATACTGAGTACTGAGTTAGATGGCTATCTACATGAATTCAGTAGTACATTATCTGACAACTCTGTGATTATTTTGATATTTCTTTGGTGATGTTGCCTCCCATTACAAAATAGCAGCTATAACTCCAGATGACACAGTCCATGCAAGGTGACCAAAAGAAAGGGAGGCAATAAGTGTTTGTCTCCCTTTTATCACTTAATCAAAACTTTTTTCCAAAAACACTCACTGGATTTTCCTTTGTCTTCTCAGTCAGAACACAGTCACCTCTGGATATATTGAAGGCTATGAAAGCAAGTTTCTCACTGGATAGTTCAGGAATGTGGTCTAAATCTGGCCACGTTTTTACCCTCAGATATTTCTGGAAATTTTATCAGCAGGAAAAGGTGAGTTAGAAAATATCTGTTGCTTAAGTTTCTAATAGTGCTGCTCTACAAGTTTATAATAAAGATTAGAAACCAAATTTTTTTTTCCATTTTAATTTATATTTTTCTGGGATTGCAGTGATGTGGATAAAGTGAGTATATGATAGAAAATTGCTAAAGTTGGTTTTTCATGGATATCTAAAATTTGACATCTCAAAACAAAATCATTTTTCCTGCCAAATGCTAAATGTGATTCTTTTTTAAAGTTTCTTTCTTTTTTTTTAATAATAAATTTTATTTTTATATTCCCCATACAATTGCAACCCCCCCATTCTGATCCCAATCCCTCCCCTCCCGCCCCCCACCCCCAAAAAGTGTCTCTGTTTCATAGTTTTTTGTTGATTCTGATTTTCACTTTCTTATAATTATTCATTTTCCTGGTCCCTTATTTAAGTTTTCTAGATTCCTGCTATGAGTGAGTCCATCCGGTATTTTTCTTTTTCTTTTTGGCTTATTTCGCTGAGCATGATCCCTTCCAGCGCCATCCATGTTGCTGCAAATTGCATGTGTTTATCTTTTTTGAATGCTGAGTAATATTCCATGGTGTATATGTACCACATCTTCTTGATCCAGTCATCTATTTTTGGGCATTTGGGTTGTTTCCAAAGCTTAGCTATTATAAACAGTGCTGCTATAAACATAGGGGTGCAGGTGTTCTCTGGAATTGATGAGAAACCAAATTTTTTTTAATGTCATAACAATCACTGGGACACAAGTGCTCAGTAAACAAGAAGTATGATTTATGCAATAATTTATGTAAAGTAATAAGTAAATGGAAAATATGAAATCTAAATGAATATGTGAGTATCTGTGTTAGAGTAATTTTGCTTTGTTTTTATGGGTGAAAATGTTCATTTAAAACATAGGGCTTCCCTCATAGCCTAGGGGTTAAATTTCAGTGCTACCAGTTAAGACCCACCTTGATGGCCTGCATTTGATCTCTGGCCAGGGAGCTAACCCATATAGTGCAGCAGACCTCTCCTGTCTTGCCCACTGGTCCCCTTGGCAATATATTTCAGTAAATCTGCCTGTTCTGCTCCCCACTCTGTCTCTGGTGAATCCTCTCATCCCCTATACTTCTGGCCTGCACCCCCGTTCTTCTATGCAGAAATAAATAAAATCTTTTAAAAAATTAAAAAGAACATATTAGGTCCCATTTTTATAGGATAAGATGCTAATTTACTTTTGGAGCTGACATTAGTGATTTGGGGAAAACTTAATGGATGAATTTATATACGTAAATGGATGAATTTACATATGTTTACATCTATCTTTCTGGAGGAGGGAGGAGAATCCTCAGACAGAATGAGTTCTATTGTTACACCCATATAACTTGGGTATGATATCTTGCAGTTTGTTGAGGAATGAAAAAAATTTGCTTTGAATTAATGGAAGAGTCTATTGGTTTAATTGGGCTTTCTCTTTGATGTAAAAACTTAATTAAATATGTCAGGTTAACTGCGCATCCTAGATACGTAGCTTAGATTCATCCCCAAGATGAAAGTTATCTGAGAGAAAAGAAACTTTAACCAAACCCTTCCTAAACCAGCCATTTGGAAGCTCACTGCAGGTACCTGGGAGGAAACAACTACAATGTGAGTTGAAAGCACACATGTATTGAAGTATGTGAGACACATTGTTAAAGAAGAAAGATATGACCTCGAAGACTGAATCCTGTTTGCACAAAGAAGGAAGAGGTAATTAACAAACCAAGGACATATAAACAACCAGTCCTTTAAGTGTCTGGTGAAGAAAAAGTAATTTTCCAGAAGGAGGAACTTAATGAATTCATGAAGAAGACTGAGTTTAAGGTGGAACATAAACAATAATTAAGACTTTAGAAGGGAGAAAGGGAAAATAATATCCCAGTTGGAAATAATCATTTGAACAAACAAATGGTTATGAGGAAGTGATATTGTTATATGTGGAAAACAGTGTCCAAATCAGGATTCTATTAAGAACACAAGAGAAATGTTTTGAAAGGTAAGCAGCATAGGAAGTGAGTTTTGTACTGAAGAATTGTCCTTTTGACAATAGGAAGTCTTTGAAGAGCTCGAACCTCACTGTGAAGTGATGAAAACAGTATTTAATGTACTGGTTAGATGATGCGTGTAGTGGATTAAAGAAACTTATGGCATAGAAATAGCTGGGAAATATCCAATAATACTTAAAATAGGAGACATCAAGGTTTGAACTTGGCCATGGAAATGAGAAGAAAGGGGTCAATGTAAGCAAAACGACAAAGAAAAAAAAAACTTGAGAGAAGAAGTAAAAAAAATGACACAGAAATTGAAAGTGGATGACTGGAAATGGGTGGAATTTGTATTTTATCAGGTAAGGTAGACTAACTGCTTTGCCACTGGAGTACCTGCACATAATGCAGTTTACTTCTTGCTTGTGTGGTTCTGTTTAGTGAGTTGGATCTCTTCTAGATGGTCCTTCAAAGACTTAAGATCCACAACTCTATGACTCTTTTATGACATCAGGCTTCATCTGCTTCCAGCCCAAAGAAGTTAAAAGGGGCTAGAGGCTGAGCAGGACAGGTTGCTGTGAGCCAGAATGAAAGTTCTGTTCTCAATCCACTAGAACTCAGTGATGTCAGGAACTAGCTGCAAGGGGCTTGGGGGCAGACAGTTCCACTCTGCCATTACAAATAATCACCCACATTCATTTTAAGAGTGGAATACTTTCTCTATAAAATAATTAAGTTTCACATAAAGTAAGTCTATATTTATACCATTTTTTCTGATGTAATGTTCCCCCCATGAAAAAAAATCTTTTTATTGTCCAATGTGACATTCATTGCTACTTTTCCATAAAAATATCTATTACATCAGTGAGAGGAGCCAACCTATTTTTTTCAGTAACTCTTTGCAAGCTTTAGAGTAACATATATAGAAAATGATCATGTTAGAAAAGAAATTCCAAATAAACTATATATGCTCTTTCTAACTGTGATTTGGATTAGGTTAATTATTTATATTTTCTGCTAACTATCTTTCTGTCAAATTTTGATATTTAAAATTCTCCACAATGGCCCTGATTCATATTCCTGACCTTCCTCTGGTCCACTCCCATCAGGTAGATGGAAAATCCAGCAGCCTTACTGTTCTGTTACTAGTAAGCCCTATAGAAAATCAAAAATCAAATGACAAACTATTTAAATTTTCTTTCTTGTAAAACCTAGTTTAATTTTAGGAAGTGGGTGACATTTTTTTGTTGTTGTTGTGATTCTGCATGCAGTGGATGTACTTTTTTGAATTGAGAGTTTGGTGACACTTCTTTGAAATTAACATTGAATTTTTGGCTTTTGTTTGATATATATTAAAGAATACCTTGTTTTCTACAAATGGTTTTTGTTCAGGAATCAGGGAAGGAATAGATCAAAGAGAGGAAAATTAGAGGGAATGAATGAAGAGAAATTCTCCCAAATGTTAGGTTGAGACTTAGAATAAAATTTTGGATGGAACAGGCTTACAAGGACTATAGTGTCGAGGGCATGAGTGCTAGAATTAAACTGTTTTATTTGATGTTTTTATTATTGGTTTAATTTCAGCTTGCCACCTAACTCCTGAATTTAACTCCATGAATTTTGGCAATAATCCCTCCATACTATATATACATCTACATTTTCCAAACGGTGAAAATACTATATAACTCATAGGATTCTTGTCAAAATTAAATAATAAACTGCAAGTTAGATGTACAGCCACATACATGACATTATAAAAACTCCCTAAGTGTGTGTATTTTGTCTATTACTGTTCGGAGGGAATGAAAGGAGTGCCTCAAAAATGCCTTTAAAATTACCACAAAGACTCCACATCTTTTCTCAAGTACATAAGGTTCTCTAATGAAAAAGTCCTATCTGAAAGAAGGTTGTTACTTATCACTCCTGTGATGACATGAAATGCAAAGGTGTCCTTTGGAAGCCTGTCATTTAGGTCCAGTGTTAGCAGGACAAGCAAGATTAACAATAAATACAGACCCGAATGAAGTCTCCACTCTAAGAATTTACATTAGGCACAACAAGGGAGATAAGCACATTTTTGTGGCTTACTTCTTGAGACCTCTGGTATGATGAGTTGGCTCATTACATTGTTTTTTTTAAGGAACCTCCTAAGACATTATCCAGGGAGCTTTTCAATCCAATCTATTTGCGATTGCATCTTTGTTTTTAAAGAAACTATTTTGGGAATTGTTGGTTTTGAGTTCCAGCTCTTGGTGTTGTCAAAGTTAAGTTGATAGAGATACGCAGCAGGATGTAACTGAATCGGCTAATGGAACTCACGTGTTGAAGAAAAATTACTGGACAAAAAAGAATGGAAGGTTGGGAGGCTGGGGTGGAAACAACTCTTGGGAATAATAACGTGATGTTGAATATGCCTTAATGCATTGGAATCTGTAAGGACTCCATAGCATCTTCTTTCTTGAAAGGAAATTAGATTGCAGTAAGAGGTTATGCTATCCGAAAATAGTAGCCATCCTCGAGTTTATTTTTAATTAAATTCCACCAAGATAAGGGATCTTCATCTTCTTTTATATGGGCTTGCTGACTGCCACTGCTCCATGTGCCAGATAAACAAGACATCTTCCAAATTCAATCCATTTGGGAGAGCTACTTTTTAAAAGCAGTGTTTTAAGAATCAGATAAACCATAATATCTTCTGGTAGAGAAAGAGAAGGCCCTATTTATTTTGGTAACTGAAATCACCTCAGAGGCCTGCGAGAAAGGTTACCAAACAAAGGAGTATTTAATCTCATTCCGCCTGAGTACTGGAGTTAGGAGCAGCTAGCAGTCGCCTGCTTGTTGTTGTTGTAAAGACTCTGAGTGCTCCCTGCCCTTTAAAATAAACAAACAAGGCAACAAAAACAAAGCTCACTTATATCCCTTAGCTCTGCCAGAGTGGTCACAATTCTTACATTCATTCGTTCAGTAGCTACCGAGCTTGGAGGGTGCACTGGAAACCCCTTTCCTGCTGTCTCGCAAGTTTACATTCTAACTGCATTAGGCAACCCCTGGGTTAAAGGATACTTTCCCAATTCTGCTGTGAAGCAGGCTTACTGTAGATTGTAAATTGCAATCTGTAAATAAGGTAGGGAGTTCTGGGAGCAAATAAACTTGGGAAAGACATACTTAAATCCCACTTATGCAATTTCACTTCACACACACTTTCTAGCAACTATACCTTGCCTCCATGAACTGCCGAACATGCTCTGGAGAAAAGGGTGCATGCAGCTGGGTTTGGGGAGAGAGAACCTGGCTAGAATTATGGGACTTTTCTGTCAGCCCTTTCTATTTCTCCTACAATCATCGCTCCTAAATCTTGCAGTTCTCTCGTTAGTCCTCCCAATAAATGCCAGCATTCAATTTGATTTTTGTCTCTTCATACATACCCTATGCAATATTAATTTAGGCTCCATAATTTCCCATTGGTGCACAGCTTGGAGACAATAGGGATGAAGGAAAGGGGGTGAAATTAGAACCTAAAGTAGTATTTGCATGCTGGCTGGCACAGAAGGAAGCCTTAGTAAATATTTGCTACGTAAACAAACAGATCAAAACACATGGGTTCAAATTCCATTTCTGCCATTTGTAGCTACTAGTTCAATCCTGAGTTCAGTTTCTTCCATTGTAACTTGGGGTAATAATACTATGATCAATCAGTGTAGTCAACTCTCTCTTCCCTTCCAGCAGAATAAGTTTTTTTTTTTCTATTTTTGAACTACTCTACATAACCATTTCTCCCATTTTCTCCCTTCATTTTAGTACAGATACTAAGTCTGAACTTTGCTATTTGTTTGAATACTTGTCATCATTAGGATTTATAGAGATATCTAAAGACATAAATTCAAAGTCGGGGTGTCAGGCTGCCCCTTTAATCTCTAAGCTGCATCACCCTATTTCCTGCCCCTATGATTCATGGCCACCTCCATCAATGTCTCTACTTCATATGCCATTTCCTCTTCTTAGAAGGACCCCAGTCACTTTGGAGTGAAATTCACCTTGATGACCTCATCTTGACTTGGTTACCTCTAAGAAGATGATATTTCCAAATCAGGTCACATTCACAGGTACCAGGGTAAGGTCTTCAACATATCTTTACGAGGGGCATAAATTCAACCTATAACCATATTCTGCTGAATTTACTAAAATCAGTACTATAAATATTGAAAGAACAGAATAGAAAATGTGGTCCTGATGATGAATAAAATCCTTAGCTCTCTTAAAATATCAGCAAATGATACCTAAAATATTTAAATCAGGAAATAGCAGAATAAATCTATTACTCAACAATGTGGAGGAAATTACTAGAAGGAAAAATCAACTACAAGAGTCCAGAATTATTATTTTCTTTCAGAAATGGGATGGGGAGGTAGGATGTGATAGGGAAAGGACTGCTGCTTTTCTTGGTAAGCCTTTTGGTATTAGTTGAAATTTTCACTGTATGTACACACCCATTAATAAAAAAAAAAAAACATTAAAAATTAAAGGGTAAAATTGAGAAAAAAGTGGAGGTGAAAATATTTGGGTATTACTTAAATGACTTTTAGTATAATTAAGCATAGATGGCCTCTTTTGTGATGATAAAGAGTATTAAAATAATTATCCAATTGCAATAACAATAACAATACCTTGATAGCAAAAACAACAGCATAGTGGAGGTTGGGCTGATTTTAATTTTAGTTCTGAATGTTACTAGCTGTGTTCTGACCTTGTATTCTCACAAAGATATTAGATGATAAGAACAAAAAATATTTCTGTAAATAAGACATGTACATTAGAACAACTGAAAGATATTTTCTAAATCTAATTGTATACGGTTCTATGAGAAAAGAAAATATGGTAGAGGACTGTGGGTGGCTTGGTGGTGAGTATGATGTGGTAAAAACATCTGAAGTGGTGGGATCCTAATTTTTCTGTATCATATACATTGTTGTAAACCAACATTACCTCAATAAAAATATATAAAAAATAAATTGAATTAAATTATATAATAAATTAAATTAAATTAATTAAAAAATAAAAAGATAATATGGAATGCATACAAACCTTACGCACCATAAAATCCCATTCTGGAGTGCTAGAGCTTTCCGACTTAAAAAAAACTGTATCAGTTTATCCATAGAAAATAATTATTTAAATATGCTGTCAAAATATTTAGGATTTTTGTATACTATTATGTGAATCCATATGCATGGATGAATTTTCCTCTGATTCACTCTGCTATTTTTCAATAAACTTTTATGGGGGAAGAGTTTAGATTTATAGAAAGGTTGAGAGAAATGTAGTACAGAAAGGCTTACATAACCACCCCCCTCCCCGATTTCAGTTTCCTTCATTATTAACATATTACATTAATATGTTATGTTGTCAGGACACAAGAGGAAATTATCCCTACCACTCCGGATGTTTTTAGACTGGCAGATAACCAAACAATCATCAGACAGATTGATAAGAGGGAAAAAAGGCCAAAAAGAGGTTTAATAATAACATGTATACCCCCTGTCTGTGTGGGAGAGATCCACATGACTGAGTAACTCATGCACATGGCTTTGAGCTCCATCTCCAATAGCTCAGCTAAAACAAAAGGGCTTTGGAGGGAGAGAAGGTCTGTTTGGGAGGTTACTGGGGAAGCTGGGAGACAAAGGTATGCAGATTGAAATTTGGCCCTCTCCTTTGAAAAAAAAATAAAGCGATTAGGTTTTCCAGGTATGCCCTTATAGAGAAGTTTTCCTTTTCAAATACAGCCCCATTCAGCCTTCAGAGCCCTTCCCATGAAATCAACCTTCTGCCAAAAAAGACATATTTGGGGGTGGCAGAGTTTTGTCCCCTTCACAACAAATGAACCAATATTGATAAACAATATGTATTAAATGAAGTTAATATTTGGTCCAGATTTCTTTAATAGTTATCTAATGTCCTTTTTCTGTTCTAAGGTATCCAGGATGCCACATTAAATTAGTCATCATGTTTCCTTAGTTTTCTCTTGGCTGTGACCGTTTCTCAGATGTTATTTCTTTATATTGACCTTGACAGCTTTAAGAAGTGATCAGCAGGTATTTTGCAGAATGTTCCTTAGAAATAAAATTTCTGGGGCCTCCCTGGTGGCGCAGTGGTTGAGCGCTGGGTTACGAAGCTGCCTGCAGCCTCTGTGGCGCCAGTTCCATCCCCGCTGCTCCCCGGCCACCAGAGGAGGGTCCCACATGGCATGCAGACCTCTCCTGCCGCCTGCTGCTCCCCTCAGGAGTGTACTTTGGTCCTTCTGCCTGCTCTGCTCCCCGCTCTGGCTCTGGTGAATTCTCTCACCCTCCCGCACTTCTGACTGTACCCAGTGCATGTACAAACAAACAAACAAACAAATAAATAAATAAACAAAACATGCCTCTATTAAAAAAAATAATAATAAAATAAAATTTCTGATGTTTTCCTCATGATTACACTGGAGTGATTGGTTAAGGGGAAGAAGACAGGAGTAAAGTGCCATTTTCAGCACATGCCAAGGAGAGGTGTGATCAGCATGTACTATCATTATTACTATTAAACTTGTTCACCTGGCTAGGTAGTACTTGTCAGTTTTCTCCACTATGAATCTACTCTCATGGGCCTCCCTGGTGGTACAAGTGGTTAAGACACAACCTATGAAGCTGTCTGCAGTCACTGCAGCACGAGTTCAATACCCAGCCAGGGAGGTGACCCAGATGGCGCAGCAGACCTCTCCTGACTCACCCACTGCTCCCCTCAGCAGTGTATTTCAGTCAATCTGCCTATTCTGTTCCCCACTCTGTCTCTGGTAAATTTTCTTACCCCCTCCCCAAAACCTCTGGCCTGTACCCCATTCTTCTATGCATAAATAAATAAATCTTAAAAAAATAAATAAAGCTACTCTCTTTCCTCCTTCCCCAACTATATACTTTTGGGAAGGAAATCATATGCTCAGTGCACACTTAAATGGCAGGGAATGATACTTCACCTCCTTAAGGGCAATGATTCAGAAAGTCATTAAAAGGCAAAGCACATTTATTTGGAATAAAACTAACTGCAATTCTGGGTACACAGATCCAGGTAGAAAACCTAATGTGTGCCCCAAGGGGGGACACAGATAGGGGGTGGGATTTAGGGGGAAAAGAGAAAGATGAGCTAAATGATTAAAGAAAAGAGCTGATTGGTATTGACAAGTTAGCCATTTTGGCTATACTTAATTGGTTACTTACTCTGTAGAAAAAATGAAAATGAACTGATTCTGTAACTCCATAATCCTCAGTTGTCAAATAATTTTTCACTTGATGGTTTCTTAAAACAATTGCTTTTGGCCCAATTGAAAGGAGATGGGCAAGGTGATCTCTATAAGGACACCCAGGTCCATTCTAAAATGGCTTCACATATGTCAACTTTTCTCAGTACTTGAATCAGATATTGGGGATTCTTCTGCATGGAAGATTTATATCTTGGATTGTTTTTTGTTTCATGAGACAGTGGCTTTATAAGCATAACCACAGTATTTAGTAACATCTTTATTGGGTTGAGCCAACATCAAAATTTTTAAATCTTGATGGGAAAAATTAAAATTTGGAAAAAAACTCCATGTTAAAGATGCAAGCAGTTTTCTTTTTTTTTATGTGAGGCCCTCGCCAGTGGCCGGGGATCGAACTGGCGCTACAGAGGCTGCAGGCAGCCACACAGCCCAGTGCTCAACCCCTGGCGCCACCAGGGGAAGCCCACAAGCAGTTTTCTTAATTGCAAGCTTTGGAGACCTGGTTTTGGCTCTCCTTTTCTTGGACAAGCTAGGGAACTAGACCTATTAGTTATATGTGCACAGAAAAGACCATCATCTGAAATGGAGATGTTTGCATACAATAGTTCCAAATGTGCCCTATATCACTTTGTGAAAGGCCGACCATGATATGGGTAGATGTTTTGAGCAGGGATTCACAGACAGAATCTCTAGTGTGCAAAACAAATGGTGCATCCATTTTCTCGAAGTTAATGTAAGTGTAATCCTCAATCAAATTAATCTCAACCACTGACAAAGGTCCTGGAGTTTTCAATACTCCTCCCTGGTCACCACCAATGTGATTTCTTTGTCCCGTGAGTGCTCTGTCTCTGAGCTTAGCTGCTTCAGTCCCATACTGATAACAAGGCTCTCTGCCATTTTGCTATGTAATCCTGTACCAAAGTGCAGCCCTCTGAGGCCTGCCATGCACCTTTCTTGGGGACCCTGCCCATGGATTTCAGGACGCTAGGGCAGGACTTGGCAACCCTGGGTGTGACCACAGAGTAGGTGCTACAACCTTTGTCCTCTGTCCCTAATCAGGAATCCCCAACTGGCTTCTGGATGCTCTCTCCTAGTTTCCCTCCTGCCCGGGACACTTAACACATTCCATTAAGAAATTCAGTTGAGGGCCTCCCCAGTGGCACAGCGGTTGAGCGCTGGGTTGCGAAGCTGCCAGCAGCCTCTGCAGTGCCGGTTCGATCCCCGGCTGCTCCCCAGCCACCGGAGGAGGGTCCCACATGGCGCGCAGACCTCTCCTGCCGCCCGCTGCTCCCCTCAGCAGTGTACTTCGGTCCTTCTGCCTGCTCTGCTCCCCGCTCTGGCTCTGGCGAATTCTCTCACCCTCCCGCGCTTCTGACTGTACCCAGTGCATGTATAAACAAAAACAAACAAATGAATAAATAAATAAATAAAACATGCCTCTATTTAAAAAAAAATAGTTTAAAAGAAATTCAGTTGACAAAACAAATAAAACCTTGACTTCTCCCCTGCAAAAGTTCTTGGGGCATGGCAGTCCAAAATGCCTGATAATCTGCAAGGATTCAGAAAAGAAATCAACAGGAGCAAGTCACAAATTGAAATCTCTAACATTCTCTCCTCCCACATTCTCTGCTTATAATATAATCATCAGTTTCAGCCAAGAATAAGTACTCCCCATTCCTAAGGCCATCATTTGCAGAGGATGGACTTGCAGTCTCTATCCAAGATAGACAACATCCCCTCCACACACACACACATAAGAAAGATAAAAAACAGTATCAATAATTCCCATACACAAAGCCTCCCAGTCTGTGTGGGAGACACCTCCCTCAAGCTCTCTAGGTCCAAGGAGAACTCAACTGGAACCTCTCCACCCCCCAACACTGATTCTAGCCCAAGGGTGGGAGGCAGGGGAGTTCTGACATAGCCTTTGCAGAAAGGCTACTAGAGGATGTTTTTAAAAGCTTTATTTTTTAGAAAAAATTTAGGTGCACTACAATATTGAGTAGACAGTACAAGTATTTCCCGTACATCCCTGCTCCTATGTATTCACAGTTGAAATGTTCTCCACAATCAATACCCCCCACCAGGATGGTGTATTTGTTATAACTTATGAACCTACACTGACACATCATTATCACTCCAGACCATAATTAACATTGGAGTCAGTCCCCTCTTGGTGGTATACATTCTGTGGTCTGGTAAATGTATAATAACATATTCCATGATCATAATGTTACATAGAATAGTTTCATTGCCCTAAAAATTCCCTTTGTTCTACCAATTCATCCCTCTTACCCCAGTAATCCCTGGCAATCAGGGATCCTTTTACTCTCTCCATAGCTCTGACTTCTCCAGGGGGTAGTGGGAATTATGCAGTATATAGACTTTTCAGTTGGATTTCTTTCACTTTGTGCTATGCATTTAAGTTTCTTCCACATATTTTCATGGCTTAAGAGCTCATATCATTTTAGTGCTCTACACTATTCCATTGCCTGGATGTACCATAGTTTATTTATTCATTCACCTACCAACAGACATCTTGGTTGCTTCCAAGGTTTGGCATATGAATAAAGCTTCTATAAACATCCATGCGTAGGTTCTTATGGGAATGTAAGTTTTCACATCTTTTGAGTGACTACCAAGGTGCATGATTGTTGTACTATATGGTCAGACTATGTTTAGGTTTATAAGAAACTATCCAACTATCTCTCAATTGTTTGAGCACCTTAATATCAACATAAAGTCCATCAGGTCCCCAGCCAAATCTCCAGTCACATCTCTACCTGCTTGGAGTCACTGCCCCAGGTATTGGGAGTCAGTTCTATAAAAAAAACTATAAAACCTTTGCTAAAAAAAAAAAATCTACCCAAAGGTTTTATAGTTTTTAAAAGAAAGATGTCACGGTATGAAAATACATGCTTCTCATTATTGTAGGTATTTCTTCTCTTCTTAGATGTGCTTTTTCATGATGCTTCAATATTTCTTTTGCAGGAAGTCAGCAATTTTATTAATAATTGGAAAACCTACCCATATAAGGCAATAGTAGCAAATTATAAAACAAGTCATTGGAAGAAGAGAAAAGCATAGGCTATGCTATGGGTAGGCCACTCAGGGGATTTGCAAACTCATCAAGATTTGAACTACTCTGAACTAAACTATCCAAAGGACACAAAAACAGTGATTCAAAAGAGCACCTGTACACCTATGTTTATGGCAGCACTATTTACAATAGGTAAAACCTGGAAACAACCCAAATGCCCAAAATTAGATGACTGGATCAAGAAGATGTGGTATATATACACAATGGAATATTATTCAGCCATCAAAAAAGATAAACTCATGCCATTCGCAGCAACCTGGATGGAGCTAGAAGGAATTATGCTCAGTGAAATAAACCAGAAGGAAAAAGAAAAATATCGGATGGTTTCACTTATAACAGGAATACAGGGGAACCAAATAAGACATTAGTGTAAAAAAAAATAATAACAGTACAAAACACAACAAAGCAAAAACAGACAATTGTAAACCAAAGACATCCTGCAGGGGAGGAGGAGAGAGAGGGGTGACAGGGAGGGAGGGAGGAGCACTGGGGACTGTGGTGATGGTGCATGGGTGCATTGGGGAAGGAAATTCTATGGGGACTCAATCTGAGGGGGTTGGGGGAAGCAAATATTGTCTAAAAATGAAAAAAATGATAAATATTAAAATAAAAAAATCTAAAAAAAAATCCAGGAATAAAAAAAAATAATAAAAACTATAAAACCTCATTAGAGTAAATTCTGGGTTTCTAAGCTTGGAGTATTATTTGTAATGTTGGTCTTCATTTAAGTAGATGTAACATGCTTGTTCAAATCAGGAAAATCTACAACTATTCTGAAATTTTGACTTTTGTAGTTTTAGGTAACTTTTTTTTTTTTAACTTTAGAAATATATCAAGGATTTCCAAATGGAATCCACTTTGAACAAATACCCTCTGGGGAATCTGAACTGGTTGTGAAATGTGGATTTTTAAATAAAAAATCAAGTGAGAAGTAAACAATTTGCTTGGCTATTTGACATGGCCCATAAACCAGAAATACCTCCTAATAGAATCTGAAATATTTCACAATTTTGGTAAACAGAGTGGAACCTTTTAGTAGTAATTTTTAAATAAAAGATTAACTCCTAGTTATGAATTATTTGGGTTATCTAATCCATCCAGCTACAGAATTCACAGAGTGAAATAATATGAGCAAAATGGATTTCCAGTTTTTCAACCCAGCAGTCTATAATGTGTCTCAGGGTGAATGTTGGTGATATCACCGTAGGAAATTCACAGCATATGGGAACAATATGAGGACCCCACCTGAGAATACTCCTTATGGGATTTGCAAAAGTGAAGTGTCACCTGGAGTTGCATTCACAGCCAATTCTACCATTAGTGAGCATTTGAGGAAGTCATTCAGGGTCCTAAAATCTCAGGTGGATATTTCACCAGGTTGTGCCATTTAAGATATATGCTCCTGAAAGTGCACAATGCTTAAGCCAGGCTGATCTTGGTTACACAATATCCTGTGAATAAAACTCAGAGTTGGGGTCTGTTTCCAAAGACTTGTATTCATGCTCAAGACCATCAAAAAATGTCTGGAGACTCTATTGTTCTAGAAGACATGAAAGTTGTGCATGGCATGAGGGTGTGCATGACAAAACAGAAGATGAGGAGAAGTAAGAGCAGGAGAAGGAGGATGGTTAAAGTAGAGCTGGGAGGAATTTCAGGACAAGTTCATTTCTTGACACATAGGTAGATGTGGAGGATGACTCAAAAAGATATAAATAGAAGAAAAATTTAGAAAGAACAGGAAACTGATGAAAAGTTAAAGGATTACTAATTCTATACAGGTACATTTTATTATTATTCATCAAAGAATTATTTGTTTTAGGGTACAATTATTTCACCAACAAAGATTTGTTTGTGCCCTTTCAGGATGAAAGAAGGGTTGCGACTTAGGCGGTCCTGCAGTGATCAGTTAATGCTTAGCTTTGAAGGAAACACTCAGTAAGTCACCACAATCTGTCCTGCCCACTTAGAAACACCCAAATACCACTTTTTTTCCCCAAAGTGAGCAATCAGATTTCCATTAAGGAAATGGTTTCATTCCCAAGGTCTAAAAAAAAGAGTCACAAGATGTTTTTTATAAAAGAGACAAGAGGTCAAATTTTAAAACTTCTGGGACCTTATTGGGGCTACCTACTCTGCCATTATACTGCCCAAGCAGCCTTAGATCAAATGTAAATGAATGGCTGTGTTGCAATAAAGCTTTATTTACAAAACACACAGCACTGTGGATGTGGCCCAGAATCAGAAACTTTGTATTTTACCTGCACATCAGCTTCCTCTGAGGAAGGTGAATATACTTGACCAAAGGCATTAGGGCTGGTGACTAATACTAATGCTAGTACAGGGCTGGAAAGACACATTATTTCTGTACAAATGACACACTGTTCCATCTATATCACCTATTCCCTTGGTCCAAGAGAAAAGAAGTTGACGACAAGACATGTAGGAAAACTTCATAGTTGTTAAAATGTCAAAAGTGCAGTAATTACACAAGAATCAAAATATAAAACAAGAATAAATTAAAAAATAGCAACAATAAAGCAAACACTGACAACCAGGATCGACTTCAGACAACATCTCAGATAACACAGATAACTATTTAACTAGTGGAAAAAACTGAGGGGTGAGGAGAGGCATCAAAAACTGTCTGCAAGACAGCAGAAACTTGACCCTGGCACTTAGACTCCTTAGTAGGATAGAGTTATAAACTTAAGGATATTCTAGTAACTTACCAATTTTGGTGTATGCATACCAAATATTAGTCATCTTTAGTCACACACTTATTCAGTCAGTAATAATTTGTTTTTAGTCATAAAAACAAAAATCTATGAGCTTGCACATCATCCTTCCCACAAGAACCCATGAAGAAAAATGTAAATTGTGCTCATCAGTTCCCAAATCAGGAAACTCTAAGATCCTACTTTGAGGAAGAACAGTCTACAATGTTGCCACCTTCTCTGTTTGCTCCGAGCTCATTTTACCTAGGACACCTCTCTCTTAGTCCTTCCACTATTCACACCTCACCTCCAGTGCCCATGTCTCATACCACCATCATCAGAGCCCAGAGAAGTGCTCCTTCCACAAAGCACTGCTACCAACTGGTAGCCATGTGAAGTACCCCCTTCCCACCCAAAATATCCACAGAACTGTGCTTGACCTCTTACCTCCTAGTATTTTTGACATTTGACTTTGTGTTATAATTATGTCTGTCCGTGTTTTTCACGTAAGCACCTAGAAAAAATTGTTTATATATCATTTTGCAGTGGTGGGTCACTGTGTTTTGAACATAGGCAAACACTAAATGCATAAATGAATGTCTTAATGGAATAAATAGTTGTTATAACCTGTCACATAAAGCTATATTCTCTAAGACTAAGATTGAAGATGACAGCATTCCATTTTATATACTTATTTACTAATTTCATATTAGTAATAGTATTTTTTTACACAGTTACATAGAGTTTATAAAGACACTTTTAATTGGAGCCTCACAAGAAGCTTGAAATTATGTGGAATGATGTTAACGATGAAAATTGGAAGCTGAGAGTTTAAATGTCCTTACGAAGACACCACCAAACTTAATAGGTGGCAGTAAATAAATGTGAGGTGCTATGGAAAACAGACATTCTCTCTGTCTCTCTTTCTCTCTCTCCTTCCCCTTTAGAAATTACAAACACTTAAGTAGGAGACAAATTCTATCCTAAGAACAGCACAATATACTCTAAAATATGTTTACATTGACAACAAGATCACTACCTATATTTATGGGAAGAAATTATATGTAGAAAAACTTTAATTCAGGGAAATTACGAATGAAGACAGACTCATGTGAAAGCATTTTACCCAGATCATTTTTGCTTAATTACTCTTCTCATTTTATGAAATTGTGAATTTAGCATTGAAAATTTAAATTGACTGTCATATTACAACAAAAGTGATGTCTATATACTAGGCTCTGATAGGGAACTTCCTGAAATAAATTTCAAACAGCTTAAGATCATTAGATTTGGTCAACAAAGCAGAGTCATCTGATATATTTGGAAGACTAAGGAGCACATGACATTGACTGTCCCTCTGACCAATCAATTGCTTGTGATCATGACAAATTTTTATATTCTGTGCCCCAGACTGTTTCCTATAGGCTGGGCTGGAAGTGAGACAATGGAGAGGGTATCAGAGGATGGTGAAGAGTCAGAGGAAAATATTTTCACTAAATGTCCAGGTGACATTTGCATTCTGACATCACTACTTCCTCCATTCATAGCAGGAGACACCACAGCAAGAGGGCAGGGAACTCTACCTACACTGCTTCTTCATCTTATTATGGCCCCCACTTCCTGTTTTGTCCAGAAGGACCACATTTCCTGCTGGTTAGGGCTGACATTAGGGAGGACAGCTAGGCTGACAAAGTGGGCAGCTCTTAGGATCTGGCATGAAAAGGTTCAAGCTTTCACAGGCCTCCCTCCCTACACCCATGAGTGGTGTGACCTTGGCAAAGATACTTGACTACCTTGTCCTAGTTTTCATAGGTATAAGACTAATAACAACATAGATAACATACACTGAGGACTTATTACAGGCGAGGTATTCTATAGGCACTTAAAAAATATTGATTCAGGGCCTCCCTGGTGGTGCAGGTGGTTGAGCACTGCACTGTGAAGCTGTCCACAGCCTCTGCAGCACGGATTTGATCCCGGCCAGCCAGCTGGCAAGAATTCCACATGGTGCAGCAGACCTCTCCTGGCTTGCCCACTCAGCAGTGTATTTCAGTCAATCTGCCTGTTCTGTTCCCTACTCCTGTCTCTGGTGAATCCTCTCACCATCGCGCATATGTGGCCTATATCCCAGTTCTTGTATAAATAAATAAATCTTCAAAAAATAAAAAATAAAAAAATAAAGCCTCGCCTCCCTTTAAAAATAAATAAAATAAAATAAAATATATTAATTCATTTGATCTACACAATAACTCCTGCTACTGGTATCCCATTTTATGGATAAGAAAGCTGAAGCACAGGTTGTTGCCTAGTTCACGAAGATGAGTGGAAAAGCGAGGACTTAAACCCAAGCAGGAAGAGGCCAGTGTCCTGACTGTTTCACTCTCCATTTTACCAGTTCTAGCTGTGAAATCGGTACAATTCAAAGCCATGTATTTGTGTGATTATTAGCCTAATGTCTGTCTCCCTGGCTAGACAGCAAACTTGTTAATTCTCAGCCTAATCACTTGTAAGGGGGACAATTATAACTGCACCTACCCCATTGAGTTGTCTGTAGGATTCCAGGAGGAAGTATCTACATAGAGTATAGTAGTCTCTGGCCAGAGGGAGTCCTGAATCCAAGTGGCTTGTAGAATCCATACTTGTAGTGATCAGATGCTTTTATCTTAAGCGGTGTTCCACCATCACTGTGATAATACATACTAAGAAGCTATCTCCATGCTCAGTATCCATGCCTTAGCCATCTCATTGATTGACTTACCTCCAGATTGCCCACAGAGAAGGAAAAAAGCTTCTGGTGGAGACAATTTTACATACCATTTCAGGACATTTCCATAGCTCCTGGGGCCCTGAGGTCCACTTCCTTCATGGAAGAGTTTTCTCCCCACTGAAGAAAAAAATAAAAATTGCTTTTCTAATCTGTGTAGTTACAAGATTCATGTAGTAGAAACTTGCCATAAGAAGCTTGCAGGGTTCAAAATAGGAAAAGGAGATCTACATGATCCCCCCCCCCACCAAGACTCAAAGTGTTTATGCTGTTTTATTTTTTAAGATTTATTTATTTATTTATACATACAAGCACTGGGTACAGTCAGAAGCGCGGGAGGGTGAGAGAATTCACCAGAGCCAGAGCGGGGAGCACAGCAGGCAGAAGGACCGAAGTACACTGCTGAGGGGAGCAGCGGGCGGCAGGAGAGGTCTGCGCGCCATGTGGGACCCTCCTCTGGTGGCCTGGGTGCGGCCGGGGATCGAACCGGCGCTGCAGAGGCTGCGGGCAGCTTCGCAACCCAGCGCTTAACTGCTGCTCCACCGGGGAGGCCCTATGCTGTTTTATTTAGACCACAGGTAATTTTGGCTTGTTTGAGAAGTTGAAGAAAATAAAGAAATATAATGATGCTCATCCACATGCATCTATGCTTCTGATCAGCAGCCTGGGGTATTGATTCCAAGTGGAAGATTGGAAAAGGATTGTAGCAAACCTGTTTATATCAATAGTATTTTTTTTCTAGCGAAAGCAGCAACAACAGTGAAATGTCACTATACACGACTGTTTCATTTTGGCCAGGGGGTTGGTGGTAGCTAAAATGTCTACACCTGCATAAGAGGATGTATCAAGATGATAATTTGTGTTTTGTAATGCATCATATACAGATTTTTCAAAACTGGGTTACTAAAAACAGTGTTCAAAAGCATTCTAGAATGCAGTCATGCATTAGTATCCATTAATCATATAATACACTGCAAAATAAATTGACTGAAGCACCAATTAAAATTCATAAACCATCAAGGATAACAATATCAAAACACATACTTATCTGCCAGTTTCTACCTATACAAAATGCTTTGCTTTATAAAATACATTACATACTTTGCATACATTAAGTAATTCAGTTTATCCTCACAAAGAAGACCTTATATATGTTGCAAGCTTAACAGTCATAAATAGGCACAGAGAGTCCTTTGGAATAGAAACTATGCTTCTCACTTCGTCCTCCTTGTGCTATCCACTTTCAATTCTTTCTCTTGCAAAGTTATTACTTGCATAGAGAATCTTCATAGAAAAAAAAATTGCATGACTTGGCTTTTTTGTCACACAAAGGTAGAAGTTCTTTTCAGTAGTAAACTCACTGTTGCAGTAACTGTTGACATCATAACCATTTATTTAATGAGGCACATTTCTAAGACTCTTGCATATTTTGTCTCCTTAATTAGCATGTCAACTCCATCATGTAGGTCTTATACATCCATACTTTATGAATGAAGAAATAAGTGTTCAAATTACTAACATTCTTGCCCAAGGTACAGGGCTAGAAAGAGCAAAATGAGGAATCTAGTAGCTTCATTCCACTACCTCTTGATCCCATTCTCATAATATGTTCACATTTTAATCATCAAATGTTTTATGTAGTAACTGCTGAACATACAAACATACAAACATGACATGTAACATTGCCTTGTTTGCTTCTTGCCCAAATACCCTGAACTCCATGAAAAATCAGACTAAGGGGCCTCCTCTGGTGGTGCAGCAGTTGAGCGCTGGGCTGCGAAGCTGCCCATGGCCCCAGGCAAGGGTCCCACATGGCGCACAGACCTCTCCTGCCATGCCCATTGCTCCCCTCTGTAGTGTATTTCATTGGGTCTGCCTATTCTGCTCCCCACTCTGGCTCTGGTGAATTTTCTCACCCTCCTGCGCTTCTGATTGTACCCAGTGCTTATATAAATAAGTAAATAATAAAATAAATCTTAAAAAAAAATCAGACTAAGGCTTAGACCAGGGAGCCTCTATTTTTAGAAGAGGTCTCTCTAGAGCTCTGTGTCTTGCTCTGTTGATTACAATAAACCTTGGTGCTCTTGCCACTACTTGGTATCTTGAGTCATCACTGCATTTTGAGTGAGGTTTTCAAGAACCCACCAGACGGAGCCAGTGACACAGTAATTATTTCATCTTCCCCAACCTCCCTATAAAAGGATGACAGTGACTACAGATGTCCCCATTAACTTAGCAGATGTTAGAAAGGAGTGGTTGAAGGGGACACTCATCAACCACCAAACTGTTTCATTCTTTTTCCTTGATCATTCCTTTTCTGAACTGAAAGGAAAAAAAAAATGACAATTGCAATTTGTATTTATGAGCTCAGAAATTTTTGAGACTGACTTTCCATGTTAATTGTAGTTTAAATTTGTAGGAAAACCAGAGATGGCCATAATTCCATTAAGATATCCCAGCAAGTTTGTGACTCGAACCAGTCTCTAGATACAAATTACCAAAGTAGTTTTCTGTAACATTGGCCTTAGGCAGGTACCAGCTATAAAAGGCTGTGGCCATGATGGATCTGCCTGGAAGCATGCTGTCAAGATTTCCCAGATCTTCATCTTGCCATGGCTATTGGAAGACTTTTGGCTTCACTCTGAAAGCCATAAAACCATAAGCAGATCTGAGAAAAACCCACAGCTGCATACATCTGATGACAGTCTTAAACTGATTTTCCAAAGATAGGGAGCTCAGCAAAACCCAAACTCCATGATGTCAACAACACTGGACCTTTACTCTTTAAGCCAATGGGTATTCTGTGGATGATTTAATCCATGTGTTCCTGATCTACTTGCAGTTAACTCATCAAAATGCCATTTGCATAAGTGTTTCCAAAGTTTCATGAGTTTTGTTTCACATGGATGCTGGTGGGAGACAAGTTTTGCCAGGGAAACACAACTCCCAAGGTCTCAGTTATTTTCAAAACCAAGACTTTGTAAATTTCAAGTAGCAGTTTCAACCGTCATTTATAATATACTTTATTTTCAGCAATAGCCTATCTCATTAAAAATGTTGAGAAAAACAGCCCTCACCACCCCACCAGTGTGCGTGGGACCAGCTTTTACCACTCTTGTTCTTACTGTGTTTTTCTACCATGACCTAGAAAACAGGTCCTGGACCTTAAGGAGCTTGCAGTCTGATGAGATATTGAACAAGGACACAAGCAGCTACAATTTGGGGCATAACCTTAGGGTGGCTGAAGATTTTGCTGTGGCTTCTTCTTACAACAAATTTAAAAGCATCCACTTAATACATAAAGTCTTTCCAAGCAAGCATCTGGTACTTTTCATCTTCCCCACACAGGTAATTTTACAAACCTAACTTCATGGCTTACTGTTCTGCCTATAGGTTTACTGTGGTCTTCCTCTTATCTATGCTTTGATAGAAAGGTAGAGACTAGACCAACAGGATGACCATCTGAAAATTGTGTTTGTGTGTGTGTGTGTGTGTGCTTGCCCATGCATTTGTTTCCCCAACAACCTCATCAGAGAAAAGATACTATTGCTACAATTGGGCTTATTTTATTATTGAGGGAAGATAACAAAATAAGAGCTGCTAAGGTGAGACACTCAAAAAGATCAAATTTTCATCAGAGATCACCAAATATTTTCCTAAGAGAAAGGAGCAAATCAGAGATTTTTAGGAGTGGAAAGACCTAAACAGTGAAGGATCAGGAACACTAAGGAAAAAATAGGAGCCATGAACATATACCTGGTTATACCTTAGATATCATCATCTAATCATGGCATATGAGAACATAAATCTCTACACCTGAGCATCAAAGCTGTACAAGAAAAGAGGTGAATCCTTACAAGCAATGACAACTGAAGAACTCCCTTGCTTATTTTGGGATGGCTTTGGGTTATATTTTGTATCCCACATTGGCACCAAGGAGTAGTAGAGACCCTTATACATATTTAATCTGAACTCAGGCCCATTCCCATAAATATGCATTGAGCAATACAGAAGATGAACACCGTACAGCTTAATCACAAAGTTACCTGTGGATGAGAGATAATCTCTGTCCTTAAGCAGCTTATAGTCTGCCTTGTACTTTGAAGTATTAAAATCCTTAGAGCTAGAAAGAGCCCAGAAGATCCAAGCAACACATTAAATGAAGAAACTAAGGTTGGATTGGTGCGGTAATACGCTTAAGTCAAATTTTGCCCAAAACTCAGTTTCTGACTCAATGCTCTAGTTTTCCATGATGTGATGCTTTGAGAACTTACTTGCTTTGGAAATTTTGCCCCCCTCCCTGCTAGCTTATGGGTTTCTTGCAGGCAGGGACTAATGTTTCTTATTTCTTTCAAATTCAGCCCATTTTCACATTCCCCCACATAGGCATAACAAGACATACTTAACCAACTAGATTTAATTATCTAGGCAGTATTCACTAAATGCTTTGGAATGAACAAGTTAGTGAATGAATGGGTAATAGTAACATGAATTGCTAAATAGTTGAGAAAGTCTAGAAAACCCCCATTCCCTCCTATTTCATGCCTCTGTATGGGTTTTCCTTTGGATTGGCGCTTAGCCACCATTGGTGTGCAAAAGATTTAGAAATTTAAGTTACTATAAGTCAAATGCTAATGTAAGCTTTGGGCTCATGTAAGGTTTTGTAGTGTCCATCCAAAGGTCATCATTCTTGGTTCCTTCCAACCTTGAGATTTGCTGATGATAATGACCATGGCTCTGTCACTGGTACATGTCATTCAGTGTCTTCCTGTGTACTCTAATGTCCTAACTGGCACACTCTTCTATCTGCCAATTCCGTAACCGTCTATAATGGAAGGCAAACTTGAGATTATCTAGTACTTCTCCATTTTCCTCTCATTACAGAAAATTAATTTTCCTGAGTATTGTGTGTTCTCTATCTCCCCCTCCTCAACCTAGTTTGCTTTTTAATTAAAAAGGCAACATCACACTTTGTCCAATACAATCAATAGCATTTAAATCTTTGCTCCATCACTTAGAGTGGAAGCAATTTTCTTAATGACTTCACCCCTCATTTTTCTGAACTGTTAAATAGTACCAATAATATCTGTCTCTGTAGCATTATGAGGATTGAATGAATTAATGCCTGTAAAGTGCTTTAGCACTGAAATATGGTAGATGCATACCCAATGTTGTCAACTCTGTCCTCTTGGTAATAAAGAGACAAATTCCCTGGAACTACTTTGATTCAAGAAGACAATACCATTTCCAGACATGACCTTCCTGGGGCTAACTATATTAATATTCTGTCTTGATGGGAAGGAAGAGACATTATTGGCAGAGAACAGCGAGATTAGAAATAGGATGATATGAAGGGTGGCTGTGAGGTAAGCTGAAATGTTACCCCCTGCCGGCTTTTTGAAGTGGAGATGCATCCATCTCTTTGATGTCCCCAGCCACTTCCAATGAACATCTTTCAGCATATTATTTGCTTTCTTAACCACATCACTTTTCACTGAGTTCAACATTCCTATAGGATTCAAAGGATCTTGGTACATTCTTCCAAAATGAATTCAGAAGTTGAGTCCCAGAAAAGAAGAAACCTCTTTGAGAAGGACTCTGGGTTCATACTGGGGGCAACAGGAGGTGGGGGCGCTTTGTGACTCAAGTTTAACCAGAAACTGAGCCGCAGGCTTTCCGTGTGCCAATCCACTCTGCCAGGGGCTGATGACTAACCACAGCCCAGAAACCCACCCTGTTCCTTTGCCCCAGTAAGTGGGGCTGAGGGCACCGTGTGTCTCATGAAGGGGAAGGAGAGGGGCCCAGCAGGAAGCAGGGGTTCCTTGTGGGAAATTGGGTCTCAAAGGCAACATCGCTGGTAACCCTTCCTTAACCCTCTTTGCTGTGTGAGGGGCCCACATTAATAATAGCTTATTTTCCCTTTAAAGATAATCACTTTAACATATGCATTTTCAAAGATATCATCAAAACCCAGATGCAATGAATCCTTCCTGCACAGACTGTTGACACCTGTTTCTAATCCTGTGCTGGTGGCATCTAAGTACACTTCTCTGTGCATGTATCTTGTCTATCCACTAGGCTGGAAGCTCCTTAAGGACAGGAACTGGCTCTTAAATCATTTTGTATCCCCAGCAGGGAAAGAATGTATATCAGATATTACACATGAGCTTACACAGCTGTATTAACTGTTTCTTACAGAAAACCATGCTCAGTGCTGGCAGCTGCAGAGCTGACTATAAGAGAGTCTTTCAGCAGACTCCCTGAGAGTCAACATCCGCCCTTGACTCAGCCAGGTGAGGTCTAACACCGCAGGGTCCGGAGCAGAGCCTCGCTCCTGCTGGCCGGCGCCATCACAAGTGCTTTTCTGTGGCAGGCAGGTAGAGTCTCAGTTGGTTTTCAGCTTTTAGATACATGAGTGTTGGCCTAGAGCTTCCAGAAACTTCTGTTCTGTAAGCTCCTTATTGCCCATGTAACAAACAGCTTTCATTACTTCAATTGGTTTCTGTTATGGGCAACTGAACTCTGGCTTGGTGCTCATGGAACGTTTGTAGAATGAATTCAGTGAGGAAATATTGTTTTCATCCACTGGGGCCACTTTAAATCCAGGTTACTCACACCTGGGCTTGTGAAATCACCTGTTGTTTCTCAAAGTGGATGATTCACTAACAAGTAAGAAACATTTCCCAGAAATGCCTCTATTAGGATTCTAAAATGCAATAAAAAGAAAAAAAATTTCACTGCAAATACCCCTTGGGATCTTGCTATTATCTAGAAAACCCATAAAGTGCCTTATTCTTGTCACTTAGTTCTAATTAAAATGAGGTGTGGCTGTATTTTCTAACTGACCACAAAGCTGCAGGTGAGAAAAGATCATTTACTCAAGTTTTACATTCTGAAATAAATGGTTTGTGTAAAGCTGAGAACTCTCAGAATGATTTGAATGTGCAGTTTGCTTCCACCCTCAGATTTGGGTCACAGGTTTGACCTTGAAGAATGCATATTTCGGACATTTGTTTATTCTTGGGAATTCCATGAGAGCCCTTGAGCTCCCCTGGACACAGTTGAGGCTTGGGGCAGTGAACAGCCGTTGGACCATGCCGAGCAAAGCCTGACTTCCAGGTGAGTGATGAACAAGAAGGCAACAGCCCTCCTCTGGATGCTGCAAAGGCGGCAGGGGGATGCCTCAGCTAACGGTTTTCTATGACAGGATCGTCTTCTGTTCATGGAGGTTTCTTAGCGGAGGCTTGTGCCTCTTGCCCTAGCAGAAGAATGCCTCCCTCAGCAATGCTGTGCTTTTCAACTCCAAAGGCTGACTTATCAGCTCTCTCGCTGTTTAGCCGAGGATTAACTTGGCTTGCCCAGATGTTTCCGTGATGGATGGAGGTGTTGACTTATGAGAAGAGCTGTGGTCTAAGAGGAGACTGGAAGGGAGCTGACCTGCCTGGCATGGGAGGGAAAGATGAGTGAACCCTTCCTGCACTCATGAAATAATCAGCCACCCTTGCAGGACATCCTGCCCTGCTGTAGCTGAATGGGGGCCGTATGAGAAGAAATGACGAAGCAGAGTGCTAGACCTGAAATGGTCCAGCTTATTGGGATCTCTTGGCCCCTCACATTGGGAGAAAGATTTTTCTAGCTTTTTTTCACTCTTGGCTACAACAGATATTTGCCGAACACCTTAATGGCCAGTGCTACATGGAAGGCACCACTGGATATTCCTGGGTGAGCACTGTTGTCATGGTGATTAAAATATGGGGGGGGGAGTGTGAAGCAGACATGTGACAATTCCTGGGAATGATGACAGGAAAAAATAGGCTCCTTTGGAAGAAAGAATGGAGGGATGTGTGGAACGAGATGCTATCCCAGGAGAGAGTGCCTGTGCTCTGACTGTTGAGAGACAGTGCTTGGGGAAGGAAGAGGGATGAGGGTTTGGTTTGTTCTGATGCTGGATGAAGTTAAGAGAGAGGATGAACAGGGATCAGGGATCAGAGTTCATCCCCCTATGAATGAACTCATATTGTTGCAAATCTTCCCAAGGCCTCCTGGCAGTGGTTCATGAAGCTGTGGCATGATCCTCTCTGATGCAAAAAAATAAAAACCCAACTAAAAATTTCTTTGAACAGTGAAGGGAGATAAAATCAAGATACAAAGTGATTGGAAGAGTGGTCCAGTGACTCCAGAATTTTCCATCTTCCTGATCTCTATCGTATGTCAAACGTTTCTGCTTCCATGGCTTTTTAGATATCTTTGTACACAAAGACAATTCATCTCAGAAAGAAAATTAACAGCAGTTTTTAGACAAAATTCATCACTAACTTATTGAATGAAAACTTATCACCTCTAACTTACAACTCCTTAAGGAGTTTAGTTTACAATGTTATCTTCTTTGGCACAGTAAAAGAAAATCAACGATGTTTCCTATCTATTACTGTACAGCTTTGTGCCCACCTTGCTGTCTGCAGTTTGCACCAGCATGTACAGTTTAGGGGCACTACCCCAGCCTTTTCTGCTCCTCTTTAAATTTCACCCCAACTCCATGCTCACAAGGACCCCCACATAGAGATGCAAGCGCACGCTGGCCCACACACTTATATATTCTTTATTCCTTTATTGAACAGGTAGATAAATTACAGGAAAACCCTAGGAGAAGCCTCCTCATTTTATCTGCACTGTACCAAGAAGAGAAAATATTTTCATGGCCTTGCTAGGTTATCAGGACCTCTTTGGGAATTTTCCTGGGAATCCCCACATATCAATTATAAACAGAATTTGACTTTGCATCTAACATCTTCTTTGAAAACAGATAAATTAGAGGGTGGCATTGATCATATTACAAAAGAATTCCTTGCAACACCAGAAGATCACAGGACATTTTCCTCTGCGTTGACTCAAGTGTGTTGGGAGTGTTATTGCCAGATAGCTAATGATCAACAGAAGAAGAAACAAAAAAGAGACGTGGTCTAAGCCACTGTTGATTAAACATCTGTCAGAAATGAAAGTTTAATGGTAAAAGGACATTTGTATGCCAGTGGCTGTTGTTTAGAGATTAGATTCTGCCATATTGCTTTACTGTTTTGACAGAAGGCTCAGCACTTGGTAATCTATTACCATTGTTCATGGCTCCCCTTGCCAACCTGGCATTGCGACCTTCATTCTGCACTTTCCTCCAACTTCATTTCTCTTCACTCTCAGACTCCCTCAAACTCTATTTTACCTTCACATCCCTGTCTGAAGGGAGTGTGCTGCTAGAGTGCCTTCCTTTTCCTGTGTTGCCCTGCACCACATTCCCACCCACTTCCAAACTCACTTCTCCCTATGGATGTATCTGAAAAACCTCTACTCCTGCAAGATTCTGAGGGGTCATCTGCTGTTCTGGGGCACCCCTCCCAATTTCCCTCAGGCTCACTGCACTCTGCTTCTCTCATACCTTGCACACACCTTCACG
The DNA here is from genome assembly GCF_014898055.3 of Talpa occidentalis. NCBI lineage: Eukaryota > Metazoa > Chordata > Mammalia > Eulipotyphla > Talpidae > Talpa > Talpa occidentalis. The sequence continues at coordinate 89,904,279 of NW_023605194.1, read as the reverse complement.
TTGGACACAGAACACAGGTAACTGCCTCTTTTCATAACCAGTGTCAGGTGCCCGACACATTCTGCCTCTCCCATAAAATACTTCCCAACAACATCAGCCCAGAATGCTTGCTTGTATACCTCCTCTCCTCTAGCCAGCTGACATCTGCAGCACTCATTTATATTCTGCTTTGTGAACAGTGCTTCTCAGGAACACACAGAGCACAAGGCTCGTGTTTTTTTAAATGTCATGTTAGCTATGCCACTGGTATGGACATTAGTCAGTGTAGACACTACTAAATGCTACTAGATAAATAGCAGATACTTAATAATGAGCAGTAGAAGTGACGGGGTACAGGAAATAGCAAGGTTCTGGTTGTGGACATAGAAATTTTTTTAGATTTATTTTTACCTATTTATGCATACAAGAACAGGGTATAGGCTAGAGGTGTGAGGGTTTAGAGGATTCACCAGAGAGAGTAGGGAGCAGAACAGGCAGGCCAGGCCCACTGAACTACACTGCTGAAGGGTACAGCGGGTGAGACAGGTGAGGTCTGCTGCACCATGTGGGTCAGTTCCCTGGCCAGGGATCAAACTCATGCCGCAGTGGCTGGTAGATAGCTTGATAGTGCTGAGACTTAACCCCTTGTGCCACCAGAGAGGCCCTGTGAACATATATTATTTACACAGAATTCTTGCTATTGAGTGAAGCATTCCCATTGTATCATACAGCCCTATGGCTTATGCATGGTTTACCCCATTACTTGATGCCACAAATGGGCACCTGACCCACAGGCACTAACGAGCTCTATTCCAAGGTCAAATTGATCAGGTTCAAGGAGGAGCATGAGGCCCAAGCTGCATCACTCAGTCATACCTGAAATGTCCCCACAGCAGCAGGATAGAAACTGTAAGGCAACATAAACTGAAGCTGCTAGAGGCATATTATTCGCCATAATGGTGAACACCATTTGACATAGAAGCAAAAGACCAACATGTAAAGATAATCAAGAGCCAAGAAACGGGAAAACAATAAGTCCTAATATCAGCATTTGTACCCCAGGCCCTGCTTCAAAATAGTTCTACCCCTGATTTTCAACTACATGAGCCCAAACCTTCCTCCCCATCGTGCACTTAAGTTGACTTCCTGTCACATGTGGGTTTCTTTAGAGATTCCATCAAGGGTAAGGAAAGGGGAAGCTTGGGTTAGGGAAAGGAGATTTAGTGTGGGGAGCCAGTTTTTATTGCTGTCTGGATTTTTGAACTTTCATTATTATAAAGGGTTCTCAGTGGCCAGCAAGGAAATTCAGTTCTGGATGATTGAGTAAAACAGGACTTTATAAAAAAGATGCTAGAGTATAAGAGAATGAGTAGAATTATCTCAATAAGCAGATGATGTGATTTTGGAGAAGTCAAAATAATAAAGGAAGAAGCTACAAAAAACAATGAGAGAAATTCATTTTTAAGAGTGGTTTATAAAATCAACATAAAAATAACAACCTTCACATATCCTCAAAAAAGGTCATTTACATGATAAAGTGGAAAAAATGACTCCAATTTTAATAATGAGAGAGTGGTGTGGGGGGGGGTGGGGAGAAGAAAGAGAAAGAAAATGATGGAGGGGACTAACAGAAAAGTGTGCTTTCCACTCCTTTCTTCTCAGAAACTTTGAAGGGGAAACCCAGGACAGATGTCTGTGGTTATTAGAGCCTTGGTCATAGTCTCAAAGAAGGCTGGGAAAGTTTGCTACTTGTAGTTTCTGTTCCAATAGCAAGAGGGATTACCTGCTCCGTCATCATTACTAAGAATGTAAAAATGAGAAATCCCCAAACAATAAAAAGGAATTGAGACACTGAACAGCAAAAATAAATGAGCAATGTTTACCTCACCAAGCAAAAAACAACATCCCTCAGTTTCATTTTCCTCATCCCTTAAGGCAATTAAACACCACCACCTAAGTCCCTAGACTGCTATGACGACCAAAAGGGATAGAAACAGCCCAGAAGGTCACCTAAAGCTTTCCCCCCTCCCTCCCTGCTGTCTTGAATTGCTACCTCCTTTATTTCCTCAGGACAATATTCTTTTTACTTAAGGCACAAATTATATAAGCTTTTTTCAAACTGAATTGAACGCATCATTTTTATGTGTGGGTGAGGTGGGGTGGGGTAGGAGGAGGGATGTTGCCTTTGCCTTAGCTTTCCTTGCACACCTGCTTTTACAGGAAAACAGAATGGCATTTGGAAATGCACATGGGCTTCAGCGAAGGTGAGCTATGAAAGCTCTCCCCTGCGGGCCAGACCGCCACCCTTTGATCAGTAAGATGGCCGTGTTCATTGACCAATAAAGCAACGCACAGACTGTTTCCTTGAAGTCAGTGCTTCTCCTAATGAAAATTTCCCTGGGATGAAACAGCTCTGCATCTCCAGCAGCCCCTGGGGGGCAGGTGGCCCCTCAGCCCTGTAGGCTGTAGGCTGCACTGACTCAGCAATGGTTAGCAGACCTCACTCCTCGCTTCCTGCCGCCATGCAGCCCATCAGGCAGGGGGACGGCAGTCTGCGTCATAAAGGGAACCGCAGCGGCCTCTCCCACTGCCAGCCAGCAGGGTAATTTTAGGAGAGGACTGGAATATCTGACCTCATGGCCATAGGAAAGTTCTGTCATTAGCGATGATTTTTATCTTTAGACTTCAAAGATTGACTCACCCAGAGAAGGAGCTCATCGATAGGGTCCAGATAGCTTACATCCCAGCCATTTTCTTCCCTTGGGCAGGAATTTAGAAAACCAAACACCACCAGCTGTAAAAGGCATCAGCAGAAAGCCTGCTTAATGGGTTCCTAAGAGGAATTGTTTAAAGTCATGCTATGCCATTTTCCCGAGAGTTTGTATTGAAAAATGAACAAATGGAAAATGTAACACCTCAGCGATCCGTCCTTTATTCACCAAGCAAGGTCATTCTCTTATATTTCTCTCAAGTGGTTCAGGCACATTGTAGCCACTTTGGAAACTGTGGTACCTTTTATTTAGTAATTAAGCAAATGTTTATTGAGGATTTTCTGTGTGTAAGATACTGCATATGGCCGCCGGCTGACAAGGAGAAAGGATCTGGTATTCAGGATTTTAATAGCAATGATGTTAATGCTATTAATAACCTCTGATGTGTCTGTTCATCTTTACTTTTCACGGTGCCTCATTAAAATGTCATTTTAATAATTAAGTCATTTTAATAATTCTCATAACTCAATGTGGTGATGTAACGCAACCAACCCAAACCGGGTAGGTTCATTAACGCTTCAGGCAGGCCTGTTGTCTTCATGCTCTCTGCCTTCTGTAGTCAGCGTGCTCCATCGCTCTCTGTCACGCTCTGCCACACTCCTCCGTACACTCCACTGCACTCCTCCATCCTCGACAATTCTTGCTGCCTCGGGGGTCGTTGGCTGGTCCTCTTGGGCGTCTCCTCCTCCAGGCTAGGTCTCATCCCGTAGCTCCCGGACCTTGTCCACCTTCTGTGCCGCCATGGTGTGTTCAGCTCTGTCACAGGCTCAATCTGCTACTCCTGAGGTCTTCGGAGGGCTCCATACCCATCTGCATGGATCATATTGCCAACTTATACCAAATGTAAAGGGCAGGAATGGCACAGAGCAGGTTTCTGATCCAGCAGATGGGTGAAGGAAAGGAGAGTGAGCTCTGGAGCCCTCAGTGGCTTTTGCAGGCTTTTATTGGGATTACCAGGTACACGGCAGGCAGGGGTGCTGGGGGGCCGGGAGGCTGGTAGGCCTCCCAGCCCCCAGAAAGTCTTCACTCTATCTGGGCTCTCCGGCATTTTCTGGTGGTCTTCTGCTTCTCTGCTTCTGGTTCTCTGATTCTGCTGGCATCCCCCTGATGCTTCCCTTAGAGGCCCAGTCTTAGCCCAGGAGAATCCCATCTACATATGCCCACACCCTACTCCAGGTGCCCGCCATCAGGCATGCATTCGGAACCACAGGGTTCCGTCATCTATCCTAATGGTAGGAGGGCAGAAAAGCCTGATACCTTTTACTTTACCCTACAGGTGACTTGAATGTCTTCAAAATCAGTTTGCCACTTTATTTCATCCTAGCTTCCAGAACATATTGTTTGAGGCACTAGAGACACTTCGTTCAGCTAGATACAATGAACTCAAAACGTCATTTGTGTGTGCTCCTCAGACACAGCTGTTCCTCTTTCGTTTAGCTAGGAGGTTAGTCTCACTAGCCTCCTCCTATTTTGCCTAGACCTGGGTTTCTTTTTTTTTTTTTTTTTTTTTTCCCCCAACCTGGGTTTCTAGTCACTCTGCATGTGCAGGTGGAAAGGGCTGGACTATGTCTGATTTGAAGTCTGAAATGCACAGCTTTCCTAACCATGAAAAATATTTCCCTCACTCCCTTGTTCCACCATTCTCTAAGCAGCCCCCCTTGACTTCACTCTCACACCTGTTCATCATCCAAGGAATATAATAAAAGCAAATGCTACTTAAAATCCCTCTTCTCCCACAAGGTCTTCAATTTTGAATTTCTGAAACTGTCCCTGGCCCATTATCTCACCAGCTGTGGCCTTTTATCTCCTAAAGAGAATAGCTGACATCACACAAAGCAAAGCCATCGTGCTTATGAATGCCATAAATATCCCCCCTCCCCAAATCCTACAGGATCATTTTCCATCTGATTACTAAAGCAGATACTATAATGTGCAGGGAGGGGAGGAGGGAAGAGGCTTTGATGATGCTTAACTAAGTCTTTGGAGACACCCCATCTCTCTCTCCAAAATATCACTACCCAACAACTGGAGTCACAAAATATAAATAAATAAATAAGGAAAAGGCAGTCTGGATTAACCACTCCTGTTGAATTTTTGAAAACAGGTTCCCAAGATGGACAAACTAAAATTTACTCATATAAAATCCAGAACAAGTTGAATTTGTTAATGGTCCTAATAGGAATATGCTTCTCACACAAGTCATAATGTGCTTTCTGAAAAAGGGGAGAAGAACCCCAAAACCCTGTGCATGGAAAGTAAAAGAAGAACTTTCAATTTAGTGCCTGAATTTGAAATGACTTTATCCCTGACTCACATTCTACTTTATTTTTGATTCTTGGGAAGACCTGTTCCTATACTATGATTTTTTTTAATAGCAAGTTTCCATTTATAACCATTAGTTGGTCTTTCCACAAAATTAGGTTGCTGGAAGGACTGGGAAGGGAGAGAATATAATTGGATCAGATGGAATTGGTGAGTGTGGAAGTCCACAGACTTGGAAAGCTCTGTCCATTCTTATAGTCTGACCAAAGGAACTAGATCATTCTGTATTTGTATCTTGGTCTTCCTGATATATGTTTATCCAAATTAAAAACAAAACAAAACAGACTATAGTCTGAAGATAAAAGGTTAAGAAAGTGGTTTTGCTGCTTTTTTACTACTTGGTGTTTCATTTGTTGTAGGATGAAATTTAAGAGAGATTTTTGTTTTCATTTTTTTTTAATGACAGCCCTTTATGAGCTCTTAAAGGGGGATAATGTAAACAATAAAGTAACCTAAGGCAGGCAGAGAAATAGCCACCCAGGCATGTGTTCCTTTTGGAGACCTTTAAGAGAGGCAAAAAGCACCTGGAGAGAAAGCAAGGGCTGGAAGATGAGTGAAAGTGAGTAGCTTTGGAGCCAATTCATTTAACCTGGTCTGAGTGGTCCATTTCTGCTTCTAGCCCAGATGCATTGTCAATTCCATCCCTCTCCCAACATGCCTCCCCTCCCCTACCCCATTAAACAGAATGTGACAGACTACTATGTATTTTACTGAGACATTTGAGTGATTCAAAACTACAGTTTGCTCAAATGAAGGGTTTGGGGTCTTGTGTACACTCCTTGCTGGGGGTGGGCTCCCTCGCTCAGCTGTCTCTGTGTTCCCTTTCTGTCCTCCATTATCAACTAGAAGTATTGCCTTAGCCTGGAGGGTGGGCCGAGCTTTTTTTACTGACTCAAGCCCTCTAAGGTATCCTGTGTATTGGCTCTTAATGTGCTAGTGATGAGGACTGAGGGAAGCAAAATATAGGTGACTCCTGCCCAGCCCTGCCTCAGGGCAGGGGGAGAAATTCCCTGCTGACCACTGCCACCCTGCTGATTCAGACTGCCCTCAGAGGTTACTGGCTTTAGGCTCTAAGTTACAGGAAACCTTTCGGCCTCTACTTTGGTTTATTTATAGAGGAGTTTATAGGATTCTTCCACAACTCGATGGAGGAAAATCAAACAAATGTCACCTCCCATTATCATGGCAACTAAGTTCCACTCTGAAAATAGAAACTGGAATCCAAACCCATTAACTAGTAAACCAGTCCACTGCCTTGGTTATATTTTAGCAACAGTTTTGCATTTAAAAAGAAAAAAAAAAACTCTTTCCAGTTTTACCCCCTCTAGATAACTTTCCCTGATTAAGTCTACCCTCATTTGCATGGTTATAATGTTTTAATAATGTACTTCAGTGCTCAAAATTGAGATCTCCCTTACTCTCTCCCACCTTTCCTAATGCCTTCCCTCTCTTTCTTCCTTTCTGTCTTTCACAAGGAGTAACATAAAAGTGACTGTGTCTGGGCCTCCCCAGTGGCGCAGCGGTTGATCGCTGGGTTGTGAAGCTGCCCGCAGCCTCTGCAGCGCTGGTTCGATCTCAGGCCAACAGCAAGAGTCCCACATGGTGTGCAGACCTCTCCTGCCATGCCCGCTGCTCCCCTCAGCAGTGTATTTCGTCGGTCTGCCTGTTCTGCTCGCTGCTCTGGCTCTGGTGAATTCTTTCACCCTCCCGTGCTTCTGACTGTACCGAGAGCTTATATAAATAAATAAATAAATCTTAAAAAAAAAAAAGTGACTGTGTCAAGTACTGTTCTAAGAATTGTAATCCTCATGACAACTCTAGGGAGTAGGGAAGTAGTATTTATCCCATTTTGCAGGTAAGATTTCTGATAGACCCATCACCATTGCATGCATGATTCTATATCCTTCTTCATTTAATCATTTTGTTCATTGACTGGTGACTTTGTTAATAATAAAAACAAAACCTCAAAATTAAGCTAATTAATACTTATATCTGTCACAATGATCCTCTATTCCATTACCCTGATTGCATTGTACTGATCTGCAGCATTGTGTGTTTTTACTATATTCTTGATTGTTTGTTAAAATGTTTGGCACACATATACATTTGGTCAAAAATTATATTGCTAAGTTTTAGCCGTTTTTGAATGTTATGAATATACCAGGCTGTGTTTATCTGAAAATTTGCTAACAGTCAACATCATGTAGCTGTAGTTGAATCATTTTCATTCCTATAATACATCCCATAATATACCTGTACTTTATCTGCTCCCTTGATAGATCATCTGTTATCTGGTCTATTACAAACAGTGCTATTAGGCATATTTTGATAACTTTCTCATGATGCACAAATGTAAGCATTTACCTTGATGCCTACCTAGAAAATTATTAGGCCCTACTCACATCGAAGATGAGAATGTTCCACTTTAAAAGATAATGCCAAGCAGCCTTCCCAAATGACTAACCAGCTTATACCAGCAAAATATAAGAAATCTAATTGACCCATAAAACATTTGATATAGTTTATATTCTTAATTCTTACCAATAAATCGAGCACAATGGTATCCTTCATAGTCTTGATTTGCTAGTCCGTATCTTGGCTGGCTGCCTATATTGCCATAAAGAGGCTGAGCTTCCTTCCATGTGTTTTTAACTGTATGTTTTTCTTCTCCTATGAACTGTCTGCTCCTATAGTTGGTCTTTCATTTTTAAACTATTTTCTGTTGAGCACTTGGCCTTTCTTTAGTATTTCACAAGAGTCTTGACATAACCTTAATATGTCAACTAGCAGCTAAACCTTGCTAGCAGTATATGTCGCAAATGGTTTTCTCTGTGTGTAGCTTGCCTTTTTGTTTTCTCTAAGAATTCTTCTGATGAACAGAATTTCTTAATTTTAATAAAGTTAAAATCATAAATCTTTTCTTTTATAGTTTGCACTTTTTGTGCCTGTTTAAGAAATCCTTCCCTACCCCAAGTTTGGAAAGATATCCACCTATATTTTTCTACTGAGTGTTTAAAAATTTGCTTTTGACATTTAAGTCCCTAATCCATCTGGAGTTGATTTTTGGGTATGGTGTAAGGGTGGGATCCAATTCATTTTTTTCCAAATGGACAACCAAGTTTTCCAGCTCCTTTTATTGAATAATCCCTCTTTTCTCCACTGAAATGCTAGGCCACCTCTGCCCTCATTAAAGTCCCACAAATGCATGGATCTATTTCTGGACTGTCTGTTCCATTCCTTTGATTCACATGTCTACACCTGCAGTGGGGGGGTGGGGGAGTGGAGAGTTGGTAAGAACAGGGGTCTCAGAGTCAAAAGATCTGGTCGCATACACCCCAGGGAACTGGAACAGATCACCTGTCTGTGCTGTTCAGTTTTCTCATGTGCAATTCACCACAATCAATTCCTGCCTCCTAAGGATGCTGGAAGTTTAAAAAGACACATGTGAAAGTGTTTTGTAACCTAAACAATTCTATAACAGTCCACATTGTTACTTCTAAATTCTCAAAGTGTTTCTTTTTTCATCACTTTTTGTCTTTTATGAATCTTTTGGTTGTTAGCATCAAAAAATCTCACACTGGTTTTGGGTCAATCTGCCTGTTCTGCTCCCCTCTCTGTCGCTGGTGAATCCTCTCACCCCTCACACCTCTAGCCTGTACCCCAGCTCTTATATTCATAAATAAATAAATCTTAAAAAAAAATAAAGTGTAATGGCCCATGTAACTTAAATATTCCTGGCCAGGGCCAGCCTTGGATCTACTTGCAAGTGACTCTTCAGAGAGTCCCAGGAAGCATTTTCCGTCTCTCCTCCCTGATCCCTAAAGTGTTGCCTTTATTTTCAGGCCTTCATAGTCATAGTCATAACGTGGTGACTGTCAGTGGGTTCCCATGCTGCAGGCGCCTGTGTTCCCAAGCTGCCTGACAGAAGCTTTGCACTGGTAGCTTCCAAAAAAGAGAAGAAACGTCTTCTCCAGACCAGCCAGCGAAGTTCTCTCCTCCCATCTTTGGGGCCTGTGCTCTATGCTTATCTAAGCCCTGGGCCCAGGGAATAGGATAAGAGTGTAAGTCTCCTTCCCCTAAAACCTAGAAGCTGTGTGCAGAGAGAGGAATCTGCTTAGGATTACTAAAAGGAAGCCAAGAATGAATTCTTGGGCCAGGGGACAGCCATATCAAGTGGTCATTATATTTTTATTTTCATTGTTTTAACCAAATAACACATGTATATGGTCACAGATCAAACAGTAAAGAAGCAGGGGCCTCCCCAGTGGCACAGGCGGTTGCGTGCCGCACTGTGAAGCTTTCTGCAGCCTCTGCAGGACAGGTTTGATCTGGCCAGCCCGGGAGATACCCACATGGCATGGCAGACCTCTCCTGCCTCACCTGCTGCTCCCCTCAGCAGTGCTTTCAGTCCATCTGCCCTGTTCTGCTCCCCATTCTATTTCTGTTGAATCCTCTCACCCTCCTGTGACTCTGACCTGAAACCCAGCTCTTGTATAAATAAAATAAATCTTAAAAAAAAAATAGTAAAGAAGCACCGAGAGAGAGATTAAAAAAAAAGTACCGCCTCTCTCGACCACCCCATGCCCTCTTCTAGGAGGGAGGTCTTTGAACCCTCTCTGCTTCGGGTTCTCCTGGGTTCTCACTGCCTAAGCACTAGTCCTCTTTACATCTTTGCTTCTTTATGAAATCATCTTTACACATCACATTACATTTACACACATCTCCATCCTTTCTACTCACTCACATTAAAGTTTGATGGTAATATTAGGTTTGAATGTTTTACTGTTCCTCTTTGTAACTGTAAATACTTAATCTCTATTTCTTTGTCCATTAATTTTAATGAGTAGCTCAGCATTCTTTTTCTAGGAATTTTAACCACCTTCTTCCGCTCCTCCACCCACTTCTGCCCTTACTTCCCCTCTCTGCCAGACCTATGTTGATTTCGGTATCATCAAGATTATAAACATCCATATTCTGCCCTTCAACTAAAATAGGACTTTCCTGCTCTGGACCTATTACAAGTTGAATTTGCAAAAGTCATTCACTATCAGTTCAAGTTTTGTGCTAAAATAATAGGTCTTTTCGTGTGTATCCAAGTTATTCAGAATTGTACAATATCTCACGCAAAGTAAAACATTCCCTAGCAGCATGTTAAATAGACTCTGGTTTATTATATTTCTCAATTCTGCTTTTACTGTGCACATTACTGGGGTCACAACTTTCTACGGCTTTTATTTTTTTAGTTTCTAGCTATCCTTGTTTTCTGTTTTTATCCTTTCATTCATAACTTCTATTGAATAGAATTCATTTTTTGTTTGTTTGTTTTCCCACAAGAAACCTCCTTCATGGGTTTCCTTGCCTTCCTTCTCCGTGCTGGCATTCAGGCCTCTTTATAGAGCTTCATTTGGGGATTTCTGTCTCTTCCATCCTGTATGGGATCCACCATTTTCTGAATCCCATAACTTCCATCTCCTTTTTTTCCTCCCACTACTTGACTGAAGTCACAAGTTCCACCAACTTTCTAAAACTCATCATGAAAAGGCAAATTACCCTTCCTTACTCTCAGAAAATACCTTTATTCGTCCTCATGCTAGATCAATATGTCAGCTCAGAATTTTGGGAGGACACTGCTTCATTATAGCTTGTTTTTCCCTCCCGGAAGATTTTATGAACATTCCTTTATCCTCAGTGCACTATAGTTCAATCAGGACGTTATAACCATTGTTCTTAATTGATCTTGTTTAACAATTGGTGAACCTCTTCCATCTGAATGTTCTGGGAAATCTTTTGTGTGACATTTAAAAGAAAAATCCCCTCAAGTCAGAGGAAGAAAGATAAATACAGGATGATTTCACTCATATGTGAAATATGAAGAAACAAAACAAAGAACTGACAAAACTAAACCAAAACAAACCCTAAAAAAATGACTAGAATGAGGCTCCCAGAGGGAGAGGGGTAATGTGGGAAGCCACAGGGGAAGAGACCAATGGGCTATGGTAGAGGATGATGGATGCCTTGTGGTGGTAGGTGTCGTGTGGTAAAAACACTTGAAGAGATGTGACCCTGGACCTCTAAGTCACATACAGAGTTGTAAACAAATGTTAACTCAATAAAACAATCAATTTGTAAAGCTCCTCTCCTCCCGTTTTCTTTTTTTTTAAAAAATAAAGATGGGTTGGGACCATCTAAATTGAATCCTTGGTTTTGTATTTTTAGCATTTGCTTTGTTTACTTATACATACATTAAAGTACACAAATCTTAAGTTCACAGGCATACACTCAATCAAACCACGCAGATGGGGCTGCTGGGGGTATGTCATGCATTCAGTATTTCGACATCAATGCCCTCATCACTCAAAGTATCATCAGTTAGTGTTGCCTGTGGATGACCTTCACATAAATGGAATCTCTTATTTGTCTGACTGCTTTCACTCAAAATGGCTGTGAGATTCATCCACATGATTTGAAACATCCGTGGTCGGTTCCTTGTGTAATTGCTAGGGAATATTCACATTCCACAATTTAGTCATTAGTCTCCTTGTTGATGAACATGGGGTCTGTTTCAATGTTCAGGTGATTATTGAAAAACACAAAAGAGACCATTCTCATACATGACTTTTGATGGACATATGTACTAGTTTCTCTTAGGTATATATTTAGAAATGGAATTTTTTGGAAATGGAATAAAAAAATAAATTATTTATTTATTATTTATAAGAAAGTGTCAAGCTTTTTTCCAAGTGGCTGTATCAACATACACTCCTAACAGCAATGTCTGAGAAGTCCAGTCTCTCTACAGCCCCAGTATATGATTGAGTCAGATGTGTCAACTTAACCATTCTGGTGGGTGTAAAATGATCCCTCATCATGGATTTCATTTGTCATTTTCTGATAAGTCATGATATTGAGTACTTCATATTCTTGTGGCTTTTTGGATATCTTCTTTTATAAAATATCCGCTTAAGTAATTTTTCCATTTTAAAATTAAGTTATATGTTGTCTCTCCATGATTTATAGGTTTTATATATTCTGGACAGAAACAGTTTATAGAAATATGTATTGTGAATATTTTCTTGCCTTCTGTGACTTGCCTTTTAAGTCTCTTTATGATGTTTCTGTAAGAACAGAGCTTTCTCTTTCTGTTATGTTCTGCTAAAGGGGGTTCTGAAACAGAGTTGCTTATGGCTGGGGATACATCTCAGACTTGCTGTGTTCAGAATCATTTTCCTCTTCCAGTAACTATGGCTTTTCATTGTTCATACTACAGAGCAAACATAAATATTTAAATTTCTTAAAACTAGAACTAAGGTATTAGCTTTTAAAAGTATTACTAAGTGATACCATTGTTGGGAGACAAATCTCCCTGGATCTCTCATGTTCTGCACGTCATATCTGTCAGTCTTTTATGTAGGTCCATCTTTAAAAAGTTATTCATGTGGTGAACAGTATCTCCTGGATAAATTCTTGTGATGTCCAAGTAAATAAATATAATGCCATTTCCAGATCAAAGGTTAGAAGGTTCTACTAACGGACTGTTATAAAACTTGAGTTACCTAAATGCAATTGTTCAGCTGGGTGCAAGCCTTAAGTGTACAGCAACTACCTGCGCTGGTCTTCATCCCCCTGTGGGACTTCAAGGGCCAGGGGAAAGCATGCAAATATGAAGCGCTACTATCTACTGCATCATCTCTGACCCAGGAATCTGTGTTTTCTGCCTGAATCCATGAATTATTGCAATCTGACTTTCTAGTTTGCAAATAGAGTAAAATTTCAAAACTAATAGGATACAAGGTAGTTCCAAAAAAGATATTTCAAACTAACCAAGATATCAAGATTTAGTATAATGCAAGTTGAAGCCATTAATTCCACCTCCTGAAATTTGGTGTTTATTATATTTGACCATGTGAGTTTAAAACCCCACTTAGTCATTTTAATGGTGCTTCTAGAGGAATTAAAACTTAAGTACTTAATCTAGTAGAATTAACTAAACTCCTATATAAATGCTGTTAATAGATTAACCATAAGAAAAACAGAAACAGAATCTGTTAAAAAATAATCACCTTAAGGTGTTGCGGCAGAAGCATCAAAGTTTAGTCTCTATGTTGATGTAACATTTGTTTAAAATTTTAATATATGGGGAAAAATATTGAAAACAAAACAAAAAAGCTAAATATGTTTTTTTAAAAAAGGGCTATGCCTGAGTAGAGGGACTAATTTGGGATGATATTTTCCTATGTGCATGATTTTTAAATAATAAAAAATTGTCAACTTAAATCCAAGAGTGGGAGTAAAGAATCACACACACACAAGAAGAAAAATCAATCCAAGACCAAAAATTTGTCTAAACTGACATCCAGGTAGGTAATGTACAGAAGGGCTAATTCAGGCACAGACCAGTTTCCTGTTCCAACTTGCTTTCCAACACATAAATGAAAATTTGTTTTTCTGATATTGACCTAAAGGCTCTAAAAATCCTCAGACATCAAGAAAGATGCACCTATGTTTACTACATGAGATGCTGCTGTGGGCATTTTATAAGGATTATTCAAAAAGTGTTGAAATAAGAATGATTTTCTGACTCACCTGCAATTAACAATAACATTAAGTTACCCCAATTGTTCTAAGTCCTTTAAAATTCTGTGTAATTACAATCCTCACAGTGCTTCATGCTCATCTCCCTGGGACTGTCTGCCAGTGTGTTGTTGTTCTACATGTTAATCCACCAATGCAGTGCAGTGATTCAAAGCTGAAGAAAAAAAGACAACTTCTCTATCTTAAATAACACTCTAAGATCTGGTTCTTTGGGACTCTGGTAGGATATGCGTCCCAGTGTTCTGAACTCACTGAGCTGTTGAGGTCCAAGGAGATGTACTGTTTCAAAAACACCAGTGATATTTGGATAGCTCTATCCCAATCATAACATAGAATGTGAGCAGGACTTTGCAAGACTCAGGCAGAGGACATAAGAGAAGAAAAGAAGATCTCTCTTTGGAAGGTAGCCACTCAGGAGGCAAGACTAGATACAAATATCACACACCATAAAAAAAAAAAATCTTGACAAGTTGGGACCCTCACACAAGATGAACTGAGTGGGAAGATAGAATATCTTCAGATTCAAGGGAATTAGAAAATACAGCCTGGAATCTTAACTATTCCCAGCTTTTTATGCATCTGTAATCAAGGTCTCAGCTTGAAACGAAAAGCGATTCAGATGTGTCTGGGACATCTGGCAAAAGGGCAGTGTCAGCCTCTAGAAATCCTTTTGCATGAAGACTGAGAAGTCTTCTGAGAGAGAACTAGTCCTGGGGGAGGTTGGATCCAGACATAATGAAGTGACTCAGTGAAAAGCCTTAGTCACTGGAAGAGGAAAATGATCCTGAACACAGCAAGTCTGAGATGTATCCCCAGCTTACCCCCAATGAGTCTTAGTGTAAGGACTGTGGCAAGCAAGTAGTTCAAAGTAAATGCTGAAATAGTTGTTTTACTTTGTGACATAAGCAACTCTGCTTTGGGACCCCCTTTAGCAGAACCTAACAAAAAGGGAAAGTCTCTCCCCATCTCTGTTCCATAAATCACCACACAGGTTTGGTGCCCTGAGAATAGCAGCCTGGAGCATGCAGAGCCAGCACTGCTGACCTTGCCTTACCAGCAGTCTGAAGGTGGCAGTCAGGAGGAAATGTGTGCTTGTTTTTGGACCAATAGCAGAGAAAAAGTGTTCAGCAGTGAAATCAATGCAAGAGACTTTTACACCCACTTGAGTTTAGCAACCTCCAATAGGAGACTACTGAATGAGCAGAACCACAAGTGAAAACTCCAAACCTGGAAGATTAGACATGGCCTCACCATGCCCAGTGGGGCAGCAACAAGCTCAGCCTAAGAACTGTGGTTGTAGAGTCATGAGACTCCACTTATTTGTGATCACAGAACACTGCAAGACAAGACATCCTGTAGGACAAGAACTTCAAGGGTTATAGGGAGACTTGGTCAGCTCCAAAGGGCATGACAGTGATATTTAAGTGTTTTATACTAGCATGGTTATCTGCAGCAAAGAACACCTTTCATAAATACAGGCTCTACAATGAGTTATTTCTCAAAGTATAGCAAAGAATGCCTTTAGCTGTGACATTCTGGCTTAGGTTGAGAGTAAATCCAAAATGACATTAAGCATATGTAAAGAAATGGTGTCTAAATGCTCCACAATCATTATCTTTTCTATAAGAGCCTTAGAGAATCACAATCCTATGATGCTACAATGTATCAAGTAGACCAACCCTTCTGATATTCAGATAGGAGAATGAGACCTAGGATAAAGACAGCAAACACTGGCTAGTGGTAGGAACAGGAGGCAAAAAAGAAATCAGACTTCCAGTCCAAGGAACTTTGAATGATGCCATAGATACTCAAGGAAATCAAATAAGAAACAATAAGCCTGCCTTTCGATTCCTCTAAAGCCAATAAATTACCTACCACCACTTTTCATAAATAGAATCAAGCTGGGAATTTGTTTAAGAACTGTCAAAATGCTCCCTCCTTAAACATGAAAGTGTTTATATGTATATGTCAGTTTGGAAATGTAAATTCCTGCATTGATTTTCTGATCTAACTCCTCAAAAATTAGAAGCAGCATTAGAAATATTTTCAGAAGTCGGGCCTCCCCAGTGGCGCAGCGGTTGAGCGCTGAGTTGCGAAGATGCCCGCAGCCTCTGCAGCGCCGGTTCGATCCCCGGCTGCTCCCCGGCCACCAGAGGAGGGTCCCACATGGCGCACAGACCTCTCCTGCCGCCCGCTGCTCCCCTCAGCAGTGTACTTCGGTCCTTCTGCCTGCTGTGCTCCTCGCTCTGGCTCTGGTGAATTCTCTCACCCTCCTGCGCTTCTGACTGTACCCAGTGCTTGTCTAAATAAATAAATAAATCTTTAAAAAAAAAAAAAAAGGAAATTTTTCAGAAGAAAAAAGGTTTGCACATTTTTTTGCTTTTTTGTTTTCTCTTAGCAGTGATTGAAGAGAAGATGGTGGGAAATACAGACAGAGGAATGCAAGAAAAAGTAGAAGAGTGAGGAATGAAAATAGAAGAGCGAGCAAGTGGAAGAGAAAGAGCCAAATGAGACTTGGCATCTCCACGTGAACACACATCTCCACCAAGTGTGTATTGAACATGAAGTTCATCTGTTTTAATTGGTGTGATTTACTTGACATACGTGACAGACCGAAACGGAAATAATAATCATCTGTCAAACAATTAGTATGACTATTTCTTGACTATCCTGGCTTTTGTTTTCTTTTCTTTTTCTTTTTTTTTTTTTTTTTCATATAACCTGCCTGCCTGTACCCTTGACCAGTCAAGTCAAAACAGACACCCAATTTATACATGTCAACACAGGCTCTCTCTTGAGTTAATGGCTCAGCATCTGAGTCACTGCCCTAAGAACCCCAAATCCTAACTTTCCTCCTTTTCTAAATTAGAATGAGATGGCCTCTGTTTATACTTTCATTAAATAGAACCACATGATTACAACCTTTCTGCTGGGGGCAGGGGGTGGGGTTAGCAGAGAATTTATTAGCATGAGCCAGTATCCCTGACTGGAGGGCAGATTTGGTTGTGAGCCACGAGTGACTGAGATACACTCTTGCTTTGCTGTTTTTCCTCTTGAGTTGTGGTTCAATGTGTTATTTCTGGGGACTTTTAGTGACTTGTGTTTGTATACTGAGGAAAGCAAGCAAGCTATGAAGGCCGCTTATACTTGACCCAAGTGTTTCAGTCACCTCACTCTCAATCCTATGTTGTTGGAGATTTACATTTGAAGCCTGAGAGTCTCTTTCACTCATCCTAGGGGAAAAAAGTAATGTATAGATTCCTGAGATGTGGTAGTAACTTATTAATCTGAGATCTTGTGCTACATACAATAATCAAACTAGAATTCGCTTAAGGGTGTCTTTCTTTTACTTATAAGTTTCTCTCCCCTTTTACTCTCCTATTCTGTTACCAGATAAAGGGTCTGAAAACTGTCACTGGGTCAGAACCTCTGTCTCTGGTTATGGGTCTGGCCACCTGCTGCCACAAAACACAAGCAAAACAGCCTTTGATGTAGAAAAAAAAAAACAACAAACATTTTATTCTAAACAAGGAGAGGGAGGGCCTCCCTGGTGGAGCAGCAGTTGAGTGCTGGGTTGTGAAGCTGCCCACAGCCTCTGCAGCACCGGTTCAATCCCCGGCCACCGGCAACGGTCCCACATGGCGCGCAGACCTCTCCTGCCGCCTGCTGCTCCCCTAAGCAGGTCCTTCTGTCTGTTCTGCTCCCTGCTCTGCCTCTGGTGAATTCTCTCGCCCTCCCGCGCTTCTGACTGTACCCAGTGCTTGTATGTATAAATAAATAAATAAATCTTTAAAAAAAAAAAAGAACAAAATGTTACGTTAAATATTTTTTTAAAAAAATAAATAAATAAACAAGGAGAGGGAGAAGGTTTAGTTACTGACCGATGGTAAGAGATAGAGTTGAAGCTACAGGAGCTGGTAGGGTAGGGAAGAGGCCTGCCATTGCTGAGGCAGTTTGGGGTTCCCCTGGGGTTCGGGGATTGCAAAGGCCCATTGCCCATGTAGAGTGGATGTTCCACAGGATCAGAGAGCAAGCCATGTCCATTGCTCCTTTTTAAAGGCTCACTAAAATGGCTGTTTGTCTCCCTCCCCATCCACGAAGTGCCAGCCCTTTCCCAGTAGCCCTCTGGCTCAGGATATCAGGGGCAAAGTTCAGACCACAGCACTGCACCGGAGGCCTCCAGCTTGGGCAGTGCCAATGCCAGGGGGTGGGGTTAAACCCTTCATCACAATGGCTGCCCTAAGGGCAGGAGTGCAAAACTCAGCTGCCACAGGCTGCTCCAACAACACCCTAAAAGACCCAGTGTCAATGATGACCTCCTGGATTTCCCCCCACCAGATCTGAAAGTCCTCATACTCTTTGGCATTAATCTCCCTCTCATCTGTGCACTTAACACTTGACTTTGGCAATCCCTGCTACAGATGATGTTGCCTCTGCAAATGTGGTGACTCCCTGATGATAAGAACTATGTTTTAACATCATCACACTTCTAATGGAATAACGAGTACTTGTTAAATTAAATTGAACTAGTAGAAGGCTGGCTGGGGGGACATGTTGGAAGAAGAGGTAAGGAGAAGTATAAAAGAGGTTATCAGTTAGCAGAGAGAGAGTTTTAAAAAGGAGAGATAAAGGAAGAAATGCTATCATTTGGCATTGAGACATAGGGCAAGTGAGGGTAATTAGGCAGTTTTAGGGACATTGCAGGAAGGGACCTCTGAAGAGTTTAGGAAGGCTTCAGAGATAAGGACAACTAGAGGAATGTAACTAATTCCACTGGGAAAAAAAAACATCCCAGAACCAAGGACAACACTGTTAACACTGGCCTTGGTTTCCTTCAGGTGATAAAGGGAGGTGGACTTTGGGGAAATGGAGAGTGGTTTAATTAGGGCAGCAGACTCATGTCTGGTAGACCACTGTCCTCCCCTTTGTCAGAGTGCAGGGGTATTTATGCAAGGGGGAGATGAGAAGGGGTCAGCACTGAGACCGGTGGGCACCAGTCTGTTTTTCTTCAATAGCTGATGTTTAACTTTCTCTTCCCTAAAATGCAGGGGTGCTCATCTGGGAGACTGGGCCATAAAGATAAATCTATCAAACAAGCGGGAAGGTGCAACAAATGGGGAAAGAGAAACCTGTTAGATAAGGAATGTGAAGATCCCCCACTCAGCAGCAGATTAAGTGAGACAACCAAGAACTAACCAATCACAGAGAGACTGGTGGAGCTTCAGAATAATGAGGGAACGAAGGTCTATATTCCCTGAGACACGACTCCACTTTGTTTTCCTTGTCCCTCCCTGGCCTGGTTTCATGGCCTGGGAGTCCCACTTTATTTCCGTTCCTTTTCTCCTCAATAAACTTTTTCTTGCTCTAAACAAACCTGCCTCTTCTCACTTGCTTGCCTGAGCGTCTGTGAAGTTCCTGCTGCAGTTTCGTGAGACACCAACCCGTGGGGGTCTAGCGGCTGGGACTCAGCGCTGTCCCTGCAGCCTGGGATCCGTGCCTGGCTGGGAGACTAGGCCTGACAATTCCGGTATCAGCAATATGATGGAAGAGGGAATGAGGTAACAGGAAGAGGTTGCAGGAAAAGAGAAGATTACTGGGGTGAGGACAGAACAGGAAGTGGTGCAAGTGAGGAAAGTGCTGCAAATATCCTGATTTGATGAGATTTCCTTCCTTATGGGAAGGAAGGGAGACGGGGAGAACAGGATGGACAATTGTCCCGCCCCAGGATAGCTCTTCTCCTGTCCTGCAGGCAGTCGTCTTGTTCTCAGGCACGCCAGCCTCAGTGACGCCTTGGCGTTTATTACCCAGGCCTTGTGCAAAGGCTCAAGACTGTTCTCTTCATAGTTTCAGCACCAGGTTCTGAAATGAAATTAGCTGAGTCTATTCTTCATTTAAAATACAGATAAAATAAAACTGTCCTTTTTACAAAAATATACAGCTAGTGTGTATTTGTGTTAAATCTTAATGAAGACAGACAGATAGATACATGATTTTGAGAGAGAGAGAGAGAGAGAGAGAGAGAGGAGAGAGGAATGAATCTTTTGATTGCTTTGTAAAAATTATATTATTTTATTGAAATAATGCTGGTTTATAACATTGTGTGTTATTTAGAGGTATAGGATCCTTCAGATGTATGTCACCACCCCACACCCACTGCTGAGGCACCCATGGTCCACCACCATAGTCCTTTGTGCCCCCTCCCCACTTTGTTCTCCATGCTCACTCACCCCCTCTGGCAGCCTCAATTATACAGTTAGATTTCTAGGCTTTGTTTTGGGTTTAGTTTTGTCTGATCCTTTGTTTTGTTTCTCTCTATTCCACATATCAGCGAAACCGTCTCCTTTTGACTTAACTTGTTTTATTTCTGTTCCTCTTCTCTTATGATCAAATAATCAGATTCATTATGAAAACTTAAGAAGGATGTTAAGTCACCAATAAAATTGAGGGAGAAATCTGTGCCATTCAAAAGCAACAGGTGTTGATAATGAAGCCAATAGGCTAATCCCAAGGGTCCTGGGAAGAAACTATAGGGGTGACAGAAAGCCTGAACTATGAAATCATTTGTGGGCTTAAAGGGGACAGAAGCTCCTTTAGAACTCCCATCCTTGGGCCTCCCTGGTGGCACAAGGGTTGAGAACAGCATTATGAAGCTGTCTGCAGCCTCTGCAGCACTAGCTGACCACATGGCACAGCAGACCTCTCTTGACTCACCCACTGCTCCCCTCAGCAGGGTATTTCAGTCAATCTGCCTGTTCTATTCCCCACTCTGTCTCTGGTGAATCCCCTCTTCTCCCACACCTCTGGCCTGTACCCCAGCTCTTGTATGCATAAAAATAAATAAATCTTTAAAAAATATATGCCTATCCCATCCCTGGCAGCTAGCCCCTTGCTCCCATCCCTCAAGGACCTCTGTTTCCATTTCAAGACTTCTCAACCTCCTATCTCCTCCCTCCCAAATGGGAGCCACAAAGAGGAGCTGGGCTAGGTAGCAGTCCCCGACCCCTTGGTAGCAAGCTTTAGGAAGGAAGCAGGGCAACACACAGGTCTGTTATTTTGGGAGGAGGTGAAATCATTTTCAAATAGCTTCATCTATGTTATCCTATTGATCGTAGCAAAAACAACCCAGATGTTATTACCCAGCAATTTTTATGGCATGCTCTCCTCTCCCTTTTCAGTTTAAGATGCCAAGAACTAACAAGATTTCTGGAAACTAGCCAAAGTCATACAATCAGTGAGTATAGCCTGACCTTTTGCCACTGAAGGTAATGTTGGTTCATCACCCTTCCTGCTTCTTGCTTCACCCATGATGGTTCCGCATCATTAAGATGGGGACCATTTATGGTGTTTTTTATAGGACAAACAGACTTTTTGTGAACTGGGCTGACCTAGAGAAACTAACCCTCAAGCATGACTTTATTTCATTGGAAAAATTTGTTCTGGGTTCTGAACAACTGATTTACATACAATACTTTAGTACACAGCTTATTTTAAATTGAGGACTGCCTGTACTAAGTTTCTAAGGATAGAAAGGTAGTCCTTTTTATTTTTCCTGTTCTGCTTTTGGAAACTACCAACAAGGGTGCCAATTAGCACCAGATGGGACAGGGACCGTGTGATGTGGAGCTCCAACCACTGGGAACTGGAACGAGTCCACTAATGTATTAAGCAATCAAAGAGCCAGAAGTTGGGCAGAATTCGAGTTTGGCACAATGTAAAGCTCTGATCTGTTAAGACACAACTTTATACATGAAATCTGTCCCATCTCCACTCATTGTCTGCAAGGAACAGCAAGGGGACTGGGACAGGAATTCTAGTTCCTTCAAGAACACAGACCATGTGCCCACAGCTGTTCTCTCTGCATCTTTTTTCTTGCTGGATCTCTGAACTTGAACTAATCTTTATATTAGTTCAAGTTTAAATAAATAGAGGTATAAATAATTGTTGTCTTGGAAACTTGGGTTTTTAAATATACCATTCTTATTAGACACTAAGAATGGTAGTTCACACTTGTGAACATCTTGATTTTTGAAATTATAACTTTGTATATGCACAAGTCAGGTGTGGAGGGGGCACATCAGATAATAACTTGAACTTCCAGATAATTCAGACTAAAGTGGTGGTGAGATATGTTTACTGAAAACATAGAGAAGTGAAGCAACTTAGACATTTCTATTGTCAGCATCCAGATAAATGTGTATTCTTTTCCTCACCTAGCTAGGTCTGTGCCTCAATGCAAATGAATTGACTACAGCACAGCCCATTTGGCTTGCTGAGTTCTGTTACTTACCACTCACTACGTAATTCATCAGCTTTCCATGGCAATGATCTAAGTCACCTTGAAGACAGCTGAACATAAGACAAACTGAAAGCAGTTTGTCTAGCTGGATGCAAACCTGTATTTAATAGAAATGATACGTTAGGCTTCACCCATAAATGAATGGGTTGGATTTGAGTAGTGCTTCCCAACCTTTATTCTCATTATGGTACACATAGAAAGTGATATTATTTTGTTGAGATCACTGAACTAAAGAGATAAGATAGTTGATGGCCAGAGGAAAACATCTGAGGGTTGGAGGCACTATATGCCCACCTCAGCCAACTTAAGGGCTGGGGAATCAATATCTCAGCACATCAGGAGCACACAGAGGTGTCAGCACCTACCACCAGGCACACAAATTTGGATGTTCTGAACTAAATGATATTTATGGGCCCTTTGAGGATCCCATGATGACTTTTTAGTATAAATTCACTGGGACTGAACCACTGATTGGTGATTTGAGTACCATGGCTTAAAGCCTTCTAAACTGATCCCAGAGTGTTAGTTTTTTGGTTAACAACAACGATAAGGCACCTAGGGCCTGATGGTCAACTATCCCAGGTGAAACAGGACAAGGGTTTCCCATAAGATGAGAGTCAGTGCTAACCTCAGGACAGTCCTACACACACCAGATCGGTGGGTCATCTTCCTGCTGTGCATTAAAAAAAATTCTTTATTTTCCATTAGAAAACAAAGAAAAGAGGAGATAGAGTTTCTGCTTTTATGGGCTCAAGTGTTTCTTGTGGCCTTCTCAAGTCATTGGAACCAGAGGCAGCTGCTGGTGGGCTGTTCATTGAAAACAGGTCTACAGTTTATAAAGTAGAAGCCTCTGACTTTTCTTATGAAATGCTCTTCCCTTAGGGTTGTTTTTGCCAGATCAGAGAGGAAGTAGTGGGCTGAAATCAAGTGGCATGACTGAATGACTGGTGCTAAGCAAATGATTCGTGCAAAGTCTTCACTGGGAACATTCAGACTCATAACAATAGTAGTTCTGACATGACCACCTCTTGCCTGAGAAACTCATAAACATGGCCTGGAGGGTATCTTTTTTTTTTTTTTCCCAGCAACTGCAGGGCCTTTAATTTAATTATAAGCTATAAGAAAGCTTCTTAAAGAGGCAACGTGTGTACCAGCATCCAGAGGATACTCTGTCCACAAAATTTAAGACAGTCAGCACTGCTGGAATTACATGTTCTAATATGAGATGAGTGGACGGGTGTGGGAGAAATAAGAGCTGCAAGCCCCCTCCTCCCCCACCCATACTTAAACCAAAATTGTTTTTGAGGTTCAAAATATTCACATGGCAGCTTTCTATGTTTGGCTGGAGCAGGGTAAACTGCAATGCCAAGAAAATGGTTTCTTCTATCTTTTATGCTCATACTGATGTCATGGGACTTAAGCAATTCCACACACCAGGCTCTTCCCCTTCTTGGGGGGGCTGCTCCTTCATTTTTACCAGCTATTGCACACCCATCACATGCACAGGACCAGGCTTTGCTCTGACAGGCATGAGAAGTGAGCAGGAAGAGCTCCTTGACCTCCACAGAAGCACCATGTCTTAGTGTCCACCATCTCTTCCTAGTTTTACAGGAGAATCTGTGTGTGCTCCACACTGAAAAGTTTGGGGTTCTGAAAATAAACCATGGAAAGTCTTGTCTCTTACATAGTCCAGTAAGATGAGTCCAGTAATATGGTAAATGCATATGTTGGTCTCCCTAATACTAAAAGAAGTGGGGACTTTCACACACTATACTTGAGTTTGGCACAGGTTGCCCCACTACCCAAACTTTTCAGTTTGAATTCTCCTGTGAAATCAGAAAGATATGGTGGACAGGTGACCCTGAAAACTCAGTCTCTCTCTAAATTTCAATCTATTGATATGTAGCAATAGATGTATAGATTTATATAAAAAATCTCTCCTCATTTGCATAAGATATGCATAAAACAATTTTACACATATTATCTCATTTTACCATTTTTACACTAATAAAAAACTGGGCTTTTTTATGATTTCTATTTTATAGTATAGGGAATGAATTTTGGGAAGCTAAGTAATGATCCTGGAGTTATACAGCTATTGTGTGGTGGAGATGGAATCACACTCAAGTCTATGTGATTTCAAGATCAATGTCCATTTACAAAGGGAACAAGAGGACCTCCCTGGTGGCACAAGGGGTTAAGCACTATGAAGCAATTCACAGCCTCTGAAGCACGAGTTCAATCCCCAGTCAGCAAGGGAGAAAAGCACATGGCGCAGCAGACCTCTCCTGTCTCGCCTGCAGCTCCCCCCGGCAGTGTATTTCAGTCAGTCTGCCTGTTCTGTTCCCCACTGTCTCTGGTGAATCCTCTCACCCCCCACATCTCTGGCCTGTACCCCAGCTCTTGTATGCATAAATAAATAAATCATAAATAAATAAATAAATAAATAAATAAATAAATAAATAAAAAGACAAAGCATAAGTCTTATTCCAGAGGACTCAATGCTCAGACTTAAAAGGAAGAGATTGCATACTTAATGCCTAGTATTTTGGAGAAACCAGTTCCAATCTATTATTTATATGTCTTTGATAGTGTCTCTGGGGACCAATGTTTGGTCCCTGTAAACAGAATTTTGCTGGACATACTAAACACCCTTTAATAAGACACAGGTCTGTTCTGTTGGAGAGATTTCTGAAGGGCATTGCAATTTGGCTTAGGCAACATGGCAACAATTTGGGATATGATAGTGATAATTTGCAATCATTTGCTTTTCCCTCCTGAATATATCTGCAAGTGTAATATGGGGTAATAATGCTCACTGACAATCTAACCTGGTTCAAGGTGAGCAAGTGGGACATGATATTACCAAAGTCAAATCTCACAGGACCCTCTCCTTCAGTGATCTTTTCCACTGCTTAATTACTTTTACCATTAGTAATACTTTTTCCAAATGCCTATTACACTTTTTCTCTTCCTTAATAAATAACCATCTTTAGAGACACAAAAACCACACTGATTAAAACTGGAAAGACAATATTATGTTTTTGCTTTTAAACTCAAATGTGGAGGAGAGCCACAGCTTAAGTAGTGTTGAGTCTGAAGAAGGAAAAGGCACAGAGAAAGGGAAGAAGGGCATGCATCATCTCTGTCCCCCTCCTCTTCTGGCTCACATTCCATTTTCTCCTACAAGTCTCTGATCCTTTGCAAATCCTTTGTGGGAAGCTGCAAGGCTTTCTATTGGGTTTCCATTGCACTACAAGAAGACCAGTACCCAAAATGCATTTCAATGTGTGCCTTCAAAACTTCAGGGGCTGGGGCCTCCCCAGTGGTGCAGTGGATTAAGCGCTGCACTGCGAAGCTGTCTGCAGCCTCTGCAGCATGGGTTTGATTCCTGGCCAGCCAGGGAGAAACCCACATGGTGTAGCAGACCTCTCCTGTCTCGCCTGCTGCTCCCCTCAGCAGTGTCTTCGGTCCATCTGCCTGTTCTGCTTTCCGCTCTGTCTCTGGTGAATTCTCTCACCCTCCCACACCTTTGACTGTACCCCAGTTCTTGCATAATAAATAAATCTTAAAAAAAAAAAACTTTAGGGGCTGAGACTTGCCTCTGAGTGGTACCAGTAGAGGACAAGCCACAGGTCTATCAAGTAATTTTTCTTAAGCATCCACATCAATTTAGTTATGCTGAGTGAGTCAAATACAACACTGGTTCTGGCAGAGTAACACTACATTTATGGATTTTTTTCTATGATTGACAAGAAGTCTATGATCTTCAGCATATTTGGTTCATTCTATTGCTGGCTTCATCTTTTAGGGATTTTTCTCTATATTGTCACAAGGTTCATTTTCATCAATGTAAATGGTATTACAATAGGTCAATTATGTTTATAATTGCTTAAAATTCATTAGTAAGAAATTAACTCATGAACATAACAAGTGTGTAGAGAAAATAACCTACATCTGTTATTCATGTTTCTATTCATAGATACAATATTAATATATATAAATACATATGTCTGTGTTCTTTTCTATCTTATATATAATTATATTACATTTACATGTTATAACATTTTCCACATGCACCTATATTGGATTTGTTTCCCTAAAGAACCCTAATACATAAGTTCATAGCAGCCACACAGGACGACCACATTATTTCAAACTGCATAGAGAGTCAGGGACACAATTTTTGCCATAATGTTTGAAATCAAGATAATCAAATAAGTTTCAATAAAATATTTCTCTATTTCCTTCATGTTAGGCCCAGAAACAAATTATGCTTAGTGAGATCAGTGCTCCCTCTGTTTAGACTTATCAACTGGTATGTACAAAGCACTGAAATAACATGAATACAGAGCCAAGTTATTATTCAAAATCAGGTTATAACTTTTTGTTTTCTACTGTAATAGAGTGAATATGTACATACAAACACAAAGGTGTTTTCTTTTAGGAAAAAACTAAACATTAGTTTAGATTCTATAAACATTGTGTAAGTTATGATATAAAGTTACATTTTATAGCCAATTTTATTGGCCTTATATTCATCAGCCAAAAGTCTCAGGTGCTTAGGTTGGTGGAAAAATAAGCTACTGTCTGTAGAATTTTCAATAAAACAGTCAAAAAGAGGTTGATCTTACAGAAAAATTGACATGAAACCTAGTATTATTTTAGAGACTCGATGATGTTTTTTCTCTTTTACTTTATATTATGCACCTTAGACCACTTTATAAGTTTATTTCTCTCAAAGGATGTAGAGGTTTTTTCCAAAATGTCAAGTGGGTCTTTCAAGTTGAGTTTAAATTAAGATCAGAAAAATCTATTTAAACTCTTAGAATTGCTAATTATTTTTGTAATCATATCTCTGTTTGACATTTTGTTTATAAGCATGTAAAAACCTCAAAAAACATTAACAATGGTAGAAAGTGATTCCCGAATCACCAGCCAAAAAAAAAAAAAAAACTTACATGTTCAAACCAGTCTGTAAGTAAAGCTGATCTAATCATCTTTTTCCAAAACAGAGTAGAATTAATTGCAAATAATTAAATTGGGTTTCTAGGCTGAATGATAACTTTGAGAGCTGACATCTGATCACTGAGCTCACCTATCCAAATAAACGTAGTATTAGTTGGTCTGTTTTTCTTTCATTATATTTGAAGCTAGGAAAGTCTAGATGGAATAACCAGTCTCTCACTGACAACTTTGTTTTTTTCCACTGCAAATGAGCTAACATTCTGTGCTCTTTTTTTTCCATGTTTAAACAAAATTCTAAATAAGTTATATGCTTTTAAAATGTACATACACATGCGCATGCGCATACACACCTAAGCCAAGAGTAAAGTTAAACTTGAGTAACCTCATTAGCTTTGTGTTTTTTTTTTTTTTAAAGATTTATTTATTATTTATTTATACAAGCACTGGGTACAGTCAGAAGCGCGGGAGGGTGAGAGAATTCACCAGAGCCAGAGCGGGGAGCAGAGCAGGCAGAAGGACCGAAGTACACTGCTGAGGGGAGCAGCGGGCAGCAGGAGAGGTCTGCACGCCATGTGGGACCCTCCTCCGGTGACCGGGAGCAGCCGGGGATCAAACCAGCGCTGCAGAGGCTGCGGGCAGCTTCGCAACCCAGCGCTCAACCGCTGCGCCACCAGGGAGGCCCAACCTCATTAGCTTTGTGTCAACTCACAGTATCCCCTATATCTCCCTCACCAATGTCACAGCAAGGGCCAGAGGGCCTCCACAATGACTTGTGGGGGTCTCTTCACATCTCCCCTTCAGAAGCCTTTGATCTGAAAGTTCCATGTTCTTCTGCCTTCACCAGGTAGTTGGCACATGGCTGAAGGTCATGCTGTACACATGACATTAGCAGGCTATTTTTAATGTGACAGTAATTCCTAGGTCTACATTGTTGCATAAGATCAAGGTAAAGCATAAGATCTTTTTTTTTTTTTTTCCCAAATTATTTTCTTTTTTTTTTTTTTTTTAAATTTTATTTTTATATTCCCCCATACAATTGCAAACGCCCCATTCTGACCCCAATCCTTCCCCTCCCGCCCCCCACCCCCCAAAAAGTGTCTCTGGTTCATAGTTTTTGTTGATTTTGATTTTCACTTTCTTATATTCATTTTCCTGGTCCCTTATTTAAGTTTTCTAGATTCCTGCTATGAGTGAGACCATCCGGTATTTTTCTTTTTCTTTTTGGCTTATTTCGCTGAGCATGATCCCTTCCAGTGCCATCCATGTTGCTGCAAATTGCATGTGTTTATCTTTTTTGAATGCTGAGTAATATTCCATGGTATATATGTACCACATCTTCTTGATCCAGTCATCTATTTTTGGGCATTTGGGTTGTTTCCAAAGCTTAGCTATTGTAAACAGTGCTGCTATAAACATAGGAGTGCAGGTGCTCTTTGGAAAAGATCTTGATGGCAGTGTGCTGGTGGGAGAAGTAAATACTTTTTAGAGAAGGAGAGTCAGAAAGACAAATAAAAGTCAATAGTAGATACTCTTGACTTAGTCCAAATATGCTGGATGTTGTAGGACCTTCAGAGTCAGTCTCATAGAAGACTGGAGCAACTAAGGCTAGCAGGCATTTATTTCAGGCAATCAGTTAAAACAAATTTGTAAAGATGTTAGAACAAAAAAAATGTTAGGGGCCTCCCCTGGTGGCACAGTGGTTGAGCGCTGTGCTGCGAAGCTGCCTGCAGCCTCTGTACCGCCCGCTCGATCCCCGGCCACCAGTGAGGGTCCCACATGGCGCGCAGACCTCTCCTGCCGCCCGCTGCTCCCCTCAGCAGTGTATTTCGTCAGTCTGCCTGTTGTGTTCCCCGCTCTGGCTCTGGTGAATCCTCTCACCCTCCTGTGCTTCTGACTGTACCCAGTGATTGTACAAATAAATAAAGAAATCTTTAAAAATAAATAAATAAATAAACCAGTTTGCACTCCCCCCCAAAAAAATGTTAGTTTTCCTCCACCTTAATCCCCAGATGCCATCCAGAGTAAGTGCTATTAAGTATAATAGTAGTCTTACCTGTAGATTATTAGTATTTCATGCCTATACAAGAAGTACATGCATGTATGAGATGTGTATGCATGTGTAAAAGTTTATATATTATATATTACACACGATATAGACTTTCATATATAATATATACAGATAAATGCACAGAAATATGTATATTTATATATGTATGCATGTGCATGCATATATGTGGTGGGACTTTGCAAACATTCTCCTTTGGGTTATTGAGTCCTCTGGATTGCACTGGGAAGATAGACAGAGAAGGAAAAGGATTTTAAGACAAAAGCAAACACAGCAGTGGGATTATCCCTCATGGAAAGGGAATGAAGAAATTAATACCAAAAATAATTTCAATACATGGGATTTCTTAAAGGAGAGCAAGCAAGGTGTGTATCAGAAAAGAGCAATAAAGTTAATCACTGTGACTTCTTGTGGAATTATGACATCTGAGCTCTATGCTGCTGAAGACGCACGCACAGCAAAGTCAGCATTCCACCAAAGCAGCAGTGGCCCACAGCCATGCTGGACATGCATGTGATTCTTGAATCACCCATTGAAAAAGAAGCCTTACATGGAAACAACCTAAATGTCCACCAACAGAGAAGTAAATTAAGAAGATGTGGCACATACACATGATAGGATACTGCTCAGCTGTAAAAAAAAAAAAAAAAAAAAAAAGATGAACTCTTGCCATTTGCCAAGAACTGAAGTAAGGAACTAAAATAAGTCAGAAAGACAAATTCCAGATGATTTCACTCATATGTGAAATATAGAGAAACAAAACAAAGGAACTGACAAAACTAAACCAAACAAACCGTAGAAATTGACTGCAGAATTAATGCTGGGTTGGGGGAAGGATGCAAACAATGGAGAAGGGGGAACAATGGTGTGGGGTAATGGACTGTGGGTGCACTGGTGGTGCGTGGAGTGTGTGACATACATCTGAGCAAGTATGAGACTATTCCCCTAAATCAAATACTATACTGTAAGCCAATGATACCTCACAAAAAGTTTGATAATCAAAAAATTATGCAGCAAAGAAATTAAATGTCTAGCATAACACATTGTTATCATCTTTGGGACCTCAAATGAAATTTTAAATACTCCGAAAATTTCCAGACCACGTCTATTTATTATATACTTGAAGAGTCCCATTGGAGGAGCTGGACAAAAGGAGGCTCAAAATTAACAAAACTGAAACACACAACATTTACACAAAAATTAACAAGACTGAAATAAGTCTGAAATGACTGACACTAAATGGTGGGCCCCATCCAGGCCACTATGATGGTGCAGCTCAATCTGAGAGCAGACAGTGGGCTTCAAAACAATCAGGGCTCCCAAACTACCACCTGTCTGCACAGTATGATCCTGAGCAGATAGAAGACTGACACAGAAGGCAGCTCAGCTCTGGAGGTTGGAGCACTCTCTGAACAATTTAGACAAACAGTGGTTACACCAGGTCAGTAAATCATTCCACGGAGTAAGAACCTACACTATGGCAGAGGCTGGTCTGGACAATGTAGGCCATTTGCCATCTCCCCTCACCTTCTCCCAGCAATTGACCCAGGCAGCGTCAAGCCTCTGGGCCCTACATCAAAGCCCTACATCACCACACTAAGTCACCACCCTAGGACACTGCCCTACCTCAGTATGCTCGATGATGTGCAACATTAGCCAATGTTAGTTTTCTTTGAGGAAGCAAAGTAGTTATTTGCCCAATGTCTTCAGTTCAACAAAATCAAGTAATCAGAAGAGTAGAAAATACAGTGAGTAGACCTGAAGAATCCATATTGAAAAGAAAGAAATTCTGTGAGTCAACAATCTGAGAAAATAAAAAGCTTATCTAAGCAGGTAAAGATGTTCCTCGTCCTTGAATCCAAAAATGTAAGTAGTTTGTTGTTTTCTTTTTTTAGGCACTCCAGAATATCCTTTGATCACGGCCTAAATGCAGAGGGATATTTCTTAGGGGTATAAGACCTCTGGTCAAGACCTTACCCAAGCGGCAAGCATACAGAGTTATCTTCTGTGACCACTTACAATATTTTAAGGTTCTAGAGTAGGAACAATGAATGGAAATGGGTTTAAGACTAACTCTAAATTTAGGGGCTCAAAGGGAAACTAAAATATTATCAGGAATTAACAAAGTAGGAATATTACCAGGAATTACCCAAGGTTATGCATGGTAGACCTGCATAACCACAAATCATTATGACTTAAAAACTTAAAAAGAGATTTTGCAGCAGGGACCTTTCTTTGGTGGAGACTGTGTGAAACCAGCAGAAGGCTCCCTGAGGAGCCAGAGGTGAGATTGGAGGCTCGCCCATGCCAGACCCCTTCTGACCTGCAGTCCCAGCCCAGAGGGGAGCAGCACCCACCACTGGGGCAGACCGGGTGCCCAGGGGAGAGTGTTCCGGCATTGGCATTTTGCAACAGGGATCTTTCTTTGGTGGAGACTGTGTGAAACTAGTAGAAGCCTCCCTGAAGAGCCAGAGGTGAGCTGGGAGGCTCGTCCACGCCAGGCCCCTTCTGGCCTGCAGTCCAAGCCCAGAGGGGAGCGGCACCCACCACTGGGGCAGACCGGGCACGCAGGGGTGCACGTCCCCCACATCAGCATTTTAGAACAGGGACCTTTCTTCAGTAGAGACTGCTTGAAACCGGCAGAAGTCTCCCAGAGGAGCCAGAGGTGAGCTGGGAAGTCTGCCCAAGATGCTGGCCAGTACTAGCAACACAGTGTCCCAGGGAATATGGCAAATTAGAAAACAGGCAGTAGGGAGTAGAAAAACCACATGCAACCCAGCAACTCCTAAGGAAAAAAGCACACCACAAAAAGAAAACCATCTACCAGATTGCAACGACAGTAACTTGGAAGAACTTCTGAGCCTTCCAGCAACAGAATTTAAAATTTCCGTGATTAAAAAACTGACAGAAGTCATAAAGGAAAACAATAATAAGGGAAAAATAATTAATGATCAGAAGAATGAAATTGAGTCCCTAAAGAGGGAAGTAAAATAAATGCAAGAGATCAAAGAATTAATGGAGGTGCTAAAGAACTCTGGGAAAAGCAATGAAAGCAGAATAGATAAATGGAAGAACGAATAAGTACTCTTGAAGATACAGAAATAAAAAGAACAAAAACAGAAAATGAAGGAGAATTACAAAGGAAAAAGACCGAAGAAAGACTTGGGGAACTATCTGACTCCATGAGGAAAGGAAATATAAGAGTTATAGGAATCCCAGAAGGAGAGGAGAGAGATGTAGGAACAGAGAAACTATTCAAGGAAATAATTGAAAAGAACTTCCCAAAAGTGAAGAAGGAGCTGAAAATTGATATACAAGAAGCAAGAAGAACACCAGGGCCTCCCCAGTGGCGCAGCGGTTGAGCGCTGGGTTGCAAAGCTGCCAGCAGACTCTGCGGCACCGGTTCGATCCCCGGCTGCTCCCGGCCACCGGAGGAGGGTCCCACATGGCCCGCAGACCTCTCCTGCGGCCCGCTGCTCCCCTCAGCAGTGTACTTCGGTCCTTCTGCCTGCTCTGCTCCCCGCTCTGGTTCTGGTGAATTCTCTCACCCTCCCGTGCTTCTGACTGTACCCAGTGCATGTATAAACAAAAACCAAACAAACAAACAAACAAACAAACAAATAAATAAATAAACATGCCTCTATTAAAAAAAAAAAAAAAAAAGAAGAACACCAAACTTCCAAGACGAAATGAAAAATACAGCAAGACACATAAGAGTAAAGCTCCCAAGAATCCAAGACAAGGAAAAAATAATGAAACTGACAAGAGGGAAGAAACAGATAATATTCAAAGGAAAATCAATCAGACTTACATCAGACTTCTCCAAAGAAACACTATAGGCAAGGAGAGTGTGGAGGGACATAGTCAACAGACTCCAAGAAAACAGATGCCAACCAAGAATACTCTATCCTGCAAAGCTCTCCTTCCTCTATGAAGAAAGAATAAGGACCTTCCCAGACAAACAGAAACTCTGGAATTTCATTATGACTAAACCCCCACTCCAAAAAATACTACAAGGAGTCCTAAAGCCAGAACCACAGAGGAATGAATAACAACAAAAGAAGGCCAAAAAAAAAAAAGTTATTAAAAGAATAAATAAATAAAATGAAAGGACAGACAAACACAATGGCAAATACTGAATACAGATGCTAACATATCAATACTAACTCTAAATGTAAATGGACTAAACTCTTCAATAAAAAGACACAGAGTCACAGGCTGGATTAAGAAACAAAACCCAACATTTTGCTGTTTTCCAAAGGATGGAAAACAATCCTACAAGCAAATGGACCAAAAAAGAAGGCAGGAACGGCTATACTCATATCAGATAAAACAGATTTCAAACTCAAAAAAATAAAAAGAGACCCCAACAGTCACTACATTATAATCAAGGGGACAATACTTCAAAAAGAAATAACACTCATTAACATATATTCACCAAACGAAGGAGCACCAAAATATATCAGACAACTATTGTCATCTCTGAAACCAGACATCAGAGAAAACACATACGTAGTGGGAGACTTCAACACACCACTACCAACAATGGATAGATCAATGAGACAAAAAATAAGTAAAGACACTAAAGCTCTAAATAAGTATCTAGAGAGCTTGGGCTTAACAGACATCTATAGAACACTAAACCCAAAAAAATCTGAGTACACATTTTTCTCAAGTGCACACGGATCACTGTCCAGGATTGATCACATACTGGGACACAAGACAAACATCAACAGATACACCAAGATTGAAATCATACCAACCATCCTTTCTGACCATGAAGGCATCAAACTAAAAATAAACCATAAAAAGAAGGCAATGAACTCTCCTACCTCATGGAGATCAAAACCCACACTACTGGAAGTACACTGGACTAACTAGGAAATAAAGGAAGAAATTAAAAAATTCTTTGAGTTGAATGACAAGGAGGACACCAATTTCCTAAATGTATGGGATGCAGCAAAAGCAGTAATAAGAGGAAAATATATAGCAATAGAGGCTCACATCAAGAAACAAGAAAGAACTCAAAGAAACAACCTAATATCGAAGCTCAAAGATCTAGAAAAAGAACAACAAAAAAAACCTCCAAAACCAGTAGAAGAAAAGAAATAATAAAAACCAAAGCAGAAATAAATGAAATTGAAACTAAAAAAACAATCCAAAAGATCAATGAAACCAAGAGCTGGTTCTTCGAAAAAATAAATAAAATAGACAAACCCCTAGCCAGGCTCACAAAGGAAAAAAGGGAGAAAGCACAAATAAACAGGATCATCAATGAAAGAGGAGAAATCACAACGGACACAGCAGAAATCAAAAGAATAATCAGTAACTACTATGAACAGTTATATGGAAACAAGTTCAACAATGTAGAGGAGATGGACAAATTCCAACAACTCTACAATCACCCAAAGCTAGATAAAGAAGAAATAGAACACCTAAACAGACCAATTACAAGCAGTGAAATTGAAATGGCAATCAAAAACCTCCCCCAAAACAAAAGCCCAGGACCTGATGGATTTACAAATGAATTCTACCAAACATTCAGAGACGAATTAGTGCCTATCCTTCACAAACTCTTCCAAAAAATTGAGAGGGAAGGGATAATACCAAACACGTTCTATGAAGCCAACATTACACTAATACCAAAAACGAACAAGGACAACACAAAAAAGGAAAACTACAGGCCAATCTCCCTAATGAACACTGATGCAAAAATCCTCAATAAAATTTTAGCTATCAGAATCCAACAATGTATCCATAAGATAATTCACCACGACCAAGTAGGATTCATTCCAGGAACACAAGGATGGTTCAACATCTGAAAATCAATCAACGTTATCCAACACATCAACAAAAAGAAATATAAAAACCATATGATAATATCAATAGATGCCGAGAAAGCTTTTGACAAAGTGCAACACCCATTCATGATAAAAGCCCTTGAAATTCTTGGGATACAAGGAACATACCTCAACATCATAAAGGCCATATATGACAAGCCAACAGCCAGTATCATTCTCAATGGTGAAAAATTGAAAGCATTTCCATTAAGATCTGGAACAAGACAAGATTGTCCACTCTCACCACTGCTTTTCAATATAATACTGGAAGTCCTAGCCAGAGCAATAAGGCAAGAGAAAGACATACAATGAATCCAAATAGGAAAAGAAGAAGTCAAACTATCACTATTTGCAGATAATATGATAATCTACATAGAAAACCCCAAAAACTCCACAGAAAAACTAATTCAACTCATCAATGAGTTCAGCAAAGTGTCAGGATACAAAATCGACATGCAAAAGTCAGTAGCCTTCCTATACACAAACAATAAATCTGAAGAAGAAATAAAAAAAAAAACATCCCTTTTATTATTGAAACAAAAAAAATCAAATACTTGGGAATAAATCTAACAAAAGAGGTAAAGGACCTATACAAAGAAAACTATAAAACGTTGTGAAAAGAAATAGAAGAAGATACAAAGAAATGGAAAGACATCCCCTGCTCATGGATTGGAAGAATAAACATTATTAAAATGGCCATCCTACCAAAAGCAATATACAGATTCAATTCTATTCCAATAAAAATTTCAATGTTAATC
Source organism: Talpa occidentalis (assembly GCF_014898055.3). NCBI lineage: Eukaryota > Metazoa > Chordata > Mammalia > Eulipotyphla > Talpidae > Talpa > Talpa occidentalis. Next base: position 89,868,688 of record NW_023605194.1, on the reverse strand, counting down.
TTCAAAGAAATAGAACAATTATTGATGAAATTCATATGGAATCACCCAAAACCCCGAATAGCCAAACCTCTCCTGAAAATAAAAGGGAATGGAGGCATCACACTCCCAGATTTCAAACTATACTACAAAGCCATAATCATCAAAACTGCATGGTATTGGAACAAGAACAGACACACAGACCAATGGAATCAAATAGAAAATCCAGAAATAAACCCACAGATTTATGGTCAACTAATATTTGACAAAGGAGCAAAGAATGTGCATTGGAGAAAAGAAAGTTTGTTCAATAAATGGTGCTGGGAAAACTGGGTCACTACATGCAAAAGATTGAAGCTTGACTACTACCTCACACCATGCACATAAACCAACTCAAAATGGATTAAAGAACTAGACATAAGACCTGAAACAATAAAATACATAGAAGGAAATATAGGTGAAACACTACCAGATATGCACATCAAAGACATCTTTACAGACACATCACCCAAAGCAGTGATAGTGAAGGCAAAGATAAACAGCTGGGACTACATCAAATTAGAGAGCTTCTGCACAGCAAAAGAGACAAGAACAAAAACTAAGAGAAACCCCACCAACTGGGAGAACATTTTTGCACACAACACTAATGATAAAGGACTGATCACAAAAATCTACAAAGAGCTGATGAGACTCAGCAACAACAAAGAAAATAATCCAGTCAAAAAATGGGCAGAAGAGCTAAAAAGAAACTTCTCTGAAGAGGAAATGCAAATGGCCAACAGGCATATGAAAACATCACTTGTAATCAGGGAAATGCAAATCAAAACTACCATGAGATACCATCTTACACCAGTGAGAATGGCACATATTAAAAAAACTACCAACAACAAATGTTGGTGAGGTTGTGGAGAAAAAGGAACTCTCCTGCACTGCTGGTGGGAGTGCAAACTGGTCCAACCACTATGGAGAGCTGTGTGGAGATTTCTTGACCTACTAAACATAGAGCTTCCATATGATCCAGCAATTCCACTCCTAGGTATTTACCCAAAGGACACAGAAATATCAATTCCAAAGAGCACCTGCACCCCTATGTTTATAGCAGCACTGTTTACAATAGTAAGCTTTGGAAATAGCCCAAATGCCCAAAAACGGATGACTGGATCAAGAAGATGTGGTACATATACACCATGGAATATTACTCAGCATTCAAAAAAGATAAACACATGCAATTTGTAGCAACATGGATGGCGCTGGAAGGGATCATGCTCAGCAAAATAAGCCAGAAAGAAAAAGAAAAATTTTGGATGGTCTCACTCATAGCAGGAATCTAGAAAACTTAAATAAGGGACCAGGAAAAAGAATAACTATAAGAAAGTGAAAATCGTAATCAACAAAAACTATGAACCAGAGACACGCTATGAGGGGTGGGGGGCGGGGAGGGGAGGGATTGGGGTCAAAATAAGGGGGTTACAATTGTATGGGGAATATAAAAATAAAATTTAAAAAAAAACTTAAAAAGAAGCTATTTCTTCTTCTTCTGATGATGATGATGATGGTAAGAACTTAAGGAACATGCATACCAATCTCTTCTTAGATACTGACTGTCAGACACCCCTCTGTCTATACAAATGCCTTCCCTTGATTCATCTGAAGGTTAAGAAAATTAGGCCAGTGAGTAGAAAACCAGGAACTCATACTGAAACTTCACGTAAGAAAGAGTTATTCAAGAGTGGGATGACATAGAATATCACCCAGGCAGAGAGGCATGAAGTATTCATTTGAATGTAAGCTACAGAACAGATGACCTAGTGGATGAAAGACGTCACACAGAAGCCCATCCCATTATGCGTGATTCCATGCGTGTGACTTGTCAATAATATGCTCATTCACAGAGGCAGCTGCAGGTTGGTTGTTGCCACAGGCTGGGGAGAAGAGAGGATGGGGAGGCATTGCTTAAAGGCTAAAGGATTTTATTTTGGAACGATGGACATGTTTTGGACTAGAAGTGGTGTTTCAAATGCACAGCATTGTGATTGTACAAGGTGCCACCGAATTGTTGGCTTTAAAATGGTTCATTTGGAAATAAGAAAAGAAAAACAAAAATGATGGAATGGATCACCTCGGGATTTTTGAGTCCTCAATCCCTGGAGTTTGCTCTAGCATAGACCAGACTGCATTCTATATAGACATGGAGTTGGTATAACAAGCACAAAGTTTGGTAAGATGCACCCAGGGTCCCCAAAAGAGTGGCCAGGACTTGCAATGTATCTCTCTGCCTTTCTTTTACACCAACTCCCCAACACGCTCCCCACTGCGAAGCAGCAGCTTTGTGCCCAGGTGGTACCCCCATCAAACTCAACAGGGAGCAGCAATGAAAAAAATTCAATTGAGAGTGAGGAATCCTGGCTTCTATTCTCACATATGCCTGTAAGAACCCTACTGAGTTTTCAGGAAAAGGAAGTGATTGCCTGAGTAGAATCCAGCTTCCCAAGGTCAAATATCAAGAATGTAGTCAATTCAGAATTCATACCCAGGCTTTTCTGGTAAACTATTACATTTTTTCCAGGCTTCATTTTGCCCATCAAAAAAAAAAATTAGATGTAAATGATTTGGTAACTGCATAATTTTTCAGAAAATTCTTAAGCTTGTCCCTGATTTGTAACCATTGCCACAGGAAGTAACCATTATGGCAGGAAGTCTAGTGGAACGTGACAAAAAATAAGTAGAAGTAGACAAAACTATGAAGTATGCTAAATTGAGTTAATATCTCTGAAAGCTGGTTAAGGACAAGACAGGCATCTGTTGCATGTGGCATTTAGATAATTTTAGTAAGTCCAAATATGACATTATAGAGATTTGACATATCATTTTCACTTTTTAAAGTGTGACACTCTCCTATTATTTCATGGACTCATGCTCACTATCTGAAGTTTTCTATTGTCTTTTTCATTTCATTTGTTCAAAAGACTCCTGTTTCAGTGCAGCTATTCATTACACAGCAATATCTTTCTGGTGCCTGGATTGAAACTTCAAGAGAAAAAGTTTCAGGACTGATGAATGGACACATTTCAACACATGCCATTAACACTAAGAAAAGGAGCCTTCTGTTTTGTGCTTATTCACTACTATGTGAGTGAGTCTAAAAAAGGGGAAGATCGATGTCTTTCTCAGATGAAGGAGCTAGACAGCCTGGTGAGCTTGTTTCACTGGCACATCATAAAAACTTTGAAGCCAAGTACCAGGTGGCTGTGTCTCCCAGATAAGAGAGGACCCGCTTGTTCCTCAGCTCTTCCCCAGAGGGAGGATGGAGATTGTCCACTTCCTCATTCCTACTCTGGGAATCGGAAGCCAATGTCAGCCTTCAGAGATGCCAATCTGACACGCGTAGAAGTATTGGGAAAGCTGAAGTAGCATGTGCAATAGAAAAAGGTTATTCTCCTGACAATGGGAGGCAGCAGAGATGCAGGAGAGGACATTACATGGCTAGGCAGAAAGTGACAAAGGATTCCAGGTTCTGGGCGCTTGAAGGAATAAGACCACACCATTAGGACAAAGCTGTCACAAAACCCCAGCCTGAGTGCCATTCTGCCCGTCAGTGCCATTTCCAAGAGGGAGACTGGATTCTCAAGGAAGACTGTGATTTGTTTGGGGTTTGCTCCCAAAGTGTAAGAATAGCTTAGGCATTAGGTATTCCTAATTTGTTGTAACTTGTGAGCAACTGGCTAAGTTGGCAACTGTAAAGAGGCTGGAACTGCATCGGGGTCTAATAAAAGCCCTAATAAAAGTTTTAAACTAGTTCACACATCTGCAGTGTGTGTGTGGGGGGGGGGGGGTTATTACCTAATATGTGCCATGCCCTGTGGACAGCCCAGCCCCACCCCTCTGGAGACTGGCTGGGTGGGGGTGGGGGGATGGTTATTGGTGCAACATTCTCCCCCAGGCAGAATTTACTGCTTCAGAAGAAACTTGAGGGCTTTCAGTAAAGAAATAGAGCTAATTCTCCTGAGTTCTCATAATTGCCACTTGTGAAAATTCTTTGAAAAGAGCTGAAGCCTGCCTCTCCTGTGTAGAGGTATCTTCAGCAGGAGACAAAAATGGATGTCTGGCATTTTAATGCCCCCAATAATCGACTGCACTCCCACCAGGATCCCAGCAGTGGTTCAAAGTGAGCTCCCTGCCCCCTAAGTGTCTGAATTACAGGGTTCCTTTCAGAATGGAGGAGGAAGCAAGAACCTAGGTAGGAGGCGGGGAGCCCAAGATTTCTCCCCAGACTTTGAAAATGAATCTAGAACCTCAGGCAAATACAGAAGGAAGAATTTTTAATTAAAATTTTACAGCTTTGTAAAATGTTAATATTAAAGGCCAAAAATTGCATGTCTCATTCCAGACTGAGTATTAAATTTTTTGGAGAGAAAGTGTTTGCACCATGAGCTGACCTGATGATATGTTTAATTAGGTGATTCTAAAGGTTAAGCTAGCACCATGGATCAACCTGTCCCACAGAAGCCACGTCCCTGGCTGGATCTCAAGAGAGTGAGGGTGGTGCTTAGCTGCTAACAGTAGCTGTTCTCCTGGCCAGTGCCCACCAGGAGCCCACAGAGCAAATTGGCTCTTAGAGACTTGTCACACGTGTCTATTAAATGGGAGAAAAGCCTCCTTCTGGGATTTTTCCAGAACTTCACATAGTCTCCCTTCTCTCAGCTCATCAAGTTTAAAATGGTTGCCTTTGTGAGCTTTCAGCCCCCCTTGCCTTTCACATGAAGGAGATTTGAAACCCCTCTCCCCAGGTTATGAAAGATACAAAGGACTTTTCAGTATACCATATTTTCCTGAAAGAAAATCCTTCTGTCTCATAAATGCAGCTCCAAACCACAAAAAAGGGAGGGGGCAGTGGAGGGGGCAGGGAGAATCTGGGCTACTCTCCCTCAATCTCTTTGCCTACTGCTGAGAAGCAACTGTTGTCCAAGGATGAGCATCGGGTGATTAGAAATGTCAGACAACTTGCAAAATAATCAGCTTTGTTCTAATAAGGAGGCTCATTACAATGCATCATTGTCCTTAAAAAAGGAATGTGCTGACCAGGCCTTTGTATTTGTACATGTTCTCTCATAAATGCTTGTACTTCTGTGGAGAATATCATCACCAGTATCCTCCCAGCCCCCAACCTCAAAAAAAGAAACACCATTAAATTTAAGTCCAGTAAGGAATCAAACGTATGTTCATTCCACTTTAAAAACTCTGTCCTACAGTTATTGTTGCCCTTTTTTTCCTTCTGTTCTGTAGTTCATGAAAATACAATAGCCTGAATTTGATATTTGAGTTTTCAAACATTAAATTAGTCCCTGACAATTTCATAAAATCACGGACCATTTCTTCTGGAATGTGGGCTTTTTGTTGTTGTTGTGTTTGCACAGCAAGTAGCCTAGAGTTTGGTTCTAACTGTCTTAAAGATGACCGAGGTGGCGACTTCAGCCACTGGAGAAACTTAGGTCTAAGAAGGTTTGTTCACACAGGTCATGGGAGAGATAAGATTCAAACTGAAGTCTGTCTGATTCTAGAAGTACATACTGTTAAGTTCATCCTGATGTGTCTCCACCACTATCAGCACAGAACAGTCCAAGAGGTGGTGACTCGAAGCCTTGAAAGGCAAAGAAACTGTTAGAGAATGAGTGTACTGCACTGCCACCCCTAATTGCAACTTGGAACAGCCACCCTTCCCCCACTGACACATTTTCTGAATAAGAGACATGGCAAGTCCAGAGGTCTGGCTGGAGCAGGGGGCCTGAATAGATTCTTCTGACTCTATCTACCTTCCACAGGTGGGAGGGGTGGGGAGAGGCTGGAAGAGAAGAAGGAAGCATTGTGTTCTGACTAGACCCAGACAGGGGTGGAGAGAAATTAATACATATTCAAGAACATGGCCTCTCCATAATAGAAGCTATTTTGTTGCCAAGTTACCAAGAATGTCAGCAGTGTCAGGGCTTGGGTGGAGACTCCAGCCAAATAAACTTCTTGTGACTTGCTACTATTATTTTTCAGCAGAAATAATGATTCAGAAAACCATCTTTTCAAATACATTTTATCCCTTAGATATTTGAAGCAAGTATCCCTGGAACTGCACTGCCCCTCTTATCCTGCATTGGTCCCAGACCCACTCCAGTTTTCTGTAGTCACAGTGCTGGCCTTTTAGAGGAGACAGAAGACACTCAACTTTCGCTGGTCTGGACTAGAGTTTCAGGGCCATCCACCCAGGTCAGGTTCTCAATCCTGAATTTCGTGGTTGAGTCATTGTGAACACCATAGTAAAAGATCAAACCCATCCAGTGTCCTCAGTAAGTAAGGATTAGATGTTATGGGATTATATATTATGATCAATTCACACACTTGGACATTTGTGAATCCAAATCTCTGCAAAAACCCCAACCTGTAACAAAACTAAATGAGTAAAGGTTGAAGTCCTTGGTCCATGGCAAAAATGCCTAAATGCAATTTCATCCACTTTCTGACTACCATGCCACCGAAATGATCAGTCAGAAGCTAGAATACATATTTAGTAATAATTATGATAGTGTTGAAGTAAAGAAAAGATGTGAGGCAAATCATCTCTCTGTTGCAAAAGTTGCTTTTTGGCTTGCTTCTTATTCATATATCTTTAAGGAGGTGTGGGAGTATCCTGCCTGACCATTTCTACATAATTTGTTTTTATGGCGCTTTTGTATAAATAAGAAGAAAAGATGTCCTCTCTGGGCCATTACTTGCAAAAGGAAGGTACTTTAAAAAAAAAAAAAAGGTACCTACCTCATCCTCAGTGGGAACTCAGCACAAGCTCAGTTTCAGTCCCCATTTACTCCCACTGTCTGGCATTTATGGGCAGTGTTTGAAATATGCTGTCTAACCAGGGAGTCTTGCAGGATCACCCAAAGTCAACTCACCCAGTGTCACCCAATGGAAAGTCTAAGGAACGTTTCTGAAGTCTGCCATAATGTTTTGGTTGAAACAAAGTTTTTAGCATTTAATAAGAAGGGGCAGGTATACTGAATGTCTCACAAGGTTAAGAGGAGTATCAAAATACAAATAATTGTTCCACATTCTGCAGATGAAAAAAATTTTTTCATCCCATTTACATCAATGGATAGATCATCCAAAGAGAAAAGCAGCAAGGAAACAACAGCCTCAAATGACACATTCAACCAGATGTCCTTAATAGATATATGCAGAACATTCCATCCCAAAGCAGCTGAACACACATTCCTCTCAAGTGCACATGGAACATTCTCAAGTATAGGCCACATGCTGGGACACAAAACAAGTCTCAATAAATTTATGAAGATTGAAATCATATCAAGCATCTTTTCCAATCACAATACTTTGAAACTTCCAGTTTTTTTCCCACAAAAAGAAAGCTAAAAAATCACAAACATGTGAAGGCTAAACAACATGCTACCGAACAGCTATTGGGTCAATGAATAAAGCAAAGGGGAAATTAAAAATACCTGGAGACAAATGAAAATGAAGATACAATCAGCTAGAACCTATGGGGTGCAGCAAAAGCAGTGCTGAGAGGTAAGCTTTTATCAGTACAGACCTACATCCAAAAACAAGATAAATTTCAAATAAACAAACTAACCTTACACTTAAAGGAACTAGGAAAAGGAGAACAAAACCAAAAGTGAGTCAAAAGAAGAAAATTAGGGCCTCCTTGGTGACACAAGGGCTTAAGCACCACGCTATGAAGCAATCCTCAGCCTCTGCAGCACAAGTTCGATCCCTGGCCAGCCAGGGAGCTGACCCACATGGCGCAGCTGATGTCTCCTGTCTCGCGCGCTGCTCCCCTCAACAGTGTATTTCAGTCAGTCTGCCTGTTCTGTTCCTCACTCTACCTCTGGTGAATCCTCTCACCCCCCACACCTCTGGCCTGTGCCCCAGCTCTTGTAAGCATAAATAAATAAATCTTTAAAAAAAAAAAGAAGAAAATTAATAAAAATTTGAATCTAAATAAATCAAATAGAGCTCAAAAGGCAATGTGAAGACCAATGAAACTAAGAGCTGGTTCTTTGAAAAGATAAACAAAATAGACAAATCCTTAGTAAGACTCATGAGGAAAATGAGATTCATGAAAATATTTGAGTTTCTAAGTGGTATCTTCTTTTGATTTAAGAACCCCCTTTGACATTTCTTTTAATACCTGGTGAACAAATTCTCTCAACTTTCATTTCTGTGAAAATGTCTTATTTCATTTCATTTCTGAAGGATGTTCCTGCTCATACAGAATTCTTGATTAACAGAGCTGGTCTTCTTGCAGTATTCTAAAAATGATCATTCCTAGTCTTTTCACTTGCACTGTTTCTAGTGAGGTCTATTGTCATTGCTATTTCCTGATATATAAAATGTCTTCTTTCTCTGGTTGGTTTTGAAATATTTGTCTTTCTTACAGTTTGAGGGAATTTTATTATATTGTGCTTCTTTTTAGATTTTTTAATTTGTCCTATTTAGAGTTCATTAGGCTTCTTCAATCTGCACGTTTATAATTTTTATCAGATTGGGGAATTTTTTGAGCATCATTTCTTTATATATTTTTTCTATTCTCTACTTCTCTTTCCCTGATGTCCAGTTAACATTTCAATTAGACTTTTTATGTTATCACAAAGATAATTAGGAACCTAATTTTTCATGTTGAGTACACTTTAATTAGATTCTGAATAATGTGAGTGTTATAATGTTGATTTTCCAAATCGACAAATTGAGAAAATTCAATGCTTTAAAGAGCATTGAATTTGTGTTCCAACATAGCTAGATTACTTGTGGATTAGCTTGATTATTTTGACTATTGTTATTAGGCTTTCTTAGGTCAAGCCTTGAGTAAATCATTAGGTCCTGCTTTGAAGGCATGGCTTTTCTAGGACCTCCGCTGAATGTTTCTGATGTTTTATAAGGTCTTTCCATTCTGATTAGACCAAATTAAACCCTTCTCAGTCCAGTTCATACTCTAATAGTTCCTCACTTTTACATGCTGGGTACTTCTTCTTTCTCTGATAGCCATTTTTCTCTAGCCTCATGGAATCCCATCCTAGATTTAAGGGAACTTATTTGCAGATTATTGGACATTACTTTTCATTTTTCCTTTCTCTTAGTTTCTCAACCTACAAATTCTTGCTGCCTCAGTCTTCCTCAGCATTCCTCTTCATTTCTTCAACTCAGCAAGTTGGATGAATTCTGTGTAGGTACCTACACCTTGTCTGGAACATGAACCATAATCACATAAAGTGTCTTACTTATTTTTATCTCCAGGGAATCATCATTTGCACTGGCTCTTTTTCAACATTGAAACACATTTGTTTCCTATATGTTGTACAAGTATGTGTTGTTTATAGCAGGATGGTTATCCCAATACTAGTTCCATAGTCATAACCAGAAACAGAAGTGAGTTGCCTATTCATTTTCATTTTCCTCTTATATTTCCAGAAATATATTGTAAAACTATTTTCTGCAACCTCCAATAGGCGTTACTCTTTTTTTCCTTAATCCCCCCTCTGCTCCCTATAACCTACCAAAATATCTGGCCTTCAAAGCCTTAACAAATACCAGAAAATGAAAGTATTTCTCAATAAGAGGCAGGATTTTAAAATAAGAGATGTGTTTCTGTGCTACTCTGTCACTGCTCTGCCCATGATAATTTCATGTGAATTATTTGACACTCCTCTTATCAGTAAGATAGAACTCACTTATTGGACCTCATTTCTTCACTTTGTTGGCTTTCAGTTTTCCTTGTATGTTATCCTAACTTCAATTAAGGTTATTTCTCTCTTACCCCAAATACACACATGAGTCTAGGATGCTACAACCTATCCAAATACTAGTTCTTATTCTAGTATCACTCATACCTCTGCTATTTCATCTTCCTGTTTTCATATATGGAATGCCCTGTTATCTTTCTCCTTGCTGAGAAGCCAAACTCATCTCACTATTTCACTGCACTTTCTAAGTAGTCAAGTCCAAGCATCTACAGAACGAAATTTTTATAATTTTGTTAGAAAGCAATTTTATTATTTTATTTGTCCTTTTTGATGCCATTATATTTATGTGAATTTATGTTAATACTTTTTAAATTGTGTTGATAAAAACCATTCATAACTTTTCTGTCAGAATTCTAAAAAACACTTCACAAAATATTGCCCAAAAGAGCTCATCGAGTTTTATAGCATTGTGTGAGGTAACAGAAACTATATATTGGCCTTGGCTCCCAGTTCCTTGGCACAGAGATCCTGAAATCCTTGTAATTTCCTTCGTGATAAGGACACTAGGAGCATCTTTATTTTAAGACTTGTCTTTGATCCCATTCCTGACATAAATTTCCTAAAACCCTTATAAATTCCTAAGTGATAAAGGCATGAGGAGAATCTTTTGTTCTATTTAAGTGACTATGGGTAGGCTCCTGGATAGATACTGGTCACAAAAAAGACCAAGTCACGGATTAGAAGCTTGGAAGTTTCAGGCCTACCCCTTATACTCCAGAGAAGGGAGAGGGTTTGGAAATGGAGTTAAAGGCTGATTGCCTATGTGAAGAAGCCACCATAAAATGCCAAGAGTGTAGGGTTTAAACAGCTTTCAGATGAGTGAATACACTCACATACTGGCAGGAGGACACACCCTCTGCTCTGGGGGGGGGGTGCCCCTAAGCTCCCAGACCTTGTCCTATATGTCTTCATCTGGCTAGTCATCTATATCTTATCATTTCCTTTAGTAAACTGTTAAATATGTTTCTTGAGCCACTCCAGCAATTTGTTGAAATCTAAGAAGAGGGTCATTGGAACGCCAAATCTCTAGCTGGCACATGTGCGGGGAGGGGGGCACGTCTTGTGGGATTCAGCCCTTAACCTCTGGACTCTGGTACTCTCTCCAGAAAAATAGTGTCAGAATTGAGTCAAATTGTAGGCCACTCAGCTGGTGTCACAGAGAACTGCTTGGTGGGGGAAATCCCCATAAATTTGGTGATCAGAAGTGAAGTGTGCTGTGTGAGAGGGACAGAGAATCACAGAGTAGGAAGAAATGAAGTTCTCTCAAGACAGAAGGTGGAAAAACTGAGCTTCTCCTTTACAAGTTAGAAACCACTGATTTTAGGTTAGAAACCACTGATTTACTTATTTAATAGAAATTAGCAAATACTTTCCATGCTCAAGAATTGTCCTAAATGGAATGCAAAGATGAAGCAAATGTGGTCTGTGTCCTTGAAGAGTTCATAATCTAATAAAAGAAATAACCTGGAGTTTCACAATTACAGCTCAATGCCATTTTGTTCACTATAATAACCCTTGTTCCTAGAGCAGTTACTGACAATAGAGACAGAGGTAAATAAATGTACCAGGAATTAATGATGGTGGGCTTTCAAATAGTTTAATAAAGGGCAATAAGATAAGAATGATCGAATAGTAGCCCATACAAATGGACTTCCGTAGATGTTGAGGAAAACACCATACCCTATCAGGCTTCTTGTAAGAAGGGGTTTTTAATTTGGATCAAGGAGCATGAATCAATTGCCATAGAGGCAGAGGACATGGGCATTGCAAAGGGAAGGGACAGCCAAGGGGCACACACAGAGGACAAGCAAGAGAATGACATGCAGATATGTTGGATGAATGCTGTGTAACCAAGTTTGTCTGGGCCTTAGTAAACAAGTTCAAATAGAAAAGTAATGACATCACACTTGAAAGTTAGGAATGACCAGATTATTGATGGGAATATACCACTGACAAGGGAAACCATAGCATATTTCTGAAATATCAGAAATAATGTTTTAGGATGCACCTGAGTTCAGTGTGTAGGAAGAATATGAGGTCAAGGGACAGGTCTGAACCATAAGACCCCTTGCCAATCAAATGCTCACCCAACTGCAAATCACAGATAATCAGTAAACCTCAGGTTGACATTATTATATTTAATATTCTATACCTGAAATTGGGAGATAATGAGAAATTAGACAGCATTTACATCATATGTAGTTTTGGGAAAAAAAGATGGCTTCTGAAAGAATAACATGATGAGATTTTAAAGGGTCTTCCCAGTAGCTGATCTTTTTCTCCCTCTCCATTCTTCACTCAAAACAATTTTAATATCATCCCAGGCATAAGATTCTGAAGGCTATGCAAAGTCACAGTAGTTTAAGCTTCAAAATTCTGTTCACAAAGAGTTTCCTATATAAGAGAAGACATACTTGATTTCTGTTACTAATAAAAAACATCTGAAAGTACATGATCAGCCCAAGAAGATTGTAACTGAATGAAGTGTGCTATTTTTTTTAATCTTTCCTGGAGGCTTTATAATTTCTTCTCAGTAATAGAGGCTCTGGGATTTTTTTTCCATCAGTTTTAGCTAATTAGTCCCATCCATTTTGCAATTACCTACAAAGAGACAGACTCTAAACTATACAGGCATCTTTGGTATATCTCTCTGAGAGCCAGAGATTCAAAGTCTAAGAGGACAAATACCATTGTATTCATTCCAAAGCCCAGCTGCAAGATAAAGTCCCCATCTACAGACCAAGCTGAGGTGACATTGAGGCTGGAGTGTGAATTAGAATGTACGTTGGTCACAAAAGATAGAGATCCCTGTAATCTTGCGGGACAACATTCGATTCTTAGCATACACCACAGAAGTCCATTATGGGCCTCAGAAAGCCCCTGGTCACTTCTGTTCCCACATCCTTTGAAAATAATTACTAGCTCATGCCCAAAGATTTAAAAAACCACAGCATGAAACAACTTCAGTGTTAGTGTACTTATTTGCTTACGCCTCCTCCCAGAATAGCCCATCAGTCAGAGTTCCAGGCAGTGCTCAAAAATGTGCAAAGTTGCTAGGCTTTCATCTCTGCCTATTTTGATTTGGTTTCAGTCTCTTTAAGTGGGGTGTGATTTCTACTTTCCTTCTTTCTCATATAATCATACCTTTTTTTTTTTTTTTTCCATTTGATGTCTCCTGTTTTAGCTCTGGTAGCCAGGCATAATGTCTTTTCCAAATTGAGGAAAGAAAAAGAAGTTAAGTGTTGTTTTTTTTTTTTATTTTCTTAATCTGAAATGGAACAAATAAGATGTTTGAATGCTGAATGGGCAAGAGAAATAATCAGCATTCTATGAGTAGATGGGGTTATTCAAATGACCTTTGGCAATTGAGATGGTAATCCTAAAAACTAATTTGAATGAACCTTTGGTTTTGAACCAATGGAATTGTGACAGTTGATAATCATGATGGAAATGATAACAGCATGACAAACCAACACAGGAATAAGACCTTTTCTGTCACTGTTGAAAGAAGGAGAAAGAGAAGCACTTGTTTATTGCTGTCAAATTGAAGCAGGACAGTACAGCAGCATCCACAAACTTGATCAATTGTGCATTTTTAAGTATTGCTTGAGGGAAGTAAAACAGATTCCATGAATGAACTTAGCATGACTTCATATATAAAATTTTAAGTAACAAAATAGTTTTCTTGAACATTTACAGTGCACCAAGGCAGTGCTTCTTGTGCCCTTTCCTTGCTTAACTCTTAGAGACTTTTTATTACACAATCCTGCCCAGCTCAGACACAGAAACTGAGCCTTAGAAAAAATGTGGTAAGTTGCCTATATGAACTAGAAGTGTTTCTTGTTTAGCTCTTAGAGACTTTTTATTACACAGTTCTGCCCAGCTCACAGACACAGAAACTGAGCCTTAGAAAAAATGTGATAACTTGCCTACATGAACTAGAAGGTGGTGGACTCAAAGCTAGGTCCTTGTTCTTCAATGCTTTGCTATTTTGCTTATTTTTTAATGTGTAATGGTTTGTTGCCATATGATTTTTAATCATATCTCTAACAAAAAGCAGTTCTTTAAACACTGCCAAAGCACTTAATCATCTGCTTCACAGTTAAGACTACATTTGGTTGCAAGCAGCATTAAATAAACTTCAATTTTTAAACAGATTGGCAGGGGCATTTTCTAATATAATGTGAAATTGGGGGTAACTGGCTGCTGAAGTGGGCTCAGTAACTTGTCATTGTCATCAAGGACCCAGTCTCTTTCTGTCCATTCACTAGTCAAGCTCGGGGGAGTGTCATATTAGAAGCACAATAGCCCTAGAGGTCCAAGCTGCAGGTTCATGTTCAAGTTAGGGAGGAGATGACAGGCTGGAGCTATCAACATCTCTCTTTTAGTAGAAAATCAAAAGCTTTCTCAGAAACCCAGCAGACTCCTCTTATATTCTGCTGCCCAGATCTGTATCACATGATTATACTATCACATGACTACTGTGGAAGAGAGACTGCAAAGACAGTCTAGTTGATGGCAATCATAATATGAATATTGAATTATAAAGGGATTTATATTTTAATAGGCAACTAATGATAAAGTTATTTGACTGTAAAGTGAAGCAATCATAAAGAGGGGTCTACAGCATATCTTTGTTATCTGGTAATAGAGTTCATATAAAGTATATATTTTAAAAGAGTCTTGTGGGAAGCAAAGAAATAGTCTTCATTTTGGAAACAGTCCTAAGAAATATCTATGCAGGCTCATATCTGGGACCTATAGAGTTAAGTATATGTTGACTCCACTTAGGTCTCTTGACAAGTATGGAGAGTGGATGGTGAAGTGATTCAGATTAATATACCCATGCCTCCAAGGTACTATAGGATACATGCTAGGACAGAGCAGCAAGCAAAATTCGGACTTCAAAGGAAGGAGAAATTATTTTTCATTGGGAAAAAAAGTTAGCCACAGTAACATGCTACTTTCCTAATTTTCTACAAAGAGAAAGAGAATCCACAAATACATGACCCTCTCCTGGTAAAATCTAAACACTATGGCAACTATGCAAGAGATATAAATACCCTGTATTGTAAAAACTGAAAAACTACTGGATGCATAGGAATCTCCCTGGCAGTGTCTAATCAGTGCAACATTGTCAGCATGTGTGTTGGTGCATTGAAATTCCCATGTGTCAACATGGATGTCAGCATTCTTGTTAGCCTCTTCTGTTTAGATTTTAGCATTGGTCACCTCTGAGATTTTCCTTTTCCTCAATCATTCATTGGTTTGAGATTCTACCAAGTGCTTGGGGACTGAGAAATGCTTGGTGTATTCAAGAAACACATAACATTTTAATTGTCCTCAGAGATGGAAAGATTGAATGAGGGAGGCTAATTAAGAAACATAAATAAACTAGGAGTTCTGCTTTGCCTCACATCATATCATTATAGTACAGAATGAACTGCTGAGCTTCACTCGGAGTCAAAGAAACAGTCAGAGTCCATAACTAGAACAAGACTACACGTATCATATAAAGTGAAGAATTGGGGCAGCAAATATTATTATCGTTGTCATTTTTTACTTTAATTTTCTTTGGCGATCACCAAACACACACACACAGACATTTAAGGACTACATTTCAGGTGCTCTGACCATTATCCAGGAATATAATATAACATTTATTTTTTATGTAACCCTGATACTAGCTATATGAAGTGAATACTTTCATTGCCCCCATTTCGTAAATGGAGAAAGTAATGTTCAGAGAGCTCAAGTGACACATCGGCTCGTGAATTCCTCTCTGGCTCTTGGCACATACCGACACTTACCATGTGGCAAACCTTGCTTTGATTCCTGACTTGCTGATCCTCTCAAGTCATGTTGTTAGCCACCAAGTGAACTGATACTTCTAGAACCCCCCAAAAAGACCAAAGAACTCTGAATCTGAGGAAATTCTGATAGATTCTAAGTCAAGAGAGAATTGTTTTGAAAATAAGCAATTAAATGTAAACATGCTAAATACAGGATATTCAAATTCATAGTGAGCTTGTTCAGTGAACAAATGCATTTATTGATATAACTAACAATATGATAATGAATTCTTGTTTTCCAAACAGTAGGACTAAATATCCATCTATCTGCATGGGTGGAAAGCTTTCCCTGTAAAAGCAAAACTAATTTCAGCTTTGTCCACTACTTTCAGTCTCTGTCACCATTATTCAACTCTGCACTGTAGTCCAAAATCAGCCATAGGCAATATAGAAATGGATGAGGGTGGCTGTTTCCAGTAGAAGTTTATTAATAAAAACAGACGGCAGTAGACATGGCCCATGGGCCATAGTTTGCCAACCTCTGTATTAGAAGGCTAAAATAATTTTGTTTGAGAAGACTCCAGAACAGAGTTATAATTCTCAAGAAAAAATATTAGATTATTTGGACTTAAAGCAATACTGGAATTTCATGTTTGTAGAAGGGGGTCAATATGGTTTCATTTTCACTTTGGGTTGTATTACATGGAAACTAAAAGGAAATTGATTGATATTAACTGATAAAAGAAATCAGTGATTCATAAAAAGGAATGACTTAGCTGTCGGATTAACCAAACATAGGAAGGGACTTCTGAGGCAATGGTAGCACAAAATAATAATGTTTAGAACAACCAGAAACCAGAGTAAAGCTTAGTATCGGTCAGTCAATCTATACACATGTAATGATCATCCAGTATTTATGTGTATATGTTCTGTCGTAGAAATACAAAGATTTTAAAAAAGTGAAACAAATATTAGCTAAATTTATTTAGTTTATGAAAAATGATTAAGTAATTATCAAAATTATTTATTTGGTGGTATGGAAAATACTTCCATAATGAAAAGTGCCTAAGTTACTTCAATAATTAAAAGGCTATATGGTAGCCATCTCCAGAGATAACAAGGAAGAAAACATCATCTGAAATCACAATTTGGATTCATGTAACTTCTTAAAATTAGTTGTAGCTCTATTAGCTTTATTACTCCATAATTTTATGAAACATGTGCCAAATGACCATAGAACAGATCTAAATATACATATATAGAGTGTGCATATAAAACGTGTATTCACCCCTGATTATTCTCTATTCTCCCTATTACATTGTGTATATATTGTTTATGTGTATATGGTACATATATATATATATATATTCAGTACATACACATGCATATTGTCTATATAGTGTACATAGCATATATATAGTCCATATTGTGTATAATGTATGCACATATATTATATAGAGAATAAGAAATAGTACTGTACTGAGTACCCAAAAAAGGCAATGTAACTTGAACAAAGAGGCCTCCCTGGTGGTGCAGGGGGTTGGGACACAGCCTATGGAGCTGTTCGCAGCCACTGCAGCACGAGTTCTATTTCTGCCCAAGGAGCTACCCACATAGCTCAGCAGACCTCTCCTGACTCCCCCGCTGCTTCCCTCAGCAGTGTGTTTCAGTCAATCCGCCTGTTCTTTTCACCAATCTGTCTTTTTCACCAATCTGTTCTTTTCAACAATCTGTCTCTGGTCAATCTATCCTCCCATGCCTCTGGCCTGTACCCCAGTTCTTGTGTGCATAAATAAATAAATCTTTTAAAAAAATGAATAGATTTTTAAGGAGAGAGCAATTCAACCAGCACATGTCTGAAGCTGAATGGTTTGAAGCTTTCAATCTTTCCCAACAGATGGCACAGAAGTAAAAAAGTAAGACTCTCATCATGTTGTGCTCTGAATCATTTATCTTCTGTAAAATGTGGCAAGGCCATTAAACTGGTAAACAAGACTTTTGTAAGCATGCATAAAACATATTCAATATTTGGTGGCAAGGGATTTCCATTAAGCTTTCATGGGAGTTCATAAATCAGCAGAAACCACTTACCGAAACATTTTCATGGGTCCTGTGGAATTCTAAGCAAATATCAAGTTTAAGAATGAAAAGTCACTTATATTTTCAACGTAATCTAACATTCAAAGAAGTGTAAAAGATGCTTAAGTGTTAATATTTTATGTTTCCCTGCTCTCAGCAGTAATTGCAGCCCATTAAAAAGAATGCTAAGCCATAGCTGTTAGCACTGGCACAGGCCCAAGGAAACACTGAACCTTCACAGAAGGGGGTTAATTGCTACACGAAGAGGTAATTTATTAAGAACACTGAAGCCCTGTATACTCTCCTACGTGAGACTGAACGGCACAATCTTATGTGAATATTACATTTGATAATCAAGGCCTTTTCTATGGTAGACTTCAGAATTAGCTAAGCTAAACAAAAAGGGAGGTGGAGGGGGTGAGAGGGAGAAAGAAAAACTCCAACACCATTTTTCTCTATTCGGATCCCATAAAGTTTTACTTGGTGCCCTCCAGTCTGTCACCCCCACCACCGGGAACGTTGGCTGCTCCATAAAAGTCCTGGTGGCTGATGAGAAAAGCTTATATAACTCTCAGGTGGAGGGGTTGCTTCTACCTTGCTTTATTTGTCCAGATCTTGGTGTATCTGGACTCTTCTGAGCGTAAAACTCCATTTTTACTGTTTGTCAGAAGTGATGCTTTCAGAAACTTACCCAGCGAGCTAGGCATTCTTTTCATCCAGCTTGAACCCAGTGCCCTGTGACTTACTAAATATCGCTATCAGAGAAAAGAGTGCCCACAGGCCACACCTGTCTGACTCCTGCCTATGGGTAGGGTCTTCCTCTTGGGTCTGTGCATGCTCTGTGTCTTGAGCTGATCATGTCTGTCAATGGCAAGAATGCATGAAGCAAGCAGAGTCCAAGATCAGGGGAGTACATTGGTCTGAGAATCATTTCACCTAAGGAACTGGTGATTCTCTTGGCTGTGCTGACACATTCTGGAGTCGCAGAGAATTGGGGAAGAACAAATTTTACCTCTGTCTCTCTTTTTAATTTCTCTAATTGAAAACTGACATGAGGGAAAATTCCCTTACAAAATATAAAACAATAACAGTAATAAAAAAATTTTAAAACTTAAAAATAAGGTAAAGGGGAAACAGTGGCTCATCTTAAATGTATCATTAATGCCTTCCAGCATTTTCCATTTTGTAAGTTGGTTCTTTAACCATCTCTGGTTGAACCTCCAATAAAAAAAGTATTTATAGATTGTTCATTTTGCTACTGGCACTGGGTTAAGAGAGATGAGGGCAAAATAGAAAAGACATAGGGACCTTGGCACTGCCAAACCCTTATGGAGTTTTCAATATCACAGGAAAGATGAAAAAGCAAAGCAAGTGGAACAAAGAGAAGGTTTCAGTGCCTACAGTAGAAATGGTGGCAGAAAGAGAACAAGGATACAGATGTGGATGGGTCCTTGGCCATCTCCCTGGTTGAACTGCTCTCCTTCACTTTTTGTTTTCTCCTCCTGCACTACTTTTTCTAACTCCATGGTCTCTTCTTTTCCAAGATCTACAAATCACCAAAGCCATTATTTGGAGTTTTCACCACCCACTTAGCACCATCCAACCTTGAAGAAACTCATGATCAAATTATTAGGTGATCAAGTATATTTTCCCCTCTCTCTCCCCTTTCACCTTCCCATTTTGCACTGATGGTCCAAATTATAAATACTCTATCTTACCCTAAGACTGTACCCTCAACATGCAAACATCAGAGCCTGGGCTTCTGTGTCTAAACTGGGGGAGAAGACCGAAGATGTCTCTTTCTCAGTTTCAGAGAACTGTTCATCCCACCATCTCCTTTTGATATACCACTAAGTGCCCTGCTGTTACTATTCTATTTAGAGTTTGAGATGCAAGTTTTTACTTTGTGTGTGATCTTGTGGGATCAGGGAGAGAGAGCCACTTTTTCTGTAGAGCAAAGGGAGCAACATGACCGTAGTCAATTGGATGTGATGCATTTTCAGCTCTCCAACTTTCCAGCCCCCAGGAAAGCAAGCTCCTGTCCACTGGAGACCTCTGGAAGACCAGTGGTAACCATGGATCAATGGATCCTGTTGCGAGGACGGAAGAAGTACGGATCCCCTGGACACACATCCCTGTCACTTGATAGGCTCTTCAATGGACTTTTGGCTATACCTGCTTCTCACTGTCTGTTTGCAACTGCAAATTCTCATCTTGGCTACATGTCATTAATACTAAGCATGATAATTCATATCTATATATTTAAAGATTTTTTTAAAAAAGAAAGTCATTTTTAAATTTTTCACTTAGTTTTTGTTTTCATCCTTTTTACCTCTTGGGTGCTTCCTAAATGGAGTCAGTATGTCACCCAGAGCAGCTTCTATTTTGGATCATTTTTCACTTGTTCCCCATCCTAGGAAGATTTGAAAATCACTAATGATCACTGCTAAACTCAGAAAATGAAATCATATATATATATATATATATATATATATACACACACACACACACACACACACACACATGGACACTCACATTTCCAAGGGTAAGTCTCTTTTTTTGTCAGATTTTTAGGAAAACCTATGTCAGGTCCTATTTTCCACAAGTGTTCCATTGAGAAGCCTCTGATCTTTTCAGTCTTGAAGTTTATCTTGGAATTTTTTAAAAGGAATTATTTTGGTCATTGAGGTCCATACCCCTTTTCTTTCTCTCTCCTTGCTTTCAATTTTCTTTCTAAGGAAATGGAAGAAAATGGAGGCAGATGATTAGTTAAGTGATCCCAGAGCTGTGCATGTCACTGGAGCTGTGCCAGGCACATGTAAAGGTCTCCTCTTGCCAAAAACACACCAGGGACCTCTTAAGCAATCAAGAATTGCTACATGTGTGCAAGAGCTAACATCTTGAACACAACAGAAATCTGTAATTCAATTATTCTCTGTTTCTCATACATTTACCCTCTGAGCATCCGACATGCTGGAACATGGACGTGCAGATTGGATGGAAACTACTGTGTTCCCTCCCTCTCCGTGTGTGGATGGGTGGCAAGGTCATCCCTCAGATGCACAAATGGGCATAATGAGCAGGGAGGGAGGGTTTGGCTCACACTTATTTAGCCCTGGGGGCTTGGGAAGGAAGAGAAGAAAACAACAGAAGAAAAAATGAGCCAAACAAAGGATAAACTAAAATTAGGAAGAAGAGTGTGAGTAAGAAGCAAACCAGGCAAACTCAAGCAAGGGTTAACTTCTATTGTTTGTAGAGTTCTCTTGGGGGCATAGGGAAAGAGCATTGATAGCATTCCTGGGGACTGGTCCTCAAAAAAGAGGAATTTCTTTGCATGAGATATGAAGGACTTATTTTTGCTGTTGGCATATGTTCTACTTAGAGGGAGATTAACTACCTCCAGTCTTTCCCAGATGCCAAGTATTCTACTTCTGAAAATGTAATCCTAAAATACACAGGACATTATGTACTACCTGCATATGATATGAGAGGAATTAAAGAAAGAATCCCCCAGAAGTTTTACTCACATATATTATAATGGGTCAGGTCATTTTCCATAAAAATGAGTAACTCTCAGCAGGAAAAAAAATGTATAAAATGTGCTGACCTTGAACACAGAGTATTTATATAAAAAATTTATCACCCATAGGCCTTACAGAACTAGGTTTTCCTCTTGGGATGCACAGCTAATATTTCAAACTCTGTCTATGACAAATGGAAACAAAGATTGTTTGAAAAGGTAAATGCAGTGCTCTCACCTTCTTGGGACAATCCAGATGCAGGATATTTAACAGATTTTCTAACAAAACTACCAGTTTTTTTTTTTTTTTTTTTTTTTTACAGGAATTGGCAACATTATGTAAATAATAAATTCTGATTAAATTCTTTTAAGCCTTTATTACCCAGGGTTCTTTGGATTGTAAGACACAGAAATCTAACTCAAATTAACTTTCAGGGAATCTATTAATTGATACTGAAATGTTTGAAGTTTTCAAATGAAGGGTCAGGAGCCCATTCACTGGCAGGTCAAGGATGCTGCTAGTCCTAAAAACTAGAACCTGAGTTTCAAACAATTCAGATTTCCTTGTTGTGTCCCTTATCTTTATTTTTCTCTGTATATTGGCTTATTTTTCTTTGACTTCAAATTTCTTCCACAGAGCAGAATTGTGGCCACCGGTCAGTTGTAGGCTTCATACCCACAGCTTCAACCACAGAGCTGTCACCCTCTAACTTATTCCCAGTTGAAAAACCCAGGGGAAGGATTCTGATTGACTTGATTTTGACAGGTGCTCATCCTATAGCCAGAGACCCTTCCCCTCCCATGACCCCAATAAACCCCTCTGAGTGGTTGCCTTTCATTCTATGGTTAATATCAGCAAAGTGGAAGTAAGTGCCTCTTCCTTTTGGTTCAGCAAAGCGCAGAATCATGGTGAGTAATCCTAGATACATAAGGTCTACATGGGAATCATGGCCAGGCTACTTGCCAGCTGAGATCTTCAGAAAACTCACCCACCTCTTTAAGTTTCCACTACTGCAAAATGGGGAGATGAGCCCTTTCTCAAATGAAATGCTCAGCAGTACATCAACATGAACGAGTCATACTTTCATTTATACTGAATGAAAGAAAATGCAAGCCAAAGAGCACATAGTAAAGTATATGACTTCCATTTTATGAAATCCTAGAAAAGGCCAAGTTGCCTTATCATGACAGAAACCCTGTGGTTCCCTAGCTACATGGTGGAGGGCGCTGAATGGAAGCACAGGTGGGTAAATGGGGTGCAAAGTTTCAGCTTTGAAATGAATGAGGTCTAAAGATCTGATGTCAAACATGGTGACGAGTTGATAACACCATGTATACAATTGAAATTTTCCTCTTTTTTGAAGAGCTTTTGCCTTATTTTTAATCAAATGTATTGACTAACTCATTCATTTACAAAACTATATCATTTCAGGAGTACAGCCTGGCACTTCAATATTTTAAATGTTTTATTCATCTGTCCCCCTTCCACCATCAAAGACCCAGTGCCAATACACTAGCACATTACCCCCTCTGCCTGGACCTCTCTCCCCTCTGGTAAATACAGTATTTTTCACAAGGCCTAAGACTATTTTTGCTGTATGTTACCTATTTGTTTTCTTTGGTTATTTATATCCCACAAATGAGTGAAACATCTGGTAACTGTCTTTCACTTTCTGACTTATTGGATGCAGTATAATCATCTCAAGTTTCATCCACATTGTCAGAAAAAGCAAAATTTCATCTGTGTAATAGCTTAGAAATATTTCACACAATTTTTTATCAAGCCATCCATCGATGGCAATTAACCCGATTCCATGTCTTGCCTATTGTGAAAAATACTGCTCCGGTCATAAAAATGCAATGAAGTAGCAAGATAATATTAAATCCCCAAATCTGCTACTTTTCCATAAACAAACAACAAATTAAAGAAAAGAAAAATGAAAAAAAATCCCACCGACAATTACACACACACACACAAAAAGAAGGAAAGATCTATACCCTGAAAACTATAAAACAAGTGAAATTTTCTGAGTAGAACTTAAATTTTCTCCTTAATCTGTCAATCAAAAAAATGAAGTGATAGAGGTATTCATCTAATTCAATGAGGAAATCCTTTCACAATGTAGCTACAACAAATCAACACAGAGTACATTTTAAATATCTGACAATTTTATATGTCAATTACAAATCAATAAAGATGAAATTTAAAAAAGAATACAAAAGGGGGGAAAGGCATGAAAGAACTTTTCAGAAAAACAAAAATGCTCTGTATCCTGAGCATGTATTAAAAGGCTTCAACCCATACACATAACATGGGAGAACTTATATATATATATAAAATCTCAATAACATTGAATTTATAAGGGTTGAGATGAACATCCAGTGAAGCAAGACACAGCACAGCACTTTGTAAACACGAAGTGATAAACATGTATTATTGCTTTTTATTCTTTTTACTGGTGTCTGTGGCCAGTTTGCTCAATTAAATCAAGATGTTCATACAACTAAACATGTGTTCAGATTCTATGACTATAAATTACTTCTGCCCTTTTGGGCATGTCTTCTTTCTGCTCTTCCCACTCCAGGAGTCCTGATAGCTAAACCCCAGGTGGTAAGGCTTTTCAAGTTATCCCAAACCCTGGTGTCAGGTTAGCCATGCAATCTGCAGAAAGACACAAATTGCTACAGGAGTAAAGTGTACATACTCCAAGCGGTATATTGTGTGCTAGACCCATCAAACCCAAAACCCCCTCACCCAATAAAGTCAGGAAGCCACCCGGTGTCTGGAGCTGCAGACTCAGCAAGGTCAACCATGCCTTCCTCAAATTGTATGAAGAATTCCCATTTCCCTAGATTTTACATTTACTAGAATGCTTTGAATTTCACCTGGTCTTTCCTCTAGCTCTAGAAGGAACTTCCTTACATTCCCTCTGCTAGATCAGAATCTTTTTGGTTTTAAAAGAAGAGTGTGGAGTGGGCCTCCCTGAGATGCAACCTATGAAGTTATCTGTAGCCTCTGTAGGACGAGTTCAGTCTCCGACCAGGGAGCTACCCACATGGTGCAGCAGACCTCTCCTGGCTCACCCACTGCTCCCCTCAGCAGTGTATTTCAGTCAGTCTGCCTGTTCTGTTCCCTACTGTCTCTGGTAAATCCTCTCACCCCACTACCCTGCACCTCTGGCCTGAACCCCATTTCTTGCATGCATAAATAAATAAAACTTTAGAAAAGAAGAAGATTGTGGAGCACAATAAATAAATATAGATAAATAGTTGTCTAAAAATTAGGGCAAGAACTTTTGTAAGCGAGAGTTTCTTCTTAACCCATAAATGATTCCATGAAGATCAATATCCATGTCAGCAAAATAAGTACTTGCTATCTGCAAATCATAAGCTAATGCAGAATAGTCTATGTCCTGGTATAGAGGAATACCCCCTTTATCTATCTTCTCTTTAAATTTAATTAAGTCTCATCCCAGCTTCCTATTGGCAATGTTGAAAGTCATAGAAAACTCCAGTACACTTAGTGCTGATGACGTCTAGGTCTGGGGCCAGGGACAAAGCCTACAGAATCCCTTCTAACGTCAGGGTTTTGAGACAATCCTTTAAGTCTCTGGTGCCCTCAATGGAGACCCTGACTGTCCAGGTCTCTTCCAGCAATTTGGTTTCTTTGAGCCAAACGTACCTTATCCTTCTCACCTCCCCTCTCCAGATGAAACCTTACTGACCCTATGACACAATCCCTCTGGGATCAACAGAATCACAAAAGGATGTTAAAGATTGGCAGCAGCTCCCAGTTACCTCTCTCCAAGAGACCTTTGCATTTTGGTTCTAAGAGCAAAAGCAAATGTTCTGAGAGGCATGGAGCTTAAATGGAATCAGGCAGAGGCCTGAGGGAGATGCATTGGGGCGGAAATCTCCTCCCAGCTTTCCTCAAGTCCTGGGATGCATGCAACTTTAATTTTCATATCCAATAAATTTGGCTACCCAAAAAACTCCACTCATTTTCTCCCAGGAACGTTTTTGTTGTTGTCGACAGTTGCTGAATGAATGTTGAGAGACTTCAGAAGAGAACACCAGTTCCTCATGGAAACCAATCTCTGAAACACCCGCATTCATTTTAGTCAGAGGCCACGGCCTTAGAACTTGGGTTCTGGGAATTGATCAAGACCAAGAGTTTGGGTGGGGTAGGTCAAGGTCACTGCACCTCCACATGTCTGGGGCTCCACTCGCTGCTGGTGTGTGGGTTTCCTTTAATGGTGTGGAGCAGACGAATAAACACAGCATGCTGTATTTTGGAAACTGAATGAAGCCCAGTCCTGTGAGACTCTTGGGTGGAGTGTGTTAACCCTCTCCTGTGAGCCAGAAATGGGACCTCTGAGGTTTCTCGTGGAAATTATAATATTTGTGGACTTGAAAATAAAGAAGCGGCCAAATCTTAGAAGCTGAATGAGAATGACTCATTTTGGTAAGGTACTTCGCAGGCTGTACAAACAACTAACTGTTCAGTCACTGTCAGGACTGGACATGACCTTGGGCAGGCGCCACAAAAAGCCCTTGGATTTCAAGTCCTGGTGGCTGTGGGGACATTAACTTCTCTGGATCTCTGTTCTTCTGAAGATGATGATGATAAGAGTGTCCACCTCTGTTGTCCTGGGGAGACATAGGTAAGACAGGCTTGGAAAGTTTTGAGGAGTGCAGGTGACATGGGCCAAACTCAGTAAATGTTCCTCGGCATCATTCAAGTATTGGCAACTCTTTGTCTTGCTCACTAAGCAAGAGAGTAGCTAGACAGGCAAAGTCCATAGAGATGGCCACAGAGACACCTGCCTTAGGAGAGAGAGACACTTGCATTTAGTTCAAGCAGCAGCAGATGTAGTGTCCTCATTATATTGTGGCATATGTGGCCAAGATACATGGCCATCAATGAAGGCAGAAGGCCCAGAAATGTGGACATGACAGGGAAAAGGATTCCAACCCCTCAGGCTTCCTCCAAATGTGGAGTTTGTGGTTCGGAGAATGTAGGTTTCAGGTGAGTAATTCACCATGTGCCTTGATCTGCACTGACTCATTTTACAAAAGACTTTCCTGGGGCTTCCAGAGCTAAGCAGCCCCACTTGCCATCCTAAGCCAAATAAAGGTCTTTGTCATCTGAGCAATAGTTACTCATCACAGGAGCTGGGATTCATTGTGTGGTGACCCAGCTTTTCCTTTGTCATAGTCGGAGTCCCCTCTATGTTCCGGTGACTGCATGCCCAGCAGTGCTTGTGTTTTTATGGCAAGACATGAAGTAGGCAAACACAATGACATTTAAGAAATAAATAGCAAATTGAAGGAGCAGATACACTATAGGGGGTGTCCAGGCACACGGGGTAACAAGAAGAACTCAACCCTTGAGAGGACTCGGTTAAAGCTTACAATATGGGCATACTTCATTGATTCCTTCTGAAAAGTAATTTTTTTTTTTTAAGTAGGGACTCTGTGACATTGATATAATGTCTGTGAGTAATTTTCTCAAACTATGAGAAGTCCCATCAGATCTCCTAGATTTGGAAAGAATCTCTGTCAATTAGAAATTAGAGAGGAATAAGTATTGACTCTTGTGAATCAACTAGATTAATTTTTATAAAATGCAAGTCAAATGACAAAACTTTGACTTATTCATTCAATAAGAAAAATGTGTTTGAGGATTTCATGTACACTCAGCCGTCTTCTTGATATCAGGGATGCTCTGAACTCCCTCGTCCCTGACACCCACCACCTTCCTATAGTTTATAATCTGGTGAAAATGAAAATGATATGAGAATAATCAAATAAATACACAGTCCAACTTCAGATAGTACAATATATAAAAATGAAACAGCATAAAGAGTGAGATAAAAGGGGAAAAATGTATTTTAGCAAGAGTCCAGAGGAGACAGGGATCTCTGATTCCAGGAGCACCAGGATTGAGTTATCGAGGTCCCTGTGGATGACACTGATAAATTCAGACTCAACTCCTCCCCTCAGGTTTGTAACTACTCCTGATGTCTGGTCAAAGGCAAGGAAATAAGGAACTGCTTTTCTGAAAGCCATCACCAAAGGCTTTTGGAAGTTTCCCTCTGTCTTATAACAAACTCTTCTTTATCCATCTGTCTCCAGGAGTTGAGATTCACTCTTGCCCAAGTAGCTTGCAAACGAGTCAGAGGAAAACAGTGACCATGCTTGAAAGGCTTTGCTAATCCTCAATTTGCAGAGTCAGTATAAATAGGCCATGATTTCAAAGGTGAGCCAAAAAAATCCAAAAGGTGGAAAAAGAGAGAAGCTAAAAATAAATGACTGAAAGAGAAAAGTTCCTGTAATTTTAGGTTTAAAATACAAAGTTGAGTAATCAAGGAAAGTATTTTTACTGCCTTGTCAATATTTTTCCTGGAAGCAGAGGTAAATAGCCCTTCTTCAGATCCACCGTATGCATGCCTAATGGCGTTAGGTGTCTCTGACCACAGAATAACTTTATCCCTAAGAAACAGAGCAAACAGGAACTCTGCGGTTTTAGCATTCCCACAAATAAGTAAATATACGGATGTATATTAAAAAAGGTTTAGTGCAATAGAACAGATCGTTGGGGTCCGTTTGAGAAGTGCTTCCCCTCTAGTAGAATCTTTCCTACAAACTTCTCCAAGTAGTGAAAGGAAACCCTGCTTGCCTGGGGTGATCACGATCATATTTTCTGCATCATTTGGATTCTCTTACAACTTCATGCCGAGTGCCCAGCAGAGGTACCGAAAGTGTAAGAGAGGTTGTCCTTTCTCTGAGTCCTCATTTATTTACCCTGCTGGTGAAAAGCCTACTGGCTTTCATCTCTTCTGAATCTGTGGCCAGGAGAAGCAGGGGATCACAAATGTTGAACAGAGTTTAAAAGAGGGGGAAATTATCACGAGGGTCTTCAAGCGCATATAACTCCCCAGGTTTAGCTGTCCCCGGGTTTTATGAGGCATTTGCCCAAAGCCCCGCTGTTCAGGCAAAGAGAACAGCACGTGGTTTTGTTGGCGGCTAGGAACTCTGTCTCTAAGTGGGGCATGCTTCCACTGGCTGATTCATTAGGTCCTGCTGATCCTAGGTTTTAATGCAAATCCATCACTTGAATAACTGGCGCCCCCAGTAATATGGATCTTGGATTATTTGACGCTGGGTGGAAAAGAGGTGCTGGAAATTGTCAGGGGAAACAAATAGCACACCGCTACCCATATATCACAGCGAAGGCCATGGGCACAGTGTGTGCTTTCAGCCAAACATGACTAATAGTTCTTCGATCTGGACTTCGATGTGCCATTGTGCAGCCAGCAGAGTAAGCGAGGAAGCTCAATCTGCCAAATAGGCCCAGTGCAAACCACTATCTCCATTTATCTGATGGCTCCTGGCAGAGAAGATTTGAAGGATCACTTGGAGACTAGCCCCTCATAATTTTATCCCACGAGTTAAAAATGAAATTGTTCTTTTGGATTGTCTGGCAGCTTCTGACTTCATCAACAAGCCAAAGCTCCCAAGTTACTTTTGTGAAAAAACCAGTCTGACCAGTTGTTTTTGGGCAAATAAAACAAAATACATCTTCAAATGGCAAGTAGCAAGCTATTTCCAAGATTTGTTTGGGCTGAAAATATTAAATGCTTTAAGAGAATATTTTTCAATCTATTGTTAACCTAATATAGTTTTCCAAGGAAAAGCTAGAATCTCCTAAAAACATCCATAACCAGACTAACATCAAAAAGAACAACAACTGCATTTTATATAAAATAACCCCAAAAGCAGAGTGAAAGGACAGATGTGAGCTTCTTGATCGTCTTGAATTTGATATAACGTGGAGGAAAAGGAAGGAAGGAAGGAATAGGGAAGGGTCAGTTGAGTATCTTGGTGTAGTCTCGTTTTTATTTTTCCCTGAGCTTTTGACATGGTTGCCCTATAGACCCGTTTGTCTCACCATTGGACACATCCGTGACATTTCTTTCTCCAAAAAGACAGTAAACAGCAAGCAGACAAGCAAGCAAGTTTTTCCCACAGTGTCTTGAGTCTGGTCCTGTTTATCTTTCCATAACAATGGAAACAGATGTATTTTTGTGCTTGCAGCTTCCCAGATGCATCACTCGAAGGAGATTTCTCCTGTTCAGAAACGTTGCTGGTTTTCCATATGGGCTTTGCCAGGTTAATTTCCTGACTCAAAACATCACAATTTCTGGGGGCAATGTTCACCCTCTACAGTTTGCCGATGTTTTGCTGCCAGGATTCACTTGGGGTCCTGTTGTAGTGTGCTATGATGATGGGGTCTCGGCAAACTGTACCTCCTTGGGGAGCCTAGAATTCCTGGAAGCACTCAGTGACCACAATAAACAAGACCCAGTGCTCAGACTCAGTGATGGATAAAATAGCTTAGATCCCGCCATTCCCTTAGGTCAGAATTGATGCCACGGTCTTGTGCTAACCTCAGTGTCAAGCTGGGGTTGAATATTCCTGGTTATGGGGAAAACCAGAGCTAGAAGCTGGTTATAACGACAAATCAGAAAGGAGGACCTGTCCTTTCCTCTAAATTATAGCAATTGCTCTTGCCTCGTCCACTAACTGTAGTCTTAACTAAAAAGTTATACATTTTGGTCTTTATAACTCTCTGTACCAGCATGCTGAGCAACATAAACCATAGAAAGATTTTCCATTTGAATAGATGTAAATCTCAGTCCTTACAACAACAATAAAATGCACATTTTTCTTCCCAGTGACACACAGAACAATCAGCAAAATTTACTATATTCTGGGCCATAACATTAACAAGTTGACAAAAATAGAAATCATACAAAGCATATTCTCAGATCATAAAGGAATTAAATGACATCAATAATGGAAATATATTTGAGAAATTCCCTAAATATTTGGATATTAAAGGGCACACTTCTAGGGGAAGGAAGGTTATCCCTTGGCAAAACTGGGAAATCCAGGACATTTTACAAAGCTTGAGAAGATGCAGACACCCAAAGATACAGATATCACAGGCAAAGTGTGATGGTGAGAACTTGGTGTGTTGGGCCTCCCCTGGTGGTGCAGCGGTTGAGCGCTGGGCTTCGAAGCTGCCTGCAGCCTCTGCAGCACCAGTTTGACCCCTGGCCGCTGGCAAGGGTCCCACATGGTGAGCAGACCTCTCGTGCCGCGCCCACTGCTCCCCTTGCAATGTATTTCGTCAGACTGCCTGTTCTGTTCCCACTCTGGCTCTGGTGAATTCTCTCACCCTCCAGCGCTTCTGACTGTACCCAGTGCCTATATAAATAAATAAATAAATAAATAAATAAATAAATAAATAAATAAATAAACAAATAAATAAATAAGTCTTTAAAAAAAAGAGAGAGAGAGAACTTTGTGTGGCTCTGAGGCCTGAAAGGTCATTATCAGTTCAATCTGAGATCCTTTATGAAAAGTTCCAGCAAAGAAAATTTAAAAAAACAACTATATAACTATCATGCTTATACCAAAAAAAAAAAAAAAAAAACTAGCCAATTTTATTAAAAACATATTTACTTTGAAAATGAATTAGTTTTACTGTGATTCTTTGGTAGAACAAGAGTGAAGGTGTGAAGAATGATACATTTTAATAATATATGTTTTGTGGACATTAATTCTATTCCTTTTAATCATTTTTGAGGTAATTTTTTTAACCGTGAACTGTACTGTGCTAAACTTGTTTTCTAACATCTGACTATGACCTTCCAAACCAACATCTCCAGTTTTTCTTCCTTCTTTTTGGCTTGGATTGATTGAATACTAAAATTGTCTTTTCCTGAAACCAGGCAAACTGGAAATGGAGAACTCGATATCAACTTCAGAGAGGTCACCATGGTGGCTGTGCCTAAATGGGAGTGTTGCTGTTTTCCTAAATACCTGATGACATCAGAGAAATTGAAACCAAGGAGAACCTACCATCTGAAGATGCTTTGACTCCTGACATCAAGCTATTTTGACTGGCTCCTCTCGGGACTCCTGGATGGACTTACACTCTGCTTTCATTTTTAACCCTTGTTCTTCTTTTGTCTCCACTGAAATGCCTTTGATTGCTTGCACAATGTACACTAACATGGGAAACCACTTAAAGAACTGTCTACAGAAATTGGACACAGCTATTTAAATGGACTGAGTAAGTCTCAGGACAGAGAAGCTGGTTCAATGAAATAAGTGACCAACTCAACTTCTGAATTGTGGAACTTCTGGAGATATTCCAGAGGCAGTAATAATCTTGCCACTCCAAAACATGTCTTTTTGGCAAATGCCTGATTTTAGGAAGGGTTTCTCAAGGTTGAATGGAGGTTGCTTTTGACATTTATTTGTAAATTTCTTCTCCTCCCAGGAAAATTTAATCTCCTTATTTCTTTTCAATCTCCTTCAATAAAGAAGGCAAAACTAACATCTGAACATGTTTTGTTGTTTTTTGCCATTCTTTTGCAATGCAATATAGGGCAAGTTAGCGACCCTAGCTTCCATTAGATTTCCTGAACTGTATCAGTCTTCTCATCAGTCAAATGGGAATTCTTTCCCAACACTACCCATTATGTCCCCATTTTCCCTCTCCCTCTCCTTCCCTATTAAACTAAGAGCTATCAAGGTATTTATTAATGTACACTGGTTTTTGAAAATGTTTTAGGTTTATTGAATTATCTGCTGTGTAAATGTTGAGTATTTGTTTTTATTTTTCTGACTTGTCAATTCTCTCAAACTCCCTGCACTTTACTGAAAATGGTTGCATTTCATCCTTTCTTATGACTACGTGGTAACTCCTGGCCTCTTCTCTCCATTTCTTATGGCTCCCCTGCCAGAAACTGCCTTAGACTTGTGATAAGCTTTCAGGTGGATCACCTTTGGACCAACCTTGTTTGGTGGAGCATTTTCCCAGGAGGACATGGGTAACTTTGGGTTTTTAATTGGAAGCTATTATCCTTTCTTCTCTTCTTTTTCTATGCAAACTAATCCTATTAAAGTTCTTTCACACTGAGAGAATGCAGAACCTATTTAGAGCATGAAGTTTGAGGATACGGAGGTGCCCCTCAGTCTGCACACTGACACTTTGATTTCTTTTTTTAGCTAATAGCGATTAAACAGCATGTTGTTTAGTCTTCACATGTTCATAGTTTTTCCTGTTATCTTTTAGTCAATTTCTAACTTCATGGCATTATGGTCAGAGAGAACACTGGGTATAATTACAGTCTTTGCAGTTTACTGACAATTGATTTGTGTCCCAACATATGGTCTAATTTTTAAAGATTTATTTTTATTTATGCATATAAGAACTGGGGTGCAGGGCAGAGGTGGGGGGTGTGGCAAGAGGATTCACCAAAGACAGAGTGGGGAACAGAACAGGCAGATTGATTGAAATACACTGCTGAGAGGAGCAGCGGGCGAGACAGGAGAGGTCTGCTGCGCCATGTTTGTCAGCTCCCTGGGCCAGAGATTGAACTCATGCTGCAGTGGCTGGGGATAGCTTTATCGTGCTGAGACTTAACCTCCTGAGCCACCAGAGAGGCCCCCATATAGTCTATTCTTGAAAATGTTCTTTGTGCACTTAAAAAAATGTGTATACAGCAGTTTTTTGGTGGTGTATCCTGTAGTTGTCTGTCAGTCCTATTTGGTCTTAGTTAGGGCTATTTTTTCCTTATTTATTCTTTTTCAGATTGATATGCCCATTGTTCTCAGAGGGGTATTAAAGTCACCTAGTACTACAGTGGTGTTATCAACATCTTTCTTTAGTTCTATTATTATCTCCTCTTATCTATAACAATCTCTTCCCTGCTTATCACAAACATTCTGGGGATTAAATTAACATAAAAATGCCAATTCCTAAATTACTTTCTATAACCTTCTTCCCTACAGTAGACACAAAAATCTGTGTATATGATGTCTGTCATGTGACCAGCTACTAAATATGGCAATTTGGCAATTCAAAGTCACCATGGAAAGAACTGAATCCTTCATTTTACCCCTACACAATGACTTTTTTTTTGCTCTTCCTGATAAATGGTATAATCATCCAACCATTTGCACAAGCCAAAAAAATCTTAGGAGATAACATCAATTTATAAACTTTCTCAAACTTACCAACTTACAAACTCTCCAACTTGTCACAAAGTCTTGGAATACTACATTTAAAATGTATCTTGAAACTTATATAATGTTATAATGCAATGCTTCTTTAATTAGAAAAATTTAATAAAAATTTTATACAATGTATACTATTTATTTAAATTTATAAAAAATTTTATTTAAGAAAAGTAAAACAATATATTCTGAACCTGTCTATGATGGCTGAATAATCACTCCCCAAAGATTTCCACATTCTAATCTCCAGAACCTGTGAATATGCTATATTGCATGGAAAAAGAACTTTGAGGTCAAGATTAAATTTAGGTTCTTAAGAAGGGTAGGTCCAATGTAACCACAGAGTCCTCTTAAGAGGAAGACAGGAGGATCAGAGTTAGATCAAAGACAAGAGGCAATGAAGTTGACAAGGGAAGCAAAGGGAAAAAAGTTATGTGATACAGGGCCATTAGCCAAGGCATGAGATCAGCCTCTAGAAACTTGAATATGCAAGGAAATGAATTCTCCCCTAGAGTCTTGAGAAGGAACACAGGCCTGCCAACACCCTGATGTTAGCCAGTAAAATTGATTTCAGACTTCTGGACCTACAGAAATATAAGATAATAAATGCATGATGTCTAAACCATTAAAGGTATGGTAATTTGTTATAGCAGCAGTAGGAAGCTAATACACATTTATGTTTCTACGTCACCACTACTTCTAGTGTAACTGAGGGGCAGATGAGAACACAGACTCTGGAGCCAGACTATATTTCAATTCCTGTGTTGCCATCAAACTACCATGAGCAAACCATTCACATCTTCTGTGCCTCGATATCTCATGTGCAAAATGGAATCATCACCACAGAGTCATGGTCTGTGAATGAATCTGAGGATTCAGAGATTGTTATAGTTAAAATGCTTGCAACAGTGTTTGGCATATTATAAACACAAATGTTTCCTGTTATTATTTCTGTAATCCAAGATACCCATATTTATATCCTAGGCCAAATGACAACTTTTTCCTGGTGTCCCAGTTCTTTCTTGCCCTTGTTACCTCTTATTCATAGAGCAGTAAGACTGGTTACTTAAAACTTAACATCATGTTACCCTCCTTAATTATAACCCTCCAAGGGCTTCCCATAGGAATTACAGTGAAATCCCAAATCCTAACTGTGGCCTGAAAGGCCTTATATGACCTGGTCCAAACATTTCACTGGGCTTATCAGTCCACTGTCTCTGTAACTCACTTCCCTTCAATTGATGCCACCAACATAGCAAATGTGGTTGCCTCAGCACCTTAAAGTGGGTTTTTCATCAGCCTGGGATACAATTTTCCCAGATCTTCATAGCACTGATTCAGCCTTGGAATTTGTGTCCTCAGAAAGACCTTCCCTCATCACTCAAATTAAAATAGCTATCTCTAGTCACTGCTTATTTATGTCATGTGTCCTCCATGAAAAGAGCTCACTGCCACATCCCCAGTGATCAGAACTCTGTCTGGCTTATGGTAAGGACTCAAAAAGAGCACGTTGGAAAAGTGCTGGCAGACATGTTTTGAGGCCATTTGTTGAGATATCATATTGGTCACTCCCACATACATTATGAATTAGTAGAGTTGTAAATCTTCCCTCTTAGCAAAAAGGTCCTACCTAATGGCAAAGTAATTTTTCCACTGATGATTATGTAAGCCTATTTTATCATGTTTCCGTATTTTTTAACAAAAAATTTACAAATTTTTTACCAAATTACTGGGAAGGAGACTGCTGAATTGTATAGGAAGTTTAACCTCAAAGACCCAGCCCTTCTTCTGGGCCTCCCCTGGTGGCGCAGCAGTTGAGCGCTGGGCTGCGAAGCTGCCCGCAGCCTCTGCAGCGCCAGTTCAATCCCTGGCCACCAGCAAGGGTCCCACATGGTGCACAGACCTCTCCTGCCATACTCGCTGCTCCCCTCAGCAGTGTACTTCATCAGTCTGCCTGTTCTGTTCCCCGCTCTGGCTCTGGTGAATTCTCTCACCCTCCCAGTGTACCCAGTGCTTCTGACTGTACCCAGTGCTTGTATAAATAAATAAATAAATCTGAAAAAAAAAAAAAAAGACCTAGCCCTTCTAACTCCTAATTCAGTTAGCTTTATTATTTTTTTTTACCTTAAGTTGTTTTGGTGAAGATTAAAAATCCTTGTGGTCTATGCCCTTCTACATGAGGTGAGCACAGCACTGCAGAAGATGATTGTCCAAAGACTAGAAACTCTTCTCAGAAGATGCAAGCAGAACTGAAAATGAAGAGCAAGAAGAAGAGTCAGTCTCACCTGGTTGTGGGCTGTCCCCATGGCTCCTCCATATCATGTTGGTCTATGCAAGGGGCTTTAGTTTGCACATATCTGTACTCTGTACTATGTATTTGTTTTTTACCTCTTTTCTCCTCAGCATGAGACTTAAACTAATAGAAGAGACTTTTCCAAGTCTCCATCTCTGAAGTCTTTCAATCACTTTCCCTTAACATTCATAACACTTCATGGACCTAAACAATATTTTAATATCGAAGGTCTTTCAATGTGGGTTTTACTGGCAAATTTGGAACTTGTAAGCAATCATTGGTCAGTTTCCAAATGTGACCAATAACAATACTGAGGTTTAGGGTTAATGGAAGAAATAGACCCCCAGAGGGCAAGTCACTCTTTTCTCTATAAAACAACAAAACATAACCCTGGGGTGGCCTTGTCTACATTGCAAGTATATACCTGGCATTTTAACTGACAGCCGAGAGTGCCTGTTAGTCCTCAGAAGAAGAGATGGTATATCTGATAATCTGAGAGAACAAAGACTCCAGTTACTTCATCTTGATTGCCTGAGGGGCTGGAATTAATTGTGTTTCTTTATACCCCATCTAATTTTACAAAATCATACTCCTCCATGGCAGTTCACTAATTTACCACCTCATCTAAGATAAGACTTTGCCAACAGTAATAACATTTAGAAAATTCTGTCAGACCTGCTGAGAATAGTTCCCACCCCCCTACACACATGCACATGTGTGCACGCACAAACACACACACACACACCCTCTCTTAGACATTAAGGGAAGTAGGCACAGTTGCTGAGGACATAAACCTATCAGAATGAATGACCTGGTGACTCAGAAGTTCACCTTCAGAACAAAACCAAGAACAACTGAATCCATTCAGAGACATCAATGTGTATATGTTCCAATTTCTGTTCAAACAGTAAATAGAGAGGAAAAATGCGTCTGCTTTTCAGAAAAACAATTCTGTATATTTATCTAATGGACATTTATTGTGTGCTTATTAAAGTGTTCCAATTACCATCCCTGAAAATTCAAGATATTTCATGGGCCAAAAGTGTATTTCAATATCGAGGACTCTTTCAATGTGGATTTTATTGGTGAACATGAGGCTGGTATGTGACTGACTAATCTTTCCTCAGATAGGAGGGGGAGGGAGAAAACCAGAAGAATGGCAAAATTTGAAATGAACGTGGATACCTTAATTCTGAAGTTTCTAAATAGAAATTAGAGGTCTGGTATTAGAGGGATAAAAGGGAGGTGGAGATATTCATGTTCATTTCATCTGCATAATCAATTTTATCAACTTCTTTATTTCAGTGATGAATAAGCTCAGATGCAGATGTCTTCTACATTCCATAAATGGAATATAGCATTATATGGAGACCAAGCACAATAAGGCAGAGGGGACCAAAAAGCAGCTGTGTGTCCACCAGTCTAGATTTTCTGGGCCATCACACAGTGCATCCTTCATCTTTAAGCATGCTATGGTGTGGGTATGTTATTGTGGGTACATGTGTGCACGTATGTGCATGTGCTTACATGCATGTATCAGTGTGGGGTGGAATACAAAGCAAAGCAATATAATGTATGTTTCCCTTCTGGCTCAGATTCCATTCATAGATATAATTATTTGTTTAACATAGTCACACCATATTATGTTACATCCTATGATTTATTAGTAAAAGCATGCTCTTTACACTCTACTTTCCCAACCAATGATCATTTTTTGACATGTTTCATTACTGAGAAATGACATAGACATTTGTTATATTCTCAGACAATAAAATATGGCCTTGTTCAAATACCTTCATGGAATATTAAACAAAATGAATGCTATTCCCTTTCCTGTGTTTATCATATCATATTAAAATGAAGACATAGTCCTTATGTTTTCTTTCCTGGTAGACGAGACATTGGAAAGAATGAGCTTAGCGTATCCTTCATCCAACTGGCTTTGCTTAGCTATGTCCACAGCCTCCAACAGCATTGTTATAACATCACTTCAGTCATCTAGCTTCTCAAAGGCCATTTCTAATGGACCTTTCTTTCAAATCATCATGAAGAATAAAATCCAAAATTTCTCCTATAAACTTCTCTTGGTTAACTACAGATTTGTTTTCAAGTAGTGATGGCAGTAGAAAAGACTGGGGAGTGACCCAGTATAATGATTAAAGAATTAAGTCACTTAGAAATTGGTAGTGGACCCACTACATAAATAGGTTGTAAATATTCACCAACCCACTGGATCAATCCAAATGTACATAAAGACCATATAAAACACACATTCTTTTTTTATTTTAGAGATTTATTTATTTATGTATACAAGAACTGGGGCACAGGCCAGAGGTGCAGGGGAGTGAGAAGATTCACCAGAGACACAGTGGGTAAGAGGACAGACAGGCTGACTGAAATACACAGCTGAGGGGAACAGCAGGAGAGACAGGAGAGGTCCGCTATGCCATGTGGGTTGCTCCCTGCCCGGCAGGGGATCAAACTCTTGTTGCAGAGGCTGTGGACAGCTTCACCGTGCTGTGCTCAACCGCCTGCACCACTGGGGAGGCCCAAAACATACACACTTTATGTAGAGATGGGAATGCACCAGCGGTTCCCAGGGACACTCTGAGGTACAAGTCCTGGAGCAGGTTTGCAAGGCAAGACTCTGCTGCTCAGTGAAGAGCCCTCTTGCTTATTAGCAGTTACAAACAAGCACGATTGATAATGTGATAAGAGCAGGAAAAACAGGGTCCAGGGGAGGCAAAGGGTAACCAATTTTTATAGGAAACAAAGGGCATACATTGGCCACATGTACAGGGAGGAGTTCCTGTGCAGGTACTTGTAATTTCTGAACTACTCCCAGACCACCTCAGACCATGGTCACACAATCAGTCAATGGCTACCTAGGTGTCCCCAGCTGCCTTGTGATGCGGGCCATTGTCTTAGGGCAGTCATGCATGTGTGCTTCTTTCAAACCTTACAGCACAGATGCATAGAGAGGCCACACTCTCCCACTGAAATATTAAAAAGTATTATCTAATTAATCTGAGTGAGCGAGAGATTACATATTCAGAGTGTATAACCATACTCATAACAACACAGATACATATACTCTTTATAGAAGTTTTTCTTAATACTCATCACCTTCCATATAAAACACATATAACAAGTTCCATATAAAATGAGTTCATCATCTGGGCCTCCCTGGTGGCGCAAGAGGTTGAGATGGAACCTATGAAGCTGTCCGCAGCCACTGCAGCACGAGTTTGATCCCTGGCCAGGGAGGTGACCCATATGGCGCAGCAGACCTCTCCTGTCTTACCCACTGCTCCCCTCAACAGTGTATTTTAGTAGATCTGTCTGTTCTGCTCCCCACTCTGTCTCTGGTGAATCCTCTCACTCCCCGCCCCCCATACACACTCCTCTGGCTTGTACCCCATAAATAAATAAATCTTTTAAAAAATAAAATAAAAATAAAACAAGTTCATCAGAGAGGACAATAAATTGAGTTTCAACATATTTGACATAAAGTGGGATTGTCTAGGGCTACACTAAAGGTTAAGTTGAATCCCTAATATAATCTAAGTTTTTCCAGCTCTCCCTTAAGAATCAATATTAAACTAAAAGAGGCTTGTGTAAACACCAACGATTTAAGCTATGGAAATACGTGTGCTCTCTGACATGACTACAGAAAAATAATCTAAACAATCTATATAACCCTCAGGCTTAATTAAGTTCAGACTGTCAAGTCCTACACCATTCTTTTTTCTACTTGGTTTAAACTTTGCAATAGTTTATTATTGCATATATTGGGAGAATATAGTACCCCTACCTACTTTAATAGTGGGTGGTAGAATAAAATGAAATTATATAATCAGGGCCAGCTTCACCAGAGTGCAACCACAGCGCCCTGGTCTTAGGAGAGTCACACACTTACCTCAATGTTTTACTGTCAGTGACTTGAAATTCTTAGTAATTTTATCTTTGAATTCATGCCTCATATGTGAATTATGATGAGACAACGAAGCATGACCACTGTGATATGCAGGGGTTACCTCACATGTGTGCAGACTTGTGGCCTCAAGAATAATGTTCAATGGAGCCTCCCTAGTGGCTCAGGTGGTTTAGCAAAGTGCTGTAAAGCTGTCCGCAGCCTCTGCAGTGTGGATTTGATTTCCGGCCAGCCAGGGAGATACCCACATGGCGCAGCAGACCTCTCCTGTCTCGCCTACTGCTCCCCTCAGCAGTGCTTTGGGTTGTCTTCCTGTTCTGCTCCCCACTCTGTCTCTGGTGAATCCTCTCATACTCCCGCACCTCTGGCCTGTACCCTGGTTCTTGTATGCATGAATAAATAAATATTTAAAAAAAAAAAGAATAGTGGTCAATGGGCAGAAGCACCCACATTGGCAGTGGGGGCATCACCCAGGAAAAGCATGGGGTCTCTGAATAGGGGAGCTGCCCCCAGACCACAGGTGAGAGACTGATGTGCCCATCCATTTCTAGAGCATTCTGTACAGCATCTGGACCAAAAAGAACTCTGCAGACTGAGGATTCCAAAATGAAGGGTATACTCATGCAATAAATTTGTCAGTAAATTCTTACAAAATAGAACTGTACTCATGGGTGTTGCAGTAACATATATCAATGAATTATTTTTTAAAAAATTCTTTGGATAGTTTAGAAACTCTGACTTTGAAAACTTCTACATTACAAAATAAATCTCCACAAATTCAGAAATTAAATATAAAGATGGCCACATTTAACAGAAAATAACATTATCTTCTATAATTGGATAAACCAACTATTATGAAGACAATTTCAAAATTAATTCTGCCTTGTGGTTAAATATTTTGCATAAGCAAGTATTTTAAATTGTATACAAATCAGAAAGTAACTCTTGGTTTCTCATATGACCTCCACAAGTTATAGAAAATATTAAGGAGAATAACAAAATACTACTATATAAATTTGCATCTAAAATTAAATTCAGACGCACAAGAAACTTTGTATTAAGAGTTAAATCTCTGGGCCTCCCTGGTGGCGCAGGTGGTTGAGCGCCACACCGTGAAGCTGTCCACAGCCTCTGTAGCATGGGTTCGATCCGGCTGGCCAGGGAGAATCCCACATGGTGAAGCAGACCTCTCCTGTCTCGCCCGCTGCTCCCCTCAGCAGTGTATTTCGTCAGTCTGCCTGTTCTGTTCCCCACTCTGTCTCCGGTGAATGCTCTCACCCTCTATCTGGCCTGTACCCCGGTTCTTGTATAAAAATAAATAAATCTTTTTAAAAAAAAGAGTTAAATCTCTTTAGAAACATTGTCCTACAAAAAAATCATCAATTCTAGATGTACTCAAGTTATATTTTTAAATAATGTATTCCAATGTTTTCATAGACTATAAAGTACTACTAAAAACTCCAGTGACAATTGCAAAATAATCAAAAGATCCTCTTAAAAAATGCCAAGAATTTTACAATTGTTAAGGAAACTGGCACTGCTTTGAATTACATCAATTGAAAATGAAATTTCTAAAACTATTCATTTTGATGACTAAATGAATTTGCAGAAAATTGAGTCAGAAAATATTTGATTAAGCATATCATATGAAAAGTATCAATACTTATTTAAAATTATGATACCGATATATTGTTGCAATTATAAGTTTATGTTGCCTCTGATGTATCATTACTAAACCTATTTATGTTTTACAAGTTACAAAAGATTTCTAAAGATGGTGCTATTCATTTTTATTCTTTGAATGATTCTTTATTTCCTGCTTTATTGAACAAGGAGCCCTGCATTTTCATTTTGCAGTGGACCATGCAAATTATGTAGCAACCCTGGATATAATACAATTTAGATTTTTGCCACAATTTTGCCAAGTCCTATTTAAGCAAAGTGGGGCTTATTTTCCTTTATACATTTTAAGCAT
Source organism: Talpa occidentalis (assembly GCF_014898055.3). Taxonomy (NCBI): domain Eukaryota; kingdom Metazoa; phylum Chordata; class Mammalia; order Eulipotyphla; family Talpidae; genus Talpa; species Talpa occidentalis. The sequence goes on along the minus strand of NW_023605194.1, from coordinate 89,827,226 downwards.
ATTCATTTTGTTTTTAGCCAAGTCTAATTCATGGATATTTGTTTCTTTGTGTTATATAAACTTCGATTAGGTGGCACATGTTCAATTTGGAGATATTTCTGACAAGCCTGCACCTCAGGGTTGAAATTTACCCCTCCAGTGAGAACTTACATGGTTTCTGTCAGGCACTTCAAAATGCTGATGGGTTATGGTATTAGCACCTTAGTTTAAGGTCATGCAGATGAGACAGGTAATAAAAATTGGCCCTAATCCCATATGAGTGCAGAGCTATATTACAAATTCTCAGGAAGTTAGTTTTTCTTCCAGAGCCCAGAAAATAACAAATTTCCTTATCACTTCCTATTTATGACGATTTTTCCTGAGTCTACTCTTTCACAAGGGCATAGTCCTTCAAATACCCCAACTCCCTAACCACTCCCACATGCCCCAGGCCTTGCCCCGAACTCTGGCCTCCTGAATTAAAAGTTCAAAAGGGCTTTTAGGTTAAGAAGAGTTCAGCAAATCCAGGTAGCAGCAGCCCTGCGTCCCTCAAGTTCTTGTTTCAACTTTTCACTGAAATATCTCCCATCTGCATGGGAGAAAGTGGGGATGTTTTATATGTCTTTTAAAATTATCTTTAGTATGTTTCATAAAAGATAACTGAAAGACAGGACTTCCTGAGATATTCAGTAGATGTCCTCAAGGCGTCTAGAACATTCCTTCCAAAGACATAATACCTTGGCAAGTGGATCATTTTGAGCGAAGGTCAATTATGGCTCTGCAGATTTGAGAGAAACTGTTATCTTTCTTTTCACTATATAAAAGAAGATTATTGTCCACAATTAGGACTTTTTATCAGAAATAACATTTCTATTGGAGAAACTTACCTATCTATGGCAAGGCAACATGTAATTACTGACATCTGTTCTTTGTCATAGGAGTCATCTTCTCTTCATCATGTGTATCGCGCTCCTCTCTCCTTGAAGTCCCAGACCTCTATCCCACTCCATAACTCAGGATATAAACTCTCATTTTACCCCATTTACTTTGGAATCTACAGCCATGCAGATTTTTCATATAATTAAATTTGTTCTTTTCTCCTACTAATCTGTCTGATGTTAACTTGATTGCTCAGCCAGTCCCAGAAGGATCTATCTGGGTAGGAGGAAATTTCCTTTTTGCCCCACAGCATCCTCTCTGGCAACTGTCAGAAAGAGAAGTTGGGTCTCTGTTTTCTATTATGCAAAGTGAAGGTGTTGAATTAGATGAATCCTAAGTACAGTTTACTCCTTGTTCCTCCACTCAGTGGATTGAACATTTATTATTTGCTAAATACACTCATAAAGGAACTAAGGATACAGAGATAGATTAGACATGGTTCCTGCCCTCAAAGGTTTATAGTCGGATTGGAAATATAGCATCAGAGGCATAATTTCAATGAAATAAAGCAATACAATCATAGAGTTTGGTCCTGGGTAGCCTACAGATGTGGGATACAGATTCCAGCAGGAATTAATAATAAGCTAAGTGTGGAAGGACAAGCAGCAGTTAACCTGGTGTTTGCTGGCAAGAGGTCAGCAGTGTGACACTGCTGCTGATGTAGAGAACGGCATTTCCAACAAAAGGGGAGTCTAGCAAAAGGAAAGAGGTAAAAAATAACATGTTAGAAAACAGGTCCTACCCATCCAATGAAACAGCCTGGTTCTAACCATTTTTTTAATTTTTTTTTAATTTTTTTATAGAGGCGTGTTTTATTTATTTATTTGTTTGTTTGTTTGTTTTGTTTATACATGCACTGGGTACAGTCAGAAGCGCGGGAGGGTGAGAGAATTCACCAGAGCCAGAGCGGGGAGCAGAACAGGCAGAAGGACCAAAGCACACTGCTGAGGGGAGCAGTGGGCAGCAGGAGAGGTCCGCGCGCCATGTGGGACCCTCCTCCGGTGGCAGGGGAGCATCCGGGGATCGAACCAGTGCCGCAGAGGCCGCAGGCAGCTTCGCAACCCAGCACCCAACCGCTGTGCCACCGGGGAGGCCCTGGTTCTAACCATTTTTTATAAAGGATGCTCAATTATCCTTAAAGAGAACTACAGTGGTCCATTGGGTTCTCCTGATTCAAATATTTCATTTCTTTAATTTTATTTCTTTATTTATATAAGCTAAAACTATACCTTAGAATAACATGAATTTTTAACAGCTCAAGCATAAAAGTGTATAGCAAGGTACAAATCATTTGCAGATATAAGAACAATGCATTCTGATGGAAATTCATCAAACCCCTTCTTTAGAATATTAACAAAGTTCTTAGCTAAGCTGTCAAGAGAAATATTTTTTTTGTCCCATTTCCTTTATCTGTTGTCTCAATCCTGTCTCCAATCCAAACTGCATGTGGTGGGCCTCCCCGGTGGCACAGCGATTGAGCGCTGGGTTGCGAAGCTGCCCGCAGCCTCTGCAGTGCCGGTTCAACCCCCAGCTGCTCCCTGGCCACCAGAGGAGGGTCCCACATGGCACGCAGGCCTCTCCAGCTGTCTGCTGCTCCCCTCAGCAGTGTACTTCGGTCCTTCTGCCTGCTCTGCTTCCCACTCTGGCTCTGGTGAATTCTCTCACCCTCCTGCGCTTCTGACTGTACCCAGTGCTTGTATAAATAAATAAATAAATAAATCTTTAAAAAAAAAAAACTGCATGTGGCTATAACCCCCACTGAACCAAGCTGGTCTGATCACTTCTCTCTTAAAGTGTTCAGTCCTCAATTCTCTACAAATTTTGCAGGCTTCCACCTTCAAATACAGGATCTTGACTTCAATTTCTCGAAGATTTGCACCAGAACATTTCCTGCTTTTGCAACTATGACTCTTATTCCTAATTTTTTATTGCACAGTTCCAAGATTAAACCTATTAGCGATGACAAGGTCCCTCTTAAGTTCAAATGAACTATGTCCTGTGGTTTTAAGTAGGAAACTCTCCTCACATGGGTTTCTCTATGACTTTGGGGACAATATAACATTTCTGAACTGAGTCCTCTCCCCCATTATTCAAATGCCCCTTTCTTTAAATGTTTCCTTTTCCAACTCCCTTCACCTTATAGACGTTCCATTGAAGAAGAAATTGCCTATCCTTGCTGCTGAATGGGCTTGAAATTCAAGTCCATTTATCTGTTTAGGTTCCACTGTTGGGTCACAAATTCACTAGGAAGTACACCAAAATGCAAAGCATTATTGTTATATGTTAACTACTACTGAATTTGTATTATTCCTTCTTCAAAAAACACACATATTAGGGTCTTTATTCTGCATATTTCTATATATTCAGAAATATGTATAGCACTCATAGCTATATATATCATTCTACTATAATTATATAATACTTATCAGGATTTATTTCAACTCAAGTGAGATTTGGTCAATTTTTTATCTTCTAGCAATGTAGATACCCAATTATTTTGTGTTTAAAGCTCACATGAACTAATGTGCTACAGAATTCACCTTTGTGTGCTTTTCTTAATGCCTTTATAGGCCAGGAATATGATGTTTGTAACATTGTAGAGTACTTCAGTATAGATGTTGTAAGTTCAGTAAGATGTTGTAAATATGCCATTTTATTCAAACTTGAATTCTAAGGACAGTCACTTCCTTGGCCTAAAAACCTTCAAATCTGGGAAACCAAGCAGTAGATCAGAAAAGTCACATTTGGCTACCGCAAGCACTTCTATTACCCACATTTTGATCATCCCCTGAAGCTTTTTATTATAATATATATCAGAATGTCAGAGTCAGTGTTTAGAAAGCTAAGTGTTACAATGGGGCTCTTATTAGTGAAATTTAAATATACTTGCGATATATAGATAAAATAGCTCACAAAATTAATTTAAGCAACATAGATGAGAAATTGGGTGAAATATTTTGAAATCACTTTGCATTTTCTAGTGAACTGTGTACATGAACCTAGCCAAGCCCAAGTCTAGGTCCTTGGGGATGATGTGTAGGATGCATTCTTTTAAATAGGTAAATCACAATACTCATACATAAAATGAACATGTATCAAAGACCTCATTGGACTCATTACTTAATAAGGAAGTGAGAAAAGAAGTTACAATTTGTTCAAAGGAGACCTCAAAGATCAGACAACTAGATAACCCCATGGGTAATACTGAAATGAATTTTCTGAATGGGGCAAATCTGATTTCTTCAACCATAGGAAAGTCAATTGAACCACCACAAGATAGAATCTATGTGCAAGGGCTTAGGGAAAATGATTTGCATTGTGGTTAACTTAGGTCTGCAGAACTGCAAAACAGCTCAAAGACAGTGAAGGGCAGAAGAAACCCACAGAATCAAATAACCACAAAGACTGCCTGAAACAATATATAGTTTTGGGGGCTCTCTCTGGTGGCACAGGGGTTAAAGTCTCAGTGCTATCAAGCTGCGATATAAGTTTAAGCCACTGCAGCACGATCTCCTACCTAGGAGCTAACCCACACATGCCACAGCAGACCTCTCCTGTCTCTCCCGCTGCTCCCCTCAGCAGTGTATTTCAGTGGATTTGCCTATTCTGCTCCCCACTCTGTCTCTGGTGAATCTTCTCATTCCCTGCACCTCTGGCCTACACCCAGTTCTTCTACGCATAAATAAATAAATATAAATCTTTAAAAAAAAAAAACACATACTTTTCTATTAAAAACATCTAGTAACCTTTTGCCCTCTGAAAAATCTTTCACAAATTTTCTTAAAATTTCTGACTCGGGCCTCCCCGGTGGTGCAGCGGTTGAGCGCTGGGTTGCGAAGCTGCCTGCAGCCTCTGCAGCACCGGTTCAATCCCCAGCCACTGGGTGAGGGTCCCACATGGCACGCAGACCTCTCCTGCCACCTGCTGCTCCCCTCAGCAGTGTACTTCGTCAGTCTGCCTGCTCTGCTCTCCGCTCTGACTCTGGTGAATTCTCTCGCCCTCCCGCGCTTCTGACTGTACCCAGTGCTTGTATAAATAAATAAATAAATCTTTAAAAAAAAATTGTCTGTCTCTAGATAACTCTAGAAGGATTCTAGTTGCTGCTTAAAATGTAACAGGAGCTTCCCATGCCTTGTTCTAGAGTGCTGTTTAGATTTCCTTGGGATAAATGTCCTTGCAAGATGGTCATGTGTACTGAAAGAAGAGAGAACTGGGCCACACTGAGCATACACTGTGCTGGCTCACTCAGTGCTACATCAGCGATGAAACTGGTCATAAATTTGTTTTCATTACAACTTTGCATTAAGGATGTAGGGGGCTAACATTTATCAAATTTTGGGTTATTTCCTTTATCTACCAAGAATAACCCTAGTTGTACATACTGAAATCAGGTAACTTTGCAACCAAAATCAGGTACCTTGCAGCAGAAATGGTATTGGGGTTAGCTTTCTTTGTTCCCTTTGACAAAGGATTTTGCTGGTCTCACTCTTATTCTTGATTTGGCTTGCTACAATTTTGGTTACCAATGATCAAAATATTACCTATAATAAGATATTTAGACACCACATTCACAAAACTTTTATTATGGTATCTTGTTATAATTGCTCTATTTTATTAGTAGTTATTGGTCCTCATTTACTGTGACTAATTTATAAATCTAATATCATCATAGGTTTGTATATATAAGAAAAAACACACTATAAACTCTGTGATTTCATGCACCCACTGGAAGTCTTGGAAAGTATCTCCCATGGAAAAGGGGGACAACTGTATTAATTCTGCCTACTCAAAGTCAGAACTAGCAATCTGCGAGGGATTTGGACTGACCTGCAATGGGCTTTATAATCTGCAAGAGATTGATCTGGCTCTTCATGTCTTGTCACACCGAAGTACTCACTCAACTAAAAGTCAAAGGACTCAGAAAACCCAACTTCTATTCTTTACCCATTCCTACCCTATTGTCACCCCCAACCCCCATCTCTGTATCTTTGTGTCAGTCCCACCAAACCCACACAGTAGGTAGCACAGGGAGGTACAGAGGAGCAGGTATTGCCCGTCCATTTCAGCAGCTCTCAGTTCATATTTTGTGTTCTGTGCAATAAGATTGAACCACTGGTCTATAAGATCCTTTGGCAGGAACTACATCAAAATGCAAACACACATGATTGGTGAGTAAGCTAGGTTTGGCTTATCCAGCTTGGTTATAGAAGAATTAGAATTTCCGTACACCTCCAGATGAACTCTTAAACGGGGGCCTCCATGCAAAGAGGGTGAAGCAAAGACTACAACATATGGTTTATCTTTTCAGTAATTACATTTTCAAATGTAATCCTATACACTTTTTCCCCTTAAATAAAGTCTTGTTTAAAACCAAATGTTTCTCTGTTAACACAAAGTAGGCAAATGAGAGTCCACACGCGGATATTGAGATATTCAGTGGTTTCATGGTTTTGAAAAGTTTGAATTAACATGCTGTACTTGTGGCCTCCCAGAGAATAAGGCTGTATAAAGGGAAAAGTGATGAAGGACGAGGCCTGTGTCTTCCACATGGATGAGTGCTTTCAGGCCACACAAAGTTGCAGAATCGGCATTTTTTTTCTAAGAGGACAAAGCAATTGTGCACTGTGATGTAACGCATGAGCCCACATCCTATGGCATATTTCTTGAGCCAAGATAGAAATGTAGCCTTTGACTTTCCTCCTATGTCAAAGGCTTCCCCAGAGATCCTTTATCTATAAAGTCATTCCAATAAGAAAACATGGATTTTGAGACATTTTAATCAAGTTAATATGACCACATAGTATGTCTTCTGCTACTCTGGTGACAATATGAAGTCACTATACCCTTCCAAATGTATGTGCATGACCATGGGGCACCCAGGGACCCAAAACATGCTTTGAGTGTGTTAAGGGGTTCATGTCCTAAAAGGGGTCTGGTCATCTATGTGCACAAAGGTAAAGGCAGCAGACTCTTAGAAGGAAAGATTTTTAATAGAATTGGTGTGCAGAGAGAGAAGAACAGATTTCAAATAATAGCTTCCCAATAAAACTACCAAAATTATCCATCCCCTGTGGGCAAATACTCAGTCAAACAGGCTCGGCCTCAATCAGGGCCCCCTGAAACTCAAAAACTTGCCGTAAGTCTAAGATACCTTCTGGCAGAGAATCACAAGAAAGAGATTAGACAGTTTCTAGAGAGCAAGGAAATAAGGAGAGTCTCAACATTTGAAATGTACCATAAAATCCATGATAAGGTCAAAACAATGGCTGCCATTGTCTCTGCAAAGAATGAGGAGTAGCCTTCCCATGTGTCTCCCCCCCACCTTTCTTCCAAGTGTCTCCACATGTTTTTCCTATACATGTCTTCTCCAGATCCTCCTTCCTTTCTTCATTCCTCTTCCCTCTATAAATCCACCCTGCACCTTCCCAGCTGCCCCCATGCAGGAAGTCTAGTTCATGGTTTGCTGGGAGTTGTAGTCCAAGGAGACAGTGTGTGTATTGGGGATGGAGGAAATGGCACCTGTTCAATGCTCCTCCCCCTTTTACAGAAATGCATTCTGCAACACAAATATTGAGACTTTTGTTCACCTCTGAGATAATGTACTATGCCTTCAAAGAAAAAAAATATCATCTTTGCTAAGGTAAGTTTATAGAAATCAGATAGCACAAGGGAAGGGCTCTGACACGCAATCAAGGCCTCAGAGATGGGCAGCAGTAGGCTGAGCAGTAGAGCAGTCAAAAGGAATGGGAGAGCGGAGAGGATACATTCTATAATTCAGTCTGTAACAAGATGAAATGAACTTTGGCCAAAACCAAAGCAGGCAGGTAGTAATGATTCCTAAAAGGAGATGGCTGCTCACAGCCCAAACAGACAGGAAAGTGAGTGGGACCCAGCAGCTGGTGCTGGGGACTCCAGCCCACTATGCCATAATAAACAATAGATCTGAATGTCACAGGTAGGGAGTGATGAGCACACATACTTCCCAGAGTTAGAAAAGTATGAGGACAGGTCTCCCTGGTGGCCTAGGGATTAAGTCTCAGTGCTATCACCACTACAGCATGAGTTCGATCCCTGGCCAGGGAGTTAACCCACATGGCACAGCAGACCTCTACTGTTACGCCCACTGACATGCCCTCAACAGTGTATTTCAGTACATCTGCCTGTTCTGCTCCCCACTCTGTCTCTAGTGAATCCTCTCACACACATACATCCCATGACTCTGGCCTACACCCCAGTTCTTCTACACACAAAAAATAAAAATAAAAAAAAGAATAGTGAGGACAGAAAGCAAGTCAGATCACAGCAGCCAGCTTTTATATTCCATTAGATCATGCTGGGACAGGATCTTTCCATTTGCTCACACCCTACCTAACAGAGCCTCAGCAGCAACCTCTTTACCAATCCCCAAGTTTCTAAAGCTGGGAAGGAGAAATGCATAAGGAAGGACATTAGTCATACATGGAGCCTTGGAAGTGGTAGCCTAAGTTTTAGCCACCTGTGCTTATTTTGTATTGACCTACCCTTTTATATATGTAAGTCATGTGGCTCTGAAGCTTTGTTTTTTTTTTTTAACAGAATCAAATTATTTTAATGAGGACAGTAGTGATTTTTCTGGAATCAAATCACCTTTTCAAATTTTTTTTATTATTTTATATATTTTTACATAATTCCTCATTTTTATACAATGTATGCTTTATCATCTCAGGTATGGTCCTCATGAAATTCCCACCACCCATTCACCCGTGTACCATCACCATAGTTCCTGTGGCCCTTAAACTTCAGATCACATAATTTGAGACACTTGTTCCATGACCTGTAAATGTGCCAGTGCATCCATTAGATATTTGTAGATTCCCAGGGATGTTATACTGGTCCTCTCTTCCTCCAGGGATGTTGTATACCACTCTTTTCTACAACACTGAGAGAGACACAGACCCTTAGCTTCTTTCTCAATTTCTATAGAAGCGTCCATGGTAACAACAGGCTCTACTGAAGGGCTGAGGGATCTGGGGAAAGGGTTTGGGGACAGATCATATTCACTCAGTCATCTCTTTGACTCCCCTTACCCTACTCCTCTGATTCTCTCCACCTATTCTGCAACATAGGTCAGCTTTCTTTAGCAACTTCTCCCAAGCTGGTGTGTCCAAAACCACATACATGTTGACATTGAATGCCAACACAAATAGATCCAGTATAGATTAAGGAGGTTACTTAAAAATATAAAATCTAATAAAAGCTAAAACTGTAAAATAAGTAAACAAACCAACACTTATAAAGCTAGTACTCCTAAGGAAAATGAAACACTTCTCCACCTGGGTTGGGTCAGTGCAAGAGTGCAAATAAAAGCAGCGTTGGAAATAACTCAACTATCTTAACAACCAAGAGTAAAAGTAATTGGTCCATCAGGCTCTAAACTCCCATATTCAACTGTGCAATACTAAAGAATTCTTTACATAATGTCACTGAAAATAGCCCTGACATGTTTCTCCTTCAAACTGTCCTCATCTCATCCTTTTTTTCTTCTCACTTATTCATTTATTCAGTGTATATTTATTGTGTACCCATGGTGTGCCAAGTACTATTGCAGATATCTATAGATACAGCATCAAGTGAAGCAGACAAGGGCTTAGCTCATGGGTTTCACATGCCAGTTGAAGAGACAGATAAACATCTAAATCATAGGAGTCAGTACTGATAAGAAAACAGAACAGACTCATGGGTTGGGAGTAACTGGGAGGAGCATTAGTTTAGATAAGATGGTCTGGGAAGGCTCTGTACAGAGGGCCCAATGGAACTACGATCTCCTTCATTATCAAGAAAGAGGCATAGAGAACAGAATTCCAAAGCCCTAAGATGGGAAGAGCAGGGACGTGAGGAAGAACAAGGAGTCCAGTCGGAGATGAAGAACAGGGAAATAGGGAGGTGATGGGATGACTTCAGAGACACAAGCAGGATCCAGCTCTCCAAGGATCTTATGAGTCTTCAAAAGGAAGGTGGGTTTTATTACCATCAGCACTCTATTTCCAACCATCTGTTAAACACTTTTTGACTAAATCAGAAATAGAACTGTGCAGTTCTTTTTTTGTTGTTGTTGTAATTAGCTGGAGTATGGGGCCTAAGTAATAATACATGACATTGCATATCATGAGTAGAAAGCTAAAAACAGTAAATGTGTAAAGGCACAATACATACTCGCATAGCAGCGAAGGGGTCTAGCCTTTGTCTTGTGGGGTTTTGCATGTGGAAGGTGCACACACCACACACCCATTACCTATTGCATCTATTCCTGCAACATCTATGCCCACAAACAAGCAAAGAAGTCCTTCCTTGAAATTCTACGTCCTGGCTCCGAATCTCAGACCACAGCTGAAGTTAAGCACTTAGAAAACTTTGGGATTCTCCGCCTTTAAAAACCAGTAAGAAAAGCACTCTAGATTTTTCTTTTTCATAAGGTTCTTGGGATGGCTCGGAAGAGAGTACATGTGATTTTTGGAAACTGTAATCTTTTCCAGACCCTAGAGATGGGGAGGAAGAGTCAACTTGGTGCCAGAAAAAATGAGCTGAAACAAATTATGAAGTGGGCCTAATAGAAAACCCACCATGTGATGAAATATTCCTTCTCTCTCTTTTAATTTATGAAAAGCACTTCCTTGCATGTTCCACACCCATCTCTCTTGGGGCTTCTCGGTCCATTCAACCGCATCACTTAAGAATTAATTTTTTTCTCTACAGTCAAAGCTATTAAGACAACAAGACTAAGGTCAACATCTCCATTCCACTGACTCAGATGGATTCCCCTTAGGAATGTTCTTCCTCCTTTATGCCAGTGTGATTATCTAGAATACCAGCCACCCCAATTTTGAAACTCAACTTATCTTAACCACTTACCTAGATACTAAAGTTGCCAAACAAAAGCCAAAGTAAAGCCACCCCCAATTTGTCAAGCTGCCTCCCCCAGGCTTGACTTCCAAACAGAAAAATGTCTCACCCCATGATCAGGGTGTAGTTTTAAATAATGTGGGAAAAACAACCTACAGTGAAATCTCGGTCAATCACTTCCTCTGTCTGTATCTCAAGATGGCCACACATAAAAATAAGAAATAAGAAGAGGAACACAGCACTATGAACTATGATGCCCATTGGAGCATTAAAGAGAGTGGTGAAAAATCTGAGAAGTTCCAAAGTCTTAACACTTTTTTATTAGATTTCATTGATTATAAAAACAATTAGAATTTGTGTGATATGTCGCTTTAAAAGACATTTGCAGTACATTGCCTAACTTGCAAGAGGCCTAATGAAAGCAGACCATTTTTGGCAAATTTTCTGTATATATAGCTTACAGATGAGGAAATTAAAGCTTACTGAGGGTGAGTGATTTCCACCCAGGACTCAGGTGGTGTGTGACAGCGCCTTCCTCAGGCCCCACGGGACAGCACTGAGCAGTCATGGTGGTGGCGCCAGGTCGACTTGGCTTTAAATATCAGTTCTGCCATCTCCTGTCACTACATCTCCTGTGATGGCTGACCATCAATCTCCACCTCAGTTTTCTCATCAGCAAAACAGGACGGTGGGTGTGGGGACAGAGAAGTATGTGAAATGGCTCGTTGTTACAATAAACCCTTTTCTCCTCTTGCTTCTCTTAATTGTTAGTCCCATAACCTTTTTGCCATCTCTGTACCATGCTACTTCTTCCATCCCTGGAAGAAGTCATTGGGTATTTCCACCTTCTCTTTACCTGCCTGTCTGGGGCAGCGTGTCCCTACAGGTGGCAACTTGACGCTTCCTCTTCGCCCAACAGGCAGAGAGAGAATAGAACCCTCCCCCTGATGTCAAAACCCCTTATCCTGCTGTCGTTGGACTCTGGCTTGTGAGTAGCTGCCTGCCTCTAGATCTGTGACACTTGTGGCCTCCTTGGTGGACCCCACTAGTGTCAGAAAACAGCATGGCCATTTTCATGTTCCAGCACGTTCAGGGCTTTCTCAGTAGGCTAGAGGACGAGTGAACGGCAAACCAGACTGGGAAGACAGACATGGTGAACTACCCTGGAGAGAGGGACAGAGGTATCTATCCTCCCAGAGCCATTTTTTTTATAATTCAAGGATTATAACACCCTAGGTCCCTGCCACTTGTCTCCTTGGAAATTTGTTTACAATCCTAGGATACCACAATTCCTAATTTCAGAGCTCCTCTCCTGGACTATAGACCCCTCATCCCTCCATATGTGAAGGTGACAGATGCTTTTATCATGTTGGTGAGGGGCGAACCAGTGCCAATATAGTCTGTAAGTAAATAAACTAGTCTACTCTCATCTAGAAACCTTGTGTTTACAGTAGGGATAAAGGGAATAAGTATAAATATATAATGTTCTCTCCTTGGCTTGGTTTCTTATCTATTGACACCTGAAATAGCTTTCAGTGCCTTTTGTGCTTTGATTAACCCACATCTTTGTCATCTACAGAGTCGCTGTCAATGACCGCAAAGGAAACTTCAGTTTGCTGTCCATTCCAACTCTGGATCAGATGGAATTAAATTTAAAGAGAGATTTCCCTGTCTTGAGAAACTTATTTCAAACCCTAAACTTTGTTTATGGATGATGGGGCAAGTTGAAGTTGGAGGATTCAAAGGGTGGGGGTTCTCCACCACCACCACCACCTAATTCACCAGCTACGATTAAATTTAACATCACAATATGGTACTCAACTGACTCAACTAAGAAAAGAAAGTGATGACTTTCCAGGCCATCCATATGTCCTTTTGCCAGAGCAAAGGGGCTTCCAACAAATATGATGTCATGAAGGACAGGCTTGTTGGAAAGAAAGAACAGTGTTGTTCAACCTCCTGTCTTGGGTTGCATCACGATGATGGGAGTAAAACAAAACCATCCTCCACCAAATTGCAGTCAACACCTTTAGGTTTGACAACAAACTTTTCCTGCATGGCTGCTTTATAATATTTGTGAGCCCAAAACCTTCTTTATTTAGAAGCACCCGGGAAAGTTAACCTCGGTAGATCTCTAAGAATCCCTGCTCCAGGTCACCCAAGCCTGGCTCAGCCAATCAATCAGATAAGCCAAATCATCAAGAAATGCAGTACCACCTGAACTGACCTGGCCCTGAGCCCCTGCCACTGATGAGATCGAGTCACCAACAAGGCTGTGCCCTTAGACTTCAGATTTCTGGTGCCCCAGGAACAATTATTGATGACCTTTACAGACAGCCTCGAAGGACCCTGACACTCAGCTGCAGTACTGCATTCCAGATCCAAAGCACAGCCCACTGCTCTGCTGGCTTCGAAATCCACTGTCTGGTCCCACTTCTAACTGCTAAATCCAATCCGTTCACTATTTGACAAAAGTGAAAACTTGGGAAACCTGTTTTCTCTTATCATCTCAAAGACAGATTTATTCTATGACTTTGGACAAGTCATTCAACCATTCTGATCTCTGGTCTTTTAGAGCATAAGTAGCCAACACCGACTGTCAGCACATAGCTATCCATGTGTCCAGGGATAGCAGGTTCAGTGAATTATGAAAACTTGCTGGAAAGATTCCTCTCTACAAAGCAGCAAATTCCAACCTTGGAGAGGTTAATCCCTTCATAAAATAGCATAAAAAATCTAAGTTTCAGGAAGACTACCTTTGACTCTAACCTAGTGTCTGCCCTAAATCTAAGCCAATGGTAGGAGTCAAAACACCTTTAATAATTAGATGCATTTGGGTAATACAGTGGCAAGACCAACTTCCTGAGCAGTGGAATTGTATCTGCCTCTGACAGCTTTGATCTGCTCCCACACATGATGGCATGAAAACCAGCAAGGCAAAATTATTTCCCTGGATAATTGCCAGTACACCAATACATCGACTTCGTTATTTTTCATTTTCTGAAGAGCAATAGAAAAGATCAGTGTCCTGGGTCTCCCTGGTGGTGCAAGGGGTTAAGACACAACCTATGAAGCTATCCACAGCCACTGCAGCACGAGTTCGATCCCTGACCAGGGAGATACCCGCATGGTGCAGCAGACATCTCCTGACTCGCCTGCTGCTCCCCTCAGCAGTGTATTTCAGTCAATCTGCCTGTTCTGTTCCCCGCTCTGTCTCTGGTGAATCCTCTCACCTCTGGCCTGTACCGCAGTTCTTGTATGCATACATAAATAAACCTTTAAAACAAAAGAAAGAAAAGATCAGTGTCCTGCTATTCTGAGATACTAACACAATTGAAAATATCAATAAAATCTAATTTACTAGAAGACATTTTTGATAATAGAGCTGATCATTTCTAGCCATGAGAAGAAGCAGCCTGGGGACAGTGAAAGAATTATCTGATGCTGACAGAGCTGAAGAGTTGGCTTCTGGTGGGGGGTCTGGCATCCTGGGAAACTGACCTCTTTGCTCTGGGGCTGTTTAATCACAGAAGCCTGTGGGTCCCACCCACTCACTTAAGAAGGAATATCCAGGCATCTATTCTTCATGGGGTGAGAAATTATAGAGAAAATATACACCCCAAATTAGCCCTTAGCATGGTCTCTGTTCTATAATGCGCACATCTGCAAATTCCTGCACCCAGCTTTGGTGACCAGGCCAGCTTTCCCTTTAAAGTAGACAGCACTGAGATAATCCCATTTGCTGATGTCAGTCTAGGAAGAGTGTGCTGCATTTAAGCACAGTGCAAGACTCTTTTATCAGCTGTTTTATAAGCCTGACATTCCCTTCCCACCCAGAATGGCCAGTTAATATACCAGGGCTAAATGTTTGGAAAATTACTCTACCATATGGAAGGAGCAAATGAAGAACATAAAAAGCAGAAGGATCTATGCCCTGGTGAATAGTGGTTCACTCATTATTCATGTGAATGTAAGAACAAACAGGGAACAGGAGAAGGTCAGCAGGGTCTATGGAGGCCATTCCTTTCCAGTATGTTCTTTTTTCCTGGGGCAGCATCTAATTGCTTCTGTGCTGCTTACAGTTGGGCCTGGAATCCAGCTCCAGATATTTGTTATTATTAGGGGAAAAAGTTCCAGTCTGTTCTGTATTTAGATTTTGTGTTTCAAATGCTATTCTAGTTACTTGTAGACAAGGCCTTGATCAGAGCGAAGTTTCACAGGAGCTTCTCACTGCTTCCCTCTCAAAGAGAGGGAAGGAACCACTTGTAATCCCAAGGTTTGCTTGTTGTTTTCCATGGGGGTTAACTACTAGAAAATGGGGTGGGGTAGGAGGTGGTCAAGTGGAATAGCTATTTAAAAAAAAAGAAAGAAAGAAAGCAGAGTCCCTGTTTCTCAAAAAAATGGAAGGCTGGAAAGTAACCTGCGTTTTACCTTCTTCTCAGGAATCTAAACTCTCCCCTTTAACTTCCTACCCTCCCCCTCCTTTGTTACCCCCTCCCTTCCTTCCTTTTTTTTTTTTTTTTTTTTTTTTTTGCTTTTTAATACCCAGAGCCCACTAGAATAAAATTACCTTATCTGGAAACTCTTTATTTTACCCTGATATTCCTTTTTCTGAGGAAATTACCAGTAGCTACAAAACAGATATTAGCCCTAGCTTGCACAGACTTTCAGAGGTCTGGGGAACTACTGACCCTCAGTACCCCCAATTTCTTGACACAAAACCCCTTGGTGCCCAAGGACAGTGAAATCAGCAGCTGCTAAAACTGGGAAATGAGAAGAATAAAACTTGTATTTATCCTCAACTAACTTGCCAGGAAACTAGTTGATATTTGTTATTATCAGGGAAAAAAAAGTTCCCGGTCTGTTCTGTATTTAGATTTTGCCTTTCAAACACTATTCAAGTTACTTGCAGACAAGGACTTGATCAGAGGGAGGTTTCACAGGAGCTGCAAATGCTAACTTGCAGCCTTGCCAGGAAGGCAATCTGCAAGTATATCAAACAATTAATTAATAATAATACATGACAATATAATGAGGGTATATGAAATGAAGAAGATTTAAATTCACTACAGTAAGACCCAGTATGAGCAAATCTAAGTCCAGTTTCCAAAGTTCTACAACCAGCAGCTTGGAAACATTAGAGTCTCCTACTTGGTACACTAAAAGATTTTCATACTAGCCATTATACCTTAAAAATGCTAAAAGCCACACATCTCTTATGTAGTAAATAACCGATATATGCTAGGATTCATACTTTTCTTTAACTCCAAAGATTCCTTGGAGGCTTTATATCCTCATAGATGCAAGGCAGTTGTGTTATCAGACAAAAGGATCTTTCCTTGTTTTGTTTCAACCAGTACTGAAATGATGCATTTGGGCTGGAATTCCCCCTTCTTGGGACTGAACATTAATCATCCAATGAGCATGTCTGTTCTTCCTCAAAGCAAGGCTGGTCCATCTAAAGTCTTATTCTCACACATGAGAGCTGGACAACTTTTGACCACCACAGGCTGCCTGCAAAACAGGATGGAGTTTTCAAAGAGCACTATTCATGACCTCACAAATCCTACAGTATGTTTGCCTTGGATTTATTAGTTCAGTGAAATTTTGATGGATTTTAAAATATATATAAATAACTGTAGTAAAAAGCCAGTACTGCTTTCACCCACACGTGAACTGAAGAAACTAATAGGCACAAATGCTATGAATACAAACACACCCAAGTGGCTTTGTTTGGTGGGATGATGATTTCACTCTTGGAAGCCCTGCTATACTGGGAGAGGCTTTATTTCTTTTTTCTTCTAGTATAATAACTTTATATTCAAAAAGGTAAGGCAGAATGATTCTTATTGAGATAGGCCTCTATAAATACCTACAGAAAGGGAAGCACCTTAGGTCAGAAATAAAACCTATAAGCCTCCATCAAGGCCAAGTAGAAAGATTTATGAACTTTCTAATGAATTTTATTCCAATAACTCTGGTCACACAAAGAACGCCAAGTGTAGCTGTTGACACAGGGTCTCAGACAGTTGAGATAGAAAAAGTAAGACAGGTTAAAAAAGAAACATTAAAAATAACAAGAAGAAAGGAGGAAGAAGAATGAGTAACAGGGAAATAAGGAAGCTCTGCCTGTTTTAAGGATACAAGTGTCCTAGACGTGAGCTCTAATGCCCATGACTTGACTTTCAGGGGAGGGATGATTTGTATGAATTACCTTAACTTCCCAGACCCATGGTCTATTCAGGATGAAACTTGTTCTCTCTGACTTGTTGCCACTGGAAGAACCTTAGAGACTTTCTAGGAGAAGTCACATGTCTTACAGATGGAGAATTTATGACTCAGAGAAAGCAAGTGGTTTTTCAAAGACCTCTCAGCTGAGCAGTAGAACACCCATTCCACATCTATTTCTTGCTCTTTGGAGAAACCCTATTTGTGTGCACCCCTCTTCTTGCTCCTCTACTGCACAACCCCATCACCCCCCCCCAACACACACACACATACCTCCACACACACCCTTGTAATTCTACAGCATGCTGGTGAAATAGGAGTTCTTCATGACTTAGTATGGGTTGGCAAGAAATACCAAGGAATATATGCTGATAACACAATGCTTGCAAACTGAAAGCAAATCCTATGTCTTGACTGAATGTGACCTTTGGAAAACCCTGCTGGAATTCACTAGCTTTCCTTTCCCTGAATCCATCAAGTCATCATGCAACACAAAGCCCGCCCAGTGGAGGAGAGGAAGCTCCGGGGCTACTGGCACATCCCAGTGGATTTATTTGATGAAGCAATCCTGCTGTTGTCACCCCTGACTGGGCAAGAGCCATTTGTTATGTGAGAATTTTTGGATTCAGTAGGCTTCTTCCATGCCATATAACAGATACAGAAACCCTTGGGTTCAAACACTTCGCCTCTTGGGCACTAATCCCCTCCACCCACAATCCCCGCCCTGTGACTTCTCCACCCTCCACTAGCCCCACCCTTTGTTTCCACCCTTAGCTTAAAGGCAGACACCACTAGGTTACTGTACAAGGCCAAAGTGAATTAGTTTGACAAAAAAGACCTTCATTCTAAATTTTTAAAGGCAGTTTATTGACATAAGGTGCACTTCTTCATGTGAACATTGCTGTTACCAATAAGCCAACATTGGTTCTTGAACTTTAAATGTTTTTTTGGTGATAAGGATGAATTTAGATGAGTCCACTGGGTGGGAGCATAGTAGTGGTTGGGGTGTTGGAGACCCCTGAGGTGTAAAGTACTGAAGCAAGGAAAGTCTCAAGGTCATGATTGGAAGACTGGTCCACATGGGCTGGAAGACTGGCTGGTGTCCAGACCGTGATGTCCTTCCTTGTATCAAAAGCTAAGTTTAAAGGAGAAACAGGTGTGGGAACAAAACAACCTGATAATGCAGAACTTGGTGGTGAATGTGTGCCAGAGTAATGCTGAATACCAAGAGAATAAATCATTGTCTTGTAAGTAACCTAAAAGGAGGGGGGAGGCTTGTCTCAATAAAAATAAGTTGCTCTGGGTACTCGGGACACTTGAGCTCGGGATGAGCAACCTTGCGTCCCCTGGGTCCTGCTTCTCTTAAAATCTATTCTGTGTCTGTCATTTCTTTATTTCAAGGTTCTTTTGGATTCCTCTCCTCAACCCTGTTCACTGAAGCTGGTCTCCAGTGTTGGGGGAATCGTGTGTATCCTTAGAACACTGAGTTTAAAAAGTTCAGGCTAAGAATTAAGACATCTTTCTTTGTTCTGTAAAAGAGGAAATGTCAGCTTGAGACAAAGAATGACTTTCTAATGAAATACACTAGCTACTGCACTCTGTTATTTTAAGGGAGGTCAGATGACCATCAAGTCGGGTGTTCCTGGCAGGAATTTTGCAGAGAATAGCTGGACCAGAGACCTCTGAATCCCTCTCAGCTCTTCAAATCGTGGCTATAGAAACCTCTTTGGAGTCTCCCTGGTGGTGCAAGGGGTTAAGACGCAACCAATGAAGCTATAGGCAGCCTCAGCAGCACCAGTTCGATCCCCAGCCAGGAGCAACCCACATGGCACAGCAGACCGCTCCTGACTCACCCACTGCTCCCCTCAGCAGTGTATTTCAGTAGATCTGCCCGTTCTGCTCCCCACTCTGTCCCTGGTGAATCCTCTCACCCACTGCATCTCTGGCTTGTACCCCAGTTCTTCTATGCATAAATAAATCTTTAAAAAAAAAAAACCTCTTTGATGGTTGGTTGAGAATAGAAGAACACTCCGTGGGTTTGGAAAGGATCATACAAACTGATTAACATAGGGATTAAAATATGGATTCATTAGCAGGAAGTTCCAATCAACTACGGAGTGATTCTGTAGTTCACAGTGTACACAGCAGTAATGAAACCTTCAAAGACCTTTTATAATTAATAGCTAGGAATATTTGGTGTCATATAAAAATGACACCAAAATGCATTTGTTTTTTCTTTTTTTTTAAAGTCAAACCTTTCTCTTTTTTTTTAAGATTTATTTTTATTTTATTTATACAAGCACTGGGTGTCAGTCAGAAGCACAGGAGGGTGAGAGGATTCACCAGAGCCAGAGCGGGGAACAGAACAGGCAGAAGGACCGAAGTACACTGCTGAGGGGAGCAGCAGGTGGCAGGAGAGGTCTGCACGCCATGTGGGACCCTCGCCCGGCGGCCGGGGCTCGAACCCGCGCTGCAGAGGCTGCGGGAAGCTTCGCAACCCAGCGTTCAACCGCTGTGCCACCAGGGAGGCCCTGTTTTTTCAAGTACAGGGAATGCTTGAAGTTTATGTCCATAGGTAGCATAAATAACAACTTTGAATCCCACCTTCATGAAGGATATGAGAATTAAATGAAGAAATGTGAACACTCGTAAGTCAGATCACCTGGAATAGTTAGTCATCAGTAAATGTTGGTTATTTATCTTATTTATCGTCACTATTGATTTTCTCAATCAGCCATTTCTTAGTAGATACTGCCTTGGGAGCTGGAGAATGTTGGTATCAGAGAGTCCTGGCAGGACCTAGTGGAAATAAACTTAGAAGAAAGTCTCAAAAAAATAAACTTAGAAGAAAGTCTACAAAAGCTTCATTTTTCTAACAAAGTAAGTAAAAACCTGATTAAGGTGGACTAAATAAAAGGGGCAAAGTAGAAAGAATTGGGTCAAGAGAGAATTTGTACACAGAAATTTATTGGTGACTAATTCTGTGGATTAGGGTTTCATTATAATTTGTGGTATTCTCCTGCCAGAACAAAAGAGTCGAGAATTTAGGATCAAACATCTGACGAGTTTCCTGATGAAAGAAATTAAATAATAGCTGCCTAACTTTTTTGTAAGGAAGATGTGGTTGTTGAATCCCAGAGAGAGAAGCAGCTCTGAATATGTTCCATAAATATGTTCCATATTCCTGTGTCTGTAGGTGAAAACCCTGAAAGACCCATATTCCTACTCTTCCCTTTCACAAGACCACAACAAAAATAGTGACATCATACCTCGAGGCTCTTAGAAAGTGTCTCAAAAGCAAGCAATAGATACTTCTGACCCAAAAAAACAAAGATATAAATTGTCTAGAGACAAATGGGTAAATGACCAATCAACCTGTCATCCAAAGCCTGAGACCAAAGAACTGGAAAGTGCAGAGGCTTAGAGGACACTGGACTCAACTCAGATTCACAATCCAATTTGGCACCCACACCCTTCTCTGACCAACTAGCAGAGTACCCCATCCCAGGGACCAGCCTGGCAGTGGCCTCCTGTCTGTCCTCAGCTCAAGTCTGCACAAAGAAGACTAAAAAGATAAGGTTCCCAAGCCCTCATGCTGCTGGACATAACTTTTTCAGGACTCCCTGGGACACCCAGCTAAGGTGTTCAAATGGCCTCTGGCTACCTCCCCTTCCTTCAGGTCATAGATTCCAATGAATCTATCTATGACCGGAAACAGAAAGACTCCCCACAGTACACACACCAGCAATTCCTGTTTCAGCATGCACAATCTAAATGGAAAACACAGAGCAGACGGCCACCTCTTAGTGCCAGGTTCTTGGAGTCTCAACATTTTAACATAATGATGACAGCTCATGTTTAGTAGGCGGAGTTCTAGGATGGTCCCATGCTCTGCCCCACGGTAAACATCTGTGCAGTCCCTGTCCCTTGAGAATTTCAGGACCTGTGGATATGAATAGGATGAGATTAGCACTCATCGACTGGGTTGCATTCTGTAAGATTCTACCGTAAGAGAGAGTTGCCCCTGCTGACTTTGAAGAATTATCTTGCTGAGTTGAAACAAGTCCATGTAGCTAGGACCTGAGGGTGGTTTAGTTGCTGACAACATCTCCCACCTGACAGTGAGAAAACGAGAACTTGTTGCCTGCAGTCCCAGGAAATAAACTGTATCAACAACAGGAATGAGTTTGGAAAAAACCTGCAATTTCCAGATGAGAGGATCCCGCATTTGACACATTGATTTCAATCTGTTAGTCTCCCTGCAGAGACCTCAATTAAGTCGTCCATGAACACCCAACTCACAGAAACCGTGAGCTCGTGAACAAATGACACTGCAAACTGCTATGACTGTGGCAATTTGTCACACAGCATCTCAGTAGAGCAGCTGCAAGTTCTCACTAAGCAACTGTGAGGCTGAAAGGAGGTTCAGTAACTCTTCGGGGTCTCAGTTTCATCATCTCTAAAATGTGCATTATCAACATATCTGCTGTATTGTTCTCGTATATTTGAAGCAAGGATGAAAAGAGATATTATTTGTGAAAGATGTTATTTGAAAATAGTAAATTGCTAATCAAAAAACTGGTAACATTCAGTGAAAATCTTTGAGTTCTATAGAAAATCAATGATTACTCCAAGCTACAGGGAGAATCCTAAACTCCCAGGAGGGGTTATAAAATTCCCCACTTACAGGATCTGTCTCCAAAGCTAGTATCAGAGGAGGTTTGTGTTCTTCCAGCAGAAGGTAAAAATACGAGGAAACTGCCACTTTCATGGAAACTGCCAGAACCTCCCCTGCGAATGATCTACTTATCTATGCTGTAGGCGGAGAGTCACAGTGCCAAGTGCTACCCAGGTACTGAGGGTAAAGAAGCAAACAACCCAAGTCCACTATTCAGTCTGCTAAATTGCCTAGGAAGACACAGGCAAGAAGAACAATTACCAAATGGAACAACTACCCTAGATTGTAGGTGGACTGTGGTAGGAGCAGCGAGGAGAGTGTGGAGGAATCCCTGCTTCTCACGAGGATGTACAGGTTGATGTTCAGGGGAAAGCAGGCTTGAGTTAATTAGCAAAGGGCAATTAGAGCTAATTAAACCAGTGAGGTAGGCTGGCACTATAGGGGAAATGGTT
Source organism: Talpa occidentalis (assembly GCF_014898055.3). Classification (NCBI taxonomy): domain Eukaryota; kingdom Metazoa; phylum Chordata; class Mammalia; order Eulipotyphla; family Talpidae; genus Talpa; species Talpa occidentalis. Next base: position 89,805,071 of record NW_023605194.1, on the reverse strand, counting down.
GCATTAAAGACACTGAGGCTCAAGGACATGACCTTTGGGGACAAGCACATTAGTGCTACCTGGATTTATAAGAGAACATGAAGGTACATGACCAAATTAATGCAGAGTTGGGGAAAGACCAGGTCATGAAATATCTTCAACACTGTGCTGAACAGCTTGATACTTATTTATTCTGAAGATGATACGGAATACTTGATAGCTTTTAAATAGATGGGCATTTTGGGCCTTCCTAGTTGCCTAGGGGTTAAGTCTCAGTGCTATCACTACTGCAGCCTGAATTTGATCCTGGCCAGAGAGCTACCCACATGGTGCAGCAGACCTCTCCTGACTTGCCTGCTGCTCCCCACAGCAATGTATTTCAGTCAGTCTGTCTGTTCTGTTCCCCACTCTATCTCTGGTGAATCCTCTCACTCCCTGCACCTCTGGCCTACACCCCCATTCTTCAATGCATAAATACATAAAAATAAATCTTTTGAAAAAAGCACTGTTAATGAATTAATTTCCAGCCCTTCCATTAAAAAAATAGATTGGCATTTTAAGCTTGGGCAGCAGTGTGGATAACAACTGAAAAGAGGAAAGAATCCAATCTGAAGGTACTTTGTCTACATAAATGATACAGTGTTGGCGCAGATGAGAAGGATGAATTTAAGATTAGCTAGAAAAGAGGAAAAACAGAAGTCAACTAAGTTAGATCCAGGAGAGAAAGAGGTTCGAGTTAAATCTGAGGTTTCTAGCATGAATCACTGGAAAAGTGCAAGATATGGGAACATGTCAACTCTTATCATTCTGGAAGGGAGAGAAGTTAGGTGAGGACTTCAGGAGCTTCCCAAAGCTTGTCAGGAAACAGGAGGAGGAAATCATTAATACTGTCAGTCACTTAATTTATGTCCTAGGTCCACCAGTGAAAAACTTGACCCAGAACTTTTTCCTTACTAATGAAAGGGTGGTAAGGAGAACAAAAGTCCTTTCTGGAAATAGAACAAGGCGGTAGTTCTTAAGTGTCCCCTGATGACACGAATGGCTGGGCAGATAACTCAGAAAGTGCATCGTAGGTCAATTGCATGATGGGTGTGTCCCCTCCTGGTACAAGTTAACTTTAAGTATTTAAAAGGCAGAATCAGGCATCTGTTGGCTGACGGCTTATTGTGTTAGGATTTTAAGCTAACCTTGGTTTCATTCAGCACATATGCACACTTTTTAAAAGTATGTTTCAGATAACAAAAGAAATTTTAGTCTTCAGAAAATAGCCTTGCAATAGAGCAGGCAGGAGTGGCAAGAGCTCAGAAAGACTGTCAACATTTTTTTAATTCAGTTTTTAGAACCACAACATTCAAAATGATGTTTTCAATTATTCCTGCTTTTAAATTGAATTTTGTCTGAAAATAAATATACCATACCACTTTTAGTGCGAACACCCTGTAAAAGGAATGAGAATGTGGAATCGATTTTTAGATTGTGCACAAGAGAGCTTGTATTTGCCAAATCACACCACTCCTTTCAAACTTATCTCAAGTTGGTCATCTGCTGGGGAGCATTGCTTCATTATTATTGATCTTGCTCCAACCCACCAGCACGACCCAAATCCACCTTTCTCTGTATTCATTGTTGTGGTTTTTGTATTTATCTGTCCTCATGCCATTTTTTTTCTGACTAAATCTGCTGTGTTCTCTTCCATTAGATTGGACCAAACTTCATTCTTCACTCACTAAATATTCATTCTTTACTAAGGCCCTATTATCATCGCTAATCAACTACTTTATTATTATTCAGGCAATAAGCAAACAGATTGAGTAACTACAACCAGAAAGATGTTTCGTGTATTATAACAAAACGTTCTTCTTTGTTGTCACCTAGGAATTGATGGTTGCCTTCTCCCTCCACCTCCTTTATTTTTCATTATAGTGGAAGGAGGGAGCACTCAGTAACAGAAGTCTTCTTGGATGGGGCCTCCCTGGTGGTGCAAGGGGTTAAGCACAGCACTATGAAGCAATCCACAGCCTCTGCAGCACGAGTTCCATCTCCGGCTGGCTGGGGAGCTACCCACATGGCGCAGCAGACCTCTCCTTTCTCGCTCACTGCTCCCCTCAACAGTGTACTTCAGTCAGTCTGCCTGTTCTGTTTCCCACTGTCTCTGGTGAGTCCTCTCACCTCCCCCATCTCTGGCCTTGTATGCATAAATAAATAAATGTTTTTTTAAAAATCTTCTTGGATTTGAAAAAGCAGAATTGAAGTTCTTGCTGAAGGGGATAGACTCAATGTAGTATGAGGACTATGTGCTGGGTCCAGGAGGGAAATAGGAAGAGGGCAGCCAGAGAGGGTGATGTGGGAATGAGAACAGGGAAGTGGCCCTGCAGCACCCTCTTATCAGCAAGTAAAACTAAAGAATGAGGATGCATACAGGAGAACGAGCATTACATTTGTACCTGCGAGGATCAGATTCAAGACAGGCACAGACTTGAGGAAATGGTTAAGGAAGGGTGATGGCAGTTAAATAGCAGTACCTCTGCAGCTCACTTTTTCAGTTTGATCCCAGGTCATTTTGGCTAGTGGAGGTGGGTGGAGTTTACCCACAGAGCAGTCCAGGGGTCTCATTTCTGTTCCATGCAACTTGGGAGCTGTACAACCAAGAGTAACTTGATTTTATTTTTGTGTAGTAAGTGAAACAGTCTCTTGCAGAATCCTATTGGTGACTTTTCTCACTTTACTATACAGGTATCCCCCACTTCTTGAACGTTCCCAAAAGGCCACTTCCCTTTTACACAAGACCTGTTTTCACTAACCAAAAGACATCTGCAAAGGATTTTTCTTTTTAAAACAAAATGTGAAAATAGGGTTCAGCACTGGTTTTGCAGCAGCTGTTACTGAGGCAGAGACACCGAGCAGAAGAATGACCCTGCAATTCTCCTTCCCCAGAAACTACTTTATATAGGCTTTTACTATATGTTTGAGTTATTTTAGGTTTTATGTGCTTTTTGGTATGAGTTGTAGGTATTTTTGGCTCTGGAGATGTTAAAAAATATTCTATATAAATTCATGGTAATTGCTTCTTCACTTTACATCATTTTGGTTTATGAAAGTTTTCATAGTAATGCTCTACTTTCTGATAATGAGGGAAGCCTGTAATTCTATTTTCATTAAACTTGATACAAGCCAGCCAGCAGGTCCTTGCTCCCCAAATCACTACCTGATTTTATTTTCAGTTTGGGATTCTGCATCAGTTATTCCATTCGCAAAGCTTTGCCTAGGAGATTTATTTATTCAACAATTGAATGACTTGGGAACGGGGGTTAGGAAGAAGAATGTAAGTGGCCACCTGTGCTCTATCACTAACACACATAAATGGTTTGCCAGCTCCCCGCCTAGACTTACTGTATTCTGTGATCATTGCCTCTCCTTCCTCCAGAGAGTCCAAAATATAAGAAAACTTGTCATGCCTCCTGGTATCTTTTCTAGCAGTCCCTCATTTCTCTATTCAAATGTTTCTTTGGGGGGTGGTTTGTCACACTGTTGGAAATGGAGCACAGAACAGCTTTGGGCTTTTCTCTCTGAACCTTTTCTCTAGTCCTGGACAAGGGGGAGCCGCACTGAAAAGCTCAGCTTACACAACCCCATTTGACAAATATGATACATGCCAAAAGCTTGACATTTCACAATACAAACTTTTTATGGAGCAGCTTTATGTTTCAAGCACAATACAGCATTCAAAGAGTGTGTGATCATGCAACCACCTCCCCGAGTCCCAAGGGCTCAATTAAAAATATATGGGGGGGAGACAAAGCTCCTTCCCTAATGGCTTCAAATCCACTGCTCGCTCTTTGATTCCTTCTTCTTGCCTCCTTTGTTCTCTGGGGGATGGAGGGCCTGGCTAATACCCTTGGAGATTCACTTCACCACCACTCCCAGGGGCTGGGAAAACGTCTCCTTTCATCTGAGAGGGTTGTGTTAAAAGTCCTCTGGGCCGACAGTACTGTGACAGAGTGGTCATTATCTCAGATGAGATAATGAATGAGAAAATGTTTTGAAAACCAGAAAGTCCTAAATGTTAGTGATTGTTTTATTATTGTTAGTAATTTATTTATTAGTATTGTTACTACATCTAATAAAATGAATCACCAAGCTTCCTGCTCCATAGTTCTAATGTAGAATTTGAAGGCTCTGAAAGGTGTCCCATGAGACACAAGGAGAGTGTCAAGGAAAAAGGACATTATCTGTCACGTCTCTGGTCTTCAGGAAGAGCTGCCATGCTGACAAGCCTATGAGGACCCTAGTGGACTCTGAAAGTCATAATCCATTGCTGAAATGATGCCCTGGCGTCAGTGCTAACACACACGTGTTAATATTGTAGAAGGTTTGGCTGCCGGGGTCTCCAGTCATTGCAAGCATCATGGCAAGACCATCTCTCCATACCTGAAGGCAGACCTGACCGCCTCCCTCCCACCACCCAAGATCTTTTCTCAGGCCCCTAAAATTTCCCAACCATCTCACAAATTGGGATCACCCAAAAAGAAAAAGAAAAAAAGAAGACGACTATGATTCAAGTGAAAATCTGAGTAAGCAAACACATTTGGCACGAATAGCCGTGGAAAGTTGAGTCTGTAGCCAGAGGTGGTTACTCGACTCTGCCCATAATTCTACACTGACAGTTACATGCAGAGATCCTGGGGGGTTCCAGTGAGTGTAATGGGAAGCATTTTCGGATTTTTACTTTTCAATAACTAAGTCCATTTAAACTCCAATGGAATAGTCGACAAACTACTTTCTCAACCAGGACTTTAAACAGAAAGAAATAAAAAAGACTAATTTATAATGATCAAAGATAAAGTAAAATATTAGTCTGGAAGAAATACCATTTCAGGTTTAGAAGTTGGTTTTATGAAGGAGATAATCCTACTCTATTTTTTCCAGGCCTATAAAATGCAATTTTTATTTTATTTTTTCCCCAGCCCTAGGCTTGCTACAAAGATGGAACAAGAGGGAAGATGATTTCATTTCTTTTCTTGGGGGAGTGGGGGTGGAGAGGGTACGTGGCAATAACATTTTGCAGACCCACCTTGGGCTGTCCTCCCCTTGGAAATGCCTGTTTGCTCCTGCTTGTCACATTCAATCTTTTAACATTCTAATGAAGACACAGCCCTTTCCTACCTGGGGACAATCTGTGAGTTTGGTCACTTTCTGCCATCTGTGTCTTAAGCTCATTAACAGAAAGAACAGATAAGATCTTGGCTGTTTCAGCCCTAGGGAAAGACCAATGTTGTTTGCTTTCTTTTTTTTTTTTTTTAATGCCAATTAGGATATAAAACTTCATACCAAGCCACTCATATTATAGTCACAGGCAGTTCTGAAATATGTCCAATATAAACACTATCTCTGGTTTTAACATTCTGTTAAATCTCTCCTTTGCATTTCGGAGGCCCCAGGAGGACCTATTCCAGAACAGGAAGGGAGATGGTCAGTCTCACCTGGGCATCACGTGACAATCTCAGATTGAATCCAGGAGAAATTAAAAAATAACAATAAAAAAGTACAGCCATATTTTTTTATTCCACTTGGTAACAGCTCATTGAGCTCCACAGCAAACATCTGCAACTTAGATGTTCTACCCTATTGCCAAGAATATAAATGAGAAAAAAATGACACTGCTTATCAGTCACTCACATTTTCAAGTACTGGCATAGTTGAGAAGTAGACACACAGCATTCACAAGCTAATCTTTTCTCCTAAATTAAATTGTCAGCCAAACTGAAAATTTATCATATTCTACCTAACCCACAGGACAGAAAGATGCTAATCAATGCCCAAAACATTTTTCACAAACAGGAAATACAGATGCAAACCAAAAAACCTTACCTTTCTCATTCAATTTGCTTTTCATGTATTTTTTAGGGACTGTCAGAGCAACACTGATTTAATGGGACAACAAAGTAAATGTGCAATACGGATTTTTTCCAATCACTGTCTTTGGTAATAGAGGTGGGTTTGATTTTTATTTAATTTGAGACGAGTGCTTCCTAAGCAGCCAGACCTGAGTTTGGGACCAAGGTTCTGGATCCTGGCACTAAGTAGCTATGTGACTTTGGATAAGTCACCTAACCTCTCTGAGCTGATTTATCATGGTTTATAATGATGGTTTATAATGATGAAAATTATGGCATCTATATTATAGCTTTGTTGTTAGAATCAAACTAGGTATAACATGATTTAGGTGAGGACAAGGCAGGGAGAGAGTGCAATGGACTACAGAGGAGGACTATGGGTGCTTTGGTGGTGGGTCTGCCAAGGTGACTACACCTGAAGGGGGAGATGCTGTATTTCCAAAATACAAACAATATTGTAAACCAATGGGACTTCAAAAACATATGTAAAAAAATTGATAATAAAGTGATTTAAGTGGTGTCTGCTAACAGCAATTATTCCTTGAGTGCAATTAGATATGACCAATATCAATATTCCCAGATCCTTCTACTATGTTCTGATTTTCCTTAACCATCATTTGTTCTAGGTCTCACTCAAAGGAGGCAATGAATGTGTTTCTGAGCGAGGTCCTCTCAGGAGCAGTCAAGCCAACCTAGAATCACTGATTGAGGATCAGGGAAACCCCAAGAAACCCCTTGTCAGTGCTGAAGACAGACTTCCATTTTGCTGAAGACCCAAAGGAACATGAAAATCACAGAACACAATGCCTTCATCTCTGGCCCTCTCACATGTGTGTGATCAGATTCCAATAATATATTTCCCAATAGGGAAAGCAGCTCCATAAGCCAGAGGGTGGCAAGGAATTGCTGAAGATGCTATCCCCCTGCCCTGACACCAGATACTTATAGCTAGGGAGCCTGAATGGCTTGCCAGTTCTGCTAACAGTGCTGTATATGCGGTCAGCCTCTGGGCTTATTCCGCTTCCTTGGAAGGGTTTTCTAAGAACAGAGGGAACCTGGTTTTTTTCACTTGATAGAGAACCCTAGTGCCAATAGATTATGAAACCAATGTTTCCAAGTTAGAATAGTCACCCAAACATTCAAGGGAGGATTCTAGAAGGAAAACCCATTGTGCTGCCATTTATTAGCTTTGTGATCTTGGACAAATTAATTAAGCCTATCTAGGCTGACTCTTCATCCAATTTTGCCTGGGACAGCCCTATGGTATAACAACTGTTCTTGAGTAATTAATAAAGGTGACCCTATTGCTCCACAAGGGGTCCAGTTTGGAAAATAATTTCTATGGCCAACTATTTCTTCTGTAAAACAACAGTCTCTTCACAGGGAGGTTGAGAAGGGTATCCATAATGCATATTAATTGCTACCACAATTGCTAGATGCCTTGCATATAGAAAATATTTAGTAAAAACTAGTTCCCTCTTCATCTGTTTGCCTCAGGGCCAGGTCCACACTGTCCAGTGTAGGAGCCATTAGTCTCGCAAGGCTACTGAGCTCTGGGAATGAGACTAGCTCAATTTGAGATGTCTGTAAATATGAAATACACCAGATTTTGAATATTTAGTACCGAAAAAAGATAAAATACCTCATGAATGCTCATGAATGATTTTTACATTGATTCCTTGTTCAAATAATATTATTTTGGATATGTTGGGTTATATTAAACAAATTATTAAAAATAATCACACCAGATTCTTCTTACTGTTTTGATGTGGCTACTAAAAAAAAGTGAAAATACACTTGTGCATTGCATTATATTCCTACCAGTCAGCTTTTTCCCAGATGGTTTGTTGATGTATCTGCTACCCCCTCAAACACCTCACCCCACCAATATGACCCCACTTCATCCCACAGATTCTTCCTTCCAAAACTCAAGGCAAGAATCAAGTACATTTCATCATGTTTATGAACATGTTCTTAAATTTATTCTGGGTTTTTGAGAGTAAAGGGCAATAAACTAAGGGGCAAAATAAAATTGAAGTTGATCTTGACTTTCAGCAATGGTTTCTCCTTAGGGATAGAAACCTTGACCTTGAATACATTAGAAAAACTGAAGCATCTAGGCCAACTTTGGAAAATGTCCATATTGGCAAGAAAAAGGGAGCTTGGTTTGCCAGAAAAGATATCGCAATCTTTCCCTAAATTAGATTTGCCAATTCTTGTGAAACACCTCAGGCCCCAAATGCAAACAACATAAGACTGGGGGCCCTGAGCAGGTCATAGGTGTTGCTTTGTTGAAAGGAAGCATTTCATTTTATGAGAAATCACCAACTTTCAGCCCAGAAACTAAGAGTACTAAGGGTGTTGCAACAGCCTCCAGCCTGACTCCTGTAGGTGTCCCTGACAGATGGCTGTGAGGAGCTATAGAACGGTGAAATATAAAGCAACTCACTCCAAAAACAAAACAAAAAAAAAAGTTAAACTCAATCAACAGCCCTGGCACACTGATACAACTAGTTGAAAAATGCAAGTGTTCCATTTTAAAAATATGAATACATTGGATTCTTAATACATGTGAATCAAATAGTCTACTTAACAAAATCTGTCCAGATACGCAATATTTTTGAAGACTTTTTTATCTGGAAGAATCTTATTGGTTGAGATGTCTATAATGGTGTCCTATATCACATCTGTCATAGAGGCAAAGAGAAATGATTCAAACTGGCTTCTTAATACAACCCAAAAAGAACTGTTGTCGATGGATTGGATTTCTCATATTTCTACCAGTTGCTTTAGGTCTACACAGGCATAAATGTTGAAAACAGTTCTCAGAAGCTCACACTCTTTCCTGAAGATTCCATATCTGGAAAGAATGTAATGACAAAACCTATGAGGAGTATGTGTGGGATAAATCTAATATTTAATGTGTTCCATGAGATACTTTGTGTCTGAGCTCTACAACCTCTCATCAGTTACCTCCCCCACCCATTCACCCCACAATCAAATAATCCCCCTCTCTTTGATAGCCAGCCAACACAGGGAGAGACAATGGTTTGGAACAAGAGCATCTGAAGTGGAAGAAAACACAAAGGGCCTCTCACTTTCTCTCTCTCTAACCACAACAATTGGAGGAGACTTTGGCCTGAAAAATCTATCTGCTACTAAATGGCACCCAGATGGAAAGCCCAGCTGCTCCCCTGTGCCAGCTGTCGCTCTGCCTATCCATCTTCAGAGCAGGTCTGCGGCTGAGCAGAGAAAAATTGGGCTGACAGGGCAGTTAAAGAGCCTCTATTTTCTTCTGCACACTTTTCCTTTTATCTTTTTCCCTTCAGCTTCAGAGCTACTTGTTCTCACCTTCATGCCATGACAGTGCTGACAAAGAAAACTGCAGTCCTATAAAACTAGTGGTGAGTAATAGCCCCAGGTCCCCAAATACCTAATGCCTATTGTATGTGTGGGTGAGTGGGAGGGAGAGCCCAAGAGGGGGGAGGTGTTTGGTCAGATTGCCTGGGTAGGAATAGGACCTTGTGGTGAGGACCCCAGAGCATCCAGAGAGTATCTGAATTTTGATACCTGTCTTCTAACTAAATCCAAACATCTCCTCTGCACTGCTGCTAGGAATGCATTATTCAAACAGATTTCATTCCTGCCCAAAGACTTTTTAAGCCACTGACCACTTTGAATCTAATTAGAAAAAGCAGAGGACACTGGAGACATTTAATAAAAGGAATCGGGTTGCTGCTTCATCTTCATGACCTGGGATTTATAAGGGAATTTCACTGGCTTTGTAGCAATGTAAAATAAATAGACATTAGATGATGACAGGGAAAACAAAATTGCTGCCAAAGCTAAAAAGAGGTTGGCAAAAGAAGAAAGAACTACTACATAGTCAGTCATTATTTACTGTACAAACCTTTTCATAAAGCATTGAAGAGAGATACATAGGAATAATGGGTCCTTGCTCAAAGATGAAAAGGTCTTTCTCCAGCTACATTATCCCCTGACGAAGATCTCTGCCCCATCCCAGTTGTTACACAACCTTATTGTTCTATTCAGCCATTCAGAAAGCTGAATGAACAGCCCTGCTCTGGAAATTTTAACAGCTGAAATAAATAGTCCACACATTTCCAAGGAAAAGAATAAAGCTGTAATGGATGGAAATAACTAATTAATTCATTAATCCTTGCAGACTACCACAGTCTGCTGCTTATGGTCTAACCAATTAATTGTTCTTTAGCCTGTAATGCTAAAATGTAAAGAAGTGTAATGACCTCACTTACCAGCTTTTAGCTAAAGGATCCAAAGTTTGGCTATTTAACTGAAAATAAGGACCCCCTCTGCTTTTGGTGGTTGGTGGGGGTGTTGCAATGTTAATGAATCACTGGGATCTGAAAGAGTTCCATATCGTCATACCTTAAAGCAATGGTTTGACTCTACTTTCAAATCCCCCCTACCAACCCCAGAAAGCAAAGACCCTGTAGTTCTGTTAGCTAAAGTTGTGCCACCCCATCCAATAGTGGAAAATTATTTTAAAATGTTAATGACAAAATGTTTTTGTAAACTGTAAAGTGTTTATAACTGTAAAACACTAAAACCTAACCTTGACCTTGACTCAACATCAGTTAGATTTGGGTACATTGTTTATAAGGCTAATTCACAGTCCTCTCTGTTAGACTGTATTTCAATAGCTAAAATCAAAGTTTTTAAAGTGTGTGTGTGTGTGTGTGTGTGAGAGAGAGAGAGAGAGAGAGAAAGAGAGAGAGAGAGAGAGAGTATGTGTGCGCTGAGCTGAGGATCATGGGGGAAGAAAGTCAAAAATGTACCCAGGAGAATACCCAGATACAATTCAACAAAGACAAGAACCCTGGCCCCACAAACTGTACCACCTTCTTATACCAAAAGCAGAGCAAACCCCCATTTAGCATGGTCAGAAAACAAGGGATTCTGATTAAGCACTCCCTTCAATTCAGTGTGGGGTCTTGTAAAGTCCACTGAATGTTCACCTAGCCTGTATCTTCAGGACCAGAGGGACCTGACCAAGACACTTTCCTCTCTCAACACGAAAATCAGGGAACTGACACCTTCTGCCTCACAGCATTCAAATTGCAAAGATCTAACACCAAGATCATAGAAAAATGTTCTGAAGTTGTAAGGACCTGTACAAAGATGCAATTTATTTATTTTTATTTAAAAAATCATTACATCTATGAACAATAGATTAACCAATTTCAAAGAACATGAAAAAATATCCCATACCACAATAATATTGACTATAACTGTTACCAATTTGAAAAAACTTTTAGGAAGTGGCATGAATATGGGCATTAATTACTAAAATATTCAACCGAGTTACATGGTAAAACTTAAAATTCTAATAATTTTATTAGTGTGGTTGCTTGAAATGTTGATTATCAATATGTCTTTCTACTTCTTCATATAATTTATATATGAAGAAACCATTTAAAAGACTGATTTAGAACTATATCCACTGATTTAGAGGATTTCCATAAAATATTATCATGAAGCAATAAAGAAGGATACAAGAAGACTTGTGTTTGGGGTGATGACCAGAAATGTTATCAATTGGAGAAAGAGGCCCCTTAATGAAGACATTTTATTTCTATCTGTTGGAACATTGTCATAATGAACTGCCATCTGGTAGAAAATTTTTGTAACAAATATAAGCACCTCCATGATCTGTGATAAGATTGGCACCTTTCTTGCCGGCCTTTTAGTACATGACCTTCCCAATCATGTACTCTGGCCCTGAGATATTCAGTTTTACCCTCTATAACCTAAAATTTGTATTATTTCATTTGCTGCAAAATTTATGAATTACCATTTGCAGTTTGAAAAACCTCAACTAAGGACCACTCAACAATATATCAGTAGGTCCTGAAATGAATTTTAAGAGCAATTAACCTAAGCCCCTTAAGAACAGATTTCTGAATGTCTGAATATAGACAGCGATTCAGAAGCTAGCTTGCTTTTCCAAATATTGAACCTTATCATTTAATGTTTTCTGATCCTTTCTTACATTATTCATAAATTTTATAATTATATTTTTATACAAGTGCTTCATACCTAGTGTCAGACAAAATGGATCCCCTGTAGTCAATTTATATATATATAATTTATTCATAATGAATGCATAGATAGTAATTTCATATATAATATATGTGATAAATCTATCAGTTTTTACAGAAGACTTTCATAATTTTTAAATTATTACAAGATTTGAAAGCTGTAACATAAAAGCATCATGACAAATTCTAAATGGATTTTGAGACTCTGACTTAGTGAGAACACTTTTTTGTATTCCTGTTTGTGTTGCCCAGCATCACTTACAAAGTTTTAAATAAGTATTAAAAGTGTGTTAGTATTGAAAACCACTGAGATGTCCAGTAATTGGTTAAGGAAATTAGTTAAGTCAATTATAATATACTCATGTACTGTAATACTAGAGCGTCATTAAAATGTTGAAGAAGGAAATGTAGTTAAAACCAGGTATGTAGGGGCCTCCCTAGTGGCAAAGGGGTTAAAGTCTCAACACTATCAAACTATTGCCAGCTACTGCTGCGTGAGTTCTATCCCCGGCCAGGGAGCTAACCTACATGGTGCAGCAGACCTCTCCTGTATCGCCTGCTGCTCCCCTTAGCAGTGTATTTCAGTAGATCTGTCTGTTCTGCTCTCCTCTCTGTCTCTGGTGAATCCTTTCATGCCCCCTGCACCTCTGGCCTACACCCCAGTTCTTCTATGTATAAATAAATAAAACAATTTTTTTTAAAAAAATAAAAATAAAAATGAGTTGTGTAGTATCCTAGGTAGACATGAACACTGATGAATGATGGATGAATGTTGTAGAAGCAATCTGAAAAAGACATAGAATGTTTCTGGGTGATTCTGGAATGGTTTAAACAGGTGGGGGTGTTCGTTTTTGCATTTACACAATTTTTATTTGCTGGGTGTTTTATAATAATCATGAGTTGTTTTTATTGCACCGGTAGAGCTAGGATAACTGTCTCTCACAAATCAGGATTTTGGAGGGCAGAACTCTGAACAATTTGGAGGAGAGATCAATACTTAACAAGCAAGTAGCATCTACCAGATTCTCATGGGCAGAACTTTTTGGAGTTTGAGTCTTACTTTCAGTAAGCATCAGGTTGACTTTAATGTATGTTTTCTATTAACTTCATTCTTTCAATTTTCTCCCCAGGTCAACAGAAAGGAAAGAAAATTGTGTCTTGGCTGATTGATCTAGAATGAATGAAAAGTACCCAAAGGAAGTAGTCAAAGAAGAAGTCAAAGGCACAGTGAAGAACGCTGATGCCAAAGACAGGCTGCCCCAGCATGTGCAGAAATGGCAAACTAGTTATTTTGAATTGACAGCAGTTGAGAGAAGGTCCAGGAATGATGTCTCTGGCCTAATTATCTAGCTCCCTGAAAACAGGAAAGAAACTTCTGTGGTGGTATGGAAGGTGAAAGATGACTTTATCCCCACAATCAGAATTTGCTAAGTCTGTTTTCAAAGCCTATTGTACATAAAAGCTGCAAAACTTTTTTTCTTGAGGTTGCAAAGGTCTTTGTTCTGTCCTTCCCTCTCAAGTTTTATTGCCCTTTTCCAAAAATCGTGTAACCTCACTGGAATGATGAGAAGATGAGTTGATATTCTATGGGCCCTCTTAAGTCTGTAATTAAGTTTGTTTGTTTTTTCCTTACAAATCTTTCTTGTGTCAATTTAATTATTTTCCAGCTATTCTGACCTAAAAGAGTAAAGGAAGATTAGCTTCCTTCCAATAAGATATCCATTCTCTCTAAGGGATGGCAGCCCAGCTTAATCATGATTCTCTATTTTGTTTCTTCATTTGCCCCTGGATATGGATGTCAACATGAAAATCTGTTACAGTCCAAATTCTATGTCCAATTAAAGGAATACAAACATGAGAAAAATCCAATGCTGTCCTCATGACCTTACAACTCATTTGTGTCTACACAGTTCTGAAACTCCAAATACAGTTTGACCCAACCAGATAACTAACTGTTTTCAAAATAATCCCTTATTTTACTAAAATCAATGAATGTTCCTTTGCAAAGCATAATTATATTCCATACAAGGAGACAGTCATAAGGACTAGTGAAAATAGGTAACTTAATTTACAGATGTTAAAGTTGCAAATTAAGTGGAAAATCACAAGGCACTGAAGGGAAAAAACCTTGATTCCCAATTTGTGAAAGAAAGTGTAATTTGCAGTGTTCATGGCTATGTGTCATGAACCTCTGCAACCCATTCATGACCCCGTAGGGTCACAGTGAGGGGTAGGGCAGCATGGGACAGCCACTGGAGGGAGCTGCGTTACATGTAAGCTTTCACCCACACACAGAAGCGTTTACAGGCTTGTGAATAAAGGGTAATTGCAGGACGGCCTATTAATTGAAAGTAGATGTTCTCTTCTTTGTGAAATGGCTTGATATTGAAAAACCAAACACATGATAAAAGGACATGCACCGTCAGCACAGAAACCTCAGCTCTGAAAAATCTGCCAGGGAGGAGAAATTTTAGAATGGATTTGTTTTCTTGGCTCCTCACAACAAACAAACCACCAAGGGACTCCCAAGGATGTGAAAAATGAATCAATACCCCCCTCGCCCTAGGCCACGCCTTTCCCCTCGCTCTTGTGCCCTGGAGAATGGTGAGCAAGCACCCACAGTTGCTTACCTGGGGTGCTCTTTCATTCCCATGAGGCCACTAAAACCAAATAATAATAATAATAATAATAATTCTATGCATCCCATACCAAAGAACAAGGGGCAAGACAAAATTTAAGTTGATAATTTATGTCATTTTTTTGTCTTTGTTAAATAAATATGGTGGTGGACATTCAATGCTTGAGTTCAGGAAGTGAAGTTGTACATGGCAGATTGGGTAGCTCACATACTTTATTCCTCGGTTCAACATCAGTTTGTAAATTTATGCCTTTGACAATGTGACTGCTTTCGAGGGACCTCATTGATTCTGCTGAGCAAATCCTCTGAATAAATTCAAATTTGCTGCTGCGCGCTCTGTAAAATGGATTTTCTTCAACGGAAACTTTGTTCTGAGCCTACCAAAACTGAACCCTCGGTATCCTTCATGAGGCAATAATTAGACCCACAAAAACATTTCACCGAGACTATCTGTCCCTGAACCAACACAGGCTGGGGTCTCTGGTGAGAGCCACATGTGTGAGCCACACACCGTGAGGAACAGTCTCCAAGTGTTTGCCATTGCACAGATAATTGTGCCATGTTGTGAATATAAGCCAAGGGCGTATCTTCTCAAGTGAGTATTTGACCATAAATGATGCCTAAATGGGCAGGGAAAGTATTTTGCCATGTGCCAAGCAGTAAAAAATGGCCTAGGGAGGCAGCACTGGTGAAAGCCTGCGTTTTCCTTCCCAGTGAACCAAGCGCTCAGCAAAGGAGACAGAAGTGTCCACCCATGAGGAGGCAACACTAAGTGTGTTCTGGAAAGAAGGCTGTGCCATGAAGTCCCAAGGTGCCACCTGTTCTTTGTGGGGTTTGAAAAACTTCAATCATATTAAATGCATTTTTCTAGTCACATGTTACTGGGCTTTGGAAAATTCTTCCTGGACTACCTAAAGATCCAGGAAGGACAGAATGTGGGGGCTAGTCCAGAGTTAGTACTGACATTTTCTCTTTGGAAATCTACACTCACATCATCGACACTCCCAGAGTGAGTCTTTGGGCTATGGGCAGCTGAGAAAGTGGCTCTGGACTTCTTTACTTGATGCCGCTGTTGATATTACTTCTGTTTTCTTTTCAGGGCTACCAGGGAAGAAAAGGAATCCTTTCAGGGAAGTTCTAGACCTGGATTGATGGTTGAAAAAGGATGTAAGGGACTTGTGAGAAGTAAAGGAAAGGGAAGATGGAGCGAGGGGAGAAGACGGAATGGAGAGCAGATGCATGACCAGAAGAGGGTCCAGCCACAGCCGTGCAGGTGATGCAACCCAGCCAAGCTCAGGCTGCCCTCTGCCCGTGGCCTCTTATCCTGGTGGCACATGCACCACTTTTAAAATGAAGTGGATTAACCTGAGAATTTTATAAACCTCACAAGGAAAAGATCCTCTTACCTTCTTTTTTCCTACCATAAATGGCCTTCACTTTTCCTAGTAAATAATGATAAACCCAAAGAGAAAAACCTCTCCAAATTTGCACAAAATCTAAACTCTAAGCCATTAAATGCTAGAAACCAGGTGGAACAACATGCAAAATCATTCCAATAGCTCTTTTCAGGGGCCATGGTGGCGGGAACATCTTGGTGTCATTTAACTGCCATCCTATTGGGGAAAAGTGAATGTAGCAATTGATGGAATAATGCTCCCAGGACTGGAGGGAGAAGGGGTTTCTTTGAGAACAGAGGGGAGAAGGGTCAGGGAGGTGTAGCTCTAACCTGTGAACAGTGGTTGAATTGTTGGGAATGTTGACTCAGGATCCGACAAAGACCTTATTATCCCTATTCTCCTGGTCAAGTGTGCACCTGACAAATGGTAATGGCAACACTAGCAGACCTGAGAGAGTTCTCTGGCTCAATCCCTCTACTGTGTGCCAACATTTAGTCTGATAGCCCCTCTCCCTTCCCTTCCTTCTTTCTCCTCTCTCCTCCCTCTTCCCCACCCCCTATTTTGATAGCTGCCTGCTGTTTCGGCAAACCACTGGGTTTCCTGACAGCTGAGGCCCAGGTGGTCTCAGTATCAATCTAAACAACTTGACATGAAATTGATCTTCCAGGGGTGTGGGGGAGGGTGTCAACAGAGCATTCCACCTTCACTACAGATAATTCTTTCATCATCAAGGGTAAGGGGAGGGGGGACTACGAGCTGACACAGGTGTCCAGGTTGTACACTTCTATTTGCTTTTGAACCCCTCGCTGTGATATCACCCTGTCAAGGACTGTGTGTGTTGATGTTTGTTTATGTGGGTTGTCAGTGTATAACTGCACAATTACAGCTGGGATCAACCCTCTATATTAAAAAGATGGAAAAACTGAACCACAAAAGAAACCATTTGAGCAGAGAAATGTTGGCGGAAAGAAACAAAGAAAATGCAACCTGAGTGGAAATTTCCATAGTTTCAAAAACAATCGAGATAGTGTGGGCAACACTGAAAAATACATATTGTTGACTTGATTGTTCTCACCAAAAAAAACTAATAAGTAATCCAGAAATAATTGTCTATTTAGGTTTTCAAATTAATATGTGAATTTTTGGAAGCAAACTTACTTAGTTTAACTCTGTTTGGCTTAGGATTCACTTGGGTTTAGCACTTCATTCATCTTCTGGGTCAGCATATAAGATGAAAATAGAAGCCAAGGTGACCTTGTGTTTGTCTGAACATAGCGTAGTCAATGAAAAAAAGAACTTCACGGAGAAAAAATAAGTCATACTCATGAGTTCAGGTTGGTGGCATGAATAAGGGCATTTCTTTCTTGAATCTCACTGAGTTGGAACGGCTGGAAATGAGGCATGACCTGGAGCTGCGGTGCAGGAACCACACTAGTCCCTTATCTCAGGAGTTGTCCTGAAATCAGCTAGATCTTAAAATCTCTATGAACACTGATTGGAAAGTGAAAATTTTTAGATAAGCAACTGGCTCTTTGGTTTCTGTAACATGAGAATGCGTTGATGTTGGAGAGACTGAGACTTTTCCACATACAGAACATTCTGAAAACTCAACCCAGCCTATAAAGATTTTTTTTTTAATCTGAATTTAAAAAAAAAAAAAAACAGTGCATGCAAGAGCATCTTCTAGTTTGGATACTGTGAGCTTAGGGTTAGCAAATGTGTAGACTCTGAGTCTTGGAAGAGCTAAATGCTTGCAGCAGAGGAGCTCAACAGACGCACTGTCCAGGACTGCTCAATGAGTCTATGTGGCCTTAAGTTGAACACACAAACTCTTTAATTTGCAATCTAACTTTGTCCCTAAAATTCAATGGAAATAATAAATAATGTTGCACATGTGGTTTAGAGTCTTGTTAAGACCAGCAATGGTTGGACATGCCGAAGAGTAATGCAGACACTACTAGAAGTCATGTCCCTGCCTTTAAAGAAGTAAAACAAGGACCTCCCTGGTGGCACATGGGGTTAAGCTGCACCCGCAACCTATGAAACTATCTGCAGCTGCTGCAGCACAAGTTTGCTCCCTGGCCAGGGAGCTACCCACATAGCGCAGAAGACCTCTCCTGACTCACCCACTACTCCCCTCAGCAGTGTAGTTCAGTCAATCTGCCTATTCTGTTCCTTACTCTGTCTCTGGTGAATCCTCTCACCACCACCCCCCAACACACACACACACCTCTGGCCTGTACCAGAGGTAATTTATGTAATACATAAATAAATGTATAACTGTACCAGAGGTAATTTATGTAATACATAAATAAATCTTAAAAAAAAAAAAAAGCAAAACAAACTATTAAACTGCAGCTTAAACCTACACCATATGAACTTTTCCAGAACCATCTTCTAAAGTTTGGTGATAAAACATTTTGGGTAAGAAGAACTAATGATATCTCACTTCCTTACTCCAAACAATGGTACTTCATCCTCTACACACCAAGTGGCACAAAATGTTTCCACCCCCACCTACACAGCACCATAAATCTCTGTATTTGGTGGGCCCATGAGCTAACTGGAACACAAGCTGATTTTCACAAAGCAGCTCCCCTACACTGGTCAGAGAGAGGAAAGGCATGGCCTCTCAGCACTTTGACTGACTTCATTGTCTTATCTTCATGAATAGCATAACCACTAAGAAAGTTCTACCAAAGTTTGCCAAACCCATATAATAATATTTTTTCCAATCACTACTGGAGAACTATAAGTATTCTGGGTCAGTTCTGCTCAAATGCACTTGTTTTTACATATATTTAATAAAATGTATGTAATGTCTCATTTTGGGGGTGGGTTTGAAATCTAAATGTATGCTTCAGGTACTCGTTCACTACTATGTTCTAGAATAAGTTCAGTTCTTGGCCAATAGTAGATGTTCAAAATAAATAGTTCAATCCAGCAAAATGATTAATTAAGCATTCTGAATGTGAAATCAATAAATAAATAAGTCATTCAAGCTTATCCTTGTACCAGCCTGGGTGGTCTTAGTTCTAACCATTTTTATCACATTTAATTCCATGCTTTATCCACAAATCAAGTCTACCTGGAAAGCCTCAGTCATGTCATTGTATTGGAGCAGAGGTGCCTCTGGAGAGAGTGGAAGAGCAGAGGTAATTTTCCCCTTTACCACACCCAGCTAAGTGAGCCTGCCTCCTTGGAGTCCTGCCTCTCTCCACTTGTGGTTCACCCATTCCATTATTTATTGGGCTTCTATCTTGTTATACCAGGCATTAAAGTCCTAAAACCCCAGTAGACTTTATTCCTGTAGAAAAAAGTTCTTGCCCTGGATGATCGAGATTTTCCATGGTGTTCCAAAACTCTCTAAATAGATGACTTTGTGCTCGTGTTTGAAATGACTGAGGTTTCTAGATTTCCAAATACTAGGTTAGTTGGGCATCAGTAAAGTGCTTTCTGTCTTCACTTCATGCTGGCATGTTGCTCTCCATCATTTTTATGACTTTGCTTCCCATGACCCATAAGTCAGAAGACTTCCTCTGTTGTCACCAACCAGTGCTGGTTCTGAAAATCTCTCTCAAAATATTCTGGCTATCCTGAACTTGAATTGTTTAAAATCCCAGGCCCCATATTCATATAAACTCAAATTCTACCAGCCTAGCTCTTTCCAAATCATTGTTCTGATTTTATTCTCAGTGATGTGTGTCTGCTCGAATCAATGAGCTTTGCTGTCACGCTTGCACCCAATTCAGGTCATGCCCCAACAGGAGGCACACGCAACAGGACAGAGGGCCCAGGCAAATTTGAAACAGCCCACTGCCCATTAACTAGTTTTACAAACAACAATGAAACAGGAAATAACAAAGCATGATCCCTGCATTAGTACTTCAGCAAAAATACTCAGGAGTTTTTCCACAGTCTGTAAATTGCTCCAGCTGTGTTTTCACGGTTTATGAAATTGAGAGAAGCAAACTCTAGAGACAAATTAAAATCTTGGATCTGGTCAAAGATGATTTTATTGGAAAGGTGCGCAGCTCTGTGCCATAAGTCTATAGACACACACAGCTATAAGCCAAGCTCTACTGAAAATACAAACAATTTACCTTATGCATTGTCTACCCAGAGGGATAAGGACTGGCATCTATCAAAACACAGATCAACCCAAAGAATAAGGTCTGTTTTATTGCTGTGTTTTACCAGTAGAGGATGAGGGTATAATATTTTACTATGAAATAACTAATAGAAGGAACAGAAGAATGGCCTTACTTTGGAAGAAAAATAAATAGTGGATGAGGAGTGCCACCTTTTGGTTATTGGCTGCTTTGACATCCTCTAGGTAAAAAATGACTCGGCTTGGTGAATACTGATGGAGCTTTGCAATTCAGTTCAGAACTATTTCTAAGAGTTACTTCCAGGTATCTCTGGGTTGTATCCTGCTTGGAACAAGTGTTCTCAGACTTCTTCATGTTCTGCCCACTAGTTACTACCCAAAGGCTAATATTAGCTATCACTGCTCCCTACTGCTTCCCAGAGTACCAAAGATATAGCCAGGAGAACATTGAAAACCAGGGAATATTTTTAAATCTCAGTTTACTCTTGGCTGGGATATTACAGAGGGAGAGAACACAGAGTCTGATTGATCTAACACAGTCCTTAGAGTCTAAGAGACCTGAATTTAACCCAAGGCATGACATTTTGGAGGAGATTTATGGTACCTGGTTGGATAAGCATGGAGTTTTCCAGAGAAATAAATTAAACATGCATGTAACTCAAATAACAGACAGGTATTGATGCATGTCACAGAGGGTCCTTACCCCAAGAAAACCTACAACTGGCCACAGGGGTGTCCATTAACTGTGGTAAAATGAAAAGATGTTGGAAACTAAGACTTTACTGAAGACATGGTTCCCCACACCAAAGGGGCAATACAAATAAGCCTGCTGACTTCATGCTTTCTGGAGAGAATGGGGGCTTCCAAAGAGGACAGTGAATGTGACTCCCAAGCCCTAACAGGACAGAAATCAAAAAGGGGGCCAACCCTGGAAAAATCTTCCCTCCAAAAATGTTAACTGGGCACCCCAGAGGATTATACCACCCTGAATAGATTCTTAGGCAGAATCATGGCTCTTGAGGACCGACAGCCCAGGACGGTGCACAAGAGGTATCCATACGGCCAAAGTCCTGGGCTCCATCTCAGCAGTTCCTGGGTCACCTCCACCTGTCCTCAAGGGCAAACTAAGGTCCTACCATAGGCCTTTTGTGTCCCAACAGAGTTGAAAAATAAACCAGCTGCAGCCTCAAAGACCTGTCCCTGGCTTGCTGCAGCAGCAACCCTTGAGAAATCAAGAACTAACAGAGATAAGATGCTACAGAAAGGACAAAAACATGGGTAGTGAGGAGCTGGTTAGCATGGCACTGGTGGTCACACACTCAGATAATGTCATTTCACCTTCTTTCCCTCTACTCTCCCGTTCCTCCTTGTACTCCAGCTTTAGCTGTGGGACTGGGCTGCCACACACACTTTGAAGGGCAGGTATTGAAAAATCTTCTTCTGGGAGTAATTACAGGTGGTACCTTTTGGACCTTTAGTAGTAAAGTTTCCAGAGGTCAGCCCTTCTCTTAACAATGCTGAGGGGCACCAATCAGCCATGTCATGAATACAGGGGCAGGCAGAGCCCAGAGTCTAAGTCATGTCCACTAGCCAACCACACAGGATACACATGCACACCACCAGGGGCTCATGGGAAAACAGACAGCTCCCTTTACTTCAATTCCATCATGTTTTCCAGCCCCTCTTTCTGACTAAGTTAGTCCAAGCCTGACTGAAATAGGAAAGAATGTGACCCAGAGTTCACCTAGATGTTAACTTTCACTTTCTCACCATCATCAAGACAGCCACCTTGCTTCATGCAGCTTTGGGCCCAGCTCATGGCCCATTTGAGGTGATAAAGAACTGGGACCTCAGTCAGAACCAGGCCAGCAAGTTTCTCAGAGGGCATGATGCACTTTGAAAACCATAAATGGAAATCCAGTTATTTATTCCACAAAGATTTCCTGAGTTCCTATAAAAAGTTCCTATGAGACCATCAGTCACCTCAATGTATCAGCTCAATGAATCCCCCAAATAACCCACTTTAATGGGTATTACTGTTATATTCCATTTGACAGATAAGGAGACTGAAGTTCATAAGGGCAAAAGCAGTAACTAACCCAGAAAGAAAGTTTTTTCTAGAAAATGGAAGGAGTTGACAGGGAAAATAATTGAGGGAAAATGAAAATCTTGAAGGATAAGCAAGGTAGAAGGATCAGCATTTAAATTCTGACACATCAGATACACTGTTAAAAATAATTCTCAAAATTCTCTGAAAGTTATCTTTTAAAATAACTAAGAACAGTCAGCCTATTGATAAAGAAAATATTCCCAATTCCAGTATCTGCCTTTCCTTTGTGCATTATAGTTTACATGAAACTTTCATCTATTTTATTTGTTCCTCCCAAACATGAAAGCTAGGCAAGCTGGACAGTTGATACCATCATTGTTTTGTGAGTTAAGCATCCAAGGTTTCGAGCAGTTAAACAACCTAACCAGGGTTACACAGTTCAAGAGTGCAGGGAAAGGTAAGCCTGTGGTTGGGATATTTTACAGTGTTTACACAGCCTGGAAAAGGCAAGCAAAACCTAGATTGCATCCTCAGATTGGTGAAAAAGAGATGGTTAAAAAGAGACTCAACCCAACTGAAAGCCAGTATTGTTCACACTCTTGTTTTTGAGTTTTCCAGAGAAACAAAGTACTAAGGGTAGGAGATCAAAGAACAATTGAGTCACAGCCACATGCTGAGGAACCAAAGCCAAAGACTGTTTTGGATGGGACTTTAGTCAGCAACTAAAGCATAACAAACTAATTATTAATTTTTATTCAATTCTATTTTTTTAATTGATTAATTTTGTTCCAGATAAAAATATGTACTATAGCAAAAATCTAAAACACCATTGTTTAGAGTCTATTTTAGTCCCTATAAGAACAAATCTCACCTAAGGAGAGATTGTGGACAATTTAATTCAAACTTACCCTTCCAGAAGACTAACACCAGTCTCCAAGTTTACACCAAAGACACAGAAAATATAGTTCTAGAATATATTATTAATAAAATACAATTTTTTTGAGGAAGGCAATTAATGGCAAGCTTTAAAAATAAGGTACAGAATTGTTAATTATGGCACACTTTTGGAAAACAACTGTGATATTAAAGAGTAGGTCAAGAGCAAAGGAAAAGATGGTGGGAGGAAAAATGAGGATTTTGTTCATTGCCAGGTTTAAAAGGAGTTTGGTTATTGCTGGTATCAGGAGATTAATAGAGCTGTCAGTGCACTCAGTCTCTGAAAGCTGGCACATTGCCACCAGGAACTGACAGATTCAAGACATAATAATGGTTTTCTGGCTTCCTAACTCATTTGGAATGGGCTCTTTTTTTCACAAACATTTTTTAGAACAGTTTCCCTTGTTAGCAATATCCTACATTAGCATGGTACCTTTGTTGTAATTCATGGACCAATATTAACTAAATTATTAATTTAAAAATATAAATTATTAGATTATTTCAAAATATTATTAACTAAAAATTAGCATTCACTCAGCTTCCCTTAGTTTTTCCCTAATTTTTTTCCATTCCAGGACCCTACTCCAGACGCCATATTACATTTAGCTGTCATGTCATTGCAGGCTCCTCTTGGCTGTGACAGGACCCTGCACGCTCTGTAGTTTTGATGAACGTTTTGCAAAGTATGGTCCAAATCAGGATTTGTCTAATGTTTTTCTCATGAAGAGATTGGGATTATGGGTTTGGGAGAAGAAGATGAGAGGTAAAATGCCATTTTCATCCCATCATATCAAGGGCATAGATGATGGATCACATGAATTATCACTGTTGATGTTGATCTTGAACAGCAGGCTGAGGGAGAGTTTGTCAGGTTTTTTTATTGTGCTCTTGAAATGAAGCCACTCTGCTTGGCCCACATAGCAACAGGGGGTTATGTTCTCCCTCCCCGCGGGTGGCATATCTACATACATAATCTGAAGTTCTTCTGCTACCAGGCCTCCATGGTGGCACAAGGGGCAAGGCGTCAGCACTATGAAGCTGTCCACAGCCACTTCAGCATGAGTTCGATCCCCGGGCAGGGAGGTGACACACATGGTGCAATAGACCTCTCCTGACTCACCCGCTAATCCTCTCAGCAGTGTATTTCAGTAAATCCACCTGTTTTGTTCCCCACTCTGTCTCTGGTGAATCTACTCCCCCCCACCCCCACCCCGCCCTTGCACCTCTGGCTTCTACCCCAGGTCTTGTATGCATAAATAAATAAATCTTTTAAAAGAATTCTTCTGCTACAGAGATTTTTCTGTGTTACGTATTTTTCACTGATTTATTTATATAGAGTGGACTCAAGGATATTGATTTTATACTTTGTGTTGTCATCCAATACTGCCTTATTTAGTTGCTCAAAATATTCCAACTTTAGTCACTAAGAGCTCTAACAACTGGTTTCAGAGTCACTGACATGTCCCCATCTATGTAGGGTTTAGGGGGCATTTTGTTTGCTTGGTTGGTTGGTTGTTTGGTTGATTGGTTGAACTGGGGGTATTTTTAGAACTTTCTAGCATACAATACTCTGCTGGTTTAGCTCTTGGTTTTCCTACCCAGACCTGAAGTCAGCCATTTCTCCAAAAAGCTCTGGTTCCTTTTACTGGAGCATGATGTCAAAAACCAACTTTTGCATGTTAGTCATACTCATGTCTATTAGGAAGACTTGTCTATTTTTAATATCACTGAAAGAATTTCTTAATAGTTAATGAACATTCTCTGTGTCTAGAACTACACTGGACACCCAACCATGATTAAGAAACCCATGGCTTTCCCTCATGGAGTTTAAATTTTGATGGAGTTTAAGTAACTAATAATAATAAGTAAGAAAATGAGTGTGGTAGGAGGTGGAGAGTATCCTGAAAATGAAAGCCCAGAGTGGGAAAAGGAGAAAGGGAAGTTGCAGTTTTAAATAGTGTTCAGGGAAATCCCCTGCTGAGAAAGGTACTGGGTCTGAAAGAACCACATAGACATTTGAAGTAGAATATTCCAGGAGTGAGAAGGAGTGTGAGAATAGCTAGTCCAAAGTCTTTGAGGCCAAGAGCATGCCTGGAATATTTAGAGAACAGAAATGAGGCCAGTGTGGCTGGATCACAAAGAGCAAAGAGAAAATCAATGAAAGATGAGGGCAGAAGTGTAATGTCATAGTGCTACAAGGAGGAGGGAAGATGGTACAAACCCTGTAGTGTGGGTATACCATTGTGACAGCTTGACTTTTGCTCTAAGAAACAAGGGGGGAGGAAGGGACTGGAGGATTCAGATCTTGGCTAATTATAAACGGAAACTGCTATTCAAAATAAATGAAAAATTATATTTTTTAATTTTTAATTCACACCATGGGTTATAAAAACACATTTTAACTCCAAGTCAAATCAAAGAACACAATTAGGAAAGCATTCTACATTTTCCAACATGGCTGCCATGGAGATTAGTGAATTCACCGAGGAATCCCAGGTGCTGTTTGCTCTGGGATATTTCTGTGAGCTCCTAAAGGCAGGGTGGGGAGCCCCCCTAGTGGGGAATTCCTAGGTGCTGTCTTCAAAGATCTGAGAAGGAGCAAGCATTCAAAACATTCCCCAAAACTCCTCCAGGGTACTCAGGAAAGAGGTTTCATTATCAGCCTTATCATTAGAGTGTTTGGTAAACTGATCTGAAGATAAAGAGTGGGTTTTAGTGGGTAAGGGAAAAAATCCACTTGAGAGTGAGTGCTAAGTAACTTTTCAGATGGGAGAGCCACGAAGCACACAGGTGGTAGTTCCCGCCTGTCATATCTCAGATTTATTTTCCCTTTCTCTCACCTCCTTGCTTCATTCTTTTCCTCTCTCCTTTTCAAAACCCCTCTTGCTGTGCACTAGTCATTTCTATGACTACCCTATCAATAATTAATGAGAGTTCAAAAAAGCTTGAGGTCCTTGATCTATTACAAAGCCTGCGTCCTAAAACTAGTGTGTCTCTCTCCTCTTCACATGCTCCCTTTCTCTCTGCTTCCTTGAGGATGTTCCTACTCCAGAAACAGGACTGCTAGTAAATGAAAGGAAGTCACCTCATTGCCACCAGGTAGGAGCTCCATGACCTCAGTTAGCTTCCTCTCCCTCTCAGCCTCAAACTCCACACCCACTCCGCTGGAAGAAGGGGATACATAGAACACATCTGCTCCCAAGGATTACTATGAGAATTTAAATAAAAAATGCAAACAGTCCAGAAGATTCCATGGTAAGTTCTAGGTTTCCACTAAATTTTACTTGCCTGCCCCCATTTTGTTATAGTGTAAGGTCTGTGGGTATATAGAATGTCTTGTTCACTTCTGTACCTCCTTCAGATTCTAGCAGTGACTTGCACTAGCTGAGGTTCAAAAATGATTTGGTGGATGCATGAGGCTTGAAATATCACCTGAGACCCTTTTAAGGGAGAGGGCACACCCACACACCCACTCACACAGCCCGCAGGAATTGTGCTGCACCTCCATGCACGTGTTATTGACTTTATTCTGACTCTTTCCACACCTCAATGAGTGGGAGTTCAATAAATGTTGTTGACTGACTGATAGCTCAGACTCCAAGAGAAATGGAGAATTTTTAGGTTCAACAGTTACCACCTGGGAATTCCTGACACTCTCGCCTTACTCCACAAACCGGGAAGCTAGCAACACCAAACACTCAAGCAGCCATTGTTGTCAAGGGCACATAGGTTTTACCTAGGACTCATGTTGGCTGTATTTCTGCTTCATCATATGCTTTTCAGCTCCTTCATTAAAGTGGAATTGAACGTGCTTATTGTAAATGGAACAAAGTTAAAATGATGGATAAGCTGCTGTTGAGAGAATTGCCACTCTGCAATCACTGATCTCATTTCCGGAGGGAACTTTCCAAAGGCTGTTTGTCACGTTGGTGAGCAAAGCCTGTAAGATGTGGTGGAACAGAAACTGCCCAGGACTATCTGTAGCCAGGATCTTAGCGCTTTAGATAATGTCTCAATTTCCACACCTCCCTGGATATACTGTCTCCATATGGATAAGGTAAAAAGCAAAGCATCCTTGAAAGCTGAATTCAAAGCACAATAAATATGGCCTCTGGGCCTCCCTGGTGGTGCAGGCAGTTGAGCGCTGCACTGTGAAGCAGTCCGCAGCTTCTGCAGAGCAGGTTCAATCCCAGCCGGCGAGATACCCATATGGCACAGCAGACCTCTCCCATCTCGCCCTCTGCTCCCCTCAGCAGTGTATTTCAGTCAGTCTGCCTGTTCTGTTCCCCATTGCATCTCTGGTGAATCCTCTCACCCTCCCACATATCTGGCCTGTACCCCGGTTCTTGTATAAATAAATAAATATTAAAATAAATAAATAAGGCCTTCTGGGGAGTCATGAAGGCTTCCTTATGGGGGCACTGACCCAGGTCAGCCTGGTCTGCAGAGGTATGAGAGAACACCCTATCCTGATGACCCTGCCAGGACTAACTGCTGAAACTGCACTTGCAAACCAGAGAGAAGTTTCCTGCTCTTCCATCTTGGATTCCTTTTGAAATAAATGGGTTTCTTTGGAAAGTTCTTGGGAAGTACCAATGTGGGTCTCAGAGATCAAAGCAAACAGCTCTCTGAGCTGGTTCTGCATTGAGAAGTCCAGTCAGGCCACTCACCAAGTTTGGAACCCTCGTCTCTTCTGTTTTTGTCTTGCTGACAATTAGAGGAAATGATTGGGGGTGGGGGGATGCATAACGGAATGACTGGGAGTGAAAGAGCTGGACATTTAGGCCAATAGAGCTCACATTTGTTGTCATTAGAATCATCTAAGGGCTTCATAAACATCCTATTTCCCACAGTTACCTCACAACTAATTAAACCAGATCTCTTGGGGTAGGTGAGGGTGTCAGCATTTTTTTTTTTTAACACTCTAGGTGATTCCTGAGAGAAGCCAAGATTGAAAACCAACACTTGGGGCCATCATCATCCATTGACAAGGCAGAGGGTGGAAGGCGGCCATGTGGGGGACTTCATCAGTTCTAGCAGTCTACAGACAACCTCACCCCAAAGCTCACACATCTATTGGCCTAGTCCCATCTGTTTCTATGTCGGCTGCAGGGGATAAGGCTCCAAGGAGCGGTCTCCAAATTCCCTGACCATAACCAAAAAGGTTATAGGCCTATCAGCAGAGGCCACTGTTTCAAGACAAAGACTTTGATAAGAATAAACCAGAATTAGTCTCCATATACAAGGACAAAAAGGCAATGATTGCACCACAGGCAGCCTAAGGCTCAGATGCCAAAGGTTTGGTACAGGCTGGGTTTAATTGTTTCTAAGGAGAACAGGAAATGTTTATTTAGGATTAGTGGCAGCTGCTCCGGTGGTGCAGCTGGGGAAGGTGGAAGATCTAATTAAGAAACTTGTGTGAGGGAGGTCTGCAAAGCCACCAGAGGTGCAGGAGCCCCGGAGGAAGATGTTTGTATAAGCTTTGGGGTGGAGGGGGAACATCTGAGTGTTCCTAGGCACTTAGAAGAAGAAAAAGAAGAATAGCCATCTAATTAGCAAGTGATTTAGGGTTGCAAGATCAAATACAGTCAGAATCCCATGATAACCTCCACCACAGGTCCTCAAAATTGTTGTGTTGAGTGAGTATCTCATGGTTCTTATCTCCCTGTCGTTCTCACCTAGAAAATCCTTCTGCATAAGAAGAACTGGGAAAGAAAGGGCTTAGCAGGGAAGCTTATGATCCTGGGAAATGTGCTAGAATTGTCAACAGTTAAAGATGTCAGCTCTGAGCGTTACAAGAAGGCACAAGAGCCCTAGTGGTTCTCTAGAAAGGTCCATCTTGATTTGTTTCAGCAAGATAAGGAAAACAAAAAAGGCCCATGCACAAATGCTGTGTCCTTAAGCCACACGGATTGGTCAGGGCCTCACTCTGTCAGACTCAGCCCTGCCCACATCCCTCCTAAGGAAGAATTGACCTACTTATGACCCCACCCCATCTTGTTTGTCCTATAAGCATATTGCTGTCATTCGGCCTTGGGTCATGTTAAGTTGTCTTACCTCCCTCCCTATACTGTGTGTTCATAGTCGATAAAGACAATGTATATGACTAAATGGTAGCCCAGATTCTCTCCAGAAAAACAGTATTTCTGACTATAAGTGTTTCTCTCTCTCTACTCTTTCACCACTGCTAGAATCAGAATGACTTTCCTGTGTGCCTACAAAGAAATAGTTCCTTCCAGTGTGCAGGTGCCTTCTTTTCAAAAGATGTTGGAATTTAAAAGATGTCAGAGAAAAATGACCCACAGCCACATTCAAAGCCTAAGCACACATAGCAGTTTGGGATCCCTGCACAACTGGAACTCTACCCTGTGCCTCCCAACCTCTTCTAGGCTATGGAGTTCACAATCACCACTCTGAAAAGTCATTCACTACTGTTCTTTCAGTTCATAACTCCTTATTTGTCAGTAGAATGATATGATTTCAGAAATAGCCCATGCTCTGTTCTAGGTTATGATGACAGGTGTCTCCATTTCCATGCTATCTGAGCTATCCAATTGTCCGAATAAATGTTTATCAAATGTATTTGAACCCCCTCTGTCCTATACATTACTAATCATTCTCCTAGGAGCCAGGTATTTGGTCCTTTACACTTGATTGTTTTTAATCCTCTCAACAGTTCACAGAGATAAGTTCTATCATCCAAATTTGATGGGTTAAAGAGAATGAGCTACAAAGGGATTAAACTGTTCATTTTATGGTAGATCAAAGGGAACCGAGGACTTCCGGGATACAGGAATTTCAGAGACCATATTGGGAGCTCAGGCGAATCAAGAGAGCTGGTCATTCCATCAGGTCACAGAACCAGCACTGATCTTCTGTCACTTGTGGGGGGGCTATGGCGTTGCAAACAACCAAAGCAGGTCTTCCTCTGGTGCCCAGAAAGGCAAACTCTGAATCATGAGAATGGTCTTTACATGAAGGAATCTATGGCCATCAAGGGAGTCCATGGGAGAGGCCCCCCAAAAAACACCTGGTTTCCTGAATGACAGGAATGCTGGGATTTTGTAAGGGACAAAGGAATGTGAGGGATGTCAAGGCTTCATTATTTCCAGGTCTGAGGAGGTGCCAGCAGTCGAGACAACAGGAGTCAAGGTGTTTGACTTACCCTGCAGGGTGTTTTCTTAGCAACTAGCAGATGTTTGTTTCTGATGCCACTACCAACTCAGAGAGACACAGGGAATTGCATCAGGGATATAACACCATCAGTTTTCTGAGTTCCCAGGAATGCAGGTGGAGCCAGTTAATGGTTAATCATATGGAAGGAATAAGGGGTGCAATTCAGTGAGTGAACAGTTAATCCTAGAGAGGCGATGTAACTTCGTGACTTAACAGTCCTGAAGGAGGAATGCAACTCAGTGGTTAGAGTGTAATTCCACTTACCCCTAATTTGTAGTCTAGGGGTGTTTTCTGTTGCAAAATGGAGGGGATCTGCCTACACCCTAATAAATCCATAGTAAGTTTGAAGATCTCACAAGTTGAAAAGACTGAGTGCACAGTAAACTGTGGAGAGGATCGGTCCCCAAGTGAGACCGTGGCTGAGCAGGAAGACACTTCGGCTCACTGTCCCTGCCCACATCATGACAGACTGTCAGGTCACACGCTGCCAGCCGGGAAGAGATCAAAATTCACAGCATGGGTTTTCCTCAGTGCATATCCTTTCCCATCATTGTAAGGTCAAAAAAGCATAAATTAGACCATCCTAAATTATCCCGGAACAAAAATGAAATTGATGTCTTTCTAGACCCCAAATCAAATGTGGACACACCAAGAAAACAAACATAAGTGGTTGTATAATGAAAATTGCCTCTTCTGTCCCTGCTAACCTTGTCCTCTTTTCTTTCTTCTGTTTCTAGTTGATATTGGATTACAAAGTGTTTTGAAAATTTTGAGTCTATGTGATCAGAATTTCTCTTTTTATTCGTTCCCAGTTTTCTTCCAACATAAATTAAGCTTTGTGCTGACATTCCAGTTATTAAAACAATCCCACGGGGTTTCAGGAGTTTGTTTACTGGCTTGGCGCTGTCTCCAATGCAATCTAACATTTCTGACGCATCCTCTTTGAGAGACTGATGAACATGTTTGACAAGGACTTTTCCTCCATGATCTTGGCCTTCTCTGCAGGCAGAGGGGGAGATAAATGAGGGGCTTACCCCAGTGCTGCTCAGCATGACCACCATCAGCATCACCCAGAAACTGGCGTGAAAAGCCAGACATAGAGAATCAGACCATCTATCGAGCAGACCTGCCAGCTGTGCTTTAACTACCTGTCCAGGAGACCTCTAAAGTAGTCACGTCAAATTTGTGATGCACCAGATTACATGCCTATGGGGGTTCTGAAATGTTGCTAGAATCACTTGGGGTGCTTTAAATGACTAATATCCATGACACACCCAGATTTTCTGGGCTGGGACCCAAGAGTTAAGCCTTTCTTTTTAACTGCTCAGGTGATTTCCATGTGCAGTCCAGGCTGAGAATCAATAATCTGGGGGGTTTGAGCACACTACCTTCTGAAAGCACCACCTTCTGAAAGCACTATATTCTGCAATTGTTCAAGTAATGCAGTGCCTCTACAGAATAATGCAAAGATGCTGGCAGTGATTTCTAAGATATTTTCAAAATACATCATCTTTTGGAATGACAATAAACAAGGAAAATAATACCAAAATCTCTCTTTTTTACATTTTTAGTTGGTGGGTGGTGGGGGGAGTCTCTTCCAGGAGATGCTTGTTGTAAACACCCAAACACAAATTGTGTGTTCATAACACATTTCGGTCCTTTCAACAAATGAATAAGCCAATACCACCCTAAGCAGGGTTACAGTTTCATCCTCAGGTCAAATTAGATGGCAAGGATAAGTTGGCAATCACAGAAATGACTTTTTAGATATCTGTTTTCTATTACTTTAATTATGGAAAGTGATGATAGTCCATTTGCTATTAGGGTTTCTACAACTCTGTGATTTGTGGCCAAATATTGACGTTTACTTGATGGTGTGGTGATTTTAACACAGCCAAAATGATCAGAGATAAAGGAAAAGTGTTGAAATAGAACTTTTTTAAAACCCTGAAAGCAAAGCTCTCCTTTCTGGCAATTGTAAGTGACACTGTGACCTTGAGAGTCCACAGCTGTGTTTATAAGTCTAACTAATTTGACAGGATTTGACTAAATTCATAACTGGCCAATTCATTCATCCCATCAATTTGCTTGAAGTTAAATTTGATGAAAACAAATTTAATCAAATCTGCCTATTTCACCAGCTTTTTGTTGGTGTTGTTTTACTTGAAGGATTATGCGATTATGCTTTTCTTATCATAACCTAAGGGATGTTACAAAAATTACCAAGATTAAGTTCTCTCCTTGAGGAGGCAAGCTCTATGGAGATACTTTGACATGGTCTTCAATGACAAGTCCATGCACATCTGGTGAACAACTGGGAGTCATGGGACTGGATACCTTTTCAAAGACAAAGACAAGAAGCAACAGGATCCAAGTAAATCCCTGAGTACATCAGCAAATGGCCCCAGCCCTAAAAGAAAAAACTCATGATTCTCATAGTGGGGGTGCCAGCAAAGGGAGTCAGACCAAACATGAAATTTGGCATTGCCACTCCCATGATCACTGCAGCACTGTGTACAATGGCCAAGGTATGGAAACAACCTAACTGGACAAAGCAGTAGATTAAGGACAAAGCAGTAGATTAAGAAAATGTGGGTTGGGCCTCCCTGGTGGCGCAACCTACGAAGCTATCTGCAGCCACTGCAACACAAGTTTGATCCCCGGGCAAGGAGATACCCACATCATGCAGCAAACCTCTCCTGACTCACCCCTGCTCCCCTCAGCAGTGTATTTCAGTCAATCTGCCTATTCTGTTCCCACTCTGTGTCTGGGTGAATCCTCTCACCCCCCACACCTCTGGCCTGTACCCCAGTTCTTATATGCATAAATAATAAATCTTAAAAAAAAAAAAGATGTGGGCCTCCCCGGTGGCGCAGCGGTTGAGCGCTGGGTTGCGAAGCTGCCCGTGGCCTCTGCTGCGCTGGTTCAATCCCCGGCTGCTCCCCGGACACCAGAGGAGGGTCCCACATGGCGCGCAGACCTCTCCCGCCGCCCGTTGCTCCCCTCAGCAGTGTACTTCGGTCCTTCTGCCTGCTCTGCTCCCCACTCTGGCTCTGGTGAATTCTCTCACCCTCCCGTGCTTCTGACTGTACCCAGTGCATGTATAAACAAAACAAACAAACAAACAAATAAATAAATAAAAACATGCCTCTATTAAAAAAAAAAAAAAAAAAGAAGATGTGGGCTATCTATACAATGGAATACTACTCAGCAGTAATAAAGGATGAAATCTTGCCATTCTCCACAACATGAATAGGACTGGATGGGATGGTGATGATAAGTGTAATAAATCAGAAGAAGAAAGACAAATACAGGCTGATTTCACTCATATGTGGAATACAGAGAAATAAAACAAAGGAACTGACAAAGCTTATATAAGACAAATGCTAGGAATATGACTGTAGAATTGAGGCTACTGAAGGGGAAGGGGAAGCAAAGGAGGGAAGGGGCCCAATGCTCTATAGTAAAGGAACGAGGGTCTTCGCTCATGGGTATGGTGACGTACATCTGAGAATGTGTGAACCTATTCCCCTAAATCATACATGGTATTGGAACCAAAGTCATCTCAACAATAAAAAAATAAAATAAATGGGCCTCCCCTGGTGGTGCAGCTGTTAAGCTCTGGGCTGCGAAGCTGCCCGCAGCCTCTGCAGCACCGGTTTGATCCTTGGTCACCAGCGAGGGTCCCACATGGCGCGCAGACCTCTCCTGCCACCCGCTGCTCCCCTCAGCAGTGTACTTCGGTCCTTCTGCCTGTTCTGCTCCTGCTCTGGCTCTGGTGAATCCTCTCACCCTCCTGCGCTTCTGACTGTACCCAGTGCTTGCATAAATAAATAAATCTTTAAAAAATAAAAATAAAAATAAAAAATAAAAAATAAAATAAAAAAATAGGCACAGCCTAGGCAGCCCAGACCAGATAAAGAAAACCCAAGAGAACTGAACAACAAAGCTCAAAGACAGAGAATACCAAGCTCTCTGGTTTAAAGGTCTATGTTCCAGAAGAGTCAGAGCAGACCCACATCCTATGACTTAATGCTTCATAAATAGCAAAAGAAATCATAGGAATGGCCTGGAGTTACTCTAAGATGGTGTTTCTTCTTTCATTTTTTTCTTGCCAAGACAAGCTATCCTAGTGGTGTGTAGTTCCCCCTCTGGAGACCTTCATCTATCCAGTGTTTTCCAAAGTCTAGTAGTTGTCACTGCTAGACTATAAGAGAATTTGAGGGACATGGCCTTTTAAATTTTAGGAGCTTGCAATAAACCCTGAGAAGCAAAATGGGCCAGAGGCCCCAGCTTACCTTCTCTTCCCACCCTGAATCTTATCCCATATTGCCCAGGGTCTCATTCAACAGGTCGCATATTCAAGAACTTGAAAAACCTTCCTACCCATCAGCAAGCATCCCCTCATACCAAGGGGCTGAACACCAGCCACACAGCTCATCCTCCAGAGAACAGACTTCTGGGAAAGCTGCTGGTGACCTTGGAGTCTGGGGCGAGTGAGCAGTATTAGGTCTGGAAGTCTAAGGTGCAGGAGGGCTTGTCCCTATCACTCTAGGGCAGGAGGGCGGCAAGGAAGATGCCATTGGAACTGGGCCAAAGCAAGGCTCGAGAGAAGAGGGCCACTTGCTTGCATTGAAGGGTCTCATGTCCACTCTGGTGCCAGCAGGCTTTCTTCCACCTCCTTTGGGGCCAAAAGCCAAGTGACCATCACTTCAGAAGGGACTTTCGTCTTAGTGGAGGTCACACGTCAAAAGAGCTGCAGGAGCCAGGAAGTAACATAAATGACAGAGAAGGCTGATGTTGATGCAGAGAAAGCTGTGGAATGTGTGGAGCAGGAAAGCAGAAGTCCATTCCAAAGGAAACAGCCTCTAGCTGGTGAGGGGGGCTGTGGGGGGTGAGTGGGTAGTTTGAGCTGACAGTTGCTGGATCTTTCAAATTTTCCTTTAAAAAAAGGCAACAATCTAAAATCTCTTACAATTTCTTGAGCCTTAAATGTTGGCAATGATTTCAAATTCTATTCACGCTGGGTGCCACCAGTCACATCCGCTGGCAGTTTTTAATTTATAGACTATCTGCCAGTTTGCAACCTGGTCAATTATAGCCTTTTTCCTTAGTTTCTGTTAAAATCTGGTACCTGGGAAATCCATGTGGTTAGAATAACCAGGAATTTCTCCCTCTCCCTTCCACATCTTATTTTGAAGCTCGACCTCCTTTCTCCAGTTATTTCCTCTCTTTGAGATGACTGAGTCCACCTCAAGGATGGCCTCGATAAGAGGTTTCTGTATCCCGTACAGTTATAGCCAAACTCCTCCCTCCTGGAGCTCCTCCCTCCTCTGTTTTCAAGAGTGGACAAACCAGGACGCAAAAGGCTCCTGCAATGATTGCCTCTCCTGGCTGGTGACTATTACCTTTGCATGCTGGAGTTCAGAAAAGAAAATGATGACTCCATCACCGAGCTTCTTGTGCAAGGAGGGTGAGTTCAGGCACTGAATGGAAGGCTCGCGCAGCTAACAGCACTCTTGATTAGTGTGCAAGTAGAAAATGAGGTGTGTATTTGACCTGCTGTCAGAGCAGCAGATGGGACACAGCAGCCGTGACAGGGTAGAGGTAGGACTTAATGGATCATCCTGAAGTGCCTGGGACTGATTAACCGCGGTGCAGCTACACGAAGCTTTTAATTGATTGATTTGAGTTCGTGGTCAGAAAATGACTGTCGGCTCCAGCTTATCTATAATTATCAGTAATCAGAACCAGACTCCTCTCTCCTTAATAGGCTCCTCCAGTGTGCTGGATTTTTCTACTTGTCAGGATTTCTGCAACCCCTGCCTAATAGCTGTTACTGCTCTCACATGATATCTGGTGCCCATCAGGGAAAAGACTCAGGGGGATGAATAGAAGGGAAACAGGAACACGGCTCATTCATTAGCTTAATAGTTTCACTATTTTGAGTTCAAGACAGTTTCAAATTAATAGGAGGTCTCTTACAATGTGGCTAATCTGTTTTAGGCAAGCCCAAGTGAGGATTAAAACAAGAATTCCTGTAACTCTGGTCAGCATCCCTGTTTGACCTAAAAGGTGATCTCAACAATAATTAGGGGCTGAAACTATTTATAGGAATCAGGGTGTCCCTGTCCTGGATAACGCACCTCTAACTGTCTCACAACCCATGCAACTCAGAGACTTGAAAGTTATCTAAACCATTTCTCCTTCCCAGCCTGGGGGCACCTGCCACCGCCCATCAACCACCAATGTGTATGAATCCACCCATCAAATCTGTGTGGCCTAAGAACAAGTGTCCTGGAGCCACAAGGCCTGGGTTCAACTGACGTCATCAGATGTAAATTTGGAGGCCTTGAGAAAGTGAGTCTCTGCCCTCACCTTCATTAACTTCAATACAGAGATAATAGAGCTACCTGATGGGAGATTAAATAGTAAGTCACTAAGACAATGATTATATCAAAGGCAGTGTTTGACATATATGTGCTTAATTTCTTTAATTATCATTGATTTATTATATCTTTATCCTAATCAATACAACCTTGGAAAACAAAGCTCATGCTTACATGGAAGGGGTGAAGAAAAGGAGGGAGAGGAGTTGAGGAGTAGGGGTGAGGAGAAGAGGAAGAGGAGGGGGGCAGAGGCAGAAAAAAAATGGTACAAGAGGAGGAGGAGGAAGACAAGGAGGAGGAAGAGGGAAAAGGTGGAATAGGAGGAGGAGAAGGAGGCACGGGACAGGTGCAGGAGGAAGAGTGAAGGGGGAGGAGGGGGCAGGGAACAGGGCAGAGATGGAGACGCAGCTGTTTAGATGACTTCTGCTCCCAGAGTTTGCAGGTCAGTGCATCCCCCCTACTGCTGCCTGGCTGTCTGCACAGGGTGATACCTGTGCTGGCCATGCCGTGGCCTCCAAAAGCTGCAGGTGCATCTGCCACCACCCAAGGCAAAGTGACTCATCCCCTGTATTAAGCTGTCTTTCTTTTGTTGTTGTTGTTTTTACTCTTTGTTTCTTTATATATATTTGCTTATTTTTTATTTTATTTTATATATTTTTACATCATTTTTCATTTTTGTCCAATGTATGCATTTTCATCTTAGTTATAGTCCCCATAAAATTCCCACCCCCCCCCTTGTTTTGCTCCAACTCCCTTCTCCTCCGCCTGTAGTGTGTGCCATTTGCAGCAACATGGATGGAGCTGGAAGGGATCATGCTCAGTGAAATAAACCAGAAAGAAAAAGAAAAATACCGGATGGTCTCACTCATAGCAGGAATTTAGAAGACCCAAATAAGGGATCAGGAAAAAGACTAATTATAATACAGTAAAAATTAAAATCAACAGGCAACGAAGCTGTCTTTCTTTTGATCGCTCAGTGCCAAGCTTCGCTACTAACATCTCCAAGACAAAATTGCTCTGAGGTTCTGTGAGTAAAGGGGTCCTCTGGCTTTGCATATTTAGAAACCCCTCTTCTGTGATTCAGGAAAGGGCATCAAGTTTCAACCCATCTTTGAAATGAGACATTCAGAATGCAGAGAGAAAAGAGCCTCTTTTAAGCCTGAGCATAGAACAATAAATAAAGCAAAGTCTCTACTCTTAAGCAGCTCACAATCTTGCAGGAAAAGAGAGAAAAGAAATGAAGAGAGAAAGGAAATGAAGAAATTTTAAAATGTCAGCTGGCAGTAAGTATGACAGAAAGAATAAGCACTGTAAAGAATAACGAGAGTTGGAAAGGATGCCTCTTATGTAAGATAGTCCTATACCTCCAAAACACAAATAATGTAAACTGATGTTGCTAATAAATAAAGAACCTACAGTGTTGTTAGCAACTGTTACCTCAATAAACATTAAAAAAGAAAAGTACAAAAAAAAAAAGGCATGCTTACATACAGGCGGGGAAGGGTTTGAAGAGAAGTTGACATTGAAGCAGAGTTGGAATAAATTGATAGATTCCAGGCAGATTAGACACAGCAGGGACAAAGGCCCTGAGGTAGAAATGCATGGTGCCTGGGTCCGTGAAGTGGAGGTCGAGGTGAGTGCAAGGTCGAGGAAGCAGTGACATCAGGAAGGCCTTGCCAGTCATCATAATTACCACATCATAATGACGTAATGACTGATGTCAACCTGAAGGATGTGTCAGTGAAGAATCAATGCAGAGGAATGGCATGAACTTCCTTGTGTTTTGGAGGCTTGCTTTGGCGAAGGTGAAAGGGGAGGCAAGGTACTCTGGTGGCTCAGACAGGGGTGTTAGTGAGAGCAGGAGGTGTCAGTGACGGGCTTCTCAAAGTCAGAGAGTGGTGCTCTCCTGCCTTCAGCTCCCTCATCGGTAAGGTGAAGGTAACACCATCATTCTGAGGACACCACTGAGCAGTTTAAATTAGATCATTTTATATGAAGCATTGTGCCTGTGGTTGGTTTCCTTGGTTCTTTGGGGAAAACCTGCAGCCTAATGGAAAGCTTCACTGCATATATTCAGAGCCCAAGTTGCGAGATGTGGTTGTGTTCAGAACAGCCAAAGCAAAGGTGAGTCCACAGCAAAGGTATTTACCCATGTCCAGTTCATGCTTCAATTAAGAAGACAATGATTTCATACATATCTGCCAGCTTTAATGGCGCTTCACAAAATGAAAGCAATGGACAAGTGAGTGAGAAGGGAATCAGGAGCATTCTATTTGTAGAATAAAAACTGGAAAGATTTTTGAAAATGTCTTCATAATGGTGGGCCTCCCCGGTGGCACAGCAGGTTGAGCACTGCACTGTGAAGCTGTCCGCAGCTTCTGCAGCGCAGGTTCGACTCCTGCCTGGACAGGGAGATACCCACAAGCCGGGGCAGACCTCTCCTGTCTCGCCTGCTGCTCCCCTCAGCGATGTCTTCGGTCCATCTGCCTGTTCTGCTCCCCACTCTCTCTGGTGAATTCTCTCACCCTCCAGCACCTCAGAACTGTACCCCAGTTATTGTATAAATAAATAAAAATGAAGAAGAAAATGTCTTCATAATAGTTGTAACTGCTCAGTGATATTGCAGAGATTTTAATGTCCTGTGTGTTTTTCTACATCTTTTAAATCCATACAATTCAAAAGGCATTTGTTAGCTGTACTATTTTTTGTTGAGGCTATGTTTAGTTTACAAGCAAAAGATTTTTTTTTAATATTTATTTATTTATTATTTATACAAGCACTGGGTACAGTCAGAAGCACGGGAGGGTGAGAGAATTCACCAGAGCCAGAGCGGGGAGCAGAGCAGGCAGAAGGACCCAAGTACACCGCTGAGGGGAGCAGCGGGCGGCAGGAGAGGTCTGCGCACCATGTGGGACCCTCGCCAGTGGCTGGGGATCGAACCGGCGCTGCAGAGGCTGCAGACAGCTTCGCAACCCAGCGCTCAACCGCTGCGCCACCGGGGAGGCCCAAGCAAAAGATATTTTTAAAGAGATTTGCTCCTATAGTCATTTAGCAAGGTAGACTAGAATTTGAGATAAAAATAGACAAGTAAAGAAAATGAGACATTGGCATTATAAACATGGAGTAAACAATTGCCATTTGTGTGCATTGTGTGCATCAAATTTGCACAAGGCACATCAAATAGCCATTTGGTTTATGGAATTTAATTTAATTATGTGTGCCCTGCACCAGATATAGCAACAGACACTAGATTGATCCAAAGTGACAATATTTAGCCATCTTTGGCTGATTACAGAAAAGTGACATAATATGGTGCTGGCATTCAAGCAAGGGCAGGCAGCAGGGCAAGCGAGAGGGGCAGGGGCTTGCCCCTCCCATGTGCTCCCTTTGGAGGGTGGTTCTGGGTGTGCTCTTTCTTGAATCAAGACCAGCGTGTGGAACCCCTCAGCACCAGTGAACCCCAGCTAGGAGGTCAGTATGTTGCTCATGACTTAGGCACAGTCCGGGCCTGTCCCCAGCTCCCCTCCCAGGTCATCCTTGTCTGACTATGATCAGGTACAAGTCTTCAATCTCACAGTTATCAACAGACACTCTGACATCTGGTCAATCTCCCGGTAACTCCTCAGATACAGGATACAAAGCAGTCCTCTAGATCTGTTCATTTTCAAGCCTTTGCTCCCTGGAAGCCCCAATTCTTCCTCTTACAGGCCATGGGGTATTCTGCATGTCCCTGGTTTCTCCTGCTGTAGCTACATAGGGATAATTAGATCCCACCAATGGCAGTGTGGATGGATAAATGTGTCCTGCTTTGACCAGTCTTAGAGCAAACTATCTGAAAGGTCAGCATCTCCCTGCTACAGTGAATCACTTCTCAGCATAAGTGTGGCACATGGTAACACTGAGAATCTCCACCTCTTTTCTCTGCCTTCCCAGACCTCTCATTCGGTTGTCCTCTCTGGGTATGAGGAAGCTGTGGGGGGATCTAGAGGCACAAACTTTCTTGCCACACAAATAAGGGGGAAGGAGAGTGACAAGTCTGAAGTGACTTGTCTAATCTCAACACTACTTATTACAGGCATGTCTCCTTCAAGAGCTTTCCACATCTAATCTAAGTAAAAAATTCTAGCATTTCATCATCTCCCTCTGATTTCAAGACAATGGCCAGAGGCCCTCCCAGCAGATGCTGCCCCAGGCAGGTCCCAGCCCTATGGTCATGGCACCCTAGCACTGGTTAGGGAGTCCCGAAGTTGGGCTAGGTAGTTCAGGTGGCTCCCAACATAGAAAATGTCCACTTAAATAGTTGTTGATTTTTTTTTTAATTGGACATGTTAAAACTTGGGGATCTTACCCTCTCCATGAGACCTTTCACCATTTTGTCTGTTCCCCTCAGCAGCACTCTCAGATACCTCTTCTCTCAATGTGGAAATCAATATTTATTCTACCTGGCCAATCTTCATCCTTGCATCCAGGTTGATACCAAATCTTTCTGATTCTCTTTTGAAAAATAACTGAAGTCTACTCTTCCCCTCCAACCACAGCCCTCTGTCAGCCTGTGGACTTCATTCCTAGACTCCTGAAACACCCTCTGTCTGTTTTATATTTTAGCCTTTTACACTTCCAGGTCTTCCAACACAACAAGAATCATATTTCTTGGCCACCATTTTTAATCGTGTTAATCCCTTTCTCAGAATACTGCATCTGCTAAAAATAAAATAAAAAATGCTTCAGATTTCATACTGCCTACCAGTTTTAACCCCATAAAAGCCCCCCCCACCCCAGGCATTTATCACTATTATAGGTTGGGTTATCCAGGAGGGCTTCCTGATTAGTAGATATGTGTTCCCTTGGAATCAACACCTCTGGAAGGGGTTGGGGGATGACATTGAGCAGAAGAAGTTGAGGTGTGATATAGACCCTAGCTAACATCACAGAGTAATTCCTCTCAGCGTTATTATTCCTCTCAGCGTTATTATTCCTCCCCCACTCTATCAGTCACTGCAAATGGTTCCCATGAAGGAACATGACCTCAGTAAGGCTTATATCTGCTTTTCTCTTCTTAGGACTCTCAACTCTATTCTCTTTGGAATCTCTCATTGGCTGATTCTCAGCTTGAAATCTCTTTCTCCACTTCTGTCTCTTTCTCCACTTCGGCAGCTGAGATAGTCCTTGAAGTGGCTGAGACCTACCAGCTATCTAAGAAGAGTCATGGGATGAACTGCTGCCCCTGTCTCTGACCCTCATCATCTCCCCTATTATCCTGTCTAGGGTCCCCTCACCACAGGTAGCACCTCTTCTGCTCTTAGTGGTTGACCTGGTGGTCTGTAATAGGCCCTCACCTCCAAGGGATCCAGACCACTCCTCATCATGCCCTTATCAGGAGTGGGTTGCTGCACATATCCATTCACCATCACAGCTGGCCAACAGATAAGTGTGCAGAATCAGCTGCCTCTTCTGCTAATCACAACTCAGCCAAGATGGTGACTCATCATCTTGCCTATTGGCCCCTGGATATAGGAAACCTAAAGTGTCCAGACAGGAGCTATAATATATAGTGAAATAAAATGCTCCTGAGCCCTGGCACAAGTGTTCCCCTTAGGAGAAAATGACTTCTAACCATTCATCACCCAGAAATATGGAGATGGAAGCACAACTTGGCCAGATTTTCCATTTTCCTGAAAAGTTAACTTTGTATGCTTTATCTCCACTGTAACCCAAACCAATGTATTTGGTGTTTGTTGTAGTTTTCTTTTTATTTCTCTTTATTTCCTGGGGCTTCAATTGGACATTTCTCCATTATGGGTTACCCTCCTGCTTTCTCCAATCCATGGACATCTTCCCTTTCAGCTTAGGGCTGGTTATAATTGTACTGTGCTAGAAATACCTAGTAGAGAGGTGTTGCTACAAAATTTCCTTTAAAATATCTACATGCATGGACCTCCCTGGTGGTGCAGGCGGTTGAGCACAGTGCTGTGAAGCTGTCCGCAGTCTCTGCAGCGTGGGTTTGATTCCAGCTAGATGCAAAGATACCCACATGGCATGACAGACTTCTCCAGTCTCACCCGCTGCTCCCCTCAGCAGTGTATTTCAGTCTACCTGTTCTCTTCCCCGTTCTGTCTCTGGTGAATCCTCTCACCCTCCCACACATCTGGCCTGTACCCTGGTTCTTGTATGCATGAATAAATAAATCTTTAA
Organism: Talpa occidentalis; assembly: GCF_014898055.3. Lineage (NCBI taxonomy): Eukaryota > Metazoa > Chordata > Mammalia > Eulipotyphla > Talpidae > Talpa > Talpa occidentalis. The sequence continues at coordinate 89,762,226 of NW_023605194.1, read as the reverse complement.
AAATAAATAAACTTTAAAAAATAAAAAAATAAAATATCCACATGCAATAACAATAATAATAGTAACAAATGAAAGCATGCAACTGTGAACACAGCATAACAACAGGACACTTGTCATTATTCCCAGTGGACTTTGCATTTTGACAGAGCAAAGTCAAAAACAGTGGGCTATATATCCACTTATAGAAAGTGGAAAGTTTTGTGGTTTGAATGGTGGCTTTTTCCAGCAATATTGTAGCGAAAAATAGAAGAATGATATTCTTTCCTCTCATTTCTTAAACGACATTAAAGATGAACTATCGCATTGTAATGTGGCAACACTTCTATATCTGCTTTTCTCTGAGCACCCTCAGCTCTGTTCCCACTGGAATCTCGTTGACTGCCTATCAGCCCAAATACTCCCTCTCTCATTGTGTCCATTCAGCTTTTAATCTCCATCTTTTCTTCTTACTACATTGCATTATTAAGGAGCTCCAACCAATCTCACTAGTCAATTCCTTCCTCTACTCTTTTGTCACTTCTTCCTATCTCCTCATATCTATTATCATCATAGAGCATCATAGAGTTGTAGAAAATTACCCACATCAGGGCTCCGTTGTGGCCTAGGTGTTAAGTTTCAGCGCTATCAACACAGCAGCCAGAGTTCGATCCCCGATCCTGTCTCACCCGCTGCTCCCCTCAGCAGTGTATTTCAGTGGATCCGCCTGTTCTGCTCCCCACTCTGTCTCTGATGAATCCTTTCACACACACCCCCACACCTCTGTTCTTGGGAGCAGTTCTTGTAGGCATAAATAAAATCTTTAAAAAAAAAAAGATAAGTACCCACATCAGAGGGTCAAGGAGGAAAAGAATGGGGAGATGGAGAAAATGAGCCTGCAAGTAAAGAATTTCCTTTAAAAAATTGGATGTTTGGGGGAAGAGGAAAGAAAACCACCCAGCTGGCCAAGAAGTAAACAAAAAAACTGTCCAAGTCCCTCTCAATGAAAGACATCTAGCTCAAAACATGGAACGAACACTCAAGCAGAAAGCCAAACAGAAAGTTCTCCATTCAAGAAATTTCTTTAGGGGCCCTAAAGCCACCTCCCTTAATTGTCCAGCACCGATAGACCAGCACCGTTCCTTTTCTAGCCAGCCAGCCATCTGTATCTTTAGGTAATAAAGGGTATCTACTCTGTGCCAAATAAAGAGTGTCTACTATGTGTTAAAATGACCCAAGCACCTGGGAAGATGGAACTGTCATTTACTGAGATAAGGAGAAGTGTAAAAAGATTTGAGGCAAGGGCAGGAGTATGTAAAGTGGACCTCCAGGTATGGAGTTGAATAAATTTTGAGATCAGGGGAGATGTTCTGAATTGATCCTTTAAGTTCATATTGTATCCCATTGCTTCTTTCTCTACACCTTTCCAGTTAATTCCCAGGTCTTAACTGGGGATCTGTCAGCAATGGCTGCTTTTTATTTATTTATTTTTTTAAGATGTATTTATTTATTTGTTTGTTTGTTTGTTTATTTATTTATTTATTTATTTATTTATTTATTTGTGCAAGCACTGGGTACAGTCAGCCCGGGAGGGTAAGAGAATTCACCAGAGCAGAGCAGGCAGAAGGACCGAGTACACTGCTGAGGGGAGCAGCGGGCAGCAGGAGAGGTCTGCGAGCCATGCGGGACCCTCCTCCGGTGGCTGGGGAGCAGCCAGGATCGAACCGGCGCTGCAGAGGCTGCGGGCAGCTTTGCAACCCAGCGCTCAACCACTGTGCCACCGGGGAGGCCCAATGGCTGCTTTTAAAAGGCATGACAACAGTGAGATGACGCAGGTAATGACAGTGCCTAAAAGCAGAGATGAGGTGCCAGGAGGGGAACCTAGGTGACCCCAACATAATGTATCCTCAATAGGGCCTACAGGAAACTGAATGCCTCCCTACCCGTAAGGCCCAGCCCTATCAGGACAGGTGGTTCTGTAAATATTTCTGGAGGGTGGAGGAATCCTGGGTTGCCTCCAGGGTTTGTCCAGGTCGCTGGGGTTAAGCATGGCTGTGGAAGGTGTCTACTGTCTTAGGGGGGGCTTGAGGACTGAAGCAAAGCACATCAAGAGCCTGTGAAATTAGGGAGAATGAAATGAAAGGAAGAGGTAAAGATACCAGTCAAGGAACATACAGCTTCCTCCTAGAGAGCCAGAACTGTGCTTTGAAATCAGCGTGAAGTGTAACTGGCTGCAGGGATGTCAAGCTAGGTGCTGCCAGGGAAAAGGAAACAGAAGGATATGCTTGGCTATTGGCTTCCTGCCCCATCTTCCTGGGAGCATAATGTGACAACTGTGACCGATGTGAAAAGGAGAAAAGCCAATAAATAACTGAAGTGAATCAGGTTGTTCGGGGCTCAGATAAGTAAGCACCATTGTTTAAATGCAGAAAATTTGCCTTGACAATTTGGACATTTTATCTGGAAATCATGAAAAGCAGCATTTCTCTAGAGCTAGTGTGCTAAACTTCTCCCTCCACAAGGGTGGGGTGGGGAAACAGGATCCAGGTCTTTATGGAGTCTGAAGCTTATCCCAACCGGGGGGCCCCTTTTTAAGGAAAAATGATACAGTATGAGGTACAGGGACTGGGAAGAGACCGATGCCAGGGGTGGCCCTAAACCTATAATGTCATTAGATTCACACACAGTCCTCCTCTGATTCTGGAAGGAGAAGACAGAAACCTTGGGAGCAGTGACTGATCACTTAATCCCCTGTGCTCAAGTTCTTCACACAAATGCCAAGAGATATTCAGAGTTAGCCAAGCATCGTGGGGAAAACTCCTTGATGTCTGTTTGCCATGCAAATAAAGGAAAATATGTTCAAGTCACTTAGATAAAAGGAGGCATAGTAAATATTCTTGTTACTTGGGATACGGTGGGGGAGGACTGCACCAGCAAATCCTAACATGTGCACAGTCTGAGCACTCTCCTGCCTGTCTCTCTGCAAGCTCTGAGCCCTAACTCCAGTGATGGTCCGGAATCAGAGAATGAGGACTCACACACAGGAACGAGGCCACTAGCTTTCTGCCTACACTGAGGTTTATAGATAAAAAGCACAATACCCACATCAATTTGAATTTCAAACCACAACAAATAATTATCTAGCATAAGTGTCTCCAAACATACTTATACCAGAAAAGCACTTGTTTATCTGAAATTCCAATTTCACTGAGCATTCTGGATTTTTCTTTGCTAAGCTGGCAACACTACCTACCTGCTCTAACCCCTGCTTAGTGGAATCTATAGCAAGAGTGAGAATTTGTAGACCTAGCTGAGTAGCAAGTCTAAGGAATCCACCAGGAATATTATACTGGGAGGTTGCCCCGTTGCCCCCACACTGATGCTGGCAATATCATTACCATGTAAACCTGAGTTGTGGCATCGGCGTCTGCAGTAAGGGAACAGAGGGCCGTGCAGTCTCTGTGTATATTTGATTAGCACAAATAATAAACGCTATGTCCATTTCATTGATGCAAAGGATAAAAACACTCCTATATAATAGGCAGCATTACTACAGACATAATATTCACCAGTCCCCCAAGATTCCAAAGGGATAAAATATTATGCAATTTCCAGGAATGTGATAACCCATCAAAAATGCATAAAACAGTGTAATTGTGGAAATAAGTCAGGAATATTTCTTCAACCAGGTCAAACTCATTCATTTTCCTTTCAGTTAGAAAACTGAATTAACTTTAAGACCTAATTTTCAGCTCATGGAGTCACTGCCCAGTACTGTGTCCAAATATTGTGTGTATTTAGACATTTTAGGAATTGAATGTCAGAATAACTACTATTTTAGTAATTTATTTTTTTCAAGAATTTATCCATATGTAGTTCTCTTATTCCTTCCTCACAAAATATAAAAGATAATATTTTATCATTATCACCATTTAAAATTTATTTTTCATTTGACAAATGTTTACTGAGTATTCCTTATGTGCTTGAATACTATAGTGAACAAGACAAAGTACATCCTGATGAAGCTTATCTTCTAATAAGGATAAAAGAATATTAAAAAATAATAATGTTTGTTGGCACTATTCCCACACAGAAAACTAAAATAGGACAACAGGATAGAGTGAGACAAAGGTTGCTATTTTAGACAGGATAGTAAAGCATTTGAGATGGTAGCATTTAAACTAGATATAGAGCAAATATAAGAAGATGGCAGCCATGTGGAAATGGGGTAAGAGCTTCCCTTAGTGGAGAGCTGAGCAAGTTTCCAGTGTAGGAATAAGAACTGGATGACTGCAGTGGAGCAAGGAGGGTGTGGAAGGGACAGCAGGTCAGATGTGATTAAAGGTGAGATAGGCAGGGGCACAGTCACGTGGAGTCTGCAGGGCATGGGGAAGAGTTGGTAGAGTGTCCAGTGTAGTGAGAAGGTGATGTGATGCGAGGCCTACTTACAGGTCCAATCTAGCTAGTCAGTCAAGAAGAGACTGGGCAAAATTCAAGTGGGACCAAAAAAAGTAGTAGTTTGGAGGCTATTTAATTGTCTAGGCAAGAGACATTGGAGCCTTACATTTAGGCAATTACTGAAAAAGGGAAAAAAGTGGTCGTGTGTATTTGTAGAGTCAACAGGATTTGTGCTAAATAAAAAGTAAAGGGTGACGGTGGATGCTTTTCATTGAAATGGAAACTGAGGCCCATTAAGATTAAAATACATTCCTATAACCATATTTCAAGCCACAGAGCCAAGATTCAAATTCAGAGCTTTCTAGTACTCTGATTTTTTTCCTTGATAAATTGATTAATGTCTACTCATGTTATATTTAAAAGTATATACACAATGGAACACTACTCAGTGATTTAAAAAAAAAAGATGAAATCTTGTCATTTTCAACAAAGTGGGTGAATCTGTAGATTATGCGAAATGACATGAGGCAGGAGACAGACAAATACCAGATGATTTCACTCATGTGTGGAATATAGAGAAACAAAGTAAAGGGACAGTCAAAACTAAACCAAAGGGAACACTGGAAATCTGACTTTAGAATTCAGGATACCAGGGGGACAGAGGAGAGCAAGTTAGGAAGAAGGGGACCCAATGGGCTGATGTGGAAGACTAGGGGTGTCTTGGTGAAAATGTGATGTGGTGATGTACATATGAAGAGGTGGGATCCTACACTTCTGAATCACATACAGTGTTGTAAACCAAAATTACCTCAATAAAATATAAGAGAGTACACAAACCATAAGCTCGCTGACAGAGGTCTATTAGTATCTGATATCTAACAGCAGCAGTCAAAGACACATTCATGCTTTTTGATGGTGAGAGCAAGTGCAAGGAGATATGACAAGTCTATTAGCCCCCATGTTCCCCACCACCCTGGAATGATTCACTAGTTCTGCTCTTCAGAAGGCTGTGCGTGCTCCCTATCTTGCTGGCTTTGGATTCCACTCTGGAAGTACTAATCTCATTTCAGTGGCCTGCAAACTTTCCCCTCCTAAGAAAGTGTATGGGTACAATTACAAACATATGGCCGTGGTGGTAAAAACACATGCTAGTTATTGTCCTACAGGCAAAGTTGTCTTGGTGGAATCAACAACAGCCTTTATTTATTTGAAAAAAAATCAAACAGAAGAATATCTCATCCGCTATCTCATAACATTCTGTATTTGATTACCAGCTGAGATACTCCAAACTCAGTATTATTTAATTTCTTAAAAAAATTTTTTTAAACTACAGTTTCCAATATCAGTGTGATTCTCAGTCAAGTTTGGCAGGATTCCGTTCTGTAAATGATTATGTTCCATGTATTTTTCAATTTTCCTTCCAGAGCACATTTAAATTTAACCCATCAGAAAGTTTGATCAACCTAATGACAATTATTACATTATTCAAATGGTTTTCCAGCCTGGTACTTTAAACAGTGTCAGAAAATCAAAAGATATTTTTCTTCACACTTCATGTAGTCTTCTAGCTCTGTGCAGAAGATTAAGACTTGAGGCCCTTCTGAAAGCTATCTTGAAATGATTTACCAGAAAAATCATTAGTTACCAATCTGTCTCTTTCAATGACAAAATACAATTCAAACTGTATCACTCTATCAATTCCAGTTTTTCTAAGTACCCTTCAGAGAAAATTCAAAAGGATAGGGGTAAGGGGAGTTAGAAGGGGAAACCCATTCCACTTGGTGCCTGGAGTACCCACTTCACCCTGAGGAATTTGACACTCCTGATAAATAGGGGGACATTTTTCTGAGAGGTTTATGAATGCAGAGATCTTTCTTACCCCAGATACTGACTTGAGACACCTTGGCTCAAATCCCCTCCTAATAAATGCAACTTCTTTCTATGTGACAAAGTACTCTACTGGTCCAGGGGGTTTCTTTTTAAATACCCACTGAGACATCCTAAGTGAATCTGTTAGAGGGGAAAAGGATGTCCTAAAGCTAATTCCATACAGGCTTTGTGGACTCCACCCCCACCCCAGGCCAAGTCAAAGACACTGGGAACTCCAAATCCCATCACCACCAAAGGGAAGGTGGCTGGGACCTGAGGGTGGGGTTAAGCAGCCAGGTTGGTATAAATCCAGACACGTGGGCTTTGGAGGGATCCCCCATTTTGGTTCTCCACCAGCTCGCAGCATCTGGCCAGCTCGGAGAGTGCCTTTGGGTTTCCAGGTCGGCGGATCGAGTAGGACGCATTAAAGACTTTATTTCCCTATTTTCTCCCTGAGTTGTACATTTTCCTTATTTCCTTTTCCCTTGTAAAAAAAAACCTTTTATTAACCTTTTGTGTATGCCTGTAGTGGAGTATTAATAAGTCCCTTTTAAGCGCGCAGGTGAGGACCCACAGCCAGGCAACCCGTGCAATATCGGGGCTGCCCTATAACAAATCCTTAGCTATCAAATGAAATATTTCTGGAGATCATTCTTAAAATGTTATCCCCAAAATGAAAGAAGATCTGAGTTTACTGTTTTCCTACCTACTAAAGCCATGGCGTACTAATTTAGGGTAAGGGTGGGGATGATTGTGAGCAGATGAGCAATTATCTTCATATATGACATTAAATATTTTAAGTGATTGGTGGATGTGTTTGAAAATAAATTTCCCAAGGGGAATTTGGGGTGATGGAAATGTTTTGTATATGGATTGTGGGGGTGTTGGTTACACGGGAGCATACAATTGCCAAAACTTGCCCAACTGCATCTTATTTGTATGTAAATGTTACCTCAATAAGATAAAAACACAAAACACAAAATTCACACCATTCAACAAATACATACATCTACTAACATTTTTGCCATGAGGTCAACTAAACTCTGCAATATTTATATCAGGCCAACTAAAGATTAATTTTAAGAATATGACCTAGGGCCTCCCCGGTGGCGCAGCGGTTGAGCGCTGGGTTGCGAAGCTGCCCGCGGCCTCTGCGGCGCCGGTTCGATCCCCGGCTGCTCCCCGGCCACCGGCGGAGAATCCCACATGGCGCGCAGACCTCTCCTGCCGCCCGCTGCTCCCCTCAGCAGTGTGCTTCGGTCCTTCTGCCTGCTCTGCTCCCCGCTCTGGCTCTGGTGAATTCTCTCACCCTCCCGCGCTTCTGACTGTACCCAGTGCATGTATAAACAAAACAAACAAACAAAATAAATAAATAAATAAACATGCCTCTATAAAAAAAAAAAAAAAAAAAAAAAGATTTAAAAAAAAAAAAAAGAATATGACCTAGCTGAGTCTTCAATAAGCCATCATCGTTTTTCTTTGTGAAATAAAACCATAAACTCAGAATATTTAAATGTGACCTCGTTGTTTATAAAGTCCATTTTCCAGGAAGGAAGGATGGTTGCTCACTTGCCAAAGGCTGGACATCACCAGTTCTTGAATTCATGAAAATTATAGGCTTGCATTCATTCAAGAGTTCAAATTAAGACCCTTCTAAGAATGTGTGTGTGGTAGGAGGGGAGGAGGTTTTACACAGTCAGGTACAGAGGGGAGATCTGAGGAGAGCACCGGGTACTCAGGAGGGTGGGGGGTAGTCCTGGAGAGCAAACTGAAGAAAGCGATAAGCTATTCTAAAGGGAGGCTTGGGGAGGGGACTTTGATAACACACTGAAGAGACCTGAGTCTCTTGCACTATTTGAGCAAGACATTAAGAATCACCTTGTTGTGGTCTCCCTGGTGGCACCAGGGTTAAATTCATCACTATCAAGCTATGGCAGCCACTGCAGCATGAGTTCGATCCCCAGCCAGGGAGCTGACCCACATGGCGCAGCAGACCTCTCCGGTCTTGCCTGCTGCTCCCCTCAGTGGTGTATTTCAGTGGATCTGCCTGTTCTGCTCCCCACTCTTTCTCTGGTGAATCCTCTCACCCCCTGCAACTCTGGCCTACACCCCAGTTCTTGTATGCATAAAGGAAAATAAATCTTTAAAAAAAAATCGCCTTTTTGAGACTTCATCTTTGTGGTAGCTCGGAGCATGTAACATGCCACACTATCTTATTATGGAGGGGCTAATTACCTCATTTCTTGGTGGGTCTAAGGCCTTCAACCCACACATCCTGGTCAAAAACATTTTTTGGAACCAAAAATACCTTTTTGCAGGAAAAAAAAAAGGCAAGGAAAGAAATTACAAAACGTTAAACTTGGTTGCCTTTACATGCCAAAAATATGGATATATTTTCACTAACTTTCTATATTTCCAAATATTGTTTTATAAGTATTACTTTTGCAATGGAGAAAATACTAAACGTGTTATTATGGTCTGCATCTATTGGTAATGAAAAAAATTTTTCAGGGACAACAAATTGTTTTGTTGTACTCTAAGTTCTATAAATTTCTGCAACTTTCGCAAGAAAATTGCTGCATATTCTAGTCTTTTCTATTAATAAACAAAATGTGCCTTCTTACACCACAAACAGTTTTGTCTCTGTTGGGTTTCTTTTCCACTGCATGTGTCCAATATGTCAGTGTCCCCTCCTACGCACAGCAAGCCACAGACCACAGGTGGCCACCTGGGGCAAGCAGAGGCATTCTCCTCTGATGCTGTCCACCAAGGAAGGAATCCATCCGACTTCATCCCAGGCTAGTTCAGTAGCTTTCATGCAACAATGTTAGCTGACAAGAAGTTTTTACTTAGAGGAAATATCAAGTATCTCAAATAAGCTTAAGAAATGCAATTAATTAATTCTGTATTATTCAAGATACGCCTCCTCTTTCCAGATTAGGAGTATCTTTGAAACTGGTGACAATTTAAGATGGTACTTGATTATCATACAAAGGCACGAACATTCAAGATATAATTTGCAGTCCTTTGCTGGCAAGAAAGGTTTTTCCACCATCTCTTTACACCTTCTTAAAGATTAACGAGCTTAGACAAATGCCAAAATCCCGCCGTGCCAGAATGGGAACAGATGTGCATGGGAGTAGAAATTTGGTTTGGACTTTGAAAATATTTTTGTCTTTCTCTTCTCAATAGATCTTAATGGAAAAATTGCTGTCTCCAGTTGAGTGTGTTGATGACTCGAAACCGCCACATGGAGTGGTGAGGGCCATCTCCAGGGCTATGGAAACTGCCTCCATCTTTAAAATACCTCTCAAGAAACATCTTTTAAACTCTTTTGGTAAGCCATCCACTTATTTCTGAGCTCTGGGAAGATGAAGTAGTTGTTTGGGAACCTGGAATCAGGCCTGCCCTTGGATGCTGGTAATCACTTTCACGTTCATACCACTCGTGCCATCTTACTGGACACCAGAATTCAAACACGCATGCACTCAACCTTCAATTGCATTCAGAGAAGAACATAGGAGGGGTTTTTGTGGGTGCCCTTTCAGTGCATATCCTATGTTATTTCTAACTCTGTGCCAAACAGCAAGGTGAGTAAATTTTAGTGGAGCCTAAAATCAAATGGAGATCAGATGGACTATACAGAAAGGAGAAGGAAACTGGTAATTTTTTTTACTATCTCCCATGTACCGAACACTTGATAAGCATTATGGCCTTACCCTCAAACCAGCAGCACCAACCAGCCCATTAGAAATTCAGAATCTTGGGCTCCCTCCACGTTTGCATTTTAACAAGATCCTCAGCAATGCTTTATGCCATTCCATCTTCCCCGAACTCATAGACTTTATGGTCTTAGTTCTCGTTTATATTAGGAGGTTGAGGATCAGACGGGTTAGGAAATTTACATAAAAGTCACAATATAGTAAGGAGTCTAGTTGGCCTCGGGCCCATTTTGAAACTTATCATATTACCACTCTCTGAGCTTAAAACCTAAACCAGCCTAAAGTTGTAAGAGTTGGGTTTCAATCCAGGCTCCACCATTAATATCTCTCTGGCCTCAGACACACCAGTTAATCTATCTGGGCGTCACTTTTTTGCCTGCTTATTTCATGGAATTGCTGCAAAACAAATGAAATTAATATATGTGAAAATACTTTGGAAAGTATATAGTATCAGCCAAGATTAACCTGCTAGGGGAATCTTATATGTGACTCTTTTGCACTCTGTTTTTGCCCAGAGAGAAAGACCAGGGACAAAAGGTCAGAGGTCCAGCCCCTCTATGGGATACAATGAGTAATCACAATACTCAGGAGGCATCCAAACAGGCCAGGGCAGCCTGAGTCCATCATCCACTTCAATGGTGTAAAATACTGAAAAGGAAAAGAAAGATTTTCTCTATGGGGGACAAGATGGGAAAAGTTCATCTCTCCTGCATCTCAATCCTACTGAAAGGGACACTAGAAAGACCACACAGGAAATTTGTTATTTTTCTCCTGACAGAAAACAACTTCATTTGGAAGGAGAAATTGACCATAAACCTCCTCTCCCCCTGGAGGCTTCCAGACTAAAGCAAAGCAAATTTTTGATATCACAGAGCTGACAAACTGGACAGCCAATTTGAATTGTGTGTCATGTAGGTTAAAAGAGACTAGTGGCCTTTTTATTATTTGAAAGCATCTGATCAAGATTTTAACCAGAAAGGGGCGGGGGGGGGGGGAAATGAGTCCATAGATTTGGTTTAAAGGGACAATGAGGAAAATAACGTAATAATAATAATAATGTAGTTTGCTGCTTACATCTGACAAAGAACTGCTTTTCTAATACCTTTGTTTTCTATTCTCATCCTCTTAAAAACCAACATGAGATCAACAGGAATGGTGTTTTCAAAGTAGAATTCTGATTTTACAGGTGAGAAATGTCCACAAGACAGAGATGTCCACAGGAGAGTCCACAGGAGAGAGATGGAGCAGGCAGGAAGGCATTCCACGAATGAGCTGTTCTTGTCCTAAATCCAGACCCTAAAAGTCATCCTCATTCAGACTCTGACAACTGCTAATTGTGCAGAGGTAGAAAAACTTCCCACCATGAAAGGGCTTTTTTAGTTTTTTGCATAGAAGACTGGGGTGTAGGCCAGAGGTGTTGAGGGGTGGGGCGGGAGTGAGAGGATTCACCAGAGACAGAGTGGGGAGGAGAACAGGTGGATTGATTGAAATACACTGCTAAGAGGAGCAGCAGGTGAGACAGGAGAGGTCTGCTGTGCCATGTGGGTCAGCTCACTGGCAGGGGATCAAAATCAGGCCATAGTAGTGAGAGTGCTGAGACTGAACCTGTAGGCCACAAGGGAGGTCCCCATAAAAGGGTTCTAATTCCTCTAGCCACAAAGGGCTGAATGTAAAAAATGATTCTATCCCACAGTCAAGTATCAGCCCAAATATGGGATAAGATAGTATTAGAGCAGCCTCTTCACCCCTCATAGACTATTCCTAGTCTAATGAGGATCGACATGCCCATTAGACTAGTTAAGGCAGAGGAAGCTGGGAGCAGAAGTTTAGGCAAACCCAGAAAGTGAGGCAGGGACTGGGGACCTGAACATGAGAACAATGTCATGGTCATTGGTCCAAGATGCAGTCACCCATGTGTAGTTAAGAAACCATGGGTAAAGGGAAAAACAACACCGAGAGGATGCAGCACACTAGCATGTTCAGTTACCACGTATGTCAATTTCAGAGCTCTGACCCAAACTTTTACAAGAATCTCCTCCTCCACCCCTCCTTTGCTCATCCAAATGGCAGAGTGGGCTTTTAAAGATAACCATATCATTGCCCTCCACATAGTTCTTCATGCCTGGGACAAAGTCAGGATTTTTTCTGACCTTCAACTCATCTCTCCCAGACTCTCATCCCACACCTCCCAATCCAGCCAGAAGGAACTGCTCACAGTTTCCAAACACACCCTACCTGTGAGCCTTAACATTTCCATTGCTGCAGAGTTTTCCAAGCTTGCTGAGGCTAAGAATCACCTAGAATGTTTGTTAAAATGCAAATACCCAGGCCCTCGGACAGACCTACTGTACTGGCAGGAATGGGCCAGAGCAGGATCACTATGATCTGAAGAGATGGGGTAAAGGGAGAGTCCTGGAGTTCTCAATGGCTTTTTCAGGCTTTTATTGGGATTTTACTGGGTACACAGGAGACAGGGGTGCTGGAGCAGCCTCCCAGCCCCCAGCAAGTCTTCACTCTTTCTGGGCTCTCCGGCATTCTCTGGTGGTCTCTGCTTCTCTTTCACTCTCTCTTTCACTCTCGTTCTCTCTGCTTCTCTGCTCTGCTGGCGTCCTCATGATGCCGCCCTTATAGGCCCAGTCTTAGCCCATCTACATGTGCCCACACCCTACTGCAGGTGCCCGCCATCAGGCATGCATTCAGGACCGCAGATCCATCATCAATTCTAATGGCGGGAGGACAGAAAAGCCTGATACTTTTTATTTACCCTACACCTACTGATTCAGAATTTCCAGGAAAGGGATCTGGGAATTTGTGTTTTTAACAAACCCTCCTGGTAAAATTACAGGGTAAGTTTTCTAAGAGCAAGGGCTCTGTCTGCCATTGTCATAGTGGTAGATCCAGAATCCAAAGTTGATATTGTTCCCTTTACCCACAATGTCTGCCCTCCATTCTACTTTTCAACCTGCTAAATCTGTTTCACTCAAACAGCATCAGTACCATCCTATAATGTAATAGGTAGCTGATAGGTAGTACATGAACAAACTTGTAAGAAAATATCTGGTGGGTGGGTGAGTGGGAGCCAACAACTGGCCGGCAACAACTAAATGCCCTTCATACTGGGGACAGCATCTGAGAGGCCTGAGCACAGGGACCTGGGTTCAGAAGCAACAAATCCTGGGGCATGTTATACCAGCTGAATATGGTCACAATGCAAAAATCTCATGATTAAGAATAATGGGAAATGCAGTGAAATTTGTTCACTAGAGTGGTGACAAAGACAAAAATAAAGAAAACCAAGACTCGGCCACACTAGGACTTAGAAACAAGATAAGAGGCCAGTAGCTGAGGAAATCATTGCTAAAACTTGAGTGGGACCTGCCACAAGACAGCATTAATAATGAATTACTGAGGGGCCAAGAGAAGACAGGATGGGGCTGATCTGGAAGGGCTGCAGCCACCGGAGGGTGTTATGAACCAGCTCTCAAGATGGCCCCAAGACATAGGGGCCAAGACATAGGGGCCAAGACACAGGGGCCAAGAGCCTGGCAACTACTTCTCCCTGCTGCTCACCTCCCTCACCTGGTGCAAATGAGTTCACAAAATATACTGGGTTTTGTCTGCATCCTTATCAACTATAAAAGTACTCTTCCAGAGTTATAAGGTATACAGGAAATGACAGAGTTGATATAATTATATTTGGGAGGATATGAGGACATAGATATTTTAAAAATGGCCAGGAAAAATCTGAAAGCTGGATAAATAGAGAAACAAAAAAAGAAATCAAAAAGACCTTAGTCTGTGCTCTTTGGACATCAGACCCACCTGGTGAAGTCGGGACTGTTTATTAGTTTTCCACAGCCACATTTATTTATATAATAAAAATTCAACCATGAAGACTTCAGTGCTGGCGAGGAGAAAGCCAGGTGTATTTGAGCTCTTGGGAAGCTCTCAAACTCTCCCTTGTCCTTCCCAGATGTAAGGGAGAGGCTCAGAGAATCAGAAAGAGAAAATTATGAAACTTACGAGACGTAACCACTTTTCCATTCATGTTTAAACCATGTGCACTTAAGCAGAAATGTAACCCATGTGATCCTTATTCATTTATACTATAATCATCAAAATAGTGTTTTCCAGGAGTAATTTAATGACCATGAAGATTTTTTGAATCTTTTCAGAAAGATTTTTCATCCATTTCCTCCAAAAAAACAGGAAGCTGCCTTCGCCAACTATCAGCTGACTCCACCAAGAAGAAAAAGCTCAGCTTCGTTTCAAAATTTCAAGGTCATGAATTGTAGTCAGTTTTAATTGTGTCATATTAGTTTCCTAACCCCACAGAGAAAAGACAGGCTTGCCCAGGTGGGTGGGTTGATTTCCCACAGGTGTTACCAGAACACCCAGCAGCTAGGATTCCTGCCCATCATACACCGCCCTTGTGTTCTTTACTTTTCCATAGTAATCTGGATCCCTCTTTCTTGCTCCCCTGCCATTATTCCTTCCCTGCCCACCTCTATTTCCACACTGAAGCATATTTAATGTTTAATTCATGTCAGACTCTGTTCTATTCAACATTGTTATCAAAGTCTTGAGTGAGGATATAGATGAACTTGGCTGCTTATAAAGTATGAGATAACATCAAATACAAGGACAGGCTCATCTAGATGGCTGAGTTGGCTGATTTGAACACTGTAATGACTTCTAAGGAAAAACCAAAGTACTGTCCTCAAATATAAAATATCTACATATGGATACATAAATACACAGCAAAGGATGCAATTTTCTAAGAGGTCCCAGTTTCGGAGGACGTTGGCAAACTGAAGTGGTTTCTGAAGGAGAGGAATCTAGATAGGAAAACTTAATCATTTGATAGCGTGGGGATCAGCGATATTTAGGCAGAAGGTGAGAAGACTTTGGGGAGATAAAACCACTCTTCAAGTAAATCAGAAGACAGATTCCCACAGAGATAACAGCACCATATGATCCTCAAAACTCTTCTGTACTTCTGTTGTTCTTCCCAATGTCTAGCCCTTCTTTCTCAGCTAGTTTGGGAATTTATAAATACTAACAATCAGTTTGGAAACCTCTAATAAAAAGTTTTCATTTCAAAGGTGACGTTTGCTGGCTTTCCATCAAAGTTGATGTGTTCTCCCCACCCTCCTCGGTTGTTCTAGAAAGGTCCAACAATAGAGAAGTTACCTTCCCTCTCAGATTAAAGACATGATGAATTCATGCTAGGCCCTGCAGTTGCACATCAGTTTCTACTCAGGTCCCATAGGCATAGGCACATTCCCCAAGTTTTTTTTAAAGCCCCCTCTCTCCTTTCAGAGCTTTTAATTATTGAATCGAGTAGCAAGAAATGGCAAATGATGGAAGAACCTAAGTCATGATTTCTTATGACATTTAAGAAAATAGGATAAAGTCTTTTTATGTAACTATTCTAAAGGTTGAGTATTTAGCCCCTTTTTTCTCCACATAACCATGAACAGTTGTGACCGAGAGTTCCAGAACACAAGATGGGCGTTTGAAGGACAAGCGCAGTGAGCGCCTGGTGGTGAGCATTCACTGTGCTCCATCCAAAGTATTTCATCTGGGAAAATAAGACAAGCAAGTCAATTAAGTTTACGAGAGAGAAGGAAAAAGTCAATTTATCTCTGTAGTGTACCACTGTGAGAATTGCAAAGATTCCACTTCCAAGACTATTAATTTTTAGTGTCAGCATGCTTTTTTACAAACTGTATTTTTATGACACCACGCTCAGTGTTGGAAACAGTTATACTCAAGAGGAAAGTCTGTGCTTTGCAAAGTGGAGGAACAGTATCATATTTTAAAAAGTTGATCTATTTTTAAAAATACGGTATTTGAATCTACAGAACCACCTCTTTTCAAGGCCTTTTAAAAATTCTCTTTGGTGCGACACCTCCGAAGTGCTGGAACCTGCTTTGCACCGCCTTTGTCTTACCTCCCACCAGACTCTGCATTTTCCAAGAGCTTGTGTTGTCCGTGAAGTTGGATTCCTGGGTGTTGCATACACAACCCACAAATCAACAGAGGTGCCTCATGCCCCAGCATGAATTCATTTGCTCCCTCCCACATCCTCTTTTGGCAAGAGAAGAGCAGTCAGCATGATTGAAGAGATGAGAAAGATTTTCTGCATGGAAAAAGTAAAGGAACCAGAGGTGTTTCACCTACAGAAAGGAAAGGGTACTTGAGCATAGATCTGGAGTCCATTGAGATGTCTCTTATACAGGCAATAAATAATTAAATAAATAGCGGTGCTCCATGTTCACAGAGAAACAACTAAAGGAACCCCATTTAAGTTAGGTCCAGAGAGTTTGCCATTGGACACAGAAGGTCTTTTCAAGTTTTGAGTGATAAAGCATGAAACCACTGTCCTCTGGGTGGTCATGGAGCCTCTCTTCCTGCAGGATTTCCATAAGAGAAGGGCTGCCCCTTCCCCTTGGATGGTTTAAACAAAGAACATCTGTGGCTAAAATGCAGAATTGGGGCCTTATGGACCAACAGCCCAGACAGAGATGAATCCATCCTATTACAAAGGTTTGTGAGAAAGTATTGCTAGAAGATGTCTGGGTTCTGGTACTTAGCAACCTTCCCTGCTAGGGAGTTCCTCTCTGTAGCTTTAAAGTCCATAGTCAAGTTCAGATCTTTCTTCATGGTACTGAGGTCATTCAACACACACTTGAGTGGTCCCTGATTTCCTTGATGAGAAGGTACAACCTTCACTCTGGTGTAGTGGTCCTCTATCTAGACTATTCTAGAACCTGCCCACCACAGCCATAGAGAGAAGAGATCTTCAAAGAGCACTTATGAGATTCTCTTTCTAGTTAGTGAAAGAGGCAAATGTGCGTGCGCTGGGGTGATAGCAAAGAGTTTCAGCATCAAATCAATTACACAAGCATATTTTCTGTGAGCCTCTTTGTCCACCTCTAGGCTAAGTGCTAGGTAGGCACACAATAAAAATGTTTTTGTTAACTAAAATATTTTAAGTAAAAATGAGACATATATTATAGAGATGGGTTTTCTTAAAACAGTGTGACTGAGTGAATGAATACTAAAAAAATCAGAGATGACACAGACATTTGTGGACTAGAACAGCTGGGAAATGCTTCATGTAGGTGATGGGATGAAATCTGGAGTCTGAATACATCACTTGACTAATTTTTCATTGAAATGACTTCCCAGGTTGACACAGACTCTCTATTCTTTCTCTGAAGCACAGTGACGGATTCTAAATGTGAACATTTTATATCAGCTGAATTTGTTTCTGCATAGTTCTTTAGTGTTTTAGTGTCGATTTTTGGTTTTAGTGTTTTTACATACAACTCCAACAAGGTTGATAAGGCGAAGACAACGTGACCTCTAATCCCTGCATCATACTCTGTAAAAATAAAGTAGCCTTGGCCATAAATTTTTAAGTCATTCATTAAGTGTTTACTTATAGGCTTTTAAGGTAAAATAAAATGGTAGTGCTAAAATATCTGTACTAGCATTATTAATGATTCTCTATCTTCTGTGACCACAGAATCGTCTCTTCATTAGAAATGAAAACGTGATTTATGGTGCAGAAAGATCATATTTTTCAGACCCAGAGGGTCAGGGGAGGAGAAGGGACTGAAGCTTTCAAGACTCTGCTGCTCCCTGGGGAAAGCTGACTCCAGTTCTAAATAAGGCTTCTGTGTAGCAGACTCAACAGAGGTGTGTGTACCTGCTGCAGGAATTTCACCCACGATGGCTTCATGAATGATGGGTGTCCTAAAAGCATGTGGACAGCAGCTACCTTGTGAGAGTTGAAGAGAGCAATAGACAAGGTCAATCCCATCATCATGGGCCAAATAAAATTCAGAGGTGATCACTTGAATACTGAGGTAAGTACTCTCCTGCTGTGAGGGTCAAATCTGAGCATTATAGGCTGGAAGTAGATTTGGAAATACAATATAGTACGTTCCTTTTTCTACTGAAAGACATTTGGAAGAAAAAATACCGTGTTCCTCAAGTTTTATCCCTCCAAGAAAACAGCCGCCAACATTAGAACACTGTTGTTCAAAACACGCCCTGGAGACCCACACCCTATAAGTAGCGCCATCTTATAATGAGGTAGTGTTGGTCTTCAGTGCCTAACTCCCTTTGAATGCTGGCCAAGATCAGCCTGCCTCAGACTGAATTCCATTCCACATTGAGACATTATCGTGAGGGTTTTGGCATCTATTTAAAAGTGAAAGGAAAAATCAGTCAGTCACCTCTACTGACATTTTTCAGTTTCTATCATTTATAATCAGAAAGCAGCTATCTTGGCTACTTTGTGATATGCAGCCATTTAAACCAATACAGTCAACCAGAAGTGCTTAAAGTAGTCATTGAACCTAGTTTAGAATCTAGAAAGAAGAGTTGTCTCTCATAGCAAATATTAGGAAATGTTTAGCATACTTCAGGGATCAACAGTCTATAATCCAGAGCCCTGGTTCACTGCCTATTTTTGTCAATAAATTTTTATTAGAAAATAGGCATTCCCATTTGTCAACTACATTCAAGATAATGGCCAAGTTGAGTAGTCACCACAGAAATCAGCTAGTCCAAAAAGCCAAATATATTTGCTATCTGATAGAAAAAACTGCTAACCCCATAAGTAATTCTAAGCAAGGTTACCTTGATTCTGGAACTAAGGCAGGTATACCATAACAGACAAAACAACCTCTGAATGGTCATGGGGGAAATACATCTCCAGAAGTGCATGCATTATTCTGCATAGTAACATCAGAGAGCCTGCTATTTTGCCAACCAAGGTCGTGAAGATACTCACACATTGCAGCTGCAAATATAGTTTGAGTCTTCAAAGCTTGGGTTTGAAGAATATTTAACACCATTGTGACTTGCTTTCAAGGGTGTGTTTTTCTTTAGAACTAAGTAAAAATCTCAGTAAACGAGATATATTCATTTATTTAGAAGTCATCTGAAAATCGTGGAAAGGCTAACCTCTCAATGTAATTCTCTGAAGACTGAATGAACTAGCTGACTGTCTTTTTTGACTATAAAGCTTTTAATGTGTCTCTCTATATTAACCATTCAGATAAAAAAGACCGATGAAAAATGAATACAATTAATTCTGTTTTAGTTCAGTGCCTTCTTTCCGGTTGTTTTTATTTTGCCTAACCAAGTCACTTGGCCTCAGTTACCCCAGTCATGGGAGCTTTGTCGATGCTGGATAACCTTCACTCTAATCCCCAAAGCCTCATATCCTGTTTTTCACTCTTTCTCTTGATTTTAGCAGATGTTGTCTATTAATGTGTCTGAGAGCTTGGGATGTTTCAATTATTGACTGAAGAAACAGGCTATTTTCACTCTGTGAAAATTTTCTCACAATTACTGTCCATTTGTCACTTGCAAAACTGTGATATGAGGGTGAATAAGTCATAAATTGAAGTATGTGGTATGGCCTGGCTATGAAGATCCATATTCTGGGGCTTAGAGAACAGAAATGCTATCCTTGCTCTATTTGACTCATCTCAGCAACCCAAGTCTCACTTGTCTACAGTGATCCAGGCAAATCTTTGTTGGTTTTAAAAAACTGCCTCCATCTGACCCTCCTTGTTTGGGTGTCAAAGCACAGTGTAAATCAAGAGCTCAGTTCTGAATATTTACTGATGTAAGGAAAAATAGCAGGTAGTCTTCTCTGCTTGTATGCAAGGTCTCTGGGAAAGTCAATATAAGCTGAGAAAAGGTAGAGTGAGCCCTGGTCACCTCATGCTGGTATTTGATGCTTATTCTCAAGGCCATGGAAAATTAGTGAAAATATTTAACTAGTCAGGATCACTGGGTTTAACTGATTTCTCATTGGCTGGTTGATTTTGGCCAATTGATTTTTAATTTTTACCAGCAAGGAAGGAGAAAAGTAAAACTGACCTTGTATTACTCACAATTAGGTTCAGAGGAACAAATAAGATGGACTTACAAAATGTGTACAGTGATAAGATTTTAAAACTATCACCCAATTCATCACAATGGCCCAAGATATTTTACCAACTTCAGTTCACTGAAAGTTTAGCTGAGTATGACCCAATATATGTGGGTTTGAACCCTGCCTCCACCATTTACTGTGTGATTCACCTAATCTTCTACTGCCTCTTCCAAAAACATAATGCCTGCTTTACAACCTACTAAGCAGTAGCTGCTTAGGGTGAGAATTTGTGTAAAGCGCTTAGGAGAGGTTTGACACATGGTAGGAGATAAGACTTGGCTCCACTATCATCAACTTCATTAACAGCTCACAGTAAGACTGTCCCAAGAGTGTGAAGAGCAGAGCAGAAACTCCTCCCCAAGGCACATGGAGCATTTACACAGTCACTTCAAAGGAGAAATTGTGGACGGCTGCATTTCTTGGCTTGATGAGCATATACATAGTGGCCATTTTCTTCATTCAGTAAGCATTCAACAGATAAGCGTTGAGCACCTAATGCATGCCACATGATATGGAATGTCTAACAGGGTGGTCCCCAGGGAAAGGGGAGGTTCCAGTTTCCCTGTCCCACTCAAGGAAGGGTGGAGCTGAGCAAGGAGGAGGAGAAGCTAGAAAAGAGACTGGGAGAAAGAAAGGAGAAGGATGGAGAACAAGGAGACCTAGAGGAAGTACATGGAGCAAAGAAACGTGAAGAACCTGTGTTTGCTTCTTGGCCTTGGACTTGTACCAGGGACTTGGGGGACGTGGAAAATGATACTTGAAACAGTCATGGGTGAGAGACTGGTGGGGAAAGTAACAATGGTGGCATTTATCTAGATTTTGATTTTGTTCTTTCTTTCCAGACATATCTGGCCCTTCTGCCCCTCTCCCATGGGTCCCCACCAGAAGGTGCCCTAGATCTCTGGCAAGATTTTGGGCCTCAGCAGTCCTGCTTTGGGCCAACCCTGTATGGCTGGACATTACCCATTAGGGGATGGGTAACTTTGGGTGCTTGATTTGGAAACTATATTCTTTGTCTTGTCTATATTGCACATTAATTGTATTAAAGTTTCTTCCCATTAAAAGTCTTACACACCTGAGTATGCTTTGTCTTGATGCAGCAGATGGCAAAACCTATTTAAAGCAGGCAGTCTTGGGGGTTCTGGGGTGCCCTTCTCCCTACCCAGTAACAACTAGTGTTTGGGATTTCACAAACCAAACAACAAAACAGCGCGATAAGAGGACAGTGCTAAAGGCACACATTACAGAGCCAGCGCAGGAAGGTCAAAAAGGACTAGAAGAAATTATGATGAGGCTGAGATGTAAAAGAGGAAAAGGAATTGGCTGGGTAAAGCAACATGGGGCAGGATGAATATTTCATCAGAGGCAACAAGATGTGGGGAGACTCAGAGGTCAGAGGAAACATGGCAGGCCATAGATTGATGAGAAAATATGTGGCTGGAGAGCAGCCTATGATGGGGACAGATGGTGGAGGCAAGAAAGGCTCTCATGGCAGAGGGCACTGAATGTGGGTGGGTGCATCTGAACACGACCTGAAGACAACAGAAAACAAAGGGTTTCAAGCAAGAAAGGGCAACCTGCTCATCTTTGCATTTGAAAAGAAAATTTGAAACAAATGAAGTCATTCTTGCTATGTGTAGAGAATGACACTGCCGAGCTGAGAGGTGAAGTTGACTTCTCTCTTTAAACCAGAACATCCAGACTAGTCAGGTTTCGGATATCCATAAATAAGAACTGAGGGGGAAGGATGAGGAATTGAGGATTCAGTCACAAATCTCTAACCGTGGAGAGAGTCCTCATTCTTATCTCATAGTTTCAGTGGTGTTCAGTGATCCAGAATCCTATTACTCCAATTTGCAACTACTGTGCATAACAGATTAAAAAGTAATTAAGTTATGTACCTACCATCTTTCCTATCTCCCCTGCCTCCTCACCTGGCTTCCAAGATAAATGTTCTTGCAATTGTGTTCAGCTTGTATAACTCTCACTGCTGCAAAGAATGCAGGGAAAATCTCTGGCAGAAAGGGACCTAAGAGGCCAAGTCGATTCCCCTAATGAGTTGATCCTGAAAAAGGAGAGAAGAAGGAAGATGCAGAACTCCGTTTATAAATGTTTGGGGAAGCTAGTGTGGAGCTACCTAGGGAACAACGAAAGTGAAAGAGATCTTCAGAATGGCAAAATGGATAAAAGAATTGAACATAAGACCTGAAACCATAAAATATGATAGAATAAAATATAGGCAAAACACTACATGACATACATACATCTCAGTAACATCTTTAAAGACTCATCCCCCAAAGCAAAATAAGTGAAGGAAAAAGTAAACAGATGGGATTACATCAAACTAAAAAGCTTCTGTACACTGAGAGACATTAGTCAAAACCAAGAGACACCCTACTGGTTAGTAGAAAATTTTTGCACAAAACTGATAAAGGACTGATCACAAAGATCTACAAAGAGGACCTCCCCGGTGGCGCAGCGGTTGAGCGCTAGGTTGCGAAGCTGCCCGCAGCCTCTGCAGCACCAGTTCGATCCCTGACTGCTCCCCGGCCACCGGAGGAGGGTCCCACATGGCGCGCAGACCTCTCCTGCTGCCCGCTGCTCCCCTCAGCAGTGTACTTCGGTCCTTCTTCCCGCTCTGTACCCCGCTCTGGCTCTGGTGAATTCTCTCACCCTCCCGCGCTTCTGACTGTACCCAGTGCTTGTATAAATAAATAAATAAATAAATAAATAAATCTTTTTTAAAAATAAATAAATAAATAAGATCTACAAAGAATTCACACAACACAAAAAGTAAACAATTCAGTCAAAAAAATGCCAGGACAGTTAAAAAGACACTTCTCCAAAGAGGAAATACAAATGGCCAACAAATATATGAGAAAATGTTCAATACCCCTTATAATCAGGGAAATGCAAATCAAAACCACACTGAGATACCACCTTACACCAGTAAGAATGGCACATGTTTAAAAAAAACTAGCAACAAAAATGTTGGGGCGGATGTGGTGAAAAAGGTACCCTCCTCCACTGCTGGTGGGAATGCAAACTGGTCTAACCACTGTGGTAAACTGTGTGGAGGTTCCTCAAACTACTAAAAATGGAGCTTCCATATGACCCAGCAATTCTGCTCCTAGGAATCTACCCAAAGAATACAAAAATATTCAAAAGGACACCTACACCCTTATGTTTATTGCAGCACTATTTACAATAGGTAAGATACGAAAACAACCCAAATGCCCAAAAATAGATGACTGGATTAAGATGTGGTACATATACACAATGGAATACTATTCAGCAATCAAAAAAGATAAATTAATGCCATTCACAGCAACATGGATGGAGCAAGAAGGGATTATGCTCAGTGAAATAAGTCAGAAGGAAAAAGAAAAATATCAGATGGTTTCACTTATAGGAGGAATATAGGAAACCAAATAAGGAATCAGGGAAAACACAATAACAATAAAAAACAAAACAAAATTAACAGACAACTATAAATCAGAGACATTCTGCAGGGGAGGGGAAGGGAGAGGGATCAAAACAGGGGAGGGAAAAGCACAAGGGACTACAGCGATGGTGCAGGGGTGAATTGGTGGTGGGAATTCTATGGTGACCACACCTGAGAGGAGAAAGTAAATATTGTACAAAAATGAACAATGATGTAAAACATATATAAATAAACTACATTTTAGAAAAAATGAAATAAACAGGGGAAATCATTTTAACAAGTGATCCTTTGTTGTGAACGAGGTGGTCACAAAAAATCACAGTAAGATTTCACTTGTTTTGTATTTCAATTCAGCACAGGCATTTTGTTGACTGCAGCTTCAGGCTGAAGTGGGGTCACAGGACTTCTAAGGTAAAAGCTACCTGTGTAATGAAGAGACTTGCCCAGACCGCAAAGATCCACTTATAATTCTTACCAGGAGAGAAAAAAAGAAAACAAACAAAAAAAAAAACAGTCATTTTTTTTTTTTTTTCACACCCAAATGCAAAGGATCTAAAGTAAGAATTTTGGCAAAAACTGTTATTTCCCTTCCAATTTATGGTCACTTACTAGTATTTAATAGGAAAGGTTTTGGGAAAGATGAATGAAAAAGAAGTTCCAGGGAAAAATGCAGAGCTGGCGGGTTCTGCACAGCTGCATAGGCAAGGGATGACATGTTATGATACAATCATTATCTGCTTAAAGCAAGCTGAGCAGAGCAGTCATCATGTTCATTTGCTGCTTTAAATATTTTACATAAATGAATTAGCCAAACTGTAGAAGCTAAGTCAAACAATTTAGTAGAATAGAGTAGGAGGCATAAGACCACAGAAATTAAAGGAAAATACTGCTTCCATTGACAAAAGCATGTATGTGACTTTATAAGGAATCCAAATGGATTTTTACATTTTGTCATTAGCAAGCAATTACTTCAATAATTCAATAAAAATCATTCAACTTGTTTGAGAGCAAGGAATGTGGGTGTCTGAGAAAGCAAGCAAGGCAAAGGGTTCAGGACCACAGCATAGGAGGGGCAAAGATGTGGGGCAAGAAGGGAGATTTTCTTTGCAATATGATGCCTCTGAATCTAAAATGGAACTGGAGGGGATCACGCTGAATGAAATAAATCAGGGGAAGACAAACACTGAATGGTGTCACTTGTATGTGGAATATATAGAAATAATACAAATGGTCTGATAAAGTCAAACCAATAACAACCCCTAGAAGTCTAATTGCAGTATTGAGGCTAAGAGATGGGGTGGGGATGGTGGAGAGCAGGGGATGGTGGGGGCTCAATGGACTAAGGTAGAGGACCATGGGGGTGTCTTGGTGGTAGATATGGTGTAGTGACATACATCTGAAGAGGTATGATCCTACACCTCTGAATCATATACACTGTAGTAAACCAGTGTTACCTTGGTAAAAAAAAAAAAAATTATAATAATAAACTTAAGCATCTAGCTAAGGGCCACTCACAAAAAAAAATAATAAAAATAAACATAGATTGTTTAGTGATAGGATTAGGGTTGGGGGGACTGTTACTTTCATTCTAAAACCTGTAATGGGTTTGTCTCTGAACAAACATTCTATCTAGTCCATTGCATTGGGAGTAGAAAACTGGGGGTCATTGAGAATGCTGTTTGTAGCCTTCATGCAGTCTCCCAATGGCTGCACATGCCCCTGTATATCCAAACGGGGGGAAATTTTATGGGTAAAGGGAAATTGTATGTGAGAATGAAATACATTTGGGTATTGGCTCTTCATTCAGCAGTAACATTTATGGAAAAGCTGAGATATTCTATTTTTAAACCTTAATGTTCAGCTCTAAAGGAAAATCAATTTTGAATATGCATCATTGGAATAGTGTTTCTTCAATTTGTTCCACACGCTAAACACCAATTACCAGCTCCACACTGTTTGGCAGCTCGTATCAAAATGCCACAGCAAGACACTTACACTATTCTACAAATATCAAAACAATAGGGTGTGCGGTCTTACTTAATCAGTAGGATGTGCCAATACATGAACACACAGGGAGCCCTTTCCTCCCCAGAGTCCTCTAAGAAGGATGGAAAAAATAAGATCGAATCCCTGCATGACCACAACCCTGGAGACCAAGAGCGCTGTCAGAAGGAACAATGCTGGATCCACTATTGATTACTCAATCCAGGCAGCGCCAAAAGAAGACACAGATGATTTTTAACCTGTATGAGCTAAAGATGAACAAAAAATCCTCTCCAGTCCCTTACTGTCCATAAGACAAACTCAGAATCAACCATAGGCCCATACAGAGTTGTCTGTAGGAATGATTCTCTCATTTTCTTAAGGCAAAGATGGCAAAAAAATGATCATTTTTATAGACAGGGAAGCTGAGTACGGTAAGCTCCCCTTCCACAAATCTCCTGAACTGAAATGCTGAAGTCTAAACTCCCAATTCAATGTTTATCCCATGAGACTATAGAGTTTTCTGTGGCCATGCCTGCAAAGAGGGCTAGAGCAATGCTTCTTGTTATTGACATTTTGGACCAGCTAATTTTTTGCTGGAGAAGGAGGGCTGTCCTGCCTACATTGTAGGATATCTAGCAGTGTTCCTAGTCTCTACCTACTAGATGCCAGTGACACCCTCCAGTTGTGACAGCAGAAATGCATATAGACATGGCCAGATAGTCCCTGGAGGGCAGAATCACCCAAGTGAGAATCACCGAACTAAACAATTTTCATTTATAGTTTAAATTATAAACAAAGTATGTAAATTCATCTTAGGAACTTAGTCACACTCCTTTTAAAAAAAGACCATATGATCTTATATTAATGCTATCCTAAATCCCTAATGTACAACAGTTTAGCAGTGAGTTAAATCATTGCTTTAGAGACCACTAAGCAATACAGATGATCCTGCTCACACAACACTGAGTATTACTTTTCAGCCCAGTAGCAACCATACCGAGAGTCTGCTTGTCTGTTAGAAATTCTGTAAGTATTCATCATCTCATAATCAATCATTTGGTATCATTTTATCACTTGGCATTACATAAATATTCTCAAAATGAATATCCATCTTTTCATACCATGTCATGTATGGGTGAGTAGGGCCTGGGAGCATCTTGAGGAACCATTAAGTTCTAGGGGCCTCTAGATTAATAGAGCTAACAATCAGAAAACGTATTATTCTAAAGTCAGGGCATATTTATAATTACTCATGAAAGCCAAATGGAAATTCCAAGTCAGTGAGCCTAAACATCTTCTGCAGTTCATGAATCCTTTAGTGATTATCTTCCTGGACCTGTCAAGTAGTTGGAAAGATATCTCCATCATAGATAAGTTATAGAGCATACATTTCTCCATGTAGAGTATTTTAAGTCATTTATGACAGTCTTTGCAAAATTGGCTCAAGTTTATTCATCTAAGATCACTAAAATAGAAATATCACTGGCCCATTAATTGAATCATAATTACATGAAGACAACAGGTGAAGGCTCTATGATGTTCACCTCTTATTGTGGGTATTGTTTTTAATGACAACTTGATCTTGGACATAAGAATATAAGGAACACAACTCAAAGTTGGGGTCAGGGATAGCACCACCATGGTTTCTTTAAGCAATATGATTGAGGGGTAGAGGCACACAAATTGAAAATTTTATGAATTACTCAAAACTCTGATATTTTTATTTCATACGGAATTATTCTTTAAGCAATATGATTGAGGGGTAGAGGCACGCAAATTGAAAATTTTATGAATTACTCAAAACTCTGATATTTTTATTTCATACGGAATTATTCATTTGAAATTTGAAGTTCTCTTCTTCATGGAAAATTCCAAGGGGAGGAATTTTCTGGAGTGGAAATCAGAGTAAATGAACACTTTTCAGAGGTTGTCAGGTTACGTTGTCCTTATTTATACAATGCTCTGCATGACCACTTGGTATAAATTCATCTCCACTCTAGAAAAACGGTAATCAAAAATAACACAGGATCAGATTGGAAAAAACTATGTCGTGGGAGCTATAGCCTTTGATTTCCTCAACAAGAAAATTCTCAGCTATCTTTCTGAAAGAGACAAGAATTCTGACAACAGGAGAAATGAAAAACCAGCTAGAAATGCTTAAATATCATCACCATCCCTACCACAACCTGCCAAGGACTGGTGTTAAACATAGGGATTAAACAATATCAAATGATATTTCCAGGAACCTCTTCAGCTTGTGCATGGTAAATTATAATGGATGATTCCAAATCTAAAAAAAAAAAAAAACTATTCCAGTATTGGTGAAATTAGAAATTATTAGCTTATATAAAAGATCACCATTTAGGTCTATTAGATTGAAAAACATGAACTTGAGGAAAAAGAAAAGGAAAAAGAAAAGATAGTTGTAACGTAAGAAATGTAATGTATCTCTGACATAGTATAACAGTCTCAATTTATCCTCAAATGTCACTTTGCTAATAAACATGTAGCAACCAGGTTGGCAGTGATCATCTGAGAAATCTAATCTTGCCTAGTTTTGTATATTAAATGGTTCTCCTTCATAGGGAAGAACAGGGGCTACAAAAGCATGGGAATTCAGTTGGTGTTGGACATTTGCCCTGAGCACATTTTGCAAAGAAAAGCTATTTGTGTATGGAAAAACAATAATCTAGTCAGGAGCAAGCTCCTGTGTGTTTTGCAATCAAAGGGATAGTTGTGGAGCTGCAACTTGCTTGCCAACTTTACAAGGAGTCTTTAAAAAGTTAAAACAGCAGAGATTATAAAGTCCACATGTTGGCTGACCTATTTGCTCTTTGTCCTTCTTGGAAGAGTAATTGGGGAGTTAAAAGTAGAAGGGCGAAGGGTGGTTATGGTCAGAGGGTCATGGGTAATGGGTTTGTATCTGTTTGTTTTTCATATTTTCATTAAATGAGAACTGCTGGTATCCCTAGGATAATACTAGAAACATCTTTTTGGCACTTCTGAACAAGAGTCAGTTGACCAAGAACTATCCCATGACACATGTGTGACAATAACAATAAGATGCAGGCACAAGAGCATGAAACCTGGTAAAACCTTAAATATAAATATTAATAGAACCAGTGACAATATGTACATCATCCTGAGAAATATTTTGGGAGCCTCCCTCTCCAGAGGAAATGGGAAATCATTTGCCGTTACAACATAGGAGTGAAGGAGTCACATAATTGAGAACACAAAATGAGATTCCTGTTCTCCAAAGACTGGCTTCTCCAAAGACTGACTGTCCCTGAAAATGCTCTGCATCAGTTATCTCTTGCTGCATAACCACCAACCCCCCAAAATCAGTGGATTAGAAAAGCAATTTATTCTTTTTAAAAAAAAATGATTGATTGATTTATACAAGCACTGGGTACAGTCAGAAGCGTGGGAGGGTGAGAGAATTCACCAGAGCCAGAGCGGAGAACAGAACAGGCAGACTGACGAAATACACTGCTGAGGGGAGCAGCGGTGCCGTAGGAAAGGTCTGTGCTCCATGTGGGACCCTAACCGGCAGCCGGGGACTGAACTGGCGCTGCAGAGGCTGCGGGCAGCTTCGCAGCCCAGCATTCAACCTCTGCGCCACCAGGGGAGGCCCAAGCAATTTATTAATTCTAATGATTCTGGGGTTGACGGGGCTGAGCTGGGGATTTCATGTGGCTTCATTCATCAGGGTCCTCAGCTGATGCTGGATGCCCAGATGACCTCTCACCTAGTGCAGTCCCTTGTCACAGGGCCACCCCTTCAGCAGTCTAGCCTGAAGTTCTCCACAGTATGGTGATTTCCTTCCACGACAGGAATTCCAAGATGATAAACCCCACCTTGCAAGCACTTTAAAAAAAAATCCTATGCTTACATAATGTTTGCTAACATCCACAGGCCAGAGTGATTCACTTAACTAAGGCCAGTTTCATTATGGGAAGAGGTCACAGATGGACATGAGTATGGGAGGAAATATTGAGACCACCATATATATGTATCTGTAGCAGACTCCAGGAATTTGTATCCCATTGTGTTGCATTGCATTGTTCCATTTTATATTAGTGTCACATAATATGTGTATTATTGAATTGACTCAGAAATGCAAAACAAAACTATGACTACATTAGATCATGATAACTGGATGGAAAAATTGCTTTCAATTGTTGGGTATTTTTGGTTTATCAAATACTATTCTAACCTCATCCCTGCTCCCCCACCCCATGGAACCACCTCTTTTCATACTACTGAAAGAAGAACTGATCACAAGCCAATGGATGGGAGAAGATAGCTGCCATCTGATACTCAAAACATTTATCTTGTTTACATTTAGTAACTATGACTTTATCATCAGAATATACATTCTTGCTTCAATTTTCTAACACATTTATGAAGCCCAAACCTCATTTGGGCCCTTTTTAAGTTGATACACCTATTTCCCTAGCATAATTTGTTAAATTCACTATGTTCAGATTAATTTTTTTAAAGACCAACATAGAGTTTAAAGGCAGAAAAACTAGGATATGAGCTAGGATATAAGCCAACCCACTATATGCCCGTGAGCACAAGACAGACTGGCCTCCTTCAGCTTCTTTATAAAGTAAGAATAATAAAACTGGGGGCCTCCCTGGTGGTGCAAAGTGTTAAGATGCAACCTATGAAGCCACTGCAGCCACTGCAGCACAAGTTTGATCCCCGCCAGGGATCAAACATGGCGCAGCAGACCTCTCCTGACTTGCCCACTGCTTCCTTCAGCAGGGTATTTCAGTCAATCTGCCTGTTCTGTTCCTCACTCTGTCTCTGGTGAATCCTCTCACCCCCCCCCACTCCCCACACATACACACCTCTGGCCTGTACCCCATTATTGTATGCCTAATAAAATAAATATTTAATAATTAAATAAATAAACAATAATAAAACTGAAGTTCAAGATTTCTGTAGGATGAAAAAATGATCTATGTAAAATACCAGAGGCTATGCTCTTTAATTCATAGCAACTATCACAAAAGCATGAAGAGCGTGATCTATATGAGATGGGCTCTGGAGGCCAAATCCTATAGAGGGAAAGCTGTATTTTAGCATCAGGCACATTGGAATACAAATTTTGGTTTTGCTATTTTCATTCTGTCACCTTTAGGATTTATTTAACCTCACTGAACCTCAGGCTCTTCCTGGATAAGATGGTAACAAGGCATCTCATAAGTTAATTGAGAGGAGCAAATGACTTAAGTTTGTACAGTACTTGGCATATAGCAGGAATATCATGAATGTTAGTTCACCCTTATTCCCATTTTTAGCAAGAATATTATAACCCTGTTCACCTACACTCTCTACATGCAGACGGTCTTCTAACAGTCTAAATATGTGTAATTGCCTGGTGCTAGAAAGAAAACCTGGGCAGTGGAAATTGTTACCAGTCCTCTCAATTAGAAGACACGATTATCATCTGAGAAGTGACCACAGCTGCCCACAGATCCAGTTAGGACATCCACCAAGGGAGCATAGCTCTTGTTCCTCGATCCAAATTCCACTTTCCTTAAGTAACAATCCCATTCGGAGCCTGCCTCTTACATCTCTCTTACTCCCCCATCTATTTCCATTATCCTAAATGTGTTGGTGAATTCTTCACAGAGTCAGGCCCCATTCAGTCATCTTCAGATCTGGAATTTTCTCTTCCCCAAATATTTATCTTGTGAAAGCAAAACAAAGGGTTCTCAAGTTCACCCAAACAGCAGGTGTCTAATTTTTCTGCCAAGAATGCTCCTTACATTTTAAGCACATTGTTTCAGGCACCAGAAATATAAAAGATGGGAAAGCTGAGAGCAGATCTGTGTGGTTACCTTTGGATTGAGGTTACCAGCAACCCTTAGCAAAAAGCCAGGAACTGGATAATTCATTAACTCTTCCCACTTAGTGGTAGCTGTGAGGACAGCAGCATCTTCTGCTCAAGACTGGAAATTTAGGACTGTTCTCCTTATTCCTTCTTTGCACACAAAATTTAGGATTTAAGTTGCAGTCCCAAAATTAAAAATAAAGAGGAGAATCAGGAGAGATTTTACAAATGAACTTTTAGTAATAGACATCAAAACATTCTGCTTTTTCATGTTGTAAAACCCCATAAGGAAACAGAACTCGAATACCAAGAAGACACAGAATAAGTTGGGAACGGTGCCTAATGTTTACTTAGATATCTGAGTCAAAAGGCAAAATGAAATTTTATTCTTACAAAATTTATTTTTATAATTTGAAAAATATCATTTCTTAAATGCACAGAGAGCTTGAGGAGAAAGCTGCTCTTTAAAGCTATCTTTACTTAACTAAATTGAACAATCTTTGAATATACCTCCTAACCATCTTGCTCCTAATTGTGACCTATCCTCTCAATTAGAAAGGAGTAAGAAATGAGGAATATCACCAAATTTTTCCTTTTATTCTCCACAATACCCACCATAATTCCAATAGTTTGTTATGAAATAGGAAAATAAATGAGTAATAGGTAAATCACTGTAATAATAATGCAATTTGTTTTGAGTGATTACAGTGAAGATTGATAACTTCCGTTCCAGATATTTTCAAAGCTTGTTAACATAACCCAATGGAAAAGAGACTTGAGTTACCATTCAAGAAAGTAACAAAATTTTAAAATAAAATAACCAGTTTTTACCCACTCTAAACTGTAGATAGCCTGTTCCACAGAGAATATAAGGTATGTTCTCTCATAAATCGACTGCCAGAGAATATCATGTTGCATTTGTAATAATTTCATATTTAGAAAGTACTTTCCTACATTTTATCTCTTTTAGGTTTTTGGGCAATTCTATGAGCATGGCAGTATGATGCTTATTTTACTGATAAGGAAATTTAGATTCAGAGAAATAAGATAACTTTCACAGAACTGGTAAGTTTGAGAGTCAAGAGTCACATATGGTTTCCTCACCTCAGTTGATGTGTTTTCTCTGCTCTCCAGAAGAGGTTAATTACAGGTTTGGGAGAAGTTGAACAGATAGGCCTGGTCCAAATAGGGAGAGGAGATACCTACATTGTACCAGACAGAGACAAAGAGTGTCCTGGGTTGAGAGTGACAATGAAAATTCAGTAAGAGCTTGAGAATCCAGACAAATACCCCAAATTTTCAAGAATGCCCAAATTGAAGAATAACATATAATTGACCTCATAAAAAATCCCCATGGTGATGAGCAAAGAACCAAGAGTCCTTTGAGGAGCTGATGTTGTCAGAGAGTTGGGCTCTCCCACTAGCTTGTGGTTAATAGCAAAGAGAAAACCAGCATTCCCACTTCATCAAAATCCATACCACAAGCTCCTAGAGCTGGTAATTTCAGACTGTGAGGTCAGAATTCCTGCCTATTTCATGAACTAACCCTGAGTGAGCTTTTTGGAAGGCCCTAACAATGGCATAAATTGTACCTGTTGATGTATAACTAGTTTATTTAACAGGTTCATTTTGGGGGAGCCTCAATTCATAATTGTTTTTCCTTATTCTCCAATCACCGCATTCAATTCCATTCTGTTAAACTCGCTTTCTGGGCTTAACAATAGCTTTGGAAGATTATCTTGTTTTCCTTTACTTCATTTTCAGGATCCAGCTGAACTGCAAACTCAAAACCTCTCCTCTATTACAGTTTGATGTGGAAACAGTGTGGTCTGCTCTTTGATCTCTCTCCCTACTGTACACCTCTATGGAGCATGTGAGTTTGGCAGCCCCCCTCCTTATTCCTTCCTATGATTTCACTCTGCTGGTGCTGGGGTTTGGAAGGGTAGGTGGGTAAGGAAGAAACACCTGCCTATTCCTTAACTGCAGTCTTCACTCTGTTTCAATTTTTTCTCTGTTGGATTTTGCCACATAGACACCTGTCACTGAGCAGTATCAATGCCCTCATAGGATCAAGCATTCAGTGTTGGCTCTTTGGTGGAGCACATGTGAAACCCCTTTGAAGTTTTCTGCAAGACCATCCACACTCCCCATTTTCCTGAGTGGGATTTCTGACTCTGGCCTCCTCTAATTTCTCACAGCTCCTGGTCTGGCAGTGCATCTCATAGCCAC
Organism: Talpa occidentalis; assembly: GCF_014898055.3. Lineage (NCBI taxonomy): Eukaryota > Metazoa > Chordata > Mammalia > Eulipotyphla > Talpidae > Talpa > Talpa occidentalis. The sequence continues at coordinate 89,728,783 of NW_023605194.1, read as the reverse complement.
TTGATGTCAGACCATTTTTCTTGTGGCCGACCTACTTGAATGAGGAACTGGTTAAGTGACTTCAGTACAACTTCTTATGCTTCCATGAATCCAATAGATGCATGAAAAGATCCCACATCTTTTTTCCTCTACATCTTTGACATTTCAGCTAATGTATTCATTACTCCAATGTCATCTCCTCTCTATACCCTGCCAATAATTGTCTTTTCTACCCTTAGAGATATACAAGGGGCACATCAATAAGTGTTGCCTAAGCCAGTGACCTATAAGGACAGTCTTCCCTCCTTTCAGTTGCCCTCAGTGAATACTCACAGCCCTTACTCGCTCGGTTTTGAAAAGGAGAAGTCAAAACACTTCACTTCCAAATATGCCAACGACTCTGTGGCAATGACTTGATTATCACGAATGTTCTTGTGCTCCTCTGCATTTCTCAGATTTCTTGCAGCAAGGTTAGCCATATGAGCATTTCTGGCCAATAAGAAAAAAAATGAAAGAATAGACAGATGTTGCCGGGAAACCACAGATAGTGGAACCACACATGGAAGTAGCAGCACTTAGATTCCCATAAGTGCTGCACTTAGAGGTCCCAGTTCTTCATTTTCCTTTTCAGAATAGAAAACACTTATTATTTCTTTGACCTCAGCTTTAACCCTATTGGAAAGCAATAGGAAGAGTCTTCCAGCTACAAATGTTATTGCCTGTGGTGCTCTGAACATAAGAGAAATGGCTCAGCAGGGCCACACATCAAAAAGAAAATACCCAAATGTGTATATGCATTTCCTCCCATGATTCCTCTCTTCAGTCTCCATGCTTTCTTTTTCCATAGGTTTGGGCAATTGTAACATCTCTATTCTGGACATAGAGCTCATAAATGCAAAGTTTAATGTTTAACATTTTATTACCTGAACTACTCAAAGCAAGAAAATTTTGATAATTACTGCAAGGTATATTCAGTTTCCCAGGTATATATATATATCACTTGAGAGGTAAACTCCCCTCAGTTTGACTCAATATTTGCCTGGTGAAAACAAATGGATGTGTTCCACAACACTTAACAAGGGGGTATAGGACTTTAAAATGTATTTTTAAAGACCTAGAACCAACTGGATCCCAAAGTGATTTGAGTTATTGTGTTCCACCCTATTAATTCAGAAAGTAACCTTAGGGAGAGTCTATGGTGTATGCTCTGAGGAAGGGACATTTGCTGGAGTTCCTGTGAGTGTTTTTCTTTAACTGAGGTTTCCTAGCACAAAACCATATAAAGTCAAAATGCCAACTTATAACAGTTTTACCCACAACTATATTTAAGCACGGCACAGCTACCAAATAAAATAAGACTACAGAAACAGCTTTACTGCTTGGGGTGGGGGGAATGTATACTTTCAAGACAGTTAACCCACAATAGCGCAGCTGACAACTTCAAATAAAGGCCACAATCCCGTGAGCCTGTAACTCAATTTTACATAGGCTTGGTATAGTGTTTCATGTTATGGATAGAGTTTCTTTACTGCTTTTAATGGTGGACTGCGGAAGCCTTCTTCCTGCAATTAGTATAATGGAGGATATAAGGGAGGAAATAGAAGACTTTTCCCCTATTCACCTAGGCAATGAAAAAATTTGAAATCATAAATAGCCCCAAGGTTAAACAGAGGTCACATTGATTATTCCTCTAACTCCATCATCGTGCATGAGTTTTAGGAGAATTTCCAGCTAAGAAAACTTCTGATCAGGCCACATCTTTAAAAGGTAGGCCTAGTCCATCGTCCATCCACAAATACATGACTCTGGAGGAAATTCTTAGCAGTCTGTGGCCCAGGTAGTCTTCTCATTCCAGGAGGAGGCAGTGTGATTCCAGAAGGCTTTGACTTTAGGGACTGGCCCATTGGTAATCTTCCTTTCGGTCATGCCCACTTTGCCCCCATGTTCACAGTACATTCATGGCCTTTGTGCTCTGTGTAACCCTAGACTGCTCTGTGTAACCACCTGCGCAAGGGCTGGGTCCCTAGCCTTTCCGACTCTCCAGTATCAATGGTTGTTGGCCAACTGCAATCTGCACTTAAAAGTGTTGAAAAATAAATGAATGGTGACTATAAACTTTCTATATGACCTTTCCAGATAAGTCACTAGAATTATAAATTCTTTTATCTCAAAGTTCTGATGATTGTATAGATGGTAGTTTTCATACATTAGCTACCACCAATGAATTTAACTTAAAGGAAACTGAAAAGATTTTAGTACCCTGAAAAAAATGCCTTTCACATATTAGCCACAGCTTGAAATTCCATGTGACATTTCATTTCTTCAGAATAGTTATTATCTGTTAAAAATTAAATAATCTCAGGAGGATTAACACATTAAATTATTGTCCCTTATAAAAGTTGTATGAATCTTGAAGAAAGTAGGTGTGATGGAAACTGGATTTCTAGAGAAAGAAATGCAATTAATGAAAGATGGGGAAGAGGCAAAGAATGAAAATTTGAGTGCAAAAAGCATTTCATCCATCTTTTTACATGAGTAGTTAGTGTTTCTGTACCAGCAATTCCAGTTAGCTCCAGTAACTCCTGTGAGTCTTCATCTAAAAACACGTACATTTTTCATAGCTCTTTGGGAGCATTTATGAAGAAGAGAACTTTTAAAGCATATCTTAAATAACAAAAATAGACTACTATTGAATGCCAGCTGTGTTCAAGGGACTCCACATATATATTTTCACTTAACTCTCAAACAATTCAAGGTCAAGAGCTCCCAGATGAAGAATCCCAGGCTCACAGCTACTAAATGATAATTGGAAAAACAGTGATTTCAACCACATTCAAGTCCTGGATCACCTTACCAGGGCCGCCATCATCTCTATCACCTCTATAAGCAAATCCTCCCAAATGCAACACTGATCATGTGATTATAAATAGGATTCTGTATGGATTTAATCCAACAAAGTACTTAGATCCACTGTGGCTAGTCCTGACTCAGTGATGCCATGGAAGTATCCACTGCCCTGTCCAAGTGCAGAGAACTTTTTGAGAAAAGAGTTGAAAAGAAAATGACATTATATGAACATAAGCAAATATTTGGGGGGTGCTCAGATAGGCAGACCTAAGAGACAGCTAAAAACTTGCTGTAATTCTGCGCCTTAGTGTTTAGCACACTCATGCTTAATGATCTAAGCAATTCACAGTTGCTCCTCCCAGGGGTGCAGCCTATTCCCAGCAGCCTAGATGAAGTTAGTGGTGAGGATCCAGTCATCAGCACTGGAAATGGACTCAGCACCTTTTATGAGCCAAATTATGACTTCATGCAAGGGCTTTTTTTTTTTTTTTTTTTTTGGTTTGTTTGTTTCCGTAGCTCTAATGATACGTTAAAGAGGAAAAAAAATGTGAACTTTCGGTTCAATAACTATCTTTGAGCACCTCTTACTGCAAAAGCCCCCATGCAAAGCAGGCATGGAAGAGACAGAAACATTTCAAAATGTGCCCTCAAGAAACTCATCCAACAGTTTGCAGAAATATTTAAGGGAAAATGGGCCACACTGACTTTCTAAAATAAGATGGAGCATTCACTTCCTGAATAAGACAGCAAATTCTAATCTGTATTAAATAAGGCCATGGTCTTTCCTGAAGAGTAATATACTTTCCTTATATAGGGGAACCAAATAAAACATCAGTGTAAAAAAATAATAACAGTACAAAACACAACAAAGCAAAAACAGACAATTATAAATCAAAGACATTCTGCAGGGGAGGAGGAGGGAGAGGGGTCACAGGGAGGGAGGGAGGAGCACAGGGGACTGAGGTGATGGTGCACAGGTGCACTGGGGAAGGAAGTTCTATGGGGACTACACCTGAGGGGGTCGGGGGAAGCGAATATTGTTTAAAAATGAACAATGATGTTAAAAATTAAAAAATAATAATACATAAATGAAAAAAAATTTTTTTAATTAATGATGTTCTAAAATAAAAATGACATATTTGGTGGACAAAAAAAAAGAGTAATATACTTTCCTTTATTAGACAAAAGTGATTTCTCTACTCACTCCTGCTGTGCACAGAGTCCCCCACCAACGGCTCAAGGTTTCTACCCAATAGTCACTGGCTCAGAGAATTACAACAAATCTCTCCTCACGATGGCCTCTCAATGAATTCATACCCTTTCTTGGAACATTATGTAAAGCACATGGGTAACTTTAAGATTAAATTCGTATCGACATGCAGTACCTTCTCAGAGCTCCTCTTGGTCTTTCCACCTGTCTACTTATTCCACTCAGAGTACAGTCCTGTCCATCAGGGAGGCTAATTAATGTGACACATATTGACATTTTCCTTTTTATGCTCCTGCACAACCTGGTTTTTATCAGGACCAATTAAATGAGAACATCTCACTAAGGCATACTTAAATTTGTTCTGCAAACAAGGGCAAATGCAAGCAAATTCTACTTCCCAAGCAGTGTTTTGTTGGGTTTCACTTAATGAAGCAATTGCTGTTAAGTTCAAAAATAAGCATTAGCAAAAAGAAAACCGCCAGTTGAGATATAATTAAGATATAATCGCCTCATCTGCTCATCTCTGCTTTGACCGGTAAAATCTGTCGTTCCAGACACCAAAGGAGACGCAATAAAGATCTTTAATCGGATAGTTCAGACTCCACAAGAAAAAGAGAAAAAACACTTTAAATTTTTTCACTAAAAGTCTGCTTTGGGGTTGACTACTTGGGTCTAACACCTTAACCTCTCACTTCTTAGTTTATGAAAAGAAATATCCTTAGCACTTAGGGACCATTTAGCCCAAATCCGTTGGTTTTTTTCCTTTTTTTTTTTTTTTTTTACAAATGAAGACCAGGAACCCAGTGGAGGTTAAGGAAGGCCCAGGGGTAAAGCTGGGCTGAGCACCAGGAGTCCTGACTTCAGCTTCAACCAGAACTTTTGCTCCTTCACCTCGCCTACAAGGTAAGGGAGGTGAAGTGGACACCCCTGTTGCCAGAAGTGGTCACATTAGCTCTGCCCAAGCCAGATGCTTAGGACGTTTAGTTCCTGCTGAGCATCACAAGGTCAGTGCAGCTCCAGAGTCTTCCTAAAGGAATCCTAGGGTGCAGTCCAGTAGACTCAATCCAGGAGAACAAAATGGGGGGCTAGTGGAGAGGTGGCGTCATTGGAGGAGATGCAAGAATCACTTCTAGACTGGACTATGTGAATCAAGGGTCGTCTCTTGAGTCCCTGAGTTTTTTAAGTTCTTCAGTTGCATAGATTGGGTTCACTGGCACCCTTTGTTTTCTGGCTGAGGATTCCTTTATTTCCTTCCCCACATTTAAAAAAGAAAAGGAAAGCTGGGGTGGGAGCCGGCTAACTGCGCTGACGCTGCCTTCTCGCTGGCAGCCACTTTGCGGCGCCGTGGCCAGGGCTAGAGCGCCCCCTGCCGGTCCTCTTACGCTACTTCTTCTGCAATCCCTCCAGGTCTTCCACCCCAACTTCTGAAAGAGGCTCCCTACCCGCCGCGAGCGTGCGAGCTGAGCCCCGCTACTCACTGAAGGTTCCAGCTATATCTCTGCAGACACTATGCTTCTGTATGCTCAGTAGGAAAAGCTTGGAAAATAGCAAAATTAAGTTGATAAAAATTGTTTCCTGTCAGAGTACCTCCTAATTCAAATGGAATGTCGCTCACAAGTGGGTTTAAATAAACCCTTCATCTTAAACATCCACTTTATCATGAAAATGGCACTGTTTATTCCACTGGTAATATCTTGTGTCGAAATCTGAACAGTATTTCTTCTCTAATGGGAGGGAGAAAGAAAACCCTGCCAATCAAACAGGAAAGAGAAACCCGCATCAGACAGCAGGCCTCTGTTTCCAGGGATAAAAACCCATATTCATTCGCACAAGACCACTGCAACGTTCAAAAAACAATGTCAAAGAGGCAAAGGAATCAGACAGAGTTGCAAGAGGTTTTAGAGTGCTGCTCGGTTTCATCTCTTTTCTCTCTCATTCTCGTCCCTTAAGGAAAAAAAATAAAAGCCAGGGTGATTTCTTGCTTGCTTAAAGACAAATGTGTATTTACAGAAGAATCCAAGCCATGGATTGCTTTGAATTTAGTAACCCTTAGATCTACAATAGGGCTACTGTGTTTCAAAGGATTTGGCCACCCATGTGACCCGGTCTGTCATCTGTTCATCTAAACACAGGCTCTTGCAGATACAGCCAGATGCCCTATAATCTTTAACATTCTTGGATACTACCTCTGGTTACTGTACCTCGGGAGGGGGGGAGGGAGGGTTGGAGGGGGAGATGTTGCTGAGAGATTTTCCAATGTGTTCCCCAATGGGTTTTAAAGCAAGTTCCCATCCACTTGTCATTAGCACAAAAGAACAAATTTTCTTCTCCTCATCAATATCCATTTCAGTGTCAGGTAGACACAGGTTATGGCTGGGAGCTGATAAAATCAGAGTGGAGCAGTCCATATGGAGAGTCCTCCCACTGCAGAGAAATCTGATAAGGGTTTGGTTGGCCTAGATAACTCATTATTTTTCAGAGCAGTTTCTAATTAGCAGAAGTAAGTCTCTGCTAATACAGTGATAAACAGTATCTATAGACTTTAGCAGACTGACAATTTTCATAAGAAAAAAGAAAGCAGACTCCTGAATGTCTGTGTCAAGCAGTTTCCAGTTACTTCATTAGTAACTTCCCCTTAATTCCACTGTGTGTCATCAACAAGGTTTCCCAGAGAATCCCCCCACTTTCCCCAATACATCAGATAACTCATGGAATCTACCAGTTACCGTAAATTCTTGCCCTCTTCTAAAGCAACGGGAACCAGATTTCATGTAGAAACTTCTTGCTCAACTTCACTATTGAAATCATCTGATCAAACACAATACAAGAAGAAACTCATGCATTCTTCCTGAAATTCATTTATATTTATCTATAATATAGGGCCATAGTCTCCACAATTATATGCATAATTTTATTTGGCCTGACCAAAAGGAAACAAGAGCATTTGTGTTCCCAAAGGTCTCTTCTCATTTTTATGGAGAAGAAGGAGTTTTGAGGCATTACTGTATCACTCCCCAAACATCCAAATATCTGCATCTAAAATATATAAATACTTCAGTTGGGTGAGGCTTTACCTTATTTGGAAGATATCCACACGAGGAGGTTGGAGAAATCGCACATCCTTTTACAACTCATTGCTAAATCTAAGTATCCCCCACTACCACAATCTAAGTTGAATTCTTTTTTTTTTTTTTAGATTTATTTATTTATACAAGAACTGGTGTACAGGCCACATGCATGGGAGGATGAGAGGATTCACCCGAGACACAGCAGGGAACAGAACAGGCATACTGACAAAATACACTGCTGAGAGGAGCAATGGGCGAGACAGGAGAGGTCTGCCGTGCCATGTGGGTATCTCATCGGCCGGCCGGGATCACACCTGCGCTGCAGAGGCTATGGACACCTTCACACGACTGCACTCAACCGCCTGCGCCACCAGGGAGACCCTAAGTTGAATTCTTCCTAGAAATAAATATTTGGTATTGGCTATCAGAGCAAAATTTGACATCATGATTAACTAGTCCAGTGATGGCTGTTTCTATTTATACCACCACAATTAATTATAAAAGCAAGCTTTTAATCAATCTCTCATTTTCAGTCAAACCATATCAGAAAATGCATTGAAATTATTTAATTATGGCCAGGTACTCTCCAAAAATTATTCTTCTCTCTCTTATGTCATCACCACAGCTTTCCTTTGTGCATGCTATTGTTCTAAATACCTGCCTGTTTAACTCCTATGCATCCTTCAAAACTCAGACTACATACCAGCACCTCCACTCTGAAACCAACCCCAAAACAAAAGCTCACCCTACCTCCTCGGTTTTTGTTCTGCCTCCACAAAACCAGTGCCTCTCAAATGTAGGCCAGGAACACCCTCAGAATTACCCAGAGTACTTGTGAAGTTGCAGAGTCCCAACTTGCATTTAGGCTACTAACTCAAAAATTCTGCAGTAGCGATCTGGAAATCTACATTTTTAAGCCCTCACTGCAAAGTGATTCTTATGCAATTAAAAACATACATGCTGCTGCCCATGTAATTCTGAGTAGCTGCTGCTTATCAGGCTCGTATGTTGTGCCAGGCACTGTTCTAAGCACTTCAGACAAGCACTAACTCATTTAACTATCACAATGACCTAATAAAAAGGCACAATTTTATTTGTATTTATATGTTAATTAACTTCTTTCAGATAATGTGAAATGCAGAAACACTCCCAAGAGCACAGAGCTAAAAAAATGACCATGGAAAGACACTGATGTGGGAAGCTGAATTCCAGGGCCAATCACTGGGGTGTTACAGTCCCCCCAAAATAGTATTAGACTTTCTGTCTCTTCTACGAGGCTGTGGGTTCTTTCAAGGCAGAAATGATACCTCTTCATCTTGACAATTGCAGCATTTATCAAGGGGACGATATGCTCAATCAATATTTATTGAGTTGTTTAAAATGTAGAATAAACCAAGATACTATATTTTGTCTATGGGTAATAATATCAGTAAGGTAAAAGAAAATCCCCCCTGGGCCCATAACAACTAAACAAAAAAGTAAATGTAGCAGGACTTTGGTGGACCCAATGAGATAATGTCTGTCTTTTTAAAAAATTATAAGCAGTATAATAAATGTAAATAAATTCATTCATACCAGAAACCAAAGCCACAGTGTCACACTGTAAACTTGAACACCCAAGAAGCAGGTGCGGGGACTCTGAAGCTGTCCACAGAGAATTCCTAGTGACTCCTGAAACCTTGCTTTCATATCCCTTTGTCTTGTAACTTCAAATGAAAACAAATATGTCAGATTCTGCAACTGTTTCATTTCAAGGAATGGCACGGACCTACTCTTCTCCCTTATCAGATACCTAGAAATTTCAACCAAACAGCCTAAGTAAGTAAATTTTTCAAAATCTTTGAAGACAGATCCAACTCTAGAGAGCTGGTGGCATCTTTCAAGTTTGGCACCATCCCTAAAAATCACCCACGTCCATTCCTTTCCCCAGTTTGGACATTGACAGGGGGGTCAAGAGTATGAGAAATGCTCCAGTCACTGCCCAGGAAGAAAAGAGATCAGATCAGTGACCTATTGAAAAATCACATGTTATTTACACAAGTGATATCAGAACTCACATAATCGTGTCTACACAGCCTGAAATGCCAACAAAAACAGAAAAAAACATTCAGCCAGGTCTTTAGCATCACCCACCATTATGTAATGGATAATAAAGGAATGCTTTTTAATTTTTAATCCAGATGTTTTGATGCTACATCTACCTACAAATACATACAAACGACCTTCATCCCCAAGTCTCTAACCTGCTGGTTAACCTCACACAGATTCCACAGTTGGGCCATCAGCCAGGGTCTAGGCACCCACTCACAGGTGCACACGCCCGCACCCCAGCATGATCTTGATGGGACTTTTATGAGTTTAACTGGGTCTCACATCTGGGGCAGTCTGGAAACCCCATCAAAAGAAACCTCTAGGCTCCAGAAATGAGCTCCCTCTGGCTTCCAGACTTGCTGAGGAAACAACTTTTCTCTTTAAAAAAAAAAAAAAATGCACCATTCCCTGCCAGACCATGTGCCACCTGCACTGCTCAGGTGTCAGGGCCAGTTTGTTGGTGGTGACTTAAGTTCGGGGCAAACCCTCAGATCAAATATAATATTTGAAGACAAGCTGCTTCCAGTGGTTGCAGGGGCTGCTCGTCACAGACAGCTTGCTCTCTGCACTTCCAACTCCAGGACACTCCCGGTCTGGGTTGTGTGGGGCTCAGCCCAGTTTCAGAAGTGGCCCTGTTCTGGTGCCGGGTTGATGTTGGTGTTCCATTACCTTCAGAGGTGGGCCCTGACCTCCCATCCCCTTCCAAGAGCAGTTAGGAAAATGGCCAGGAAGGATGCAGCCACTGTCAGCTCCACCAGGACTTACCACAAAAGTCAAGATCTCACTGCTGAGCGTAAGATTTTATATGAGTTCTGTTTCCTTTTGCAATTTGCCTACGTGGTCTCCTGCCAATGAATGCAACAGTTTCCTCCACAGTGACCTGAGGGTGGAGCTGGACTTTCCAATCTCAGTCAGAAGTGGTTTGGTTGGGATATGCTGAGCAGGAGCATGCGGAGTTCCATCCGACTCCCTCACTCAACCCTCCTGCTAAGGAAGTCTTACCCCCGCAACTTTCAGATCCACAAAACACCATTCATTTCTCACTTTAGAATCCATTGTGTGTCACTCCACACCCCACACCGAGGTGCGTGTTTCCCTACTTGGGGGAGCTTGCTTCTCAGTGCCAAGCTTATTTCTCTAAATGCTTCACGTGGGAAGGGACAAAACCAGTAAGGCAGAAAGCTGGCTCAGAATTGATGCCATTTCCTGTCCTCCTCGGTAGATGTGCCGTGTGCTGACTCCTCCCGGGTGCTGCTCTGCAGCTTGGCTGGCAGGCAGCAAGGAGAGAGGACTTGGCTTCCCATATCCTGACACTGGGCGGCAGGGTATTTGCTTTTCACGGATGTAAACGTGCCACTGAAAATGACTCAGCTCCGCTGCAATAAGCTCTGATGGGCAAACACTCCACGTTTGGCCTCGTTTCTATTTCTCAACAGTAGGAGACCACCAAAAGGGCCGTAGTTTGGGAAGCCTGGGGTCTGCCGTCCACTAGCCAAGGGAACTCGGGACAGGGACAGCTGGGCCCTGACTATTGTGCCAATCAGCCAGCAAATAGTTACCCGGTCACTCATGCCAGGATCAAATGACACTGAATGTTTCACTTAAAAGGGCTAGGGTGCGCGATTGGTTTTTGAATTATAAAATAATACTGCATGCAAAACTCTTTCAAAGGTGTTCCAGTCTTTCAGTCCAGACTTTCAGTCCTGACCACAGCCTCAGGAGGCAGCGACAGCTCTTGTCCTGATTGACAGATGGGAAAGTTGAATGCTGTGGCCCAAATCCCCAGGCCCGGAAGGCCAGCGCTACCCTTAGACCTGGTCTACCACCACTACCATTCAGTGACCCCATATTGGGATCTTGACCTTGGTGCCCTCTTGGAAAAGGCCAGTGGCCCCAGGCGTGCTACCAAGTTTCCTTGGGAGGAGCACACAGCAGGGGGATGGGGGGCACGGGTCCCTGCAGTGACCTGCTGATTGAAGGTGGCTGGGGTTCCAGGCTACAGCCCCCACAGCATCTGCCATGGGGTAGACCTGTCTCAGTTTCTCCGTGTTCACCCTCCTCATCAGGACAAAGGGAAGGTGGGAAAAGACTGTTCCTGTTCAGTGCGAAAATTCTGCAATCAGAGAGACCAGCTTGGAAAGCAAGCACTGCCCCTTCGCACTGTGTGACCTTGGGAAGTTTTGACCTTTTTGCTTTGTTTTTGAGCTATCTTAGCTTCAGTTTTCTCCCTCTGTGACAGCACTAGGGAGGGGCTACGTCAAGGAATCAGGAAAAAGACTAATTATAATAAAGTAAAAATCAAAATCAACAGGCAACTATAAACCAGAGACACACTTACAGAGGGGGAGAAGGGAGTAGGATCAAAACAAGGGTGGTGGGAATTTTTACAGGGACTATAACCAAGATGAAAATGCATACATTGGACAAAAATGAAAAATGATGTAAAAAATACATTAAAAAAAAAGAATTAAATAGCAAAGCCGCCAAAGGCCTGGCAGGTGGTAAGGGCCCAGGATCAGCGTTGTGATCATCAATGACTTTCTATTTCTAAAATACTTAAGGATGAATTTTGTTCCAAAATGTACATATGCATTTTCTGTATGAAGACAATCTCACAAACATGAGTAAAGCACAAGGGTGGACCCCAGAACAGGGGGAAGCTCTGGGTCTAAGTAGGGGAAGGAACTCTGCTCTGTCAGGAAAAGAATAGGTCAGCTCTAATTAGAATGCAGAGATTTTCTTTAATTGTTCAAAATTTGGAAAAGGAAGTTCTATGCAGGCCACACATGCACATACTGCCTGCCTGCTCTTGATGCTTCATCTTTTTCCCTAAAATGAGCCTCTGTCCCATTCTCTTCGTTTTTTGCTGAGAGACTGCTATTTCATTTGGAAAAAATAAAATTCAGACTGAAGTATTAGTCATTTCAGTTTATTGCCTGGTAAAAATAAGTTTGAATGTGATTGGAGTACAGAAAACACACCCAGCAGGAGCTCCAGATCCTTCTGTTGGGACCCTCAGTGGATCCCTGGGGGTTAGCAATTCTTGCCTTCACTTACAGCCAGCGATGTGCCTGCAGGGAATGTGCCAAGTTACAGGTCCTGAGCAACATGAGCAGGCCCTGCCTTCCCTAGACCTACAATCCAGCAGGAGTAATGAGTATTAAAAAAGTGAACCAAGGGGCCTCCCCGGTGGCTCAGCAGGGTGAACGCAGCACTGTGAAGCTGTCCGGCCGGCTAGGGAGAGTCCCACATGGTGCAGCAGACCTCTCCTGTCTCACCCTCTGCTCCCCTCAACAGTGTATTTCTGTCATCTGCCTGTTCTGCTCCCCGCTCTGTCTCTGGTGAATCCTCTCACCCTCCCACACCTCTGGCTTATACCCCAGCTCTTGTATAAAAAGAAATAAGTCTTAAAAAATAAAAAAAGTGAACCAAGGGCCTCCCTGGTAGCCTAGGGGTTAAGTCTCAGCACTATCACATCTACAGCCTGAGTTTGATTCCCAGCTAGGGAGCTAAACCACATGGCACAGAAGACCTCTCCTGTCTTGCCCACTGCTCCCCTTAGCAGTGCACTTCAGTAAATCTGTTTGTTCTGTTCCCCATTCTGCTTTGGTGAATCTTCTCACCCCCCTCCCTGGTACCTCTGGCCTACACCCCAGTTCTTCTACTAAATAAATAAATATTTTTTAAAAAAAAAAGTGAACCAAGAAGAAATGACAAATATAGATAAGGGTGAAAAAAATGGTGAAATGATCACAATGGGGCAGAGGGCTGGTATACAGAGCAAGGTCATGAAAGTCTTCTCCGAGGGTGAATATTGAATTGAGGCATAAAGCTAGAGACAGCTCTACAAAGGACAGGCTGGTGAGTAGGTGAAAAACCAGCAAGAAGCCAGAGGTAGAAAAGAGCTTGAATTCTAGAACTCATGAGACACCAGCACTGTGTAAGTTTGGGGAAAGGAGTTAGGAAGATTGTAGAGCCTGAAGAAGTTTGGATTTTACTTAAAGACTGAACCAGGGAAGCTTTCCAGATCCCTTAGGTGTGTAGGAATCATATATATATATATATATATATATATATATATATATATATATATATATGTGTGTGTGTGTGTGTGTGTGTGTATATATATTTATATATATATATATATATTAACTTCAAGGAAAGGTAAGTTTATTTTTTTTTTAATTCAGGGACAAAATCTTAGCTACCTTAATTCCTGGCCAGCACCATCTCATGCTGCTGTAACACCAGCCTCCCCCACCCCCATAACATTGTGATGAAAGAACACAGGTCACCTTCCTTCTGGACCCTGCACTGGTAGCAGAGTGCCCTTGTACAAATCACCAAGCACCACAAGTCCTGACTTCTCCATCTGGCAAGGAGGTAGGACCCAATGACCACCAAGATCCTTTTCATTCGAAATTAATTTGATCAAAACAGGAGGGAAAAGATGTACCATCTCAGGTAGAGACAGTATGGTAGAGACAGTATGGCATGGGGGTTACAAGCCCAAACTGTAGTATTACCAACCCAAATCCTAATCATCACTCTGCACACTAACCCTTCAATTTGGCACAGGCAGCTCTGTCCCTAAGCTTATTTCCTCATCTGCTTAGTATAGATAATAGCTTTGTCTATTCATTGGGTTCTTAAGGATCAGGGGTGTAGTTTCTACTCTTATACATATGCATAGAACTTCTCAAAACCAGATGGCAGAATTTGGAGTGGAAGGAGTAATGGGTGCAAGACTTGAGGCAGAACCCCAAGCTGGTCTTTGCAAAGTACGCTCATGAATCGGCATCTGTTACAGCCAGAGGAGAGAGGGTTGGGCCCATGCGAAGTAAGGCTGGATCTGTTTGGAGTCCAGAGGTAAAGTCTGGTCTAGAAACTTGAGGCTGTTGAAAGGTTTTCTGTTGAAAAGGTATTTGCTCCCTTGATGTGAAACACATGGTTCACTGGGAACCTCAAAAATTGCCAGCCACCCCCAGTTCCCATCTTCTGTGTGCAAGAAAGGACAGCAGTGGCTGGACAAAGCTCCATTCTACTAGATAGAGGCCCTGCCAGCAAACAAACAAAGAAGAACAAAACAATGAGACTTCTAACATGAGCTAAATCAAATAAGCCCACCAACCTCTTAGTAAAATATACAGGCAGTGAGCAGGCCATCCTGACATGTGTTTAAGGCTACCCAGTTTCCAGGGAATTGGATAAATAGACTTCAGTAGTGCAGCTCTTGGAAAATTTCAAAAGAATAAATGTAATTTGATGGCATCATTTTCCTCTTCCTGTTCATAAAAATCACAGAATCACAAGGTTGGAAGAGTAGGAACAGGTCATTTTGCCCCCACCTGACTTCTAACACATTCATTTCAGCGGCAAACAATTCTGAACAAAATGATCCCACATACAAATTGTGACTCAACCACTTAACCAAATAAGAGATTTGAAGTGGAAATGGAGACTGGCCTGGTTTGTGTGACTTTTCATTTTTCTGAGTGCTCAACAGCTTATTCATCAGCCTCATTGCGGAGAACTCAAAATATTCTGCCTGCGTAAGTGCTTCCTAAACAGGGCTTTTGATATCAGTGCGTGTGTTTCCTGAACTTGGCTCCTTCCAGTCACAAGCTAGTTGGCAGTTCAGGAGGGAGTGAGGATGGAGGGCAGGTGGGTGTTGGATCCACTTCCATTTCTGACTCTTTGGCAGAGGAGCATACCAGGAAACAAGTCATTGTCAAAAAAAATTAATGATGGGGTACAGGGTAGGGGCTCAGCTTAAGGACTGTTCAGTTTAAATGTTCTAGCTATGATAAACTGGTTATCAATTAATATATAATGTACAGCTTATAGGTTGGATCAAAAGAGGACAAGGAAAACGGAAGTAGAGGTAAACATGCAGAAATACACTAAAATACTAATTAAATGGTCACACCCATTTCCTGAAGGCTAAGTCCTGACTTTGTGCTTTAAATCTATTCTTGAATTGATCCTCAAAAAGAGGTTGTTATTCCCATTTTATTAATACAAACAACACAACTTGATGGCTTGTTATTGCTGCCAGAAGTCTCAGCAATATTTTTTTCTCCTGTCTTTTTTACATATTAATGATCAACAAAGTCCAGGACATGCAAGTGGGTGGATAGAGGAAAAAGAAGCAGGGAGTGGCCCTTCAAGGGTGTGAGGTTTCTTTTGAGGAGATGACTATGTTCTAAATCAGACAATGGTCTGGTTGCACAACTCTGTGAGTGTGCTAAAACTCACTGTATTGTGTGGACTTTTAGGGAAAAAAGGGTATGTGAAATAAAACATCTTGTTCCAAATTATTGTTTTCCTTTTGAGTATGACAGCAAATTTTGATCTTATAGTTCTTTCTTAATAT
The DNA here is from genome assembly GCF_014898055.3 of Talpa occidentalis. Lineage (NCBI taxonomy): Eukaryota > Metazoa > Chordata > Mammalia > Eulipotyphla > Talpidae > Talpa > Talpa occidentalis. Next base: position 89,713,212 of record NW_023605194.1, on the reverse strand, counting down.
CACACTGTAGGGCTCATACTTACATACTAATTTAATTTCCCATTATTTAATACATTCATTATTTAATAAATTGATTTAATAGTAAAAGCTACCACATACCGAGAGCTTATTATGAGGCAGATGTTTATTATGAACATTTTATGAACATTTTCTAATTTAATTCTCACAGCTTATATCTTAGGTTAATAATATTATCACAGATATATTATCACAGCAGCTAACTGAGGTATAGTGATTGAGGTCTGATCATTGGTCAAGGTCATGCAATTTGCAAATGACATATTTTTCACACTGAATTCATCAGACTCTAAAGTCATCCTCTTAAGTACTGTGCTACCCTTTTAATATGTCTGTATAAATATTTTGATAAAAAAATGTCCTATAACTTTCTCCAAAGACAAAGGCAAATGTGGCTTTGAGGATGGAAAGCAAATGTTTACTGCCTTATGATGGCCCCATTTATGTCAACCTCTCAGTGAGGAAGCTGACCCCTGGCAGGCCACTGTGGACTTGGGAAGAAGAAGGTAAGAATGCAGAGTGAGGCTCATCCAGGGGCCAGAGCACAAGGGACCCCAAATCCAACAAGGGTTGACGGCTTTTAGAAATCCTTTTACTTACATGTCCCCCCCTCCCAGAAAACTGTATTGTTTCTCTTCTCTCTGTAAAGGGTAGTTAAAATCCACTGAAAGTTCCTCTCATTCAGTCTAGTTCTAGATGGACTATTTTAACAGGTCAGCTCATCAGTGCCAAGCACATAGTTGAGCGCATTTGTCTGAAATATAAATAACATTGAAACATAAACAGGTTTCCCTTTAAAAAGAAAGTTTGTGCTATCTTTCAGAATTATAAAGATGGAGGTATTGAAGAGAACAAGCTTGTAACAGCAGAGTAAGCAACAGAACAATCCTCCCTAATTGGGAGGGAAGTTCCTCGTTTTTCCATAACAGCATCTACATTACATGTCCAGATGCTCTGCCAGATTGTTAACTGTACACCCCAAAGCATCTGATTTTGGCAAGCTGAGATCAGGACACATAACTTAAGCCAAAACTGCTAAGAAGCCATATGAATAAGGACCAAGTCTCAATTAGCAGGTCAAGAAACCAGCTAATCAATTAGCAGCCTGGCTTTCTCCAACTCACCAAATTAAGATGCCTTTAAAAGCATAACTGATCTTTGTAAATGAACTTTCCCCCTAGTCCCTCCTCTGGGAGGTTAGACATTATAAGAAAAGAATTGTATGAATCATCTATATTTCTGGAAAATACTGAGCACCTCCAGGTGTGACACAGATGGTGGACAATCAAGGGGAGAAAAACAATTTTTCATGAATAAGGCACACACCTCCCTGCACTCACATAAACAGTAAATCCCACTTACTTCCCAGCAGGACTGCCAACCTCTCCCCCAAAGCCATCAACATTACCAATGCCCCCCTGTGCCACACCAAGTAAAAATGTCCAAAGGGAGAGGAAAATCCAGCAAACACAAAAAGTGCCCTAAAACAGCTCTAGAGTCAGATGCCTGGACTCAAATTGCAGTCCCAGCACTTACGGGCCGTGTGATGTTGTGTAAAGAACTAAATTTCTCCAAGCTACTGCTGTTTTATCTATAAAACAGGAAGAATATAAGTAGCTCCCTCTTGATATTGTTGGGGAAATCAAGTGAGCTGAGGCCTGGCGTCATGTTAGGTACCAGGTTTTGTGGTTAGAACGCAACGGCTAACCTGACTGTTACTTCCCGAAGCAAGGAGGAAGAAGAGGAGGGAGAAAGGGAGAGTAAGTGAGCGAATGGGAGGACAAAAATAAGAAAGAGAAGAAGAGGAAGAGGAATAAAAGGAGGAAAATGGAGGCGAGGCGAAGGGAGGGAAGTGGAGAGGTGGAGGGAAAATTTCACTGAAAATTTCAGGAGTGTCACAGCCAAGCAAGGTAGCTTCCCTTTAGAGGAAGGAAGTGGTCGCCAGGAAGAAAGCAAGGGGCGTTGCACTCCCTAAATACTGATGATGCACCAACTTCCGTTCACACATCATCTCACTTTCCAAACCACCCACTGAGGAGCTCCAGGGACAAGCCACACGTCACCTCCTCAGTCGAGCAGTGGCACTGAGATTCAAACTCGGGTCTGTTTGGTGCTAAGATTCACCCTGAACATTTACCCACAGGTGTGGTGGCAAATTTAATCTGAAAATCATTTGCACGTTTTCTCTTGTTTCAGGTGTGCTATCCTGTCAGGCAATGCTGACAGAGAACATCCAAGCTACAATATGATTTCCAGTTAGTATTGTGCGATCCTTACCATTAAGTTCTAGTTGACATGCTAAGGAGTTACAGGTCTGGATGGTGGTGGTAGGTAGTGGTTAATGGCAATGATGGTGGCAGGGGGTGGTATCATGGTCATCATGTTTTTTAATGTCAGACTGTCAAACTCAGCTCAAAAGGACTTAAGCTTCTTAGGAAATATAGTGATTTGGGCCTCCCTGGTGGCACAAGGGGTTAAGACGCAACCTATGAAGCTATCTACGGCCACTGCTGCAGCACAAGTTCAATCCCCGACCAGGGAGTTACCCACATGGTGCAGCAGACCTCTCCTGTCTCTCCAGCTGCTCCCCTGCCTGTTCAGTTCCCCACTCTGTCTCTGGCGAATCCTCTCAACACCCACACCTCTGGCCTGTACCCCAGTTCTCATATGCATAAATAAATAAATCTTTATTAAAAAAAAGGAAATATAGTGAATAAAATTAAGTTTAAAGAGTTGGATTTCCAGATACCTAAAACTGCACAAATTTCAAATTAGTCTAAGCATTCAATTACTAACAGGTAGGAGTTTAGAAACATTGCCCCATTTTCCTTGATAGGAGTGGGAAGGAAGGGATATGACTGTCAGGTTCTCACTACACCTCAGGCTATAGGTGGATTGTTCCTCCTGTTCTCTAAGCCCAGGTTCCTGAAAAAGCCTCATGCTGGTCATCTAGCAATGAAAGTGATCTAACTATGCATCAGATCATGTCACAACCTTGCTCAAAAATCTTGATTGTATTTTCATATAAAGGGTAGTTAAAATGCTCATAATAAACATCTGCCTCATAATAAGCCCTCTGTATGTGGTAGCTTTTACTATTAAATCAATTTGTTATTAAATAACTCTCCCCTTTAGACTAAAGCTCAATTTTTTTTTTAATATGGCCCTCGGGCCTTGAGATCCTGAAATGAGGATCTGACCCTCACCTCATTTCAAGCCACATTGTTTAGTCACATCTTCTAAACCATGACCTAATTTGGTTCTCATGACCAACTCTCAACAAATTTTTCAGCCTCAGAAACTTTGAATACTGTGCCCCTTCTATTTGAAAAGAAACTCCACCCTGCAAAACTTCTACCTCCACCAACACACACACATACATGCACACATGCACGCACGCGCACACACACACACACACACACACAACCCTTCCCTCTGCCACCACTTTCTCATAATTTAGGTCTTCCAAGAGCTTCTCCTGACCCACTGTCTAAAGTACTGCAGGACTCCATCCACGATCCCACTTCTCAACCCAAGCCCCCAATTCTCAATCTCGACCCTTGTCAGTACTCAAAACAGTACAGCCTCTGTTGGCACCTCACAGGTGGTCTGTCATTCAAATTGTGTCGGGCAAAGGGACAAATGAATGAGGTGTATGTGGCCTGTTATCTTCATTTAGTTTTTCTTTGAATCTCTTATCAAGCTCTATAATTACATTACTGATTTCTTGGTTTACTATTTTTTGACTCTCCCACTGGAAAGTAAATCCCATGAGAACAGTGTTTTTCCATGTTCACTATCCCTGGTGGATAAGTCAGTGCCTCCCACATAACAGCCACCCCGTAAACATTGCTGAACAAGTGAATCAATGAATGAATGGCTTTTCTATCCTAGGGTTCAAGTGCAGTGCCTAGGTGAGAATAAATACTTAAATCATGGAGATGTTCTCTGATTTCCTCTGATAATTTACTAACAATCCAATCTTGACCCATTTAGAGGTTACAGTTGATTTTTTGTATAATCAAAGACATTCATAGACTAAGCCTTATAAATAGCTCCTTTTCAGGAGGAGGGAAGTTTCTTTTTCATCCCTAAACCCTCCCAGTGCTCATGTGTTACAGGTCTGGTTTGGAAAATCTCCTCCTGGTATGAGCTTCGGGGTCACCTTTGACTTAATGGTCCTCCACCACCTTCCCTTAGGGCCAATGAAAATCAATCTCAGGAGATGTTCTGTTGAGAGAGAGAAGTAATGTGGCCTTTAAACAGCTGTTTTCATGACCAAATCCCACATCGACTCTTTCAAGTATTGCCTGTAACACTCACAAAAGAAAACAAATCTCTCTTGACACAACATTTTGACCAAGTTCAATCTGGTTATTCATGTTAGTCCAACTTTTTTTGGTAGAAAAGATAAACATGGTCTCTGAAAAAAACATAATCAAAAAAGCACCACCCAGGCCCTTCCAAGCCCAGCCCTGGTTTCCAGATGCTCGCCATGCTCAGCTTGGTTTAATTAAAGCTCCATATGTCAGCAGCCCATCAGCTTCAGGTGTGATTCTGATTGCCCCAAAGCAGCGGAAAGCTTGCCAAACTACCCAAGCATGAGAGCGGAGTTGAGAAATGTACTCCCTAGAACAAAGCCCATCATTACAAGGGGGAGGCTTGTTGGGAGGAGGAGTAAAGTGATTATCTCCCTCCCTGCTTTGGATTTAGAAGCATAACAAAGAGAACTTGGTGCAAATTCAGTCCATGTCTTAGATCAGTGACAAGCATTCTGAAGTCTAATCCCTAGCCAGACTTGGCTACCTCTCTAGTGAAGGTCATGGTGTACACAAGATGCTGGGAGCTCTAGTGAGTCTCTACCCCACACAGTAGAGAGCCCACAGCATCTTGTTTATTCTTCTTCTTTTTCCCCTTTGTGTGTCAGATCTGAATACTTTATAGTGCCTCTGGGCCTGAAGTTAGACCAAAAAAAATGCAATTAGCTAACAGAATTTGCTGGCTGCAGTAGCCGGAAATTTAAAGATAACTCCCAACATGATCCAGCCATAGATGAAAAGCAAACTCCTGTGGGGGAGGAGGGATTCTCTTTGAATAAGCAGGGTCCTTGCTCAAGACTTGAAGCCCAGAGAGCATAAGCCCCGCAAAGACAGCATGAAAAGCCCCCAAGACCATGATATAGAGCACTGGGCCCCAGGTGACACGACTAGTAAGCTTTGCCAAACTCTTAAGAATTTTACCTCATTGAAGCAAAACATATATGAAAGAAAAGAGGTGCCTTCACAGATCCAAAACATACAGAAAATTCACCCATATCATACTGGGATTCACCAAGTATCTTTTCTTCACCAGATTTTCAAGAGCTGTGACCAGAAGTTTTACGTATGATGTGAACAAAAGAATAGCTCGTTAACAATTAAGCTTCTAGAACAGATTCGAGGGGGTCTTTGAGGTTGCAGTGGGTTGACTGGTTGTTTTCAGATCCTGAAACAAAAAGCTGGGCTCTGGCAGTTCCATTGTGATGCTTGTAGGTTAAGAGGGGTCTCCTTGTGACTGTTTTTATGTATGTCACATCTTGAAACATGTTGAGAAGCAGCCAAAAAAGCAAAAACAGAAGCTCCTTGAGTGGCCTGAATGCAGAGGATGCAGAGCAATGTGACCATTCATCACTGGAATATGAGGGATACGGAGAAGACATAGTTCCTTAGAAACTAAAAAAAGAAAAAACAAACTACCATACTAGTCAATATTTTAGACATTTTCTTTAGTCAGCCTAAGTGGCAAATCAGCCTAACAGGACGGTATCATGGTAAGTGAGAAAAATGCTGGGTGAGTCCAAAAACCTGAATTCTTACTATTCCTAAATTGCTAGATGATCTTTGGTAAGTCACTTTGTATCCTTGTTTCAGTTTCCAAGTCTGAGAATTGGAAATCATGCTATCTGATTGGCTACCACCGAGAACTGAAAGGTGATAATGTGCAAGGATGGTTTGGTCCCAGGTATATGTCCAAAGGAATTGAAAGCAAGGACACAGATTCCCATACATCATTGTTCACACCAGCCTGTTCACAATAGCCAAAAGGTGAAAATAACCCATATAATCCATGGACAGAATGGATAAACAAAGTGGGGCATGTAAATATGATGGAATATTATTCAGCCTTAAAAAGGAAGGAAATCCTGACACATAATGCATATGATGAACCTTGACAACATTTGCTAAGTGAAATAAGCCAAAATTAAAAGAACAAACAGTGTATGCTTCACTTATATAAATTTGCCTAGACTAGGCAAATTGTAGAGATAGAGAGTGGAATAGAGGTTATGGGGGAAGGAGAATAGGAAGAATCAGGGGTTAACTTTAATGAGTATAAGGTTTCTGGGATGATGACAACATTCTGGAAACTGTGGTGATGGTTGAACAACACTATGAATGTGTTTAATGCCACTGAATTGTACATGTGAAAATGGTTAAAATGACAAATTCTATGTTATGTGTACCATAATAAAAATGGTTTAGAAAACAAAAAGTTCAATACATATTCTAAGTAATAAATTTTACAGTCCTTTGGCCTCCCCCTTGGTGCAGCAGGTTGAGAGCAGCACTTGAAGCTGTCTGTAGTCGCTGCAATGTGGGTTCGACTCCCAGTCGGCCAGGGAGATACCCACATGGCCTGGCAGACCTCTCCTGCCTTGCCCGCAGTTCCCTCAGCACTGTCTTCAGTCCATCTGCCTGTTCTGCTCCCCTCTCTGTCTCTAGTGAATCCTCTCACCCTCCCGCACATCTGGCCTGTACCCCAGTTATTGTATAAATAAAAATAAATAGTTTAAAAAATAAATACATTTTACAGTCTTTATGCTGCCTTGTATGTTCACCAGCATCACTTGGAAATGTAGTTCCCTACAGCTTAGACATTTATACAAAAAGAAAAAAAGTTTTAACAATTCTCAATTTTAATCACCTATGGAAGGAGCTTCTGATCACTAAGTATGACCTATTAGAAGCATTGGGAGTACATACATAAGCATACATAAGCACTAACTAGAAAAGTCTTTTCATAACCTTTTAGCAAAATTTAGTAAACTACTATCTGTCATTATCTGGCACCCAAGAACTGCAAGCAAGAAAGCAAGAGTGTTTAGAATCTGTTTTAGCTAAAATTAACCAGCACAGAAATCAGAAGACATAACAAGATTTACAATGAAAAAATATTTGAGAAAGGATCAGAAGAAAGGAACTTGGTCCAATCTTTGATGAACCTACATAATGTATTGCTTCCTCCACACTCTAGAACAGCGTGTGGAGTCATTAATAGCCACCATCTCTAGTACACGCTTTACATAATGCACTAGGTAAAATGGTGTCCTCTCAAAATTCATGTCTGCTCAGAACCTGAGCTCAACCTCATCCAGACAGAGTGTCTTTGCAGATGTAAGCAATTTTACAAAGAGGTCCTACTGTGTAGAATGGGCTATAAATCCAAGGACTATGTGCATTCTTAGGGCACAGAATTGCAGTCGTTTCTGTAACAATCATCTGAGCCAGTGGTTTTGGTGCAGACCCACCTTTTCATACAGTTTTCTCCTGGACCTTAGATTGCATGGGGTTTCACAATCTCCTCTTTAGATTCCAAAGCTCCCACAAAGGCATTTTTTCTTAAGACCAGTAGGTAATTATTGTTGATGAAGGGAGGATATGAGCAAGAGATGTCTTATTTGTCCACCATGGTGGAGTATACTGCTTTAGATAGCTCAGACAATGATGCTTTAAATATGTGCTAGCAAGTTTGATTCTATCGGTCCTTGATGGAAGGATGAGGTAGGGACGAGCATGATAAGCTTTTTTATCTCCCACATTTTCTTCTTTGACTAAGGAATCCAAGGGTAAGTTCTTTTCCTTTTCTTTCCTATCCTCCATCAGACCTTACCAGTATGTTCCACACATGGTTGAAAAAGAACAAATCAATACTGCAAATTATTGAAAGACTATCCAAAAAATGGAAACCTTAGAAGAGAATATTCTTCATACCTCTCAACTTTCAAAATTTACAATAGATCAAGAAAATACAAGAGAGGATTAACCAACATCAAAAGGATCACTGCCTTTGAAAAGAAACAGAGGGTAATACTATATGAGAATAAATTGGTCTAAATTTTAAATTATGCTTTCTTTGAAACAAAGACAATTTTTATGTACCTCTTATTGTAAGGCTAAAAAAACACTAGTTAAAAGAAAAATCACAGACTCTTCTAATTATAGGTCATGCAGAGTTGATATAGAAAATAATGAGCTACGATATCTTATCTGAGGACACGCCTTCTCGACACACATCCTTGACAGCTCTGTGCAATGGCACCATTACTCTGGTCAAGGTAGATATGAGAACAAAAAAAAGTAATTTTGGTTACTAATGGGCAACTCTGTAACTTAGATTGCCAAGTAGTTATTAAAATAAAATTAAAAAGAGAGATTTCAGCAGTTCTGAACAACAGGATACAATACCAGAAGTAAACATTTTGTAAACCAAGATCAGTAAATGGAAAATTGTACAGACTGAATTCCCTTGAACCAGACCATAGCAAACGTATACCCTCACAAATCATTAGTTTCTCTTTTTATTATCTTACAATTTTATTTGTTGATTATACCTCAATGAAGCTAAAAAGAAACAATAAATAGGGATTAACCAATATTTGATATAGTTCTTTGTGCCTTATAAAATGGTTTATATTGGTTATAAAATGGTTTTTCTTTTCTTATTTTCTTTTTTTTTTTTTTGAGATAACATTGGTTTACAACATTGTATTTGATTTAGGGGGATAGGTTCACACCTACTCAGATTATGTCATCACACCACACCCACCACCACAGCACCCATAGTTCTCTACCATGAACCACTGGACTCCCCACTTGGTTCCTTCACCGCCTAACTGAATCTATTCTGAAGTCACATATGTAGGTAAACACAAAAATTTCCTTAAACTATGAGAAAATTCATCTTAGAACATATTTCTGAATATATACTTACATGTATGTGTGTATAGTTCTTGTATAAATTCACAGAGATATAAAACTTGATCATCAACTTTGTTTATAATTAAAATTAAATGTATAAATATCAACCAAATCCCTCCTATAACAAGTACTCTGAAACACTCAACTCTTTATTTTTTTTCTTTTCAACTCATTATTATTTACTTCACCTCTTATTTTACTCATCTGTCATTAATCATGTTTAAAATTATTATTTATCTAAGCAAAATAATTGCAAAGATAATTCTGTCACAAAAAGTAAATTAAGATTTAAAATACAAATAAATTTCAACAATCCATTAATTTTTCTTCTCTGCATGTTAACTTATCTACAGCACATTATAAAATATAAAAATAAGCAATTTTGCTTTTTCTAATCGCTTTTCCTTTCTTGGGCAGAATCCACAGCTTTTCAGACACTTTTGTTTAATAAAATTGAATTCATTGTAAAGATCAATCACATGTTGATTTTTAAATTCTTCCTCTTTCTCTTTCTAATGAGACTATTGACCTAGTCCAAGACAATCATGGTCATCAAATACACTGTCCAGTCCCCAACACTTTCCTTCCTGACTTGGTTTCAAGTTTGGAAAAGATGACTCTTAGAGCCAATGATCTGAGAATGAAAGCAGCCTGTACAACTTTCATCTGAAAGTACTTAAGAAATCTTCCCCTCTCTCCTCCTCTCCTTCCTGGGCCACCAGGGAGCCATCTGGGAGGTAAAGGAGTTCCAGAATATAAGCAGACTATATCCCTCAGTAACTATTCCTCAGACAGGCTCCAGACTCTCACCAGACTTTAAATGAATGAAAAATACACGATTGTGGTGTTGAGCTACTGAGATTTTAAGATTAATCTTTTATCACTAGAGCATAAACCTAACTTGGCAAATACAAGTTCTTGGTTAGGGAGGCATCTAGAAGTTCTTTCACAGCTTCTCCCCCACCAGGTTAGATGTGGAGTATGGTGGGGAAGGAGGGAAGTTCTGATTCTGAGATTCTTCTTATCTTTTGTTATTGAGTTGAGTTGTTTGAGTTATTCATATATTTAAAGATTAATGCCTTTCTTGAAATATCAATTGATATCAGCTTACAAATATTTTCTCCCATTTCATAGGTTTCCTTTTCATTCTACTGATTGTTTCCCAAACTGTGCAGAAGCTGTTTAGTTTGGTAGAGTCCCACTTGTTTATTGTTATTTTTGTTGTATGTTCTTTTGCTGTCATATTAGGAAATCATTAAAAATAAAGACCAAAGTCATGAAGCTTTCCCCTGTTTTTTCCCAGAAGTATTATTTCATGTCTTACATTTCAATCTTCAATGCATTTTGAGCTTACTTCTGTATCTCATGTAAGATGAGGTTCTGATTTCATTCTTTTTTTTTTAACAATCGTATTTTTATTAACTTTTTAACTTTCTTTTGTAGAAAGCTAACAGAAAAAATCTTTTAAATGTGCATTAATTTTTTTTATTTTTTTTATTTTTATATTCCCCATACAATTGCAACCCCCTGATTTTGACCCCAAACCCTCCTTTCCCCGCACCCCCCCAAAGTGTGTCTCTGGTTCATAGTTGTTTGTTGATTTTGATTTTTATCTTTCTTATAGTTATTTTTTTTCCTGGTCCCTTGTTTAGGTTTTCTAGATTCCTGTTATGAGTGAGACCATCCAGTATTTTCCTTTTTCTTTCTGGCTTATTTCGCTGATTTCATTCTTTTTGATGTTGATACCCAGTTTTCCCAACACCATTTGTTGAAGAAGCTGACCTATTGCGTTAAGATTCTTGACACATATGTTGAAGATCAGTTGACCATAGATGCATGGATTTACTTTGGGATCTCTACTGTGTTCCATTGGTCTACCTGTCTGATTTTATGCCAGTACCATATTGTTTTTTTGATTATTGTAGTTTTATAATATAATTTGAAATTAGTAATTAGATCATTGTTAGTGTATAGAAACACAACTGATTTTTACACACTGATTTTATATGCTACAACTTCACTGACTTTTTAATTCTAATAGTTTTTTTTATGTAGTCTTTAGGATTTTACATATGTATAAAGCATGTTGCATGCATACAGGAAAAAATTTTACCTTTTCCTTTCCAATTTAGATGACTTTATTTTCTTTTATTGCAAGACTGCTCTGGCTTAAGCTTCCAGCACTATGTATAATAGAAGTGGTGGAGTGAACATCTTGGCTTGGTTTCCAATCTTATAGGGAAAATTTTCAGTTTTTCACCTAGACTATGATATTGTTTGTATATTCTTTTATACCTAATGTTTTGAGAGTTTTTATCATGAAAGGATGTTGAAGTTTTGCAAGTTCTTTTACTGTATCAAAATAATCATGCGGTATGTCATGATTTCATCTTATTTTTGTCAAGATATTTTCTAAAGCCATTCTTCTTTGATCCAACTATTGTTTCAGAGTGTTTATTTCTACATGTTTGTAAATTCTCCACTTTACCTACTGCTACTGATTTCAGGTCTCATTCAATTGGGATCAGAAGAGATACTTGGTATGACTTCAATCTTCTTAAATTGGTTAAGGCCTGTAATGTGACCTACCCTGGAGAAGATTCCATGTGCACTTGAGATGAATGTGTATCAATTGCTGCCAGATGGAATGTTCTGTGTGTATCTGTAAACTGCATTTGCTCTATAGTGTTATTCCTGTATTGTTTCCTTATAAATCTGGTTGTTTATCTTCTTCTCTGTGGTTGTTTATACATTATTAAAAGTAAATATAGCTCTATAAACAGGGATATAAAATTTCTGCCATGAGAATTTTGGTGTGAATCTCTTTACCTTGTAGAATCTATTGGCCTTGTGTCTAAGTCTCAAAAACCCACCAGTTAGGGAAAGAAAATACTCTGATTGGTTAGTTGTTTTTCATCCTGATGCTAGAACAACCAGTTGATTGTTAGATGTTTTTGTTTAGACATTAGTTCTTTTTGTGTTGTACTTAATAAATCAGTATAGACTCACATGGACTCTCTAGAGTCTAAGTGTCTCTATCATCACAGAATAAATTGGTTAAACTGTGTAAAATCCTGTGGAGTTATTCACATAGCCATGGAGATTCGTAGGGGAGAGGAGAGGAAGACTGTACAAGTCAAAATATAACTTCAACATGGTATCATTATGTAAAATAATTATAACATCAAAACATTATTTTGTCCATGAGAAATATTACTACAGGGCCTCCCCTGGTGGCACAGTGGTTGAGCGCTGGGCTGCGAAGCTGCCCTCAGCCTCTGCAACGCCTGTTCCATCCCCGGCCGCCGGCGAGGGTCCCACATGGAGCGGAAGACCTCTCCTGCCGTGCCCGCTGCTCCCCTCAGCAGTGTATTTCGTCACTCTGCCTGTTCTATTCCCGGCTGTGGTGAATTCTCTCACCCTCCCGAACTTCTGACTGTACCCAGTGCTTGTATTAATAAATAAATAAATAAATCTTTAAAAAAAAAAAATGTTACTACAGTTGACTTCTAATTTCTTCTTATGCTTTTCAGTAACTCCAAGGTTCAGCAAGTATATAATGAATTGTTTTTATAATAAAAATTATATAAAGAAATTACCTTTGGATTTTAAATAAATAAAGGGGGCAGGGTGAGTCAGATAAAGAAGTAAAAAAAAAAGAAACCTTTTAAAATTAGTTGACTGCAATTTCTAAATATGCTTACAAGGTTTACATGGTTATGAAGGCAGTTAATGGAAAGTAAGTTTCCCTTAGCAGATCAGAGGAAGGAGGAGTTTCCATGTCTTCTGCTTGATCTGCCACATCTACAGTACATTTAAAGAATACTGTCAAAATGGGTTGTATTCAGAAGAAAGCAACCTAGATAATGAAAATGATCTGGAAAACATGTTGACAAAAGGATGTTTAAAGGAATTGGGCAAATTTAATCTGAAAACAATACGTATACAGTAGCTCTCAAACGCTGTCAATAAAGACACACATGAAAGGACCTAATTCTAGACAGACTGTTACTTAGAAAATGAGTTTTCCTCTCCTGGGACTATGAAAGGTGATGCAGAGAAACAGAGACCCTCAGTCCCTGGAGCTCAGAGTTGAAGCAGCTCTCTAATCTCCTTAATGTTCATGAGCCCTTCTGCCAAGGTCAGGGAAGGCCAAGTTCTTTCCTTCCTTATTCTTGTTGCTCAATTTTCACTCTTAAGATATTTCCTACTGGGCCTCCCTGGTGGCGCAGCGGTTGAGCGCTGGGTTGCGAAGCTGCCCGCAGCCTCTGGAGCACTGGTTCGATCCCCGGCTGCTCCCTGGCCACCGGAGGAGGGTCCCACATGGCGCGCAGCCCTCTCCTGCCGCCCGCTGCTCCCCTCAGCAGTGTACTTTGGTCCTTCTGCCTGCTCTGCTCCCCGCTCTGGCTCTGGTGAATTCTCTCACCCTCCCGCACTTCTGACTGTACCCAGTGCTTGTATAAATAAATAAATAAATCTTTAAAAAAAAAAAAAAAAGATATTTCCTACAAGCATCCCTTTTTGCTGAAACTAGGCAGTCATTTCTCTACTGCTTGCAAAACTCTAAATAATGTCTGCTTGAGACTTGCCCCTTAGACAGTTTTCTTTTTCTCTTTTTGATTTCAGTAGATAAGACATTTTATTAAGTGAGAAATTATCAACATGTGTTTCCCAAACCTAATCTTTTCAAGGTAACATCCAAGATATTCCTTAATATGTAATAGTGAATGAGAAATAATGAATAATAAATAATAGCAGGAAATCATTCATTTCTGTACTCAGTTGCTTTCTCAAACTAGTAGCCAAAAATACTCTAAAGATACATAACAAAAGCATTATCTGTGACTCTGAGTTAATATGCCCAACTATACAACAGTCTGTAAGGTTTCACTTATAGTAAGTCAGTCTGTCATTTTAATTGTCTAACATGTCCACTGTTCTTCCATTAAGGAAAGATGACTAATTTCCTGCATCTAAGATTTACATACAGTTTAGTTACTGCCCCCACCCCAAAAAATAAAAGGTCATTATTTAAAGTAAATATTTTTCATGAACTGAAAAGGGAAGGTGGTGAGAAGCTATAGGAATTTTGGGAATTCCTAAAGGATAGGAAAAGTGGCCCATTTTAGTAAAAATATTTTGTAAAATAATTCTATTGAGAATAGTTCTACTACTTTATTTTTGGAATGTTAATCTTAATGAACAGTAAGCAAATAAGTATCAAACCAAGCTGACACAGCAGTATGAAAAATATTTCACAAAAACAGTTGGAACAGTCACCATGAATTAAGATGCAGTGTATAGGAAAGGGTTTTATAGTGTCTATATTTATCTAATGAATTGAAAATATATCATAAAACTTATCCTCTGATTCACAACAACCAGCTAACCCCTGTGTCATACGTTTGTCATCCCCTTCCCAGTAACTTCTTCCCTTGAATCTCCCACCTAACCATATACCACTAACTTGGTTTCTCCATTTTTAAACTATGACTAGTTTTAATGGAACACTGAAGACACACCTTCCTCCACCACATCACATAGAATTAAAATTTGATAAAGGGAAGGGAAAGGAAAGGAAGGAAATTAATATTTTGCAAAATGTGATTAAATACGAAGTATATAAGTTCATCATCGCACATATTTATTTTAGATTACAAATTCACTTATATGCTATTTATTAAAGCAAAGAACAAACCATGCACTGATTTTTGGAACACAATTATTCCTTCCAAATGGCCTGACAGCATGCTACACAATTTAGCTTGGCATTTGAAATTCACTACATAATCATAATGAGGATCATGTTTGTAAAAATATTCAAGAACTTCTTAAGTTTGCCTAAGGACAGCTTTTAATCCTTTGATATTCAAACCACTTTCTTTGGAAGCACACATGTTGCCATTTGCCTTGTTAATTTTCTCCTCTTCAGTTGTTAATTGGTTGAACTCTACCAGATTCTTTATGTTAATAGCTTTGCAGGTAATTCAAACAGCTATTCAATATCATTTTCATTGACTTCATTAAGTCATCCATCTTTTTCAAGATTTTAAACATTGTCTTTATATTCCTCCACCTTATAATATTTACAGCTAGCAAGAGACTAATGGAGCTGGCTCTAAGGATCAGGCTAGATGCTGGTATTAAAAGGAGGAGTGTTTGATTGGGACTAATTTGAAATGTTTAGTTTGTGGACCAGTATCAATAGCTGCTGGAATAGGAAAAAAAAAATGATATTTCATTAGCTTCCAAGGTTATCTTGGGCAATGCCATCAATCAACAAATTAGAAATAAAAAGGCGGCTGCATATGGGCAGCTTTTATGAGGCACATCTGGAATGGGTACACATCGCTGCCCCCCTGCCCATTTCTATTTGCCAAAACTCAGCCACCCACAATGGCAAGCCTCTCTGGAAGGAACTGCCCTGTCTATTGTTCTTCTTGCCCCAGCTCTGCTCTCAGAGAGACTTCTCTAAATATTTTTTTCCACAGAAACACATGAGTACAAAACAATAGTTTCTTTAGGAACATTCCAGTTCTCACTGTTCATTCCCTGACCTTTTCCAGAGGCTGCCCATGAGTTCTAAGACTTAAATCAAGGTTTTTCATTCCAGACTCATGGTTTCTTTGGCAGTTGGATTCCCACAAAATTTGATAGTTTTCACATATATTTACTTTCAGTCAGTGTTATGTGCCAGTAAACACACCCAGAATATTTTTTTGCTGGACATAATTCTCAAGCCTGTTTTATCTGTTTGATTCATTGCTATCTTCCTCCCGCTCCAACATACCTATTTCTCTCAACATAAAGACATTTCTCTTGAAGCCATCAGACATTAAAGCAGATAATAATATGTACATTAACTCATTCTATCCTTTGCAGTGTACAGTATTGCCCTAATTTTTATAGATTAAAATATCTGAGAAGTTAACTGATTTCCTCAGGTCATCCAAGAGAAGCACCATTTGAACTGTTGAGTTTAATTCTACAGCTTCTTTTTCCCTCTCGCCCATATTTTTCATTATTCAACCTTTGAATATATTTATCAATCACATAAATCAACATCTGAATTCCTCCACTGTTACCTATATTTATTATGTAACTTCTTGGGACTTACAATCAAAGGTTATAGATTTTTCAGAAGATCATTTGGTTCTTTTAACCTGAAGTTGAAAATTTAGCATCTGATTTTCCCATCCTAACAAAAAGTACAATGGAAAACCAATATTCTGTGAGAAAAGGCAGGAAGAGGGTGCTAAGAGAAATCAACCGGGCACCTATTTTTGGTATTCATGCTTTACATGAATGAAGGAGAAATTACCTAGATGCTTTCAAAGATTAGCTCTTCCTTGAGTATTGAGGATAGAAGGGCAGAGCAATGATGAGGAACAAGTCAACACCTTAAATTGTATCTTATGCCTTTTCATATCCTCGTGCACGTATACAACTCCATGAAAGGCAGGAGCCATCTTCCCTACTCCCACTTACATGCAGCCATCTTGGATTATAGGTCCCAATGAAACATGAACCTGACATCCTGAGCTGGCGGACACTGAGCAGTCAGGGGAAAGTGTATAACTTTAAAGCAGAGGGGTTTTTGAGACTCTTGCTTCTCCAGCTTGACTTGCAATGAGGCACTTGGGAGGACTCGGAGGAAGACACATGGAGGAGAGATATGTGGAAACACTTGAAAGAGACATGTGGGTGAGAAACACATGAGAAGTCTACCCTTGGCAGAGACAATGGCAGCCATTATCTTGATCTGTACTTTGATTTTGTTTCTTTTGACCCAGACCTGCCTTATCCCTTTTGTGCTGTTCCTTGCTAGTGAAAAGGAAATACTAAGCAAATAAATCTTTCCTGCTAAAGGGTCTTAGGCCTACTGCAGTAAATAATCCGATGCAATTGTAAATAACAAGTTTGCTTACTTGATAAACCTTTCCTTAGAGAGCTTTCCATCTAAGTTTTAGCTTATCTAAATGAGGTTACATTTTAAAGAGGTTACATTTTAACAAGGTCGGACAACTGGCCAAGATGAGTTAGCCCTCAAAGGACATCCCAGAATGTCCCTCTTTCCCCCTTTGTCTAGCAGTTTTACAGCAAATAGTTGTGCTTGCTAACCAATGTTATCAATGTAAGATGGTTGTGTATAAAAGAAACCCTCTGTCTCTAGACAGGTGCTCAGACCTTACGGGACTACCCAGGTCTGAGACCTCATGCATGAGTAATAAAGCTTCTCCTGACCTCACCATTCCTGAAGTACCACTTGTTCTTCCCTTGCCTGGGTAAAGGCTAAAATTTATTTCTGCAACACTAGGAAGTTCCTTAGACTTGTGGCAAGCTTTTGGTCCTCAGTCACCCTGATTCAGGACAACACTGTTTGACTAGGCATTTGTTTGCCCATAAGGAGATGGGTAATTTTCAGAATTTTATCAGGAATATCTTTCCTTATCTCTTTATGCATACTAAGTCTATTAAAGATCTTTTACAGTAAGTGTCTCCTTTTTTTTTTTTTTTTTTTTTGTCTTTTTACAGCATATGGCAGAATCCCTCTTATAGCAAGCAACCCTTAATAGCTGGGAGTCCCAGGGTATTCTTTGGTTGCAGACTAACACAAGAAAATTTACTACATAAATTTATATATAAATGAGAGTCATGTCTCATTTCATTGTAGAAGACAGTTTAACCATGTGAATTAGGGCAGTAATACTTTTCCTATTTTTCTAAAAGCATTATAGTCAAGATCTTTCAAATGTGCCCATCTTTTGAAGATTAACTCCGGTGAAGAGGTAAATAAGGAGTCATTTACATCACTGGAAATGTATGCCTGATACACCTTACTCTTAAAAAATCCAACATAAAGCTTCAATTATGTAAGATGAATGAGTACTTGAGATCTGCTCCACATCATCATGTCTTTAGTTAACAATACTGTATTGTACACCTAAAAAGTCATTAAGAGGGCTAATCTCACATTAAATACTCTTACCACAATTAAAAAAAATGCAACACAGGATGAAATTAAGAAGGGGAATTGTCAAAAACTGGTCAGGATATTCCTTTCTGGAAATTTGAGAGGGCTTAAGTTGTACTTTTAGGGGACCAATAATGGCAGCCTGCCTACCTAGAAATCTTCCTCTTTTTGTGATGATGAAAGGTTATTTTTAAAGAGGATGGAATTATATACTAAAAGAATCTTTTAACATCTTTTGTCAAAGCAAAATAGTTTCTATGAGACGAATGCCAATCAATTTCTTTTCATGTCTGCCGAGAAAACAGAAAGGAAATCAGTTTAAATTACATTTGGAAAGCTTTCATTTTAAGAAAGGGCCTTCACTGGCATGATGAAGGACTTCTTTAGTGTACTGAACAATGTCATCAAGACTCAAAATGTAGACACCTTCAAGAAAATAAAAAATCAGTCCTAAACAAGTACCTCTTGCTAAAGTCAATGGAAAGAGCAAGTTTCCTCCCAGTTCTGACTCGATAAAGTGGGTATTCTAAAGCTCTAACAAATAGATCTTTTATATTTTTCTCTATAAATGCAGTGGTGAAATTTACATTTAAGACAAACAATTCCAATGCCCATTTTGATTATGCTTAAAGGTGACTAAATAGTCCTCTGAAAATCATTACTTCGCAGAAAAACTTTAAAATATCAACATGTCTATCTTGCCACAGAAAGTGATGTTTATTTCTATTTCCCTCCATGGTGTACTAGCCTGCCACATACTGGGTCACAAGGATCAACTGTACATATTGCTTCCCAGTTCTGCAAACAGGGGCTTCACAACAGTAACTTGAAACCAGCCATGATTGTAAAGATTCACACCTTGGAAATTATCAACACTACAACCAGGCATTTTGTTTGTTAGTGTTGCTGTTGTTTTCAGAAATCTCATTGTTAAACATTTGCTAGTCCATCACTGTTTCCATTGGGTTGAGAAAAAGAAATACCAATGTAATGCCAAGCAGAAATTCTAGTTGGGTGACATTTGGAACCTCACTTAATCCCTCTAAGTCTCCTACCTCATTTTTCAAATGAATGTGATGATTCCTGCTTCACAGGACTTTTGAGAGCTTTAATTAGAATAATACATGTGAAGTATCTCAATAGGAGGAAACAGTTGTATGCAACAATGTTGGAGTGGCACTCAGGGTGATGGACTAAGATGGGTATTTCTGTGTCACCAGCAGTAGCCACCTTGATTTATTCCTTTTTAAAAATTACTTAGGGGGTTGATATTTTTAAGTAATTTTGTAAATTTTGATACCAATTCTAAGTTTTAAAGAAACTAAAAATAAATAAATCTGGAAAAATAAATCTGTCTACTCTCTTTCTTCCCTCTACTTCAAAACAAATAGGTAGCATCAAATTGAAATAAAATTCCTTGCTCAAACTACTATCTGAAATTCCCAACTTTCATAAATAATTGAACGTATTTGGGTAATTTAAGTAAGTGCTTCCAAAATTACCAAATCATGATTATCACCAGAAAAAAATCCAGGAAAGAGATATAAAAATGATTTATTCCTACTCCACTCATTTTTATCTCAATAATTTTCAACTTTTCACAACAAAGCGGATTTGTTGAAAGACAGCTTGTTAAGCCTTGCTCATGGAGTTTTTGACTTAGTTGGTCCAAGGGGTGTTCTGAGAATCTATCTAACAAATTCTCCAATGATGCTGATGGAGTTATTTCTAGAACCACCTTTTAAGAACTACTGGTCTGTCTCACTCTGAGCCCTTAGCATTGAACGAAACTAGAGAATGTTAGTGCTCTTCAGGATCCTCCCTTCCCAGAGGATAGCTTGGTCTCTGTATCAATATAGTTGCATAACAAATCTTCTAAAATTTAGTAGCTTACAAAAATAAAAATTAATTACTATGAATGAGTCTATCATTCAGTTAGTAGGTGTTTCCATTTATTTGAGCAGACTTATTCATCTTCAACTAGACTTAATGATGAAGCAGATTGGCTGGCCTAGGATTTTCTCACACATCTAATGGTTGACTGTCATATGGTGACCAGGGTAAAGAGACCATGTGCTGCCAGGAGGTTGGCCTAGGCTGGTCCACTTGGTGGTGACAAGGCCCCAAGAAGGAAGCACTCACAGTTTCTTGATACTAGACTTAGAAGTGATATATTTTTATTTCCCCCTGCATTCCACTGCCCAGAGCAAGTCATAATTGAGACAGTAGTGGAAAAATTACCAATGTAACTGAAACAGATGATGAAGCCCCCATCCAGAAAGGGGCATAATTACACAGGCCTGTGGTAAGTGGACTAGAACAGAACATCCTGCAGAGACCACAAGCTAGGGAAGTTACAAGCCTACTCTAGACCCCCCACACCTTAAGCATGCTCCAACCCATTCTCAGTGTCCTTTATCATGACCCCCACTAGGGGTGCTAGAGAGCTCACTGTATATTTTGAGTTTATTACAGCTATATGACAGATTTTCATGAGAGCACACACCCGGAAAATGAGAATTCCAGGAATGGTGGGATCAGTGCATCTGACCAACGAAAGAAAAAAATAATGAGAAAAACCAGGTGGAGATAAGGGGAGACAACTGACGTGGTCTCCGTGGGGTGCTGTCTCTTGTTTATTTTGCTTTCAATAAACTACAATACTCCCAATGTTGCTCAGTGTCTCAAGTTCTCATTGCATTATTGAGTGGAAAACTCAAGAGCCCACCAGTGTGTGTCAGCAACATAAGAAGAGCTAAGATTGCAGGGATGAGGGACTAGATTCTGTCCCTTGATGGTAGGAACCATAAACTCACACTGCAATGGGGATAGCTGAATGGAAGGCTTAAAACTCAAGGCCATTCTTATAATCCATGTCTCACAATTCCTTCTGCAAATAAGGGCCTCCCTGGTGGTGCAGATGGTTGAGCGCAGCACTGTGAACCTGTCCACAGCCTCTGCAGCGCGGGTTCGATCCCGGCTGGCCAGGGAGATGTCCACATGGCACAGTAGACCTCTCCTGCCTCACCCGCAGCTCCCCTCAGCAGTGTATTTCAGTCCGTCTGCCTGTTCTGTTCCCTGCTCCGTCTCTGGTAAGTCCTCTCACCCTCCCGCACATCTGGCCTGTATCCCGCAGTTCTTGTATGCGTGAATAAATAAATCTTTTAAAAAAAATAAATAAAACACTGGTTAGTCCACTTGATATTCTAAGAAATGACTAGACACATCTACACACTAAGGTAAAATAGCTTGGATTAGCCAAGTGATATTCCTGCTTCATAGATTATACCTCTTTTAGCATACATTACCTCTTCCTGCGTCTAAGGATAAGAAAAACACCTCCCTAAATGTAGTCTTTTGCCATTACATGACCATATTTTGCTTCTTGGGTGTGTCTGGATTCTACCCACTTCCACACATGCAAATTGATCTCTTACTACTTGTTTGGTCTTAGAAGATGAATTCCACAGAATAGATTTACCACATAATAAAGAGATATTTTTCTTGGATCCCTACTAATCCCCTCCTCCATTTTTCCCATAAATGCTTTTTATATCTTAATAACATTTGCCCAAGACACTGCACTCAAAGAAATTTAGAGAAGTATTTTTAAAGAACACTTTGATCTAACTTCCCAAATGAAATTTTCCCAAATCCATTTAACTAATTTAGTATTAAAATGCCACGTATTGTTTCCTTAATAGAAATAATGCCAACACGACCACAGGAAAAGGTCAAAGAAATGAGAAGACTCAGCAAGCCATGTCATATTTATGTTGCAAGTGGATATTTTCTCTTCTTTATTCTTTCACTATTAACATTAGCCTTTGAAAATGTTTTAAGGAACTTAATATTATAGCTCTCTATTAGGATGTATTAGCATATCAATGAAAGCCAGAACTCATTTCTAAATGTTGTGCTCTTCTAGTAATAGTACCCCAATTTTGGGGGTCCAATGGTAGTATCGTAGGGGAAAAATTCCATGAATGAAAGAATTTCATAGGTAGCAACCCTGGAAATTTGCTGGCGGACATTCCTAGAGGTCCATATCCTGGAAAAATAAAATCTGTGTACTCTCTTTATTTCCTCTACTTCTCTGTCACTATGTCCCTCTATTCTTCCAAGTGAATATCAAGGTTAATCTTTGAAAAAGAAAAAAGAAGTAACAAACTAGCAGCATATCACCTAACCCAGGAATCTGTATGCATGGGGAAGGCCTGTCTCTCCCACTTTGCTTTGGTGACTTGGAAAGGAACATACAACTTCACTGTATATATAGCGGATGAGGTTTCTTGGTTGCAAAAATATTGCAAAAGAGAAGCTCTATTTTCTATTACTGACTTCAATTCTGGATCTTCCATTTCAGCTGAGCAACAGAAAATCTAATTTAGTTCAATATGATCTAACTCAAAACTCAATTTAACTCAGTTATTTTCTTAAAGGAGTTTTCCACTGCACTGCTTCTCACTCTCACTCACGTCACCCTCTACTGAATGCCTGGAAACTTTAGGCCATTGGGTACTAGAAAGGGTCTGCTGGGAAAAGCAAGAAGAGGGAGAGCATGTTCCCATTCTTGGTATGGTTTAGTTCTCGTCTTCTCGGGTATAGGAACATGTGTCTGTGCAAGAAAAGTGAACCTGTGATGGACTACATTAGGTAGCCTGTTAGATGGACTCTAACTGCCCAGTTGGCTCCCAGTGAAGCTTCCTAGCCTGAGTGATCCCATGGAGGTAGCCTCCACATCAGTAAGCAGTATCCTTCACAAAGTTCATCCATGGGGTATGCTCAATTTGCCAAGCAACATCTTGTTACTTGTAAGAGAGTAATACGTGAGCAGATCATGTGAGCAGCTAATAGCTTCTCTTGATTTCTGGGTCCAGTGGAAACTCATGGATCTTTTTTGCCAACCATTTGAGGATGTCAGGTTACCCATTGGCCTAGTCGCTAATCAACTTATACAATCATCTTTGTATCAAACTCACCAAATTTATTGGGATCTATCAATCTCATTCCAACCCTTCTTAGGATAACTGGCTTGTTTGTGAGGACAAGTGTAAAATTTTTCATTTTAAACTCTTTTTTTGAAACGGCATTCATGAGTTTGTGCAATCTAAGAAAAACAAAATTGTACCACACTATGAAGCATCCACAGCCTCTGCAGCGTGAGTTCGATCCCCAGCCAGCCAGGGAGAAACCCACATGGTGCAGGAAAACTCTCCTGAACTCGCCCGCTGCTCCCCTCAGCAGTGTACTTCAGTCAGTTTTCCTGTTCTGTTCCCCACTCTGTCGCTGATGAATCCTCTCACCCCCCACCCCGAATCTCTGGCCTGTACCTCAGCTCTTGTATGCATAAATAAATTAATCTTTAAAAAAATATTGGGGATGATTACTTGCTATATTTATTGACTCAATCATAAAAAAATAAAATAAAATTTATACCTATATGAGAAAATTCTGAAAATGAGAATTCATTTTATGTATTAGCAATGAAAAGTGGACCAAAAATTGACCAAATCAAAGTTTATGAGTGAACAAAATATCCATATTTAACCTTAATCATTCATGTATGATTATAATTTATAATCCAGAGGACTCACTAAATATTGAAATTGATTTACAGCAGGCAAATGAGAAGTTCGGTAAAGAGATAATCTCATGAATAGGTTTGAAATGTGTGATTACTTTTGCTAACCATATCTGGAGAGTTTGCTTTGATATGTATTCCAGACCCTATGGTTTACAGATTCACATTGTTAATTATTTCATGACTATTTGTTATTTCTCTCTCAAACACTGGATCCAATGTGATAATACAATGTCTTACCCTCCCTCATATGCCCAGTAACAACCAAAAAACTGTATTATAAATGTATTAACAGATACTGACAATTATTTAATTAATTAAAAACCTCAAATTCAGAAAATTCCGAAAGAAAAAAAAGATTTCTTTTTTCTGTATAGTCTTATATCTGGGTCATATTCTCCTTGCTCTGTCCACACTTCATCTTTGAGTCTATGAAAAAAGATCTTTCCACATTTGTAGAATTGGACTAAGATAAGAGAAAATAGTTGATGAGCACAATATTTTTAAAGAAATACAGTAATGAGACGGATGTGAAAATCCCTTTCCATGCCTAGGGGTTGATTAGACCAAACCAATGTGCTATTTGGCACAGAATAATAATAATAAACAACAATAACATTAAATAAAATTCTTTCAACAAATCAGAGAACTGCAAGGTACATAGCAATGTGTAGTTTATTTCCATTCATAGTTCAGAAGTTTATGGAATAAAACAACATAATTTTGGTACATGTAGAAAGCTGCAAATTTAGAAAGCAAATCTATAGCAATCATTAAAATAACTATGAATTTCCAGTTTTCCCTGGAATAGTCTTTCCCACCAAGTTTCATTTGAATAATCACTATATGTGAAAATTAAAAGGATTCCATGGAAAAATAAATTGGGAAATGTTGGATTAGATACAAGTAAAAAGATTTCTTACCTGTGGGGAATTCTCAGAAACTTAAATATGCTAATGAGCAAGATGAATTTCAGAGAGGGACTGACTTGTAGTGTCTATATTGCCAAACTTACTCTCCCAAGAAACACTTTTCTTCAGACAGGAAAGCTCAATATTTGTGAAGAAAAAAAAATCTTATTTGTGGGACTTAGACATTAAAAATATTGTTCACGTTTCAAACCTGCATCAAAGAATCTGTTTTCATGTTTTTAAGTACGAAGCCCATCTACGTGGATCCAAATATCTGTATGTTCTTAGATATTAAGCTGAATTTTTCACTTTAGTTGCAGACACAATCTATATAATATGTACCATTTTTGAAAGCTAGAAGTCGAGGTAGGGGATTTATTTAAGCCTTAGCTTTCTCATGTAAAGTATATGATAACAGTATCTTCCACATAATTCATTTATTCAATAAACCTACCATAAATGAAGTATTGTTCCAAGGCTGAGGTTACAGTGTTGGGCAGGGAGGGACCGGGGAGAGACAGATGATAGAAGGGGAATAAGATAATTTCAGAAGAGGGCTATAATTAGAAAAGAACTGGATGGATACTTTAATTTGAATGATCGGAGAAGGCAGTACATAACTGACATGAAAGCTGAATCATTCAAATGAGCCAACCAGTAAAGAGCTGAAGAAGAATATATACTGGAAGATGAAACAACTGCCAAAACCCTAAGGTATAAGTAATGTGCTTGACTTTTTCAAGGGCCAAAGAACCTGCCTATGTGGTTGCAGCAAAGTAAGGAGAGGCAGAGAGAAAGTACTAATTCAATGAGCAAAGAATAAAAACCTTAGATTGCTACCTGACCCATGTAACTGCTCATACATGATGGTTGGAGTGATGATGATGGTGATGATAATGTTTTAGGAATAAGAAATAAAGTAGAATAAACTCCCAAATGTCAGCATAAAGAAATGTTTTTAGAGTAAACTTAGAATTAAAATATATGTGAATGTTTCTTCACCTTTCTCTCTTGCCATAGCTGATACACCTTGACATAGAGTAAGTGACACTAACAATAAACAATGGCCAAATCTCAGGGGCTGAACAGTTCATTTCTTACTGAGGTCACAGTTTTGAATTCTCAACTCTCCCCCAACTGGCATCTCAGTGATTCAATGTCTTTCCATCATGCTCCTCAGTCTGCCATCTTGGAAGCTTTCCATTCTCCTGCTAAGCAGATAAAAAGGGGAAGAGAGAGTACCAGAAGGTACACCAGATATATCACCATCTTCCAGAAGTGATACACATGATGCCAGCTCAGGTTTCATTGTTCTGGATCAGTCACATGGTCACATGATCCTATCTGATCTAAGAAGGCAGAGAAACATGGTCTACCCAAGTCCCCAGGAGGGAAATAGAAGAGTTGAGTGAACATAGTTGCATTTGTCTGGACACAGTATGTTTAATCTCATGAGCATAGCCAGGTTTTGGAGAAAAAAGAACTTAACCTCAACTTGACAGAGAAGTAAAACAGTACAACAGATAATTTTATGAGATTCAAAAACCTCTCATTTCAGATCAAGATAAAATTAGACATATTTGGCATTATCCTACCATTTTCCTCCTTTTTCCCCCATTCAAGAAAGTTTATCAAATTGTCCATGATGGTCTTGAATTAGGCTGTAAGCTCTATTTTTTTTTTCATGAATCATTGGAAAACTTTGTTCTAACAAATTATTGACTCATCGCAGATTGCTACACAGCATTATATATAAATATCATAGTTAAGAATGGCTAAATGCAACATCATATTATGCCCAACCAACATTAAGAGACTGGATGTGGGCCTCCCTGGTAGCACAAGGGGTTAAGCACAGAACTGTGAAGCTATCCACAGCCTCTGCAGCACGAGTTTGATCCCAGGCCCGGGAGGTGACCCACGTGGCACAGCAGACCTCTCCTGTCTCGCCCACTGCTCCCCTCAGCAGTGTGTTTCAGTAGATCCACCCGTTCTGTTCCCCCTTCTGTGTCTGGTGAATCCTCTAACCCCCCACACCTCTAGCTTATACCCCAGTTCTTGTGTGCATAAATAAATAAATCTTTAAAAAGAGAGAGAGAGAGGCTGAATGGTTAATTGTTCAATTTATCTGTTCAATCCTTCAGTGATTATTTACTCAGCTCCCAATCTGTGCCTTCAGTAGTCACATTAGGATCTTCTGCCACAAGAGCATCTTTTTTTTTAAAGATTTGTTTATGCATACAAGAACTGGGGTACAGGCCAGAAGTGTGGGGGGTGAGAGGACTCACCAGAGACAGGGTGGGGAACAGAACAGGCCTATCTACTGAAATACACTGCTGAGGGAAGCAGCGGGAGAGACAGGAAAGGTCTGCTATGCCATGTGGGGTGCTCCCTGGCCGGCCAGGGATCAAACTCGTGATGCAGAGGCTGCGGATAGCTTCATAGTTTGCATCTTAACCCCTTGCGCCACCAAGGAAGTCCCACAAGAACATCTTTATTATCCCTGTTCTGCAGGTTCAACTGGAGTCCTACCCCTAAGGCTCTCCCTGCATATAGCTACACTTCAACTGAAGGATGGCGGACAAAGGGAACACTGGGAGATAAAGAGACAAAGGCTCTTCCAGGTAGGAGGTGATTGTTGAACTGCAAAAAGAGAGAAAATCTGTCGGGGGAAAGAAGATAAAACAGTGTTTAGGAGCATGGGGACTAGATCACCTCAGCCTCAGTTTCCTTACCTATGAAATCATGTCAGGGCTGCAGTGAGGATGAAATGAGAAAAATGCATACAAAACACTTAGCTCAGTGCCTATTTGATAATAAGTAATGAATGTCTGCAGCAAGTATGGCAAGTGGAGCACTATGTACATATCTGTGAAACATGATTCGTGGCATTAGCCAAGGTAATCAATGAACATGGTCCAAGAACAAACTAAGGGAAGGATGACTAATGCTAACATGATGAAGTGAGAAGACTGTAGAGAAACTACAGGAAGAAAACTTGATCAGCGTTTTGCCTGAGACGAGGGCAGTCAGGTGGAAGGTGACGAAAAGGGTGAGTGAGACTCCCCTGCAGAAGATCTCAGGGTAAGATTGGTGAGTGATTCGTCCCTGCCATGTTGCTAAGAGACACTGTCTCTGAACTCAGACCACCCACTAATTTGGCCCAGCTCTGCCAGAATTTCTAATACAATGTAGCAGCTAAATCACCCACAACATGTACTTGGAGCACCCTGGAAGAGAAGGAAGGAGCAGACCTAGTAAAGAAAGAAATGAGGTCATAGAAGAAAATGGGGTACAACTAACACACACTGTTACCCAGGTTACGAGATGTGTATGCTTAGAAAAGATAGAAAGCTATATAGTCAAGACAATCTACATGAAACTAAATTTCATTAGGGCAATTAAATACAAATAAATGTATACATACAATGGATATACATAATCAAATTACAGTACTATGCAAAAACCTGTAATATTTACTTGACCTAATAGGGCCATGATTACCAGCTCGAGTGATCAACAAGAAGACAATACCATCAAGCACAACAGATTATCCCTAAAAGTAGGTATTATTCCAATACTTGGAATCTTGCATTGTCAATTTTATCTCAATGTCCATTCACTAATTTTTGACACTCTGAATTTGAAACAAGAAAACATATTTAAATGTTCTCATTGTTCTGGGGACACCAGCCACAAAGAACAAGCCTGGTTTTTTATCCCATAGCCTCTCCCATCAAGTTTCTGAACTGCTGCTATTTTTTCACTCTTTCAGAATAGAGCCTGTGACTCCAGGTATATAGGTCCCAGGAGGGAGAACACATTAAACCATTCCACAGCTATTAAAGACTAAACCCAAGCTATTACATCAGATGAATAGAAATCACCTTAGAAAGCAGAGGGTAGAGCCCTGTGGGGATGTTCACAGAGTAGCCCAGAATCCAAAGGGCAGCAGTAGCCCTGGGGAAGAGAGAGAACATAAGGGCAAGGGAAAGAAGGTTCCACAGGCAAACTTCCCTCTGTAACTTTGTATGACTCAAGCCTGTGAAAGCTGAATTGTTAGCAAGAACAGGGCTACACAACACAGGAGACACACTGACCCCACATGTAGGTCTAAGTATGTGCTATCTTACTGGGAAGGTCAATACTTTGATTCAGTTATATCAGATAATTGATAATTATATCAATTATCTCTACATATGTAGAATTCTCTTGAGTATTATAAACCTTTGTCATATTTATCAGAATGTTTCCAGACTGGTGGACATTTTGGTGGGTCCAGATCCTCTTAAAAATCTTTCTGCAAGTCTGATTAAATCCATCTGGTTCTGATTAATTTACAATTAACCAGCCAAGTACTGTCTCGGAAGAACAGCAGAGTCCAAGCATCTCTGAGCCGTCATTTTGCTAAAACTAGATCTCGGAAGAGCATGCAAAGCCCAACAAGAGTTCAAAGGAGGGTGATATCACTGGGGGTTGGAGGCATCAAGAGGTTCCATGAAGGAAAGGGAATGTGGGCCAGACTGGAAGGAAACACGGATTTTTATTCCTATGTAGTCACCCCACTGTTTTAATAGTGCCTTACAAGTGACAGCTATGTAATAACTATGTGTTGACTGAAAAGGTAGCCAATAAGGACTAATATACTTCTCAATAAATCACCAACAGAACATCTCTGAGATTTCAGTTAAACATCGTCCCAAAGTTTCAGGCCGCCATGTGACTCCAGTGAAAAAGTGCCTGGATAAGCATCTAGCAAGCTTCTGGGAAACAAGTTGGGAGCCTGGACATCCCCAAACATTTCTGATTGAGATGTTCACCCAAACCAATTTGTCTACACATTGAGAGTCAAAAATCCCTTATGTGATGGGGTGGGCAAGAGAAGACATAAGAATTAGTTGTCTGATTAAATTCACTAGGTTACCTGTTGGGTAAAAAGGTCTCCTTTTTTCTTCTTTTTTCAGTTTAACCAATTTGGAGGAAGGGGAGAAAGCCTCAGAATTCTATGCTGAGAGAAGGGAAGAATGTATTCAGAAATAAACACAAGTCTAACAGCATGTTTAACGTGTTTAAATACCTACTTGCGAGCCTCCCCGGTGGCGCAGTGTTTGAGCACTGGGTTGCAAAGCTGCCCGCAGCCTCTGCAGCGCCGGTTCGATCCCCGGCTGCTCCCCGGCCACCGGAAGAGGGTCCCACATGGTGCGCAGACCTCTCCTGCCGCCCGCTGCTCCCCTCAGCAGTGTACTTCGGTCCTTCTGCCTGCTCTGCTCCCTGCCTTGGCTCTGGTGAATTCTCTCACCCTCCTGCGCTTCTGACTGTACCCAGTGCTTGTATAAATATAAATAAACAAATAAAAAAAAAAATATTTAAAAAAAATACCTACTTGCTCGCTTTTTAACAAGTTGCTTCAGAGACCCAAACTTTGGCTTTGTACAGAGAAATAAGTGATTCCTGAAGACTCAACACTCAATGGTTCTCTCTGTTATTTCTCCTGGAGGTTAACAAATCTATCCAGGTAAAAGCAGTGGCTTTGACTGAAGACCTTTCTCTTTCACAGCCTCCTGGGTAGGTTCCTCGTTCTTGGCCCTTCCCTTGCATGTTGGCACTTCCCAGACTTCTGACTTCCACCTCCTTCTCCCCTTACCCTAAGCAATCTTCCTTGCTTCTCAGAGATAGGCACTCCTATTATTTTGACCATTATTTATGGACTGATGGATCCCAATGCTATCTTCACCTAGATCTTACTCCAAAATTCTAAATGCATAAGGGACATATCCATGCGCACACATCCAACTTCAAGGAATTAACATTTCTCCCCTGTCTATTCCTTTTCCTCTATCTTCTGTTGCAGTGAATATAAAATAATTATCGTCAATCAAACAAACCAGGGACCTGTAAATACACCCTTCCCCTCTCTCACTCCCCATTCTCAAGACATCACCCTGTCCTGTTGACTCAAATAAGTAAGTATCTCTAGCCACTCTCTTCTCTCTCTCTTTAATGGCCCCACCCTACTTCTGGCCACCTTCAAGTCTCTCCCTGAAGACACAAGTAAGTTTGGCTTCTCACATATCCCAACTCTTGTTCCTCCTCACCCTGTTCTCTACATGACAGCCAATATGTCCTCTATAAAATGTTTAAAATTTAAATGTAATCATATCAAATCCACATACATGCACTCACCTACACATGTACTGACTTTGCTTGAAACTTCTTTCATGTCCCCTTCCTTGCTCTGGTGATAAATATCAAAATCCTTTGCACAGCCTTCAAGGCCATGCATGGCTGGCTCCAACCTGCTCTTTGATCATATCTCACACCCTTCTCTACATTTTCTTTATATTCTATATACATAGTTCTCCTTTATTTTTAAAATTTATTTATTTATGCATACAAGAACTGGGGTACAGGCCAGAGGTGCAGGCAGTGGGTGAGAGGATTCACCAGAGACAGAGTGGGGAACAGAATGGGAAGACTGACCGAAATACACTGCTGAGGGGAGCAACAGGTGAGACAGGAGAGGTCTGCTGTGCCATGTGGGTAGTTCCCTGGCCAGCCAGGGATCAAATTCATGTTGCAGAGGCTGCAATAGCTTCACAGTGTTGTGCTTAACCCCTTGCACCACCAGGGAGGCCCCCACTGCTCTCCTTTTAATCCCTTAACCCCTTGGGGTTTCCCATGGCCACCGGTCTTTGTTCATGCTGGCTGTGTACGTGATTCTCTTTTCCACACCAACATCCCCTCCAGCACCTAGTGGATTCCTATTTACCCAACTCAAAGGCCCCAATTCAAACCTCTCTTCCTCAGGGTAGACCTTTCCTAAACTGTTTACTACGTCAAATTCTGTTAGATACACACAATCCATCCCACCCCATCCCATGTTTCAGGCTACTTGCAATTTTATATTTATTTGTGATTACCTGATTATGTCTCCTGTCAAAATGCAATCTCCATGAGCAGACACTACATCTGTTTTGCTCATCATTATTTCTGCAGTCTAGGACAATGCCTAAGTAATCCATAAATATGTGGTGAATAAATATTGAATGAAGAAAGAAATGAATTCACTGGTCCTCCTCTAAAAAATTGGTAATTAATTTTTTAAAATTCTGTCTCTTTGCTATCCCTCACCTTCATCACCTTCTCTCCACCACCAGGGCTAGTCATATAGAGTTTAACCACTTCTTGCTGATCTATTACATACGTTTCTAAGGGTGTTCATGCTTCTGATCTTACAGCATTCCAATCTAACCTATACAATTCAAGAGTGAAAATCCCAGAATGTATATTTGAGTGTGATGCTCCCCATTCAACATCCTTTTGGTGTTCCTAAAAATGGTGCTTATTCACACTTCAGCCTCTTTGTTCTGGCAACTCCCTCTACTCTTCCCTCTTCTTCTGTAGGCTTAGCTTAGCTTTTTCATGCCATGGCACACATTTCAAAATGGCAATAGTTTTATATTTATACAACCTGCTTAATCTATAGAGGATTAAAAGAGCCCAAAGAGCCCAAAGACTCGGGATTTTGACAACTGAACACACCTATAATCCGTTATCCTGATTGCAAGGCTCTGGTTTGGGAAAAAAGAGTTTCACACTCAAGGCTCGATGAAGAATGACTTCTTCTGAAACCTTTCATCTCACTTGTACAACTCTATCCTGTCCAGCAGACATTTTTCTAGTAACCTGAACACTTGTTTCCATTCCTGCCTTTCTGTGAGACTGAAAACCCCTTTGGAACTGAGAACATGTCTTTCCCCTCTGTGAACTCTCAAGATGCAATGATGGTGCACAGATGAACAGATAATGAACAGAAAGGGGGACGAGAAAGATTCAAGTGCCTTAGTATAAATATCACGTTACACCACCTGTACCAAGTGGGGTCTACATTTCTCAGGTGAAGTTCATCAGAAGCCAAGACTAAGTGTCCTTAGTCCAGATGTCCTGAATGTTAGATTAATTTCCTTCAGTCATCACTTTAATAGACACAGATCACTTTAGAAATTGAAGTGACTTCTTTCCCTTCTCCTAAGTCCTTTATCCTAGAGGTAAGCTTCCAGACTACAACTACGACGAAGCAAAATGTTGGCATTTCAGATGATAAATATCCCAAAAGCAGAATATAGCTATTCTGTGAAACTGAGTCCTAGGCACCCAGCAGACTGTTGTGCATTTTTCTGCCAGAACATTTTCCATTCATTGACGCTTCCAGAATCAGATGTTTCTCATCAGCAAGAATAGAGATTCCAGGAGGTGGAGATTTTATAAATGCATTGAAAAATGTCAACATTTTCAGTTCAACTTATGATTGAAATGACTATAACCTCATATTTTAAAATGCTTGGAATGCTCTTGATGTGGTAAAAAAGCAAATGGGAGAGTTGAAGTTGCCAGAAGTTTTTCTTTAATTTCACAGGCTAACGTGACAACAGAATGAGCGTGGTTAGAAGTCCATCCTCACCTGAAAAGTTCACATGCTCACTGAGAAGCCAGGCGACCTCAGAAAGCACATGGTCACTCCTGAGGAAACTCAAGTACCACCCCTCTGAGAACGGATGGCTCCCAGCACTGTGCCCCATCCCAGCAATTTCCTTCAGATTTCACATATGACAATTAATTCACTGCTACTGACCTACAAACCAAGAAGTCCTTTCTTTGTGGTAGTAATTGTTCCAGCCTTACAGAATCCCTGGTGAGTAGACAATCTAGTGCCACCAACTGTAAAATGTAGACAATAAGATGCCTACCTCATGCAGCTGCCGGGAGGAAGGAGAGAAGCTAACTCCAACCCTCATGGTTCTAAATTTTTTAGTACTAAGTGCTATCAGAATCAGAAGGCAATGCAGCTCTCTTGAGCAGGAATGCAGAATTCTTTGAAAAATGTGAGAGAATAAGAGAGTGCTGAATTTGAAAGAGAAAGAAGGATTCCAGAGAGATGTGTTTGGTGGCTACGTGCTGTGTCACCTCAGATAAATTGGACTAACGTGTCTCAGAATTTCCTTCTCTGCATGGTGCCAGTTCAGGATCGCAAGAAGATATTTTCATTTGTTTTATAAAGCCAAAGTGAATTAGCTGCCTTTATACTTTGAAGGTCAGTAAAGGGCAGGAGGCACATTTGCACACAGTGGGTGTTGTTACTAAGTGGCTAATTCACCTCCTTGACATGGGTTCTCCTGATGTAGCAACTCCAGTTTGAGTCAGAGTTTCCTGAAATTTCCTCATAACCAAGGCAGCTGTCCCTGAAGAGCCCATGCTTAACATTGTGGGCTCTCTCCCACTTCACAGGCTGCCTTTCTTCCTGACAGCCAGCCCTACAGTTCCACAACAACATAAGGCTCTCATCTCATACATCAGAGACCAGGCCTCCAAATGAATTTGTTACCATTCCCCCACTGTGTAAAGTATAATCCCTACTCGAAACCCCCTGCCTCATAGCCCTCACTGTGTTTCTGCTTCTCGCTTCAAACCCACTGATTCTACTACTCCTTCCTAACTTACTCGTCCCTTTAATTTTCCTTGAGAGATGGAAGGCAGTGTCCTGCAGAGATAAACCTTGCCATCCTCTGTCACAAGTGGAGCAAGTGACATCCTAGCCATCACCAACTCATCTACCCTCATCCCCAACAGCTGGGGATCAGGACCCATATTTCTGTGCTTTTAAGAGAAGTTTGCGAGCTTCAATCTGAGGCATCCAACGTTCTCCAACCCAAAGGAGACAAATTCTAATGCCTTTAACAACAGATGGGACCCGGGAAGGAGGAGCCCATAATTCTCCAAATTTCTAGAGTTCCCTGACTCCACATAACTGGGATAAGAGGAGGTAGAGTTTTTGTGCTTTGGAATACTCACCTTAGCATTCATTGTAGGGTAGCAAAACTCTGTCACCCCAAAATATGTCTTTGGCAAAGGATTGGTTTCATGGGAAAGGTTCTAAAAGCTAGGTAGAGGTTTGCTTTTGGAAAAAAACATGTATATATAAACTCCTCTCTGCAAGGCATCTCACCAGAAGACCTAATCCCCTTGTCTCCTTTCAAAGAAGGCAAAACTTAAATCTGCATACTACTGTCTACTGAGCCTTCCTTGGCAAACTCTCTGACTTCTACCTCCATCCACCCCCATCTCCCTTGTCCTAGCTAAGCTCTTTAAGATGGCATCTGAAGGCATGTGGGTGAGTTACCAAGTTTTGCTGGCCTTTCCCATTTATACCGAGGTAAGCATGTTAACATTACGTTTCTATTTAGATTTTTTTAATCTACTTGATGCTTGTTAGATAATTTGCCAACCTAGAAGACCCAGAGGTGTAGTAAATGATTTCCTTTGCACCCCAACAGTTTACTGGCCCATGACCTCAGTGGGCCTTTCAAAAACAGGAGAGAAAGTAGGTGTCCTTTACATCTGCGGACTTAGAGCATTTGGTAAGTTGCCCAGACAACCAGACAAAAGTGACTCCAACACTTCTGTCAACAAGTTTCCAGGGTACTGATCTTGATGGCAGGAGGAAATACACTTTCAGCTGTAAAAGGCTACTTCTATGGTTCAACCAGTCTTCAGAGCAACAAAGCTGAATAGCTACTGTGCAACCTCATGAAAATCTGGGTGTACTGAGGAAACTGGGGTGCATGGTACACCTAGTGCCTGACAGGGCCTCACACGAGCAGAGCACTTGCTTTTACTCAAGAAGTTCATCAGACTTTACCTCATCTCAACTTTATAATTATCTTGTTGAATTGTCGGTAATTACTATGCTACAGTGGCCATTCTGCAGATGGGCAAAATGGAACAACAGCCTGACAGGACTTTCTGTGGACATGGGCCACTGATGAGTAGAATCTGAGTGAGAGCCCAGGAATTCTGAGTCTTAGCCTGGGGGTTTCCATTCATCAGACTAACTTGAGAGAATCGTTCCTTTATATAAGCTCCATTTTACAAGTAGATCAGGTGGTTTCTTCTTTCCTCAGGTGAATTTCACTGCATCTGCCAAGTTTTTCTAGTCACTCATCAATTATCAGCTAAGGCTAAGCATCCAGACTTAAAAGAGAAAAAAAAATGGATTCAAAAAAGATTCAAAATGGGGCTTCCTTTGTGGTGCAAGGTGTTAAATCTCAGCACTATGAAGCTATCGGCAGCCACTACAGCAAAATTTCAATCTCCAGCTAGAGAGCTGATCCACATGGCACAGCAGACTTCTCCTGTCTCACCCACTGCTCCCCTCAGAGTGTATTTCAGTCCATTGGCCTGTCCTGCTCCCCACTCTGTCTCTGGTGAATTCTCTCACCACCCCCCACAGCTCTGGTCTACACCCCACCTCTTGTATGCATAAATAAATCTTTTTTAAAAAGGATTCAAAATGGAATTAATATATCAAAAATGTTCATTTTTAGTAACAACTCCACTGTTTTCCAGTCTTCAAAAATGTTCAGGCTGCTATCCAGGAAGAAATAACCAAATAGAACTTCCAGAGAAAGAAGCTTCTGTAGGAGGCACCACATCTTCTCTGCCCACCCAGATGCCCTACAGGAGGAGACATCCACCCTTCTTTACTGTCTTCCACTCCCAGCTTGTCTTGGGAAAAACCACTTTAAGACACCTCTGTCCCCTCATCTGTAAAAGGAGGATCTTAGATGCCCAGATATTCCCCACAGGTGTGACCTCTATGGTTGGTGGACAGTTTCTGAGGGAAATTGTGGTGTCACAGGATGAAGAATCAGAGGATAAATTCAGAATCAGGTCATTCAGCCTCTTACTACCTACGTGACATCAGGCAACTCAGAATTGCAATCACCCATCTCGAAGAATTTCTGAGAGATGCAAATGTTCACATGACAATGGAAGGCCATTATTGTCACAGCAGAGTTTCCTGTGAAGCCCCAGTGTGAATTCAGGGTCTGGCTAGGTCAGGTGAATCTATGAGCCCTTGGGACTTTGGGATCTACTGCCTGGGTTGATATAAAAGAAGCAAATGAAGTCCAAAGGCATGAAGTTCTAGTTGTGGTGTCTCCAAGGAAGGCAGGAGAAGTGACACCTGGAGATGACAGCTTGCTGGGTATGTATGTGTCCCCACCCAGGCCTAGAGAGTTAAGTCTGACCTAACCTGGAAGAAGCTGCACCATTTCCCTGAGAAACTTATGTCTCAGGATCAGTCAGAGCGCCTCCGGGATGCAGGAGACAAGATCCACCAAATTGGAGAATGGGGACATTTTATGGGACATGCCGGAGTTGCTCTGAGCACCAAGGAGGACTCAGGAAAAGCAATGTTTGGCAACGAAGGGCCCCCACCAGGCCATCAGCAGGCACAGAAGCAGCACCACCCTCAGGACCCTGAGGCCCAGGGGGCCATCCACATACTTTCCACTAGTAGCCAGTGGGTAGGGAAAATTGGCAGGAAGTAAAAAAAGAGAAAGCTGCATGTGGGCACACTTCATGGCAGGATCCCAAAGTCCCTGAATTTTCTGGGGAGGAAAGAGGGGTAGGGGATTGGCGGGTAACACAGTCACATACCACGGTCAACAACAGACTACATATATCAGGGTGGTCCCTATATATAACCTAGATGTGTGGTCAGCTATGCCATCTAGTTAGCCATGCTATCTAAGTAGTTACACTTTATGACATTCACACCATCAAGAAATCCCTAACAATGCATTTCTCAGAACATCTCGATTAAGTGACGCACAACTATTAATTTTAATATAAGTCCACAAGTGTCCTTAGGCTAGAAGGATGGGAGACATTTGATCAGTTAAAGTTGGGTGGATGAGAAAAATACTAAGCCCTTCCAATAAATAAAAATCACAGGATAAAAGTTCAAACTAAACTTTCCTTCCTTGATCTTTATATTTGCCAGATAATTAATTTTAATAGATTCATTGAAAGAAATTTTCAAAAAAAAGAAATGCATAACTGTATACATTCTCCCCAAGTAGTGTATTCCTTTGGCACTTGACACTCAACCCTCAAGCCATTGTTCACAAGAGACCAGGAACCACAGAGATGGCCCCTGGTTTCCAGTCCAAAAGATTTCATTTTGTTGAGGCCTCCTCCTGGGTGTTTCCTACCAAAGTCATGAATTTCAAGCTGCTCTGTTTGTAAAAGAAAAAACCACACTAGAGGAAAACATTTTTGAAAACCATGTGTGCTGTTAGCAAGTCAGACTATATCAGATTTTCACAGTGTGTGGCGCATTGCAAAGCACATTTGGTCCATGTCACATAAAAATGCATGAAATGTGAAGCTTTGCCTTCCCTCACCTATGCAACGGGGGGCACTGCCCAGATGTTCATCGAGGGTTGACCAGCTAGGAGGTTGCCTCTCAACATATCCAGCATCGTGTGGCCTGTGATGTGTTTCCAAGAACATAAATCTCTCCAAACTCTTAGAACATTGTTTGAAACTGCTAAGGATTATATATAATTTTAAAAACTAATTTTAAATAAAGACTTACTTTTAACACAAACAACAAAAAAAAAAAAAAAACCCTTAGATCCTGACAACAGATGTAAAGTGTCATGGGGGAAAGCCTAGCGCCAGTGTTAAACATAGCCATTATTAAAAACTAAATGGTGAAAACTTACATTTCAATGATTTATACTGAAAAAGAGGCAATAAATACTCAAAATTCTCACTTCTTAATTACTTTATAACATTTTAACAATTGTTTGTGCTTTTGCAGTTTTGTACATTTGTTGCATATCTATGATGAAAATACTATGAAATGTTAACCTGGCATCTCTTCCCAGCTCATTTCTCCATGACACCTGGTAACAAGAAACCAGCCATGATGGGAGGGAGTATTTACACCATGGACATCAGCAAAAGCTACAAATTTGAGTTTGAGTTGTCTTACTGAATGTCTAGGCTTAAGAGATGGTAAAAATGCAGATTAAACTTTGTGAAAAGTGTGTCATATCTGTACCCACACATTCTAAACCACACAAATATAGAGGAGGTATTCTTCCAGTATTTGAAAAGTATCTGATTTGGCAAGGAATTCACTTGTGTCATTTATGGATGAGGGAAGTCCTGTCATATATTGTACTAAAACTGAAAGAGATTTCTGTTTAATGAGTGTAATCTGTAGAGTAACGAGAAAGATTTCTAAGTCATATTTAAAAATGTGATGATAATACATTTGACTGGGGAAAGAGCAGATTGGGATGAAATTCCATTTATCAGGTCATGGTTGAATTGCAAGCATAAGTTGGCTACAGATACAAGAATTCAACAAAAATCATCAGAGTCTTTCTTTGAGAATAAAATTAGCTATGTGGAATTAACCAATATGAAATATTGCTTATGCTATTTTTATTTGTAAATTATATATGACATATCTGTATACCTGTAATATTTATAACAAAGTGTGTGTTTATATATGCACATACATATTTATGAGCAATTGTACTAATATATATACAATATGTCCTGGGTTTGCTGTTTTGTCAGGTTAAACAATTACCTCTACATCACTGACTAACATACACAGGGGTGGTTATGGGATACCACGGGAGTTGACCCCCATTTATTATCTTGGAATGATATGGATCTGGAATGTCCCTATTTTCTGCTTAAACCTACTAGATGGATCTTTTATCTACGAATTTAACTAAAACTTGCTTCAGAGTCTGCACATACATTTGGCCTGTATGAGTTCAAGGGTTAATAACCTCCATATTTCTTATTTGTGCTTCATAAGATTTTAGGGGGGAGAATCTCTCTAATCAAGCAGTGCTTGGGCTTATTTTAAATTAACTGCCTGACACACATAAGCCACTCAGAATGGTTAGTTCTGTGAGATTAAGGAGTCAAGAAGAGTGAAGGGTAATTTTCACTTTCCTTCTATATCAGCCTAGTTTGTTTCCCTGAAAAGAAGGAAAGATCAGACTAAGTTAAAGCAGGGAAAAGAGGCTCAGAAATGTGCTGTGGGGCAGGGGAAGTAGATTTTTATTTGTTTACTTAAATCCCACCATATTCAAGAATTATTTAAATAGCTCATAGAAACTCATATAATGACATAAGATAAAAAACAATGACAATATACCCAAATAAAAGGATAATCATGGTAACAGAATGGGGGAAACTTGGATAACATGAGCACACTAAAATATATGTCCTGAGGTCTTATATCACTGCTTGGATTCAGAAAATTCACCTTTACACAAGGGAAATTAAGATATTAAAACAGAAAGAGATGTACAACCAGCTTTTTCAGACTGGTTCACAGAGACTTCTTTCTGGCTATGAACTTCTCACCAATGAACTTCTTTGGAGAAGAAGGCAAAGAGCCATTTACAAAATAACATGAAGCATGAACTCAGAGCACCCTGGATCCTTCAGCAAACCAGTCACTTCCTCTAGGGATGTTTCTTACTCCTATCAGCTTAACAGATTAACATTCCAATGCTTCTGGATTCCACATTGAAGTGGTACTTTTGGAAACCTGAGGGCTAGATAAGATGAACCACTATATCTCTCTTAACCTTCTAGTTCAATGAGTACTTCACACTTCAAAGGGCACTCCAGAATGTTCCTTCACTCCAGACAGGACTCTTATCTAATAGACCTTCAAGTAATTTCTCTGCTTAAGAAATTCTCTAAAATCTAGAAATCTATTCTTTTCCTGCACCCCTAATTAAAGTTGACAAAGTCCTACTGAAATCCCATATGTTCCATTTTTTTAATCAAATAATAGTTAGTTGAAGATTTTCTTTAATTTTAATGAATAAATCTGAATATTTTCCTGACCACCTTCCTATCAAAATTATATAAGGTTGAAGACAATTGGCAATAGACACATTTGACTAAATAACTAAAATGGCATAGCTCCCTTCTATGCATATAAAAAGAAATCTGAGAACCAAACCAGAGTAAGAAAAATCATAAAAGCAGTTTTTGAAATCCTGACAATGACATGTTGCCTAAACATCCCAGTCAAAACACTGGGGAAAATTATATGACTAACTCTCCTGTCAGTTATATTTTCTTTAAAATGTGCATTATATCTGAAAAAACTTCATTGTTTTAGGAAAAGGACTGTATCAAGAAATATGGACTTTGTATTTACCCAAAGGACACAGAAACATCAATTCCAAAGAGCACCTGCACCTCCTATGTTTATAGCAGCACTATTTACAATAGCTAAGCTTTGGAAACAACCCAAATGCCCAAAAATAGATGACTGGATCAAGAAGATGTGGTACATATACACCATGGAATATTACTCAGCATTCAAAAAAGATAAACACATGCAATTTGCAGCAACATGGATGGCGCTGGAAGGGATCATGCTCAGCGAAATAAGCCAGAAAGAAAAAGAAAAAGGAAAATACCGGATGGTCTCACTCATAGCAGGAATCTAGAAAACTTAAATAAGGATCCAGGAAAATGAATAACTATAAGAAAGTGAAAATCAAAAATCAACAAAAAACTATGAACCAGAGACACTCTATGGGGGGTGAGGGGTGGGGAGGGGAGGGATTGGGGTCAAAATAAGGGGGCTGCAATTGTATGGGGAATATAAAAATAAAATTTATTTAAAAAATTAAAAAGAAATAAAATAAAATATTAAAACTAAAAAAAAAAAATATGGACTTTTACTTCCAAGAAGATAGACTAGATATACCTTCCCCATTACTTTAAGTACAATGAAAAGCCCTGGTCATTATATTTGCTTTATAAAATGAAAATAAGGAGAAAGATAGAATAAGGTGGACCACTGAGGAATCTCAAGATATGCAGAATGACACAGGGTAGTTACCCATTTATGTTTTATATATATAGCTAATGAGCCAGCAATCCAGAGCTAATGAGCCAGCAATCCAGAAATGCAAACAGATACAGACAAAAAGAACTCTACCACTAGTCTGCTCTTTTTTGCCCAAAGATCAAGAGAAACTAGCAAGACAAAAACTTTTAGACTATAAATGTTTAGACAATGAGTTTATTTATAGATTTAATGGAGCAAAGAAAGTATGTTCAATAAATGGTGCTGGGAAAACTGGGTCGCTACACACAAAAGAATGAAGCTTGACTACTATGTCACACCATGCACAAAAACCAACTCAAAATGTATTAAAGAACTAGACATAAGACCTCAAACCACAAAATATATAGAAGGAAATACAGGCAAAACACTACCAGACATACACCTCAATAACATTCTAAATAAAATACTTTTTAATATGGTGGAATCTACATAAACAAAACTATTTTCTCTACCATATCAAACAGTAAAAAGTGGCAGGATATTTTTTCAACCATTAAAAGAAAAAAGCTGTCAACCCAGAATTCTACTCCAAGCAACCAACACAGAATACTCTGTGAACCCACCTCTATCCACATCGGCAATGATTGATGGGGAGCCTAAATGTCTGCCCTCATGAAGCTGTGATAGGGCACCCAAACATTTATGCTGAGGTGGTATGAGAAAAAGTCAAACAATCAGAAGGATTTACATTCACATAGGGGAGTAACAGCGTCCTCTCCACGGTGTCAGTGGGAATTACATGGGGAGAATTCACACATCAACTCAGTATGAAGGAACTTCCCTACCTCAAATGGTAGCAAAGGCCAAGTAGGAACCCAAACTTCCTCCACCTGGCAATGATGAGGCAGCACCCACCACCACTCATGGCTATGTGGTGACAAAGTCAGTGAAAATTGAAGGCTTAATTAAGAGTTGGTCTGAAAATATAATATTGCCAACTGTCCAACTCTCAGTCAGATATCATTAACCAGACAAAGAACAAGGAAACTCCCAAACTGAATTTTACAAAGATAATAGAATAGATACCAAAATTGAGATGGCATAGAAGTTAAAATTATCTCAAAGATTTTAGAGAAGCCATAGTAAAATGACTTCAGTGAGCAGTTGTGAACATGCACATATGAACAAATGAAAGAATAGAAAGCCTCAGCAAAGAACCTAAAATCTCAGCAAATAATCAAAACTGTAAATAAGAACCAAATGGAAATTTTAGAAGTTAAACATACCATAATCAAAATTAAAATTCAATAGATGAATTTAATAACAGAACAAAGGTGACTTTCCCAGGCTAAAGTAAATAGATTGGCTAAAGGAAGTTCTGTATAATTAAACAATAAAATAAAGATTCTTGGAGCACTGAGAAGAAAAAAATAAGCAAAAATATAGGTAAACTCATTAGACTTTATTTCTCTTGACTTCTACAGCATGTCTGACAGCCATAACAAAAATAACACTGCCCAATGTCATTTTAAGTGTATGCAAAGGAAATTTTTAAAACAATTAATTTATAAAGCAGG
The DNA here is from genome assembly GCF_014898055.3 of Talpa occidentalis. NCBI lineage: Eukaryota > Metazoa > Chordata > Mammalia > Eulipotyphla > Talpidae > Talpa > Talpa occidentalis. The sequence continues at coordinate 89,670,432 of NW_023605194.1, read as the reverse complement.
GAGGATATAATAATATAAATAGAGGTCAGATCTCTATACTTCACTTGAAACAGTAAATTAACAGTACTATTAGCTTGTGATAAGTTAAATACAGGTAATGTTATACGCCAACAAACTGTTTACAAAGCAACACTTTTCAAAACTCTATAAGTAAATCAAAATGGAATTCTAGCATCATTCAAGAAAACTAGAGGGTTACTTGAAAATAAAGGGGGGAAATAACAGAGAAAAAGAAAGAAAGTGAATAAAGGTGAAACAAAAAAATGACAGATTAAGTCCTAATATATCAATAATTATTTCATATATGTATATCATATATGTCACATAAAAAGTCAAGAAGGAAAGGAAAGTCTACTGGGTTCACCTATATTTTTATTTCTTCCTTCTCAGTTCTCCAAGATTCTTTCTTTTACTGTTTGTTTAATTTTAGAGCACTTCTTTTAACCAATCTATTACAAAATTGGCAGTGTGTATCAAAGAACTTGACTCATTATATTCTATCTATTAGAAACTCTCTTCAAGTATATAGCACAGGCAGGTTGAAAAAAAAAATGTAAAAAGATATATCAGTCAAACATTAATCATAGGAAAGCAGGAGTGGTAACAAACATCTGAAAAGGTATTAACCTATTCCCCTAAATCATATGTAAACCAATGTTACCTCAGTACAGGAAAAAATTAATAATAAAATGCGTGGTATAATCTGGCAATAGATATAGACAGGCAGACAGACAAATAGAATCTTCTCAATGAGTATTGTATTCCTCTGTGGGAAAATTAATTAAGGAAATAATCTCAAGCCCTCCTACATCACTGCTAAGAAACTGAGTTAATTTTGTGGCCTTAGTGTGTGTAAAATACAGCAAGTAGATACTACAGGAAAGAGCAATAGAGGGAAAATATATTCAATATTCATTCCTGGAACCTGCAAGAAGCAGTCTTAACCATTCACTTCTAGGCTTTCAACAACACTTTGTCCCTTGCAAGTTATAATCAGATTCACAACATACTCCTTTTATTAAATCTCACTGGAATAAACAAGGTGCTTTTCTTAATGGAGCACACAGCACAGCTTAAATGATCTTTACAACAAAATGTATTCAGTGTGGGAGAAAAGCTCATCAGAAGGTCCTTGAAGAGGGTTTTATCTCTGGGTGATGATTTCAAAGCTTTCCCAAGCAGGCAGTGAATAGGAACTCTGTCTGCCCTCCAAGAACAGCCAACAGCCTGCAAGAGTCTAATGCTACCCATCTGCGATTGGTGACAAATTGGTAGTTTGCTCACAAACTTCAAAATCCAGCCAAACTTACATAGGGTTGGATTGGAGTTTCCTTTTTCCCTCTGTTCTGGGTTCTTTTAAAATTACAATTGTCCTTTTTTTCTGCTAAATATTTTAAAAGTCAAAATACAGGATTTCCTCAAAGATTTCCATAAATTTCTTACGGAAAGAGATTTATTTTCCAGAATTCACTCTCCAGGAAGAACTTGACCAAATTTCCAATTCAAAAATGGACTTTACCTTCTTTGCTCTAGGTCTGATTCACAGCAGGAAACAGGTCTAAAAATCTGGATCAGTCAGGCCTTAGTGGTGAGGAGTCACCTACCAAGCACGTCATTAGCTCTATTTAAATAATCATCTTGGAACCCACCTTGGGGATAGTCTGTCCTTCAAAAATACCTCCAAAACTCCCTTTGTCTACTCTCTCTTTCTATTTTCTTTTATCTTTCTTATCCCTATCCCCCTTTTTTCTCTCCACCCCGATCCAAGGGGTAGAATTTTACATCTTGATTTGAGGCATTCACCTCACCCAGTCCGCCACATATTTTCACACCTAGAATTTCCACCATAAGTCATCTCTTATGCTTATATCACCCCTTCACTTGTGTTAGAACAGCTTTCACCATGAACACCTGCAGGTCATTTGCATACATGAGTGGAGAAAGATGGAGACATACCAGGAGGAGGTGTGGGGAAAGAGGGCAGGTTGAAGTCTGGCACAGGCTGGACTCCTGGCAACCAGACTCTGATTCAGATGTGTGTAGGGGAAGCCAATGATGAGGATGCTCCGAGTGAACACCTATTGGGAAGAGGGGATGTAGGGCTGCAATACAAGCATAACCAAGGGCACTAACAATCTTAAGGAGAACTCTAGACCTGAAATGGCCCTGCATAGTCATGACAAGTTGCAATAATGGGGTTACATCTTTTCACCCCACATTGTATTTGACTAGTCACTGTAGGTAGGGTAACTCAGAAAGGGGAGTAGAATCCTGTTCTTGGCAGCTTTATTAGGTGGAGTACAATCACCGAAAGGAAATTCAGTCACCAACACTCTTTAAAAAAAAAAAAAAGATTGATTTATTTATTTATACAAGCACTGGGTACAGTCAGAAGCACGGGAGAGTGAGAGAATTCACCAGAGCTAGGGCGGGGAACAGAGCAGGCAGAGTGACAAAATACACTGCTGAAGGGAGCAGTGGGTGCGGCAGGAGAGGTCTGCGTGCCATGTGGGACCCTCGCCGGCGGCCGGGGATCAAACCGGTGCTGCAGAGGCTGCGGGCAGCTTCGCAGCCCAGCGCTCAACCATTGCGCCACCAGGAGAGACCCATAGTCACCAACACTCTTAATGGCTGGATAAAAGAGTAGGAAGGTTTTGAAAAAGGAGATTTGGGCAACATACCAATCACATACTACAAAGACATTTCAGCAGCCTCTACTGGTAAAACTAAACACTTTTAATGTTTATGAAGTGCATTTGTAATGTACAAATGTAATGAATGTGTCTACGCTGACAATCAGGCTCCGCGAGCCTGCAGAGTAGAATAACATCTAAGGGTGTTCAACATCCGGAAAAGGGAAGATTACCCTGACTGAAGTTTGTCACTTAACCTTAAGTGGCACCTTAATGCTGTTCAGTAGTATTAGATTTTCCCAGATCCTTCACTTTCCTGCTTTATACCTCCTCCCTCTTATGCCCCCAATACTTTTTCACATGCCCTTATGCTTAAGTTATTTCCCCACTTCCATGACAAAACTGAACAATCACAACAGACTCACAATACCACAGCTGACATCTACTGACATATGTATCCATATACACTGTTTCCCTCCTTCTGCCAGTGATGTGGTCTCATCTAAAGCTAACCCCTTTACTTGTGCACTAGATCAAAAAAAAGCAGATGCACTGTCTTCAATCCCTCTTCTTCTATACCTAGTGTTTCTCTTTCTGATTTTTATTTAGAAAAATGGCAATTCTACTGAATAATTACAAAAATAAAAGAATGACGATCCAAATGCCTGCCACCCAAATTCACTAATTTTTAACATTATGATGCAACTTCTTCATTCTTTTACATATAAACATTACATATATGTGCATGCATTTATATGTTTGTTACACACACACACATATATATATTCTTTTGCTGAATCATTTGCACTCATTTGCATTCTTAACCCACTCACTATTCCTAAGCAATGTTGCATGTACATCCTAAAAATATTTTGCTACAGCACTGCAAGACTCATCAATATCATCACACACAGAAAATACACCACTGCTGCAACATTGTTATTAAATAGCCCACATTCAATTTCTACATCTAGTTCAGTAATACCCTTTATAGGTTTTTGGATTATTGATGGTAGTGGTGATGGTGATGGTGCTATTTAATCAAGATTCTATAAAGGATTTTGCATAACATTAATTATCCTTCATTAATTTCATGTTAAAGACATTCCAGTCAGACTTTTACCCCAACACTCCACTCCACTGATGGGCTCTTGTCAAGGTCAGCAATTACTTCTGTGTTACTAATTCAAGTATCCTCTTACATGACCTGAAAGCAGCACCTTGACATGGTGTATCACATCCCTCCTCCTTGAAACACTTTCTTTACTTAATTCCAGGACATCATATTCTTCAAGAAATTGTCCTCTCACCAATCTTGCCCTTCCTTATCACCTTCCAATAACTTAACATTAGTGCTCTTGTTCTCTCTTTTTTTTTTAAAGATTTATTTATTTATTTATTTATTTATTTATACAAGCACTGGGGTACAGTCAGAAGCGTGGGAGGGTGAGAGAATTCACCAGAGCCAGAGTGTGGTACAGAACAGGCAGACTGACAAAATACACTGCTGAGGGGAACAGCAGGCAGCAGGAGAGGTCTGCGCGCCATGTGGGACCCTCACCTGTGGTCGGGAATCGAACTGGTGCTGCAGCTACAGAAGCTGTGGGCATCTTCGCAACCCAGCCCCCAACCGCTGCGCCACCGGGGAGGCTCTCTCTTGTTCTCTTTATCCACACTCTTTTAGACATCTCAAACAATCTTTTGGCTTAAATACTATATGCCAGTAACTCCTAATGATGTATCTGTAAACAAGATCTCTCATTTATATTCCAGACTCATATATCTAACTGTGTTCTAAACAGAGGACTTCAGAATGAAAACTTGGAAGAGATGAAAAGAATCTGATTTTTATCTTCAACAGAGAGAATATTCTCTTATTTTCAGCAGGGAAAGATAAATCTTTTATTTTTAATTTGTATTTGTCCAACACTGTTTCTACCATCATCATAAAATCATTACTCTCCCAAAATCAATAGTTAAGTAAAATACAATTCCAATTAAAATCTCAACAGTTGAGGTTATTTTAAAATAAAATAACTACTAAAGTTAATATAGATTAATAAATGCCTATAGGAATCAAAATGAGGATGAAAAAGGAGACACAAAATACAGAGCACATTATAAGGCCTCTGTAAGCAAGTTAATGCAGTAATAATAGGGGAGGAAGTATATCAATCCCAGGTATAGAACAGGAAATATAGTTCCTAGTATATATAAGAGTTAAAGCTAAAACATACATGGGGGAGGAATGGATTATTACCTAATGGTGTTTTCATAGCCAGCTATGCATCCAGAAGAAAATAAAATTATCCCTTTATCTCAATATGCATGACTGAACTTTATGTAGACTAATGGTTTATACATACACCAAGGAAAACAATCCAAATCTTGCAAAAAAAAAAATCAAGGCTATGTCATCAGAAGGCTGGAAGACACCATTTTAACAAGACTAGAAACCCAGAAAGATAGACTATTCATTTTCTATCAGCCACAGAAGACGAATAAGTTCCTCCAAACTATCTTTTTTTCATGATTTCTTGTTTTATTTATTTTATATGTATTTTACATCATCATTTTTGTACAATGTGTGTTTTGTTCTCTCAAGTTCACCCATGCTCCATCACCATAGTCCCTTTTGCTCTTCCCTCTCATTTGATCTATCAAAAAGACAAACTAGTAGAAAATTGGTAAAGCATAGGGCCTCCCCTGGTGGCACAGGCAGTTGAGAGCCGTGCTGTGAAGCTGTCCACAGCCTCTGCGACACTGGTTCCATCCCGCCAGCCAGCAAGGGTCCCACATGGCGCGGCAGACCTCTCCTGTCTTGCCCGCTGTTCCCCTCAGCAGTGTATTTTGTCAGTCTGCCTGTTCTGTACCACACTCTGGCTCTGGTGAATTCTCTCACCCTCCTGCGTATCTTGCCTGTAACCCTTTCTTGTATAAATAAATAAATCTTTAAAAAAAATTTGGTAAAGCATATATAGATATCCAGAGAATAATTAAAAGATCCATCAAACATATGAAAGAGGTACAAATGCATTAGTAACATTGAAATGAAAATAACACTTAAGATATGAAAATAACACTTGAAAATAACACATAAGATATATATGGAAATGATAAAAACTAAAAATCACTATAACACCTATTACTGGTGAGGATGAGATGAAAACAGGAAATGCTAGTCTTAATCTGTGCATGAACAAACTGGTTACAGTAACAGTATTTTTTAGTGAAATTATTGAATTAACATTTTTCAAAGGCTTCATCAAAACAGTAGGTCCGAGTGGAATTATACACCTTCAGGTAGGTTCATTTACCAAAAGAAGGACCTAAGGTCCTAGAGGAAGAGAAAGAAGGAAATAGAGAGGAGAAAGTGGCCAGAAAAAGCTGCCTATTCCTCATGAGATTCTCTTCCTGCCATTTAGCCAGAACACTAGACATTTCCCAAAATATTTTTTAAATCCTACCAGGAGTATTAAGTACTGATTTCCAACACAATTAAAATCCTTTTAACCAGCACTGAAAGCCCCTAGCACAAAACTAAGTTAAATTCCAGTTGTCTGTAGCTTGCAATTTATTTGCCCATAAAAACAGTATTATAAATCTCCTAAAGCATCTCATAAAACTTGAATCACTTAAACTGAAAACAAGAAAATATAAAATCTTGTTGCTAACCTATTTGTTTGGCAACATTCTGGGTTTGCTTTGGAAGCTAAACTCCATTTGTAATTATGTTTCAATGGTCAACTGTAAAATGGTGCCTCATGAGAAGCGACTACAGAGTCAACAGAAGTCCAGCTTCCTGAGCATCTCGTATATGTTAGCTTGTCCCTCCCCTGACCATATAGTTGGAGAATAAATATCATAATGTTTACGACCTAACCCTGGCCAACTTGAATTCAGGATACTTTTTGCATGCATGATTTAACTTAATCCTCACACAACCCTGTGATATAGATGTTATCCTCATCTTACTTAAATAAGGCAATAGGTTCCAAAATACTTAGCTTGTCCTCTGCCATGTAACTATTGGTGGCTAAAGGAAACACAGGGGATTCTACAGTCATGTTCTTGCCTGCCACCTTCCACCAATGTTCAAGAATATGTGCCCCTAGAACTCCTGGGCGCCCACTACTGGTCCTGTTTCTAGACCCGCTCCAAATGCCACAACACCCGTCTCTTGGACCTTTACCACCACACTCATTTTTCACAACCACACACCCAGAACAGAATATGTGGTCATCTGGGTAATGCAGATCTAATCCTGAGAACATTCCTTGGGATCAATGGATCCGCTATTCAAATGTGGGAATAACTCTAGATTCACTGAAGAGTTGCTGTCTAGTGTCTGATTACATCTGTGGGGGCTCTAGGGATTAGGACTAGGCTTTAATTCCTGAAGAAAGCTAAAGAGGGTCCAACTGGCTATAGACACTGCACATTTGGAACATTTTGACTCATGGATGTCCATGACCTTGCATGCTAGCCCCACATGAATCCAGCACATGAGGTTCTGGTTTAATAGGTGACCTTCTCAAAATAGCTACAAATAATAGCTCTCTCTCTACAAGGTCTCTCTGGGGAAGCTTAAGAGACAGATTTGCCTTTTAGCTTTCCAAATCCCTTGTTTGGGGTTTCAGAAAACAACCCATAATCACAGCACTCCCTGTACCTATCATCACTTCACTTTTTAGAAAGTTGAATCACTAGGAGATTTGTACTATATTCATTTTCACTGATCTCATTTTTTCCCTTTCTTCATTTTTTCCACTTAAGGAGCCATTTTCCCACATTTTATCCAGGTTTTGTTCCACAAGAGGTGATAATAACTAAGTTAAGTGCTGAAAACTTCTGAGATGCTGCATGTGGATCACTGGGGCCCGTTGCTTTACTTCTCTGAAAACTGAAGACAGAAGGGGTGTAAAAGAGGATACGGTCAAGATACTCTAACAGGTATACAGCTTAACCAAGATGAGCTCATTTCCTATTTCAGGAGAGATGGAATTTTCAGTAGTGAATTTCTCCAATGATATCATCGTCCTGTAAGGGGAAAGTGTCTCTGGGACAAAGGATTCCAAGGGAACAGGATACTCTTCAAACAAAGAGGACTATAAGCACAGAGGCAGATGGACCCATGTGCAGAAGCAAAGGAAGCCAGAGGTCAGATGACCACACCTCAACTCGGCAGCCTTCCAAAAAGGAGGATTAGGCCATAGCACAAGGCAGTGAAAAAATGCATGCATTCACTCATTCATTCACACACTCATTCATTCACACTCGTTATTGAACATCTACTATTTCTGATGCATTATGCTAGGCACCAGGATCTAAGGACAGTTAAGACCCAGTTCTTACCACTGAAGTACCCAGCACTCAAGGGCACTATCTCATCATTGAATGGAAACTATCATTTGTTGAGCATGCTTTACATATTTCTCTTGCAGATCTCACAAAAGTTCTGCAAGATATGAATTTTTACTCTCACTTTACCAAAAATGAGATTGAATTTCACTCAAAAAGAGAGATGAATGACAGAACTACGGCTCTTTTATATCACAACTCAAGCGCTTTCCAATATCCTGGATCATCTCCCCTTATTACACAGGTGTGTGGTAGGGAACAAAAGAGACAACAATTATGAAAGCCATTCATAAAGTATAAATTAGTATACCAATGTGATATACTTTTGTTGGTATTATATTATCAATATTGTTATTCAGATAAGACACTACACACAAAAGTTAGAGGTTAAATAATTTGCCCAAGATTACACTGCAAAAATATGAGAGTTGAGGGCCTCCCTGTGGCCCAGGGGTTAAAGTCTGAGCGCAATCAATCTATCGCCAGCCACTGCAGCATGAATTCAATCCCCGACAAGGAATTAACCCACATGGTGCAGTAGACCTCTCCTATCTCGCCTACTGCTCCCCTCAGCAGTGTTTTTCAGTAAAATCTGCTTGTTCTGCTCCCCACTCTGTCTCTGGTGAATAATCTCCACCTACCCCCACATCTCTAGCCTGGACCCCCGTTCTTAGATGCATAAACAAATAAAATAAATCTTTTAAAAATATATATGAGAGTTGGGTTTATATTCCAAGCTCTAAGTTGTGGTCCAGTGTCCCTTCAACTTCCCACCGTTACTCAGTAAATTAACTAGTAAATTAAGTTATGGGTGCCTTGCTTTCCTTGGCAGTAAGATGGATGCCATGATATCTAACTACTATTGTGAGGATTAAATGAGATCTCAAGTGCAATTTGTAAGTTCTCAGTGAAAGAATTTCCTCCCTTTTCCCCAGTACTGCAATCACAGAAAGTCCATGTTTATAACACTCTGGCTTCCAGTCTAAAAGGACTTACCATATTTTTACAACCACAAAAATAAAACAGCACTTGAAAAGGTCATATCCACTCTCAATAGCTACTCATGGAAACAACAACCACAAGATGTGGTAAAAGTCTTTATGGTGCAAGCCACTTGGAGGTTAAGCTGTGCTAATCTTAGTAGATGTGAAGGGAAAATGGTGTTTTTTCCATGTCATCATCCTTTCAACAAATGTCCCAACCACTCCTTTCACAATGAAGAACTCTAATGACCTAATGCACCGGAACTTTTGTGCTACTTACACCATCTTCATAATCAATTCGTGCTGTCAAGATGTTTCCAGGAATTGTACCATTCAGCAATTGAGGTTCTCAAAGCAAATAAAAAGACCAAGTTCTCAAGGGTAGGACTTTCCCATGGGAGCACATAATTCAACGGATGTTTAAGTAGTGCCAGATTTATCAGGATGCTTCCAACTCTGCATCTGATAAGAAGTGTCTGGGGAATAGAAATCTTCTATTTCTCCTCTGGGACCTAAACAGCCAAAACCCCACCCCACCCCCAGATAGCACAGAATTAACACTAGCCTTAGCTCCATACATGAAGGTCACCCAGATAAACTTGTGCAGGATTTACAGATATGTATGAAAAATGAAAGTCATCCAGCAATGGAAGTTCTGCCATACTTCTTTTCAGGTGAGTCCTCCACAGCTATCTATCTTCCTATGACAAGCTTATTTAGATTTTGTAGTGATTACTGTGATAATCAAGCCATCTGTGCTCACACAGATTATCTTCACGCTAACGCATTCCTTACAGATCACTCAAGCAACAACTCAACCAAGCAGGCGGGGCAAACTCTAAGGACACGCAACTCATAGACAGCTTTCAGGAATAACACAGATTTCTGGTCCTTTTTCCCCTGCAAAAGCCATCACACACATATTCTCATGTGCTGTGAGAAATGACTTGCTGTCTTCTTTATGTTTCTGCCACACTCTGTTCTTCATTTGTATAAGCTTGTGGTTTATCTGTTGGCACATGGCGCTCCCCCAGAGGCTATGCACTCCCTCAAGAGCACAGGTCATTGATTTCTTATATTCCCATATTCCAGAACAATGCCAGGAATCCAAATGATAGCAAATGAATAAACTGTCCCAAACCAAACTAATTAATACTAGTCTGAGAATGCACTCTTGTAGGTTCTCTATGGATGGAACTAATGACATGAAAAATCTGAACATGCACTTGACAGGTTTGCAACAAGACTTCATGTCACTGGTGTTTCTTTTATATGGCTTTTCCTAAGTGACTGGATCTTGAGATTGATAGCCAGAATTGTGGTTTTGACAGAAAAAATTGCTAGCAATATAAACCACTCCAGCTGCTCTGGAGTCAATAAAAATTTCCCCAACCTAATCTCTGAGATGGACTCTCAGACAAAAGTCATGAGGACTCTGAATTCAGAGAGTTAATTCCCTATGTTTCTGTTACCCTAGGTAGTGCCCTGTAGTCCATGGCTCACTGCCAATATTTCTTTCAATCAAAACCTCACGGAATCTAGCCCATCTCAGAACTGGCCTGTCCCTGTGCTTGACAATCTCCCCTCCTCCCAACAACTGATGTTGACTCATTCCCCACCAGTGTCACATGAAGATGATCAATTGTCCCAGGCTCACTGGACTATGAAAACACAGCTTGGCATGGAGACCAAGCCCACTCTCTCAGTCCCCAGTCACAAGCTATTTGGCTGTCTAGCCTCTTCTGCCTTTCATTTATTCATCACCTCCTGCCCATTCTCTCTTCTCTGTGACCCTGCACCGAGATTCAGAGTCAGAACCAAGGGAAATGGACAAAAGAGTCCATCTGAGCATTGTATAATCACTCAGAGCTGACAACCTTGGCCTCTAACCATGTTCCATAGTGAAATCGTGTCATTTGGAGAAGGATGAGCTTGAGGAAAGGGATATGTAAGTAAAATGAAGATTAAGATGAACACACACAGCAATCACAATTCTCACAGGTCGATTTGGAAGCAAGGTGCCAAAAAAATTTAGGAAGACACCATATGAAAAAGAACCATCTTTTGGAGAAGGATGAGGATGAGGAACAGGCACAAATTTTTTTAGGAAATCACCAGATGAAAAAGCATCATCTTGGGCCTCCCTGGTGGTGTAAGGGGTTAAGCACTGCACTATGAAGCAATCCACAGTCTCTGCAGCATGAGTTCAAACCCCAGCCGGCCAGGGAGCAATCCACATGGTGCAGCAGACCACTCCTGAGTCACCCACTGCTCCCCTCAGCAGTGTACTTCAGTCAGTCTGCCCATTTTATTCCCCACTCTGTCTCTGGTGAATCCTTTCACCACCCCCCACCCCCCGCATCTTTGGCCTGTCCCCCAGCTCTTGTATGCATAAATAAATAAATCTCTAAAAAAAAAACTCATTAAAAAAAAGAAAAAGAATCACAGAGTCAAGCTAACAAAGGGTGCTTCAGATTATAAAAACCACTTCGTGATGCCTCCACTGATTCAGAAGCACATGTGAAGTCATAAAAAAGATATTTCTGAAAGTAAGATAACAGAAACAGGATGCTATTGAACTGATTTCATTTTCTATTACACAAACTAGAACAGATTGCTGGAGATAGTAGAAAGATATTGTTGAAAAACATAAGCCTGTTTTCCATACCCAAGTTCGTAATCCATTGAGAGGCACAAAAGTGTAGCATGTGGTGATAAAAAGATCATCTGTATTCTTGGTCATCTCATATTGGAGAACGTGCCTTCATTACTGAATCTCTAAAGTAGGCAACTGTAAGGCTGAAAACACACGGGCGTCCTCAGTTGGAACCTGCTGCTTTAGGGCATTCAGCTGAAAGAGCTACTCTGAATGAGTTTTCAGGCAGCCAGATGTCTTCTCTGCCTCCCTTCTCACCCTGCCCAACGCCCCCAACACGCACAGGCAAAAGGTGGTTGGCCTATGTCCTCATGCTCTTCCTCAACCCAAATTGCTTCCCTTCTTTATTCCAAATGTATCCTCCAATAAGATGCTCCCTCCCAAGAAGGATGTGAATGAGACCAGAGTGTTCTGCTAATAGAAACCCCTCAACAAAGAAACACCAACCGGGAAAGGACAGTTCCTAGCATGAGTGTTATGAGCATTCATCCCATGGGATTCTGCTGAATGCTTGGCTGGCAACAAACTGCCTTGGGCATTCAGAGAACAGCAAGGGAAGAGGAGGGAGTTGGCTTTTGTTGAGCACCTACAAATGCCAGCCACCATGTTAAAGGTCCTTAATACATCAAGAAATAATTTTATTTAGTCTGCACAATTTTGAGAGATAAGTATTCATAGTCTCTTGCTTCTTTTTTTACAAATGAGAAAATGAAGACTTGGGAAAATGATAAAGGAGAAGACATAGAAGAGTTTACAACCAACCTACTGTTCAAAATGAAGAAAATACAATAACTATAAAGCCACAGTCAAACCACACTGAATACAAAGTGAATGAAAAGTTAACATGAATGTGTTTAGCATGAGGACATAATATATGAATCAACAACCTGCAAAGCCAGAGAACAGAGATGACAAAGTGGGATGACAGAAAGTAGACACTCGGGGTTGGGGAACACAGAGATACTCCAAAGATAAGGGAGAAAGTGAGAAGTGTGTGAGACAGTGGCCCGGATGATGCAGCTTTGATCAACACAGATAATCCCTATAAGGACACTCCTGTAGTGAGTTAGATCCTTATCAGCACTGATACTCCAAACAGATTTGAAAAGGAAGCTCCATCTGAGAAGGGGACTGGGTGTGGAAGAGGGAAATGAGTGAGGGAAAGCTTCCTTTCTTTGTTTCTACTGCCCAGTAAACTGTGGTATTTATATTTTACTATCTTCCATTGCCCAGGGTGACAATGAGCACTGGGATAAGCATAGGCCTTGCCACAACTCAAATGTTAATGCTAAACAATTATTCAATTGAGACATAAAAGACCTTCTGTGCAGCCATTCAGAAAAGGGAAGGGTTTGGCCCACCAAATATTTGGCTATTGTACAATATCATAATAGTTGATTCTAGAAGAAAAAAGAAGCACATTTGTTTATGCTAGGAAAATGTAAACTGGCCCTTAACACTTTTACCACATAAATGTGTTGAAAGACTGAGGGAGTTTAGAGAAAAATAATGTATCCCAAGGTTAGAGTTCTATCACGTACAAAGCAGCTTCACACTTAATATCCATTTTATTCTAATTTTAGAGACAAAGAACTAAAGTTTGGAAGATTTAAGTAACTTCTCTATTGTCACCCATCTGAAATACAGTAGGTTAAGATTCAAGTCCAAGGTACCCTGACATCAAAAACATACCCCAAATATTTCACCTATCCAAAGAAATATGACACATAGACACCTGGAAAATTCTAAAATGGCTCTTAACATCTTTGATCAAACACTTTTTTTTGGCACATAAAATTAAGCAACCATCCAAATAACCAACAATTACTATCACTTTTTTTTTAATTTTGTGGATCCATAAGAAAAATACTTTCATTTTATTTTTTTATTTCATTTCTTTTCTTCTATGAGAAGTGAATTCAGAACCAGGACAAGTGTTAGGCTGACAAATATTTAACAGTCAGATCTTCAGAGGGGAAAGGCCAGACTGGCAGAATTTGACAATTTCTGTGGTGTAAATACTCCCACCTACTATCTGCAGCATCCCCAACAAACACATTGGGGTACACTGAGCCAGGAAAGGTGGGAAGAACGATAGGGCAAGGCGTGTGGCACACACCTGAAGTGCAGAGGGGTCTGCAGGGAGCACAAGACAGTGCACCTGCTCCGGGGAGAGAGATAAGGGGAGGCAGGGCAGTCAGCAGTCCTGCCGGCACCATCTAGGAGGCCAGGGACCCCACCTGCCTGGGTCACCATCCTCCCCAGCCAGCAAAAATAAACGCAAGAAAACTCAGACTTCACGTGAGTTTTTACCATGTGGTTTAGCTCACTCTACAACCCTCCCCTCAAAGGGAAAAAAAGCAAAGTTTCATTTTTATTTTTAACCTTTAAGACTGCAAAAAAAGAGGAGGAAGATGAGGAAAAACTATTGTTGGGTTTGTTGTTTTTTCTAAACTTTCTCTCCCCTTTGATAAAACAGTTCTAATTGTTTAGACGATCATAACTCACTATCAAGGACTTGAAATCCATAAAAGTACATGGATGCTAGCACCTAGCCAGCCACCCAGGTAGTGTTTTCTTGTATGGTTTTCAGCTCTATTCTAAGTGCCTGTGACGTGTGGCTGTAAAATAAAGTCTACAGTCCTGCACCAGATTTGTCTGAACAATGGACAGTGAGACCATGTGCTTGGATCAGAGAAACCAAAGGTACAGGATCCTCATGTACACCAAAGAAACTTCTGTATCACTCACAACCTTCCAGTGCCCTGTTGAACCATTGTTAGAAGTAAATGTATAAAACATTCACCTTCCCCATGAGCGGCTTTAATCAAGCTCACACATATGTGGGACAAAAACATTAGTTTTAAAATGTTAGTCCTTTAGGGATTTCTAACAGCGTGATTGTCCATGCTGAAAGTCCAATGGCGTCTCAAAAAATAAAACTACTGGAGAGAGTGAGTTCATGAAGTTTGCAGGATACAACACCCATGTATGAAAAACAGCTGTTTCTGTATTTATGCTACTAACAATTGGAGATTGTTGAATTTTAAAGCAACAGCAACAAATAGGAAGTAACTAGGAATAAATATCATAAAACATTGGTAGGTCCTGAAATCTTAACATGCTGAGGGAAATTAAATAAAATTTAAATAGATGGACAGAGATGAGTTAGGAAACTTAATAGTCTTAAGTTATTAATTCCCCCTAAATTAAACTATACACTCAATACAAATTCCAGTCAAAACCTACGTCAGCATTTTTGTTTTTTTTAGAAACTGGCAACCTGGTTCTAAAATGTATATGGATATGAAAAAGATTTATAAGAGCCAGAATGATTTTGAACAAGAAGAACAAAGTTGGAAGAATAAGACTACCTGATTTATAACCTTGTAAAGTTACAATAATCAAGAGAGTGTGGTACTGGTGTTAGCAGAGACAAATACATCAATGGAAAGTGCAGAGAACTCAGTGGATAAAGGATACTATTTTCAACAAAAGGCACAGAAGCAATTGTTTTATATGCAAAAATAATAACCTTGTGATCTATATCTTACACCATATACAAAATTAACTCTAATTGATCACAGACTCAAATGTCAAATCTAAAATAGATGACATTTAGAAAAAAGCACAGAAGAAAACCTTCAAGACCTTGGGTTAGGCAAAGGTTTCTTAAAAACAACACAAAAGCATGCTCCATAGAGGAATAAAAAGATAATTTAGACATTATCAAAATTTAAAACTTCTACTAATTGAAAGATACCATGTGGAAAATGAAGAAAGCCAAGTCCTAGGATTAGAAAAACTATTTTTAAATCATATATCTGATAAAGGACTTCTATACAAAATACATAAAGAGCTCTCAAAATTTGAAAAAAGAAAACAAATATTTTATTTTCTTTTGTAATGGGAAAAAGATTTGAACAGGCTACATCACCAAAGAAAACATACAAATCACAAGCAGGCACATAAAGATGCTCAAAATCATTTATCATTAGAAAAATACAAATTAAAAACCACAGTAAGATGTAATTACATGAGGGGCCTCCCTGGTGGTGCAGGGGTTAAAGACAGCACTATCAAGCTATCACCAGCCTCTGTAGCACAAGATCCCCAGCCAGCCAGGTAGTACCTACATGGTGCAACAGACCTCTCCTGCCTCGCCCACTGCTCCCCTCAGCAGTGTATTTCAGTGGATCCACCTGTTCTGCTCCCTACTCTGACTCTGGTGAATCCTCTCACCCCCCACACCTCTGGCTTACACCCCAGTTCTTGTATGCATATAAATAAAACTTTTTAAAAAAAGTTTTCTTAAAAAAAAGATATAACTAAATGTGTATTATAATGACTAAAATCTTTTAAAACTGACTATACCCAGTGTGGGTGAGGATGTGGAAGAACTGTATCCAACCACTTTGGAAGACAACATTCTCCTACAATATGATCCAGGCATTCAGTTAGATATTGACTTAATTGAAGTAAGACCCTATGTGCACACAAAAACTTGGACAGGAACGGTCATCTCTGCCATAGCACAAGGCAATGGCCAAAAGCTGGAACAACCCAAAATGTCTCTCAACAGGCAACTAGATAAACATGCTGTGGCATAGTGAGACAATTAAAAGGAATGAAGTATGATACATACATAACATGAACAAATCTCAAAACAAGTATCCTGCATGAAAGAAGCCAGACCAAAAGAGTAGGTATAGTATTTAACCAAATTCCTAGAACATGCAAACTAACCTATGGACACAGAAAACAGGTAGTGAGGGGGGATGCAGCAAGGGGTGAGAGAAGAGACGATAAGGAGCACAAGGTGGTGGACGTGTTCATTATTATTCATATGTGGTGATGGTTTCACAGCTATATAGTTTGATTAAAACATATCAAATTGTACACTTTAAATATGTATGACTTACTGTATGTCAATTACACCTCAATGAAGTTGTGTTTTTTATCTCAAACAAATTTTTTAAAAAGAATGTTCTAAAAAATGCCAGTATCTCTAAGAGAGTTCACACCTTGAACCTTATCAGCTAACACCTTCCTGGGGAAATGGAATGAAAAGTGAGGTGAAGGACAAGTCTCATACTTTTTCTTTTCTTTCTTTGGTGTAAAAACATCGTTTTTCATTTTTGCACAATGTATGCATTTTCATTTTGGTTATTGTCCCCATAAAATTCCCACCCGCCCTTGTTTTGATCCTACTCCCTTCTCCGCCCCCCACCCCCCATAGTGTGTCTCTGGTTTATAATTGCCTGCTGATTTTGATTTTTACTTTATTATAATTAGTCTTTTTCCTGGTCCCTTATTAGGTTTTCTAAATTCCTGCTATGAGTGAGACCATCAGGTATTGTTCTTTTTCTTTCTGCCTCATACTTTTTCAAAGAACTTGCTTTAATAGCACACTTACAAAACAATCCCAAACTCTAACAAAAATTGAATTTTCTGGGCCTCCCCAGTGGCACAGCAGGTTGAGCACAGTACTGTGATGCTGTCCGCAGCCTCTGCAGCATGAGTTCAATTCCCAGCCAGCCAGGGAGATTCCCACATGGTGCAGCAGACCTCATCTGTTGCACCCACTGCACCCCTCAGCAGTGCTTTCGGTCAGTCTGCCTGTTCTGCTCCCCACTCTGTCTCTGGTGAATCCCCTCACCCTCCTGTGCCTCTAGCCTGTACCCCAGCTATTGTATAAATAAAAAAATAAATCTTCAAAAAGAAAAAGTTGAGTTTGCTTGCTGTTTAGTGGCAGCTAATTTCTTTTTTAGTTTTTTTTTTTTTAATAGAGTTTACAGAGCTTACACACAGTATAGATAACAGATGTAGTGTCTCTCCTCCGTGACTGTATTTATCACACCTGCCCAACACCACACCTGGCACAGGTTTTCACGATGGCATACCATGGTGTATCCACTCAGGGATACTTCCTTTTTATCCAAAGATAACAGGTAGGAGGAAAGTGTGGTGACCACCCGGCCAGAAACAATTGTTCTCACTATTTCTGTCCCTTATCCTTTGACTTATATCCTCTCTCCACTCGAGTCCCCAAAGTAAGAATCAACCATTTCCAGAAATTTGAGTGGGACAATTCGCTGGATCCCATGTTAGTCATCATAATCACTCAGGCGATACTTTCTCAAGGCCAAGAAAGGGTCGTGGGATCTCCCATCACCCCCAGGAACAGCGTTGTGCCCGGCTCCAGAGTCGGGACTTGGGCCTGCTGTGTGGACATGGTCTCCTCTGCGTCACCCACATCTCACTGAACTACCAAGGAGACATCTCACCCCCAAGAATAGAATCCTTGTACTTGAGAACAGCTCCACCATTCACGCAAGTGGAGCCAGTATTTTCCCTCAAAAAATGATGAGAGAACTCAAGTGACTTGGAAAATCAAAATATGTTGTGTCAGGACTCCCTGGTGGCTCAAGGGGTTAATTAAGCACAGTACTGTGAAGGTATCCGCAAATTCTGCAGCATGAGTTCAATCCCCAGCAGGGAGCTGACCCACATGGCACAGCAGACCTCTCCTGTCTGGCCCGCTGCTCCCCTCAGCAGTGCATTTCAGTAGATCTGCCTGTTCTACTCCCTACTCTGTCTCAGGTGAATCCTCTCATCCACCCCCCTCCCCACAGCTCTGGCCTAATACCCCAGTTCTTATATGCATAAATAAATCTTTAAAAAAATATATGTTGTGTCCTCGGTTTTTCAAAGTAGATTCTTAAGGGGCCCCCTCCATGAGATTGCTAAAGACTGATGCTTGATGCTGGGTGTCCACTACTAGCAACTGACCCACAGCGAGGAGCAGTCCAATAGCCCAGCTAGTGAGGGGAAGAAAGGACACCCCTTTCTGTGTGCATCTGATCAAAAAGGTGAAGGGTCTCTGGCAGAGTCAGTTTCTGGGGTGGAATCATCAATCAGCCAGCTGAGACCACTGCAAATCCTGCTTCCAGTAAGATAGTGTCCTGAGTCCCTAGGAAATGGAAAGTGAGCTCCGCGGAGTGTGGGCAGCCCTCGTGCCCTGACCTCCCAGCCCTGACAAAAGAGGAAGCTGCGACCCAGAGCTGACATTTCCTCAGAGCAAGGCCCGGCTTTCCCAACACAGAGACCACAACTCACTGATAATGGGGCTTTGAAGTGTCTGGCCCAGGGCCAGGAAACATCACAAGTGTCCTTTGGAGAATATCTAGTTTTGATTACTCCCCATTTATAGGAAGCCACACAGGCTAACTTCAGTTTTTCTCCTGCTTTCAGAACTCCGGGGCTTCAAGCTGATGGATCTCCAGGCCGCCCTTTTGGCTCAGACCTTAATGGCAGGCTGACTGGGTTGGGGAGGCTTTGTTTGGATTTTCTCCCCCTCTGTGCTGCATTCCAGCCCAACACACATCCCTCTTCTTCAGCTCTCCACTCCAACTGTTTTGATCATAATGCTCACCTGCCTTGGGGCAGTCTATTTCTCCTTTGAGGACATCTATTCAAAAGGTGTTTCAGCCGGGAAACCTAAACCTGTCTGACAATTAAATGCCATTTTTAAGCATCTCATTATCATACCAACCTCATATCTGAACTATGCCTAGTTTCTCTCTCATTTTAACCTAAAAATCCAAGTCTATTTTATAAAGGTATCCTAGCAGTTCAGTAAAAACCATCAGAAATCGATTCTGCTAAAACACATGTTGTTAGTTCTACCAACACATCCAACGTGAATTAGACTTGCTGGTTTCTCTTTCAGCAACTGCTTGGCTGAGAAACACAAATTGCAGTTGAAACTCTTACCACTGTGCCTTTGAGTCTGTGGGCTGGCAGCACTGGATCCACCTGAGAGCCTGTCAGAAACACAGAAGCTGCTGGAGCCAGAGCCGCAAAGACACGGAGGTCTATGTTGTGGAGTGTTTGCCTATGTTTCTGTCTATGTATTTTATGTTCTTGGGTCTTACATCCAAGCCTTTTATCCATTTTGAGTTGATTTACCCATTTTGAGTATATGATGTGAGATAGTGGTCAAGTTTTATTCTTTTGCTTATAGCTGTCCAGTTTTCCCATCACCAATTTTTGAAGAGGCTTTCCTTGCCATATTTATTGTTGCACTGTCTATAGCAGCCAAAAGATGGAAGCAACCTAAGTGCCCAAAACAGATGAGAGGATCAAGATGTGGTATATATACACAACGGAATACTACTCAGCAATCAAAAAGATAAATGCATGCCATTTGCAGCAACATGGATGGAACTAGCAGGAATTATGCTAAGGAAAATAAGTCTGAAGGAGAAAGACAAATACTGGATTCTGTCACTTATCTGTGGAAGATATACAGAAGTCAAACAAAGGGTCAGATAAACTCAACCTTAAAAACTAAACCTTGAAAGCAGACCAAAGAATTGAAGTATCTGAGGGGGAGAAGGAGAGGTGGGAAGAGGAGTAGAGAGATCACAGTGGATGACGGCGGAGACTATGGGTGCTTTGGTGGCAGGTGCACTACAGTGACTGCTCCTGGGAGGGGAGGGAGGTGATCCTATACTTAAAAATACTAACAGCTGTGTAAACCATCTGTGCTTCAATAGAATTTTTAAATTTAAACAAGATAAAAGAAACACAGACTGTCAGGCGCTCTCCCGAGATCAACTGAGTCCAAAAATGCATTTTAACTACTCCAGTGACTCCTATGTACATTTAGACTTGAGAAGAGCTCATTTAAACAGCGGCCACCCCCTTGCTGGGAGAGGGAAAAAATCAAGGCAAGGGCACTTGCCTAGAGGAGCTAGTGCCAGCAAGTCCCTCAGCACTTTTCAGGCAGTGGCCTTCTTCCATGGGTTCCCACTGACCCTTTATCCTGCTGGATGAGGTACTGCTGAATGGCTCAGTGGTTTGGTTAATGCATTTAAACATCAAGGATGTGACCAGAAAGTAAGCTGAAAGTGTTAGAGCTCAGATTTGATCATGACTGTGTCTGAGCATGAATGCCAGAAAAACGACCTTCTGAAGGACAAGAGCACTCTCCCCTGGAGGTCACCCCAAAGCTGTGCAAAGAAAAGCTTGACTTTGATAAAAGACAAGATACCCTGGATGGGGAGTCTGACATTTGAAAGTGTGGCTTCAAGCAGTTCTTTGCCTTGTGCAATGTCAGTGTAAGAAAGACTAGAGACAGTTGCACACAGAGAGCTTTCAATGTTGGGAATTTAAAAAGAATGTGCAGAGAAAACTATGGGACAATTGTGACTTGGCTGAGCTATGTGAGTGAAGACATGGGCAGCTGAATAAAAATTCTTTCACCTTTTTTATCTCCAGCCTGTTTGATTCTTCCCTCCCAGTAATTCAGGAGTTTCTTTGACAGGAAAACAGTTCAAAATTACTTAGAGTTCATTAAGTAAAATCAGCAGCAAACATAGCAGCTTCCAGGAGATTTAAACAAGGCTCTTTCCAACAGACATATCTGACCCTATGTATTTTGTCCCATAAACTAAAAATACAAGCATATTTTCTGCTTCCTTGATCTCTTAGGAAGAATCTTCTTGTTAGATTTGGACACATCTCTGAGTTAAACTACAGATTTGGACCAGTCTCATCT
Source organism: Talpa occidentalis (assembly GCF_014898055.3). Taxonomy (NCBI): domain Eukaryota; kingdom Metazoa; phylum Chordata; class Mammalia; order Eulipotyphla; family Talpidae; genus Talpa; species Talpa occidentalis. The sequence continues at coordinate 89,649,234 of NW_023605194.1, read as the reverse complement.
TGTAATAAGAGATTGACTGCCCTGGCATCACCCTCTTAAGGCTCCCACTCCAAGAAGCTGTTTGCTTGCTCATCTTCACCAGTGACTTAGACACTTTAAATCACCTACTCTTCACATCAGTGCTGGCCCTGGGCTAATCATTTGACATGCTGAGTCAGTCAGGGTGGTCAATTACTTGTCATCTCTCCTATCTGACATGGGCATCCTCCAGCCACCTCTCCCACTCCTGGTTCTTAATCTTGGCTGACACTCAGTGTGCTCTGGGATTTTCACCAACCTATAATTTCCCTGAGCTTTACACTATCACCAGATAGAGTAATAATATCTCCATCTTCCTAAGGCCAGGGTAAGCATTTATTTAATTATAAAAATGATTATTTGGCTAATGACTGTAGGATGAGTGACAAAGTTCTCTGTAACTATATAACCTATCCTTCTTCGCTGGAAAGACATTTCCAAAGCACAATTAATACATCAACAGAGTATGTGGAACCATATTAAAGTTGTGCTATCTACCGTGTTGGCAGAAAGCATACTAGGATCATGTTAGCAGTGAAGGCCTCTTAGTTCAGTCCTGTACAGGTTTTCCTCTAATTTCTTATGTTTAACTTCCTGGCCCTGTGCAGTTAGTTGAGCCACTGAATATGTCACTAAGTGAGTATAGAAACAAATTTTATCACCACATAGATTCTATTCAACATACGCCACAGCATCTAATACATCACAGTTGTTCATTTATCTTTATATTTCAAAAATCTGAATGTGAGGCCAGCATATATTTATGCTCAGTATTTAATGGTAAATGGTAAATGCAAGTATAATAATACAAAAACTGAATAGCCCCCCAAAAAGTTGTAACTTTTATTTTTTTTTAAAGATTTATTTATTTATTTATACATGCACTGGGTACAGTCAGAAGCGCGGGAGGGTGAAAGAATTCACCAGAGCCACAGCAGCGAGCAGAACAGGCAGACCGACGAAATACACTGCTGAGGGGAGCAGCGGGCGGCAGGAGAGGTCTGCGCGCCATGTGGGACCCTCACCGATGGCCGGGGAGCAGCCGGGGATCGAACCGGTGCTGCAGAGGCTGCAGGCAGCTTCGCAACACAGCGCTCAACCGCTGTGCCACTGGGGAGGCCCAGGTTGTAACTTTTAAAGAAACACTGTCCCAGTCCCATACATGTTGATCAAAAATCATTTATATGCACATTCATTCCACAAACTTTCATTGAGTAGATGTTAAAAAGTTTGCAAGATGTAAAATAGAAAAATGGAAATCTCTCATCTTAATAGGAGACACACAACTTGCTATGATAAAACATTAGAAAAGGTATAACAATTGTTTGTACCTAGTGGAATACCATTTAGCCATAGGAGTGATGAAGTGCTACCATTTACAACAAAATGGAAGGAATTTGAGGGGATGATGTGCAGTAAAGCAAGTTAAAATGACAAAATCAAATACTGGATGTTTACAGAAACAGGTAATTCGACAAAGCAAAATATTTATAAAAATTAGTGGGAACTAACAGAAATGAGACCTCTGAGGCTAAGAGGGAGGAGGAAGGAGAAAAGGCTAAAGTGGCATAAGGGGTGGTGGTGGGAAATAAACGTATTTAATTTTAAAAAATATTTTTAAGATACCATGGTTGCTACTCACTCACTGGAGTGCTCAGGATGCTCTGCTTGCAGGTTTAAAAGTTAGGGAAACTGGGCCGCCTTGGTGGCACAAGGGGTTAAGACACAACCAATGAAGCTGTCCACAGCCACTGCAACACGAGTTCAATGCCCACATGGCGCAGCAGACCTCCCCTGACTCGCCCACTGCTGCCCCCAGCAGTGTACTTCAGTCATTCTGCCTGTTCTGTTCCCCACTCTGTCTCTGGTGAATCCTCTCATCCTCCCACCCCCCGCCACACCTCTTGCCTACACCCCAGTTCCTGTATGCATAAATAAATAAATCTTCAAAAAAAAAGTTAAGGAAATGCTACACAACTCACGGGCACAGAGAGGGAGACTTCAGAAAGGAGACCGCACTGAAGCCATGAAGCATAATTAGGCTAGAGAATCCTTGGGAAAAGGCAGATCCATCGGGCAGGGATTCAATCTGTGAAATCCAATGTGAAGGAGGATGTCCATGCAGATGCCACTGCGGTGAAAGATGCCAAGAGGGAGGTGGGCTGAGGGAACAGGCTGGGGAGACATTTAGTAAGAAACAGCAGATCAATCTGGAGAGTAGCCTTGAGTCAGATTGCAAGTCACACCAAACTGATTTTACTTTACTCTCAGGTCAATGGGGAGTCATCAAATGCTATTTAACCTGGTGGAGTGGAGAGCAGCAGAAAAGGAAATCATTCAGACATCACCAGAAAAGCACAAACCAGAGCAGAAGGAAGGCAATGACAGTGGCATTCAGACAGGAGAGGGAAAAGATAGAAGCTGGGGGCCTCCCTGGTGGCACAAGGGGTTAAGACGCAGCACTATGAAGCTATTGATAGCCATTGCAGCATGAGTTCAATCCCCAGGCAGGAAGGTTACCCACATGGTGCAGCAGACCTCTCCTGACTTGCCCACTGCTCCCCTCAGCAGTGTATTTCAGTCAGTCTGCCTGTTCTGTTCCCCACTCTGTCTCTGGTGAATCCTTTCACCACCACCCCCACATCTCTGGCCTGCACCCCAGCTCCTGTATGCATAAATAAAAAAATCTTTTAAAAAAAGAGAGAAGATAGAAGCAGAAAGTACAACCATTAGGATTTAGTAACCGATAAGATTAGTAGAGGACATACTAGGGCAATAGGAGGAAATGAAGATGCTTCCAAAGTGGTTAAGTTGGACCACTGGGTGCCACTGATTAACCTAGGAAGGACAGAAGGACAGGGCTAAGGTGGTGTGGTGGGTGGGAATGGAGAGGTGAGGCCATATGCCTTACATTAAACATGCATCAAGAAACCAACCACATATGATATTCCCAAAGATCTCTTTCCTCAAAACTGCAATTCAGGGAAAACTCAAGAAAAAAGAAAAATGTTTTCCATAGGCAGAGGCTGGAGGGCCATACTCTTTCTTTTCTTCCTTTGAACATTGCTCTTTCTGTCTCATCTCCACGCCCAGGGACACCTTAAACATCCTGGTCACAACAGTTAGACTGAACATACTGAAATGCTTTTGATTCCATGTGTATTCCCAGAAATTCACAAAAATTGGGAGCAGGAAAAAGCAGTAAAACACAAATGTTTAATCCAAGGTCCAAGTCACCAGAGCAGCACCTGTGATTTGTGAACACGCCCGGTACACACCTTGGGTAGGGGGATAGGAGGAAGGAAAGTTGTGATAAGCCTCTCCTCACTCTTGAATCACAAACAAGAGTGTGTGGGCTGCCATCTGAACCAGGCCAGTCCAGTGGTCTGCCTTCAAGTGTATTATCCACCTGGTCTTGTGGTTTCCAGGTTCCTAACAGTTAGAAGCTTCCAGTGCCTTTCACGTGCCAGTGTTGAGATTTTGTGATACAGTTCTATATTGATTTGTTGTTTTCAATCTATTTTTCCCTTGTGTGTTTCTTTGTATTGTGTCTTAGTTTAAAATGCCTGTGGATGAGATTTATGGTCAACTAATCTTTGACAAAGGAGCAAAGAATATGCATTGGAGCAAAGAAAGTTTGTTCAATAAATGGTGCTGGGAAAACTGGGTGACTACATGCAAAAGAATGAAGCTTGACTACTACCTAACACCATGCACAAAAACCAACTCAAAATGGATTAAAGAACTAGACATAAGACCTGAAACCATAAAATACATAGAAGGAAATATAGGCGAAACATTACGTGATATTCACATCAAAGACATCGTTACAGACACATCACCCAAAGCAGCGATAGTGAAGGCAAAGATAAACAGCTGGGGCTACATCAAATTAAAGAGCTTCTGCACAGCAAAAGAGACAATAACCAAAACAAATAGAAATCCCACCGACTGGGAGAACATTCTTGCACACAACACTAATGATAAAGGACTGATCACAAAAATCTACAAAGAGCTGATGAGACTCAACAAAAACAAAGAAAATAATCCAGTCAAAAAATGGGCAGAAGGGCTAAAAACTTCTCTGAAGAGGAAATGCAAATGGCCAACAGGCATATGAAAAAATGTTCAACATCACTTGTAATCAGGGAAATGCAAATCAAAACTACCATGAGATACCATCTTACACCAGTGAGAATGGCACATATTAAAAAAACTAGCAACAACAAATGTTGGCGAGGGTGTGGAGAAAAAGGAACTCTTCTGAACTGTTGGTGGGAGTGCAAACTGGTCCAACCACTATGGAGAGCTGTGTGGAGATTTCTGGACCTACTAAACATAGAGCTTCCATATGATCCAGCAATTCCACTCCTAGGTATTTACCCAAAGGACACAGAAACATCAATTCCAAAGAGCACCTGCACCCCTATGTTTATAGCAGCACTATTTACAATAGCTAAGCTTTGGGAACAACCCAAATGTCCAAAAAATAGATGACTGGATCAAGAAGATGTGGTACATATACACCATGGAATATTACTCAGCATTCAAAAAAGATAAACACAAGCAATTTGCAGCAACATGGATGGAGCTGGAAGGGATCATGCTCAGCGAAATAAGCCAGAAAGAAAAAGAAAAATACCGGATGGTCTCACTCATAGCAGGAATCTAGAAAACTTAAATAAAGCACCAGGAAAAAGAATAACTATAAGAAAGAAAATATCAAAATCAACAAACAACTATGAACCAGAGACACTCTATGGGGAGTGGGGGGTGGGGAAAGGAGGAATTGGGGTCAAAATAAGGGGGTTGTAATTGTATGGGGAATATAAAAATAAAATTTAAATAAAATAAATAAATAAATAGAATGTGGCAAATCACAAAATAAAAAAATAAAAATAAATAAAAATTTAAAAATAAATAAATCTTTAAAAAAATAAAACCCTAAAAATAAATAAATAGATAGATAGATAAATAAATAAATAAATAAAATGCCTGTGGGTGGGCCTCCCCTGGTGGCGCAGGCAGTTGAGCACTGTGCTGTGAAGCTGTCCGCAGCCTCTGCAGCACCAGTTTGATCCCTACCGACCAGTGATTGTCCCACATGGTGCAGCAGACCTCTCCTGTCTCGCCCGCTGCTCCCGTCAGCAGTGTATTTTGTTAGTCTGCCTGTTCTGTTCCCTGCTCTGTCTCTGGTGAATCCTCTCACCCTCCCGTGATCTGGCCTGTAACCTGGTTTTTATATAAAATAAATAAATAAATCTTTAAAAATAAAATAAAATGCCTGTGGGTGCTTGTTTGCACCTCCCAGAGGATTAGAGGTAAGTTAGGTCAGTGCTTCATAACTTCGGGTCAAGTGACTGGAAAAGACCAGAACAAGACTTTTGAAGAAGGCAATCATCACGGAAAGTCATAGTGAAGGCAAAACCACTTTGGGGGTGTGTGTTTCTGAGCCTGGAATCAAATTCGTCTCTACCAGGGTTTTACTTTGGGGGTTAAAATCACTTGAACTAGACGCTGTAAAAGAGAGACACTAGTAGTGATGCATCTCTCTCTTGGGCCAGCCTTTTCTGGGCTGGTTTCTTCAATTAATTCCCAAGAACCTTCTGTGTTTTTTATAAATGAAGAACACATATTCCAACAAAGAGGAGTCCATGCCATCTGCTTCTCATCAATACAATGGGAAATGGAAGGCGAGGGCTTTGCCGGAGACGGTGCTGGACTGTATTCAGTTGCGGGTCCAATAAATCTCTGGATGACAGAGATCATCTGACCTGCCTATTTCTCCAGCCTCATCTCACACCCCAAAGCCCACACATCCTTTTTGTTCCAGACACACTGTCCTGCTCTCAGTTCCATTAATCTGCTGCTCGCTTATATCCCTGGACCATTGTATCTGCACCGCTGTCCAAAATGCCGTCCCCAAAGTCCCCTTCTCTGCCTGGGTAAGCCCTACTTGTCCTTCATCTGTAATAATGGAGATAATATTTGCACGTACTTCAGAGGAATATTCTGAGAATAAAAAGAGGTTGTCTGTGATACGTTCTCAAGAGAGTATCTGAGCTATTGTAAGCACTAAGTATGTTTTAGTTGTTGTCATTACCCTTCTTTCTAGATTTAAGTGTCACCACTTACCAGAAGATTTCCATGAGTCCTTCCCCACCTTACCCCCCAAAAGATTCCAATCCTGTGTGTGTTCATTACACATGAACAAATCTCAGTGCAATAAGAGTAGTTATAATAAGGACTAGCATTTACTGCATGTAGGCAGTACCCTAAGGTATTACTAAGATGTAATCCTCACAATAACGCTACAAGACAGTTGTACTATTATTTCCATTTTATAAAAGAGCAAGCAAACAGGTTAAGATATTTTTCTCACCAAAATTCAATCCAAAGTTCTTTAGTTTGAAAGTAATGTCTTACGCTTTATCACACCAGATTTTATTTACAATTTTTGTTATTTCTCCCCATTGGATTACAAGTTCTTCAAGACAGAGCTCTGTGTGTTGTTGCTGTCATTGTTGCTTTTCTCAGATCCTGGCCTTCTGCCCAGAGCAAAGCACTTGCTCAATAAATGCTCCATAAATGAATATGTATCCAAATCTCTACCACACAAAGGAGGAAATGAAGAGTAGAGAGTCTTATTGAAATAAATGGCCCAGAGGAGCCAGAGGGTTGCAGTTTCCATTTGCTGCCTATATTTTATGGTTGAGCCCAGGCACTGTATTCTGAGGGGTTCTGCCTGACTAAAATTCAGCTGCAAACACAACCTACTCATTCCCACAAACAAAGGAATGGTGTGGTCTACAGCCGCACAAATCCAACAGAGGAAAGAAGTTGGCCAGGAGATGGCTCTTTTCTTGAAAATCTATTTAAAAAGGAAACCAACCAAGAATGACTCATGCCTGGATTCCCTTGCCTCTTTTTCCTGCCAATCGCATCCATAGTTGCCCTGAACTCTAAGGCCCCTCCACCACGCCCCATGACTGACTACCTCCTCATGAGAACACAGTGAGTGCCGTCTCCACATTCCTGCCATTCTCAGGCATGCCTTTTGGACCCCACATTAGCATAGTTCTCCTCGGATGCTGACACTATTACAGGGCAACCCCAATATAAAATGGGTTGCCTGACTGTGGGTCCTCACCCATGTGCTTAGGGGGGACTTAAACTACAGGCACACACAAAAATTTAACTAAAGATTTATTTACAAGGGAAGGGGAAATGAGGAAATGTATAATTCAGGAAGAAAAGAGGGAGATAAATTCTTAAATGCATCCTATCCATTCCACCAAACTGGAATCCCAATGACCCTCCGAGACCAAACGCTGCCTGACCAAGAGCACGAGCCAAGAGAGTGAGACCACACTAACATGGCTGGTTTTATTTACAAACAGAGAAAATGGCTGCTTAACTCCGCCCTTAGGTCCTCGCAACCTCCCCTTTGGGGATCATGGGATTTGTAGTTCCCAGTGTCTTGATGGAGTAGAGGTGGCATCCACAAAGCCTGTAGGGAGTTTGTGCAGGACATCCTTTCCCCCTAACAATACCAATTTGTCCTCTGTGTTTCATGGTGATAACTGGTCTACTGGATTACATTTAAAACAGCGAAAGTTCATGGGCTTAACCTGGCTTGTGATAGACATTTGATAAATACTGGATGAATGGCTGGGGATGGTGAGTGCATGACTGAATGAGAATGAAAAAGTAGATCTAATTCAATTAATCTTCCTCTTTCTGTTTCAATTCCACCCACATGCTGGCCCATTAGCAGCATTCTACCAAAGCCTGGGACATCCACCCATCCCAGCATTTATTGCCCCCAACATCCACCCATCAAAGTTGAAGTTTGAGTTGAGCTAATCATGATGGTGAACTTATTATGGATGGTTGGTGGGAGAGTCAACCCTAAAGGAGTGTTTATTTAAAAGGGGTGTGCCAGGCCTCCCTGGTGGTGCAGTGGTTGAGCGCTGGGTTGCGAAGCTACCCGCAGCCTCTGCAGCACCATTTCGATCCCCGGCGCAGACCTCTCTTGCCGCCCACTGCTCCCCTCGGCAGTGTACTTTGGTCTGCCTGTTCTGCTCTCCGTTCTAGCTCTGGTGAATTCTCTCACCCTCCTGTGTTTCTAACTGTACCCAATGCTTGTATAAATAAATAAATATTAAGAAGAATAAATAAAATAAAAAGAGTGTGCCATCATCACAGCTATGTGATTTTCTCCACTTACATTTGGGACCTCAGATGCAGGGGCAATGCCCTGCATCAAAGTTGTGATTCTAAGTTCCACATCCCACACCATGTGCATGAAACCCAAAAGAAGTCAAAATACTTGCCTATCTTCACGGAGTTTATAAAGAACTGGAGAAAACTGAACTAACACAATGTCTAGAAGCAAACCCAATGTGTATAACGTGGACATTATCATTCATGTCTCATCATTCATAATTATTTTAATTAATCATGTAATATGTAAATGGCAATGCAGACAATTAACCAAAAAAAAGGCAGAAACAGTTACATTTGGCTTTGTTTTACATTTTCAGTCTTTAATAATAATTTCTATTATTGAAATTAGGTTGGAATCTAACCAAATGCCAGTGAGGAGGCAGGCTGGAAGCTTGATGAAAAGAAGGTGAAAAAGGAGCCTTGGCTTTCTATTTGATAGCAGCAAGGTTTAAAAATGAATGGACAATATGTATTCTATCTTCTAGACTTATAGTCTGCAAACTTTTTCTATAAAGGACTGGAGAATAAATATTTTAGGTTTTGTGGTCTCCATTCTAATTATTAACTCTGCTACCTTCCATAATATGCAAATGAGTGAGCATGGCTATGTTCTGAGAAAACTGTGTACATACACACCGAGATTTCAATTTCATATAATTTGTACATGTCGTGACATGTCTGCCTTCTTTTGATTTTTATACAACAAATATTAAATGTAGAATCGATTCTCAGCCTTTAGACCATAAAAAATTGGCAGCAGACTGGATTTGACCTTTGGGCCATCATTTGCCAATTCGTATCCCAGACCACAGATAGGTACTAAAAACTGGAAGTGTAGGGCCTCCCCTGATGGCGCAGTGATTGAGCGCTGGGTTGCGAGGCTGCCCGCAGCCTCTGCAGTGCCAGTACGATCCCTGGCCACTGGCGAGGGTCCCACAAAAAAAATAAAAAATAAATAAATAAATAAAACTGGAAGTGTAAATTTGTAGCCAAATGAGAACAAGAATGTTCAGCTCACATCAACTCAACAATCATTGAGCACCTGATATGCCCGAGGATTCTAAGTCATTCAGAAATCATATGGATTTACTGACTCAATCAAAAGGACAACTGGATTGGATTCCCACGTGATTTATAAAATAATCTCACATTTGCATAAGTGATTAAACTCTCCCACCCATGAAACGTTCCAGCTCACAATATCGAGAATATTTCAAAGGCAAAGGAAAATAACCCACAGTGTCTGCTCAGTGCAGTGTATTTTTAAACATCCATAACTTTGTTATTTCAAAACCAAATTTCTTCAAACAAGGCAAAACACACATTCCTTACTCAGGGTTATGTACCAGGGATGCCAAGTTTGAAATTTCCAAACAAAGCTGCTTTTGAGTAATCCGAAGACAAAAAAGCATTTGAAAAATTTCTGAACTGCTGAAAAATAGCATTTTTTTCACCTTTAGATAACTCCGAAACTGGTAAATGGACTTTCATTTACTTTCCAAAATAAATCCATTTGGGAACGAAACTGAGAAAGAGAAGCCAGAGAAATCGTCCATGTATTCCATTAATTGCAATTGAAGCCAGGGGCTTTAGAGAAAAACAAGAACTGGGGATAAGAAGACTTGGGTTTCTCATCCTTAATTGGCTGTATCCCCTTCTCAGTTTCACACATTCCCTGTAGAATGGGCCCCAAACAGATGCCTTGTAGGATATAGGACAATCACCATGAGATAGTAGTTTAAGGATGCAATGTCCTTATAAGAGGGGCTGGGGGAGAGTCAGAGGAGGAGGGTGGCTTGGCATGGAGTTTTTGGAGACCATGAGAGTAGGAGAGCACCTATGTGGGGAGGGGGAGGGGGCAGAAAAGGACCTATAAAAAATTAAATGTGATAGTGTATGAAAACCAATTCTCAGTGCAAAAGAAGGGACTGGTAAATGCAGAAAGAGAATAGAAGAATATACTCTGTGGTGCTGATTTGGAATTGGAGGTATCAAAGGAAACTCATGGTTTTCAATATACATGACAGATTCAGACACAAATATATTCAGACACGCACACACACACACTGTAGCTCTGGCCACTGAGTGAGCCAGGGAGTGGCAACTCCCCAAAGCCAACAGCATACAGAGCACACTCATCTTTTAAGTACCATTTTCCACTAGAAATAGTCCAAGCTCCTTAGAGAAGTGACTGGCTCCACAGCAAGAGCTGGAGCATGGAAAGCAGATGAGCCTGAAGTCAGCAGCAGGGAAACACTCAGCGAATGCTGGGAACATGACAAACAGACCCAGGAGCTGTAAGAGGAACCATGAGAAGCAACGTCCAAGCCAGCGGGTGGCACTCATAGCCAGCTCAATAGTAGAATATGGAACTTTCCAGACTCCATCCCATGAGTGGGAGTTGGTGAGGAAAGAGGACAGACCCAGGGCTTTTGGTAGTTAAACCACGAGCAAGGAAGGGTGTCTGAGGAGGGGCCACCAGCTTGCCACATGCCACTTCAGTTTTGACCTCAGTCTCTGCTCAGTGGACCTCTAGGGCAGGACAATGTCATCTGGACTCATGCCAAGCTGTGAATTCTCTCTTTATCCCTTTTCTCACTCCCTATATAAATAAATCCTAGCATTGTCCTTTCTCTGTACGTATTTGCTTTGGGGTCTTGTCCTGTGTTTCAAAGCTCATGTGTGAGAACTCACCAACTACATCAACCCAATTCCTCTGGGTTTGCTGTTTCAAAGCCAGAATGAAAGTGCTACCACAGGCCAAACTGGGATGATTTTAGCATCAAAATAAATGTTAGCAATGAAGGATAGCCATCAAATAAATAAGAAACCATGCACATGTTCAGATAAAATAAACGATAAATTAAAATTTCAATGTTGAATGGGATAAAAACAGAGTTTCAACATAACCCCCTCTAATATATTACTTACAAAGAAAAAGTAAGTTTACAATGAAGAGTTCTGGGAGTTATCAAAAAGAACTGAGAGAAGTTATCAAAATGAGTGCCATCAGTAAAGAAGAAATTGTAATTGAAATTGTGTACCACCTGTCCAGATGCAATTAAAAGAATAAATAGCCTTCCTCCTTCCAGCTCTTGCCCAGTTTCTCAAGTTGATGTGACCCTATGACTTATTTGGGTCAACAAAATGTGAGTAGGAATGACACAAATCTTTTTCATACAGATTTAAGAGGTAGATGCACGCTTTGTCTCAGTTTTTTGATCCTGTCTTGGTAGGCGGAAATGTATCAGGATGGAACCTATGTAGTCGTGGGTCCACTGACCTCATGAGAAGGTACCTTATGAGGTACCCCCAATCCATCGTACCTTATCTGCTTTGGACATGTAACATGACAGAAAAATAAATCTTTGCTTCATTAAGTCACTATTCTGATGACTGCTTACTAGCACAGCATGATTTAGTTTATTTTGACAGGTATGTTGGTTCATGAAATGATTTCATTTTCATGTTAATGCTCTCAATAAAGTACACATTTCATTAAGGACAGGAATGGTACATTTAATTTTTGCCTTAAAAATGGCAACAGAGGGTCTCCCTGGTAGCACAAGGGGTTAAGACACAACCTATGGAGCTGTCCGCAGCCACTGCAGCACCAGTTTGATCCGTGCCCGGGGAGCTACCCACATAGCACAGCTGACCTCTCCTGGCTTGCCTGCAGCTCCCCTCAGCAGTGTATTTCAGTCAGTCTGTCTGTTCTGATCCCCACTCTGTCTCTGGTGAATCCTCTCACCCCGCACACCTCTCGTCTGTACCCCAGTTGTTGTATACATGGATAAATAAATCTTAAAAAACAATGTCAACAGAATCCACCAAATTCTTGGAGTCAAAAACCTGACCGTGCACTTCTGTATCCTTCTAGATCTTTCACCTGTCCATGACCTGATCTTATTCATTGTACCTTCTCTTTATCTCTGGAAACTCTCCACTTATTTCCAACCTACTCCACTATCTAAATTCAAAACAGTATCTTCTTTTTTTCTTTTATTTTATACATTTTTACATCACTTTTCATTTTTGCACAATGTATGCATTTTCATCTTGGGTATAGTCCCCATACAATTCCCACCCCCTTCGTTTGATCCTACTCCCTCCTCCCCACCTGTAGTGTGTCTCTGGTTTATAGTTGCTTGTTGATTTTGATTTTTACTTTATTATAATTAGTTTTTTTTCCTGGTCCCTTACTTAGGTTTTCTAGATTCCTGCTATGATTGGGACCACCCAGCATTTTTCTTTTGCTTTCTGGCTTATTTCACTGAGCATGATCCCTTCCAACGCCATCCATGTTGATGCAAATTGCATGAGTTATCTTTTTTGATTGCTGAGTAATATTCCACATCTTCTTGATCCAGTCATCTATTTTTGTGCATTTGGGTTGTTTCCACAGCTTAGCTATTGTAAACAGTGCTGATATAAACATAGGGGTGCAGGTGCCCTTTGGAATTAATGATTCTGTGTCCTTTGGGTAAATACCTAGGAGTGGAATTGCTGGATCATATGGAAGCTCTATGTTTAGTAGGTCAAGAAATCTCCACACAGCTCTCCATAGTGGTTGCACCAGGTTACACTCCCACCAGCAGTGCAGGAGTGCAAACTGGTCCATTGGAGGTTTTCCATACATTGCTGTTAAACGAATAGACTGTGCTCATATCCAGCCTTACTCATACTCCCTTTCCCTTCTCCCTTGCCCTCTTCCTTTCCCGTCCCATGTCCAGAAGCTCCTGCCGCATAGACCTCTAAGGCGCATTTCCTGTTGCCTCTGGCTAGCATGTACTTGCTCTGGTTTCACCTAATACTGACCTGTCTCATCTATCAAGTCTCAAATGCACCTCCTTACAGAGGTAGGTCTTCCTGATGCATCTAATCTAAAGTAGTCCTCACCCCACCTGGTCACCTTGTCACAATTACCGTGTTCTCTTCCCTTTTAATAATCTTCTTATCATAGTCTACAATATGTTATACATTTACTTGGTGTAAATGACAGGCAGCATTATATAAGTTTCAGGTATACAATATGATGATGTTTATAGATATTGCAAAATGATCACAGTAAGTCTAGCAGGCTCAGTCCCATACATTCGATTTACCATCCTAGCAACTTTCAAGTACACAATATGCTATTATTAGCCATAGTCACCATCGGTACATTATAGTCCCGTGACTTATTTATTTTATAACTGGAAGTTTGCATTTTTTATCTCCTTAACCCATTTCATCCAACTCCCCACCTCTGGCAACCACCAATCTGTCTGAATTTATGAGCTTGATTTTGTTTGCTTGCTTGCTTAATTGCTTATTTGTTTTTAGATTCCGCGTTTCAGTGAGATCACATAGTTTATCTCTGACTTATTTTACTTAGCACAATGTCCTCAAATCAGTCCCTGGAGGACATTCTGTCTTGAATTTGCCTGACATATAATGGTACCTAATAGGTAGATAGACCCCTATTTGGTCCCGGTACCTGCTTCCTTCGTATCTGCAATGGATGGCACTTTCTGTTCCACTAAGTAATCACATACAACTTCAGATTTCAGAGATTATGACTGAGTTTTCTCACCTCACTACCAGTTACCAATGCTATGATGCAGGATAAAGGAGATCTCATTATTAAAAACACTATTAGTTACCTTGATTTTTGTCTTCATGTTGGCTTTTCCCCTTTACCAAGAACTTCTCCCAAAGCTTTGACTACAAACAGCACATCACATAATGGAATTTAAATGTTGCCAACATGAAAGAGAAGTAACATTTTAATGAACCTTGAAATTTTCTGCCAAAATTTTGAAGTAACTGAATAATTTTTAACAAATCCAAAATCAACTTAGGAGGGAGCTGGGGTCACCCCTGCCATGCCCACTTCCTGCGACAGATGCCCCCCTGTTCTCTGGGGGCTCCCGCAAGCCCTGCCATGTTGGCATTGAACCCTTGATCACAAGAAACAGAGATGCACTTTGGTTGCCTCAGGAAGTGAAGGTTTCTGGTAAGAATGTGCATAGTAATCAAGAAAATGGGACTGTCAGCCAGCAGCTAGCCCTCAGTGAAGTCAGGGAAAGAACCACCAGGGACCCCAAGAAAGACCTAAATGGGGCAACTAACTGAAGGGCTGCTCCCAATCCAAAGCAAAGGCGGGGCTCTCAGCAGAAAGTTCTCCAGACTCCCATTCTCAGCTTGACCCTTAAGCCCCCTCAGCCACTCAGCATTGTCTGCTTCTCTGCATGTTGACTGGTCTCCAACTCTCACCTCTCTCTGAACAGCTCTGCCTATTCATGGCTTCAGCTGCCTCCTAAAGCCCTGGGCTCTTGCCGTCCCTGACGTTAGCTCCACATCATGGCTGCTGATGTGCCTCTTGCCACCATTCTTCATCTTCAGTCCCATGCCATTGCCAGAATTTATCCTGCTTCTTCGCCTACTGTCTTCGGGCAGGTGCTTCCCTATCTCAACTCGCCTGTGCCTGGAGGGAGAGAGGAACAGGGCTTGGAGCAGGCTGCAGGGACCACCTGGCAGCAGGAGCGGAGATGGGGGTGGTGTCCCCAGAGGCGACTGTGAGCAGGCATGGAGCTTAGACGCATGTTCAGTACTTAGAACTTAACGCTGATATATTCATTTAATATTTTGACAAGTGTACTGCATTACAACTGCTTCCTTTGTAATCTCATGTGCTTTATTTTTGCTGTTAAAATCATTACTCTGAAAAGGCTTCCAGAGGCTGCAACAGGCTGCCAAAGTGTCCATGGCACAGAAAAAGGTTAAGATCCCCTGCGCTAAATCCATGTTACCTCGAGGGCATGGATTATGCCCCATGCCCTACTGTGCCCTTAGGGTCCAGCACAAAGCCTATGATGGAGCACATGTGACATTAGACATTTGTAGAAATAATGAATCCTTATATGCCCAGCATCAAAAATTGTGCCTGGCCGGTGGAAGGCATTCAGTGGAAGTTTTTTAATGAATAAATCTCAGAAGCTCCAGCTTGCTGGCCCCTAGCCTCCCTCCCTGAGGCTCATCTAGTGGACTCTGCCTTCCAGCATCCTGGAGCAAGGAATCATTTATCAAGTAGGCTGGTACGCTATCAACAATCAGTTTTTACAACAATGCAAAATCCTCAGTCACTCACAAATTACTTCAAGATAAATACCCGGCCTTGAAGGGCTGCCAGGTTAATGAACAGTTCCAGAATCTAATGAGAGGGTTGTAATAACGTCTGGAGAGGATTTCTCTCTGGGATGGGGGATGGGCTGTTAGTCTATCATCTGAGCTCCAGATTCTGCAGCACATATTTTCAAGTCAGCTGGTGAGAGTCGGTGAGGCAGCAGAGCACTTGGACAGATGCCTTTGTGTGCAGTTAATTGACACATAGGGAGACTGAGTCTGTGACCTTGAACTCCTTGGTCCCATAGTTTAACCAGCTGAGCTCATCTTCTTGACCACCTGAACGGATTCAGAACCTCCCAGAGAAGGAGTCACATATGGAGGAAATACACAGGAAGCAGAGCTAATACAGAGCTAAGCAGAGAGAAAAATCTTAAAGAACATCCTTGATACTTCCTGCTCACAAAAGTTACCACCTCCTTTCTTACTCTGCCCAAGCCCTGACCCCTGAGTGGATGACAGCAAGGAGCAATGAAGGTCATGTCCTTGAGTGTCTTGCAAGGTTGCTGGCAGCGATACCAAATCCAGATTTTTTGCTACGATATATTTTGAGTTTTCTGTTGCCAACTTTATATGAGTTTTGCTTTTGATCTACCCAGAATATAGGAGAACCAGCATTCACAACCTTCTCGTCCTTGCCAGGGAACTGCTACCTCACTGGAGGCAGGGACAGTCCAGAACTCCAGAACTCTAAGGAATTGGGGATTTACACACAGCTTCAGATACCCCAGAAATAGTACTGAGCATTTTACATCTGTCCTTTAATGTAATTTAGAGAGATGAGTATTTAAAGCTTATTTTAAATACCTTCCTTCAAACCTGCCTTTAGTCTGTAAAGGGCAAGAATACTACTGAGCACTTTGCCTGACATATAATAACCTATGAATGAGTCTGGGCCTTCACAAATGAGGAGAATGGCAAGTACCTGGAATAACACATCTGCCCTGCAATTCTCACTGGGGATCACTGTACCAGGCTACCTCTTGGTCACTCAGGAAAAAAACAGTCATAGGGACAGAGACTTTAGGGTTTTATTTATTGATATGTTTGTGCTACGATTGTCCTTCAGAGTACTGGCTATGTAATCAATTTTTTTTAAGATTGATTGATTTATTTATACAAGAACCGGTGTACAGGCCAGATACGCAGGTGGGGGGTGTGAGAGGATTCACTAGAGACAGAGTGGGGAACAGAACAGGCAGACTGACTGAAATACACTGCTGAGGGGAGCAGCGGGCACAACAGGAGAGGTCTGCAGCGCCATGTGGGACCCTTGCCACCGGCCAGGATCGAATCGGCACTGCAGAGGCTGCGGACAGCTTCACAGCGCTACGCTCAACCACCTGCACCACGAGGGGGGCCCTGGCTATGTAATCAATTTTAAAGTTGACAGGAGTAGGTGAGAGTTCTGGGAACCATGCCATCAGAGAGATGTCATCACTTGGGGTGACAAGAGAGTACATAAGATGACCGTGCCCCCCAATCTGCCCAGAGTCGCCCCCACTGTGCTGCTGTTTCCAGAATAATTATTCACAGTGTCCCCTTTCACTCTCAAATGTATCCCAGTTTACCTGATCATAAATCGGGAGACTCAGTATTATTAAGAGGTCAATTCTTTGAAAATTGATCTGTAGAATCAATGAAATATTAATCATAATCTCCAGACTTCCTTTTGGGAACTGTCGAAGTGACTCTAAAACTCATATAGCAACACAAAGAACCTAGAGGAGCCGAATGACTTTGAAACAGAAGAACAAAATTGAAGAACTCACACTTCCTTAGTTCAAGACCTACTGTAAGCCTAGCCTTGAACCACAAAGGCCGAGAACAGCAGTGGCCTGTATCGTGTCCAGGAAAAAGCATCTGTGAGTTGGGATGCCACCCTTCCATGCTCTTTCCCCTACAACAGCAACCCCAAATGTGGAACTTTCTGTTCCACATTACAGCTACAAGATGTATCTGGACTGGCTCCGGCATGGCCACCAGGAAAGTTGCTGATCTGAAGAGCCAAAAGGATCCACAGCCAACTTTGTGAAAAAGAGAAATAAATGTCTATGTGCTCAGTCATTGAGATTTTCAGATGTGTTTGTTTCTGCAGTGTAGCTTAACTTACCCTGTCTGATAGAGTTAGGATGTTTTGGTCTGATTTCAATTGCATGTATTCATTCAACAAATAATTACAAATAATTCAAAATACCATTACAATGTCCCAGAAAATATTCTTGGCACTGGAGATAAAATGGTAAAGAAAAGGACAAAAGAATTTCTGCCTCTGTGGGACACAAGAGAGACCAGTGGGAAGCCACTCTGGCCACAAAGAAGAAAACTCTTTTCCTCTTATTTTAGTTGTAAGAGGCGTGATAGGAAATGAACATCCCAGAGGGAAAGATGCTCTGGAATTCAGATTGGAGGAAATCAATTGGTATAATTGGCAAGGAGTTACAGAAAAGGAAAGGAAATTTTCAAAGCACACTTCTCTTATCACATCATTTGCACATGGGTGTGCTCGATGCAGAGAGCTGAAGATAAATAAGCATAATGCTGAGCTTCACCAACTGAGTCCAGTTATGGGGAGATATGTCAACCTAGTGTAAATTTCTTGATGGCTATTCTGTGTTTTATTAAACTTTGAATCTCAGCCTGACATAGGGTAAATGCCTAATAAATGTTTATAGAATCTACTCATAATTGCATGATATTGTGTTGTTCCATCTGGAAAAAGAAAAGGCCATGTTAAAAAGGATCAGTCACCCTCATCCCTACACACCTTTCTTTACCTTCACCAGCTCAGCTTCTGCCCTTCAGTGACTAAGGAGGGCCGAGTCTACGACTTCCGGAACCCCCCCTCCCTCCCAGAGTACACAGTTCAACAAAAGATGGGGTTCGCAGGATCTGAGCATCAAAGACCTCACAGCTGTTAGGGATCAGCTTGAACCTGCAAGCTGGAGGGAGTCATCTCTAAAGTGGTACGTGAACCCCAGGGACACAATTTCGTGTGTTCACAATTCAGCAACCTTCCACTGGAAGCAGGTCCAGCCTGCCCTGTTCCCTGCATACCCCTGCAGTCTAGTTCAAGGACTTGGGAGCATTTAAGAAGGTTTAATAACTCCAGCATTGCCCCCATTTCCAAGAGAAGCAAAGGCCTTATGCATATCCTAAAAAAAAGTCAACCTGGTGCACTGGTCAAGTCCTAGGGTCTCTGGGTGCCGTATGCTCACCTCCGGGGCTGTCTCAGCCATCCATGTGCCTCTGTCCTGTTGGGACTCTAGGTTTCTGCATTAAATAAATAGATCCTGGAGAAAGTCTTTGGCAGCATCTGCTCTGGGGAAACTAACAAATGAAAGAGCTACAACATTCTTCCTGAACTAACCCAGTCAAAATAAATCAAAGCTGCAGAAATGTATAAACATTTACTATTTAGCAACACAACTTAGAGCATGATTTTTCTTCCCTGAAGACAGGGCACTCCCAGCCTCTTCACTTTTCCAGGTAAGATGGAGACTCAGAAAGAAGAGGCCTGGAAGGCAGCCGCCCAGGGGCCTGGGAAGCAAGCACAGCACCAGCTCCCATGATGGGGCCCTGCCTCTCTACCCAGTCAGCCTACAGTATGCCTGCTGATCCCCACACTCACTCACCCCTGTTTCCTGATGACTGGTCAACTGCCAGTGGATTAGCACTATCTGAAATAATCTCTGCAAGTTACCAGCCCCTATTACCCTCAGGTAAAATCCCTTTGTCCACCAGGTAAAGACCTCTGTGAAATCCAATCTAATGCACCGTGAACTTTAGCAATCACTTTCTGTTAAATATACACCCTACCCTTAGCTTACCCCAACCACTGGGATGATATTAACTGGCTCTTTGATAAACACCAGAAGCCAGTTGCTTCTCACTACTAATCATCATTTTGGGGAACTAAGTCAGCCTTAGCTCTGACTCTTGAAACAACGTCTGTTGATCTTTCATCTTCCCATGTTGCTCGATTCTCTTTCTTGTCACCCACCCCCACCCATCACCTGTGCCCTAAGGAAGGAAAAAAAAGATCTGGACTGTTTTTCTTTTCTTCATTCCCCACTCCAAATCCTCAGCCCTGTAGAACAGCAAACCACATCTTACCTATGTGGAATGCAAAAGAAAACTTTCCCTTTTGATATTCAAAAGTCCTCCCACCAATTAAGTAAACATTGGCCACACCACAGCACTGGTATGTTATTGCGGAGCCCAGGAGAGCATGAAGCCAGAGTTTTTTCAGAGTTGTGTCAAAGAGACCTTGAGTTTTGGCCTCAACTACAGGGGAGAGATGAAAACACCCCATGCACCTCTCAGAATGCCAACTGCAGCCCTGTCCAAGGATGGCCACCATGTCAGTGGGTTCACAGAACAATATCTTCTGTACAAATAGCTTGTGGGCTTCTCCCTCATCCTCTGAGACAGGACCCAGAGTGAGATCAAACACTGTCCACAAAGGTTCCAGCAACAACAGGTCAACTTTTGAACAATGTTGTCCAGGGCCATCTTCACCATCTCGTGCTTCAGAAATTGTTGTAGAAAGGCAGAAGGCCAGTCTGGACCACAGAGATTGATCAAGAACACCTTCTTTCCAGAGTTCTTAGGGTTGTGATATTCTCAACCAGCATTGTCAAGCAGGAAGGTGGAACCAGGGAAAAAGAGAACGATGTGATGCACCTGCGTTGCCACATGGACAATTTACATTTGTCTAAGATAAAGTTTCAACACTGCAATGCATCACTGAGCTAATAAATACAGACCATGCCAGGGCTTCCAGCAGGAATGCAGCGTGCTGGTCCCTTCTGTGTCAGATTTGCCTTATGAGAATAGGAGAATCACCTCAAATCTCTTTCTCCATTTCCCCATCCCTTAGGAAAAAAGACAATTTCAATTCTTCAACAAGCATTGAAGAGGATCACAAAACAGTAAGGCCCCCATATGAAAAGTTCCCCACTTTACCCACAGGGATCTAGCAATTATTAATAAAAATGCCCCTACCACAGTTTCCATTTTTCCTTGGGTTCTGAGTGTGTGCTTACTTTTGTCCATGGCATCAAAGGGCAAGCTAATTTTATTAAGGACATTTTTAGAAAGCTAGAATGTCAGAAGTTGACACTACTCTCTCTCCAGTCCTCTATTCTTGGTAACATCATTAAATATCAGCCAGCCCCAAAAGCAAGTTGCACCTTTTTTTAATCTAACAGCCATTCTGTGGATAGCATTTGTTTTCCATTGCTGCCAAGGAGACAATCTGGCTCTCATTTCCTTTGAAGAAGAGCCCGTTATGATGAGTCAGGTCTACATTGGGAATAATTAGGTCAAATAAATGAACTCTTCCAGCTGCCTAAGGCATCATTCAACACCCCCATGTTGCAGATAAAGGAGACAACACTGGAGCAAAAGCAGAGTTTATCTGTTGTAAGTTACCCCTTTCTCTTGCTCAAGGGATACTATCAAAACATACGCCAGGTAATTATGACTTCTCTCCTTGCATCTGGAAAAGTGAAAACTGATCCATAAAAATCGAGTGGCAGTCCTACAGCCTTTCCACCTACACGAGAAGGTCCCCTGTCCATGAGGAAATAGGAACCAGTTGGAAGGCTCAAGAATAACCTTCTACCTTGTGCTACATTTGCCCTCACAGTCTCCCAGTCTCTTTACCCTGGACTGTCATGCCCACCGGCAGAAGCAAAAGGAAATGCAAGAATGTGGGAGTCACTTGTCCCTCTCACTAATATTTGACTCAACCCCCTACCTCCAGCTCATCATCCAAGCAAGATTCTCAGGCGGTTCACCAGTTTGTTGAATATCCCATACCTAGCCAGACTGATGGGGGCTCAATTAGTAATGTCAACCAGCTACCCAATTAGGGAGTTCCTCTGCCCAGATCTGAGTGACTGGAAGTGGTGAATGGAGAGAAAAGCCCCTATAGAATAGCTAGCTATTCATCTAAGCATTTTGGTACTCAGAGAGAGAAATGGAATCTATAGTTTTGTTTCTCTCATCACTCCCTTTGTTTAAACTTATTAAGTCATTTGGAAACCACTATCAATAATGGAGAAACTCTCAAGAGTCACCCTGGGATCCAATACCTGATATTGACCTGGGTCTCTGGCCTTAAGTAAAGACACAGTCACCCTACACCAGACAACCTTGGAAAAGGGCTTGGCTGTTTTGAAGATACCACTATCTACTTTTCAGATCCAAACCACCCTCCAAAGCCTCTCAGGCAAATGGACTATCTTGAGGCATGGTTGCTTTGCTTCTCCAAGGGTTTCCATTACTGTAGGTTACTCCATCTCCATAGGGAATGAGAAAGTTGATGAGAACTTACAGTGACATAACACACAGTGAGACCACTTGGGTGAAAGAGATGGCGAGTGGGTAGGATGAGTGGCCCCAAGTCCTATTTGAACAGGTGGACTGAATCATAGACTGGCAAGCCCTGTCCAAACAATTTGGCCATGAGACCGACGACATGGAGGCACCAGGATAGACAAAAAGTGTTAGATCCTGATGAGTGATTATCTCACAACATCCTGGAAGGAGAAGGCTGCGAGCCTATTGTGGAGCTGGCATGGAACTGTCTGGGCAGGCCGTGGCATAGACACCCCATGACAAGCTATGATCCTTCACTCCTCCTCCTCTCTTCATGGATCTGTCCTTTGAGTATCTCCTCCTAACTCCCTTCAGGGAGCCAGGCTATACTCTCCTTCCCAGCACTGGCTCCCTCACATCTGTAATAAAGCCTAGTCTGGTTCAACTACACATGGTGCTGTCTGGTGAAGTCTTTCCTTAGAGGGCAAAGGACCTGCTCTTTTGGGTCATGGCCGGTAACAGAACAAAAACTCTGCTCACCAATCCCTCTTTCCAAGCTGCCCAGAGTGAGGGCTGCATTGAACCTACCAGAGAGTTTATGATGCCTGAAAAATCTGGGAAGAAGTGACCAGTGGTAAACCTCAAAAATGAGCACACATCCACTGTTCTGGGCAATAGCCTGTTGAAGATTATCATAAAATGTTCTACATTCAGACACTAAGTGAATTACCTCCCAGGCTGCAGGGTGCAAGGCTCAGGTCCTGCCCCACCCCCCCTAGTTACACAGCAGACCCTGGATCAAGGAGACCTCTTCTGCTCTGACACAGGTTAAATCATGAGTATGAGGGTGAGGACTTCCTCGGTGGCTCCATTTAAAGTGACTGAGGGCCTTCCTCATGGCGCAAGGGCTAAAGACAGTGTTATCAAGCTATTGCCAGCCACTGCAGCATGAGTTTGATCCCCGGCTGGCCAGGGAGCAACCCACATGGCACAGCAGACCTCTCCTTTCTTGGCCGCTGCTCCCCTCAGTAGTGTATTTCAGTAGGTCTGCCTGTTCTGCTCCCCACTCTCTCTGGTGAATCCTCTCAACCCTGCACCTCTGGCTTACACCCCTGTTCTTGTATGCATAAATAATCTTTTAAAAAATAAATAAAATAAAGTGGCTGAACTGGCTCCTACACAGTCCCCCCGCCACATCCCAATTTCCTCTGATGTGAAATTCCCCAGGGAGCTCTAATTAGGCTGAGAGCTCTAATCCCATGTCGCAATGGTCTCACCCAGGAAAGAAGATGCCATAACCCTCAATGAAGAGCCAGGACAATGTTTTATTCTCATTGCATCTTTTCAACAATTTCATCCACTTGTCAGGTTCTAACTTCACTTCGTCTTGGAGATGCATCTGCAGGGCTCATTACAGAAACACTGGCGTACTCTGTCACAAGCTTGTGACTCCAGCGCTTCAACTTCCATGAGCAAACCTGACCTGTTTCAAAGTGAAGCCATATTTTACTTCTCCCCGGAGGCCAAGTTCAGGCCACATACCAACTTCAGAAGGGTGGGCAGACGTTGAGAGGGAAGGACGGCTCAGTGAGGCAGAAAGCTACGCTGAGGCCATGGCTGGGTCTGATCCCAGGCTGGGAGTGGGAGGCGATGCAGGATCCATTAATTCACAGGAGTGCAGTCCTAGCTGGCTGGACTGGAAATGAATTCACAGCAGGGTGGCCTCGGGCCCCTGCTGCTCCAGTCAGGGTGGGGACCACAAGAGTTTTAATTGCCGGTAACACAAATGGAACAACTTTAAAATCCCATTTCCCTAATATTCCCCACCCTGTGTCTTTAATCTATGATTGAAAGGATATCAATAGCCTGGGTGTATCAACAGCAGGGGAGAAGAAGGAAAATTCTGTGACATGAAATATTCCTCAGCAAGAAAAGAATTGCACATGCATCTGAAGAGGTGTGAACCGGGACCTCTGATCATACACCGTGTTATAAACCAATATTGCCTCAATAAAGAAGAAATACAAAAAAGAAAAGCAACTGAAGTGATCTTAAATCCACCACAGCTGTTTTTCCCTTTCCTTCCCCCATGCGTGTGTTCTCTCTCTCTCTCTCCCCCCATCCCCCCAAAAGCCCCACCCCCAGTAAGATTAAGATATGATGCTTTAGGAGGGCATGTTTTTTACTGGAATTGGGAGGAATTTTATCAAAAGAACTCCTTCAGAATGAACCCCCTTCTCTCCTGAAGAAGGGGGGAGGGAAGAAGCACTCTGCATATGGTGCTGGGGGAGGGGGTGAGTCCTGCTGAGGTGCTCTGAGCAATTCCCCTACTAGCCCACTCCTTTTTGTGACAACTGATGAATATGTTTTCTTTTGTAGGATAAGAATAGGTGACCTTTTCCCCTTGAATTCCCATCCTGGGGCTGGGGATAAGAGCCCAGGATCCCCTCCTAGGCCTTCACACCGTGGGAAAGTCTACCTAGAGCTTAAAGGCCTGATAAATGCCCTCGAACAGCTTTGAAAACCACTCAGCATGAGCATTTGCCCCTGCACAAGTGTCTACCCTATAGCATAACAGAGATGCCTCTGGGGTCTTCGACCCAGCTACCGACCCACAGCATATTCCCTTTGTAAAGAGATTCATACCTCTTGTCTCCTTTCTGAAAACAGTTTCTAAAGAATTATCTGGTGGAGTCAGTTTCCTAGGAGAATCCATCACATTTCCCCAGCAGATATTTCCACCCTTGCAAACCATTAGAGAAACTCAAAGAACAAATTAGTCCTCATTGTAGGCCACTCACACTGCCATCTCCAGCCCGCCACTTAAATCAAGCTATTTTCTCAGTAGATTTGAAGCCAAGCTTTCACATCGGGATCTTCCACCTCAGCACCAGAGTATATAACTCATGAAAACAATCGCCTGACCACTGTTTCTCCTATTTCTTGCATCTGGTATCTGTTGCCTTGTGAATGGCGTGTCCACCAGCAGAAAGGATTAGGGCCAGGGTAAGTGACATGCTGAAAAGAGAGAGGAGAGGAAGAGCAGGAAAATCAGAACTTCCCAGGAGGCAGTGTTGGTCAAGAGTTTCTAAGCCCTCCTAACAGCTGCCTCTGCCCTGTCTTGATTTTCTCCTCTCTCGAGGTTTATATACCTGCCCCCCCTAGATAGCAGAGCTATGCCTTAGCTGCTAACCAACCCAGTAACCACTGCTGGTAACTGGAAAAGAGTGTTCCCCATCAAAATTGAGTTTGATTGAATCAGTATCCACTGACTAGAATGAAGCCTCCTTGCATAGCACAGCACAGTGGGAAGGCACAGACGTGGGAGTCAGGCGTCTGCATCACTGGTGTTGGTGTGAGGATGGCAGGTACTTTCTGAGCGTCCACTTTCTCCTCTGTAAATGGATTGATTGTACTCAGCACCTAGGACTCTAGTAAGAACAAAATGGCCAAGAAAGAATGTAATGACAGTCTTTAACACACCTGTAAGTATATCAACATGTATGATCTGCTTCCCTCCATCCTTGATGCACACACAGCCACAATGGGGACCCTACCCTAACTGGTTCTGATAGTTTGACTTCTCCTGGCTTCTTTATTTACAATAACTGACAACCACCACTAAGAGCCAGCCCAGTTACCCATAAAAATTGTAATATCTAAACATCAACCATCAAAACAATAATATGTCAAATGATAAAGACAAGTATTTCCCACGAAGGTGGGAAAAGGGAAAGCTGGAAAGAATGTGATGCAAATTTACACCTCTAACTGCACATTCTCTCAGAGAAAGGAATTTAATTATACCTTAACATGTCATTTTAATATAGAATATAACATTGTAGACATGCATTTTATGGAATTATAAATTCCATGGTCATTAAGTTCCATTCCTTATCTGATACCTGAATTCTATTGAAAATGCTTTTTACTTTTAATTTATTCTTTATAGCACTATTTTAAGAAGATTATTTGGGGATTCCCTGAGGTAAGTAAAATGCTCACAGCCCAAGAATAAGAGGTTAGAAGTGATTAAAGGAGGTTAATCACTTTGTATGTATCCAGCTGTATAAGATAGACCTATAAAAACCTTTCATAAGAGATGGCTTAGAAAAACTTATGGATCTAAACCAACAGGTTCCTCCCTCGTGGGCCATGGTAGTGGGGGCTGATGAAGTAATGAAAGACAAAGCTAACTACTTCCTCCAGTCCAGTATCACTCAACATGTGGTGCAGAGTCCAGTTAGATCCACATTCTCTAGGGAGGGTGGGGGTTGGGGGGAGACACTGAAAATGGGACTTCATTCCAAAACTCCTGAACAGAATCTCTGAAGATGGTCCTGAAATGAGTATTTTTCATGAAAATGTTTACACTTTTTATCAATTCTGAATGTGAAACCACCTTTGTAATATGAAAGTGAATAGTCTCATCATTGAAGATTTAATTGTGTCTTCATCCAATAGATCATGTAGAGCATGTATGTAGATTTAATAGATTATATGTTAATAAAAAGGGGAAGAAAGTATGACTAACAGACATGTATAAAGCATCCATATAATTCATTCCCAACTCAAATGCATCTGAATCTGTAATATCACCGTACTCTTCTAAAATGATTCTCAAAGTTTAGTCACACTTAAAACAGAAAGGGAGAAACAGAAAAGATTCATTTGCCTTCATGTATTACTCACTTAACATTACATTTTTCTTTAGAGACAACTTAAAATTCATCTACTTAAACCCTGAATGAGGGGATCATCCACCTAAAATAACAAGATGAAAAATAAGATCTACTACCTGGGGTAATCAAGAAAGATTCCATGAAACTGATTATTTTACAAGAGTCCATGATGGCCTTTGAGTCTCAACAGAGAGGTGAGAAAGACCCATGATGGTTCTGAAAAAGCTGAAGCATAAAGGGGAGCTGATGTGGTAGAAGTTGCTAATGTAGAAAATCTTAGGGAAAATTAGACAATAAAAATAATATGCATAGCCAGATATTATGCTGAGGGTGTTAGGAATGGCAAGGTGGTGGTGACACCAGTGTTGGGGAGGGGGGGTTGGTGGTGGTGGCAGTGGTAGGTGGTAGCTTGGTGGTGTTACTGTTGAGTTGGGTAAAATTGGGAGACAGGAGCCTGAGTCTGAGGTCCCATACCCAAAATCACATCCAGGAAAAGAGGTGCTCACCCACAACAAGGAACAAATGAGGAACAATTCAAAGGCCCTTCCCAAGCCAACAGTCTACACAGAAATCTTGAAAACATTTAAAAGAACCACAGCTTTGAGTAGAAAATTTATTTCAGCATATTTTGGGAAAGGAGGAGGCACTATTAATTAAATATAAACTTATTTATGTATTTGTTTATTCCCCAAGCTTGTCCCAGAAAGAATCTAAGGCAGCCACAAAACGCTATGTGCTGGATAAAAGCCACCACATCCTGGAATATGAGCTAAACTCCCTTGGCCTCCAGTCCTATAAGACCCAAGCAAATAGATCGTAAACAAAGAGCTCAAAGCACCAAGCTCTTAAACAGAAGGAAATAAAACTATGAAGACTCTGATGAGAAGGGGCAGGTCCTCCAGGTGTACCTGAGTGCTGAACCGGTTCCCACCACATCAAAAGCAATGGCACAGCCCCTAATTCCAATTGCTGAAACATTTTAACAGCTGGGAATTAAAATAAGCTGTCAGCCAACTCAAAAAGATTTTTTAATTCAAAATAAATCAGGCTAACAACCTGCAGATGTTTGGAAAGAAAATGTTTGGGTGACTCATTTTCAAAACCCAATTCCCTAAGTTTGCCATTTCTGACTTTCTGAATGGCTGCTACCTACACTTAGCTTCTAATCACAAGACAAATGGCTCTGCTGGAACTCTCAGACTTAACGCTGATCACACAGATTGACGAGCAGGCACAGATTCCATCTGGTAAACTAACCTGAAATTGGGACTCAAGAGCAGAGAGCTTGTCAGATTACGTTACATTGATGGAGGCCGAGCTCTCCAGCGACCCCTTGCTCTTGAGCAGTACATGAAGAGGACCACTCAAGGTCTCTCTCCAAAGATCTTTGCATGCAGGTTTGCTTTGGCCTTTGTACCATTATTATTATTTTTTAGAATAAGTAGGGATCATCTCAGTAATGGGTTGAGGAAAAGAATAGAAAAAAGGGAAAGAAAAGGGCAAAGAAGGGATTTTTGTTTGTTCAAGAAGAACGAACATTATCTGAGACTCAAGATAATAGCCAAAGACAAATCAGCACCTGCGAGCCCAGACCAAGGATGACCTCAGAAGTGCACGCACGAGCGGGCGGTCAATGGAGGAAGAAGGGCAGGGCTTCAGCTTCTCCACCTGAGAACCATCTAGGTCAATTAGGTCTTCTTTCAGCTGGTGAATATGAAACAGACCAGAATAACACACCAGTACTAAATCTGGTTCTAAAATCTGGGGAGCTGTTGCTCATCAAAGTGATGAGGTAGTAGTGAGGTATTGGATGGCAGCCAGTGGGATTTTTGACTTTTCACCCATATATCCAATAGGTGATTTGACCCTTCCTGAGGCCCTTCCCCTCCTCCTCACCTTGCCTATTTCAGTCCCTGCTCCTATAACAAAGTGCCACAGACACAGCGGTTAAAAACAATACAAATTTGGGCCTCCCGGGTGGCGCAGCAGTTGAGCACTGGGTTGCGAAGCTGCCCGCAGCTTCTGCAGCCCGGTTCAATCCCCAGCCACCAGGCAAGTGTCCCACATGGCGCGCAGACCTCCCCTGCCACCTGCTGCTCCCCCCAGCAGTGTATTTTGTCAGTCTGCCTGCTCTGCTCTCCCCTCTGGCTCTGGTGAATTCTCTCATCCTCCCGCGCTTCTGACTGTACCCAGTGCTTGTATAAAATAAATAAATCTTTAAAAAAAAATACAAATTTATCTCTCACAGTTCTGGAGGCCAGGAAGCCCAAGTTCAGGATCCCTAGCAAATTCAAGTTCTGATGAAGGCCTTCTTCCAAACTGCAGACTGAGACTTCCTGAGTATCCTTCCAAGATGGAATGGGTGAGTGGGGTCTCCAGGATCACTTTTTTAAGGGCACTAATGTCATGTAGAAGGGCCCTGATCTCATGACCTAATCACCTCCCAAAGTTGCATATCCTAATACCCTTACATGGGGCAATAGGATTTCAACATATGAACTTGTGTGGTGATATTCAGCACTCTCCTAGCCCCCAGTGGCCAATGCTGGGAAGCCACCTGTGACTCCACTTCTGTTCTCTTTCACACATTCATCGGCCTTTATTGTCCTCCCACTCAAGGTCTCATGCACAGCAAATACAACAATTATCTGCCTACAACTGTAACCATAGCTCATCATCCAGGTTAGGAGCTGCCTCTGTCCTGGGAATCCCCAATGCTGATGCAGAACCGAGCAAGCAGTAACTATTTACTGAAGGACTTAAGTCTTTTAAGGAGAAAACTATTATTTTTAGAGGGAATAAAATCAAAAGTCTCAAAAATGTTCTTTAGATTTGAACATCTTTGCAAATTTTTCATAATCTTTCCTCAGTTGAAATGACCTTGAAGAACAGAAACTGGAGCAAAGGCACCCAATGGACTCTGGTGGAAGATTATGGGTGCTTTGGTGCAATAACATCCATTTGAAGACGTGAAACCTATACACTGTTGTGAAGCAAACTTACCTTGATAAAAATAATTTTTAAAAAAGAGAGCTAACTATAGAACTGAGGCTACCATTGTAGGGGGTGATGGGGAAGGGGAGAAGGCAAAATCGGGTGAGAGCACAATGGGCTATGATGGTGGATAATGGGGGTTTTGGTGGTGGGTTGCAATAACAACACCTGAGTGGGGAGAACCTATACTTCGAATACACAAACACTGATGAAAGACAATGTTACCTCAAGAAAAAACAAAAGGAGAAAGAAGGAAGATTTCTTAGAATCAAATACATTTATTTCTACCTCAGGAGACTATTTATGTCTTAGGTAGCAAAAAAAGGGTGAATCCCCCCAAATCATTTTGAGCTGGAATTCAACACTAATAAAAGTAAAAGGTCATAGACACTTAGCTAAGGGAAGAAAAGGCCTGTAGGGTTGACCCTATTTGCTCTTCTCATCACAGCCATCTGACCAGGGAAGAACAGAGTCTCTGCTCTGGTGGCTTAGGTATGGCTTAGGACTTCCGTCCAGGAGTCAGCCTCCTTGATAAATGAAAGTCGGTCTACCAAGACTGCAGTCTTCTCCAGCAAGGCTGGCGAGCCATCACATGTCCTGCACTTGATTCTCTCCTATACAACATAAAGTACACTGTCTCTGGTCACGGTTATGTCAAGGACCTTTGTACATGGCTTCTCAATTTACAAATTATGCTGCCCTGGACAAGTCATTTCATTTGGTCAATCAGCAAATATCCCTTAAAGGCCTGCTTTGCATCAGGCGCCAGGCCAGATACTAAGACAAAATGGACCAGTAGCCTCTGTCCTCACACTTCAGTTTGGGTCTCCCTCACCACCCCAGCGTCACTCCCTGATATATTTGGACCCCTGGTGCAAAGGGTTCTAACTAGGAGTAAGTGAGATCACATACTCAGATGTCAAACACAATAACTAGTAAAGAATAAAGGACTTGTTAAAGACACTATTAGGTGATGAACCAAATAAGACCGCATCACCATTCTAGCAATTGTCAGGTGCAAGGGAATCGCTCCTACCATCATTTCTAATATAAAGAACTTTACCAGCAAATTGTTCAGACAAAGCCTGCATTACATTTCCATCCACTAAAACTGGAGCATTTTAGATGAACACCTTGAAGGGGCTTCCAGGAGCCTGTCTCCCGCCATCCCCGCAGTGCCCGGAGCTCCAGCCATGCCCTGTGCTGACTCTGCCTCGGTGGCTCCATTTTCCATGCATGTGTGTCCTCACCCAGGGGACAGGAGTTGTGCTCTGCCTTAGCTGTCTACTCCTGATGGTCTCTTGTTCTGTCCCAGCATGTAGGGTTTAGGATGTGTTATGTTTGGCCGAATTATCTTATCTGTTTAATAAATCATGTTAGAAGCAGAACTCCTTGTATTTCCTGTTCATCCGGAATTTAAAAAGTGTTTAATAAACAGGATTAACCTTTGTGGGGCCGGGGTCATATTCAAGACCTGATGGGTGATATAAATTGACAGAGCACTACACACCCAGGACCCACATTTTCCAACTTTGGAGTCTAGAAAAAAAAAAAAAAATTGCAGATCATGTTATTCAAACCTATTGCTTTATCAGTTACGAAGATGAAGTTCAGAGTCCGACTTCTCCACTATCTAAAAAGCAATGACAACTAACACAGACTGTAGACTTACCATTGCCAAATACTTTAAAATATGAACCCCTTTGAGGCTCAAAGCCACACTATGAAGTACCATGAGCCCTATCTCACCGGCGAGGAAACTCACAATCAGGAAGATTAAATGATCAGCGAGACAAGATAAGTCTAAGCCCAGGGCCCATGTGACACCCCCAACTCTCCTCCCACCTCACTACACTGAGTGAACCACCAAAACGACCTGCCTGCACTGTGTGAGCAGAATTCCAAGCTAAATGCACAAGCCTGCCCCTGTCAAGTCACAGAGACCCGCCCCCAACACTCTGGGCCCTGCAGGCCTCAGAGGGAGGCGATTGTGGACTACGACAGCTGGAACTGCTCCCCTCTCTGGTGGTTTATTTCATGCAATTCTGATCACTTTCAGGTATATTTTGTCTCCCTGCCCACCCCCACCCTCTCACTGCCCATCTCATAGGCATAAGCACATGGGCAGAAGGAACGCAAGTAGGGGCTGCAGACTCCAAGCCAGGCATCCACTCATGAAACCAAGGGGGAGATCCATAGCTGCCCAACCACTCTAGCAACCTGACCCCCAGGACCAGTCAAAGCCCTCGGTCAGGGGATCCATTTCCTCTATGAGCCACTCCTGCCACCTAGTGTGAACAGATCCACTGAAATGATTTCTAGAAGCAAAAGTAAAATACAACCTCCAGCGTACAAAATATTTTCAAATAAATACCATTTGCTTTCCCTCAGGCTCATTTATAAGCTACCAAACAAATGAGCCTGTAGAGGTCAAATGCAGTAAATTCAGTAAATTGAGACTCCACAAACAGCCAAAATCTCGTGGATGACGTGCTCAGTGCCAGGCCAACCAGCAGGTCAACACCACACGTAACCATTATGATAAATGTCAAATTAGTGGGGCCAGTCCCAGGAGACTATTTATATCTATGATGAAGCTGTTTCTCCTAAGTCATCACTGTTCAGGAGAACCCATTTTTCGCAATACTGAAATGGAGAGTCTATTTACTTGTTAGCTTTGTTACTGCTCTTGTTCTGGGGAAAGGATGCAGCGTGATGTGGGCAAACATTTCCAAAAGCTTCTGTACAATGAAGATCCAATGCTCCGCACAGCTGTCTCAGGAGCACGTCTCTGAGGAGGCAACAATGACAAACTTGGGGACACCCACATGCAGAAGGCCGAGACACACCTCACACTCACGGCTCTCCACAAGAGTAAAGCGGGGTGTGAAAAGCCGGCTTCCCACTCAGAAAATCCCCAACACAAACAATTTCTGACAACTGGCCACAGGAAAATAGACTGGGCAAAAGAGAGTTCTAGTCCATAACTTCAAAGAAAACCTGGGAGTGCAGATCATACATGATTCTGATTGATTAAAAAAAAAAAAACTATTTTCTTAAACAATCATGCAGAAAAAGAAAAAGAGTAATCCTCAAGTGGAAACTGACGAGTCAAACAAACCCTGTGCTGGTGTGGACTGACCCAAACAAGATCAATTCAATCGGAGTTAAATTGGGAGAGTTGAAACTCATAGCACTAGCCCCCAGCCCAGCAGCACCCCACCCCACCCCCCGCATGCACATGCACGCACACGTATAAGCGGAATGTGCTGGAAACTTCATATCTACTGTGGGTACTAGAGATCTTTGGAGTGAACTGCTGGGAATCAGAGGGACAATCAAATTGGGATCACAGGCTGGCAAACCATCATGTGAGAGAGAAAGGGGGCATGAGAAACCCTCCTCGGGCCCAGCTTAGGGAATCCAGTTACATCAGAGCAGGGTGAAACCACTTCAAAGCCTCGATATTGGCAGCCAGACACCCACTCGGGACTGAAATGCAATCCTACCTATTGAGCCAGGCCTGGAGCTCCAAATCAACTTAATTCCTGCACAGAACCTCAGTTATGATCAAGATAGCAGCCGTCTCCCTGACTCCTCAGCACACTGAGTGCAGTTTCTCTTTCCATACCTGTTTCATTTTTTAGAAGCTACATGAGATGATGGAAAGGTATAACTTAGAGGTATTTTTATGAAGGGGGGAGGCCTCTTTATTTTCAGTCCTGCCACCTGCAAAGCCCTTATAGAGCCACAATCAGTAGAAGCTAAATTGTTACCAGGGAAAGAGGCAAGAAGCGAGACCGTCCTATAAAAATAGAAATGACTAGGAATGTGGCCCAGGCCCAGGAATCTAAACTGGTGATCTTGGACAATTACTCTTTAAAAATATTCTCCAAGAACAGAGGCTGGAATCCCCAGATTGAGACCGTGCTGGGGAGCTTCTAAATGCCAGTCCGGCATTTGCCTTCAAAAGATCTACAAATAGGAAAGGGAGATGAGTTCAGAAGAAGCATCCAATAGTCCCACTCCATGTCCGCCAGACACGCCTTTCCTTTGTCACTCTCCCGCTGACCCTTCAAGCTTTTCAGCACCTGCAGTCACTCCCACTCCAACTTTTCTGACAAATGTTAACAGCCCATTTCTGTGCCTAACACCGACAAGAAAACTTTTCTGCCAATCACATAGATTTGGAAAGCTCTTCCCTGAATGTCTATCCCTTGCTATGCCCCTTACCATGCTAATTGCCCATGGGTTTATCTTATTTCCAAGAAGGTGATTCATTTTTTAAAGTATTATGTTTTGTTATAGCTCAGAATTCCCCCAGAACCTCTTTTGACAAACAACATAATAGATACCCAGTAACAGTTAAAGGTGAATTTAAGTTCTAGATAAACTGTAGCATTTCAGTTCAGGTGCTGGGATGTGACCTAGAGGAGGATATGGTGCCATCTAAGAGAAGGGTTGGCTTACCACGATTTTTATCATTTACCATGGCCTAAGCCACAGATTTTTCTTGTCCCGTGTTCAAAGACCACAAATTACATCTTACACTTCAGAAAGTAGAGAACGGCTGCTTAAGAAAAGGCATACAAAATTGTAATAAAGAACTTCCCACCCTGCTTTCAGCAAGTCCTAAAAACTGGGAGCCATGAGCCAAGCTCAATACAAACAGCATGTGCATGAGGAGCCCTGGCAGCACTGAGGCCATTTTCAGGAATCGGTGCCTGAGCAGAGGGACAAGGCTTTCAAGGCAAAGGTCTGTGTCCCAGGGAGCCTGGGAGTCGAAGCTGGCACCGCCACCTGCCACAGGACGGAGGAGGCTCAGCTCTACAGAAAAACTCAAACCAGATACACCCCTGAGTCAGAGGGGCCTGGAACATAATTCCCTAACAGGCAGAGGGGGCCCTGTGCTCCCTCACACCTCCCCTCTCTGTACCCATCTTCTGCACCATTCCTCCTCCCCTTGACCATCCTCCACGTAAGCCCTGGGGCAAGATCCCAGAACACTCAATTGTCAGCCTGCCCAGTCCTGATTCTTTAGGACCATTCATGTTCTGGAACTCTCATCCCAGGCCCTGCTTTGGGAACCATTCTCTCTAAGTGGAAAGCTATCTGAAAGATTCATAGAACCACCCAATTTCTAAGCAAAAAGATTGCTTAGAGATTATTTTATTTGATCAGTAGGCACCAAATGGAGGCCAAGAGCTGGTGTGGTTGGCCCGTGGCCCCCATAGCCAGGCAGGGGCACAACCAAGCCTCCCCAAAGCCCCTCCCCCACTGGCAGCCCTTTGCTCTTTCTGCCATTTCATTCAGTAATCTAGTCAACAAATACGCACTGGGCACTGACTAGGTGGCAAGCCCTGTGCCAAGGTGCCACAACTGGAATCATCAGGAAGTTAAGAGACTAAAGCTCAATACTATTCTTTAAGTCATTCTTTCATTCAGGAGTAATTCATTGAACACATGGTGGGTGTGTATTCTGTTTAAATGTTCATCCCAGAAATCTCTGAAACTGAATCATCACGATGACTTTGGGCTGGATTGACTAAGCAAGTCTGGAACTAAGTTCCAGAGTTCCCTGTCCTGCATGATTCAGGTTAGGCCTGAGCTCACGAGGCCAGCCTGTTCCCAAGGTTGGTGCAGGTAGCAGACACTGTGGTAACGGATCTGCCAGTTAACCAAGTTGGCATAGAGAAAACAGCCAAGTTCATCCAGCTCCCATGAGATCTCCAGCTTCTGCTCTTGTGTGCAGCTCTGTGATGAAGCTTCTGCTTCATTCCACATGTCACCCTGTGCCTTCAAATTTGGAGGTGGTGGGAGCCTGTCATGGATTCTGGATTTTCCTCACCATTTATCCTTACTCTTCTGTGCTAGTTCATGTCCAGCTTTCCCCACCAACTTCCAGATTTGCAATTTCCAGGGTGAGAGCAATTTCAGGTTGAACCTGAACCCAGACACAATTCCTTCTTTAGACTCCTTCACCAGCTCCATGTTTGTGGCAAGTCAAATCCCTCTAGTAACCCCCTTATTCCAGGTTTTCATTGTGCTTCTCATTGAACCCCACTAAAGAAAAAACACCCTTCAATCTCCTTTAGTCTAGTATTCTAAAACATGAATAATGTATAAACCCAACCAAAAAAACTTGCAATTTCCTGGGATTGATTTAAATATGTCCAAATATTGGTAAATAACTCTAAATTTAAATAATGTTAAGGTCCAAGTGTACATAAATTACAAACCAATGAAAAATCAAATCACTTAATTTCATGTGCCTGACAATGTCATTTTACTGAAGTGAAGTCACAACAACCCTTCAGCACAGGTTCTTCTGATATCTCCAGCTGGTGCTATCTGCTCAGTCACCACCTCTCCCCATTTTTCTGTATTCAAACTGTGCCCAGCATTCTTTTACACAGTCTTCTAGGATGTCATTTGTCCTTCTCGGTGCAAACACATCATTCACTGATAAACTCGAGGCCGCTGAGTAAATACGAAGTTAGCTTTGCCAATGCCTAGGTCTCTCCCCGCATCCCCCTGACCTCTCCCTACTGTTGTTCCCTGGGGACCCCATTCTGTGCACTTAGCTGGATTCCTCCTCCTGGCAGCTGCATCCATCTACCCCCCAAGAGAATAAGGCTTTCAGCCTCCTACACACAAGAGCTTCTGGCCAAGAGAAAGCCGATTATTTACTGGAAAATCAAGCAACACACCCAACTCTGCCACATATGTTGGAAGATCCAATGAAAGGGTCAGAGATGGTGTCCTCCTTCTTCAGAATAATCCAGAGTAGCCTTGGCCCCTGCCACATAGCTTCCCACCATCTGGAAATTTCAGGGTGGAAGGTTCACCCGGGCATGTTCCACAGACATGAAGAATCTGCCAACAGGCACGAAAATCCCACCACCTAGCCAGCCCCCTCCAAGCCTGGATTGCCCAGAGCACCTCAGGGCACCTGAGCCTCCCCCAGGGCATGGCCAATGCTGCGGAGCGGGTGGACCTCCAGGCACCACTGAATGCAGACAGATGGAGCAGAACTCTCGCCAGTCCCAGACACGCAATCCATTTGTGAAATGGCTCCTTCGAAAGGCTGTTTCTATATGTGAAGTGTGATTAAAATTGCTGCTTAAATCTGAAATGCTTTTCTGCCTTTGTTTCTCTCAGGCCAACTGATGATCAGTGAACCAGAGAGACAGCTTACAGGGTTCTGCCACTTCCCAAAATGAAATTTTAGGTAAGAGCTAATCTCTCTGCTCAGCTGAAGCAGCAGATGGTAGACTCCTAGTGAATTTTGACAGGGGTCTGAACGTGAGGAGGGCAGCGCCAGGACCCCCGTGACCTTCTAGGCTCCATCTCACACTCTTCTACCCCGGGAAAACCTGTTACCACCCCGAGGGTTCCAGGCACCTCTTCAAAGGCTCCTCCTCACCTTGGAAAGTGACCTTGAGATGGCATGAAATACAGAGACGGATGATCACAGTCTCGGCGACAGCTGCTGGTCCCTGGGCCTTCTCGGGGGCGGCGAATTGCCTTTCACCTTTGACCAACAACGCTGTAATAGTCACAGCAGCCCCCTTTGCACGTTTTTCAAATCAGGATTTGGCGCTTTCAAGGGCCAAGGGCGCGGCTAGGCTCAGAGGCCGGTGGTGAAGGTGCCGGTTCCAGCAGGGCCCCCAGCCCCGCTCCGCGCCCCACAGCGCCCTCTCTCGGTGCACTGGGGAAGCACAGCCCACTCTCCAGCTTGTCCGAATTTTATTGCAACTTTGAGGTCTCTTTCACCTGCCAACTGAATGAAAAGCAGATCTCTTATATCAATTTTCTATGCTTCTTTTAAAATGGCTTTTTGCTTTTTACAGCCCAGAGTTGCTTGAAGCCCAAGTGAGAGCTTCCCTTGTCCTTGTAAGGCGTGCTAACATTTAGGAGGCGCCACTGTTTGCAGAGAGCTGCGCAGACCAGCTCGTTCACCGACGACATTTTAACCAAACTCATTTAATCCATAAATCCAGC
The DNA here is from genome assembly GCF_014898055.3 of Talpa occidentalis. NCBI lineage: Eukaryota > Metazoa > Chordata > Mammalia > Eulipotyphla > Talpidae > Talpa > Talpa occidentalis. The sequence continues at coordinate 89,611,813 of NW_023605194.1, read as the reverse complement.
TGGCAGGGACCACGATTTCCTCAACACCCATTTGACACTAGGCCTGGTCAGTTTGGGTGGAGGGCAAGTGACACATTGTAGGGTAAGGTAAAAAGTATCAGGCTTTTCTGCCCTCTCGCCATTAAGATGGATGACAGAACCCTGCAGTCCTGAATGCATGCCTGATGGCCGGCACCTGGAATAGGGTGTGGGCATATGTAGATGGGATTCATCTACATGAATCTGGGCTACATGTATCTGGGCTAAGACTGGGCTTTTAAGGGCAGGGTCACGGGGACGCCAGCAGAAGCCAAGAGCAGAGGAGAGAGAAGGCCGGAGCCTAGATAGAGTGAAGACCTGCTGGGGGCTGGGAGGCCTGCCAGCCTCCCGGACCCCCAGCACCTCTACCTGCCGTGTACCTGGTAATCCCAATAAAAGCCTGCAAAAGCCACCAAAGGCTCCAGGACTATTTCCTCCTTTACCCCATCTACATGGGATCACAGAAAACCTGCTCCGTGGCCATTCCCGCCTTTACACACATGTGCACATAGAAAGGGGTGAAGATGCACCCCCCAAAAGTATACGATTATGTAAACAACTGACACATTCATGAAACGTGACAGGCAAAAATGACAGTCTAGAAAGGGAGAGAGGCAGAGAGAAGCCCAGAGTCCCCCACCCCCAGCCCACCCCACCCCACCCCCCTTGCTCGTGTAGAGATACACAGTAGCTGCTTTGAAAGAGTCAAATGAGGGAAACAGACTTGGAAACAAATCATTGGAACACAAGGAGGGGACTGTCAGGTGCAATGACCTATGAGGACCCAAGTCAGAAAGTTGAAAATGCTCTCAGAGGCTTGATATTTGCGTAAGACCGAACGGCATAAAGAATCAACTTCTGAGCAAAAGGAAAAGTGAAGGAAACCAAGGCAGGTGATTCTCAATGTGCTTATTTAATTCCCAAAGGGAGCCTGGGGGGTGGGCAACACCAGGCCCATTTTTGCAAAGGTGGAAACCAAGATTCGGAGGAGCAAATTGAGTTGCCAAGCGTCTCAGTTTGTAAATCTTCGGCGGGAGAGTCCTTGGCCTTGGCTTTCTTGTGGATGGTCAAGCCAGCAAGCTGGCCACTTAATGCATAATGCTCCGCTATTGTTCCTAAGAGTAAGTTGCCAGGTTTGGCAAATCGTTGGATGATTTGGCCTCGGAGGACAAAGAGGCATCTGTTTTCACGCCGGCTCCTCTCGTCATTCCTTAGACTCTGCTGCCCTCGTGTGGTGATGTTGCGTTACAGCCGCCTGCGCGGTCCTTGCAGCTCCGAGAGCACCGTGGGCTCACCCAGTGCGCAAGGAGCGGCGAGCTGAGGAAGCTGGCGATATCCCAGTGCATTTATGTGCAAAAAGGAACAGCATGCTTCGGGAGCCCAGATCAAGGGGTGTAGAATGTCAACAGAGATAAAGGAAACTAATGTACAAAGGAGTGGGGAGAGCATGGCCCTAGATGGAGCTGCTCTTTAAATTCGGAACCCCACTGTCTTGTCCACCTGGCTATAGCTTTGTGGTAGGAACAACACCTCCAGTCAGCTCTGAAAGAGAAGAGAGCCAGTCCGCGGAGAGAGGACAGCTTCATGAACCCTCCAGACCCTGTCCTTGGTCTCCAACAAGTATTTGAGAAGTGACTGCAAATAGCAGTAACTATCAATTTTGCCTCTTGCTCTTCAGAATTCTTGCTAACTTTGGATGAATGCAAGTGTGAAATGGACATCGCCCTGTCCCAGCAGTGGGGAATCCAACATACAGAGAGAATTCCATGGTTCAAAACAAAATGCTGTTTATTGCCAGGAAAAAAGGCCAACACTCATCACTCTCAGCAGAGAGGGTAGGAAACTGGGATTCAAGCTCCCAATGAAGAATTCAAGTTAGATGCAAGGAAGCAGTGTCCAAAGGGAGTGTGAATAGTGTGTTACAAAGAAAACTGAACTTGAAATCTAGAGGGCTGGATTTTGGTTCCTGTTCTGCCACAAGCCAGTAGTGTGACCTTAGGAGAACCTCTGTCCCCTCATCTGCAGAGAGGGTCACATCAAAGAGTGTCTAATTGTCCCTTCAACCCTCCGTGATTATGAGTCTAACATTCTATGATGCTTCCATGGAGACTGTCAAAGACAGAAGCATGGGGTGGAGGGCAGGAATATTCTTAAAATATTTCCACTGGTCTGGACAAAGGTGTACTTGCAACCAGGAAATGACTAAAATGACCTTTTAGATGGCCTTCTCTTCCAAAATCTGGGGGAGTAAGGGGTGCTTGTCAAATAGGCTGCTTGCTGTTGAACAGAAGCCTGGCATCTCAGGATTTTTAAGGGTTATTTCGTCTACCCCCCTGATTGATGTTTGCATCTTGCACTAGCATTCCTGCTCCTGCTTAAATACTTCCCATGCCAGGGAACTCTTTCTTCTCAAGGATTCAAATGGTCTTTGAAAATCTGGTTATTACAAAGGTCTTCTGCACTCTGCAATAAATCTGCCTTACCACAACTGCGCCTCATTGGCCCTCGTTTTGTCCCTGGAGTCAGAGAAAACAAATCTCATTTATCTTTCTCTTGATATCTATTCAGATATTTAAAGATTTATTTTATTTATTTATGCATACAAAAGCTGGGGTGTAGCCCAGAGGTGCAGGGGAGAGGTGCTGGGGGGGTGAGAGAATTAACCAGAGACAGAGTGGGGAGCAGAACAGGCAGATCCACTGAAATACACTGCTGAGGGGAGCAGCAGTGACACAGGAAAGGTCTGCTGCACCATGTGGGCCAGCTCCCTGTCCAGGGATCAAATGCATGCTGGAGCAGTGCTGAGACTTAACCCCTTGTGCCACCAGGGAGGCCCCTATTCGGGTATTTAAAGGCCTCTATCAGGCTCCTGTGAGCATCCAGTCACCCTTCAAGCATCCACAGTCCTTTCAACGAATCCTGTCTAGCTTGATTTTAAGTTGTTTCATTATCCAGAGTATTCTTTTCTGTCCAAATGCAGTGTACTTCGGTCCTTCTGCCTGCTCTGTTCCCCGCTCTGGCTCTGGTGAATTCTCTCACCCTCCCGCGCTTCTGACTGTACCCAGTGCTTGTATAAATAAATAGATAAATCTTTAAAAAAAAAAAGAATATATACAGAAATTCGAGGGGGCGGAGCAACATGGCGGCGAGGAGACGCTGCGAGTAAGATCTCCCATTAAAAAAAGTGAATAGGGAGGAAAAGCGGCAGGTCCCAGTGAGAACCGGGACACGGAAGATAAACGGGTGACGCCAGCGAACTGCCCGAAGAAGAAAGTGGCCATAAAAGAGGACCAGAAGGGAGGGAAGCGCAGAACCCTGCTCCCCTCCCCCGCCCACAGAGGCGGCACTCTCCCACCGGCAGAGAGGAGGAAACAACAAACCAAAACGGCCCACAAGAACAAACGACCCAGCAAGCGGGACTGTGAGTGGAAAGGAACTATTGCAGCCACCACACCCCGTGAACGGGAGCTGAGGCGAACCCTGCAGGATCCGCCGCGGCGGTGAGCGAACGGCTCCGGGCGCCATTAGAGAAGAACAAAGACCCCGGGAGACGCGCACACAGCCCGGGCTGCCGGTAAGCTGGCGCAGAGATGCGGCGCGCTCGGGGAGCTTGAAAAGCAAGTGCAGACCTGGATCGCGGCTGCCCAGGTCCCCGCGCCTGCGACCTAGGCTTGCGGGGAGACGACCTAGGCTTGCGGGGAGACGCACGGAGGTCCTCACTGAGGTGAAGGTCCCTCCCTGAGTGAGCAGGAACCAGGCGCCCAGGCACGGGAGCGGTGCAAAAGGCGCCCTTCCCGCGCCACTGAACTGGGCTACAGCCCGCGTCCTGGAACTGAGGGCTTTGAACTGAGACCCGGGGCACGAAAATTCGGGGCGTGGGTTCTCCACGACGGTGGGGCACAAGGCAGACACAGCACCCCAAAGCTGTTGAGGTGTACCCTACCATTCCCGCTCTGTTCTCTGTCCCACGGGGTGGGGGGAGGCGAAAAACAGCCCCCCAAGGACAATAGGAGAGATCTCTGGCGCCACCTAGCGACCAGGAAAAAAAAAGTCACTAACACCCTATAAAACAGGACATTTCTTAAGACTGCTTGAAAAGGGCAGAAGGTTTCTGGAGGACCCAGTGGCCAGCCGGGAAGTTATTCCACGCCAGGCCCCTTCCGACCAGCAGTCTGAGCCCACAGAGGGAGCAGGCACCCACGTCCGGGGCAGACCGGGTACGCAGAAGAGTGTGCCTAAAACCGGAGGCGCAGGGACTGCATCCCGCTTCGCCATTTGAGAACAGGGACATTTCTTCAGTAAAAACTGCCTAAAACCAGCAGAAAGCTCCCCCAGAAGACAGAGATGGCTCCTGGAAGAGCCAGAGGGGAGCGGGGAAGTTCACCCAAGATGTCAGTCAGTCCGAGCAACACAGTGTCCCAACGCATACGACAAATTAGAAAACAGACAGTAGGGAGTAGAAGAACCACACGCAACCTAAAAACTCCTCAGGAAAGAAGCACACCACAAAAAGAAAACCACTCCCCAGATTGCAACGACAGCAACTTGGAAGAACTTCTGAGCCTTCCAGAAAGAGAATTTAAAATTGCCATGATTAAAAAAGTGATAGATCAGAAGAAGGAAATTGAGTCCCTAAAGAGGGAAGTAAGAGAAATGCAGGAGATCAAAGAATTAATGGAGGAACTAAAGAACTCTGGGAAAAGCAATGAAAGCAGAATAGATGAAATGGAAGAACGAATAAGTAATCTTGAAGACACAGAAATAAAAAGAACCAAAACAGAAAAGGAAAGAGAAGTACGAAGGAAAAAGAATGAAGAAAGACTTCGGGAACTATCTGACTCCATGAGGAAAGGAAATATAAGAGTTATAGGAATTCCAGAAGGAGAGGAGAGAGATGTAGGAACAGAGAAAATATTCATGGATATAATTGAAGAGAACTTCCCAAATGAGAAGAAGGAGCTGAAAATTGATATACAAGAAGCAAGAAGAACACCAAACTTCCACGACGAAAGGAAAAACACAGCAAGACACATAATAGTAAAGCTCCCAAGAATCCAGGACAAGGAAAAAATAATGAAGCTGACAAGAGGGAAGAAACAGATAACATTCAAAGGAAAACCAATCAGGCTGACATCAGACTTCTCTGAAGAAACACTACGGGCAAGGAGAGAGTGGAGGGACATAGTCAACAGACTCCAAGAAAACAGATGCCAACCAAGAATACTCTATCCCGCAAAGCTCTCTTTCCTCCATGAAGAAAGAATATGGACCTTCCCAGACAAAGAGAAACTCCGGAATTTCATTGCGACTAAACCCCCACTCCAAAAAATACTACAAGGAATCCTAAAGCCAGAACCTCAGAGGGACGAATAACAACGAAAGAAGACCAAAAAAAAAAAAAAGTTATTAAAAGAATAAATAAATAAAATCAAAGGAAAGACAAACATAATGGCAAATACAGGTGCTAACATATCAATATTAACTCTAAATGTAAATGGACTAAACTCTTCAATAAAAAGACACAGAGTTGCAGCCTGGATTAAGAAACAAAACCCAACCTTTTGCTGTCTCCAGGAAACACATTTAGCTACAAAAGATAAAAATAGGCTCAAAGTCAAAGGATGGAAAACAATCCTACAAGCAAATGGGCCAAAAAAGAAAGCAGGAACAGCTATACTTATATCAGATAAAACAGACTTCAAACTCAAAAAAATAAAAAGAGACCCCAATGGTCACTACATTATGATTAAGGGGACAATACTTCAAGAAGAAATAACACTCATTAACATATACTCACCAAACGAAAGAGCACCAAAATATATCAGACAACTGTTGTCCTCTCTGAAAACAGACATCAGAGAAAACACATATGTAGTGGGAGACTTCAACACACCACTATCAACAATGGATAGATCAACAAGACAAAAAATAAGTAAAGAAACTAAAGCTCTAAATAAGGACCTAGAGCATTTGGGCTTAACAGACATCTATAGAACACTAAACCCAAAAAAAACGGAGTACACATTTTTCTCAAGCGCACACGGATCATTCTCCAGGATCGATCACATACTGGGGCACAAGACAAACATCAACAGATACACCAAGATTGAAATCATACCAACCATCTTTTCTGACCACGAAGGCATCAAACTAGAAATAAATCATAAAAAGAAGGCAAGGAACTATCCTACCTCATGGAGATTAAAAGCCACACTACTGGAAGACCACTGGACTAACGAGGAGATCAAAGAAGAAATTAAAAAATTCTTTGAATTGAATGACAAGGAGGACACCAATATCCTAAATGTATGGGATGCAGCAAAAGCAGTAATAAGAGGAAAATATATAGCAATAGAAGCTCACATCAAAAAACAAGAAAGAACTCAAAGAAACAACCTAATCTCGAAGCTCAAAGATCTAGAAAAAGAACAACAAAAAAACCCCAGAACCAGTAGAAGAAAAGAAATAATAAAAACCAAAGCAGAAATAAATGAAATTGAAACTAAAAAAACAATCCAAAAGATCAATGAAACCAAGAGCTGGTTCTTTGAAAAAATAAATAAAATAGACAAACCCCTAGCCAGGCTCACAAAGGAAAAAAGGGAGAAAGCACAAATACACAGAATCATAAATGAAAGAGGAGAAATCACAACGGACACAGCAGAAATCAAAAGAATAATCAGTAACTACTATGAACAGTTATATGGAAACAAGTTCAACAATCTAGAGGAGATGGACAAATTCCTACAACTCTACAATCACCCAAAGATAGATAAAGAAGAAATAGAACACCTAAACAGACCAATTACAAGCAGCGAAATTGAAATGGTAATTAAAAACCTCCCCAAAAACAAAAGCCCAGGACCTGATGGATTTACAAATGAATTCTACCAAACATTCAGAGACGAATTAGTGCCTATCCTTCACAAACTCTTCCAAAAAATTGAGAAGGAAGGGACAATACCAAACACGTTCTATGAAGCCAATATTACACTAATACCAAAACCGAATAAGGACAACACAAAAAAGGAAAACTATAGGCCAATCTCCCTAATGAACACTGATGCAAAAATCCTCAATAAAATTTTAGCTATCAGAATCCAACAATGTATCCATAAGATAATTCACCACGACCAAGTTGGATTCATTCCAGGGGCACAAGGATGGTTTAACATCCGAAAATCAATCAACGTTATCCAACACATCAACAAAAAGAAATATAAAAACCATATGATAATATCAATAGATGCTGAGAAAGCTTTCGACAAAGTGCAACACCCATTCATGATAAAAGCCCTTGAAATTCTTGGGATACAAGGAACATACCTCAACATCATAAAGGCCATCTATGACAAGCCAACAGCCAGTATCATTCTCAATGGTGAAAAGCTGAAAGCAATTCCATTAAGATCTGGAACAAGACAAGGATGTCCACTCTCACCACTGCTTTTCAATATAATACTGGAAGTCCTAGCCAGAGCAATAAGACAAGAGAAAGACATCCAAGGAATCCAAATAGGAAAAGAAGAAGTCAAACTATCACTATTTGCAGATGATATGATAATATACATAGAGAACCCCAAAATCTCCACAGAAAAACTAATTCAACTCATCAATCAATTCAGTAAAGTGGCAGGATACAAAATCAACACGCAAAAGTCAGTAGCCTTCCTATACACAAACAATAAATCTGAAGAAGAAGAAATCAAAAAAACCACCCCTTTTATTATCGAAACAAAAAAAATCAAATATTTGGGAATAAATCTAACAAAAGAGGTAAAGGACCTATACAAAGAAAACTATAAAACACTGTTAAAAGAAATAGAAGAAGACACAAAGAAATGGAAAGACATCCCCTGCTCATGGATTGGAAGAATAAACATTATTAAAATGGCCATCCTACCAAAAGCAATATACAGATTCAATGCTATTCCAATCAAAATCTCAATGGCATTCTTCAAAGAAATAGAACAATTATTGATGAAATTCATATGGAATCACCAAAAACCCCGAATAGCCAAAGCTCTCCTGAAAAAAAAAGAAGGAAATGGAGGCATCACACTCCCAGACTTCAAACTATACTACAAAGCCATAATCATCAAAACTGCATGGTATTGGAACAAGAACAGACATACAGACCAATGGAATCGAATAGAAAATCCAGAAATAAACCCACAGATTTATGGTCAACTAATCTTTGACAAAGGAGCAAAGACTATGCATTGGAGCAAAGAAAGTTTGTTCAATAAATGGTGCTGGGAAAACTGGGTCGCTACATGCAAAAGAATGAAGCTTGACCACTACCTCACACCATACACAAAAATCAACTCAAAATGGATTAAAGAACTAGACATAAGACCTGAAACCATAAAATACATAGAAGGAAATATAGGCGAAACACTACGGGATTTGCACATCAAAGACATCTTTACAGACACATCACCCAAAGCAGTGATAGTGAAGACAAAGATAAACAGCTGGGACTACATCAAATTAAAGAGCTTCTGCACAGCAAAAGAGACAATAACAAAAACAAAGAGAAACCCCACCAACTGGGAGAACATTTTTGCACCCAACACTAATGATAAAGGACTGATCACAAAAATCTGCAAAGAGCTGATGAGACTCAGCAACAACAAAGAAAATAATCCAGTCAAAAAATGGGCAGAAGAGCTAAAAAGAAACTTCTCTGAAGAGGAAATGCAAATGGCCAACAGACATATGAAAAAATGTTCAACATCACTTGTAATCAGGGAAATGCAAATCAAAACTACCATGAGATACCATCTCACACCAGTGAGAATGGCACATATTAAAAAAACTAGCAACAACAAATGTTGGCGAGGGTGTGGAGAAAAAGGAACTCTTCTGCACTGTTGGTGGGAGTGCAAACTGGTCCAACCACTATGGAGAGCTGTGTGGAGATTTCTGGACCTACTAAACATAGAGCTTCCATATGATCCAGCAATTCCACTGCTAGGTATTTACCCAAAGGACACAGAAACATCAATTCCAAAGAACACCTGCACTCCTATGTTTATAGCAGCACTGTTTACAATAGCTAAGCTTTGGAAACAACCCAAATGCCCAAAAATAGATGACTGGATCAAGAAGATGTGGTACATATATACCATGGAATATTACTCATCATTCAAAAAAGATAAACACATGCAATTTGCAGCAACATGGATGGCACTGGAAGGGATCATGCTCAGCGAAATAAGCCAAAAAGAAAAAGAAAAATACCGGATGGTCTCACTCATAGCAGGAATCTAGAAAACTTAAATAAGGGACCAGGAAAATGAATATAAGAAAGTGAAAATCAAAATCAACAAAAACTATGAACCAGAGACACTTTTTGGGGGTGGGGGGCGGGAGGGGAAGGATTGGGGTCAGAATGGGGCGTTTGCAATTGTATGGGGGAATATAAAAATAAAATTTAATATTTTAAAAAAAAAAAAAAAAAGAATATAACTTATGGTTATATTTTAGAATTTATAACTATAGACATTACTATTTGTATATGTGTCTTTTTTTTTCTCATCATAAATAGGGATTAATATGTATGAAGTATTTAAAATAGTGCCCAAAAGAATGAAAATACTCAAGCAATTGTAGCTATTATTCTACAAAAATATGACTTCACAAAAAGAAGTCAATCCCGTCCCTCATTTGAACATTGTACCACTATTAGTGAAACCTTAATAGTGTATTCACTTTTCTAGTGCCCATTATTACATGAAAAATACAGCTAACTTCCTATCAATTTAATCAACTATCAACTAAAACCTCTAAATCATTTTCATAAATCCTACTATTGTGTCACAAAATTCTCCCATATCCTTAATTTGGTTAACCCAACCTTGTTGCCAAACTTGTTACATTTCATTGTCATATATATAGTTCTCCAAATGGTCAAGATTACTGAGAATCTTCTTCTGTGAGCCAATGCATTTAGGTTGGAAAACTAATCTAATTTCTCTTTCAAAGTTTCTTCCAGTTTCAAATCATCTGCAAACTCTATAGCCTCATTCTAGTCAATAACCAAAACAAGCCAATAGAAAAAAATAATTTCAAGGACATAGAAACTGTAAGGACATAAAATGCCCAAAAGAACAAATATTAACAGCCTCAGAGAAACAAAAGACATTACATCTATTACATACAAACAGTTTTCTTGAAAAACAGAACCACTGAAGGAAAAGAAGCTCTTGGAAGCTAAAGGCACTATAGCAGAAATGATAAATTCAAGAAACACGTGGGGAAATTTGAGGAAATCTAGAAAATTAAAGCAAAAAGATAAAGCAGGAAAAAGGTGGAAAAAGCACAATAGAAAAATTGAGGAGCAATCTAAGAATTACAATATATAAACAAAGGGAAATAAATTCAGAGAAAACAGAAAACATCAGTAAAACCAATCAACTGAGGGACTTCCCTGGCGACACAGGGGCGCTATCAAGCTTATTGCCAGCCACCTCTGCCTGAGTTAGATCCCCAGCCAGCCTGGGAGCAGCCCACATGACTCAGCAGATCCCTCCTGTCTCACCCACTGCTCCCCTCAGCAGTGTATTTCAGTCAATCCACCTGTTCTGCTCCCCACTCTGTCTCTGGTGAATCCTCTCATCCCCTGCAACTCTGGCCTACACCCCAGTTCTTGTATGCATAAATAAAAATAAATCTTAAAAAAAAAAAAAGAACAAGACCTGGAAGCTCGAAGACAAAGGATATGTCACAAGAGAAATGCCTCTCCGAAAAATATATCCTTAGAGGTCGAATGATGAATGTCCTATGGAAGGTCCAGGGAGCAACCAGTTCAAACTGCAATAGCCAAACGGAACTCTAAGAAAGACTTTTTCAGCAAAAGGAATTTGATCAAACACCTTAAGTATTTCAACACAGTAAGAGATTTTCAAAATTGAGGGAAATGATTGGGATTAAATTTATGATATATAAATAGAAATCTAAGCAAACAAAAAAAAGACAATTTTATTAAGTCTAGGGAAAACAAAACATTGAGCAAGAAAGGAAAAAACACTTCTGTCACCAGCATAGGGCCAGTCGCTCTGTTGCGCATTTATTTTGTAACCAGCATATTGAGGAATTGGGATTTCAAATCAGTGGGAAACAAACAAAAAAATTTTAATCACTCTTTTCATTCACTCTCCGTCTCAATGTTCCTTCCCTGCTAATAATAAGTCCTTTAACTTCAGGCAGTCCATAACTTTCTAGTTATTTGCAATTATTAAAACTCAGCCTCATCATGTGTTTATGGTTCAAAACTTTCCTTCTCTCTGATGGCGAGACCTGCAGCTTGTGGAACTGGGAGCCAGACAGGGATGTTATTTCATTGCCGGTCTCCTCCATCCTCAGGGAAGGGCGTCCTGGATATCGGTGGAACAACAGCTTTTGGAGTCATTGCAACCCTCTCTCCCAAATGTGACTCTTCTGTGGGGTTCATGAGTATGCTGACTGGAAGAAACCTCACTGCAGGGTTCACTGCTGTGGAAAATTCTACTCTAGCTCCACCTCTTCTTTCCCCCAAATCCTGTCACTAGCAACAGCCCCTTGCTAAATAGGTACCTTCATCTGTGGGCAACTATCTTACATGGAGTGTCAGCAAAAGTGCTCAAGGCCAGACCCTTCCAGGGGAGACAGCCCCGGCCAGGCTAACCAGTACTTACGCAGGGGGTGGCAGTGCAGGGAGGATGTCTATGGCTGCCCCCTTCCTGAGCCCTGCTATCTCCCCCAGTTCTCCCTTCCTCTCATACTCAGGGGCAGATCAGCAAGTGGGGAGTGAGACACCAGCCTCCCTGCCTTGCAGCAGGCACACCCAGCTTTACAAGTGATTGTTTGCAGGGGGGGGGGGTCTTTTCATTTGATGTTAGTGGAAGATAAACCAATACCGGTAGGCCCCGCAGGAGGAAGGCAACCCTGTCACCCTGAACACTGCATTCCCCACTGGGCCAGGGACTCTAAAACTTCCCTGTGTCTCACTTTTATTCTTCAGCTGTCCTCACTGAACTGTGCCGTCCCCCCTCCTACTGCGCCATCCTGTGTTGGTGTGGTGGCAGGTGGTGGCAGAGAAATCCCACTTCCTCCTACAAAGCCCAGAGAGATGTCTGGCTCATCTCTGCCTCTTCTTAAAAAGTAGGAATCTTGAGTTTCTTTCTTTCAGATTAGGATTTTAGTTATACTTCCGGGACAATATGCTATTATATCTGTCCCTATATCTGTCTCCCCAACTAAACTGTGAACCCTGGAAGACAAAGGCCAAATCTTCTTCCTCCATATAGCACAGCACCAGGCACATCATTAGTTAGTGTAGACTGAATGAAGTGGGAATGGAAGATGAATTAATGGATGGATGGATGGATGGATGGACGGATGGATGGATGGACAGACAGAACCTCTTTCTGGCTCCCATTAATATTAAAGAATAAACCTCTCTGGTCTTGTGAGTCTTCCTATGAAATAGTAGATGTACAATGGTGAGAATTTCACTTATATCCTCCCTGTAATTAATTGTTTTAAGCTCCCTTGTCATCCTTTTCGATTCCTTTTCTTCTGTCAAGATGTGCTAACTTCAGAGACAATGATATTCACACTAGGTTAACAAGAAGAAAAACAAAATACTCTTTTTCATTCTAAAATACCTAGATAAGAAATTATTTTAAGTATCCATGGTATTCTTAAAAATCACCATTCTGGGGCCTCCCCGGTGGCTCAGCGGTTGAGCACTGGGCTGCGAAGCTGCCCACAGCCTCTGCAGCACCAGTTCGATCCCCTGACCGCCGGCGAGGGTCCCATGGCGCGCAGACCTCTCCTGCCACGCCCACTGCTCCCCTCAGCAGTGTATTTCGTCTGTCTGCCTGTTCCGCTCCCCACTCCGGCTCTGGTGAATTCTCTCACCCTCCTGCACTTCTGACTGTACCCAGTGCTTGTATAAATAAATAAATAAATCTTTAAAAAAAAAAATCACCATTCTGGGAATATATGAAATAACCTCTAAGCAAATAACTATTATACCTACAAATGCTTCATGGAAATCAGATCTGAAAAGGGGGAAAACAAAAAGCCTGGTTTTCCCATTGCTGGGACTTACATTCTTTCTTCCTCAAGATCCACATGCCCAGGAACATTATCCGTCAGCATTTCTGAGTCTTGCTCCAGACAAGAAATCAAGAAACATGGGATGGACCTTTGACGCCCACCCTCAACCTCCCATGAGCCTAAACAAGTACTTTCATTTGATTTCTTCACTGTGAAGTAAGGACATGGACACTCAGGAATCTTCAGATGGCATCTGCCTTTAAAATTCTATAATGTTAAGATTCATTCAGTAACTAAGTAATTAAGAGCCATGAAAAAACTGACATAAAAGTTCTCTAAAGAGAAAATAGTTTCCAAACCATGTGTGATACAATAGATAATTCCCCCCTCTCTCACCAAAGATGTCCACACACTGGTCCCTGGACCCCAGGAATAGGACACATTGCATCACACAGTAGACTTTGCAGATATAATTAAGATTATAGAACTTAAAATATGGAGGCTATCCTGAATTATCTAGGTGAGCGCAACCTAATTACATGAGTATTACGGCAGAGAAATTTCTTTGACTGGAATGAGAGATGTGGCAGATGGGGAAGTCAGGGAGATTTGAAAAGAGAGAGGGACTCAGCTGTCCCTTTCCCGAGAGGGGCCACCAAAGGCATGTGGAGGAAAGCAGACAACCTCTAGGAGCAAAGTTTGGTCCCCTGGGCCTCCCCTGGTGGCGCAGCGGTTGAGCGCTGGGTTGCAAAGCTTCCCACAGCCTCTGCAGCACCAGTTCGATTCCCGGCTGCCACGCGGGCGTCCCACATGGCGCGCAGACCTCTCCTGCCGCCCGCTGCTCCCCTCAGCAGTGTACTTCGCGTCACTCTGTTCCCCGCTCTGGCTCTGGTGAATTCTCTCACCCTCCCGTGCTTCTGACTGTACCCAGTGCTTGTATGAATAAATGAATAAATCTTTTTAAAAAAAAAAAAAGTTTGGTCCCCTGCCAACAGCCACTCGGGACGGGAACCTCAGTCCTACAGTCACCTCAGTCCTACAGTCACAAGGAACTGAATGGGGCCGACAACCAGAATGAGCTCAATGTCAGCCTATCCCCAGAAACTCCAAATGATGATATTATGTCTGGCTGTGATACTGGGAGCAGAGGCATGAACTGACCCCAACAGGTCCAGATGTCTGACCCACGGAAACTGAGAGATAACAGAAAGGTGTTATACACCCTTCTTGGGCCTATTCACTACAGAATAGAAAATTAATACACAAGTATACCTTTATCATCATCTCTACCCTGAATTAATTTTCTACTCATTCTGAAGAAAGAGAGGAGAAACGGATGCACTACTATCATCTAGAGGATGGAATTCAGCAGGCTCCACCTTTTCCGCTCTTAGTGATATTTTATTTTGTTTTAGTTTATATTACCTCTTTGCCTTCCCCATTTTGTGCCGCAATCAGAAGGAAGAGGAGAAGGGCTTTTTTCGTATCGACAAGCTTCACAGAACTCTTAGGAAACTTTTAGCATTTTATTAGAACTTCCTCTGTGAAAGAATGATGCCTTAGTAACCTTTTATGTAACATCATTCTCTCCCAAGAGCAAAGTTTATTCTTCACCAAGCAGTATCTGCACATGCCGTGTGGCTCTGAGCAAGGTTTTGCAGCTCTGACCCAAACAGATCACAATGATTACAAGTATCTGATGCCTTTCAGACTCCAACTTGAGTTCTGCCACTTTGAAAAGATTCAAGCAAAATTAACAACTCACTGTGCAGCCCAGGCTTGGATCAAGGTGACCTATCAGATGACCTCACCCCTAAAATAACGCCCTGTGAAAACCTGCACAAGAATCAAAACAGACCTACACAGGGTTTGGCATCAGCCCTCTGCTTTGTGCATGTAAAAGGGGTAGAGTGTGTCCCCTAAAGTTATATTAAATGATATCATGTTAAATAAGCTCCTGGTTCCCCCAATCCTTGCAATAGAGATGGGGGTGAGGGTGGGCAGTGAATGCCTTTTATGTAAACTGAGAAAGCCTTTCTTCACAGCCAGAGACCAACACATGTCAGTGCAAAGCCAAAGAGCTTTGGGTTGTGTCAACCTGGACACCAGAACCCACCGCCTCCCCTGCTCCTCAAGAGCTTTGAAGTATGATTAAGGAACTTGCCAGAAAAAAGAAAATCCCCAAATCATAAAAAGTCCCCACAGACTTGAGGAGCAAAGTGAACGGGGTCGTGGGACAGAATGTTCTGGGAAAGTCAGGTTGAGCACATAGGATTCTTTCTGGGCCTCTGAGCTTTCCATTAGAATCCTTGGCTGGCTGGTGATGATCCGGAGTTACCTTCAAGCAACTGGTTCAATCGCCTGGACTCATGCAAACAAGATTGTTGGAGCAAGTATAAATCAATTAAATCTGACATTCAAGTTGATGGCTAAGTTCGACCAAATCACAAGGATGCAGTTGAGAGTATCCTTGGTGGAATTCAGGAGGATAACAAATTTCTCAGATGTGAGACAAAAACCAAAGTCTCTGATACAAAACTAAGGGAACAATTCTGGTAGCCAGACAGCCCAAAACCACCAACCTCAAAAACAGTGACTGCTTCAGTAACTGTTGCCCAAGGGATTCCTCGGGCATGCATTTTAGGGAACCGCCCTCCCCAAAGTACTAACTATACTCTGACCTCACCATGGAAGTGCCTGGACCACTTCAATTGTTAAAAATACCCCAGAACTGTCCTAATTTCTGAAGAAGCAGCAGATGTAGTCAGTGCTGATCTTGCCAAAGAAGTCAACCACCCAGGCAACGCTGGTTCCAGGCCAGCAAACCTCCCATCCCTGGAAAGTCTCTCTGATCTCCTAGTCCTCAGGGACTTGGAAATACGCCCATAGCCTTGGTGGGGACCATCCCACCTCTTTGGAGCAACATGTCTCAAAAGAAGGGAAAACCCTAGAGAGGAAGTTTGTCTCACTCACTGCCTTCTCTGCCTCTCATCCTCACAGCACATGTTGATAAAACGAGCATACTCTTCGTTAAGAGTGCCAGTCTTACCCATCACCTAGCATGTGAACCCTACCCTCATTCTTCCAGAAGTACAGCACAACAGCTGAACCTGCCAGCAGACAATCCAGCCCAGTCCAGCCCTGGCAACGGTGAAATAGCACTGCTTTCCCACTACCCCATCATCACTTTCTGAGTAATTACTCTCGATAATCGCAAGTAAAGTCCTCTCTAATAGTAGCTCTTCCTTTCTCTAACTTTAATGTTACTCGCCTTCTTCCAAATAAACATCATTTCCCAATGCCTGGAAAGTTCCAGACTTGTTCCAAATTTATGCATTACTTTTCCATTATCTCAGGGCAGCAATAATAATAATAATAAGTTATAACATCTTCCTTCTCCTAGGAGAATCCTGGCCACATCTTGCACTTTTCTGGTTTGAAATTCTCTTATGGGATTATTTTTTTTTTCTTGCTCCCCCTCCTCCTTAGTGGAAAATGTTACTTCTAGCTGCTGGATTTAATTTAGTTTAATTTAATTATGGTATTTTCCACACATGCCCACAGGCTCTTGGTAATAGTTGCATTTTTAATAAATCTAATATATAATAATGACTTTGTTTTTAATTTTCCACTGAGAGTTGGATCCTGAGTTGAATACAGGGCTCCAGACAGGGGTGTCTGGTTCACTCCATGTGGCTGGGTTTCAGGGAACCGAGGGGATCCTAATTGGAAAATGGCTGTGTGTTCACCGTTCTCCCCACACACCTGTGCTCAGTGTTCCCAGAAAACATCCCAGAGTATGTGAAATGACCCATTTCAATTCAGCCCTTGGCAGCCTGGGAAGGTGCATGGATGGCCCTGGCCAACACCCTGGCCAACACCCGGCATAGGATGCTTCAGAGAACCAAGGAACATGTAGCCACAAGTCACTGGGCCAACTCAGAATTATAATTAGCTCAATCCCACCAAAAGATGAGTGTTGTGACAGTGACACCTGCCTCAAAATACCCGTCCTGTGTGTGACATGGTCACTGACAGGTGACCGTGTTTAGCCAGTCCAAGTAGATAGTAAATCAGGAGTGCATGGACTTTTCCCTGGTTTTCTGCTGTCCCTATGCTCAGTGGAGAACTCAGCAGCACCACAGGTTCTCGATAATACATGGGGCTGCTTTCCTGGGGAGGTACCATTCTGAGCTTGTTCCTGGGCTACCTCATGGGGACTGCACACCTCCATGCTACACATGTGGGATGGAGCCCCTCAGCTCCATCAGACTGCTTGCTCAAGTCCACCCCTCTGGTAAATTGGCAGAATTGCACACGTGCCGTTGATGCTCTTAACCACTAGCAAACTACATGGCCCTACAGCAAAATCTGCAGCAAGAACTCAGGCAGTGCTGTATTTCTTAATAAACTTGGCATCCTCTTAAGGTCAAGTGTAGCAGACCTAAACTCTCCTCGCCGGTAACGAAGTTCTGCCCATAAGAAAACTTCGGTGTGGATTCCAAGGACTATGGCAAATGGGATAACAGTCAAGGCCAGAGCCTGAAAATGGAGCTAAAGAGTCTCTGCTGCAGCCTCCCGCACAGCCATCACACAAGTAACTAAGGCAAACAGATAGTGGTTGGGGCATTTGAGCTCTGGCCTTGTAGGTTGGCACAGGAAACATGTGCTCACTGGTAAATGGTTTACAATCTCTAGGAACTGGCTAAGCCTGAGAGGGGCAGTCCTTCCAGGGTCAGCAAGGCCCCAGAGGTCAGATCAGAGTATAAAAAATAAAAGTCATGGTGGATACACCTCCCAGGGAATCTAAAGTTAGGAGACTGAGGCAGAACCAGCACCTGCTAATGGGGAGACAGTGGAGACCATGCCAGGACCAACCTCGACTGACACCAACAATGGAACAGTAAGTAGGTTCCCTTGGGGTCTAATGTGAAACCAATGCAGGGATTTTTTCTGGGGACCATCTTAGAAGAATCCCCCAGTAAAATCTGCTGGGGAGATAGAGGACCCACCACAGACATGAGTACTAGGAACCCCGACCCTTCAGAGATGCAGGGAGGAGAGGCCTGGCTCTTGGGGAAGATAGAAGCAGCCTATAAAGAGCCCCCAAAGTGCCTGTTAAAGAGACAGTGTGCTAGATGCCAAATGATGGTGATACTTTGTGAGAAATGGCGATTTCATGATGGTGTGACCATCATACAGGAGGCACTATTCCCCAACAGCAATCTCCATCTCTCTGTCATGGCAACTCAGGAGGGCATCTTGGAAGAGTCTGGGTCATCTGTGACTTCTTATTGCTCCTGGGGTGCACAGGCAGTGTGTGCTACCACATTGCTAGACCATAGGATTTGGGGAGCACCATTACCTGTGCTGTCAACTGACAGAAACACCTTTGTGTGGTGCTGACTGTAGGTGACTGTTGTCAATTAGACTCCCCTGCCCTTTCTCTCCTCAACCCCTCCTGAATCTGTATCCAGAAAGGTGAGAACAGCAGATAGCAGGTTAGGGAGGAGGTAGAACAAGAAAAGAAAGCTCCCTCTCCCCTGCCCCAGAGTCCTCCGTGATTAGACCTGGGGGCAGTGAGAAAGGTCCTCCCCATCGTATAGAAGTTTGGATATAATATTAGTCTGGACTGGTGTTGGGGGATTATTAGATTCAATGATACATTATATAATCTAAGATTTTGGGGAGAGCCATGCATGTGTCCAAGGCTTCACCTGCAGGCAGAGAAAGGACTCGGGTGGATTTGAAGAGGCAACGGATGAAGTTGTGCTTTGGTTCCATCCAGTCATGTTGCACTCTATAAAAAAGAGGAAAACTTGCCGCTTCAACAGCACGGATATAACTGGAAGGGATTATGCTAAAGAGAAATAAGGCAGAAGGAGTGAGCCAAATAGTGAGTGATTGCACTCATACATGAATATAAGGAAATAAAACAAAGGATCAGACAAAACTAAATCCAAACGAACCCGAGATATCCAACTGTAGAATTGCGGCTGCCAGAGGGAGAGCATGGGGGTGCGGGAAAGCGGGAAGAGGACCCGGTGGACTTGCCAGAAGGCTGCGGGTGCTTTGGTGGTGGGTGTGGTGACATACATCTGAAGAGGTGTGAACCCGTGAACCTGAAGATATGTGTACCCCTAAATCATATACAGTGCTGTAAACCATTGTGACCTCAATACATTTTTAAAAAAACCTATAATATGAGCTGAAAAAAAATGCAAATCAATTCAATAACATTTATTTAAAACCCCCAGGGCACAGAGCAGCAATCAAAAGACTGGAGGAAAATGAAGTAGCCAGGTCATCTGTACTCAAAGGAATTAACAGTTTAGTGGGAGGGGAAAAGCAGACATGTCCACTGCCACCCTCTGCCTCTTCAGGATCCACTGGTTTTTCCTCCCTCTCCTCCCTTGACAGTTATGAGCTCAGGGGCAGGCTGCCTGGTGGCCAGAGCCCCTGGGCATGCTGTCAGTGCACAGCTGGCTCAGGGGTGCTGTGTCAGCATCATGGCTGGGATCAGGGCAAGACCTCGACCTAGATATGAAGCATTCTGACCTTGGGTTGGTTACTCAACCACCAAAGCCCCAGCTTCCCAATCGCTAAATGGAAATGACAAAATCTACGGCTTGGGTTTGTTGTGAGAAATAAAAACCATAGGGTTAGGGGGCACAGAGCACCTTGGGGTGTGTCATGCATGACAGCCGTGGCTATTGTCATCTGTGTCACCCCCCCTACACACCTCCTAGCCTCCTCCCTCATGTATC
The DNA here is from genome assembly GCF_014898055.3 of Talpa occidentalis. Taxonomy (NCBI): domain Eukaryota; kingdom Metazoa; phylum Chordata; class Mammalia; order Eulipotyphla; family Talpidae; genus Talpa; species Talpa occidentalis. Next base: position 89,591,978 of record NW_023605194.1, on the reverse strand, counting down.
TGAAACCTGCTGGAGGCATTTTCAATGAGCACAGCCTGAATGAAGATGATCTTTCTAGTTAGATGCTTCTACAGGGAAAGAAATATAGAAGGAAATAATGTTTTCAACTAAGGAGCCATGCATGACATCATTCTTAATAAAACTCAGTTAAGGAGTCCAACTGGAAAGGGTGAGGACTTTGTAGTAACGTACATGTGTGTATATGTGTGTGCGTGTGTGTGTGTGTGTACACCACTGAGACTAGGTGGGGCAGAGACATTTACAATTTGCAGAAGGAAGTGATTTAACTTTTCCTTTGTAGACGATGTCCATGAAGCTAATTGTACCTGGAATTTTTAACAACTGATCAACTTCAAGAAATGGAAAGACACTTGAAAAAATTAAAAAGTGAGAATGTGGTTATTTTTCTTTATCAGATCATCTTTACTGCCCCTGCCAATCTGACTGGTGTAGGAGAACTGGTTTTTCCAGAGCTAATGTTGAGGTCCTTGATAATGTTCTGTTTTGTGTTCTCATAGGATTAATGAAATTTTGCCTCTGGGACACATTGTCTGGGTCCTTAGGGCCAGAGTGATCTGCTCTCTCCCTTTTCTTTTATATTCACTTTATAATTACTCATCTACTTTGTCTTTTAAGTGACACTCAAACCATCAAAACTAGCCAAAGACAAGTTTGTGATCCTTCTACAGCTAGTCCTTCTCACATACTCTCCTGCCGTGGCTGTCTGAACAGTGGCAATCTGCGTACTGCAGGCCAGAGCAACCCTCCTCGAGTTCGCCAAGTAACAGGGACTTCCCTGCGCTCTGCTGGGGGCCCACATGAGATCAGATGAGTAAATAGGATGCGGCCACAGACACGGCTTCACCTTTGGACTCACAGAGTCTGAAATACTTAGAAATACTCTGAAATTCAGAATTAATACTTAATTTTAAATTCTGGTGTGGAAATACATGCCCACTGAGAATTCCACTGGGGTTGTTTATAGAAAATAAATATTAATTTTGTTAAACTGAATACATTTGCATTTATTTTCCCCAATTACCACCAGCTTGCTTAACAAAAGGCAAATAGAGGCAAATTCTCCTGGGTTAGTAACTATCTTGTTTTCTCTCAGGGATGCTTTTAATAACAGAGGGGTGTGTGTTTGTATGTGTGTGTGTGTGTGTGTGTGATATGTACGTATCAATTTACATCATCAGATGAAATAAGTGAGCCTATGTTTATATATTCTTTTTTTACCGACTCCTTATATTGTCTGAGTAGACTTGATGGGACAGCTTGTGTATCACACACAAGACATGCTATCAGGCCAAGGCTTCAGTGATTAGGCTGGGAAAGTTAGAACAAGCCCCTTTTAGACTCAGACCACTAGTTACATCACAGCAAAAGCAAACAGAAGCCAAGGTACCCAGCTCCCTGTAGTTCTCACCGCTCACACAGAAAGGACAACACAGCACAAAAGGACTGAATAGCCACAACATACATACTGGGATTCCCCACCGCTGAGGAGCAGCCACTCTAAGCTGCAGCTGAATGGCTCTATAGTCTGCATTTCTGCTTTCAGAAGGGGGACCAAAAAGCCTCATCATAACCCAGGAGGCCATGAAAAGCTGTCCTGTGACAACCCGCCAGAGCAGCCAGACGGTGAGTGGCATCTGAGTAGCAGAAACTCACAGGTCTCTGAGCACCCCTGGGAGGATCCCGACATTCTGCGAAGACTCAGCTGAAGCTGGCAGCACGGCCTTTGTGCTTCATGGAGGTTCCCGTGGGCCACGGCAGAGCTGTCCCCACACCACTCATCCAACCCAGCTCATGCCGGTGACGGCAAGTGAGAAAACCATCAGTAGCACGCCTCCTTTCCCACCTCTGAGACATCAGCAAAAGAGGGCACAGAAAGAGCATGAAATAATAGCCTCTCACATCAGCCTCTGGTTCCGTGGAGTGTCAAGTTCAAGTCCAGCTCAAGGATCTCTCAGAGAGAGAGCTCCTTCAGAGAGTCACAGCCTTCAGAGAGTCACAAAGATGAACTTGACTCAAGTACAAATTCACTCTCATTTTAAAAATTAAGCAATAGAGGCTCACTAAGCAAACCTTTTCATCCCAAAGTTCCATAGAGAAGTATAGAAAGAGAGCACAGAAATGGGGGGCAGGAGAGATAAACCAAAATGAAGCAAAATAAGTTAATAGCAGCAAGAATAAAGATCTCTACCTGGAAGCCAACTATACATCAATGGACCAGGGTAGAGTCAGTCCCGCTGCGTAAGGGCCCAGTCTGTCTCCCCACAGACCTGTCACCCATCACCATCACCCTGATTTCATTGTTGCCTTTCTCCCCGTTGCCCCCCTAGATGACACACAAGCTGACTTGGCTTCAAGCTTCCATATGATCCAGCAATTCCACTCCTAGGTACTTACACAAAGGACACAGAAACATCAATTCCAAAGAGCACCTGCACCCCTATGTTTATAGCAGCACTATTTACAATAGCTAAGCTTTGGAAACAGCCCAAATGCCCAAAAATAGATGACTGGATCAAGAAGATGTGGTACATATATAGCATGGAATATTACTCAGCATTCAAAAAAGATAAACACATGCAATTTGCAGCAACATGGATGGCGCTGGAAGGGATCATGCTCAGCGAAATAAGCCAGAAAGAAAAAGAAAAATACCGGATAGTCTCACTCATAGCAGAAATCTAGAAAACTTAAATAAGGGACCAGGAAAATGAATAACTATAAGAAAGTGAAAATCAAGATCAACAAAAAACTATGAACCAGAGACACTCTATGGGGGGTGGAGGTGGGGAGTGGAGGGATTGGGGTCAAAATAAGGGGGTCGCAATTGTATGGTGAATATAAAAATAAAATTTATAATAAAAAAATGCAAAAAAAATTACTAAACAGCTTCCATATTCAAGACACCAGGATAAAATTTTTGAATGAAGTATGACCACTGCCCTCCAGGAGTTTACAATCTAATTTCAGCAGTTCGAGGATCAGGTGGATTAAAAGTTGATCATTTCAAAACACGATGTAAAAGTAGTCGCGGAAGCCCACTTGTCATCCAAGGCCTAAGAGGACAGCCAGCAACAGAGGAAATCTTCCTGTGGAACAAGACAGACTGTCTGGAAAGATGAGTGGGAATCAACAGGATAGCGGTAAAAAGGACAGAAAGATGAAAAGCACCTGGGCAGGAGGCGGGACCTGAGTATGTGGGTCATGTGCCCAGAACTACCTGCTGCTTGGTCTCCTGGAGAGTGAAGTTCACAGGAAGAATCAATGAGAAACAGACCAGGGCGAGGTCTGGAAGTGGGGGAAGGATTGGGTCACACCTGGGAGCTTTAATGTACTTAAATTGAGGTTTCTGGGGAATCATGGAAAGGCCAGGAAGTGATAAGAGGAGATTTGCATCAGCTCAGATAGAGGGAAGTGGGAATTAGAGTGTGCAGGTTACTTGCTCAAGGTAGTGGTAAGCCATGCTTTTCCAAATACATCAAACCAAATTCCCACTTTTGTCCCAGTTCATTTAGCTCTGTGAATTCTAGAATCTGCAAAACTGATTTGACCAGTCAGGCCTCAATTAGGACCATCTCTGGCTAATTGGGCTGGTGAGTAACCCCAGTAATTCTGCTGTTGATGAGATTGTCCCTACCGAGAGCCTCCTGAAAGCACCAAGACACAGCCAGGAAGGAGAGCGCTACTGAGTATAGATCATGGCAAGTCCTTCATGTGCTGCTTCATGTGATGAAAAAAAATTGTTTTAATTACTGGCTAACTACAGTACCTCTCCCCCGCCCCATGCACACACACACATTTAAAACATAGCGAAGATTTAGTCCAGGAAGTTCAATCTGGCTTCCATGCATTTCATCACATTCCATAGTAATTGATTTAGGGAATAATGTTACTAAGTGATGGAAATGAAAAAAAAGTGCACAGCCTGAAAATTCAAACCCAGCAGCCAACAGGCCATTGTTTTTACAGTATGCAAATGCCTTAGCAGGAAACTCCATGGAAATCATTTTACTTTGAATGAGTCCTTGGGAACTTTAAAACTTAAAATCAGAAATTTCCTTTCACCAAAGTTCAGTTCTGGAAAATCACTCCTTACCCCACAAAACAAAATCCCATTTGGAGTTCCAAAACGAAGGCTGATTTCCTGAATTTACCAAATGCTTATTCTTGTTACAATTTTATGTCTTCTAATTGAGGAAATGCTCTCCTTCCAAAGGTATAACCATTCCCAAGGAGATCCCACTGCTTCTCTATGAGAAGCAAGCCAGGAAAATTACTGCCGTACATTTCAATGCTTTCCTCTTTCTGCCAGCTGAAACAAGAACTGCACCAACATCATCTCGGCCCTCACTCAGCATTCATTTCCAAATGCAAAACTCAAAACAACAGAATCATAGGCCGATTCCCTTGAAACTGGACACTCTTGGCCAGCACTTTATTATCATTTATTCCCTCTTCCATGTATTATACTTATCCTATCTCCTCACCCACCCAAGTAAAAAATTGATTTGGGGCAGCAGGCTGTGGGAGGTAGAGAGGGGCAGGGTGGGTGGGGACTTGGTATTTGCAAGGTGAAGGAACCAAAAAGAACCAAAGCTGTATAATTAAAGAGCAGAACATTTGTGGAATAAGGTCATTATTACAAAAACGGTCATTTTTTTAATATATTTTTTACATCATTTTTCATTTTTGCACAATGTATGCTTTTTCATCTTGGTTATAGTCCCCATACAATCCCACCCTCCTTATTTTGACTGTAATTCTTCCTCCCCACCTCCCCACCCCCCCCACCCCAGTAGTAGTTATTTTATCATTAAATGTGTTCAGGAAACACCATACTGAAAAAATGAGAGAGAAGTTCAGACTTACCCAAGGCCACGGAACTAGAATTTAGTTGTGAGGTCGTTTTCATCTCTCTTCATTTGAAACATCCCTTTAGACTTTTTTTGTGCTTCCTAAACACACTATTTATGAAAATTCTATGCCAGTTCTTTTGGGGAAATCTCCTTGATTTGGGTTTATCTGATGTGTCCCCATTGTTTGATTCAGGTCATACATTCTGAGGGTAGAAAACTATAGTAGGGGTGGGTGTCCCCAGTGCATCATATCCAAAAGTACATGATAATGTCCATTTTTGCTGATATTAATGTTGACCCTTTATAGATACAGGCCAGGCTTTCATGGCCTTCAATTACGTAAGTTATTATTTTTCCCTTTGTACCTCCTTAGCAGGAGAAAAATTGTGAGACTATCCAAATACATCTCTCTTCATCAAGCTTTCCATCACTACTTTCAGGATTCATTACTGATTTTCTGACTTCATTATTCCTTCTACAGTAATTAGTTCTTAGTAAGGAAGAATCTTCCCCACTCCCCAATATACTTATTTGCTTGTTTACTCCTTCATTCACTTTTCTTTGTACAAGATCATGAATCTTAATTGAATTTATTAGCTTGCTATCAAATAAGACATCAGTGTAAAAATTTGATGGTCAAATTGGCCTAGATTTTTTAAAAATGATCATAGTAATAACAATAAATTCTAGATTGAGAAAAGTTGCAGCGATCTTACAGAGAACACACACATACCACTCACTCAGTTTCCCCCACTGTTACCACTATGTGCCCTGGGTCCACTTGTCAAAACTAAGAAACCAACAGTTATGTATTACTATTAAGTAACTCCAGACTTAATTAAGCAATTATTTATCACCAGTTTTCCCACAGATGTTTTTTGTCTGTTGCAGGAACCAATTCAGGACACCTCATTGCACTTAATCTTCATTTTGAGTCTTTTCTACACACATAGTTTCTTAGTCTTCCCATGTTTTTCTTGACCTCACAGTTTGGGGGAATACTGGTCATATAACTTTCAGAATGTAACTCAACATGGGGTTATTAGATGTTTCCATCATGGTTAGACATAGATATGGGGTTAGGGGAACAATACCACAGAGATGGGACCCCTTTGTCTTCATATCACCTCATACACGGGAGTGGTAGCGCACACAGGATGTATGACAAGAACATGCCTAATCACTGAGACTGGTGTGTGCTGTTACCGTAATTACAGCTGCAGCTGCTGCTCACCACGATAACCCTTTAACCACACGAGTTCTTATCTCGTGAAGCCGTAAATTCACAGACTGTTCAGATAAGTAAGCAGAGAGAAACAAACCCTGTTTCAGAAAGAAAAAGAAAGCTTAGTTAGGGGGAAAGAGAAAAGCAATGACTCCCAGGTGTGATGTCTCTGGGAGGGGCAAGGGAGCCTTTATGGAGTCCTGCTTCAGGAATATGTACTTCTTTTCCCTACTTATTCTAAAATTCCATCTGTCTCGCTATGATGGTTAGTTCTCTGTGGTCTCACTTAATCTGCTACTGTGCTTGGAATCTTCCTGCATCACAGCCCTTATCCCCCCTTTTTATAACCGTTGTCCAGGAACATCCACTGTCCCTGATTTTTGGGATATTTGACTAACCCCCTTTGGAGTTTGTTGCCCTTATTCCTTTTGTTGTCCTTGTCTCAAAAGTCTCTTTAACTTTCCCAAGTCCCTGCCTGCACTGTCCCTAAAGCTGCCTAATTAACCCTAACTTGCCCTAGGACTCATCACCAGGAGTCTTAGCCTTACGTATTGGGATTAAGGTAGTGATTTCCAGGTTTCTCCAACATAAAGTTACTTTTTTTTTCCCTTTCTATAGACTTTCATTAGAAAGTGAGTCATTTATTCCAGTCCATGCTTGGTTGGGGGAAAGGAGAGTGTAGAAGGATTAAGGTCCATCTCCCGGAGGATGCAATATCTGCCTATATTATTTGGAATTCTTCTATAAAGAAGACTGATCTCTTCTCCGTTTAGTTATCTCATTATCCAGTTATTTATTTATATCAGTATAGGCTCATATAGATTTTATTTTTTAATTAGTTTTTTTTTTACATTGTTGTTCATTTTTTTTAAGGTTGGTAATATAACATTTATTAAAATAATGCTATGGGTTAATAGAAACAGCAAAGAACCAAAGAATTAAAATGCAAGCTATGTAAAATCCCAGCTAAAACCCAAAATGTCTAATGTATTCATTCATTAGCTAACTAAAAGCCCAAGGAAGACAAAGACTCCCAACATAATAAAGTACTGCAAAACAACTGGTAATATTCAGTTATCAAAATTATGAATTTTGCATTTTGTGTACTTTTCTCAATCAAGAAAAAAATTCTTGTTCATTTTTAAAGAATATTTGCTTCCCCCCACCTCCTCAGGTGTAGTCCCCATAGAATTTCCTTCCCCAATGCAGCCGTGCACCATCACCTCACTCCCCCGTGCTCCTCCCTCCCTCCCTCTGATCCCTCTCCCTCCTCCTCCCCTGCAGGATGTCTGTTTTATCATTGTCCGTTTTTTGCTTTGTTGTGTTTTGTATTGTTATTATTTTTTACACTGATGTTTTATTTGGTTTCCCTAAATTCCTGCTATAAGAGAAACCATACCTGGGGTTATAATTCAATACTATCTACATGGTATTATATATAATACATATATTTATTTATATATTGTATTGCCTATCTTATATGTTTGTGTCGATATGTATCTTTAAATTAATATTCACATATTACTTACCTCTGTATTATATTTTTAATATATATAATGTGTGTAAATATACACTCTTTTTCATCATTCTGGCTTTGGTCACCAGGGGCACTTTTCAGTTTTTGAGCTCGTCCTTATTTCCCATCATTATAAGATTCCCCTGGCTCATCCTGTATTCCCCCTGCTCTGTCCCCAGCATCAGCCATTGCCCCAAGGAACTCTGGTAGTTTTTATTGGAAAATGGTATTTAGAACACAAGACCTGCGTTCTGGGTGTGCTCCTACCCCTTGAAAATATTGTTTAATAATGAATAATGAGGGCCTCCCCTGGTGGCACGGGCAGTTGAGCGCAGTGCTGTGAAGCTGTCCACAGCCTCTGCAGCACCAGTTCGATCCCAGCCATCTGGCGAGGGTCCCACATGGCGTGGCAGACCTCTCCTGTCTCGCCCGCTGCTCCCCTCAGCAGTGTATTTCAGTTAGTCTGCCTGTTCTGTTCCCCACTCTGTCTCTGGTAAATCCTCTCACCCCCCATACCTCTGGCCTGTACCCCAGCTCTTGTATAAATAAATAAATAAATCTTTAAAAAAAATGAACAAGATGTAAAAAATAAATTTAAAAAAAGAAAGAAAAGAAGGGAAAGTGAATGTAGGTTATCCAGAGGATACCACGATTTGAAAGAAAGAGGACAGGCAATGGGTGACCACCCCCAGTTTGCTAATCACAGGCCCTGTGTGTGCCACCGCCCCAGTGTAATTATTAACAGCACCCCTTTCACTCTTAAAAGTGACCTAATTTGGAAAATAAATTATCTAGTTCAATTGGATCTTGACATAAGAACTTTCTAGAAATAGAAAACTGTCCCCAGTGCTTGCTTATACATAAGTAACCCTCAAAGGAGCAACTTGGCAACCAGAGATCCTACAAGGTAACTATTTCAGATTGTTTCTCTCCCCAAACTGAGAATTAAATTGCATTGCAGATAGTTTGTGCTGGATAAACCACCAATGAGAAATTTTAGGGTGTTTTGCTATGTCAGGGTAGTCATTCCTTTAGAACTTAGATTTAACCCCTTTCCAATATTTCTTGGACCTCACACATTCTCCATGAAGCCTTCTTTCTGAGATTCTACCACCAGGCTGGGCCAGCACCTCCAGAGAGGTCCAGAACTTCCCTGTGAAAAGCCCCTGCCTGCTAAATCAGTGATCCACAGCAATTTTGCAAGGTTTGCAATCTCCAAGCTCCTTCTATCTAAAGTCCCATTAGTCCCCTAAGGACAGATACAACAAAAGAAGAGGGAAAAAGTTTCCTACTAACACTTACCCAATCTTCTTTCAGCTTGCATTCAATCTCCAATTACGCCTTTCCCATAGCCACTCGGTCCAATGGTCCAACAGTCCTTCCATGATGCGTCCTGGCCATCCTTCAAGTCCACATCTTGAAGGGCACAGGTAGAGTGGGATGCCAGCCAACTCAGTCACTTCTGGTTCACATTTTGAAATTTGGAACTGAAGTTTATGCCAAAAAAAAAAAAAATTCCTCTTGGAAAAATAACACGGAGAAATTTTTTACAATGTATTTTGAAAATTCCAGTTGTCCACCCAACAATTAAAAATTCCAATAAGTCCTGAAATAGCAGAATGCCATAAAAACACGTAAGAGATAAATCTAGAATCTAGATGAGCATTCGCTTTTAAATAGCTTCTATAATACAGTGCTTGTTTCGGATTTTCAGTGCTGGAAATTAACTGCAAAAAGCATACAGTTTGTGCAAGTTTGGGGACAAAACAGTTATAGCAAAAAGGTTTCTGGTTTCTTTTCAAGTCGCTCCAGCGAGGGTTACGTGCATACAAGCAAGCCCAGAGACACTTTCTACTTCCAGGATTCTCGTGCCAAGATCCAGTCCATAGAGTGCTCACATCTTCATTAAAATTCTCAAAAGCAGAACCTGCGACCGGGAAAGAAGACGTTCTTCCTCCACAGTACGTTTTGCATCAGAACTCAAATTGTAGGAGCAGCACTCTTCCAGGAAACATGTCCGCATCTAGAAAGCCGGTTGCTCCTTCCTTGTTTCCTGCGGTGGGCAGTGGGTCTGATCTGGACACAGGTGCAGGTGATACCTCGCCAGAGAGGCTCCCTTGCCCTGGCGACCCCACACCAAACCAGGGCCAGGGCCCGCCTTGGCAATGCAGGTGTAAGCTGCTTCTCTAGAGTTCACACCACTTCGCTTTTAGAAAAAACCTACAATTTTGTTAATGGGAGGAAATCCCAAAACAATTTCCGCTTTTCCGGCAGAAGTTGAAAAGCACAGAAGTTTCAGGGTGGGTTTTGCACAGGTGTCTAGAGTAAGTGGTGCCCCAGCAGTGACAGTGGTCCCCCCACTAGCCTCATACCCCCACACTGCCATACCCCCAAACTACACACACACAAACACACACACAACCTCACACCCCCACACCCCACCTCATAATTTAACCTCTTTCTGCCTCAATTTCTTCTCCTTTAAAATGGAAATGAGGCTCTCTGTGCTCCAGGGCTTATTTGAGGTCAAATAAGATAACATGGGAGTGACACATCCATTCTCTGGCAGCCAATGACCTTGAATGACTGGTGACCTTCAAAATAAAACAGTAGTTGTGACTCTTCTGTGGACTTCTATCTATTCTGCCTGATATGGGATGTTAGAACAAATGAACCAAAAGCTAGCACCAACAGCCGTATCACGTGGCTAAAAAACAAACAAGCAAACAAACTGATGTCTCAGGTATGCCCCAGGGGCAGAGCAACCATTTAAGTTCCAAAGTGTCCCCAGGGCCAGGGTGCTTGAAAGCATTTTTTCTTAAGTTAAACCCCAGGAATGAAAAGTGCCATAGAAAATCCTTGCAGTCAGCCAGTGTTAGAGATGGAACTTGGATCCAGAATATTCTGCATATGTTAAAAGCACCAGCAGGTGTCTCATGTTTTCCAGACTTGCAGAGCCAAAACTCCCAAGTTGGTGCTCCTGCTTTTAAACTTGGGGGGGTGAGACAGATGTTCATGGGGTGATGATCCCACAGGTGTGGGGCATTTGTTAAAACCTTTTATATTGCTCACTTTAACTATGTGCTGTTTATTTTATGCCAATTATAGCCCCATAAAGAGCAAATAGGGTGTTCAACGTGCACAAAACATCTGGAAAGATTTATTCCAGCTGCTAACAGTGGCCATAGGATTGGGGGTCAGGTCTGAGGGGAGCAAAGAAGATAGGAATTTTTTTTTACTTTCATACACTTCTGTCTTGATTCTGTTATTGAGATCATGTATTTCAAAACTTATAATTTAGTAAATTTAATTTCAAACCTTATAATTTAATTTTTTTTTTACTTGCATGCTTATGTTAACATATGACTTGTCAATTGTATAGACTTCTGAATGGGAATCACCCACAGATAAAACCATTTTGCTAAAGGTTAGTGTAGGGTGAGTCCTCCCAGAAGAGTCAGATGGGCTTTTCTTAATGGGCCCAGAGTAGGTCTCTTGTCACTTTGGTGGATATCTGGAGGTCACCCAAAGCCCTGGGAGCTTGGGGGGTCTATTCCCATTACTTAGTGTCACAAGCGGAAGCGGGATGAATTGGCTTCAGTCAGAAATTGGCTCTCAAAAAGAATTTTATTCCTATATTGGTCACACACACACTTAGGTTCATACAACCAAGCCAACCCCAAGTTCCCAAAGTACTTGTGACTGAGGACAGTAGCCACAATGTGTCTTAACCGGGCCTTCCACGTGGAAGTCCTCTGGCTGCGGAAGTGTCTAGGCTCGAGGGCCCGCAATCCCGACGGTCATGCAGGGTGTTGAGCTGATAGGCAGCTTGTGCCACTGTTAGGGAGCAGGCTGCCGGTTCGCAGGAAGCAGAGCCAGGGAGTGCAGGTCGGTTAGCAGTGTGCCCAAGGAGTGAGAAGTGAGGAGAGATTCAGGCTGGAGAGTGAGTCTGAGTCCAAAGGAAGGCAGTGAGCTGGACTCTGGAAAAGTAGCCTCCGGCAAGTCCTTCCCTCCAAGCCAGTTTTTAGGACCGCTCTGAGTTTGCTTCAGGTATCCGCTCCTTTTATACCTTCTTATAAGGTTTAGGCTCAGGCATCATCTGCTTTGTCAGTCTTTAACACTCAGTATGTGGCCTCAGCTACTTTCACTCCCAGTGCTCACAGGCACCTTAATATTTTTAGTTTTACTTGTAAGCTTTATATGTTCGTTACACTTAGAGAATCCAGATTACGTTGAATAACAACAGTGAGGACTATGAAGTCTAGAGGAAGCTTCTGTTCTTACCCAAACCTTTCACCCCTTCCTAATCAAGAGATCTTGGCATCCCAAACTCATGCCCTTATCCTAATCAATGAAGCAATCACTACCCCTCTTTTTATGACTTAGAAGAAAGTAGTTTGGGAGTCTCATCCAGTTCTAGGTTTATCACTGAACAAGTCTTCTATCTAAGAATCTCACCTTTACTCTCAGAGCCATGTCTGTCATGTCAAGTCTCTCCATTTTTCTCCATGATGCCCCAGGATCTAAATGCAGAATAGATATTTCTAGTACAGTCCATTATTCTTAGAATCTACAACCATGTATATCTCCACACATGTTGTTAAATTAACTGTTATCCTTTGCTAACCTATCTGTTTCTGTTACTGTTTTGATTGCTCACCAGCCTGAGAAGAACCCAGCTGTGTAGGGAATTTCTTTTGCAACCCAACACTAGGAAGGGAAGAAGAAAATTGTTTCACAATGTACTACATACGGAGGATCAGGCCTGGGTGTGAGTCTCCAGGGTAAGGCAGGAATAGCCCAAACAACTGCTCCAAAGCAGCTTTAAGAAGAACTCAAGAGTGGGACTCAAAAGGCCTGATTTGTGCAGAGACGCTGCCACTGCCCATTGACTTGATCGCTAGGTGGTCTGAATGGAGCCCAGAGTCTGCATTCTAGCTCTGAAGTAGCTCTGCTGTACCTGTGTGGTGGAGCACCACTGGCCTGGATTTTTTTTTAAGTCTAGAATCCTGATGCTGGGTTCTAGTCACAAGAGAACTTGTCCAGTAGATGGTGCTGTTCTCTCTGAAACTGAACTGAGAAACCTTCCAAATAAAATGATACAATAATACTGTTACTGTACAGTACTGTTCTGTGTCAGGCACTATCCTAAGCATTTTACATTCATTATTTATTCCTCATGGCAAAGTTGTGAAAATGGGGTTATGATAATCTCAGTTTTGCAGAGTAAACAGGTTGAGTCACTAGCCCAGAGTCACCAGATGATGTAAGTGGTGGAAGTGACTTTCACACCCAGGTGCATATCTCCAGAGTGGGTTCTAATCACCTACATGAAATGCCTTCATGTATCCCAGCCTCAGTGGCAGATGGTGATGACGACATGATGATAGTGACATCACAGTGCAAAGAAAGCAATCGTGACAGAGATGATTGGAAACGAGGATATGATGCTGAGGCTGGTCTTGCCCACACTGAATTTTAAGTGAGGACAGGCTATGGATCATTTAAACTGCTGAGGTCACTATACAACTTTCACTCAATGTAAGCTTCCCTTTTGCACTTTTTCAGAATGGTTAGTAGAGAGTCTACAATGAGAGATGGAATCCTTTCTCCAGAAAGCCCATCTTCTTCCTCATAAGAAAGTTGCCTGAGTTTCTTTGCATTAAAGACAAGATCAAAGACCCCTCATGTGTGAGAGAAAGACTCCTGCTCCTCCGCTGCCCTCCCAGCCCTCACATGCTGACTTCTCATGGAAACAGGAAACACTCCAAAGCAATATGCATGTAAAAATACATTCAGAGCCATGTCTGTCATGTCAAGTCTCTCTTCATTTGTATTTTCATTTGCATTTCATTGCAAAGTGTACCAGTCACCTTTTGCTGAAGACTAGAAGACTTCTCTGGTTGACCATAAAATGTAGAGGTGGAGTGAATTGAAGGCAGTAAGAGAAAGCAGAGAGAAACCACTCATGAGTTGAATGACCATTGAACTGCCCAACTAATGAGATATTAGTAGAAAATTAATGGATTCCAGTTCCATCTCCCAAGAGCTGTTCCCTCAGTTCTTCAAATCACATGCTAATTCGTGGTAAGCTCCTATCTGAAGACCCTAGGGACCACTCAATTGCCCAGGCTATTTAACTGGAGATCTTTCTGTTGAAAAAAATAAACACAATATAGAATATATAACATTTTCAGCATATTCCATAAATATTAACATTTTCAACATATTCCATATATATGTTGTGTGTGTGTGTGTTCATTAAAACATCTTAGCTCATCATGTCACCTCACCACAGGTCCGGAAGTTTTTTCCTGTGCTTGCCGAGAACTTGTAATATCGCCTCATTTAGCAATGTTCAAGTATGCAATAATATATTATTAACTGTAACCACCACTCTCTACCTCACTTCCCCATAACTTATTTATTTTATAACTGGGAGTTTGTAACTTTCAACTCCTTCACCCATTTTGCTCCCCTATTATCCCCACCAGCCTGTTCTCTACGAGGTTGGGGGTTTTTTGTTTGTTCTCTTTTTTCCTTTGGTTTCTTTTTTGTTTGTTTGTTTTTATTGCACTCAAGTTTCTATGGTGAATAGGAACATAATTTAAAATTGGAGTTCTGGCCAGATCTTAGCCATGACACCACTATTTATAGAGCACTTCAAACACTAAGTTATCCAAGTCTTAATAAAGCTATGTAAACCTAATATCTCAAAATAAAAGTAAAATTCAAGATTAAGCAGTTCTTGTTCCAAGAGTGCCCAGCTGTGACCATGCAGGTGCCTCTCTTTGTTTCTTTCTCCTTTTCCTAATAAACCTACCCTTTCAAAACGTAAAAGAAAAAAATTCAAAATTAGTCAAAATTCATATCACAGCATCAATCAATGTAATACTTTTTATTCAGTGGTGAATCCTATTTTTCTTTCCACTGTCAGAAGCAGACAAAAACGTTCATAATAAGTGATTTTTTAATTTTACTCCTTCAGGGTATTGATGGAATTGAAAGAAATAATATTGAGGAGTGAAGAGAATGTGGTAGAAAGATGTGATGGAGAAGAGAGTTAAATAAATGTCAGTTGAATTCAAGACATAATCATACCTTTTCGTGATTTTGAGAAGACACACCAATTACATGATTACATCTGTCTTGTTACTCTAACTGATCAGCCACTTAAGTGTCTGAAAGGTAGGGATTATGTGTTTATATGGATTTTGTTTAACTTCTAATTTCAAATCATTAAAGGAACAAAACACTGTTTATTAATTATAACAAACAGAAATCCTCTGGTGCAATACTAAAATAAAAAAAATCACTTATATTAGACTTTCTATGTAAGGATAAATAAATAGTATGATTTACTAGGTTGACTCCGGTCTTTGAGATTCTTCGTAATGATTTTGCAACGTGCTTTTAACTACTGCAGAATTTAGTCCTTTAAACAAAGTAAATTGGATTTGGGATGAATCTTAGACAATATCTTTTTCCTGTGTTGGCAATTTTCGCGGAAATTAAATCTCCATCTTCTACTTTCTACTCATATTTAAATCTACATGTGAATTCTAATCTGTGCAAAAATCACCCAACATGGAGGGCAAGTGGGTGCTCTTCCTGTCAGTGGATTCCAGCGCCGTCCCGAGATCAGTGCACTCTCACTATCCTCCTCCTCTCAGGATGGTGATAAAGGTGGAGGTCATCAAGATTTAAAAAAGAGTTCAGGGCCTCCCGGGTGGCACAGTGGTTGAGCACTGGGTTGCAAAGCAGCCCGCAGCTTCTGCAGCGCTGGTTCCATCCCCAGCCGCAGGGTTAGGGTCCCACATGGGGTCCCACATGGCGTGCAGACCTCTCCTGCCGCCTGCTGCTCCCCTCAGCAGTGTACTTTGTCAGTCTGCCTGCTCTGCTCTCCCTCTGGCTCTGGTGAATTCTCTCACCCTCCCGCACTTCTGACTGTACCCAGTGCTTGTATAAATAAATAAATCTTAAAAAAAAAAAAAAGAGTTCAGTACATAATCGGGAGGGGCCCCTTTTATGCAACAAACCTAAAAGATGCCTCAACCATTGGCCTAACTTGCCCTACATGCATGCTCAACACTGACCTAAGTGTCTCTAAAAAGTAAACTACACGGCCTACCTGGTGGCGCAGGCGGTTGAGAGCAGAGCTGCAAAGTTGTCCGCAGCCTCCCCGCCAGCCACAGAGCAACCCACATGGCAGCAGATCTCTCCTGTCTCGCCCGCTGCTCCCCTCAGCAGTGGATTTCGTCAGTCTGCCTGTTCTGTTCCCCGCTCTGTCTCTGGTGAATCCTCTCACTCTCCCGTGCACCCGGCTCTTGTATAAATAAAAAATAAAAATCTTAAAAAAGAAAAAAAGTAAACTATAAACTCATCTTTCTCTTGAGTCAGAGGAAAGAGGATGTGATTTTTCATTTCATTGACGGGAATTTTCACAAAGTAACCAAGAAGCAAACTTGGACATGCTTCTAAAGCT
The DNA here is from genome assembly GCF_014898055.3 of Talpa occidentalis. Lineage (NCBI taxonomy): Eukaryota > Metazoa > Chordata > Mammalia > Eulipotyphla > Talpidae > Talpa > Talpa occidentalis. The sequence goes on along the minus strand of NW_023605194.1, from coordinate 89,575,878 downwards.
ATCCAAGTAAACAGTATTGTTATTGTCGTATTCAGCAAAAATAAATAGGACTAGCCTTCCCCTTGTTGCTAGGCAACCTCAGATGCACCTCCGCGGGGTCACCTTTTCTCTGGCATGGCTTTCTCTGCTGCGCACCCACTACGTGCAAGGGGGCTGGGGATGGTCTCAAGAAATAAAGGTTGGTGTGTAGACTACACTCCTCCAAACACCAACAAATAGGAGAGAAAGCACGGGCGTTCAAGTGACCCTCTGGAAATAGGCTCAGGCATTACCTGGGGTTTTGTGCAGGAGGCACGTTGATAGGTTGCTCTTTGAAAATCATTTGAGTCATCACATCAAAGGAGAAACACAAGCGCACTATTCCACGTTTCTCTCCCTTCTCCCTGAATATTCCAGGTTGACTCCTCCTTCCTGTAGAATTGCTTTCAGGGAACCCTGCAAGCTGAGTAAACTGGCCGCTGGGCTCTACCTCCTGGAGAATTCTCTGTCAACAGCTTTTATGGGGCCGTTATCGCGCTAGAGTCTCACTCCTAAGGTCAACAAGGCTGTCTGTTATTACTCCGGGTAGGTATTTACTTTGGCAAACCTTAATTGTGAGGCTAATTCAGTTACATATAAGTTATACATATGTCAAGCAAAGCTGAATTCACTCTCCAGTTAAAGATCGTAACAAATGTGGAATCTACAAGAGGCTGAGCTGTGGAATGCCCACACACCCTGCCAACACCAACAGCTCTCAGCAGAGCAAATCTCACCTGCTAGTATCCCATCAAAGTGCAAAAAAGATTGAATAAATGAGTCTGTGGTTAGAATGAAAAGAAAGTATTTGTTTTATATTTTCATTTTACTGGCTTAATAAACAGATAAAACAGCAGTGAGTCTTGTTCAGTGAGGGCTCATACAAATGATGCATGAGTTGCTCTAGATGTCCCCAGTCTGTATCTGTAGCTGCAGACAGAGAAGCCTGGTTGAGTCATGTTGGCATCTGCAACCCTAAGACTAGCAGAGAGAAGCTTTGGGAAGTGAGGTTGAGCATGGAGGAAGAGGAGCTGAAGACATATGTGAGCAGAAGATACATTGACTTTGGCACAAACAGCATCGACGTTGTGCTAAGTTAGCACAACTAAGAAGTTTGCTCTGTTGGATTTTAGACTTATCTAATTCCTCTGCTGGCAGCAATCTTCCTCTGAGAACACTTCACTTGGGAAAGTCAGTCTCACGCGGCCTTAGTGTCTCCGTGTGTGACTGGGAGTTAGAATGCCTAAAGGTACAGAGATGTGAGGATAAAATGAGCCACATGAGAAAATGCCTGATACATTGCCTGATACACAGTCTTTTGAAAAGTATATTCCCCTCATGGAGGAGAGGTTGGAGGAAAGATAAGGTGAGCAGTCAAAATGTAAAGTTATATAGGCTTTAAAATTATATTCAACAGTGCTAGACCAATAACATGGTTTGATGGGCCAAGAGAAATTCTTTGATAACTCAACCAAATCATAATAAGCACCTACTAATGGGAATCCCTTTCATAATCCTGAGATAATGTGTTCAATGTTTTAATACCAATTACAGGCTCATGACCAAGATTTGGAATGAGTGACCTCTAATGATTAGGAATTAAATGAAATTAAGTCACATGCTTAAAACAAAACAAAACAAATCTGGAAATCCTCTCCGAGCCAAACCATAGTAGTACAGGAAGAAGGAACAGGACTGAGGTAAACTAAGGTTCAGTAAACTAATTTATCTCCCTGTGTTTTCATATCCAAATATGAAAATACAGAAGATGTAATGATTTTGAGCATTAAATTAGCACAACCACAGTGTCTGGTATTGAGGAGTCATTCTACAAATAGCAGTGGCTGTTGTGAGGTGATTTGATGATGGTGATGATGATGATGGTGATGATGAAGAGGATGGGCCTATGCTAAAAAGTTGATGGTTATATGGTCAAGTTGATGGTCAAGTGGTGGTCCATAATGGTGCTGGGGGTGATGATCTTAGAAGAGAAATCCAAGTGAAGTGTTCTCAGAGGAAGATTGCTGCCAGCAGAGGAACTAGATAAGTCTAAGTACTAACAGGGGGCCTCCCTGGTGGTGCAAGGGGCTAGGCACAGCACTATGAAGCTATCTGTAGCCACTGCAGCACAAGTTCAATCCCCAGCCAGGGAGCTACGCTCATGGCACAGCAGACCTCTCCTATCTTGTCTGCTGCTCCCCTCAGCAGTGTATTTCAGTCAATCCGCCTGTTCTGCTCCCTGCTCTGTCTCTGGTGAATCCTCTCACCCACCACATCTCTGGCCTGTACCCCAGCTCTTGTATGGATAAATAAATAAATCTTAAAAAAAAATAAAGGGAACATGGAAAGGCCAGAAGTTGCTGAGATGGAAAATAAAATAGCTTCTCATTTCTAGCCACCCCCAACTAGTTAAAAATACTCACAGTAAAATAAGGTCTTGAAAAGAAGGGACTCTAAGACTCTTTGTTAAAAACACTGAGCGAATTAAGACCATGTATAGAAGACTCGCTTAGCTACACAAAATGGCTTCTAATGTCTTAAGGACATTGTTCCATAGAAGTGTAATCCCTAGGTAGCAATAAATAAGAGGTATGTCTTAAATTGTATTCATGAGGGGCCTCCCCGGTGGCGCAGCGGTTGAGCGCTGGGTTGCGAAGCTGCGCGCGGCCTCTGCGGCGCCGGTTCGATCCCCGGCTGCTCCCCGGCCACCAGAGGAGGGTCCCACATGGCGCGCAGATCTCTCCTGCAGCCCGCTGCTCCCCTCAGCAGTGTACCTTGGTCCTTCTGCCTGCTCTGCTCCCCACTCTGGCTCTGGTGAATTCTCTCACCCTCCCACACTTCTGACTGTACCCAGTGCATGTATAAACAAAACAAACAAACAAACCAGCAAACAAATAAATAAAGCATGCCTCTATAAAAAAAAAAAAAAAAAAAAATTGTATTCATGAGTCCCCAAATACATGACTGACACCAATGTTGTGGAGTGTTTTGTCTATGTTTTCTTCTATGTATTTTTCATCTGAGTCTTTAATTCATTTTGAGTTAATTTTTCTATGTCAAACTAAAAAGTTTCTGTACAGTGAAATAAACTCACTGAAACAAAAAGACATCCGCTGAATGGAGAAAATGTTTGTCCATCATACATCTGCTGTCCAAATCAAGATATCAGAAATAACTGCCACCCTCTTACCCCAGGCTGAGATACCTAAAACAATTCCTACCCACTCACACACACACATACACACATACACACAAAGAAATGTTTTACAACAGGAAGTTCAAATGCCTGAATCTACTGGAAGTAATACTTTGATGCCTATTGTCCCAATCCTCTTTAAAACCATTACACCTCCAGCCACTGCAACAACTACAAGAACAATTATTGAAAATTTCCCCTTACTAAATCCATGCAAAACAAAACTGAGGCGACAACACAGTACAAAGGCCAGAACAACAATAACAAAAACAAGAAAGGACCCCCTCCTCAGTGGAGTTGTAGAGCGTGACAGGACAAGAATTCAGGACAATTGTCCTGGCAATGCTGATGGAACGCAAAAAAAAACAGAAAATACAAAACAACAACAGAATAAAGATAATGAAAATGAGACTTTACATTCAGAAATAATGGAGTTAAGAAACACTACAGTTGATTTAAGAAATACAATCAAGGGCCTTACTAGCAGACAAACAAAATCAAAGGAGAGAATTACTGGAAACACAATACTGGAGAATATAAGACTAGAACAAGGCAGAGAAAAAGAATTTTTAAATGAAAGCAATGTAAGAACTCTTTGGGACAACTTAAAGAGAAATAATAACCATATCATGGGCAGAAGGGGGAGAAAAAGATACAGGCAGAGGGCTTCCCAGTGGCACAAGGGGTTAAATCTGAGCACTCTAAAACTAGCCACAGCCACTGCAGCTCCAGATAGATCCCCAGCCAGGGAGCTGACCCACATGGTGCAGCAGACCTCTCTTGTCTTCCCGCTGCTCCCCTCAGCAGTGTTTTTCAGTCAATCTGCCTGCTCTGCTCCCCACTCTCTAGTAAATTCTCTCACACACACCCCACACCTCTGGCCTGTACCCCAGTTCTTGTATGCATAAATAAATAAATCTTTAAAAAAAAAGAATTTATGAACACCAAGCTACATATGAAAGAAATTCTAAAGAGGTTATTATAAAGCAGTAGAACAATGAATATTAAGGCAAAAGACACCTAAATTACTTAACAATGTGGAAGAAAAGGAAAGTAACAATATATATGTATGTGTGTGTACATGTATATATATATATATATATATATATATGATAACAGGCATTAATGACTAATCATGAATAATGGCTAATTAACATAATGAGGAATATAAATTCAATTTGAAAATATTGTCTATTCATACGAAGTATCAGTGTTGATTAATGGAAATTTTTTTTAAAGATGTATTTATTTATTTATACAAGAACCAGGGTACAGACCAGATTCGCAGGAGGGTGAGAGAATTCACAGAGACAGAGCAGGGAACAGAACAGGCAGACTGACGAAATACACTGCTGAGAGGAGCAGAGGGTGAGACAGGAGAGGTCTGCCGTGCCAAGTGGAACTCCTGCCGGCCGGCCGGGATCGAACCCGCGCTGCAGAGGCTGTGGACAGCTTCACAGTGCGGCGTTCAACTGCCTGCACCACCAGGGGAAGCCCAATTAATGGAAATTTTAATTACAGAAAAATAAAAAGACAAAGGAGGCTTTTGTGCAAATACTTTTGTGACCTTCTAGGTAGTAGCAAGAGATAACAAGGTTAATGAAAGTTCCTTATTATGCATATTAACTATAGGAGTTTGACTTTGCTCTTCCTAGACAGAGGTATGCCTAATGGAGATGCTTAACCGATAAAATTTAATAATATACTCTGATCATGAATCTTGTTCTTATTTTTTAAATTGTTTCTATAAAAAAGTAAAAAAAATTAAGTTGTATGGCTGCTAATGTTCTTTAAAATAAATTGTTGATTTTAAAATGCTAATTTAAAAGTCTTGTTTTAAATAAAGCGTAAGGATTTTTAGCTGAGTTCCTATCCAATTGCAGAATATTCAAACTTAGAGTGCCCAAATGTATGGAACCCATATTTAAAGCACATGATTCAGAAAAGAGCACTTTAAAACATATAAATAAAAATTTCCCATGAAGAGGATATCAAGAAAGAGTAAATCTATTATAGTCTAGTATTTAGTATATAAGGTGCTTTCGATAAAGGGGGCAGGAAGCTCTTTTTAATGTAGTCTTAAATCATTCCTTTTCTCTAACTTCTGTAAAAAATGGCATATAAAAAACACACATGGCTGTGACTCTGCTGTTAATCAAGCACGTATCATCCATAAAACTGCGTATTATTTACAGCAGATTCTTCCACGGTGAGTTCTAGGCAGTTCTTAAAGAAATTTATTAGACACTGACCCTCAAGATTTTTATTCCTGAGAAACTCCGTGATAAAGATATCCCAGCCACACTGAAATCAAATGAAAATCTAAATTAAATGAAGATTTAGAAAAGGCAAAATGAAATGATCTTCATGAGTAACTGCAAACACCTAAGTGGATTTAAACACTTGGTTATTTATCAATACCATCTTTTCTCTGCTCACAAGGACTCAAATAGGCCAATGTCATATATATGTCACGTGTGTGCATACATATGTGTGTATACAAGCATGAAAATCTTTCTTTTTGCCCAGCTGTGTTGAAAGCTTCCCGGGTTCCTCATTTTGCAAAAACCAGGAAACTTTGATGTATGGGGAAAACTGCAGGTTCAACTCAAATTCCTACCCACCCACCCCCATCCCCCAGAGTGGCAAGGTCATACTCAAGTGTCTCAACTCTCTTCCCCTGTCATAAACTTTAAAACCGCTCCCAATGCTGCATTCCCGAGCCCCAGATGTGACAGTGTCTTTGCGGACTGCAGCCCGCTCACATTCCAGGCCCGGGAGAGCTGGGATGTGATCCAGCTCTGTGGGAAGCCTGGCTTGTGCTCTCTAGGAAGGGAATATCAATCTCCACACTCCTAGGAGAACCTTCTTCACTCTGGCGACATCTATTTTTTCCTTACCTGAAAAAGCCAGCAGCTTTGAAATGTTAAATATAAGACACTGAAACCACAAAACCCATTCCAGGAACTCAGATAACATCATGATATGGCCGGTTCTTTATTTTTTTATGAGACTAGTGCAGCTGTTATATAATTTTATTATTTTATGACGCTTTGAACCCCAGGACCTCCTCCTCCCGTGTGACTTGAACCCACTAACCCTTCTGCCTTCACTGCTTGAATGTCACGTTTCCCTTGGGCTTCCTCAGGCTGCAGACTTCTGATAGATGCAGAGAAACTGCTTACTCACCCACGGTCACCAGGTTCATGGGACTCAGTGGCAACGTGGTCCTGGGATATCTCGAACTCTAGGAATGCAGGCACCCAAAATAGGTCACTCCCTACCGGGTGGGTCAGGACAAGGGTGAGGCAAAGGCAGAAGAACTTAAAGGGGTGTTGAAAAAACTAAGGAAATCAAGATAAAGACTATGTTGAGGCCATCTTTTTAAAAACAAACAAAAAAATACTGCAAAAAGTCCAATAGGCGCCAATTGTCCAAATTTTAAATAAAGACAGCATTGGACCTGCATTTGCACAAGTTGGTGTCACTCACCCACCCTGATTCTGGCCATACTGCAATTGACTCAAGTCAATCCAGGACTTCCACACTTGAGGACACCTCTTTTTATGGCAGTCTGCAATCAAAGTGCAAATCTTCCAGAGGGAGCAAAATATTAAATCTGGACGAACTAAATCCTAACGTTAATCTATTGAATGCCTTCCAAAAAAGCAATTGGGGGAGTTTGGGTGGGTGGTGGTGGGGGCCGGAAAAACATCAAGAGATGATTGGCGCTCTATCTACAAAAGACAGAAAATTGGACAGCAGCAAGATTTCCCCTGCACGTAGCTCAAGCTTTGGCTTCTTACTCCAAGATTTCGACAGCATTTGTTGTATTTTCTAGTTCCTGGACGAAAGGGGGCGCTTCCAGGTCATATATAAAGACTCAGAATTCATTACTGCTTTTAACTCCAAAACTCTCTAGGATCTATTATTGCAGCCCTAAGGAGAAAAGCACAGAATTTTTCTCAACTGATATATTCAACATTTGTATATTTTACAGCTGCTGTCAATTTAGATAACTGCAGGGGATTTGTAAAAATTCATCCAGTTCAAGAGTATCTATAGAAATCTTCTTTGGGCCACAGGGTAAGAGATACGCCCTCAGAATAAAGATATGGAATAACATAGTGGTACTACTAGCGGCAGTAATAATGCTGTAAGTTTTCTCCATCATAACCATCATTTGCAAACAATGTAATTTTTAAGATTACTTCCATTTTTCTATGAATCTGAACTTCCTTAAAATTTTAAAGGTGGGCGTCCCTGGTGGCACAAGGGGTTAAGCATAGCACTGTGAAGCTGTCCACAGCCTCTGCAGCATGAGTTCGATCCCCGGCCAGCCAGAGAGCAACCCACATGGCGCTGCAGACCTCTCCTGTCTCTCCTGCTGCTCACCTCAGCAGTGTATTTCAGTCAGTCTGCCTGTTCTGTTCCCCACTCTGTCTCTGGGGAATCCTCTCACCCCCTCATCTCTGGTCTGTACCCCAGATAAATAAATAAATCTTCAAAAAAAATTTAAAGGTACTTATTTTTACTTAGACATTCAATAGGTTATTTTCTTAAGTAATGGTGGACAGGATCTCAAGCCACTAATATCGAAAATCTTGCAACAAATAAGAAAGTAGTCCAGTCACATTTTTGCCATCAGTGGGAGGTTCCCTCTACCTCTAGGTACACATTTTCTACCCTGCAAACAAAAGTGATGTTCATTTTATTTGCTTTTAACTAAATTCAGTATTATTGTTTTTAAAATGGCAAATAATCTTTTCATTGTGGGCATTTTTGTTTTTTTCAAAGTGTCTAGAGATGACATTTCTCATTGTTTTCTGTGTTCATTTTTCCAGGTCCTACCAAAAATAGAAAATGCTGACTTTTCAAATTACAGCCATTATAAATAGAATTTTGTTTTATATATGGCACTAGAATCTAGTAAGTTCCCAAGATGCAGAGAAAATTATCTGGGAAAGATTGGTTTGGAAGACAATTTTGAAGATCTTACTTTTTACTTAGGAGAAGGATGCAGAATAGTGAAGCTTAATCTGGAATAAAGTCCTGTGTGTCAGTTTAGTTCCATGTTTTCTATTTAACAGATCTGCCAAAGGATTTATGGAAGCAAATCCTGATTTTCAAGGTTGATTCTCAATGAAATAGTTTTATGCATTGCTAAGTAGAGTTTGAATTTATCTAAACATTCATTCATCTTTTTTTTTTTAAAGATTTATTTTATTTATACAAGAACCAGGGTACAGGCCAGATGCGTGGGAGGGTGAGGATTCACCAGAGACAGAGCGGGGAACAGAAGAGGCAGACTGACTGAAATACACTGCTGAGGGGAGCAGCAGGTGAGACAGGAGAGGTCTACAGACCATGTGGGACCCTCGCTGGCCGGCCGGGATCAAACCCACGCTGCAGAGGCTGCAGACAGCTTCACTGTGTGGCGCTCATCCACCTGCACCACCAGGGAGGCTCTCATTCATCTTTTTCTTTTCTTTTTTTTTTTTTAAAGATTTGTTTATTTATTTATACAAGCACTGGGTACAGTCAGAAGTGCAGGAGGGTGAGAGAATTCACCAGAGCCAGAGTGGGGAACAGAACAGGCAGACTGATGAAATAAACTGCTGAGGGGAGCAGCAGGCGGCAGGAGAGGTCTGCGCGCCATCTGGGACCCTCGCCGGTGGCCGGGGATAGAACTTGTGCTGCAGAGGCTGCAGGCAGCTTCGCAGCCCAGCGCTCAACCGCTGCGCCACCAGGGGAGGCCCGGCCCTCATTCATCTTTATCAATGCATAGCATGAAAACAAACACATTGGGATAAATAGCAGATTAGCAATTAATTGTCAACTAAACAATCTGGAGAAGTTCAGTGTGCAGCAGTATGAAACCAGCTAAATTTCTAGCCTAAAAAATGTGGGAGAGGTGGTGTACCAGTCCAAGGTCAGGTGGTATTCTGTCCAAGGTCAGGATATACATTTGTCCAGGTGTGAAGCTGTACCCCTGAAACTATACAGTGCTGTAAGCCAATGAAACAATAATTACTGAATGTCATTTATAACTACATATTGAAAATTGCCTTCTTAAAATACTTAGTTTCCAGGCAACCTTGGAAAAACTAACAGTTTTAAGAAATGTAATGAGATTACTGTCAGCAAGAAATTTGGAAGTAAAGAAAAGCTCATGTGTAGTGCTCTTACAAACCATTACTACTGTCAATGATTTATTTAGTCCCTTAGTCCCTCAGTCACAATGTTCTTTTAATGTTCTCTACCACCTTGCAAATCAAAAGTAAATATCTAAATAGTGCTGCATATTTATCAATTCTCTAATTGTGTAACCAGTAACCATATATAATGAATTCATTTTCCCTGCTATAATGGAAAATCTGTCTTATTAATAACATTCATTATTTCAGGGTAATTTTTGAATGAATGACATCTGCATCTTCGCCCCATTTTCTGAGTGATTTAAATTATGTAATGCAAACAATGTTCAAGTTCTCCAGGAGCGATTTAAAGTTAAATCAAAATTATGTATATTCTGAAACACTAGGAGATAGTAATATCCAGGAATTCAGTCTAGCGTCTGCAGCCTTTTTGTACTCGTTTGGAAATGAAAAGTAACACAATTATTTCCTTTACATCTGGAAAGTCTAGATAGCCGATGCTCTTGCTGATCTTTGACAGAAAAAAATTTAGCCAAAAAAAGACAGCCTAATCAATAACGTAGCAAAAAGCGCTTGCCCGTGAATTGTGTGATCTTGACTTTGTGTGGGGAGAGGACTGATTTTCTCTATGTCTGATACCTGATACCAGTTTTTCATTTGACTTAGAACATGCAACTTTCAGTGTGCATTTATGGTATACAATAGCTGCTAAAATGCATAGACGATAACGATCGACCTGCATTTCAATTGTACAAAGCTAAAAGCATTTCACTGGCATTATCTCCTGAACATTTCTACCCCCTTGAAAATAAGATAATAAGGGCCTCCCCGGTGACGCAGCGGTTGAGCGCTGGGTTGCGAAGCTGCCAGCAGCCTCTGCAGCGCCGGTTCGATCCCGGGCTGCTCTCAGGCCACCGGAGGCGGGTCCCACATGGCACACAGACCTCTCCTGCCGCCTGCTGCTCCCCTCAGCAGTGTACCTTGGTCCTTCTGCCTGCTCTGCTCCCCGCTCTGGCTCTGGTGAATTCTCTCACCCTCCCGCGCTTCTGACTGTACCCAGTGCTTGTATAAATAAATTAATTAATTTTAAAAAAAGAAAAGAAGATAATAAAACTTTAAGTAATGACAAGTGTTGTAATTTTTTTTTTCAAAGTCTAACTTTCAAGAGATGCATCTTTAGTTACTATTTGACAATAATCAGCCTTTTATATTCTCACTGCCATCATTTTAAAGGCAGCAAAAATTCACCACCCAGAAATTCACAACCCAGACTCCCTGGGCTCAGATTTTGTCTTTATCATTTAATCACTGGATGAATTGGAAGAAATTACTTCATTTCTCTATAGCTCAGTCGTCCCCTTTGGTCAATGAGTTTACCTTTATTAACCAATAAAGAGAATGAGTGATAGTGATAGTTATCTGCCACATTGAACCATTGTGGGAATAAATGAGAATAAGTAGCTTGCACAGGCAGTGGCTCACACAGAGTAAGCGTGCCATATGTGCTTACTATTTTTAAAATGAATGCTTGCTTGTTATGAATTTGCACTTACTCTCATCTGAATGCATTTTACTCTCCCAGCTTTACGGCTGCATAGGTCATGGTTCTGCCTTGGTTACTAGGCGCGATTAACACCTTATGGCAGAGAAGGCAACAGGTAGGCTACTCCACCTTTTCTTTCCAGTCCTCCCTTTCTGCTTTGCAATTTACTCACCCCGTCTTATTGTGAAAAACTACCAAGTAGCATCTCACTTGTGCTCTTGCTTGTGACGTGTCTAGCAAGTGGACTGCAGATACAATTACTATTAATTTGTGGGAAAAAAATAAAAATGTGTGATCATAACATCAACAAATGGGGTTATTGTTAAGAAGTGTAATTTTTTTCTGCTATCTTCTTCGTAGTTTATACTAAATCCAGTTTAGGGTCAGAGTTTTTCAAGGCATGAAATATCTGCTAGTAAATGGTCAAAAGGAAAAAGCATATTCCCCTGTCAATAATATGTGAAAATAACGTTTATTTTAAAAGCATCCCATGGGGAGGTTAAAAGAAGAGTGAAAAATATGAGATGATTCATGGACTCTTAGAGGGAAACAAACCTTAAAAATCTGACTTTCTACTAGAGGGTAAGTGTGGAGGGCAGGTTGGAAAAAGAGGGGGCCCGGTGAACTGTGGTGGAAGACTAAGGGTTCGTTGGTGGTGGGTGGGGTGTGGTAATATACAGCTGAGGAGGTGTGAGTTTCCACCCCTAAATCACATACAGTGGCGTGAATGAACATTACCTCAATTTTAAAAATAATAATTTTCTTAAAATTACAAGATGGGATGAAAGATTCATTCATTAATTATTCAAGAAATATTTAGTGATTCTCATTTGCTAGAAGAAAGTAGAATTCCAAGCAGGCTCTACCCACAGTAGTGGTGAAAATTTATTACAGTATCGAGAAGCAATTTCATAATGCCAAGTTAAACCTTTTCTTTCTCTCCCAGGAATCTATCTCGAAGTCTCTGAACATGATGTTCAGTTTGTACGTCAACCACGTAAAGTTGTCACAGGGCTATATATAATCACAGCTATGGCTCTCTGCAACAAAAGAAGTCAGGTTCACACCCTTGCTGAGTAAGGCTAGCAAGGAATAGATAAGCTGGCAATGCTAAGGCCCCCGGTGGATGCCCCCCTCTGTGTTCCCTGGTTGCTCCTGTTTGTAATGTCTTCTGCCACCTCCACGAAACAGAATAGATTATTGCAGTCATTCATCATCTTTTTTCTTCGAAGGAAATACACATACAAAAGGGATGGACGACGGGCAAACTCGTAGTGGTGATGTGAAATTACCCCAAGTTTCTTTAAGAATCATAGTGCATTCTGTCTCTTTCTAAGCTAAATAAAGCCTGGATTGGGAAGCAATTCAAAACCAGGATTCTGCTTCCCTCTTGCACAGTTACCAGGGCAGCTGGAGCTTTTAAAGGCAAGTCTCCGAGAGTCCCTCAAATGCAGTCTTGTTAGTTAGGATGCAAACAGTTCTTTTGAATCATAATATCAACTCTTCTATACAAGCAGAAGTCTGCTTAATGCGCAGGAGACTGAGAAGAGAAACAAAGACCCTCTCTCTTCCAGAAAAGAAAAGGAGATTTTTTTCAACACTATACAATGTAGTTTTTGTGATTCTTTTCAACACTATACAATATAGTTTTGTTATTGGTTAAAATAACATTTATTATAATAGTAAGTAATGAGAAAATGCAGAATTAGATTATGTGTATCAGCACATTTACAGTTTCAAATTCAAAGACATTTTAAATTTTAATGCTGACCAAAAATCAAATTGATGGCATTATTTATTTATTTATTATTTTTATTTTAACATTCATCATTTTTTACATTTTTTAGACAATATCTGCTTCCCCCCACTCCCTCAGATTGAGTCCCCATAGAATCTCCTTCCCCAAGGCACCCGTGCACCATCGCCATAGTCCCCCGTGCTCCTCCCTCCCTCCCTCTGATCCCTCTCCCACCTTCTCCCCTGCAGGATGTCTCTGGTTTGTAATTGTCTGTTTTTCCTTTGTTATGTTTTGTACTGTTATTATTTTTTTACATTGATGTCTTATTTGGTTCGCCTATATTCCTGTTATAAGAGAAACCATCTGATATTTTTCTTTTTCCTTCTTGCTTGTTTCACTGAGCATAATTCCTTCTAGCTCCATCCATGTTGCTGCGAATAGCATATCTTCTTTGAATGCTGAGTAATATTCCATTGTGTATATGGATCTTCTTGATCCAGTCATCTAATTTTGGGCATTTGGGTTGTTTCCAGGTTTTACCTATCGTAAATAGTGCTGCAATAAACATAGGTGTACAGGTGCTCTTTTGAATCACTGTTTTCTGTGTCCGTTAAGTAGATCCCTAATAGTGGAAATGCCCGATCGTATGGTAGCTCCATTTTTAATAGACTGAGGAACCTCAGACAGCTTTCCTCTGTGGTTGGACCAGTTTGCACTCCCACCAGCAATGCAGGAGAGTTCGTTTTTCACCGCATCCTCGCCAACATTTGTTGTTGCTTGTTTTTTTGATATGTGCCATTCTTACTGGTGTAAGGTGGTATCTCAGTGTGGTTTTGATTTGCCTTTCCCTGATGATAAGGGATGTCGAACATTTTTTATATGCCTGTTGGCCATTTGCCTTTCCTGTTTGGAGAAATGTCTTTTGAGTTCTTCTGCCCATTTCTTGACTGGATTGTTTATTTTGTTTTTGTTGAGCCATGTGAGTTATTTGTATATCTTTGTGATCAGTCCCTTTTCAGTTGAATGGAGTGCAAAGATTTTTTCCCAATCAGTGGGCTGTCTCTCTGTTCTGGTTAATGTCTCTTTGGCTGTACAGAAGCTTTTCAGTTTGATGTAATCCCAGGTGTTAATCTTTGTGATGGCATTAATTTAATTTGATAAATCATGTTCTCCTAAAACTAAATCCACCACTACAATGTGAATATTTTTCTATTGTAAATGGGAACTGGAATGTGGTAGAGATTTCTTTCTTTCTTTTTTTCAGTTCAGTCAGCCCAAATTATTAAGTGTTGTGGACTGAATCCATTATCCAGATCTTCCCCTCTGTATAAATTATTATAAAAGCCTGCATTTCCGGAGTCAGCCTGCCTCTGCCCAAATCCTGGGACTGCAACTCCCTGACTTAAGAATTTGTGGCCAGAGGCAAGTCACTTAGCATCTCAGTGCCTCAGTGGCAAAGTGCTGTTATAAGACTCACAGTGGTTAGTAAATGTCAAGGACTTAATATTATAAAGCATTTTTTAAACTTGAGTTCTGCATAGTAAGTCTGCAAGGATTCAAGCCTCAGTCCAGTAGGTCACCACAACAAGGAATGGAATTTCAACTTCTTGAAATAAACCCGTTTCAGTTGGGATCCCCTGCATCATCATCCATATATAAGAATCACTTATACATATGGAAGTTTTTCCAGATTTACTGGGATATAATTGACATACAACATTGTGTAAGTTTAAAGAGGATGCAGACAGCCTCTCCTTTATCCACTCATCAGTTGACAAAAACTTAGGGTGTTTCCGTATTGTAGCTATTGTGAAAAATATCACAATGAACATGGGGGGGTGCAGATATCTCTTTGAGATCCCATATTCATTTCCTTACAACATTTACCCAGAAGTAGGATTGCTGAATTAAATTATAATTATATATATATATATTTTAGGGAAATCCATGTTGCTTTTCATAACGGCTGTACCAATTTATATTCCCACCAACAGTGCAAAAGGATTCCTTTTTCCCCACATCCTCATCAACACTCATAATCTCTTGACTTTTTCATGAGACAACAGAGGTGAGGTGATATCTCATTGGAGTTTTGATTTTTTATTTCCCTGATGATTACTGACATTGAGTTTCTTTTTCATGTCCCTGTTGACCATCTGTATTAGGATATTGTGAATATGACCATCTGCATACCTTTACCAGGGCATTATATATTGTCATGTTATTTACTAGTACCTTTTCATTTCAGCTTGAAGAGTTCATTTCAACATTTTTTTTTGTAAGGCAGGATCTATAGTGATGAATTCTTTCAGAATTTGCTTATTAGGGGAAGTCCTTCATTTCTGAAGGACAATTTTTCTGAATTAAGTATTCTTGATGGGCAGATTATTTCATAATCTTTGGGGAGATTAAGTTCTATTTCATCTTCCCATTTCTTTATATGTTCCTTTACAATAATCCAGAGCATTTTGAAGAATCATAGGAAAATCTATTTCCCCCCCTACAACTGATAATTGAATTACTGATGCAGATGGTAATAAACCAGTTACTGCATATTTACTAATGGATATTGATTTTTTTTTTAAGTTTTGGAAATGCTCTTTAAAAGAAAATTGATGCTTCAATTATATCTCCCTTAGCACTCAGATTAGGTTTTTTAATTGATGTGTTTCATCTGTGGGTACTAATTTCAGGAGCATAAAACTGGAACTGCACTGGATGGCTTGAGTACCCTCAGGACTTTAGAAAAATCAAATATGTGAAAGAGAAGATTAGGAGTTCCCAGTAATACAGAACAAGGGGAACTTAAGATGCTGAATAGTTAAAGTGAAATCTTTAAACCCTCCCAACCTAAAATTTATAAACATTTTTCTCAGAAACAAATATAAGAATTC